>NW_026947579.1:0-1311000 GCF_034190915.1 Cavia porcellus | reverse complement strand
GGATAGGTTTCCAAAAATCATCGCCAGGTGGTGCGCATTGTAAGTGTTTCTAACCGGCCATTCACTAGTAGAAGTGAGAAAACATCACAGGATGGTGTGAATCAGATTGCCTGAATCAGGATAGGCAGTGAGTGGCAATGTAGGATGGAAAAAAGCACCATGGGGTGGTCAGGATGCGGAGGTCAGGAAACATGTAGTGGCAATGTAGGATAGGTTTCTGAAAAACATCACAGGGTGGTGCGCATTGTAAGGATTTCTAGCAGGTCATTCGCTAGTAGGAGTGAGAAAAACATCACGTGGTGGTATGAATCGGAGGGCCTGAATTAGGATAGGCAGTGAGTGGCAATGAAGAATGGAGAAAAGCACCACGGGTTTGTCAGCATGCGGAGGCAAGGAAACATGCAGTGGCAATATAGAATAGGTTTCTAATAAACATCGCTGGGCTGTGCGCTTTGTATGGGTTTCTAACAGGCCTTTCACTAGTAGGAGTGAGAACAACAACATGGGGTGGTGTGAATCGGAGGGCCTGAATTAGAATCGGCATTGAGTGGCAATGTAGGATGGAGAAAAGCACAACAGGGTGGTCAGCATCGGGAGGTCAGGAAACATGCAGTGGCAATGTAGGATAGTTTTCTGAAAAACGTCATGGTGTACTGCGCATTGTAAGGGTTTCTAACAGGACATTCACTAGTAGGAGTGAGAAAAACATCACGGGGTGGTGTGAATCAGATGTTGTGAATTAGGATAGGCAGTGAGTGGCAATGTAGGATGGAGAAAAGCACCACAGGGTGGTCAGCTTGGGGAGGTCAGGAAAAATGCATTGGCAATGTAGGATAGGTTTCTGAAAAACATTGCCGGGCGGTATGAATTGTAAGGCTTTATAACAGGCCATTCACTAGAAGCAGTGAGAAAAACATCACCGGGTGGTGTGAATCGGAGGGCCTGAATTAGGATAGGCAGTGAGTGGCAATGTAGCATAGAGAAAAGCACCACGGGGTGGTCAGCATGGGGAGGTCAGGAAACATGCAGTGGGAATGAAGGATAGGTTTCTGAAACATATCGCGTGGTGCTGCGCATTGTAAGGGTTTCTAACAGGCCATTCACTAGATGAAGTGAGAAAAACATCACAGGGTGGTTTGAATCGGAGGGCCTGAATCAAGATAGACACTGAGTGACAATGTCAGCTGGAGAAAAGCACCACGGGGTGGTTAGCATGTGGATGTCAGGAAACATGCAGTGGCAATATAGAATAGGTTTCTGAAAAACATCGCGGTTTGGTGCTCATTGTAAGGGTTTCCAAAGGATCTTTCACTAGAAGGAGTGGGAAAAACATCACGGGGTGTTGTGAATCGAAGGGCCTGATTCAGGATAGGCCATGAGTGGCAATGAAGAATGGAGAAAAGCACCACGGGGAGGTCAGGATGGGGAGGTCAGGAGACATGCAGTGGCAATGTAGGATAGCTTTATGAAAAACATCGCTCGGTAGTGCGGATTGTAAGGCTTTCTAAAAGGCCATTCACTAGTAGGAGTGAGAAATACATCCTGGTGTGGTGTGAATAGGAGGGCCTAAATCAAGATAGACAGTGAGTGGCAATGTAGGATGGAGAAAAGCACCACGGGTTGGTGAGCATGGGGAGGTGAGGAAACATGCAATGGCAATGTAGGATAGGTTTCTGAAAAACATCACAGGGTGGTGCGCATTCTAAGGATTTCTAACATGCCATTCACAAGTAGGCGTGAAAAAAACATCACGGGATGGTGTCAATCAGAGGGCCTGAATTAGGATAGGCTGTGAGGGGCAATGTAAGATGGAGAAAGCACCACGGGTTTGTCAGCATGGGGAGGCTAGGAAACATGCAGTGGCAATGTAGAATAGGTTTCTGATAAACATCGCTGGGTGGTGCGCATTGTAAGGGTTTCTAACAGGCCATTCACTAGTAGGAGTGAGAACAACATCACGGGGTGGTGTGAATCGGAGGGCCTGAATTAGGATAGGCATTGAGTGGCAATGTAGGATGGAGAAAAGCACCACAGGGTGGTCAGCATGGGGAGGTGAGGAAACATGCAGTGGCAATGTAGGATAGGTTTCGAGATAAAAAGTGGGGTAGTGAGCATTGTAAGGCTTTCTAACAGTCAATTCACTAGAAGAAGTGAGAAACACATTACGGGTGGTGTGAATCGGAGGGCCTATATTTGGATAGGCAGTGAGTGGCAATGTAGGATAGAGAAAAACACCATGGGGTGGTCATCATGGGGAGGTCAGGAAACATGCAGTGGCAATGTAGGATAATTTTTTGAAAAACATCACGGAGTGGTGCGCATTGTAAGGGTTTTTAACTGGCCATTCACTAGTAGGAGTGAGAAAAACATCACAGGTTGTGTGAATCAGATGTTCTGAATTAGGATAGGCAGTGAGTGGCAATGTAGGATGGAGAAAAGCACCACGGGGTGGTCAGCATGGGGAGTTCTGGAAACATGCATTTTCAATGTAGGATAGGTTTCTGAAAAACATCGCCGGGTGGTGCGCGTTGTAAGGCTTTCTAACAGGCCATTCACTAGTAGGATAGAGAAAAATATCACGGGGTGGTGTGAATGGAGGGCCTGAATTAGGATAGGCAGTGAGGGGCAATGAAAAATGGAGAAAAGCACCATGGTGTGGTCAGCATGTGGAGGTCAGGAAAATGCAGTGGCAATGTAGGATAGGTTTCTGAGAAACATCGCGGGGTGGTTCGCATTGTAAGGGTTTCTGAAAGGCCTTTCACTAGTAGGAGTGAGAAAAACATCACGGGCTGTTGTGAATCGCAGGGCATGAATCAGGATAGGCAGTGAGTGTCAATGTAGGATGGAGAAAAGAACCACGGGGTGGTCAGAATGGGGAGATCAGGAAACTTGCAGTGGCAATGTAGGATAGGTTTCTGAAAAACATCGCAGGGTGGTGTGCATTGTAAGGGTTTCTAACTGGCCATTCCCTAGTAGGAGTGAGCAAAACATAATGGGGTGGTGTGAATCGGAGGGCCTGAATTTGGATAGGCAGTGAGTGGTAACGTAAAATGGAGAAAAGCACCTCGGTATGGTCAGTATGGGGAGGTGAGGATACATGAAGTGGCAATGTAGGATAGGTTTCTGGAAAACATCGTGGGGTGGTGCACATTATAAGGGTTTCTAAAAGGCCAGTCACTAGTAGGAGTGAGAAAAATATAACGGAGTGGTGTGAATCAGAGGGCCTGATTCAGAATAGGCAGTGAGTGGCAATGTAGGATGGAGAAAAGCACCACGGGGTGGTCAGGAAGCGGAAGTCAGGAAGCATGCAGTGGCAATGCAGGATCGGTTTCTGAAAAACATCGCGGGGTTGGGCGCATTGTAAGGGTATCTAACAGGCCATTCACTAGTAGGAGTGAGAAATACATCATGGTGTGGTGTGAATCGGAGGGCCTGAATCAAGTTAGACAGTGATTGGCAATGTAGGATGGAGAAAAGCACCACCGGTCGTTGTGCATAGGGAGGTCAGGAAACATGCAATGGCAATGTAGGATAGGTTTCTGAAAATCATCACAGGGTGGTGCGCATTGTAAGGATTTGTAGCAGGTCATTCGCTAGTAGGAGTGAGGAAAACATCACGTGGTGGTATGAATCGGAGGGCCTGAATTAGGATAGGCAGTGAGTGGCAATGAAGAATGGAGAAAAGCACCACGCTTTGTCAGCATGGGGAGGCAAGGAAACATGCAGTGGCAATATAGAATAGGTTTCTAATAAACATCTGTGGGCTGTGCGCTTTGTATGGGTTTCTAACAGGCCATTCACTAGTAGGAGTGAGAACAACAACATGGGGTGGTGTGAATCGGAGGGACTGAATTAGGATCGGCATTGAGTGGCAATGTAGGATGGAGAAAAGCACCACAGGGTTGTAAGCATGGGGAGGACAGGAAACATGCAGTGCCAATGTAGGATAGGTTTCTGAAAAAAAAAAGCGGGGTCGTGCGCATTGTAAGTGTTTCTAACATGCTAGTCACTAGTTAGGAGTGAGAAAAACATCACGGGGTGTTGTGAATCGGAGGGCCTGAATTAGGATACACAGTGAGTGGGAATGAAGAATGGAGAAAAGCACCACAGGGTGGTCAGCATGGGGAGGTCAGGAAACATGCAGTGGCAATGTAGGATAGTTTTCTGAAAAACATCACGGTGTACTGCGCATTGTAAGGGTTTCTAACAGGACATTCACTAGTAGGAGTGAGAAAAACATCACGGGGTGGTGTGAATCAGATGTTGTGAATTAGGATAGGCAGTGAGTGGCAATGTAGGATAGAGAAAAGCACCACATGGTGGTCAGCATGGGGAGGTCAGGAAAAATGCATTGGCAATGTAGGATAGGTTTCTGAAAAACATCGCCATGCGGTACGCATTGTAAGGCTTTATAACAGGCCATTCACTAGAAGCAGTGAGAAAAACATCACCGGGTGGTGTGAATCAGAGGGCCGGAATTAGGATAGGCAGTGATTGGCAATGTAGCATAGAGAAAAGCGCCACTGGGTGGTCAGCATGGGGAGGTCTGGAAACATGCAGTGGGAATGAAGGATATGTTTCTGAAACATATCGCGGGGTGCTGCGCATGGTAAGGGTTTCTAACAGGCCATTCACTAGATGAAGTGAGAAAAACATCACAGGGTGGTTTGAATCGGAGGGCCTGAATCAAGATAGACAGTGAGTGACAATGTCAGCTGGAGAAAAGCACCACGGGGTGGTTAGCATGTGGATGTCAGGAAACATGCAGTGGCAATGTAGGATAGTTTTCTGAAAAACATCACGGGGTGGTGCACATTGTAAGGGTTTCTAACAGGCCATTCACTAGTAGGAGTGATAAATACATCACGGGGTGGTGTGAATCGGAAGGCTTGAATTAGGATAGGCAGTGAGTGGCAATGAAGAATGGAGAAAAGCACCACGGGTTTGTCAGCATGCGGAGGCAAGGAAACATGCAGTGGCAATATAGAATAGGTTTCTAATAAACATCGCTGAGCTGTGCGCTTTGTATGGGTTTCTAACAGGCCATTCACTAGTAGGAGTGAGAACAACAACATGGGGTGGTGTGAATCGGAGGGCCTGAATTAGAATCGGCATTGAGTGGCAATGTAGGATGGAGAAAAGCACAACAGGGTGGTCAGCATCGGGATGTCAGGAAACATGCAGTGGCAATGTAGGATAGTTTTCTGAAAAACGTCACGGTGTACTGCGCATTGTAAGGGTTTCTAACAGGACATTCACTAGTAGGAGTGAGAAAAACATCACGGGGTGGTGTGAATCAGATGTTGTGAATTAGGATAGGGAGTGAGTGGCAATGTAGGATGGAGAAAAGCACCACAGGGTGGTCAGCATGGGGAGGTCAGGAAAAATGCATTGGCAATGTAGGATAGGTTTCTGAAAAACATTGCCGGGCGGTATGAATTGTAAGGCTTTATAACAGGTCATTCACTAGAAGCAGTGAGAAAAACATCACTGGGTGGTGTGAATCGGAGGGCCTGAATTAGGATAGGCAGTGAGTGGCAATGTAGCATAGAGAAAAGCACCACGGGGTGGTCAGCATGGGGAGGTCAGGAAACATGCAGTGGGAATGAAGGATAGGTTTCTGAAACATATCGCGGGCTGCTGCGCATGGTAAGGGTTTCAAACAGGCCATTCACTAGATGAAGTGAGAAAAACATCACAGGGTGGTTTGAATCGGAGGGCCTGAATCAAGATAGACACTGAGTGACAATGTCAGCTGGAGAAAAGCACCACGGGGTGGTTAGAATGTGGATGTCAGGAAACATGCAGTGGCAATATAGAATAGGTTTCTGAAAAATATCGCATTTTGGTGCTCATTGTAAGGGTTTCCAAAGGATCTTTCACTAGAAGGAGTGGGAAAAACATCACGCGGTGGTGTGAATTGAAGGGCCTGAATCAGGATAGGCCGTGAGTGGCAATGAAGAATGGAGAAAAGCACCACGGGGAGGTCAGGATGGGAAGGTCAGGAGACATGCAGTGGCAATGTAAGATAGCTTTCTGAAAAACATCGCTCGGTAGTGCGGATTGTAAGGCTTTCTAAAAGGCCATTCACTAGTAGGAGTGAGAAATACATCCTGGTGTGGTGTGAATCGGAGGGCCTGAATCAAGATAGACAGTGAGTGGCAATGTAGAATGGAGAAAAGCACCACGGGTTGGTGAGCATGGGGAGGTGAGGAAACATGCAATGGCAATGTAGGATAGGTTTCTGAAAAACATCACAGGGTGGTGCGCATTCTAAGGATTTCTAACATGCCATTCACAAGTAGGCATGAAAAAAACATCACGGGATGGTGTCAATCAGAGGGCCTGAATTAGGATAGGCTGTGAGGGGCAATGTAAGATGGAGAAAGCACCACGGGTTTGTCAGCATGGGGAGGCTAGGAAACATGCAGTGGCAATGTAGAATAGGTTTCTGATAAACATCGCTGGGTGGTGTGCATTGTAAGGGTTTCTAACAGGCCATTCACTAGTAGGAGTGAGAACAACATCACGGGGTGGTGTGAATCGGAGGGCCTGAATTAGGATAGGCATTGAGTGGCAATGTAGGATGGAGAAAAGCACCACAGGGTGGTCAGCATGGGGAGGTGAGGAAACATGCAGTGGCAATGTATGATAGGTTTCGAGATAAAAAGTGGGGTAGTGAGCATTGTAAGGATTTCTAACAGTCAATTCACTAGAAGAAGTGAGAAACACATTACGGCTGGTGTGAATCGGAGGGCCTATATTTGGATAGGCAGTGAGTGGCAATGTAGGATAGAGAAAAACACCATGGGGTGGTCATCATGGGGAGGTCAGGAAACATGCAGTGGCAATGTAGGATAATTTTTTGAAAAACATCACGGAGTGGTGCGCATTGTAAGGGTTTCTAACTGGCCATTCACTAGTAGGAGTGAGAAAAACATCACGGGTTGTGTGAATCAGATGTTCTGAATTAGGATAGGCAGTGAGTGGCAATGTAGGATGGAGAAAAGCACCACGGGTTGGTCAGCATGGGGAGTTCTGGAAACATGCATTGGCAATGTATGATAGGTTTCTGAAAAACATCGCCAGGTGTTGCGCATTGTAAGGCTATCTAACAGGCCATTCACTAGTAGGATAGAGAAAAATATCACAGGGTGGTGTGAATGGAGGGCCTGAATTAGGATATGCAGTGAGGGGCAATGAAAAATGGAGAAAAGCGCCATGGTGTGGTCAGCATGGGGAGGTCAGGAAACATGCAGTGGCAATGTAGGATAGGTTTCTGAGAAACATCGCGGGGTGGTTCGCATTGTAAGGGTTTCTGAAAGGCCTTTCACTAGTAGGAGTGAGAAAAACATCACGGGCTGTTGTGAATCGCAGGGCATGAATCAGGATAGGCAGTCAGTGTCAATGTAGGATGGAGAAAACACCACGGGGTGGTCAGAATGGGGAGATCAGGAAACATGCAGTGGCAATGTAGGATAGGTTTCTGAAAAACATCGCAGGGTGGTGCGCATTGTAAGGGTTTCTAACTGGTCATTCCCTAGTAGGAGTGAGCAAAACATAATGGGGTGGTGTGAATCGGAGGGCCTTAATTTGGATAGGCAGTGAGTGGTAACGTAAAATGGAGAAAAGCACCTCGGTATGGTCAGTATGGGGAGGTGAGGATACATGAAGTGGCAATGTAGGATAGGTTTCTGGAAAACATCGTGGGGTGGTGCGAATTATAAGGGTTTCTAAAAGGCCAGTCACTAGTAAGAGTGAGAAAAATATAACGGAGTGGTGTGAATCGGAGGGCCTGATTCAGAATAGGCAGTGAGTGGCAATGTAGGATGGAGAAAAGCACCACGGGGTGGTCAGGAAGCAGAGGTCAGGAAGCATGCAGTGGCAATGCAGGATCGGTTTCTGAAAAACATCGCGGGGTTGGGCACATTGTAAGGGTATCTAACAGGCCATTCACTAGTAGGAGTGAGAAATACATCATGGTGTGGTGTGAATCGGAGGGCCTGAATCAAGTTAGACAGTGATTGGCAATGTAGGATGGAGAAAAGCACCACGGGTGAGTGTGCATGGGGAGGTCAGCAAACATGCAATGGCAATGTAGGATAGGTTTCTGAAAAACATCGTGGGGTAGTGCGCATTGTAAGGGTTTCTAACAGGCCATTCACTAGTAGGAGTGAGAAATAAATCATTGTGTGGTGTGAATCGGAAAGCCTGAATAAAGATAGACAGTGAATGGCAATGTAGGATGGAGAAAAGCCCCACGGGTTGGTGTGCATAGGGAGGTCAGGAACCATGCAATGGCAATGTAGGATAGGTTTCTGAAAATCATCACAGGGTGGTGCGCATTGTAAGGATTTGTAGCAGGTCATTCGCTAGTAGGAGTGAGGAAAACATCACGTGGTGGTATGAATCGGAGGGACTGAATTAGCATAGGCAGGGAGTGGCAATGAAGAATGGAGAAAAGCACAACCGGGTGGTCAGCATCGGGATGTCAGGAAACATGCAGTGGCAATGTAGTATAGTTTTCTGAAAAACGTCACGGTGTACTGCGCATTGTAATGGTTTCTAACAGGACATTCACTAGTAGGAGTGAGAAAAACATAACGGGGTGGTGTGAATCAGATGTTGTGAATTAGGATAGGCAGTGAGTGGCAATGTAGGATGGAGAAAAGCACCACAGGGTGGTCAGCATGGGGAGGTCAGGAAAAATGCATTGGCAATGTAGGATAGGTTTCTGAAAAACATCGCGGGGTGCTTCGCATTGTAAGGGTTTCTAAAAGGCCTTTCACTAGTAGGAGTGAGAAAAACGTCACGGCCTGTTGTGAATCGCAGGGTCTGAATCAGGATAGGCAGTGAGTGTCAATGTAGGATGGAGAAAAACACCACGGGGTGGTCAGGATGGGGAGATCAGGAAACATGCAGTGGCAATGTAAGATTGGTTTCTGAAAAACATCGCAGGGTGGTGCGCATTGTAAGGGTTTCTAACTGGCCATTCACTAGTAGGAGTGATAAAAACATCACGGGTGGTGTGAATCAGATGTTCTGAATTAGGATAGGCAGTGAGTGGCAATGTAGGATGGAGAAAAGCACCACGGGGTGGTCAGCATGGGGAGTTCTGGAAACATGCATTCGCAATGTAGGATAGGTTTCTGAAAAACATCGCCGGGTGGTGCTCATTGTAAGGCTATCTAACAGGCCATTCTCTAGTAGGATAGACAAAAATATCACGGGGTGGTGTGAATGGAGGGCCTGAATTAGGATAGGCAGTGAGGGGCAATGAAAAATGGAGAAAAGCACCATGGTGTGGTCAGCATTAGGAGGTCAGGAAACATGCAGTGGCAATGTAGGATAGGTTTCTGAAAAACATCGCGGAGTGGTTCGCATTGTAAGGGTTTATAAAAGGCCTTTCACTAGTAGGAGTGAGAAAAACGTCACGGCCTGTTGTGAATCGCAGGGCCTGAATCAGGATAGGCAGTGAGTGTCAATGTAGGATGGAGAAAAGCACCACGGGGTGGTCAGCATGGGGCGTTCTGGAAACATGCATTGGCAATGTAGTATAGGTTTCTGCAAAACATCACTGGGTGGTGCGCATTGTAAGGCTATCTAACATGCCATTCACTAGGTGAATAGAGAAAAATATCACGGGGTCCTGTGAATGGAGGGCCTGAATTAGGATAGGCAGTGAGGGGCAATGAAAAATGGAGAAAAGCACCATGGTGTGGTCAGCATTGGGAGGTCAGGAAACATGCAGTGGCAATGTAGGATAGATTTCTGAAAAACATCGCGGAGTGGTTCGCATTGTAAGGGTTTCTAAAAGGCCCTTCACTAGTAGGAGTGAGAAAAACATCACGGGCTGGTGTGAATCGCAGGGCCTGAATCAGGATAGGCAGTGAGTGTCAATGTAGGATGGAGAAAATAACCACGGGGTGGTCAGCATGGGGAGTTCTGGAAACATGCATTGGCAATGTAGGATAGGTTTCTGAAAAACATCGCCGGGTGGTGCGCATTGTAAGGCTATCTAACAGGCCATTCAATGGTAGGATAGAGAAAAATATCACGGGGTGGTGTGAATGGAGGGCCTGAATTAGGATAGGCAGTGAGGGGCAATGAAAAATGGAGAAAAGCACCATGGTGTGGTCAGCATGGGGAGGTCAGGAAACATGCAGTGGCAATGTAGGATAGGTTTCTGAAAAACATCGCGGGGTGGTTCGCATTGTAAGGGTTTCTAAAAGGCCTTTCACTAGTAGGAGTGAGAAAAACGTCACGGCCTGTTGTGAATCGCAGGGCCTGAATCAGGATAGGCATTGAGTGTCAATGTAGGATGGAGAAAAACACCACGGGGTGGTCAGGATGGGGAGATCAGGAAACATGCAGTGGCAATGTAAGATAGGTTTCTGAAAAACATCGCAGGGTGGTGCGCATTCTAAGGGTTTCTAACTGGCCATTCACTAGTAGGAGTGATAAAAACATCACGGGTGGTGTGAATCAGATGTTCTGAATTAGGATAGGCAGTGAGTGGCAATGTAGGATGGAGAAAAGCACCACGGGGTGGTCAGCATGGGGAGTTCTGGAAATATGCATTGGCAATGTAGGATAGGTTTCTGAAAAACATCGCCGGGTGGTGCTCATTGTAAGGCTATCTAACAGGCCATTCTCTAGTAGGATAGAGAAAAATATCACGGGGTGGTGTGAATGGAGGGCCTGAATTAGGATAGGCAGTGAGGGGCAATGAAAAATGGAGAAAAGCACCATGGTGTGGTCAGCATTAGGAGGTCAGGAAACGTGCAGTGGCAATGTAGGATAGGTTTCTGAAAAACATCGCGGAGTGGTTCGCATTGTAAGGGTTTATAAAAGGCCTTTCACTAGTAGGAGTGAGAAAAACGTCACGGCCTGTTGTGAATCGCAGGGCCTGAATCAGGATAGGCAGTGAGTGTCAATGTAGGATGGAGAAAATAACCATGGGGTGGTCAGCATGGGGAGTTCTGGAAACATGCATTGGCAATGTAGTATAGGTTTCTGCAAAACATCGCCGGGTGGTGCGCATTGTAAGGCTATCTAACATGCCATTCACTAGTTGGATAGAGAAAAATATCACGGGGTCCTGTGAATGGAGGGCCTGAATTAGGATAGGCAGTGAGGGGCAATGAAAAATGGAGAAAAGCACCATGGTGTGGTCAGCATTGGGAGGTCAGGAAACATGCAGTGGCAATGTAGGATAGATTTCTGAAAAACATCGCGGAGTGGTTCGCATTGTAAGGGTTTCTAAAAGGCCCTTCACTAGTAGGAGTGAGAAAAACATCACGGGCTGTTGTGAATCGCAGGGCCTGAATCAGGATAGGCAGTGAGTGTCAATGTAGGATGGAGAAAATAACCACGGGGTGGTCAGCATGGGGAGTTCTGGAAACATGCATTGGCAATGTAGGATAGGTTTCTGCAAAACATCGCCGGGTGGTGCGCATTGGAAGGCTATCTAACAGGCCATTCACTAGTAGGATAGAGAAAAAATATCACGGGGTATTGTGAATGGAGGGCCTGAATTAGGATAGGCAGTGAGGGGCAATGAAAAATGGAGAAAAGCACCATGGTGTGGTCAGCATGGGGAGGTCAGGAAACATGCAGTGGCAATGTAGGATAGGTTTCTGAAAAACATCGCGGGGTAGTTCGCACTGTAAGGGTTTCTAAAAGGCCTTTCACTAGTAGGAGTGAGAAAAACGTCACGGCCTGTTGTGAATCGCAGGGCCTGAATCAGGATAGGCAGTGAGTGTCAATGTAGGATGGAGAAAAACACCACGGAGTGGTCAAGATGGGGAGATCAGGAAACATGCAGTGGCAATGTAAGATAGGTTTCTGAAAAACATCGCAGGGTGGTGCGCATTGTAAGGGTTTCTAACTGGCCATTCACTAGTAGGAGTGATAAAAACATCACGGGTGGTGTGAATCAGATGTTCTGAATTAGGATAGGCAGTGAGTGGCAATGTAGGATGGAGAAAAGCACCACAGGTTGTTCAACATTGGGAGGGCAGGAAACATGCAGCGGCAATGTAGGATAGGTTTCTGAAAAACATCGCAGGGTGCTGCGCATTGTAAGACTTTCTAACAGGGCATTCATTAGTAGGAATGAGCAAAACATAATGGGGTGGTGTGAATCGGAGGGCCTGAATTTGGATAGGCAGTGAGTGGTAACATAAAATGGAGAAAAGAACCTCGGTATGGTCAGTATGGGGAGGTGAGGATACATGAAGTGGCAATGTAGGATAGGTTTCTAGAAAACATCGCGGGGTGGTGCGCATTATAAGGGTTTCTAACAGGCCAGTCACTAGTAGGAGTGAGAAAAATATAACGGAGTGGTGTGAATCGGAGGGCCTGATTCAGGATAGGCAGTGAGTGGCAATGTAGGATGGAGAAAAGCACCACGGGTTGGTCAGGATGGGGAGGTCAGGAAGCATGCAGTGGCAATGCCGGATCGGTTTCTGAAAAACATCGCGGGGTTGGGCGCACTGTAAGGCTATCTAAGAGGCCATTCACTAGTAGGAGTGAGAAATACATCATGGTGTGGTGTGAATCGGAGGGCCTGAATCAAGTTAGACAGTGATTGGCAATGTAGGATGGAGAAAAGCACCACAGGTGGGTATGCATGGGGTGGTCAGGAAACATGCAGTGGCAATGTAGGATAGTTTTCTGAAAAACATCACGGGGTGGTGCACATTGTAAGGGTTTCTAACAGGCCATTCACTAGTAGGAGTGATAAATACATCACGGGGTGGTGTGAATCGGAAGGTTTGAATCAGGATAGGCAGTGAGTGGCAATGTAGGATGGAGAAAAGCACCATGGCACGGTCAGCATGGTGAGGTCTGCAAACATGCATTTACAATGTAGGATAGGTTTCCAAAAAACATCGCCAGGTGGTGCGCATTGTAAGTGTTTCTAACCGGCCATTCACTAGTAGAAGTGAGAAAACATCACAGGATGGTGTGAATCAGATTGCCTGAATCAGGATAGGCAGTGAGTGGCAATGTAGGATGGAAAAAAGCACCATGGGGTGGTCAGGATGCGGAGGTCAGGAAACATGTAGTGGCAATGTAAGATAGGTTTCTGAAAAACATTGTGGGGTAGTGCGCATTTTAAGGGTTTCTTACGGGCCATTCACTAGTAGGAGTGAGAAATACATCATGGTGTGGTGTGAATCGGAGAGCCTGAATCAAGATAGACATTGAGTGGCAATGTAGGATGGAGAAAAGCCCCACGGGTTGGTGTGCATAGGGAGGTCAGGAAACATGCAATGGCAATGTAGGATAGGTTTCTGAAAAACATCACAGGGTGGTGCGCATTGTAAGGATTTCTAGCAGGTCATTCGCTAGTAGGAGTGAGAAAAACATCACGTGGTGGTATGAATCGGAGGGCCTGAATTAGGATAGGCAGTGAGTGGCAATGAAGAATGGAGAAAAGCACCACGGGTTTGTCAGCATGCGGAGGCAAGGAAACATGCAGTGGCAATATAGAATAGGTTTCTAATAAACATCGCTGGGCTGTGCGCTTTGTATGGGTTTCTAACAGGCCATTCACTAGTAGGAGTGAGAACAACAACATGGGGTGGTGTGAATCGGAGGGCCTGAATTAGAATCGGCATTGAGTGGCAATGTAGGATGGAGAAAAGCACAACAGGGTGGTCAGCATCGGGAGGTCAGGAAACATGCAGTGGCAATGTAGGATAGTTTTCTGAAAAACGTCATGGTGTACTGCGCATTGTAAGGGTTTCTAACAGGACATTCACTAGTAGGAGTGAGAAAAACATCACGGGGTGGTGTGAATCAGATGTTGTGAATTAGGATAGGCAGTGAGTGGCAATGTAGGATGGAGAAAAGCACCACAGGGTGGTCAGCTTGGGGAGGTCAGGAAAAATGCATTGGCAATGTAGGATAGGTTTCTGAAAAACATTGCCGGGCGGTATGAATTGTAAGGCTTTATAACAGGCCATTCACTAGAAGCAGTGAGAAAAACATCACCGGGTGGTGTGAATCGGAGGGCCTGAATTAGGATAGGCAGTGAGTGGCAATGTAGCATAGAGAAAAGCACCACGGGGTGGTCAGCATGGGGAGGTCAGGAAACATGCAGTGGGAATGAAGGATAGGTTTCTGAAACATATCGCGGGGTGCTGCGCATTGTAAGGGTTTCTAACAGGCCATTCACTAGATGAAGTGAGAAAAACATCACAGGGTGGTTTGAATCGGAGGGCCTGAATCAAGATAGACACTGAGTGACAATGTCAGCTGGAGAAAAGCACCACGGGGTGGTTAGCATGTGGATGTCAGGAAACATGCAGTGGCAATATAGAATAGGTTTCTGAAAAACATCGCGGTTTGGTGCTCATTGTAAGGGTTTCCAAAGGATCTTTCAATAGAAGGAGTGGGAAAAACATCACGGGGTGTTGTGAATCGAAGGGCCTGATTCAGGATAGGCCATGAGTGGCAATGAAGAATGGAGAAAAGCACCACGGGGAGGTCAGGATGGGGAGGTCAGGAGACATGCAGTGGCAATGTAGGATAGCTTTATGAAAAACATCGCTCGGTAGTGCGGATTGTAAGGCTTTCTAAAAGGCCATTCACTAGTAGGAGTGAGAAATACATCCTGGTGTGGTGTGAATAGGAGGGCCTAAATCAAGATAGACAGTGAGTGGCAATGTAGGATGGAGAAAAGCACCACGGGTTGGTGAGCATGGGGAGGTGAGGAAACATGCAATGGCAATGTAGGATAGGTTTCTGAAAAACATCACAGGGTGGTGCGCATTCTAAGGATTTCTAACATGCCATTCACAAGTAGGCGTGAAAAAAACATCACGGGATGGTGTCAATCAGAGGGCCTGAATTAGGATAGGCTGTGAGGGGCAATGTAAGAGGAGAAAGCACCACGGGTTTGTCAGCATGGGGAGGCTAGGAAACATGCAGTGGCAATGTAGAATAGGTTTCTGATAAACATCGCTGGGTGGTGCGCATTGTAAGGGTTTCTAACAGGCCATTCACTAGTAGGAGTGAGAACAACATCACGGGGTGGTGTGAATCGGAGGGCCTGAATTAGGATAGGCATTGAGTGGCAATGTAGGATGGAGCAAAGCACCACAGGGTGGTCAGCATGGGGAGGTGAGGAAACATGCAGTGGCAATGTAGGATAGGTTTCGAGATAAAAAGTGGGGTAGTGAGCATTGTAAGGATTTCTAACAGTCAATTCACTAGAAGAAGTGAGAAACACATTACGGCTGGTGTGAATCGGAGGGCCTATATTTGGATAGGCAGTGAGTGGCAATGTAGGATAGAGAAAAACACCATGGGGTGGTCATCATGGGGAGGTCAGGAAACATGCAGTGGCAATGTAGGATAATTTTTTGAAAAACATCACGGAGTGGTGCGCATTGTAAGGGTTTTTAACTGGCCATTCACTAGTAGGAGTGAGAAAAACATCACAGGTTGTGTGAATCAGATGTTCTGAATTAGGATAGGCAGTGAGTGGCAATGTAGGATGGAGAAAAGCACCACGGGGTGGTCAGCATGGGGAGTTCTGGAAACATGCATTTTCAATGTAGGATAGGTTTCTGAAAAACATCGCCGGGTGGTGCGCATTGTAAGGCTTTCTAACAGGCCATTCACTAGTAGGATAGAGAAAAATATCACGGGGTGGTGTGAATGGAGGGCCTGAATTAGGATAGGCAGTGAGGGGCAATGAAAAATGGAGAAAAGCACCATGGTGTGGTCAGCATGGGGAGGTCAGGAAACATGCAGTGGCAATGTAGGATAGGTTTCTGAGAAACATCGCGGGGTGGTTCGCATTGTAAGGGTTTCTGAAAGGCCTTTCACTAGTAGGAGTGAGAAAAACATCACGGGCTGTTGTGAATCGCAGGGCATTAATCAGGATAGGCAGTGAGTGTCAATGTAGGATGGAGAAAAGAACCACGGGGTGGTCAGAATGGGGAGATCAGGAAACTTGCAGTGGCAATGTAGGATAGGTTTCTGAAAAACATCGCAGGGTGGTGTGCATTGTAAGGGTTTCTAACTGGCCATTCCCTAGTAGGAGTGAGCAAAACATAATGGGGTGGTGTGAATCGGAGGGCCTGAATTTGGATAGGCAGTGAGTGGTAACGTAAAATGGAGAAAAGCACCTCGGTATGGTCAGTATGGGGAGGTGAGGATACATGAAGTGGCAATGTAGGATAGGTTTCTGGAAAACATCGTGGGGTGGTGCACATTATAAGGGTTTCTAAAAGGCCAGTCACTAGTAGGAGTGAGAAAAATATAACGGAGTGGTGTGAATCAGAGGGCCTGATTCAGAATAGGCAGTGAGTGGCAATGTAGGATGGAGAAAAGCACCACGGGGTGGTCAGGAAGCGGAAGTCAGGAAGCATGCAGTGGCAATGCAGGATCGGTTTCTGAAAAACATCGCGGGGTTGGGCGCATTGTAAGGGTATCTAACAGGCCATTCACTAGTAGGAGTGAGAAATACATCATGGTGTGGTGTGAATCGGAGGGCCTGAATCAAGTTAGACAGTGATTGGCAATGTAGGATGGAGAAAAGCACCACCGGTCGTTGTGCATAGGGAGGTCAGGAAACATGCAATGGCAATGTAGGATAGGTTTCTGAAAATCAGCACAGGGTGGTGCGCATTGTAAGGATTTGTAGCAGGTCATTCGCTAGTAGGAGTGAGGAAAACATCACGTGGTGGTATGAATCGGAGGGCCTGAATTAGGATAGGAGGTGAGTGGCAATGAAGAATGGAGAAAAGCACCACGCTTTGTCAGCATGGGGAGGCAAGGAAACATGCAGTGGCAATATAGAATAGGTTTCTAATAAACATCTGTGGGCTGTGCGCTTTGTATGGGTTTCTAACAGGCCATTCACTAGTAGGAGTGAGAACAACAACATGGGGTGGTGTGAATCGGAGGGACTGAATTAGGATCGGCATTGAGTGGCAATGTAGGATGGAGAAAAGCACCACAGGGTTGTAAGCATGGGGAGGACAGGAAACATGCAGTGCCAATGTAGGATAGGTTTCTGAAAAAAAAAGCGGGGTCGTGCGCATTGTAAGTGTTTCTAACATGCTAGTCACTAGTGAGGAGTGAGAAAAACATCACGGGGTGTTGTGAATCGGAGGGCCTGAATTAGGATACACAGTGAGTGGGAATGAAGAATGGAGAAAAGCACCACAGGGTGGTCAGCATGGGGAGGTCAGGAAACATGCAGTGGCAATGTAGGATAGTTTTCTGAAAAACATCACGGTGTACTGCGCATTGTAAGGGTTTCTAACAGGACATTCACTAGTAGGAGTGAGAAAAACATCACGGGGTGGTGTGAATCAGATGTTGTGAATTAGGATAGGCAGTGAGTGGCAATGTAGGATAGAGAAAAGCACCACATGGTGGTCAGCATGGGGAGGTCAGGAAAAATGCATTGGCAATGTAGGATAGGTTTCTGAAAAACATCGCCATGCGGTACGCATTGTAAGGCTTTATAACAGGCCATTCACTAGAAGCAGTGAGAAAAACATCACCGGGTGGTGTGAATCAGAGGGCCGGAATTAGGATAGGCAGTGATTGGCAATGTAGCATAGAGAAAAGCGCCACTGGGTGGTCAGCATGGGGAGGTCAGGAAACATGCAGTGGGAATGAAGGATATGTTTCTGAAACATATCGCGGGGTGCTGCGCATGGTAAGGGTTTCTAACAGGCCATTCACTAGATGAAGTGAGAAAAACATCACAGGGTGGTTTGAATCGGAGGGCCTGAATCAAGATAGACAGTGAGTGACAATGTCAGCTGGAGAAAAGCACCACGGGGTGGTTAGCATGTGGATGTCAGGAAACATGCAGTGGCAATGTAGGATAGTTTTCTGAAAAACATCACGGGGTGGTGCACATTGTAAGGGTTTCTAACAGGCCATTCACTAGTAGGAGTGATAAATACATCACGGGGTGGTGTGAATCGGAAGGCTTGAATTAGGATAGGCAGTGAGTGGCAATGAAGAATGGAGAAAAGCACCACGGGTTTGTCAGCATGCGGAGGCATGGAAACATGCAGTGGCAATATAGAATAGGTTTCTAATAAACATCGCTGAGCTGTGCGCTTTGTATGGGTTTCTAACAGGCCATTCACTAGTAGGAGTGAGAACAACAACATGGGGTGGTGTGAATCGGAGGGCCTGAATTAGAATCGGCATTGAGTGGCAATGTAGGATGGAGAAAAGCACAACAGGGTGGTCAGCATCGGGATGTCAGGAAACATGCAGTGGCAATGTAGGATAGTTTTCTGAAAAACGTCACGGTGTACTGCGCATTGTAAGGGTTTCTAACAGGACATTCACTAGTAGGAGTGAGAAAAACATCACGGGGTGGTGTGAATCAGATGTTGTGAATTAGGATAGGGAATGAGTGGCAATGTAGGATGGAGAAAAGCACCACAGGGTGGTCAGCATGGGGAGGTCAGGAAAAATGCATTGGCAATGTAGGATAGGTTTCTGAAAAACATTGCCGGGCGGTATGAATTGTAAGGCTTTATAACAGGTCATTCACTAGAAGCAGTGAGAAAAACATCACCGGGTGGTGTGAATCGGAGGGCCTGAATTAGGATAGGCAGTGAGGGGCAATGTAGCATAGAGAAAAGCACCACGGGGTGGTCAGCATGGTGAGGTCAGGAAACATACAGTGGGAATGAAGGATAGGTTTCTGAAACATATCGCGGGCTGCTGCGCATTGTAAGGGTTTCAAACAGGCCATTCACTAGATGAAGTGAGAAAAACATCACAGGGTGGTTTGAATCGGACGGCCTGAATCAAGATAGACACTGAGTGACAATGTCAGCTGGAGAAAAGCACCACGGGGTGGTTAGAATGTGGATGTCAGGAAACATGCAGTGGCAATATAGAATAGGTTTCTGAAAAATATCGATTTTGGTGCTCATTGTAAGGGTTTCCAAAGGATCTTTCACTAGAAGGAGTGGGAAAAACATCACGCGGTGGTGTGAATCGAAGGGCCTGAATCAGGATAGGCCGTGAGTGGCAATGAAGAATGGAGAAAAGCACCACGGGGAGGTCAGGATGGGGAGGTCAGGAGACATGCAGTGGCAATGTAAGATAGCTTTCTGAAAAACATCGCTCGGTAGTGCGGATTGTAAGGCTTTCTAAAAGGCCATTCACTAGTAGGAGTGAGAAATACATCCTGGTGTGGTGTGAATCGGAGGGCCTGAATCAAGATAGACAGTGAGTGGCAATGTAGAATGGAGAAAAGCACCACGGGTTGGTGAGCATGGGGAGGTGAGGAAACATGCAATGGCAATGTAGGATAGGTTTCTGAAAAACATCACAGGGTGGTGCGCATTCTAAGGATTTCTAACATGCCATTCACAAGTAGGCATGAAAAAAACATCACGGGATGGTGTCAATCAGAGGGCCTGAATTAGGATAGGCTGTGAGGGGCAATGTAAGATGGAGAAAGCACCACGGGTTTGTCAGCATGGGGAGGCTAGGAAACATGCAGTGGCAATGTAGAATAGGTTTCTGATAAACATCGCTGGGTGGTGTGCATTGTAAGGGTTTCTAACAGGCCATTCACTAGTAGGAGTTAGAACAACATCACGGGGTGGTGTGAATCGGAGGGCCTGAATTAGGATAGGCATTGAGTGGCAATGTAGGATGGAGAAAAGCACCACAGGGTGGTCAGCATGGGGAGGTGAGGAAACATGCAGTGGCAATGTAGGATAGGTTTCGAGATAAAAAGTGGGGTAGTGAGCATTGTAAGGATTTCTAACAGTCAATTCACTAGAAGAAGTGAGAAACACATTACGGCTGGTGTGAATCGGAGGGCCTATATTTGGATAGGCAGTGAGTGGCAATGTAGGATAGAGAAAAACACCATGGGGTGGTCATCATGGGGAGGTCAGGAAACATGCAGTGGCAATGTAGGATAATTTTTTGAAAAACATCACGGAGTGGTGTGCATTGTAAGGGTTTCTAACTGGCCATTCACTAGTAGGAGTGAGAAAAACATCACGGGTTGTGTGAATCAGATGTTCTGAATTAGGATAGGCAGTGAGTGGCAATGTAGGATGGAGAAAAGCACCACGGGTTGGTCAGCATGGGGAGTTCTGGAAACATGCATTGGCAATGTAGGATAGGTTTCTGAAAAACATCGCCGGGTGGTGCGCATTGTAAGGCTATCTAACAGGCCATTCATTAGTAGGATAGAGAAAAATATCACAGGGTGGTGTGAATGGAGGGCCTGAATTAGGATAGGCAGTGAGGGGCAATGAAAAATGGAGAAAAGCGCCATGGTGTGGTCAGCATAGGGAGGTCAGGAAACATGCAGTGGCAATGTAGGATAGGTTTCTGAGAAACATCGCGGGGTGGTTCGCATTGTAAGGGTTTCTGAAAGGCCTTTCACTAGTAGGAGTGAGAAAAACATCACGGGCTGTTGTGAATCGCAGGGCATGAATCAGGATAGGCAGTGAGTGTCAATGTAGGATGGAGAAAACACCACGGGGTGGTCAGAATGGGGAGATCAGGAAACATGCAGTGGCAATGTAGGATAGGTTTCTGAAAAACATCGCAGGGTGGTGCGCATTGTAAGGGTTTCTAACTGGTCATTCCCTAGTAGGAGTGAGCAAAACATAATGGGGTGGTGTGAATCGGAGGGCCTTAATTTGGATAGGCAGTGAGTGGTAACGTAAAATGGAGAAAAGCACCTCGGTATGGTCAGTATGGGGAGGTGAGGATACATGAAGTGGCAATGTAGGATAGGTTTCTGGAAAATATCGTGGGGTGGTGCGAATTATAAAGGTTTCTAAAAGCCAGTCACTAGTAGGAGTGAGAAAAATATAACGGAGTGGTGTGAATCGGAGGGCCTGATTCAGAATAGGCAGTGAGTGGCAATGTAGGATGGAGAAAAGCACCACGGGGTGGTCAGGAAGCAGAGGTCAGGAAGCATGCAGTGGCAATGCAGGATCAGTTTCTGAAAAACATCGCGGGGTTGGGCACATTGTAAGGGTATCTAACAGGCCATTCACTAGTAGGAGTGAGAAATACATCATGGTGTGGTGTGAATCGGAGGGCCTGAATCAAGTTAGACAGTGATTGGCAATGTAGGATGGAGAAAAGCACCACGGGTGAGTGTGCATGGGGAGGTCAGCAAACATGCAATGGCAATGTAGGATAGGTTTCTGAAAAACATCGTGGGGTAGTGCGCATTGTAAGGGTTTCTAACAGGCCATTCACTAGTAGGAGTGAGAAATAAATCATTGTGTGGTGTGAATCGGAAAGCCTGAATAAAGATAGACAGTGAGTGGCAATGTAGGATGGAGAAAAGCCCCACGGGTTGGTGTGCATAGGGAGGTCAGGAACCATGCAATGGCAATGTAGGATAGGTTTCTGAAAATCATCACAGGGTGGTGCGCATTGTAAGGATTTGTAGCAGGTCATTCGCTAGTAGGAGTGAGGAAAACATCACGTGGTGGTATGAATCGGAGGGACTGAATTAGCATAGGCAGGGAGTGGCAATGAAGAATGGAGAAAAGCACAACCGGGTGGTCAGCATCGGGATGTCAGGAAACATGCAGTGGCAATGTAGTATAGTTTTCTGAAAAACGTCACGGTGTACTGCGCATTGTAATGGTTTCTAACAGGACATTCACCAGTAGGAGTGAGAAAAACATCACGGGGTGGTGTGAATCAGATGTTGTGAATTAGGATAGGCAGTGAGTGGCAATGTAGGATGGAGAAAAGCACCACAGGGTGGTCAGCATGGGGAGGTCAGGAAAAATGCATTGGCAATGTAGGATAGGTTTCTGAAAAACATCGCGGGGTGCTTCGCATTGTAAGGGTTTCTAAAAGGCCTTTCACTAGTAGGAGTGAGAAAAACGTCACGGCCTGTTGTGAATCGCAGGGTCTGAATCAGGATAGGCAGTGAGTGTCAATGTAGGATGGAGAAAAACACCACGGGGTGGTCAGGATGGGGAGATCAGGAAACATGCAGTGGCAATGTAAGATTGGTTTCTGAAAAACATCGCAGGGTGGTGCGCATTGTAAGGGTTTCTAACTGGCCATTCACAAGTAGGAGTGATAAAAACATCACGGGTGGTGTGAATCAGATGTTCTGAATTAGGATAGGCAGTGAGTGGCAATGTAGGATGGAGAAAAGCACCACGGGCTGGTCAGCATGGGGAGTTCTGGAAACATGCATTCGCAATGTAGGATAGGTTTCTGAAAAAACATCGCCGGGTGGTGTTCATTGTAAGGCTATCTAACAGGCCATTCTCTAGTAGGATAGAGAAAAATATCACGGGGTGGTGTGAATGGAGGGCCTGAATTAGGATAGGCAGTGAGGGGCAATGAAAAATGGAGAAAAGCACCATGGTGTGGTCAGCATTGGGAGGTCAGGAAACATGCAGTGGCAATGTAGGATAGATTTCTGAAAAACATCGCGGAGTGGTTCGCATTGTAAGGGTTTCTAAAAGGCCCTTCACTAGTAGCAGTGAGAAAAACATCACGGGCTGTTGTGAATCGCAGGGCCTGAATCAGGATAGGCAGTGAGTGTCATTGTAGGATGGAGAAAATAACCACGGGGTGGTCAGCATGGGGAGATCTGGAAACATGCATTGGCAATGTAGTATAGGTTTCTGCAAAACATCGCCGGGTGGTGCGCATTGTAAGGCTATCTAACAGGCCATTCACTGGTAGGATAGAGAAAAATATCACGGGGTGGTGTGAATGGAGGGCCTGAATTAGGATAGGCAGTGAGGGGCAATGAAAAATGGAGAAAAGCACCATGGTGTGGTCAGCATGGGGAGGTCAGGAAACATGCAGTGGCAATGTAGGATAGGTTTCTGAAAAACATCGCGGGGTGGTTCGCATTGTAAGGGTTTCTAAAAGGCCTTTCACTAGTAGGAGTGAGAAAAACGTCACAGCCTGTTGTGAATCGCAGGGCCTGAATCAGGATAGGCATTGAGTGTCAATGTAGGATGGAGAAAAACACCACGGGGTGGTCAGGATGGGGAGATCAGGAAACATGCAGTATCAATGTAAGATAGGTTTCTGAAAAACATCGCAGGGTGGTGCGCATTGTAAGGGTTTCTAACTGGCCATTCACTAGTAGGAGTGATAAAAACATCACGGGTGGTGTGAATCAGATGTTCTGAATTAGGATAGGCAGTGAGTGGCAATGTAGGATGGAGAAAAGCACCACGGGGTGGTCAGCATGGGGAGTTCTGGAAACATGCATTGGCAATGTAGGATAGGTTTCTGAAAAACATCGCCGGGTGGTGCTCATTGTAAGGCTATCTAACAGGCCATTCTCTAGTAGGATAGAGAAAAATATCACGGGGTGGTGTGAATGGAGGCCCTGAATTAGGATAGGCAGTGAGGGGCAATGAAAAATGGAGAAAAGCACCATGGTGTGGTCAGCATTAGGAGGTCAGGAAACATGCAGTGGCAATGTAGGATAGGTTTCTGAAAAACATCGCGGAGTGGTTCGCATTGTAAGGCTTTATAAAAGGCCTTTCACTAGTAGGAGTGAGAAAAACGTCACGGCCTGTTGTGTATCGCAGGGCCTGAATCAGGATAGGCAGTGAGTGTCAATGTAGGATGGAGAAAATAACCACGGGGTGGTCAGCATGGGGAGTTCTGGAAACATGCATTGGCAATGTAGTATAGGTTTCTGCAAAACATCGCCGGGTGGTGCGCATTGTAAGGCTATCTAACATGCCATTCACTAGTTGGATAGAGAAAAATATCACGGGGTCCTGTGAATGGAGGGCCTGAATTAGGATAGGCAGTGAGGGGCAATGAAAAATGGAGAAAAGCACCATGGTGTGGTCAGCATTGGGAGGTCAGGAAACATGCAGTGGCAATGTAGGATAGATTTCTGAAAAACATTGCGGAGTGGTTCGCATTGTAAGGGTTTCTAAAAGGCCCTTCACTAGTAGGAGTGAGAAAAACATCACGGGCTGTTGTGAATCGCAGGGCCTGAATCAGGATAGGCAGTGAGTGTCAATGTAGGATGGAGAAAATAACCACGGGGTGGTCAGCATGGGGAGTTCTGGAAACATGCATTGGCAATGTAGGATAGGTTTCTGCAAAACATCGCCGGGTGGTGCGCATTGTAAGGCTATCTAACAGGCCATTCACTAGTAGGATAGAGAAAAATATCACGGGGTGGTGTGAATGGAGGGCCTGAATTAGGATAGGCAGTGAGGGGCAATGAAAAATGGAGAAAAGCACCATGGTGTGGTCAGCATGGGGAGGTCAGGAAACATGCAGTGGCAATGTAGGATAGGTTTCTGAAAAACATCGCGGGGTGGTTCGCATTGTAAGGGTTTCTAAAAGGCCTTTCACTAGTAGGAGTGAGAAAAACGTCACAGCCTGTTGTGAATCGCAGGGCCTGAATCAGGATAGGCATTGAGTGTCAATGTAGGATGGAGAAAAACACCACGGGGTGGTCAGGATGGGGAGATCAGGAAACATGCAGTAGCAATGTAAGATAGGTTTCTGAAAAACATCGCAGGGTGGTGCGCATTGTAAGGGTTTCTAACTGGCCATTCACTAGTAGGAGTGATAAAAACATCACGGGTGGTGTGAATCAGATGTTCTGAATTAGGATAGGCAGTGAGTGGCAATGTAGGATGGAGAAAAGCACCACGGGGTGGTCAGCATGGGGAGTTCTGGAAACATGCATTGGCAATGTAGGATAGGTTTCTGAAAAACATCGCCGGGTGGTGCTCATTGTAAGGCTATCTAACAGGCCATTCTCTAGTAGGATAGAGAAAAATATCACGGGGTGGTGTGAATGGAGGCCCTGAATTAGGATAGGCAGTGAGGGGCAATGAAAAATGGAGAAAAGCACCATGGTGTGGTCAGCATTAGGAGGTCAGGAAACATGCAGTGGCAATGTAGGATAGGTTTCTGAAAAACATCGCGGAGTGGTTCGCATTGTAAGGGTTTATAAAAGGCCTTTCACTAGTAGGAGTGAGAAAAACGTCACGGCCTGTTGTGTATCGCAGGGCCTGAATCAGGATAGGCAGTGAGTGTCAATGTAGGATGGAGAAAATAACCACGGGGTGGTCAGCATGGGGAGTTCTGGAAACATGCATTGGCAATGTAGTATAGGTTTCTGCAAAACATCGCCGGGTGGTGCGCATTGTAAGGCTATCTAACATGCCATTCACTAGTTGGATAGAGAAAAATATCACGGGGTCCTGTGAATGGAGGGCCTGAATTAGGATAGGCAGTGAGGGGCAATGAAAAATGGAGAAAAGCACCATGGTGTGGTCAGCATTGGGAGGTCAGGAAACATGCAGTGGCAATGTAGGATAGATTTCTGAAAAACATCGCGGAGTGGTTCGCATTGTAAGGGTTTCTAAAAGGCCCTTCACTAGTAGGAGTGAGAAAAACATCACGGGCTGTTGTGAATCGCAGGGCCTGAATCAGGATAGGCAGTGAGTGTCAATGTAGGATGGAGAAAATAACCACGGGGTGGTCAGCATGGGGAGTTCTGGAAACATGCATTGGCAATGTAGGATAGGTTTCTGCAAAACATCGCCGGGTGGTGCGCATTGTAAGGCTATCTAACAGGCCATTCACTAGTAGGATAGAGAAAAATATCACGGGGTGGTGTGAATGGAGGGCCTGAATTAGGATAGGCAGTGAGGGGCAATGAAAAATGGAGAAAAGAACCATGGTGTGGTCAGCATGGGGAGGTCAGGAAGCATGCAGTGGCAATGTAGGATAGGTTTCTGAAAAACATCGCGGGGTGGTTCGCATTGTAAGGGTTTCTAAAAGGCCTTTCACTAGTAGGAGTGAGAAAAACGTCACAGCCTGTTGTGAATCGCAGGGCCTGAATCAGGATAGGCATTGAGTGTCAATGTAGGATGGAGAAAAACACCACGGGGTGGTCAGGATGGGGAGATCAGGAAACATGCAGTAGCAATGTAAGATAGGTTTCTGAAAAACATCGCAGGGTGGTGCGCATTGTAAGGGTTTCTAACTGGCCATTCACTAGTAGGAGTGATAAAAACATCACGGGTGGTGTGAATCAGATGTTCTGAATTAGGATAGGCAGTGAGTGGCAATGTAGGATGGAGAAAAGCACCACAGGTTGTTCAACATTGGGAGGGCAGGAAACATGCAGCGGCAATGTAGGATAGGTTTCTGAAAAACATCGCAGGGTGGTGTGCATTGTAAGGGTTTCTAACTGGCCATTCCCTAGTAGGAGTGAGCAAAACATAATGGGGTGGTGTGAATCAGAGGGCCTTAATTTGGATAGGCAGTGAGTGGTAACGTAAAATGGAGAAAAGCACCTCGGTATGGTCAGTATGGGGAGGTGAGGATACATGAAGTGGCAATGTAGGATAGGTTTCTGGAAAACATCGTGGGGTGATGCACATTATAAGGGTTTCTAAAAGGCCAGTCACTAGTAGGAGTGAGAAAAATATAACGGAGTGGTGTGAATCAGAGGGCCTGATTCAGAATAGGCAGTGAGTGGCAATGTAGGATGGAGAAAAGCACCACGGGGTGGTCTGGAAGCGGAGGTCAGGAAGCATGCAGTGGCAATGCAGGATCGGTTTCTGAAAAACATCGCGGGGTTGGGCGCATTGTAAGGGTATCTAACAGGCCATTCACTAGTAGGAGTGAGAAATACATCATGGTGTGGTGTGAATCGGAGGGCCTGAATCAAGTTAGACAGTGATTGGCAATGTAGGATGGAGAAAAGCACCACCGGTGGTTGTGCATAGGGAGGTCAGGAAACATGCAATGGCAATGTAGGATAGGTTTCTGAAAATCATCACAGGGTGGTGCGCATTGTAAGGATTTGTAGCAGGTCATTCGCTAGTAGGAGTGAGGAAAACATCACGTGGTGGTATGAATCGGAGGGCCTGAATTAGGATAGGCAGTGAGTGGCAATGAAGAATGGAGAAAAGCACCACGCTTTGTCAGCATGGGGAGGCAAGGAAACATGCAGTGGCAATATAGAATAGGTTTCTAATAAACATCTGTGGGCTGTGCGCTTTGTATGGGTTTCTAACAGGCCATTCACTAGTAGGAGTGAGAACAACAACATGGGGTGGTGTGAATCGGAGGGACTGAATTAGGATCGGCATTGTGTGGCAATGTAGGATGGAGAAAAGCACCACAGGGTTGTAAGCATGGGGAGGTCAGGAAACATGCAGTGCCAATGTAGGATAGGTTTCTGAAAAAAAAAGCGGGGTCGTGCGCATTGTAAGTGTTTCTAACATGCTAGTCACTAGTTAGGAGTGAGAAAAACATCACGGGGTGTTGTGAATCGGAGGGCCTGAATTAGGATACACAGTGAGTGGGAATGAAGAATGGAGAAAAGCACCACAGGGTGGTCAGCATGGGGAGGTCAGGAAACATGCAGTGGCAATGTAGGATAGTTTTCTGAAAAACATCACGGTGTACGGCGCATTGTAAGGGTTTCTAACAGGACATTCACTAGTAGGAGTGAGAAAAACATCACGGGGTGGTGTGAATCAGATGTTGTGAATTAGGATAGGCAGTGAGTGGCAATGTAGGATAGAGAAAAGCAATACATGGTGGTCAGCATGGGGAGGTCAGGAAAAATGCATTGGCAATGTAGGATAGGTTTCTGAAAAACATCGCCATGCGGTACGCATTGTAAGGCTTTATAACAGGCCATTCACTAGAAGCAGTGAGAAAAACATCACCGGGTGGTGTGAATCAGAGGGCCTGAATTAGGATAGGCAGTGATTGGCAATGTAGCATAGAGAAAAGCGCCACTGGGTGGTCAGCATGGGGAGGTCAGGAAACATGCAGTGGGAATGAAGGATATGTTTCTGAAACATATCGCGGGGTGCTGCGCATGGTAAGGGTTTCTAACAGGCCATTCACTAGATGAAGTGAGAAAAACATCACAGGGTGGTTTGAATCGGAGGGCCTGAATCAAGATAGACAGTGAGTCACAATGTCAGCTGGAGAAAAGCACCACGGGGTGGTTAGCATGTGGATGTCAGGAAACATGCAGTGGCAATGTAGGATGGTTTTCTGAAAAACATCACGGGGTGGTGCACATTGTAAGGGTTTCTAACAGGCCATTCACTAGTAGGAGTGATAAATACATCACGGGGTGGTGTGAATCGGAAGGCTTGAATTAGGATAGGCAGTGAGTGGCAATGAAGAATGGAGAAAAGCACCACGGGTTTGTCAGCATGCGGAGGCAAGGAAACATGCAGTGGCAATATAGAATAGGTTTCTAATAAACATCGCTGAGCTGTGCGCTTTGTATGGGTTTCTAACAGGCCATTCACTAGTAGGAGTGAGAACAACAACATGGGGTGGTGTGAATCGGAGGGCCTGAATTAGAATCGGCATTGAGTGGCAATGTAGGATGGAGAAAAGCACAACAGGGTGGTCAGCATCGGGATGTCAGGAAACATGCAGTGGCAATGTAGGATAGTTTTCTGAAAAACGTCACGGTGTACTGCGCATTGTAAGGGTTTCTAACAGGACATTCACTAGTAGGAGTGAGAAAAACATCACGGGGTGGTGTGAATCAGATGTTGTGAATTAGGATAGGGAGTGAGTGGCAATGTAGGATGGAGAAAAGCACCACAGGGTGGTCAGCATGGGGAGGTCAGGAAAAATGCATTGGCAATGTAGGATAGGTTTCTGAAAAACATTGCCGGGCGGTATGAATTGTAAGGCTTTATAACAGGTCATTCACTAGAAGCAGTGAGAAAAACATCACTGGGTGGTGTGAATCGGAGGGCCTGAATTAGGATAGGCAGTGAGTGGCAATGTAGCATAGAGAAAAGCACCACGGGGTGGTCAGCATGGGGAGGTCAGGAAACATGCAGTGGGAATGAAGGATAGGTTTCTGAAACATATCGCGGGGTGCTGCGCATGGTAAGGGTTTCAAACAGGCCATTCACTAGATGAAGTGAGAAAAACATCACAGGGTGGTTTGAATCGGAGGGCCTGAATCAAGATAGACACTGAGTGACAATGTCAGCTGGAGAAAAGCACCACGGGGTGGTTAGAATGTGGATGTCAGGAAACATGCAGTGGCAATATAGAATAGGTTTCTGAAAAATATCGCGTTTTGGTGCTCATTGTAAGGGTTTCCAAAGGATCTTTCACTAGAAGGAGTGGGAAAAACATCACGAGGTGGTGTGAATCGAAGGGCCTGAATCAGGATAGGCCGTGAGTGGCAATGAAGAATGGAGAAAAGCACCACGGGGAGGTCAGGATGGGGAGGTCAGGAGACATGCAGTGGCAATGTAAGATAGCTTTCTGAAAAACATCGCTCGGTAGTGCGGATTGTAAGGCTTTCTAAAAGGCCATTCACTAGTAGGAGTGAGAAATACATCCTGGTGTGGTGTGAATCGGAGGGCCTGAATCAAGATAGACAGTGAGTGGCAATGTAGAATGGAGAAAAGCACCACGGGTTGGTGAGCATGGGGAGGTGAGGAAACATGCAATGGCAATGTAGGATAGGTTTCTGAAAAACATCACAGGGTGGTGCGCATTCTAAGGATTTCTAACATGCCATTCACAAGTAGGCGTGAAAAAAACATCACGGGATGGTGTCAATCAGAGGGCCTGAATTAGGATAGGCTGTGAGGGGCAATGTAAGATGGAGAAAGCACCACGGGTTTGTCAGCATGGGGAGGCTAGGAAACATGCAGTGGCAATGTAGAATAGGTTTCTGATAAACATCGCTGGGTGGTGCGCATTGTAAGGGTTTCTAACAGGCCATTCACTAGTAGGAGTGAGAACAACATCACGGGGTGGTGTGAATCGGAGGGCCTGAATTAGGATAGGCATTGAGTGGCAATGTAGGATGGAGAAAAGCACCACAGGGTGGTCAGCATGGGGAGGTGAGGAAACATGCAGTGGCAATGTAGGATAGGTTTCGAGATAAAAAGTGGGGTAGTGAGCATTGTAAGGCTTTCTAACAGTCAATTCACTAGAAGAAGTGAGAAACACATTACGGCTGGTGTGAATCGGAGGGCCTATATTTGGATAGGCAGTGAGTGGCAATGTAGGATAGAGAAAAACACCATGGGGTGGTCATCATGGGGAGGTCAGGAAACATGCAGTGGCAATGTAGGATAATTTTTTGAAAAACATCACGGAGTGGTGCGCATTGTAAGGGTTTCTAACTGGCCATTCACTAGTAGGAGTGAGAAAAACATCACGGGTTGTGTGAATCAGATGTTCTGAATTAGGATAGGCAGTGAGTGGCAATGTAGGATGGAGAAAAGCACCACGGGTTGGTCAGCATGGGGAGTTCTGGAAACATGCATTGGCAATGTAGGATAGGTTTCTGAAAAACATCGCCGGGTGGTGCGCATTGTAAGGCTATCTAACAGGCCATTCACTAGTAGGATAGAGAAAAATATCACAGGGTGGTGTGAATGGAGGGCCTGAATTAGGATAGGCAGTGAGGGGCAATGAAAAATGGAGAAAAGCGCCATGGTGTGGTCAGCATGGGGAGGTCAGGAAACATGCAGTGGCAATGTAGGATAGGTTTCTGAGAAACATCGCGGGGTGGTTCGCATTGTAAGGGTTTCTGAAAGGCCTTTCACTAGTAGGAGTGAGAAAAACATCACGGGCTGTTGTGAATCGCAGGGCATGAATCAGGATAGGCAGTGAGTGTCAATGTAGGATGGAGAAAACACCACGGGGTGGTCAGAATGGGGAGATCAGGAAACATGCAGTGGCAATGTAGGATAGGTTTCTGAAAAACATCGCAGGGTGGTGCGCATTGTAAGGGTTTCTAACTGGTCATTCCCTAGTAGGAGTGAGCAAAACATAATGGGGTGGTGTGAATCGGAGGGCCTTAATTTGGATAGGCAGTGAGTGGTAACGTAAAATGGAGAAAAGCACCTCGGTATGGTCAGTATGGGGAGGTGAGGATACATGAAGTGGCAATGTAGGATAGGTTTCTGGAAAACATCGTGGGGTGGTGCGAATTATAAGGGTTTCTAAAAGGCCAGTCACTAGTAGGAGTGAGAAAAATATAACGGAGTGGTGTGAATCGGAGGGCCTGATTCAGAATAGGCAGTGAGTGGCAATGTAGGATGGAGAAAAGCACCACGGGGTGGTCAGGAAGCAGAGGTCAGGAAGCATGCAGTGGCAAAGCAGGATCGGTTTCTGAAAAACATCGCGGGGTTGGGCGCATTGTAAGGGTATCTAACAGGCCATTCACTAGTAGGAGTGAGAAATACATCATGGTGTGGTGTGAATCGGAGGGCCTGAATCAAGTTAGACAGTGATTGGCAATGTAGGATGGAGAAAAGCACCACGGGTGAGTGTGCATGGGGAGGTCAGCAAACATGCAATGGCAATGTAGGATAGGTTTCTGAAAAACATCGTGGGGTAGTGCGCATTGTAAGGGTTTCTAACAGGCCATTCACTAGTAGGAGTGAGAAATAAATCATTGTGTGGTGTGAATCGGAAAGCCTGAATAAAGATAGACAGTGAGTGGCAATGTAGGATGGAGAAAAGCCCCACGGGTGGGTGTGCATAGGGATGTCAGGAAACATGCAATGGCAATGTAGGATAGGTTTCTGAAAATCATCACAGGGTGGTGCGCATTGTAAGGATTTGTAGCAGGTCATTCGCTAGTAGGAGTGAGGAAAACATCCCGTGGTGGTATGAATCGGAGGGCCTGAATTAGGATAGGCAGTGAGTGGCAATGAAAAATGGAGAAAAGCACCACGGGTTTGTCAGCATGGGGAGGCAAGGAAACATGCAGTGGCAATATAGAATAGGTTTCTAATAAACATCGGTGGGCTGTGCACTTTGTATGGGTTTCTAACAGGCCATTCACTAGTAGGAGTGAGAACAACAACATGGGGTGGTGTGAATCGGAGGGCCTGAATTTGGATCGGCACTGAGTGGCAATGTAGGATGGAGAAAAGCACCACAGGGTTGTAAGCATGGGGAGGTCAGGAAACATGCAGTGGCAATGTAGGATAGGTTTCTGAAAAAAAAAGCGGGGTCGTGCGCATTGTAAGGCTTTCTAACAGGCCATTCACTAGTTAGGAGTGAGAAAAACATCACGGGGTCGTGTGAATCGGAGGGCCTGAATTAGGATACACAGTGAGTGTGAATGAAGAATGGAGAAAAGCACCACAGGGTGGTCAGCATGGGGAGGTCAGGAAACATGCAGTGGCAATGTAGGATAGTTTTCTGAAAAACATCACAGTGTACTGCGCATTGTAAGGGTTTCTAACAGGACATTCCCTAGTAGGAGTGAGAAAAACATCACGGGGTGGTGTGAATCAGATGTTGTGAATTAGGATAGGCAGTGAGTGTCAATGTAGGATAGAGAAAAGCACCACAGGGTGGTCAGCATGGGGAGGTCAGGAAAAATGCATTGGCAATGTAGGATAGGTTTCTGAAAAACATCGCCATGCGGTACGCATTGTAAGGCTTTATAACAGGCCATTCACTAGAAGCAGTGAGAAAAACATCACCGGGTGGTGTGAATCAGAGGGCCTGAATTAGGATAGGCAGTGATTGGCAATGTAGCACAGAGAAAAGCGCCACTGGGTGGTCAGCATGGGGAGGTCAGGAAACATGCAGTGGAAATGAAGGATAGGTTTCTGAAACATATCGCGGGGTGCTGCGCATGGTAAGGGTTTCTAACAGGCCATTCACTAGATGAAGTGAGAAAAACATCACAGGGTGGTTTGAAACGGAGGGCCTGAATCAAGATAGACAGTGAGTGACAATGTCAGCTGGAGAAAAGCACCACGAGGTGGTTAGCATGTGGATGTCAGGAAACATGCAGTGGCAATATAGAATAGGTTTCTGAACAACATCGCCGTTTGGTGCTCATTGTAAGGGTTTCCAAAGGATCTTTCACTAGAAGGAGTGGGAAAAACATCACGGGGTGGTGTGAATCGGAGGGCCTGAATTAGGATAGGCTGTGAGGGGCAATGTAATATGGAGAAAATCACCACGGGTTTGTCAGCATGGGGAGGCAAGGAAACATGCAGTGGCAATGTAGAATAGGTTTCTGATAAACATCGCTGGGTGGTGCGCATTGTAAGGGTTTCTAACAGGCAATTCACTAGTAGGAGTGAGAACAACATCACGGGGTGGTGTGAATCGGAGGGCCTGAATTAGGATAGGCATTGAGTGGCAAAGTAAGATGGAGAAAAGCACCACAGGGTGGTCAGCATGGGGAGGTGAGGAAAAATGCAGTGGCAATGTAGGATAGGTTTCGAGAAAAAAAGTGGGGTAGTGAGCATTGTAAGGCTTTCTGACAGTCAATTCACTAGAAGAAGTGAGAAAAACATCACCGGTGGTATGAATCGGAGGGCCTATATTTGGATAGGCAGTGTGTGGCAAGGTAGGATAGAGAAAAACACCATGGGGTGGTCATTATGGGGAGGTCAGGAAACATGCAGTGGCAATGTAGGATAACTTTTTGAAAAACATCACGGAGTGGTACGCATTGTAAGGGTTTCTAACTGGCCATTCATTAGTAGGAGTGAGAAAAACATCACGGGTGGTGTGAATCAGACGTTCTGAATTAGGATAGGCAGTGAGTGGCAATGTAGGATGCACAAAAGCACCACAGGGTGGTCAGCATGGGGAGGTCTGGAAACATGCAATGGCAATGTAGGATAGGTTTCTGAAAAACATCGCCGGGTGGTGCGCATTGTAAGGCTATCTAACAGGCCAATCACTAGTAGGATAGAGAAAAATATCACGGGGTGGTGTGAATGGAGGGCCTGAATTAGGATAGGCAGTGAGGGGCAATGAAAAATGGAGAAAAGCACCATGGTGTGGTCAGCATGGGGAGGTCAGGAAACATGCAGTAGCAATGTAGGATAGGTTTCTAAAAAACATAGCGGGGTGGTTCGCATTGTAAGGGTTTCTAAAAGGCCTTTGACTAGTAGGAGTGTGAAAAACGTCATGGCCTGTTGTGAATCGCAGGGCCTGAATCAGAATAGGCAGTGAGTGTCAATGTAGGATGGAGAAAAGCACCACGGGGTGGTCAGGATGGAGAGGTCAGGAAACATGCAGTGGCAATGTAGGATAGGTTTCTGAAAAACATCGCAGGGTGGTGCGCATTGTAAGGCTTTCTAACAGGGCATTCACTAGCAGGAATGAGCAAAACATAATGGGGTGGTGTGAATCGGAGGGCCTGAATTTGGATAGGCAGTGAGTGGTAACGTAAAATGGAGAAAAGCACCTTGGTATGGTCAGTATGGGGAGGTGAGGATACATGAAGTTGCAATGTAGGATAGGTTTCTGGAAAACATCGCGGGGTGGTGCGCATTATAAGGGTTTCTAACAGGCCAGTCACTAGTAGGAGTGAGAAAAATATAACGGAGTGGTGTGAATCAGAGGGCCTGATTCAGGATAGGCAGTGAGCGGCAATGTAGGATGGAGAAAAGCACCACGGGTTGGTCAGGAAGGGGAGGTCAGGAAGCAGGCAGTGGCAATGCAGGATCGGTTTCTGAAAAACATCGCGGGGTTGGGCGCATTGTAAGGGTATCTAACAGGCCATTCACTAGTAGGAGTGAGAAATACATCACGGGGTGGTGTGAATCGGAAGGCTTGAATCAGGATAGGCAGTGAGTGGCAATGTAGGATGGAGAAAAGCACCACGGCACGGTCAGCATGGGGAGGTCTGGAAACATGCATTGACAATGTAGGATAGGTTTCTGAAAAATATTGCCAGGTGGTGCGCATTGTAACGCTTTCTGACAGGCCATTCACTAGTAGGAGTGAGAAAAACATCACGGGGTGGTGTGAATCGGAGGGCCTGAATTATGATAGGCAGTGTGTGGCAATGTAGGAAGGAGAAAAGCACCATAGGGTGGTCAGCATGGGGAGGTCAGGAAACATGCAGTGGCAATGTAGGACAGGTTTGTGAAAAACATCAGGGGGTGGTGCGCATTGTTAGTGTTTCTAACAGGCCATTCACTAGGAGAAGTGATAAAAACATCACAGGGTGGTGTGAATCGGAGGGCCTGAATCAGGATGCAGTGAGTGGCAATGTAGGATGGAGAAAAACACCATGGAATGGTCAAGATGGTGAGGTCAGGAAACATGCAGTGGCAATGTAGGATAGGTTTCTGAAAAACATCGGGGGGTGGGGGCCCATTGTAAGGGTTTCTAACAGGCCATTCACTAGTAGCAATGAGAAATACATCATGTTGTGGTGTGAATCGGAGGGCCTGAATCAAGATAGACAGTGAGTGGCAAAGTCGGATGGAGAAAAGCACCACGGGGTTGTCAGCATGGGGAGGTCAGGAAACATGCAGTAGCAATGTAGGATAGGTTTCTGAAAAACATCGCGGGGTGGTGCTCATTGCAAGGGTTTTTAAAAGGCCTTTAACTAGTAGGAGTGAGAAATACATCATGGTGTGGTGTGAATCGGAGGGCCTGAATTAGGATAGGCAGGGAGTGGCAATGAAGAATGCAGAGAAGCACCACGGGGTGGTCAACATGAGGAGGTCAGGAAACATGCAATGGCAATGTTGGATAAGTTTCTGAAAAACATTGCGGGGTGGTGCGCATTGTAAGGCTTTCTGACAAGCCATTCACAAGTAGGAGTGAAAAAACATCACGGGGTGGTGTGAATCGGATGGCCTGAATTAGGATAGGCACTGAGTGGCAATGAAGTATGGAGAAAAGCACCACGGGTTGGTGAGCATGGTGAGGTCAGGAAACATGAAATGGCAGTGTAGGATATGTTTCTGAAAAACATCGCAGGGTTGTGCACATTGTAAGGGTTTGTAGCAGGCCATTCACTATTAGGAGTGAGAAAATTATCTCGGGGTGGTATGAATCGGAGGCCCTGAATTAGGATAGGCACTGAGTGGCAATGAAGAATGGAGAAAAGCACCACGGGGTGGTCAACATGGGGAGGTCAGGAAACATGCAATGGCAATGTAGGTTAGGTTTCTGAAAAACATCGAGCGGTGGTGCACATTGTAAGGGTTGCAAACAGGCCATTCACTAGTAGGAGTGAGAAATACATCACGGGGTGGTGTGAATCGGAGTGCCTGAATTAGGATAGGCAGTGAGTGGTAATGTAGAATGGAGAAAAGCACCACGAGTTGGTGAGCATGGTGAGGTCAGGAAACATGCGATGGCAATGTAGGATAGGTTTCTGAAAAACATCGCAGGTCTTGAGCATTGTAAGTGTTTCTAACAGGCCATTCACTAGTAGGAGTGAGAAAAACATCACGGGGTGGTTTGAATCAGATGCTCTGAATTAGGATAGTCAGTGAGTGGCAATGTAAAATGGAAAAAACAACACGGAGTGGTCAGCATGGGGAGGTCAGGAAACATGCAGTGGCAATGTAGGATAGCTTTCTGAAAAACATCCCTCGGTAGTGCGGATTGTAAGGCTTTCTAACAGGCCATTCACTAGTAGGATTGAGAAATACATCCTGGTGTGGTGTGAATCGGAGGGCCTGAATCAAGATAGACAGTGAGTGGCAATGTAGGATGGAGAAAAGTACCACGGGTGGGTGTGCATGGGGAGGTCAGGAAACATGCAGTGGCAACGTAGGATTGGTTTCGGGAAAAAAAGTGGGGTAATCCGCATTGTAAGGCTTTCTAACAGTCAATTCACTAGAAGAAGTGAGAAAAACATCATGGGTGGTGTGAATCGGAGGGCCTGAATTAGGATAGGCAGTGAGTGGCAATGTAGGATGGAGAAAACACCATGGGATGGTCATCATGGGGAGGTCAGGAAACATGCATTGGCAATGTAGGATAGGTTTCTGAACAACATCGCGGGTGGTGCGCATTGTAACGCTTTCTAACAGACCATTCACTAGTAGGAGTGAGAAAAACATCACGGGGTGGTGTGAATCGGACGGACTGAATTAGGATAGGCAGTGAGTGGCAATGTAGGATGGAGAAAAGCACCACGGGGTGGTTATCATCGGGATGTCAGGAAACATGCAGTGGCAATGTAGGATAATTTTCTGAAAAACATCACGGGGTGGTGCGGATTGTAAGGGTTTCTAACTGGCCATTCACTAGTAGGAGTGAGAAAAACATCACGGGGTCGTGTGAATCGGATGTTCTGAATTAGGATAGCCAGTGAGTGCAATGTAGGATGGAGAAAAGCACCACGGGGTGGTCAGCATGGGGAGGTCAGGAAACATGCATTGGCAATGTAGGATAGGTTTCTGAAAAACATCGCCGGGTGTTGCGCATTGTAAGGCTTTCTAACAGGCCATTCACTAGTAGGAGTGAGAAAAACATCACGGGGTGGTATAAATTGGAGGGCCTGAATTAGGATAGTCAGGGAGTGGCAATGAGGAATGCAGAGAAGCACCACGGGGTGGTCAACATGAGGAGGTCAGGAAACATGCAATGGCAATGTTGGCTAGGTTTCTGAAAAACATTGCGAGGTGGTGCGCATTGTAAGGCTTTCTGACAAGCCATTCACAAGTAGGAGTGAAAAAACCTCAGGGGGTGGTGTGAATCGGAGGGCCTGAATTAGGATAGGCACTGAGTGGCAATGTAGAATGGAGAAAAGCACCACGGGTTGGTGAGCATGGTGAGGTCAGGAAACATGAAATGGCAGTGTAGGATAGGTTTCTGAAAAACATCGCAGGGTTGTGCACATTGTAAGGTTTGGTAGCTGGCCATTCACTATTAGGAGTGAGAAAATCATCTCGGAGTGGTGTGAATCGGAGGGCCTGAATTAGGATATGCACTGAGTCGCAATTAAGAATGGAGAAAAGCACCACGGGGTGGTCAACATGGGGAGGTCAGGAAACATGCAATGGCAATGTAGGTTAGGTTTCCAAAAAACATCGAGGCGTGCTGCACATTGTAAGGGTTGCAAACAGGCCATTCACTAGTAGGAGTGAGAAAAACATGACGGGGTGTTGTGAATCGGAGGGCCTGAATTAGGATAGGCACTGAGTGGCAATTAAGAATGGAGAAAAGCACCATGGGGTGGTCAACATGGGGAGGTCAGGAAACATGGAATGGCAAAGTAGGTTAGGTTTCCGAAAAACATCGAGGGGTGGTGCGCACTGTAAGGCTTTATAACAGGCCATTCACTAGAAGCAGCGAGAAAAACATCACCGGGTGGTGTGAATCAGAGGGCCTGAATTAGGATAGGCAGTGAGTGGCAATGTAGCATAGAGAAAAGCGCCACGGGGTGGTCAGCATGGAGAGGTTAAGAAACATGCAGTGGGAATGTAGGATAGGTTTCTGAAACATATCGCGGGGTGCTGCGCATTGTAAGGGTTTCTAACAGGCCATTCACTAGATGAAGTGAGAAAAACATCACAGGGTGGTTTGAATCGGAGGGCCTGAATCAATATAGACAGTGAGTGGCAATGTCAGCTGGAGAAAAGCACCACGGGGTGGTTTGCATGTGGATGTCAGGAAACATGCAGTGGCAATATAGGATAGGGTTCTGAAAAACATCGGGGCGTGGTGCTCATTGTAAGGGTTTCCAAAGGATCTTTCACTACTAGGAGTGGGAAAAACATCACGGGGTGGTGTGATTAGGAGGGCCTGAATCAGGATTGGCCGTGAGTGGCAATGAAGAATGGAGAAAAGCACAACGGGGTGGTCAGGATGGGGAGGTAAGGAAACATGCAGTGGCAATGTAGGATAGCTTTCAGAAAAACATCGCTCGGTAGTGCGGATTGTAAGGCTTTCTAACAGGCCATTCACTAGTAGGATTGAGAAATACATCATGGTGTGGTGTGAATCGGAGGAACTGAATTAGAATAAGCATTGAGTGTCAATGTAGGATGGAGAAAAGCACCACAGGGTGGACAGCATGGGGAGCTGAGGAAACATGCAGTGGCAATGAAGGATAGGTTTCTGAAAAAAAAAATGTGGCGTTGTGCGCATTGTCAGGTTTTCTCACAGGCCATTCACTAGTAGGAGTGAGAAAAATATCACGGGGTGGTGTGAATCAGAGGGCCTGAATTAGGATAGGCAGTGAGTGGCAATGTAGGATTGAGAAAAGCACCACGGGATGGTTATCATGCGGATGTCAGGAAACATGCAGTGGCAATGTAGGATAATTTTCTGAAAAACATCACGGGGTGGTGCAGATTGTAAGGGTTTCTAACTGGCCATTCACTAGTAGGAGTGAGAAAAACATCACGGGGTCATGTGAATCAGATGTTCTGAATTAGGATAGGCAGGGAGTGCAATGTAGGATGGAGCAAAGCACCACGGGGTGGTCAGCATGGGGAGGTCATGAAACATGCATTGGCAATGTAGGATAGGTTTCTGAAAAGCTTCACCAGGTGTTGCGCATTGTAAGGATTTTTAACAGGCCATTCACTAGTAGGAGTGAGAAAAACATCATGGAGTGGTTTAAATTGGAGGGCCTGAATTAGGATAGGCAGGTAGTGGCAATGAAGAACGCAGAGAAGCACCACGGGGTGGTCTCATGGGGGGGCCAGGAAACATGCAATGGCAATGTTGGATAGGATTCTGAAAAACATTGCGGGGTGGTGCGCATTGTAAGGATTTCTAACAAGCCATTCACAAGTAGGAGTGAAAAAACATCACGGGGTGGTGTGAATCGTAGGGCCTGAATTAGGATAGGCACTGAGTGGCAATGAAGAATGGAGAAAAGCACCACGGGGTGGTCAACATGGGGAGGTCAGGAAACATGCCATGGCAATGTAGTTTAGGTTTCCGAAAAACATCGAGGTGTGGTGCACATTGTAAGGGTTGCAAACAGGCCATTCACTAGTAGGAGTGAGAAAAACATCACGGGGTGGTGTGAATCGGAGTGCCTGAATTAGGATAGGCAGTGAGTGGTAATGTAGAATGGAGAAAAGTGCAACGGGTTGGTGAGCATTGTGAGGTCAGGAAACATGCGATGGAAATGTAGGATAGGTTTCTGAAAAACATCGCAGGTGTTGAGCATTGTAAGGGTTTCTAACAGGCCATTCACTAGTAGGAGTGAGAAAAACATCATGGGGTGGTTTGAATCAGATGCTCTGAATTAGGATAGGCAGTGAGTGGCCATGTAAAATGGAAAGAACACCAAGGAGTGGTCAGCATGGGGAGGTCAGGAAACATGCGGTGGCAATGTAGGATAGGATTCTGAAAAACATCGCGGGGTGGTGCGCAATGTAAGAGTTTCTAACAGGCCATTCACTAGTATGAGTGAGAAAAACATCACGGGGTGGTGTGAATCAGATGCTCTGAATTAGGATAGGCAGTGAGTGGCAATGTAGGATGGAGAAAAGCACCACAGGGTGGTCAGCATGGGGAAGTCAGGAAACATGCATTGGCAATGTAGGATAGGTTTCTGAAAAACATCGCCGGGTGGTGCGCATTGTAAGGCTTTATAACAGGCCATTCACTAGAAGCAGTGAGAAAAACAACACCGGGTGGTGTGAATCGGAGGGCCTGAATTAGGATAGGCAGTGAGTGGCAATGTAGCATAGAGAAAAGCGTCACAGGGTGGTCAGCATGGGGAGGTTAGGAAACATGCAGTGGGAATGTAGGATAGGTTTCTGAAACATATCGCGGGGTGCTGCGCATTGTAAGGGTTTCTAACAGGCCATTCACTAGATGAAGTGAGAAAAACATCACAGGGTGGTTTGATTTGGAGGAACTGAATCAAGATAGACAGTGAGTGGCAATTTCAGCTGGAGAAAAGCACCACGGGGTGGTTAGCATGTGGATGTCAGGAAAAATGCAGTGGCAATATAGGATAGGGTTCTGAAAAACATCGCGGTGTGGTGCACATTGTAAGGGTTTCCAAAGGATCTTTCACTAGTAGGAGTGGGAAAAACATCACGGGGTGGTGTGATTCGGAGGCCCTGAATTAGGATAGGCCATGACTGGCATTGAAGAATGGAGAAAAGCACAACGGGGTGGTCAGGATGGGGAGGTTCAGAGACATGCAGTGGCAATTTAGGATAGGTTTCTGAAAAACATCGCTCGGTAGTGCGGATTGTAAGGCTTTTAACAGGCCATTCACTAGTAGGAGTGAGAAATACATCTAGGTGTGGTGTGAATCGGAGGGACTGAATCAAGATAGACAGTGAGTGGCAATGTAGGATGGAGAAAATCCCCACGGGTTGGTGTGCATAGGGAGGTCAGAAACATCCAATGGCAATGTAGGATAGGTTTCTGAAAATCATCACAGGGTGGTGCGCTTTGTAAGGATTTGTAGCAGGTCATTCGCTAGTAGGATTGAGAAAAACATCACGTGGTGGTATGAATCGGAGGGCCTGAATTAGGATAGGCAGTGAGTGGCAATGAAGAATGGAGAAAAGCACCACGGGTTTGTCAGCATGGGGAGGCAAGGAAACATGCAGTGGCAATATAGAATAGGTTTCTAATAAACATCGGTGGGCTGTGCGCTTTGTATGGGTTTCTAACAGGCCATTCACTAGTAGGAGTGAGAACAACAACATGGGGTGGTGTCAATCGGAGGGCCTGAATTAGGATAGGCATTGAGTAGTAATGGAGGATGGAGAAAATCACTGCAGGGTGGTCAGCATGGAGAGGTGAGGAAACATGCAGTGGCAATGTAGGATAGGTTTCGGGAAAAAAAGTGGGGTAGTGCGCATTGTAAGGCTTTCTAACAGTCAATTCACTAGAAGAAGTGAGAAAAACATCACGGGTGGTGTGAATCAGAGGGCCTAAATTAGGATAGGCAGTGAGTGGCAATGTAGGATTGAGAAAAGCACCATGGGGTGGTCATCATGGGGAGGTCAGGAAACATGCAGTGGCAATGTAGGATAATTTTTTGAAAAATATCACAGAGTGGTGCGCATTGTAAGGGTGTCTAAATGGCCATTCACTAGTAGGAGTGAGAAAAACATCACGGGTGGTGTGAATCAGATATTCTGAATTAGGATAGGCAGTGAGTGGCAATGTAGGATGGAGAAAAGCACCACGGGGTGGTCAGCATGTGGAGGTCTGGAAACATGAATTGGCAATGTAGGATAGGTTTCTGAAAAACATCGCCGGGTGGTGGGCATTGTAAGGTTTTCTAACAGGGCATTCACTAGTAGGAGTGAGCAAAACATAACGGGGTGGTGTGAATCGGAGGGCCTGAATTTGGATAGGCAGTGAGTGGTAACGTAAAACGGAGAAAAGCACCTCGGTGTGGTCAGTATGGGGAGGTGAGGAAACATGCAGTGGCAATGTAGGATAGGTTTCTGGAAAACATCGCGGGGTGGTGCGCATTATAAGAGTTTCTAACAGGCCATTCACTAGTAGGAGGGAGAAAAAAATAACGGAGTGGTATGAATTGGAGGTCCTGATTCAGGATAGGCAGTGAGTTGCAATGTAGGATGGAGCAAAGCAGCACGGGGTGTTCAGCATGGGAAGTTCAGGAAACATGCAGTAGCAATGTAGGATAGGTTTCTGAAAAACATCACGGGGTGGTGCTCATTGCAAGGGTTTCTAAAAGGCCTTTAACTAGTAGGAGTGAGAAATACATCATGGTGTGGTGTGAATCGGAGGGCCTGAATTAGAATAAGCATTGAGTGTCAATGTAGGATGGAGAAAAGCACCACAGGGTGGTCAGCATGGGGAGGTGAGGAAACATGCAGTGGCAATGTAGGATAGGGTTCTGAGAAAAAATGTGGGGTGGTGTGCATTGTAAGGGTTTCTAACAGGCCTTTCACTAGTAGCAGTGAGAAATACATCATGTTGTGGTGTGAATCGGAGGGCCTGAATCAAGATAGACAGTGAGTGGCAATGTCGGATGGAGAAAAGCACCATGGGATGGTCAGCATGGGGAGGTCAGGAAACATGCAGTAGCAATGTAAGATAGGTTTCTGAAAAACATCGCGGGGTGGTGCACATTGCAAGGGTTTCTAAAAGGCCTTTAACTAGTAGGAGTTAGAAATACATCATGGTGTGGTGTGAATCGGAGGGCCTGAATTAGAATAAGCATTGAGTGTCAATGTAGGATGGAGAAAAGCACCACAGGTTGGTCAGCATGGGGAGGTGAGGAAACATGCAGTGGCAATGTAGAATATGTTTCTGAAAAAAAATGTGAGGTGGTGCGCATTGTAAGGATTTCTAACAGGCCATTCACTAGAAGGAGTGAGAAAAACATCACGGGGTGGTGTGAATCGGAGGGCCTGAATTAGGATAGGCAGTGAGTGGCAAAGTAGGATGGAGAAAAGCTCCACGGGGTAGTTATCATGGGGATGTCAGTAAACATGCAGTGGCAATGTAGGATAATTTTCTGAAAAACATCACGGGGTGGTGCGGATTGTAAGGGTTTCTAACTGGCCATTCACTAGTAGGATTGAGAAAAACATCACGGGGTCGTGTGAATCAGATGTTCTGAATTAGGAGAGGCATTGAGTGCAATGTAGGATGGAGAAAGGAACGACGGGGTGGTCAGCATGGGGAAGTCAGGAAACATGCATTGGCAATGTAGGATAGGTTTCTGAAAAACATTCCCGGGTGTTGCACATTGTAAGGCTTTCTAACAGGCCATTCACTAGTAGGAGTGAGAAAAACATCACGGGGTGGTGTAAATGGGAGGGCCTGAACTAGGATAGGCAGTGAGTGGCAATGAAGAATGCAGAAAAGCACCACGGGGTGGTCAACATGGGGAGGTCAGGAAACATGCAATGGCAATGTTGGATAGGTTTCTGAAAAACATTGCGGGGTGGTGCGCATTGTAAGACTTTCTAACAAGCCATTCACAAGAAGGAGTGAAAAAACATCAAGGGGTGGTGTGAATCGAAGGGCCTGAATTAGGATAGGAACTGAGTGGCAATGAAGAATGGAGAAAAGCGCCACGGGTTGGTGAGCATGGTGAGGTCAGGAAACATGAAATGGCAGTGTAGGATAGGTTTCTGAAAAACATCGCAGGGTTGTGCACATTGTAAGGGTTTGTAGCAGGCCATTCACTATTAGGAGTGAGAAAATCATCTCGGGGTGGTGTGAATCGGAGGGCCTGAATTAGGATAGACACTGACTGTCAATGAAGAATGGAGAAAAGCACCACGGGGTGGTCAACATGGGGAGGTCAGGAAACATGCAATGGCAAAGTAGGATAGGTTTCTGAAAAACATCGAGGGGTCGTGCACATTGTAAGGGTTGCAAACAGGCCATTCACTAGTAGGAGTGAGAAAAACATCACGGGGTGGTGTGAATCGGAGTGCCTGAATTAGGATGGGCAGTGAGTGGCAATGTAGAATGGAGACAAGCACCACGGGTTGGTGAGCATGGTGAGGTCAGGAAACAAGCGATGGCAATGTAGGATAGGTTTCTGAAAAACATCGCAGGTGTTGAGCATTGTAAGGGTTTCTAACAGGGCATTCACTAGTAGGAGTGAGAAAAACATCACGGGGTGGTTTGAAACAGATGCTCTGAATTAGGATATGCAGTGAGTGGCAATGTAAAATGGAAAAAACACCACAGAGTGGTCAGCATGGGGAGGTCAGGAAACATGCGATGGTAATGTAGGATAGGATTCTGAAAAACATCGCGGCATGGTGCGCAATGTAAGGGTTTCTAACAGGCCATTCACTAGTAGGAGTGAGAAAAACATCACGGGGTGGTGTGAATCAGATGTTCTGAATTAGTATAGGCAGTGAGTGTCAATGTAGGATGGAGAAAAGCACCACAGGGTAGTCAGCATGGGGAGGTCAGGAAACATGCATTCGCAATGTAGGATAGGTTTCTGAAAAACATCGTCGGGTGGTGCGCATTGTAAGACTTTATAACAGGCCATTCACTAGAAGCATTGAGAAAAACATCACCGGGAGGTGTGAATCAGAGGGCCTGAATTAAGATAGGCACTGAGTGGCAATGAAAAATGGAGAAAAGCACCACGGGTTGGTGAGCATGGTGAGGTCAGGAAACATGAAATGGCAGTGTAGGATAGGTTTCTGAAAAACATTGCAGGGTTGTGCACATGGTAAGGGTTTGTAGCAGGCCATTCACTATTAGGAGTGAGAAAATCATCTCGGGGTGGTGTGAATCTGAGGGCCTGAATTAGGATAGACACTGAGTGGCAATGAAGAATGAAGAAAAGCACCACGGGGTGGTCAAAATGCCGAGGTCAGGAAACATGCAATAGCAATGTAGGATAGGTTTCTGAAAAACATCGTGGGGTGGTGCACATTGTAAGGGTTGCAAACAGGCCATTCACTAGTAGGAGTGAGAAAAACATCACGGGGTGGTGTGAATCGGAGTGCCTGAATTAGGATAGTCAGTGAGTGGCAATGCAGAATGCAGAAAAGCACCACGGGTTGGGGAGCATGGTGAGGTCAGGAATCATGCGATGGCAATGTAGGATAGGTTTCTGAAAAACATCACAGGTCTTGAGCATCGTAAGTGTTTCTAACAGGCCATTCACTAGTAGGCGTGAGAAAAACATCAAGGGGTGGTTTGAATCAGATGCTCTGAATTAGCATAGGCAGGGCGTGGCATTGTAGCATAGAGAAAAGCGCCACGGGGTGGTCAGCATGGGGAGGTCAGGAAATATGCAGTGGGAATGTAGGATAGGTTTCTGAAACCTATCGGGGGTGCTGCGCATTGTAAGGGTTTCCAACAGGCCATTCACTAGATGAAGTGAGAAAAACATCACAGGGTGATTTGAATCGGATGGCCTGAATTAAGATAGACAGTGAGTGGCAATGTCAGCTTCAGAAAAGCAACACGGGTTAGTTAGCATGTGGATGTCAGGAAACATGCAGTGGCAATATAGGATAGGGTTCTGAAAAACATCGTGGTGTGGTGCTCATTGTAAGGGTTTCCTAAGGATCTTTCATTAGCAGGAGTGGGAAAAACATCACGGGGTTGTGTGAATCAGAGGGCCTGAATCAGGATAGGCAGTGAGTGGCAATGAAGAATGGAGAAAAGCACAACGGGGTGGTCAGGATGGGGAGGTCAGGAAACATGCAGTGGCAATGTAGGATAGCTTTCTGAAAAACATCGCTCGGTAGTGCGGATTGGAAGGCTTTCTAACAGGCCATTCACTAGTAGGAGTGAGAAATACATCATGGTGTGGTGTAAATCTGAGGGCCTGAATCAAGATAGACAGTGAGTGGCAATGTAGGATGGAGAAAAGCACCACGGGTTGGTGAGCATGGTGGGTCAGGAAACATGCAATGGCAATGTAGCATAGGTTTCGGAAAAACATCGCAGGGTGGTGCGCATACTAAGGATTTCTAACATGCCATTCACAAGTAGGAGTGAAAAATACATCACGGGATGGTGTGAATCAGAGGGCCTGAATTAGGATAGATTGTGAGTGGCAATGTAAGATGGAGAAAAGCACCTGGGGTTTGTCAGCATGGGGAGTCAAGGAAACATGCAGTGGCAATTTAGAATAGGTTTCTGATAAACATCGCTGGGTGGTGCGCATTGTAAAGGTTTCTAACAGGCCATTCACTAGTAGGAGTGAGTAAAACATCAGGGGGTGGTGTGAATCGGAGGGCCTGAATTAGGATAGGCATTGAGTGGCTATGTAGGATGGAGAAAAGCACCACAGGGTGGTCAGCATTGGGAGGTGAGGAAACATGCAGTGGCAATGTAGGATAGGTTTCGGGAAAAAAAGTGTGGTAGTGCGCATTGTAAGGCTTTCTAACAGTCAATTCACTAGAAGAAGTGAGAAAAACATCACGGGTGGTGTGAATCGGAGGGCCTAAATTAGGATAGGCAGTGAGTGGCAATGTAAGATAGAGAAAAGCACCATGGGGTGGTCAGCATGGGGAGGTCAGGAAACATGCAGTGGCAATGTAGGATAGTTTTCTGAAAAACATCACAGGGTGGTGCGCATTGTAAGGGTTTCTAACAGGCCATTCACTAGTAGGAGTGAGAAATACATCACGGGGGGGTGTGAATCTGAAGGCTTGAATCAGGATAGGCAGTGAGTGGCAATGTACAATGGAGAAAAGCACCACGGCACGGTCAGCATCGGGAGGTCTGGAAACATGCATTGACAATATAGGATAGGTTTCTGAAAAACATCGCCAGGTGGTGCACATTGTAACGCTTTCTAACAGGGCATTCACTAGTAGGAGTGAGAAAAACATCACGGGGTGGTGTGAATCGCGGGGCCTGAATTAGTATAGGCAGTGAGTGGCAATGCAGGATAGAGAAAAGCACCATGGTGTGGTCAGAATGGGGAGGTCAGGAAACATGCAGTGTCAATGTAGGATAGGTTTCTGTAAAACATCGCGGGGTGGTGCGCATCATAACGGTTTCTAACAGGCCATTCACGAGTAGGAGTGAGTAAAACATCACAGCATGGTTTGAATCAGGGGGCCTGAATCAGGATAGGCAGTGAGTGGCAATGTAGGATGGAGAAAAGCACCACGGTGTGGTCAGCATGGGGAGGTCAGGAAACATGCAGTGTCAATGTAGGATAGGTATCTGAAAAACATCGGGGGTGGAGAGAATTGTAAGGGTTTCTAACAGGGCATTCACTGGAAGGAGTGAGAAAAAGATCACGGGGTGGTGTGAATCGAAGGTCCTGAATTATGATAGGCAGTGTGTGGCAATGTAGGAAGGAGAAAAGCACAATGGTGTGGTCAGCATGGGGAGGTCAGGAAAAATGCAGTGGCCATGTAGGACAGGTTTCTGAAAAACATTGGGGGGTGGTGCGCATTGTTAGTGTTTCTAACAGGAGATTCACTAGGAGAAGTGATAAAAACATCACAGGGTGGCCTGAATCAGGATAGGCAGTGAGTGGCAATGTAGGATGGAGAAAAGCACCATGGCGTTGTCAGGATGGTGAGGTCAGGAAACATGCAGTGGCAATGTAGGATAGGTTTCTGAAAAACATCGGGGGGTGGGGCCCATTGTAAGGGTTTCTAACAGGCCATTCACTAGTAGCAGTGAGAAATACATCATGTTGTGGTGTGAATCGGAGGGCCTGAATCAAGATAGACAGTGATTAGCAATGTCGGATGGAGAAAAGCACCACAGGGTGGTCAGCATTGGGAGGTCATGAAACATGCAGTAGCAATGTAGGATAGGTTTCTGAAGAACATCGCGAGGTGGTGCTCATTGCAAGGGTTTCTAAAAGGCCTTGAACTAGTAGGAGTGAGAAATACATCATGGTGTGGTGTGAATCGGAGGGCCTGAATTAGAATAAGCATTGAGTGTCAATGTAGGATGGAGAAAAGCACCACAGGGTGGTCAGCATGGGGAGGTGAGGAAACATGCTGTGGCAATGTAGGATAGGTTTCTGAAAAAAAAATGTGGGGAGGTGCGCATTGTAAGGGTTACTCACAGGCCATTCACTAGTAGGAGTGAGAAAATCATCAAGGGGTGATGTGAATCGGAGGGCCTGAATTAGGATAGGCAGTGAGTGCAATGTAGGATGGAGAAAAGCACCACTGGGTGGTCAGCATGGGGAGGTCAGGAAACATGCATTGGCAATGTAGGATAGGTTTCTGAAAAACATCGCCGGGTGTTGCGCATTGTAAGGCTTTCTAACAGGCCATTCCCTAGTAGGAGTGAGAAAAACATCACGGGGTGGTGTAAATTGGAGGGCCTGAATTAGGATAGGCAGTGAGTGGCAATGAAGAATGCAGAAAAGCACGACGAGGAGGTCAACATGGGGAGGTCAGGAAACATGCAATGGCAATGTTGGATAGGTTTCTGAAAAACATTGTGTGGTGGTGCGCATTGTAAGGCTTTCTAACAAGCCATTCACAAGTAGGAGTGAAAAAACATCACGGGGTGGTGTGAATCGGAGGGACTGAATTAGGGTAGGCACTGAGTGGCAATGAAGAATGGAGAAAAGCACCATGGGATGGTGAGCCTGGTGAGGTCAGGGAACATGAAATGGCAGTGTAGGATAGGTTTCTGAAAAACATCCCAGGGTTGTGCACATTGTAAGGGATGGAGCAGGCCATTCACTATTAGGAGTGAGAAAATCATCTAGGGGTGGTGTGAATCAGAGGGCCAGAATCAAGATAGACAGTGAGTGGCCATGTAGGATGGAGAAAACACCACTGGTTGGTGAGCATGGGGAGGTCAGGAAACATGGAATGGCAATGTAGGATAGGTTTCTGAAAAACATCGCAGGGTTGTGCGCATACTAAGGATTTCTAACATGCCATTCACAAGTAGGAGTGAAAAAAACATCACGGGATGGTGTGAATCAGAGGGCCTGAATAAGGATAGGCTGTGAGTGGCAATGTAAGATGGAGAAAATCACAAGGGGTTTGTCAGCATGGGGAGGCAAGGAATCATGCAGTGGCAATGTAGAATAGGTTTCTGATAAACATCGCTGGGTGGTGCGCATTTTAAGGGTTTCTAACAGGCCATTCACTAGTAGGAGTGAGAACAACATCACGGGGTGGTGTGAATCGGAGGGCCTGAATTAGGATAGGCATTGAGTGGCAATGTAGGATGGAGGAAAGCACCACAGGGTGGTCAGCATTGGGAGGTGAGGAAACATGCAGTGGCAATGTAGGATAGATTTCGGGAAACAAAGTGGGGGAGTGCGCATTGTAAGGCTTTCTAACAGTCAATTCACTAGAAGAAGTGAGAAAAACATCACGGGTGGTGTGAATCGGAGGGCCTAAATTAGGATAGGCAGTGAGTGGCAATGTAGGATAGAGAAAAGCACCATGGGGTGGTCATCATGCGGAGGTCAGGAAACATGCCGTGGCAATGTAGGATAATTTTTTGAAAAACATCACGGAGTGGTGCGCATTGTAAGGGTTTCTAACTGGCCATTCACTAGTAGGAGTGAGAAAAACATCACGGTTGGTGTGAATCAGATGTTCTGAATTAGGATAGGCAGTGAGTGGCAATGTAGGATGGAGAAAAGCACCACGGCACGGTCAGCATGGGGAGGTCTGGAAACATGCATTGACAATGTAGGACAGGTTTCTGAAAAACATCGCCAGGTGGGGCACATTGTAAGGCTTTGTAACAGGGCAGTCACTAGTAGGAGTGAGAAAAACATCACAGGGTGGTGTGAATCGGAGGGCCTGAATTAGGATAGGCAGTGAGTGGCAATGCAGGATAGAGAAAAGCAACACAGTGTGGTCAGCATGGGGAGGTCAGGAAACATGCAGTGGCAATGTAGGATAGGTTTCTGAAAAAAAAATGTGGGGTGTTGCGCATTGTAAGGGTTTCTAACAGGCCATTCACTAGTAGGAGTGAGAAAAACATCACGGGGTGGTGTGAATTGGTGGGCCTGAATTAGGATAGGCAGTGAGTGGCAATGTAGGATGGAGAAAAGCACCACGGGGTGTTTATCATGGGGATGTCAGGATACATGCAGTGGCAACGTAGGATAATTTTCTGAAAAACATCACGGGGTGGTGCGGATTGTAAGGGTTTCTAACTGGCCATTCACTAGTAAGAGTGAGAAAAACATCACGGGGTGGTGCAAATTGGAGGGCCTGAATTAGGATAGGCAGTGAGTGGCAATGAAGAATGTAGAATAGCACCACGGGTTGGTCAACTTGGGGAGGTCAGGAAACATGCAATGGCAACGTAGGATAATTTTCTGAAAAACATCACGGGGTGGTGCGGATTGTAAGGGTTTCTAACTGGCCATTCACTAGTAGGAATGAGAAAAACATCACAGGGTGGTTTGAATCGGAGGGCCTAAATCAAGATAGACAGTGAGTGGCAATGTCAGCTGGAGAAAAGCACCACGAGGTGGTTAGCATGTGGATGTCAGGAAACATGCAGTGGCAATATAGGATTGGGTTCTGAAAAACATCGCGGTGTGGTGCTCATTGTAAGGGTTTCCAAAGGATCTTTCACTATTAGGAGTGGGAAAAACATCACGGGGTGGTGTGAATCGGAGGGCATGAATCAGGATAGGCCGTGAGTGGCAATGAAGAATGGAGAAAAGCACAACGGGGTGGTCAGGATGGGGAGGTCAGGAAACATGCAGTGGCAATGTAGGATAGCTTTCTGAAAAACATCGCTCTGTAGTGTGGATTGTAAGGCTTTCTAACAGGCCATTCAGTAGTTGGAGTGAGAAATACATCATGGTGTGGTGTGAATCGGAGGGCCTGAATCAAGATAGACAGTGAGTGGCAATGTAGATTTGAGAAAAGCACCACGGGTTTGTCAGCATGGGGAGGCAAGGAAACATGCAGTGGCAATGTAGAATAGGTTATTGATAAACATCGCTCGGTGGTTCGCATTGTAAGGGTTTCTAACAGGCCATTCACTAGTAGGAGTGAGAACAACATCACGGGTTGGTGTGAATCGGAGAGCCTGAATTAGGATAGGCATTGAGTGGCAATGTAGGATGGAGAAAAGCACCATGGGGTGGTCATCATGGGGCGGTCAGGAAACACGCAGTGGCAATGTAGGATAGTTTTCTGAAAAACTTCATGCGGTGGTGCGCATTGAAAGGATTTCTAACAGGCCATTCACTAGTAGTAGTGAGAAAAACATCACGGGGTGGTGTGAATCAGATCTTCTGAATTAGGATAGGCAGTGAGTGCAATGTAGGATGGAGAAAAGCACCACGGGAAGGTTAGCACGGGGAGGTCAGGAAACATGCATTGGCAATGTAGGATAGATTTCTGAAAAACATCGCAGGGTGGTGCGCATTGTAAGGCTTTCTAACAGGGCATTCATTAGTAGGAGCGAGCAAAACATAATGGGGTGGTGTGAATCGGAGGGCCTGAAGGTGGATAGGCAGCGAGTGGTAACGTAAAATGGAAATAAGGACTTCGGTGTGGTCAGTATGCGGAGGTGAGGAAACATGCAGTGGCAATGTAGGATAGGTTTCTGGAAAACATCGTGGGGTTGTGCGCATTATAAGGGTTTGTAACAGGCCATTCACTAGTAGGAGAGAAAAATGTAACGGAGTGGTGTGAATCGGAGGGCCTGATTCAGGATAGGCAGTGAGTGGCAATGTAGGATGGAGAAAAGCACCACGGGGTGGTCAGGATGGGGAGGTCAGGAAACTTGCAGTGGCAATGTGGGATAGGTTTCTGAAAAGCATTGCTGGTTGGTGCTCATTGGAGGGTTTCTAACAGGCCATTCAATAGTAGGAGTGAGAAATACATCACGGGGTGGTGTGAATCGGAGGTCCTAAATCAAGTGAGACAGTGATTGGCAATGTAGGATGGAAAAAACACCACGGAGTGGTCAGCATGGGGAGGTCAGGAAACATGGGGTGGCAATGTAGGATAGGTTTCTGAAAAACATCGCGGGGTGCTGCGCAATGTAAGGGTTTCTAACAGACCATTCACTAGTAGGAGTGAGAAATACATCTTGGGGTGGTATGAATCGGAAGGCGTGAATCAGGATAGGCAGTGAGTGGCAATGTAGGATGGAGAAAAGCACCACGGCATGGTCAGCATGTGGAGGTCAGGAAACATTCAGTGGCAATGTAGTATAGGTTTCTGAAAAACATCGCGGGGTTGTGCGCATTGTAAATGTTTCTAACAGGCTATTCATTAGGAGAATTGAGAAAAACATAACCGGGTGGTGTGAATCAGAGGGCCTGATTAAGGATAGGCAGTGAGTGGCAATGTAGGATGTAGAAAAGAACCACAGCGTAGTCAGCATGGGGAGGTCAGGAAACATGCAGTAGCAATGTAGGATAGCTTTCTAAAAAACATTACGGGTTGGTGCCCATTGTAAGGTTTTCTAACAGACCATTGACTAGTAGGAGTGAGAAAAATATCACCGGGTGGTGTGAATCGGAGGTCCTGATTTAGGATAGGCAGTGAGTGGCAATGTAGGATGGAGAAAAGCACCACAGGGTGGTCAGCATGGGGAGGTGAGGAAACATGCAGTGGCAATATAGGATAGGTTTCTGAAAAAAAAAGTGGGGTGGTGCCCATTGTAAGTGTTTCTAACAGGCCATTGACTAGTAGGAGTGACAAAAATATCACCGGGTGGTGTGAATCGGAGGGCCTTAATTAGGATAGGCAGTGAGTGGCAATTTAGGATGGAGAAAAGCACCACGGTGTGTTCAGGATGGGGAGGTCAGGAAACATGCAGTGGCAATGTAGGATAGTTTTCTGAAAAACATCACAGGGTGGTGCGCATTGTAAGTGTTTCTAACAGGCCATTCACAAGTAGGAGTGTGAAAAACATTACAGGGTGGTGTGAATCAGAGGTTCTGAATTAGGATAGGCAGTGAGTGGCAATATAGGATGGAGAAAAGCACCACGGGGTGGTCAGCACGGGGAGGTCAGGAAACATGCGGTGGCAATGTAGGATAGGTTTCTGAAAAACATCGCGGCGTGGTGCGCATTGTAAGGGTTTCTAACAGGCCATTCACTAGTAGAAGTGAGAACACATCACAGTGTGGTGTGAATCGGAGGGCCTGATTCGAGATAGGCAGTGAGAGGCAATGTACGATGGAGAAAAGGAACATGGGGTGGTCAGGATGCGGAGGTCACAAAACATGCAGTGGCAATGTAGGATAGGTTTCTGAAAAACATCGCACGATGGGGTGCATTGTAAGGGTATCTAACAGGCCATTCACTAGTAGGAGTGAGAAATACAACATGGTGTGGTTTGAATTGGAGGGCCTGAATCAAGATAGACATTCAGTGGCAATATCGGATGGAGAAAAGCACCACGGGGTGGTCAGCATGGGGAGGTCAGGAAACATGCAGTCTCAATTTAGGATAGGATTCCGAAAAGCATCGCGGGGTGGTGCTCATTGTAAGGGTTTCTAAAAGGCCTTTCACTAGTAGGAGTGAGAAAAACATCAAGGGGTGGTGTGAATCGCAGGGCCTGAATCAGGATAGGCCATGACTGGCATTGTAGGATGGAGAAAAGCACCACGGGGTGGTCAGAATGGGGAAGTCAGGAGACATGCAGTGGCAATTTAGGATAGGTTTCTGAAAAACATCGCGGGGTAGTGCGCATTGTAAGGGTTTCTAACAGGCCATTCACTAGTAGGATTGAGAAAAACATCACAGCGTGGTTTGAATCAGAGGGCCTGAATCAGCTTAGGCAGTGAGTGGCAATGTAGGATGGAGAAATGCACCACGGGCTGGTCAGGATGGAGAGGTCAGGAAACATGCAGTGGCAATGTAGGATAGGTTTCTGAAAAAAATAGTGGGGTAGTGCGCATTGTAAGGGTTTCTAACAGGCCATTCACTAGTAGGAGTGAGAAATACATCATGGTGTGGTGTGAATCGGAGGGCATGAATCAAGATAGACAGTGTGTGGCAATGTAGGATGGATAAAAGCACCATGGGTTGGTTTGCATGGGGAGGTCAGGAAACATGCAAAAGCAATAGAGCATAGTTTTCTGAAAAACATCGCGGGTGGTGAGAATTGTAAGTGTTTCTTACAGGGCATTCACTGGAAGGAGTGAGAAAAAGATCATGGGGTGGTGTGAATCGAAGGGCCTGAATCAGGATAGGCAGTGATTGGCAATGTAGGATGGAGAAAAGAACCATGGCGTGGTCAAGATGGTGAGGTCAGGAAACATGCAGTGGCAATGTAGGATATTTTTCTGAAAAACATCGGGGGGTGGGGCCCATTGTAAGGGTTTCTAACAGGCCTTTCACTAGTAGCAGTGAGAAATACATCATGTTGTGGTGTGAATCGGAGGGCCTGAATCAAGATAGACAGTGAGTGGCAATGTCGGATGGAGAAAAGCAGCACGGGGTGGTCAGCATGGGGAGGTCAGGAAACATGCAGTAGCAATGTAGGATAGGTTTCTGAACATCATCGCGGGGTGGTGCTCATTGCAAGGGTTTCTAAAAGGCCTTTAACTAGTAGGAGTGTGAAATACATCATGGTGTGGTGTGAATCAGAGGGCTTGAATTAGAATAAGCATTGAGTGTCAATGTAGGATGGAGAAAAGCAACACGGGTTGGTCAACATGGGGAGGTCAGGAAACATGCAATGGCAATGTTGGATAGGTTTGTGAAAAACACTGCGGGATGGTGCCCATTGTAAGGCTTTCTAAAAAGCCATTCACAAGTAGGAGAGAAAGAAACATCACGGGGTTTTGTGAATCGGATGTCCTGAATTAGGATAGGCACTGAGTGGCAATGAAGAATGGAGAAAAGCACTACGGGTTGGTGAGCATGGTGAGGTCAGGAAACATGAAATGGCAAGGAACGATAGGTTTATGAAAAACATCACAGGGTTGTGCACATTGTAAGGGTTTGTAGCAGGCCATTCACTAGTAGGAGTGAGAAAATCATCTCTGGGTGGTGTGAATCAGAGGGCCTGAATTAGGATAGGCACTGAGTGGCAATGAAGAATGGAGAAAAGCACCACGGGGTGGTTAACATGGGGAGGTCAGGAAACATGCAATGGCAATGTAGGATAGGTTTCTGAAAAACATCGAGGGGTGCTGCGCATTGTAAGGGTTGCAAACAGGCCATTCACTAGTAGGAGTGAGAAAAACATCACGGCGTGGTGTGAATCAGAGTGCCTGAATTAGGATAGGCAGTGAGTGGCAATGTAGAATGGTGAAAAGCACCACGGGTTGGTGAGCATGGTGAGGTCAGGAAACATGCGATGGCAATGTAGGATAGGTTTCTGAAATATATCGCAGGTGTTGAGCATTGTAAGGGTTTCTAACAGGCCATTCACTAGTAGGAGTGAGAAAAACATCACGGGGTCGTGTGAATCAGATGTTGTGAATTAGGATAGGCAGTGAGTGGCAATATAGGATGGAGAAAAGCACCACAGGGTGGTCAGCATGAGGAGGTCAGGAAACATGCAGTGGCAATGTAAAAGACTTTTCAGAAAAACATCATGGGGTGGTGCGCATTGTAAGGGTTTCTAACAGGCCATTCACTAGTAGGAGTGAGAAAAACATCAAGGGGTGGTTTGAATCAGATGCTGTGAATTAGTATAGGCAGTGAGTGGCAATGTAAAATGGAAAAAACACCACGGAATGGTCAGCATGGGGAGGTCAGGAAACATGCAGTGGCAATGTAGGATAGGTTTCTGAAAAACATCGCGGGGTGGTGCGCAATGTAAGGGTTTCTAACAGGCCATTCACTAGTAGGAGTGAGAAATACATCATGGGGTGGTGTGAATCGGAAGGCCTGAATCAGGATAGGCAGTGAGTGGCAATGTAGGCTGGAGAAAAGCACCACGGCATGGTCAGCATGTGGAGGTCTGGAAACATTCAGTGGCAATGTAGTATAGGTTTCTGAAAAACATCGCGGGGATGTGCGCATTGTAAATGTTTCTAACAGGCTATTCATTAGGAGAATTGAGAAAAACATAACCGAGTGGTGTGAATCAGAGAGCCTGATTAAGGATAGGCAGTGAGTGGCAATGTAGGATGTAGAAAAGAACCACAGCGTAGTCAGCATGGGGAGGTCAGGAAACATGCAGTAGCAATGTAGGATAGCTTTCTAAAAAACATTACGGGTTGGTGCCCATTGTAAGGGTTTCTAACAGGCCACTGACTAGTAGGAGTGAGAAAAATATCACCGGGTGGTGTGAATCGGAGGGCCTGATTTAGGATAGGCAGTGAGTGGCAATGTAGGATGGAGAAAAGCACCACAGGGTGGTCAGCATGGGGAGGTGAGGAAAATGCAGTGGCAATATAGGATAGGTTTCTGAAAAAAAAAGTGGGGTGGTGCCCATTGTAAGGGTTTCTCACAGGCCAATCACTAGTAGGAGTGAGAAAAAGATCACGGGGTGGTGTGAATCGGAGGGCCTGAATTAGGATAGGCAGTGAGTGGCAATGTAGGATGGAGAAAAGCACCACGGGGTGGTTATCATGGGGATGTCAGGAAACTTGCAGTGGCAATGTAGGATAATTTTCTGAAAAATATCACGGGGTGGTGCGGATTGTAAGGGTTTGTAACTGGATATTCACTAGTAGGAGTGAGAAAAACATCACTGGGTCGTGTGAGTCAGATGTTCTGAATTAGGATAGGCAGTGAGTGCAATGTAGGATGGAGAAAAGCACCACGGGGTGGTCAGCATGGGGAGGTCAGGAAACATGCATTGGAAAAGTCGGATAGGATTCTGAAAAACATCGCAGGGTGTTGCACATTGTAAGGCTTTCTAACAGACCATTCACTAGTAGGAGTGAGAAAATCATCTCGGGGTGGTGTGAATCGGAGGGACTGAATTAGGATAGGCACTGAGTGGCAATGAAGAATGAAGAAAAGCACCACGGGGTGGTCAACATGGGGAGGTCAGGAAACATGAAATGGCAATGTAGGATAGGTTTCTGAAAAACATCGAGGGGTGGTGCGCATTGTAAGTGATGCATACAGGCCATTCACTAGTAGGAGTGAGAAAAACATCACGGGGTGATGTGAATCGGAGGGCCTGAATTAGGATAGGCAGTGAGTTGCAATGTACAATGGAGAAAAGCACCACATGTTGGTGAGCATGATGAGGTCAGGAAACATGAGATGGCAATGTAGGATAGGTTTCTGTAAAGCATCGCAGGTTTTGAGCATTGTAAGGGTTTCTAACAGGCCATTGACTAGTAGGAGTGACAAAAATATCACCGGGTGGTGTGAATCGGAGGGCCTTAATTAGGATAGGCAGTGAGTGGCAATGTAGGATGGGGAAAAGCACCACGGGGTGTTCAGCATGGGGAGGTCAGGAAACATGCAGTGGTAATGTAGGATAGTTTTCTGAAAATCATCACTGGGTGGTGCGCATTGTAAGGGTTTCTAACAGGCCATACACAAGTAGGAGTGTGAAAAACATTACGGGGTGGTGTGAATCAGAGTTTCTGAATTAGGATAGGCAGTGAGTGGCAATGTATGATGGAGAAAAGCAACACGGGGTGGTCAACATGGGGAGGTCAGGAATCATGCAATGGCAATGTTGGATAGGTTTGTGAAAAACACTGCGGGATGGTGCGCATTGTAAGGCTTTCTAAAAAGCCATTCAAAAGTAGGAGAGAAAAAAACATCACGGGGTGGTGTGAATCGGAGGTCCTGAATTACGATAGGCACTGAGTGGCAATGAAGAATGGAGAAAAGCACCACGGGTTGGTGAGCATGGTGAGGTCAGGAAACATGAAATGGCAAGGAAGGATAGGTTTATGAAAAACATCGCAGGGTTGTGCACATTGTAAGGGTTTGTAGCAGGCCATTCACTAGTAGGAGTGAGAAAATCATCTCGGGGTGGTGTGAATCAGAGGGCCTGAATTAGGATAGGCACTGAGTGGCAATGAAGAATGGAGAAAAGCACCACGGGGTGGTCAACATGGGGAGGTCAGGAAACATGCAATGGCAATGTAGGATAGGTTTCTGAAAAACATCGAGGGGTGCTGCGCATTGTAAGGGTTGCAAACAGGCCATTCACTAGTAGGAGTGAGAAAAACATCACGGCGTGGTGTGAATCGGAGTGCCTGAATTAGGATAGGCAGTGAGTGGCAATGTAGAATGGAGAAAAGCACCACGGGTTGGTGAGCATGGTGAGGTCAGGAAACATGCGATGGCAATGTAGGATAGGTTTCTTAAAAATATCGCAGGTGTTGAGCATTGTAAGGGTTTCTAACAGGCCATTCACTAGTAGGAGTGAGAAAAACATCGCGGGGTCGTGTGAATCAGATGTTGTGAATTAGGATAGGCAGTGAGTGGCAATATAGGATGGAGAAAAGCACCACAGGGTGGTCAGCATGAGGAGGTCAGGAAACATACTGTGGCAATGTAAAAGACTTTTCAGAAAAACATCATGGGGTGGTGCGCATTGTAAGGGTTTCTAACAGGCCATTCACTAGTAGGAGTGAGAAAAACATCACGGGGTGGTTTGAATCGGATGCTCTGAATTAGGATAGGCAGTGAGTGGCAATGTAAAATGGAAAAAACACCACGAAATGGTCAGCATGGGGAGGTCAGGAAACATGCGGTGGCAATGTAGGATAGGTTTCTGAAAAACATCGCAGGGTGGTGCGCAATGTAAGGGTTTCTAACAGGCCATTCACTAGTAGGAGTGAGAAATACATCATGGGGTGGTGTGAATCGGAAGGCCTGAATCAGGATAGGCAGTGAGTGGCAATGTAGGATGGAAAAAAGCACCACGGCATGGTCAGCATGGGGAGGTCAGGAAACATTCAGTGGCAATGTAGTATAGGTTTCTGAAAAACATCACGGGGTTGTGCGCATTGTAAGGGTTTCTAACAGGCTATTCATTAGGAGGATTGAGAAAAACATAATGGGGTGGTGTGAATCAGAGGGCCTGATTAAGGATAGGCAGTGAGTGGCAATGTAAGATGTAGAAAAGAACCACAGCGTGGTCAGCATGGGAAGGTCAGGAAACATGAAGTAGCAATGTAGGATAGCTTTCTGAAAAACATTACAGGTTGGTGCCCATTGTAAGGGTTTCTAACAGGCCATTGACTAGTAGGAGTGAGAAAAATATCACCGGGTGGTGTGAATCGGAGGGCCTGATTTAGGATAGGCAGTGAGTGGCAATGTAGGATGGAGAAAAGCACCACAGGGTGGTCAGCATGGGGAGGTGAGGAAACATGCAGTGGCAATATAGGATAGGTTTCTGAAAAAAAAAGTGGTGTGGTGCGCATTGTAAGGCTTTCTAACAAGCCATTCACAAGTAGGAGTGAAAAAAACGTCACGGGGTGGTGTGAATCGGAGTGACTGAATTAGGATAGGCACTGAGTGGCAATGAAGAATGGAGAAAAGCCCCTAGGGTTGGTGAGCATGGTGAGGTCAGGAAACATGAAATGGCAATGTAGGATAGGATTCTGAAAAACATCGCAGGGAGGTGCTCATTGTAAGGGTTTGTTGCAGGCCATTCACTAGTAGGAGTGAGAAAATCATCTCGGGGTGGTGTGAATCGGAGGGCCTGAATTAGGATCGGCACTGAGTGGTAATGAAGAATGGAGAAAAGCACCACGGGGTGGTCAACATGGGGAGGTCAGGAAACATGCAATGGCAATGTAGGACAGGTTTCTGAAAAACATCGAGGGGTGGTGCGCATTGTAAGGGATGCATAAGGGCCATTCACTAGTAGGAGTGAGAAAAACATCACGGGGTGGTGTGAATCGGAGTGCCTGAATTAGGATAGGCAGTGAGTGGCAATGTAGGATGGAGAAAAGCAGCACGGGGTGTTCAGCATGGGGAGGTCAGGAAACATGCAGTGGCAATGTAGGATAGTTTTCTGAAAAACATCACTGGGTGGTGCGCATTTTAAGGGTTTCTAACAGGCCATTCACTAGTAGGAGTGAGAAAAACATCACGGGGTGGTTTGAATCAGATGCTCTGAATTAGGATAGGCAGTGAGTGGCAATGTAAAATGGAAAAAACACCACGGAGTGGTCAGCATGGGGAGGTCAGGAAACATGCGGTGGCAATGTAGGATAGGTTTCTGAAAAACATCGCGGGGTGCTGTGCAATGTAAGGGTTTCTAACAGGCCATTCACTAGTAGGAGTGAGAAATACATCATGGGGTGGTATGAATCGGAAGGCCTGAATCAGGATAGGCAGTGAGTGGCAATGTACAATGGAGAAAAGCACCACATTTTGGTGAGCATGATGAGGTCAGGAAACATGCGATGGCAATGTAGGATAGGTTTCTGTAAAACATCGCAGGTTTTGAGCATTGTAAGGGTTTCTAACAGGCCATTCACAAGTAGGAGGGTGAAAAACATTACGGGGTGGTGTGAATCAGAGTTTCTGAATTAGGATACGCAGTGAGGGGCAATGTAGGATGGAGAAAAGCACCACGGGGTGGTCAGCACGGGGAGGTCAGGAAACATGCGGTGGCAATGTAGGATAGGTTTCTGAAAAACATCGCGGCGTGGTGCGCATTGTAAGGGTTTCTAACAGGCCATTCACTAGTAGAAGTGAGAACACATCACAGTGTGGTGTGAATCGGAGGGCCTGATTCGAAATAGGCAGTGAGAGGCAATGTAGGATGGAGAAAAGTACCATGGGGTGTTCAATATGCGGAGGTCAGAAAACATGCAGTGGCAATGTGGGATAGGTTTCTGAAAAACATCGTGCGATGGGGTGCATTGTAAGGGTATCTAACAGGTCATTCACTAGTAGGAGTGAGAAATACAACATGGTGTGGTGTGAATTGGAGGGCCTGAATAAAGATTGACATTCAGTGGCAATATCGGATGGAGAAAAGCACCACGGGGTGGTCAGCATGGGGAGGTCAGGAAACATGCAGTCTCAATTTAGGATAGGATTCCGAAAAGCATCGCAGGGTGGTGCTCATTGTAAGGGTTTCTAAAAGGCCTTTCACTAGTAGGAGTGAGAAAAACATCAAGGGGTGGTGTGAATCAAGGGCCTGAATCAGGATAGGCCGTGACTGGCATTGTAGGATGGAGAAAAGCACCACGGGGTGGTCAGAATGGGGAAGTCAGGAGACATGCAGTGGCAATTTAGGATAGGTTTCTGAAAAACATCGCGGGGTAGTGCGCATTGTAAGGGTTTCTAACAGGCCATTCACTAGTAGGATTGAGAAAAACATCACAGCGTGGTTTGAATCAGAGGGCCTGAATCAGCTTAGGCAGTGAGTGGCAATGTAGGATGGAGAAAAGCACCACGGGCTGGTCACGATGGAGAGGTCAGGAAACATGCAGTGGCAATGTAGGATAGGTTTCCGAAAAAAATAGTGGGGTAGTGCGCATTGTAAGGGTTTCTAACGGGCCATTCACTAGTAGGAGTGAGAAATACATCATGGTGTGGTGTGAATCGGAGGGCATGAATCAAGATAGACAGTGTGTGGCAATGTAGGATGGATAAAAGCACCATGGGTTGGTTTGCATGGGGAGGTCAGGAAACATGCAAAAGCAATATAGCATAGGTTTCTGAAAAACATCGTGGGTGGTGAGAATTGTAAGTGTTTCTTACAGGGCATTCACTGGAAGGAGTGAGAAAAATATCACGGGGTGGTGTGAATAGAAGGGCCTGAATCAGGATAGGCAGTGATTGGCAATGTAGGATGGAGAAAATCACCATGGCGTGGTCAAGATGGTGAGGTCAGGAAACATGCAGTGGCAATGTAGGATAGGTTTCTGAAAAACATCGGGGGGTGGGGCCCATTGTAAGGGTTTCTAACAGGCCTTTCACTAGTAGCAGTGAGAAATACATCATGTTGTGGTGTGAATCGGACGGCCTGAATCAAGATAGACAGTGAGTGGCAATGTCGGATGGAGAAAAGCAGAACGGGGTGGTCAGCATGGGGAGGTCAGGAAACATGCAGTAGAAATGTAGGATAGGTTTCTGAAAAACATCGCGTGGTGGTGCGCATTATGTGTGTGTGTTAATTGACATTCACTAGTAGGAGTGAGAAAAACATTACGGGGTGGTGCGCCTTGTATAGGTGTGTGTTACATTACATTCACTAGTAGGAGTGAGAAAAACATCACGGGGTGGTGTGAATCGGAGGGTCTGAATTAGGATAGGCAGTGAGTAACAATGTAGGATGGAGAAAAGCACCGCGGTGTGGTCAGCATGGTGAGGTCAGGAAACATGCGATGGCAATGTAGGATAGGTTTCTGAAAAATATCGCAGGTGTTGAACATTGTAAGGGTTTCTAACAGGCCATTCACTAGTAGGAGTGAGAAAAACATCACGGGGTCGTGTGAATCAGATGTTGTGAATTAGGATAGGCAGTGAGTGGCAATATAGGATGGAGAAAAGCACCACAGGGTGGTCAGCATGAGGAGGTCAGGAAACATACTGTGGCAATGTAAAAGACTTTTCAGAAAAACATCATGGGGTGGTGCGCATTGTAAGGGTTTCTAACAGGCCATTCACTAGTAGGAGTGAGAAAAACATCGCGGGGTGGTGTGAATCGGAGGGCCTGAATTAGGATAGGCACTGAATGGCAATGAAGAATGGAGAAAAGCACCTCGGGTTGGTGATCCTGGTGAGGTCAGGAAACATGAAATGGCAATGTGGGATAGGATTCTGAAAAACATCGCAGGCAGGTGCTCATTGTAAGGGTTTGTAGCAGGCCATTCACTAGTACGAGTGAGAAAATCATCTCGGGGTGGTGTGAATTGGAGGGCCTGAATCATGATAGGCCGTGACTGGCATTGTAGGATGGAGAAAAGCACCACGGGGTGGTCAGGATGGGGAAGTCAGGAGACATGCAGTGGCAATTTAGGATAGGTTTCTGAAAAACATCTCGGGGTAGTGCGCATTGTAAGGGTTTCTAACAGGCCATTCACTAGTAGGAGTGAGAAAAACATAACGGGGTGGTGTGAATCAGAAGGTCTGATTAAGGATAGGCAGTGAGTGGCAATGTAAAATGGAAAAAACACCACGGAATGGTCAGCATGGGGAGGTCAGGAAACATGCGGTGGCAATGTAGGATAGGTTTCTGAAAAACATCGCAGGGTGGTGCGCAATGTAAGGGTTTCTAACAGGCCATTCACTAGTAGGAGTGAGAAATACATCATGGGGTGGTGTGAATCAGAAGGCCTGAATCAGGATAGGCAGTGAGTGGCAATGTAGGATGGAAAAAAGCACCACGGCATGGTCAGCATGGGGAGGTCAGGAAACATTCAGTGGCAATGTAGTATAGGTTTCTGAAAAACATCGCGGGGTTGTGCGCATTGTAAGGGTTTCTAACAGGCTATTCATTAGGAGGATTGAGAAAAGCATAAGGGGTGGTGTGAATCAGAGGGTCTGATTAAGGATAGGCAGTGAGTGGCAATGTAAGATGTAGAAAAGAACCACAGCGTGGTCAGCATGGGAAGGTCAGGAAACATGCAGTAGCAATGTAGGATAGCTTTCTGAAAAACATTACGGGTTGGTGCCCATTGTAAGGGTTTCTAACAGGCCATTGACTAGTAGGAGTGAGAAAAATATCACCGGGTGGTGTGAATCGGAGGGCCTGATTTAGGATAGGCAGTGAGTGGCAATGTAGGATGGAGAAAAGCTCCACAGGGTGGTCAGCATGGGGAGGTGAGGAAACATGCAGTGGCAATATAGGATAGGTTTCTAAAAAAAAAGTGGGGTGGTGCGCATTGTAAGGCTTTCTAACAAGCCATTCACAAGTAGGAGTGAAAAACACATCACGGGGGGGTGTGAATCGGAGGGCCTGAATTAGGATAGGCACTGAGTGGCAATGAAGAATGGAGAAAAGCACCTCGGGTTGGTGAGCATGGTGAGGTCAGGAAACATGAAGTGGCAATGTAGGATAGGATTCTGAAAAACATCGCAGGGAGGTGCTCATTGTAAGGGTTTGTAGCAGGCCATTCACTAGTAGAAGTGAGAAAATCATCTCGGGGTGGTGTGAATCGGAGGGCCTGAATTAGGATCGGCACTGAGTGGCAATGAAGAATGGAGAAAAGCACCACGGGGTGGTCAACATGGGGAGGTCAGGAAACATGCAATGGCAATGTAGGATAGGTTTCTGAAAAACATCGCAGGTGTTGAGCATTGTAAGGGTTTCTAACAGGCCATTCACTAGTAGAAGTGAGAAAAACATCGCGGGGTCGTGTGAATCAGATGTTGTGAATTAGGATAGGCAGTGAGTGGCAATATAGGATGGAGAAAAGCACCACAGGGTTGTCAGCATGAGGATGTCAGATAACATACTGTGGCAATGTAGAAGACTTTTCAGTAAAACATCATGGGGTGGTGCGCATTGTAAGGGTTTCTAACAGGCCATTCACTAGTAGAAGTGAGAAAAACATCATGGGGTGGTTTGAATCAGATGCTCTGAATTAGGATAGGCAGTGAGTGGCAATGTAAAATGGAAAAAAACACCACGGAATGGTCAGCATGGGGAGGTCAGGAAACATGCAGTCTCAATTTAGGATAGGATTCCAAAAAGCATCGCGGGGTGGTGCTCATTGTAAGGGTTTCTAAAAGGCCTTTCACTAGTAGGAGTGAGAAAAACATCAAGGGGTGGTGTGAATCGCAGGGCCTGAATCAGGATAGCCGTGACTGGCATTGTAGGATGGAGAAAAGCACCACGGGGTGGTCAGAATGGGGAAGTCAGGAGACATGCAGTGGCCATTTAGGATAGGTTTCTGAAAAACATCGCAGGGTAGTGCGCATTGTAAGGGTTTCTAAATGGCCATTCACTAGTAGGATTGAGAAAAACATCACAGCGTGGTTTGAATCAGAAGGCCTGAATCAGCTTAGGCAGTGAGTGGCAATGTAGGATGGAGAAAAGCACCACGGGCTGGTCACGATGGAGAGGTCAGGAAACATGCAGTGGCAATGTAGGATGGGTTTCTGAAAAAAATAGTGGGGTAGTGCGCATTGTAAGGGTTTCTAACGGGTCATTCACTAGTAGGAGTGAGAAATACATCATGGTGTGGTGTGAATCGGAGCGAATGAATCAAGATAGACAGTGTGTGGCAATGTAGGATGGATAAAAGCACCATGGGGTGGTGTGCATGGGGAGGTCAGGAAACATGCAAAAGCAATATAGCATAGGTTTCTGAAAAACAGCGCGGGTGGTGAGAATTGTAAGTGTTTCTTACAGGGCATTCACTGGAAGGAGTGAGAAAAAGATCGCGGGGTGGTGTGAATCGAAGGGCCTGAATCAGGAAAGGCAGTGATTGGCAATGTAGGATGGAGAAAAGCACCATGGCGTGGTCAAGATGGTGAGGTCAGGAAACATGCAGTGGCAATGTAGGATAGGTTTCTGAAAAACATCGGGGGGTGGGGCCCATTGTATGGGTTTCTAACAGGCCTTTCACTAGTAGCAGTGAGAAATACATCATGTTGTGGTGTGAATCGGAGGGCCTGAATCAAGATAGACAGTGAGTGGTAATGTCGGATGGAGAAAAGCAGCACGGGGTGGTCAGCATGGGGAAGTCAGGAAACATGCAGTAGCAATTTAGGATAGATTTCTGAACATCATCGCGGGGTGGTGCTCATTGCAAGGGTTTCTAAAAGGCCTTTAACTAGTAGGAGTGAGAAATACATCATGGTGTGGTGTGAATCAGAGGGCCTGAATTAGAATAAGCATTGAGTGTCAATGTAGGATGGAGAAAAGCAACACGGGGTGGTCAACATGGGGAGGTCAGGAAACATGCAATGGCAATGTTGGATAGGTTTGTGAAAAACATTGCGGGATGGTGCGCATTGTAAGGCTTTCTAAAAAGCCATTCACAAGTAGGAGAGAAAAAAAACATCACGGGGTGGTGTGAATCGGAGGTGCTGAATTAGGATAGGCACTGAGTGGCAATGAAGAATGGAGAAAAGCACCACGGGTTGGTGAGCATGGTGAGGTCAGGAAACATGAAATGGCAAGGTAGGATAGGTTTATGAAAAACATCACAGGTCTTGAGCATCGTAAGTGTTTCTAACAGGCCATTCACTAGTAGGCGTGACAAAATCATCTCGGGGTGGTGTGAATCAGAGGGCCTGAATTAGGATAGGCAGTGAGTGGCAATATAGGATGGAGAAAAGCACCACAGGGTGGTCAGCATGAGGAGGTCAGAAAACATACTGTGGCAATGTAGAAGACTTTTCAGAAAAACATCATGGGGTGGTGCGCATTGTAAGGGTTTCTAACAGGCCATTCTCTAGTAGGAGTGAGAAAAACATCATGGGGTGGTTTGAATCAGATGCTCTGAATTAGGATAGGCAGTGAGTGGCAATGTAAAATGGAAAAAAACACCACGGAATGATCAGCATGGGGAGGTCAGGAAACATGCGGTGGCAATGTAGGAGAGGTTTCTGAAAAACATCGCGGGGTGGTGCGCAATGTAAGGGTTTCTAACAGGCCATTCACTAGTAGGAGTGAGAAATACATCATGGGGTGGTGTGAATCGGAAGGCCTGAATCAGGATAGGCAGTGAGTGGCAATGTAGGATGGAGAAAAGCACCACGGCATGGTCAGCATGGGGAGGTCAGGAAACATTCAGTGGCAATGTAGTATAGGTTTCTGAAAAACATCGCGGGGTTGTGCGCATTGTAAGGGTTTCTAACAGGCTATTCATTAGGAGGATTGAGAAAAACATAACGGGGTTGTGTCAATCAGCGGGCCTGATTAAGGATAGGCAGTGAGTGGCAATGTAAGATGTAGAAAAGAACCACAGCGTGGTCAGCATGGGGAGGTCAGGAAACATGCAGTAGCAATGTAGGATAGCTTTCTGAAAAATATTACGGGTTGGTGCCCATTGTAAGGGTTTCTAACAGGCCATTGATTAGTAGGAGTGAGAAAAATATCACCGGGTGGTGTGAATCGGAGGGCCTGATTTAGGATAGGCAGTGAGTGGCAATGTAGGATCGAGAAAAGCACCACAGGGTGGTCAGCATGGGGAGGTGAGGAAACGTGCAGTGGCAATATAGGACAGGTTTCTGAAAAAAAAAGTGTGGTGGTGTGCATTGTAAGGCTTTCTAACAAGACATTCACAAGTAGGAGTGAAAAAAACATCACGGGGTGGTGTGAATCGGAGGGCCTGAATTAGGATAGGCACTGAGTGGCAATGAAGAATGGAGAAAAGCACCTCGGGTTGGTGAGCCTGGTGAGGTCAGGAAACATGAAATGGCAATGTAGGATAGGATTCTGAAAAACATCGCAGGGAGGTGCTCATTGTAAGGGTTTGTATCAGGCCATTCACTAGTAGGAGTGAGAAAATCATCTCGGGGTGGCTTGAATCGGAGGGCCTGAATTAGGATAGGCACTGAGTGGCAAAAAAGAATGGAGAAAAGTGCCACGGGGTGGTCAACATGGGGAGGTCAGGAAACATGCAATGGCAATGTAGGATAGGTTTCTGAAAAACATCGAGGGGTGGTGCGCATTGTAAGGGATGCATAATGGCCATTCACTAGTAGGAGTGAGAAAAACATCACGGGGTGGTGTGAATCGGAGTGCCTGAATTAGGATAGGCAGTCAGTGGCAATGTAGAATGGAGAAAAACACCACGGCACGGTAGGCATCAGGAGGTCTGGAAACATTCATTGACAATGTAGGATAGGTTTCTGAAAAACATCGCCAGGTGGTGCACATTGTAACGCTTTCTAACAGGGCATTCACTAGTAGGAGTGAGAAAAACATCACGGGGTGGTGTGAATCGTGGGGCCTGAATTAGTATAGGCAGTGAGTGGCAATGCAGGATAGAGAAAAGCACCATGGTGTGGTCAGGATGGTGAGGTCAGGAAACATGCAGTGTCAATGTAGGATAGGTTTCTGTAAAACATCGCGGGGTGGTGCGCATCATAACAGTTTCTAATTGGCCATTCACTAGTAGGAGTGAGTAAAACATCACAGCATGGTTTGAATCAGGTGGCCTGAATCAGGATAGGCAGTGAGTGGCAATGTAGGATGGAGAAAAGCACCACGGTGTGGTCAGCATGGGGAGGTCAGGAAACATGCAGTGTCAATGTAGGATAGGTATCTGAAAAACATCGGGGGTGGAGAGAATTGTAAGGGTTTCTAACAGGGCATTCACTGGAAGGAGTGAGAAAAAGATCACGGGGTGGTGTGAATCGAAGGTCCTGAATTAGGATAGGCAGTGAGTGGCAATGTACAATGGAGAAAAGCACCATGGGTTGGTGAGCATGGTGAGGTCAGGAAACATGCAATGGCAATGTAGGATAGGTTTCTCTAAAACATCGCAGGTGTTGAGCATTTTAAGGGTTTCTAACAAGCCATTGACTAGTAGGAGTGACAAAAATATCACCGGGTGGTGTGAATCGGAGGGCCTGAATTAGGATAGGCAGTGAGTGGCAATGTAGGATAGAGAAAAGCACCACGGGGTGGTCAGCATGGGGAGGTCAGGATACATGCAATGGCAATGTAGGATAGTTTTCTGAAAAACATCACTGGGAGGTGCGCCATGTAAGGATTTCTAACAGGCCATTCACAAGTAGGAGTGAGAAAAACATTACGGGGTGGTGTGAATCAGAGGTTCTGAATTAGCATAGGTAGTGAGTGGCAATGTAGGATGGAGAAAAGCACCACGGGGTGGTCAGCACGCGGAGGTCAGGAAACATTCGGTGGCAATGTAGGATAGGTTTCTGAAAAACATCGCGGGGTGGTGCGCATTGTAAGGGTTTCTAACAGGCCATTCACTAGTAGAAATGAGAACACATTACAGGGTGGTGTGAATCGGAGGGCCTGATTCGAGATAGGCAGTGAGTGGCAATGTAGGATGGAGAAAAGCACCACGGGGTGGTCAGCACGCGGAGGTCAGGAAACATTCGGTGGCAATGTAGGATAGGTTTCTGAAAAACATCGCGGGGTGGTGCGCATTGTAAGGGTTTCTAACAGGCCATTCACTAGTAGAAATGAGAACACATCACAGGGTGGTGTGAATCGGAGGGCCTGATTCGAGATAGGCAGTGAGTGGCAATGTAGGATGGAGAAAAGGACCATGGGGTGGTCAGGATGCGAAGGTCAGAAAACATACAGTGGCAATGTAGGATAGGTTTCTGAAAAACATCGTGGGATGGGGTGCATTGTAAGGGTATCTAACGGGCCATTCACTAGTAGGAGTGAGAAATACATCATGGTGTGGTGTGAATTGGAGGGCCTGAATCAAGATAGACAGTCAGTGGCAATATCGGATGGAGAAAAGCACCACGGGGTGGTCAGCATGGGGAGGTCAGGAAACATGCAGTCTTAATTTAGGATAGGATTCCGAAAAACATCGCGGGGTGGTGCTCATTGTAAGGGTTTATAAAAGGCCTTTCACTAGAAGGAGTGAGAAAAACATCAAGGGGTGGTGTGAACTGGAGGGCCTGAATCAAGATAGGCCGTGACTGGCATTGTAGGATGGAGAAAAGCACCACGGGGTGGTCAGGATGGGGAAGTCAGGAGACATGCAGTGGCAATTTAGGATAGGTTTCTGAAAAACATCTCGGGGTAGTGTGCATTGTAAGGGTTTCTAACAGGCCATTCACTAGTAGGACTTAGAAAAACATCACAGCGTGGTTTGAATCAGAAGGCCTGAATCAGCTTAGGCAGTTAGTGGCAATGTAGGATGGAGAAAAGCACCACGGGCAGGTCAGGATGGAGAGGTCAGGAAACATGCAGTGGCAATGTAGGATAGGTTTCTGAAAAAAATAGTGGGGTAGTGCGCATTGTAAGGGTTTCTAACAGGCCATTCACTAGTAGGAGTGAGAAATACATCATTTTGCGGTGTGAATTGGAGGGCATGAATCAAGATAGACAGTGTGTGGCAATGTAGGATGGATAAAAGCACCATGGGTTGGTGTGCATGGGGAAGTCAGGAAACATGCAAAGGCAATATAGCATAGGTTTCTGAAAAAAACATCGCGGGGTGGTGCGCATTGTCAGTGTTTGTAGCAGGCCTTTAACTAGCAGGAGTGAGAAAAACATCACGTGTTTGTGTGAATTGGAGGGTCTGAATTAGGATAGGTAGTGAGTGGCAATGAAGAATGGAGAAAAGCACCAAGGGGTTGTCAACATGGGGAGGTCAGGAAACATGCAGTGGCAATGTAGGATAGGTTTCTGAAAAACATCGCGGGGTGGTGCGCATTGTAAGGATTTCTAACAAGCCATTCACAAGTAGGAGTGAAAAAAACATCACGGGGTGGTGTGAATCGGAGGGACTGAATTAGGAGAGTCTGTGAGTGGCAATGTAGTATGGAGAAAACACCACGGGTTTGTCAACATGGGGAGGCAAGGAAACATGCAGTGGCAATGTCGAATAGGTTTCTGATAAACATCGCTGGGTGGTACACATTGTAAGGGTTTCTAACAGGCCATTCACTAGTAGGAGTGAGAACAACATCACGGGGTGGTGTGAATCGGAGGGCCGCAATTAGGATAGGCATTGAGTGGCAATGTAGTATGGAGAAAAGCCTCACAGGGTGGTCAGCATGGGGAGGTGAGGAAACATTCATTGGCAATATAGGATAGGTTTCTGAAAAACATCGTGGGTGGTGCGCATTGTAACGCTTTCTAACAGGCCATTCACTAGTAGGAGTGAGAAAAACATCACGGGGTGGTGTGAATCGGAGGGCCTGAATTAGGATAGGCACTGAATGGCAATGAAGAATGGAGAAAAGCACCTCGGGTTGGTGAGCCTGGTGAGGTCAGGAAACATGAAATGGCAATGTAGGATAGGATTCTGAAAAACATCGCAGGGAGGTGCACATTGTAAGGGTTTGTAGCAGGCCATTCACTAGTAGGAGTGAGAAAATCATCTCGGGGTGGTGTGAATCGGAGGGCCTGAATCATGATAGGCCGTGACTGGCATTGTAGGATGGAGAAAAGCACCACGGGGTGGTCAGGATGGGGAAGTCAGGAGACATGCAGTGGCAATTTAGGATAGGTTTCTGAAAAACATCTCGGGGTAGTGCGCATAGTAAGGGTTTCTAACAGGCCATTCACTAGCAGGACTGAGAAAAACATCACAGCGTGGTTTGAATCAGAGGGCCTGAATCAGCTTAGGCAGTGAGTGGCAATGTAAGATGGAGAAAAGCACCACGGGCTGGTCAGGATGGAGAGGACAGGAAACATGCAGTGGCAATGTAGGATAGGTTTCTGAAAAAAATAGTGGGGTAGTGCGCATTGTAAGGGTTTCTTACAGGCCATTCACTAGTAGGAGTGAGAAATACATCATGGTGTGGTGTGAATCGGAGGGCATGAGTCAAGATAGACAGTGTGTGGCAATGTAGGATGGATAAAAGCACCATGGGTTGGTGTGCATGGGGAGGTCAGGAAACATGCAAAGGCAATATAGCATAGGTTTCTGAAAAAAACATCGCGGGGTGGTGCGCATTGTCAGGGTTTGTAGCAGGCCTTTAACTAGCAGGAGTGAGAAAAACATCACGTGGTTGTGTGAATTGGAGGGCCAGAATTAGGATAGGCAGTGAATGGCAATGAAGAATGGAGAAAAGCACCACGGGGTTGTCAACATGGGGAGGTCAGGAAACATGCAGTGGCAATGAAGGATAGGTTTCTGAAAAACATCGCGGGGTGGTGCGCATTGTAAGGATTTCTAACAAGCCATTCACAAGTAGGAGTGAAAAAAACATCACGGGGTGGTGTGAATCGGAGGGACTGAATTAGGATAGTCTGTGAGTGGCAATGTAGGATGGAGAAAACACCACGGGTTTGTCAACATGGGGAGGCAAGGAAACATGCAGTGGCAATGTCGAATAGGTTTCTGATAAACATCGCTGGGTGGTACACATTGTAAGGGTTTCTAACAGGCCATTCACTAGTAGGAGTGAGAACCACATCACGGGGTGGTGTGAATCGGAGGGCCGCAATTAGGATAGGCATTGAGTGGCAATGTAGGATGGAGAAAAGCCCCACAGGGTGGTCAGCATGGGGAGGTGAGGAAACATGCTTTGGCAATATAGGATATGTTTCTGAAAAACATCGTGGGTGGTGCGCATTGTAACGCTTTCTAACAGGCCATTCACTAGTAGGAGTGAGAAAAACATCACGGGGTGGTGTGAATCGGAGGACCTGAATTAGGTTAGAGAAAAGCACCATGGTGTGGTCAGCATGGGGATGTCAGGAAACATCCAGTGTCAGTGTAGGATAGGTTTCTGAAAAACATCGCGGGGTGGTGCGCATTGTAAGGGTTTCTAACAGGCCGTTTACTAGTAGGAGTGAGAAAAACATCACAGCGTGGTTTGAATCAGAGGGCCTTAATCAGGATAGGCTGTGAGTGGCAATGTAGGATCGAAAAAAGCACCGCGGTGTGGTCAGCATGGGGAGGTCAGAACACATGCAGTGGCAATGTAGGATAGGTTTCTGAAAAACATCGTGGGTGGTGAGAATTGTAAGGTTTTCTAAAAGGGCATTCACTGGTAGGAGTTAGAAGAAAATTACGCGGTGTTGTGAATCGGACGGCCTGAATTATGATAGGCAGTGAGTGGCAATCTAGGATGGAGAAAAGCACCACAGGGTGGTCAGCATGGGGAGGGGAGGAAACATGCCGTGGCAATGTAGGATAGCTTTCTGAAAAACATCACGAGGTGGTGCGGATTGTAAGGTTTCTAACCAGCCTTTCACTAGTAGAAGTGAAAAAAGATCACAGGGTGGTGTGAATCGGAGGGCCTGAATTAGGATAGGCAGTGAGTGGCAATGTAGGATGGAGAAAAGCACCACGGGGTGGTCATCATGGGGAGGTCAGGAAACATGCCGTGGCAATGTAGGATAGTTTTCTGAAAAACATCACGAGGTGGTGCAGAGTGTAAGGGTTTCTAACAGGCCATTGAGTAGTAGGAGTGAGAAAAACATCACGGGGTCGTGTGAATCAGATGTTCTGAATTAGGATAGGCAGTGAGGGCAATGTAGGATGGAGAAAAGCACCACAGGGTGGTCTGCATGGGGAGGTTAGGAAACATGCATTGGCAATGTAGGATAGGTTTCTGAAAAACATCGCCGGGTGTTGCGCATTGTAAGGCTTTCTAACAGGCCATTCACTAGTAGGAGTGAGAAAAACATCACGGGGTGGTGTGAATCGGAGGGCCTGAATTAGGATAGGCAGTGAGTGGCAACGTAAAATGCAGAAAAGCACCTCGGTGTGGTCAGCATGGGGAAGTTAGGAAACATGCAGTGGCAATGTAGGTTAGGTTTCTGTAAAACATTGCAGGTGGGGCGAATTGTAAGGGTTTCTAAAAGGCCTTTCACTAGTAGGAGTGAGAAAAACATCACGGGGTGCTGTGAATCTCAGGGCCTGAATCATATAAGCCGTGAGTGGCAATGTAGGATGGAGAAAAGCACCACGGGGTGGTTCGGATCGGGAGGTCAGTAAACATGCATTGGCAATGTAGGATTGGTTTCTGAAAAACATAGCCAGTTGGAGCTCATTGTAAGGGTCTCTAACAGGCCATTCACTAGTAGGAGTGAGAAATACATCATGGTGTGGTGTGAATCGGAGTGCCTGAATCAATTTAGACAGTGAGTGGCAATGTAGTATGGAGAAAAGCACCTCGGGGTGCTCAACATGGGGAGGTCAGGAAACATACAGTGGCAATGTAGGATTGGTTTCTGAAAAACATCGCCGGGTGGTGCCCATTGTAAGGATTTCTAACTAGCCATTCACAAGTAGGAGTTAAAAAAACATCACGGGGTGGTGTGAATCGGAGGGCCTGAAATAGGATAGGCAGTGAGTGGCAGTATAGGATGGAGAAAAGCACCACGGGGTGGTCAGCATGGGGAGGTCACGAAAAATGCATTGGCAATGTAGGATTGGTTTCTGAAAAACATCGCCGGTTGGTTCGCATTGTAAGGGTTTCTAACAGGCCACTCACTAGTAGGAGTGAGAAAAACATCACGGGGTGGTGTGAATCGGAGGGCCTGAATTAGGATAAGCATTGAGTGGGAATGTAGGATGGAGAAAAGCACCACAGGGTGGTCAGGATGGAGAGGTGAGGAAACATGCAGTGGCAATGTAGGATAGGTTTCTGAAAAAAAAAAGTGGGGTGGTGCGAATTGTAAGGGTTTCTAAAGGGCCATTCACTAGGAGGAGTGAGAAAAACATCACATTGTGGTGTGAACCGGATGGGCTGAATTAGGATATGCAGTGAGTGGCAATGAAGAATGGAATAAAGCACCACTGGGTGGTAAACATGGGGAGGTCAGGAAACATGTAATGGCAATGTAGGATAGGTTTCTGAAAAACATCGTGCAGTGGTGCGTATTGTAAGGTTTTCAACAAGCCATTCACAAGTAGGAGTGAAAAAACATCACAGGGTGGTGTGAATTGGAGGGCCTGAATTAGGATAGGCTGTGAGTGGCAATGTAGGATGGAGAAAAGCATCACGGGTTTGTCAGCATAGGGAGGTTAGGAAACATGCATTGGCAATGTAGAATAGGTTTCTGATAAACATCGCTGGGTGGTGCGCATTGTAAGCGATTCTAACAGGCCATTCACTAGTAGGATTAAGAACAACATCACGGGGTGGTGTAAATCGGAGGGCCTGAATTAGGATAGGCATTGAGTGGCAATGTAGGATAGAGAAATGCACCACAGGGTGGTCAGCATGGGGAGGTCAGGACACAGGCAGTGGCAATGTAGGATAGGTTTTTGAAAAACATCGCGGGTGGTGAGAATTGTAAGGGTTTCTAACCGGCAATTCACTAGTAGGAGTGAGAAAAACATCATGGGGTGGTGCGAATCGAAGGGCCTGAATTATGATAGGCAGTGAGTGGCAATGTAGGATGGAGAAAACCACCACGGGGTGGTCAGCATGGGGAGCTCAGGAAACATGCATTGGCAATATAGGATAGGTTTCTGAAAAAAAAAAAGTGGAAAGTGCGCATTGTAAGGCATTCTAAAAGGCCATTCACTAGTAGGAATGAGAAAAACATCACGGGGTGGTGTGAATCGGTGGGCCTGAATTAGGATAGGCATTGAGTGGCAATGTAGGATAGAGAAAAGCAGCACAGCATGGTGAGCATGGGAGCTCAGGAAACATGCAGTGGCAATGTAGGATAGGATTCCGAAAAAAAAGCAGAGTGGTGCGCATTGTAAGGCTTTCTAAAAGGCCATTCACTAGTAGGACTCAGAAAAACATCACGTGGTGGTGCGAATCGGAGGGCCTGAATTAGGATAGGCTGTGAGTTGCAATGTAAAATGCAGTAAAGCACCACTGTGTGGTCAGCATCGGAGGTAAGGAAACATGAAGTGGCAATGTAGGATAGGTTTCTGAAAAACATAGCGGGGTGGGGCGCATTGTAAGGGTTTCTAACAGTGCATTCCCTAGTAGGAGTGAGAAAAATATAATGGGCTGGTGTGAATCGGAGGGCCTGAATCAGGATAGGCAGTGATTGGCAATGTAGGATGGAGAAGGGCACCACGGGGTGCTGAGGATGGGGAGGTCAGGAAACATGCAGTGGCAATGTAGGATAGGTTTCTGAAAAACACTGCGGGGTGGTGCTCTTTGTAAGGGTTTCTAAAACGTCTTACACTGGTAGGATTGAGAAAAACTTCACGGGGTGGTGTGAATCGGAGGGCCTGAATTAGGATAGGCAGTGAGTGGCAATGAAGAATGGAGAAAAGCACCACGGGGTGGTCAATATGCGGAGGTCAGGAAACATGCAGTGGCAATGTAGGATAGGTTTCTGAAAAACATCGCGGGGTGGTACCCATTGTAAGGATTTCTAACAAGCCATTCACAAATAGGTGTGAAAAAAACATCATGGGGTGGTGTGCTTCGAAGGGCCTGAATTAGGATAGGCTGTGAGTGGCAATGTAGGATGGAGAAAAGCACCACCGGATGGTCATTATGGGGAGGCAAGGAAACATGCAGTGGCAATGTAGGATGGGTTTCTGAAAAACATCGCGGGGTGGTGTGCATTCTAAGGGTTTCTAACAGGCCATTCACTAGAAGGAGTGAGAAACATATAACGGGGTGGTGTGAATTGGAGGGCCTGAATCAGGATAGGCACTGAGTGTCCATGTAGGATGGAGAAAAGCACCACGGTGTGGTCAGCATGGGGAGGTGAGGAAACAGGCATTGGCAATGTAGGATAGGTTTCTGAAAAACATCGCCGGGTGGTGCTCATTGTAAGGGTTTGTAACAGGCCATTCACGAGTAGAAGTGAGAAAAACATCACAGGGTGGTGTGAATTGGAGCGCCTGAATCAGGATAGGCAGTGAGTGGCAATGTAGGATGGAGAAAAGGACCAAGATGTGGTCAGGTTGGGGAGGTCAGAAAACATGCAGTGGCAATGTAGGATAGGTTTCTAAAAAACATCGCGTGGTGGGGCGCTTTGTAAGGGTTTCTAACAGGCCTTTCAATAGCATAAGTGAGAAATACATCATGGTGTGGTGTAAATCGGAGGGCCTGAATCAAGATAGACAGTGAGTGGCAATATCGGATGGAGAAAAGCACCACGGGGTGGTCAGCATGGGGAGGTCAGGAAACATGCAGTGGCAATGTAGCATAGGATTCCGAAAAACATCGCATTGTGGTGCTCATTGTAAGAATTTCTAAAAGGCCTTTCACTAGTAGGAGGGAGATAAACATCACCGGGTTGTGTGAATCGGAGGGCCTGAATCAGGATAGGCCGTGAGTTGCAATGTAGGATGGAGAAAAGCACCACGGGGTGGTCAGGATGGGGAGGTTAGGAAACATGCAGTGGCAATGTCGGATAGGTTTCTGAAAAACATCCCGGGGTAGTGCGCATTGTAAGGGTTTCTAACAGGCCATTCACTAGTAGGAGTGAGAAATAATCATGGTGTGGTGTGAATCGGAGTGCCTGAATCAAGATAGACAGTGAGTGGCAATGTAGGATGGAGAAAAGCACCACGGGTTCTTGAGCATGGGGAGGACAGGAAACATGCAATGGCAATGAAGAATAGGTTTCTGAAAAACATCGTGGGGTGGTGCGCATTGTATGGATTTGTAGCAGGTCTTTCACTAGTAAGAGTGAGAAAAACATCACGTGGTGGTATGAATCGGAAGGCCTCAATTAGGATAGGCAGCGAGTGGCAATGAAGAATCTAGAAAAGCACCACGGGGTGGTCAACATGGGGAGGTCAGGAAACATGCAGTGGCAATTTAGGATAGGTTTCTGAAAAACATCGCGGGGTGGTGCCCATTGTAAGAATTTCTAACAAGCCATTCACAAGTAGGAGTGAAAAAAACATCAGCGGGTGGTGTGAATCGAAGGGCCTGAATTAGTATAGGCTGTGAGTGGCAATGTAGGATGGAGAAAAGCACCATGGTGTGGTGCGCATGGGGAGGTCAGGAAACATGCATTGGCAATGTAGGATAGGTTTCTGAAAAACATCGCCGGGTGGTGTGCACTGTAATGGTTTTTAACAGGCCATTCTCTTGTAGGAGTGAGAAAAACATCACTGGGTGGTGTAAATCGGAGGGTCTGAATTAGGATAAGCATTGAGTGGCAATGTAGGATGGAGAAAAGCACCACAGAGTTGTCAGCATGGGGAGGTGAGGAAACATGCAGTGGCAATGTAGGATAGGTTTCTGAAAAAAAAAGTGGGGTGGTGCGCATTGTAAGGGTTTCTAACAGGCCATTCACTTGTAGGAGTGAGAAAAACATCACGGGGTGGTGTGAATCGGAGGGGCTGAATTAGGATAGGCAGTGAATGGCAATGAAGAATGGAGAAAAGCACCACGGGGTGGGCAACATGGGGAGGTCAGGAAACATGTAATCGCAATTTAGGATAGGTTTCTGAAAAACATCGTGGGGTGGTGCGCATTGTAAGGCTTTCTAACAAGCCATTCACAAGTAGGAGCGAAAAAACTTCAGAAGGCGGTGTGAATCGGAGGGCCTGAATTAGGATAGGCTGTGAGTGGCAATGTAGTATGGAGAAAAGCACCACAGGGTGGTCAGCATGGGGAGGTCAGGAAACATGCAATGGCAATGTAGGATAGGTTTTTGAAAAACATCGTGGGTAGTGCGCATTGTAAGGCTTTCTAACAAGCCATTCCCAAGTAGAAGTGAAAAAAACATCACGGGGTTGTGTGAATAAGACAGACTGAATTAGGATAGGCAGTGAGTGGCAATGAAGAATGGAGAAGAGCACCACAGGGTGGTCAACATGGGGAGGTCAGGAAACATGCAATGTCAGTGTAGGATAGGTTTCTGAAAAACATCCCGGGGTAGTGAACATTGTAAGGGTTTCTAACAGGCCATTCACTAGTAGGAGTGAGAAATACATCATGGTGTGGTGTGAATCGGAGGGCCTGAATCAAGATAGACAGTGAGTGGCAATGTAGGAACGAGAAAAGCACCACGGGTTCTTGAGCATGGGGAGGACAGGAAACATGCAATGGCAATGTAGGATAGGTTTCTGAAAAACATCGCGGGGTGGTGCGAATTGTAAGGATGTGTAGCAGGTCATTCACTAGTAGGAGTGAGAAAAACATCACGTGGTGGTATGAATCGGAGGGACTGAATTAGCATAGGCAGTGAGTGGCAATGAAGAATGGAGAAAATCACCACGGGGTGGTCAACATGGGGAGGTCAGGAAACATGCACTGGCAAAGTAGGATAGGTTTCTGAAAACCATCGCCTGGTGGTGTGCATTGTAAGGGTTTTTAACAGGCCATTCTCTTGTAGGAGTGAGAAAAACATCACTGGGTGGTGTGAATCGGAGGGCCTGAGTTAGGATAAGCATTGAGTGGCAATGTAGGATGGAGAAGAGCACAACAGGGTGGTCAGCAAGGGGAGGTGAGGAAACATGCAGTGGCAATGTAGGATAGGTTTCTGAAAAAAAAAGTGGGGTGGTGCGCATTGTAAGGGTTTCTAACAGGCCATTCACTAGTGGGAGTGAGAAAAACATCACGGGGTGGTGTGAATCGGAGGGGCTGAATTAGGATAGGCAGTGAATGGCAATGAAGAATGGAGAAAAGCACCACGGGGTGGTCAACATGGGGAGGTCAGGAAACATGTAATGCCAATGTAGGATAAGTTTCTGAAAAACAACGCGGGGTGGTGCGCATTGTAAGGCTTTCTAACAAGCCATTCCCAAGTAGAAGTGAAAAAAACATCACGGGGTGGGGTGAATCAGACGGCCTGAATTAGGATAGGCAGTACGTGGAAATGAAGAATGGAGAAAAGCACCACAGGCTGGTCAGCATGGGGAGGTCAGGAAACACGCAATGGCAATGTAGGATAGGTTTCTGAAAAAAAAAAAAGCGGGGTGGTGCGCATTGTAAGGGTTTCTAACAGGCCATTCACTTGTAGGAGTGAGAAAAACATCACGGTGTGTTGTGAATCGGAGGGCCTGAATTAGGATAGGCAGGGAGTGGCAATGTAGGATGGAGAAAAGCACCACAGGGTGGTCAGCATGGGGAGGTCAGGACCCATGCATGGGCAATGTAGGATAGGATTCTGAAAAACATCGCCGGGTGTTGTGCATGTAAGGCTTTCTAACAGGAAATTCACTAGTAGGAGTTAGAAAAACATCACCGGGTGGTGTGAATAGGAGGGCCTGAATTAGGATAGGCAGTGAGTGGCAACGTAGGATGGAGAAAAGCACCACCATGGGGTGGTCAACATGGGGAGGTCAGGAATCATGCTGTGGCAATGTAGGATAGGTTTAAGAAAAACATCGCGGGGTGGGGGCATTCCCTAGTAGGAGTGAGAAAAATATAATCGGCTGGTGTGAATCGGAGGGCCTGAATCAGGATAGGCAGTGAGTGGCAACTTAGGATGGAGAATGGCACAACGGGGTTCTCATGATGGGTAGGTCAGGAAACATTCAGTGGCAATGTAGGATAGGTTTCTGAAAAACATTGCGGGGTGGTGCTCATTGTAAGGATTTCTAAAAGGCCTTTCACTAGTAGGATTGAGAAAAACATCACGGGGTGATGTGAATCGGAGGACCTGAATTAGGATAGGCAGTGAGTGGCAATGAAGAATGGAGAAAAGCACCACGGGGTGGTCAATATGGGGAGGTCAGGAAACATGCAGTGGCAATGTCGGATAGGATTCTGAAAAACATCGCGGGGTGGTGCCCATTGTAAGGATTTCTAACAAGCCATTCACAAATAGGAGTGAAAAAACATCACGGGGTGGTGTGAATCGAAGTGCCTGAATTAGGATAGGCTGTGAGTGGCAATGCAGGATGGAGAAAAGCACCACGGGATGGTCATCATGGGGAGGCAAGACAAAATGCAGTGGCAATGTAGGATAGGTTTCTGAAAAACATCAAAGGGTGGTGCGCATTGTAAGAGTTTCTAACAGGCCATACACTAGAAGGAGTGAGAAAAAGATAACGGGGTTGTGTGAATTGGTGGGCCTGAATCAGGATAGGCACTGAGTGGCAATGTAGGATGGAGAAAAGCACCACGGGGTGGTCAGCATGGGGAGGTCAGGAAACATGCATTGGCAATGTAGGATTGGTTTCTGAAAAACATCGCCGGGTGGTGCGCATTGTAAGGGTTTCTAACAGGCCATTCACTAGTAGGAATGAGAAAAACATCACGGGGTGGGGTGAATCGGTGGGCCTGAATTAGGATAGGCATTGAGTGGCAATGTAGGATAGAGAAAAGCAGCACAGCATGGTGAGCATGGGGAGCTCAAGAAACATGCAGTGGTAATGTAGGATAGGATTCTGAAAAAAAAAGCGGAGTGGTGCGCATTGTAAGGCTTTCTAAAAGGCCATTCACTAGTAGGACTCAGAAAAACATCACGTGGTGGTGCGAATTGGAGGGCCTGAATTAGGATAGGCTGTGAGTTGCAATGTAAAATGGAGAAAAGCACCACGGTGTGGTCAGCATCGGAGGTAAGGAAACATGAAGTGGCAATGTAGGATAGGTTTCTGAAAAACATAGCGGGGTGGGGCGCATTGTAATTGTTTCTAACAGTGCATTCCCTAGTAGGAGGGAGAAAAATATAATGGGCTGGTGTGAATCGGAGGGCCTGAATCAGGATAGGCATTGATTGGCAATGTAGGATTGAGAAGGGCACCATGGGGTGCTGAGGATGGGGAGGTCAGGAAACATGCAGTGGCAATGTAGGATAGGTTTCTGAAAAACATTGCGGGGTGGTGCTCATTGTAAGGGTTTCTAAAACGTCTTTCACTGGTAGGATTGAGAAAAAGATCACGGGGTGTTGTGAATCGGAGGGCCTGAATTAGGTTAGAGAAAAGCACCACGGTGTGGTCAGTATGGGGATGTCAGGAAACATCCAGTGTCAGTGTAGGATAGGTTTCTGAAAAACATCGCGGGGTGGTGCGCATTGTAAGGGTTTCTAACAGGCCGTTTCCTAGTAGGAGTGAGAAAAACATCACAGCGTGGTTTGACTCAGAGGACCTTAATCAGTATAGGCTGTGAGTGGCAATGTAGGATGGAGATAAGCACCGCGGTGTGGTCAGCATGGGGAGGTCAGAACACATGCAGTGGCAATGTAGGATAGGTTTCTGAAAAACATTGTGGGTGGTGAGAATTGTAAGGTTTTCTAAAAGGGCATTCACTGGTAGGAGTTAGAAAAACATCACGCGGTGTTGTGAATCGGACGGCCTGTATTATGATAGGCAGTGAGTGGCAATCTAGGATGGAGAAAAGCACCACAGGGTGGTCAGCATGGGGAGGTGAGGAAACATGCAGTGGCAATGTAGGATAGGTTTCTGAAAAAAAAAATTGGGGTGGTGCGCATTGTAAGGGTTTCTAAAGGGCCATTCAATAGTAGGAGTGAGAAAAACATCACGCTGTGGTGTGAACCGGATGGGCTGAATTAGGATATGCAGTGAGTGGCAATGAAGAATGGAATAAAGCACCACGGGGTGGTCAACATGGGGAGGTCAGGAAACATGTAATGGCAATGTAGGATAGGTTTCTGAAAAACATCGTGGGGTGGTGCGTATTGTAAGGCTTTCAACAAGACATTCACAAGTAGGAGTGAAAAAACAACACAGGGTGGTGTGAATTGGAAGGCCTGAATTAGGATAGGCTGTGAGTGGCAATGTAGGATGGAGAAAAGCATCACGGGTTTGTCAGCATGGGGAGGTTAGGAAACATGCATTGACAATGTAGGATAGGTTTCTGAAAAACATCGCGGGGTGGTGCGAATTGTAAGGATGTGTAGCAGGTCATTCACTAGTAAGAGTGAGAAAAACATCACGTGGTGGTATGAATCGGTGGGCCTGAATTAGGATAAGCATTGAGTGGCAATGTAGGATAGAGAAAAGCAGCACAGCATGGTGAGCATGGGGAGATCAGGAAACATGCAGTGGCAAGGTAGGATAGGATTCTGAAAAAAAAAAGCGGAGTGGTGCGCATTGTAAGGCTTTCTAAAAGGCCATTCACTAGTAGGACTCAGAAAAACATCACGTGGTGGTGCGAATCGGAGGGCCTGAATTAGGATAGGCTGTGAGTTGCAATGTAAAATGGAGAAAAGCACCACGGTGTGGTCAGCATCGGAGGTAAGGAAACATGAAGTGGCAATGTAGGATAGGTTTCTGAAAAACATAGCGGGGTGTGGCGCATTGTAAGGGTTTCTAACAGTGCATTCCCTAGTAGGATTGAGAAAAACATCAGGGGGTGGTGTGTATCGGAGGGCCTGAATTAGGATAGGCAGTGAGTGGCAATGAAGAATGGAGAAAAGCACCACGGGGTGGTCAACAAGGGGAGGTCAGGAAACATGTAATGGCAATTTAGGATAGGTTTCTGAAAAACATCGCGGGGTGGTGCGCATTGTAAGGCTTTCTAACAAGCCATTCACAAGTAGGAGCGAAAAAACTTCAGAAGGTGGTGTGAATCGGAGGGCCTGAATTAGGATAGGCTGTGAGTGGCAATGTAGTATGGAGAAAAGCACCACAGGGTGGTCAGCATGGGGAGGTCAGGAAACATGCAATGGCAATGTAGGATAGGTTTTTGAAAAACATCGTGGGTAGTGCGCATCGTAAGGCTTTCTAACAAGCCATTCCTAAGTAGAAGTGAAAAAAATATCACGGGGTGGTGTAAATAAGACAGCCTGAATTATGATAGGCAGTGAGTGGCAATGAAGAATGGAGAAAAGCCCCACAGGGTGGTCAACATGGGGAGGACAGGAAACATGCAGTGTCAATGTAGGATAGGTTTCTGAAAAACATCCCGGGGTAGTGAACATTGTAAGGGTTTCTAAAGGCCATTCACTAGTAGGAGTGAGAAATACATCATGGTGTGGTGTGAATCGGAGGGCCTGAATCAAGATAGACAGTGAGTGGCAATGTAGGAACGAGAAAAGCACCACGGGTTCTTGAGCATGGGGAGGACAGGAAACATGCAATGGCAATGTAGGATAGGTTTCTGAAAAACATCGCGGGGTGGTGCGAATTGTAAGGATGTGTAGCAGGTCATTCACTAGTAGGAGTGAGAAAAACATCACGTGGTGGTATGAATCGGTGGGACTGAATTAGCATAGGCAGTGAGTGGCAATAAAGAATGGAGAAAAGCACCACGGGGTGGTCAACATGGGGAGGTCAGGAAACATGCATTGGCAAAGTAGGATATGTTTCTAAAAACCATCGCCTGTTGGTGTGCATTGTAAGGGTTTTTAACAGGCCATTCTCTTGTAGTAGTGAGAAAAACATCACTGGGTGGTGTAAATCGGAGGTCCTGAATTAGGATAAGCATTGAGTGGCAATGTAGGATGGAGAAAAGCACAACAGGGTGGTCAGCATGGGGAGGTGAGGAAACATGCAGTGGCAATGTAGGATAGGTTTCTGAAAAAAAAAAGTGGGGTGGTGCGCATTGTAAGGGTTTCTAACAGGCCATTCACTAGTGGGAGTGAGAAAAACATCATGGAGTGGTGTGAATCGGAGGGGCTGAATTAGGATAGGCAGTGAATGGCAATGAAGAATGGAGAAAAGCACCACGGGGTGGTCAACATGGGGAGGTCAGGAAACATGTAATGCCCGTAGGATAGGTTTCTGAAAAACAACGCGGGGTGGTGCGCATTGTAAGGCTTTCTAACAAGCCATTCCCAAGTAGAAATGAAAAAAACATCATGGGGTGGTGTGAATCGAAGGGCCTGAATTAGGATAGGCTGTGAGTGGCAATGCAGGATGGAGAAAAGCACCACGGGATGGTCATCATGGGGAGGCAAGACAAAATGCAGTGGCAATGTAGGATAGGTTTCTGAAAAACATCAAAGGGTGGTGCGCATTGTAAGAGTTTCTAACAGGCCATACACTAAAAGGAGTGAGAAAAAGATAACGGGGTTGTGTGAATTGGTGGGCCTGAATCAGGATAGGCACTGAGTGGCAATGTAGGATGGAGAAAAGCACCACAGGGTGGTCAGCATGGGGAAGTCAGGAAACATGCATTGGCAAAGTAGGATTGGTTTCTGAAAAACATCGCCGGGTGGTGCGCATTGTAAGGGTTTCTAACAGGCCATTCACTAGTAGGAATGAGAAAAACATCACGGGGTGGTGTGAATCGGTGGGCCTGAATTAGGATAGGCATTGAGTGGCAATGTAGGATAGAGAAAAGCAGCACAGCATGGTGAGCATGGGGAGATCAGGAAACATGCAGTGGCAAGGTAGGATAGGATTCTGAAAAAAAAAAGCGGAGTGGTGCGCATTGTAAGGCTTTCTAAAAGGCCATTCACTAGTAGGACTCAGAAAAACATCACGTGGTGGTGCGAATCGGAGGGCCTGAATTAGGATAGGCTGTGAGTTGCAATGTAAAATGGAGAAAAGCACCACGGTGTGGTCAGCATCGGAGGTAAGGAAACATGAAGTGGCAATGTAGGATAGGTTTCTGAAAAACATAGCGGGGTGTGGCGCATTGTAAGGGTTTCTAACAGTGCATTCCCTAGTAGGATTGAGAAAAACATCACGGGGTGGTGTGTATCGGAGGGCCTGAATTAGGATAGGCAGTGAGTGGCAATGAAGAATGGAGAAAAGCACCATGGGATGGTGAATATGCGGAGGTCAGGAAACATGCAGTGACAGTGTAGGATAGGTTTCTGAAAAACATCGCGGGGTTTTGCCCATTGTCAGGATTTCTAACAAGCCATTCACAAATAGGAGTGAAAAAAACATCACGGGGTGGTGTGATTCGAAGGGCCTGAATTAGGATAGGCTGTGAGTGGCAATGTAGGATGGAGAAAAGCACCACGGGATGGTCATCATGGGGAGGCAAGGAAACATGCAGTGGCAATGTAGGATAGGTTTCTGAAAAACATCGCGAGGTGGTGCGCATTCTAATGGTTTCTAACAGGCCATTCACTAGAAGGAGTGAGAAACATATAACGGGGTGGTGTGAATTGGAGGGCCTGAATCAGGATAGGCAATGAGTGGCAATGTAGGATGGAGAAAAGCACCACGGGGTGGTCAGCATGGGGAGGTCAGGAAACAGGCATTGGCAATGTAGGATAGGTGTCTGAAAAACATCGCCGGGTGGTGCTCATTGAAAGGGTTTGTAACAGGCCATTCACGAGTAGAAGTGAGAAAAACATCACAGGGTGGTGTGAATTGGAGCGCCTGAATCAGTATAGGCAGTGAGTGGCAATGTAGGATGGAGAAAAGGACCAAGGTGTGGTCAGGATGGGGAGGTCAGAAAACATGCAGTGGCAATGTAGGATAGGTTTCTAAAAAACATCGCATGGTGGTGCTCACTGTAAGAATTTCTAAAAGACCTTTCACTAGTAGGAGGGAGAAAAACATCACAGGGTTGTGTGAATCGGAGGGCCTGAATCAGGATAGGCCGTGAGTTGCTATGTAAGATGGAGAAAAGCACCACGGGGTGGTCAGGATGGGGAGGTCAGGAAACATGCAGTGGCAATGTAGGATAGGTTTCTGAAAAACATCCCGGGGTAGTGCGCATTGTAAGGGTTTCTAACAGGCCATTCACTAGTAGGAGTGAGAAATAATCATGGTGTGGTGTGAATCGGAGGGCCTGAATCAAGATAGACAGTGAGTGGCAATGTAGGATGGAGAAAAGCACCACGGGTTCTTGAGCATGGGGAGGACAGGAAACATGCAATGGCAATGAAGAATAGGTTTCTGAAAAACATCGCGGGGTGGTGCGCATTGTAAGGATTTGTAGCAGGTCATTCACTAGTAAGAGTGAGAAAAACATCACGTGGTGGTATGAATCGGAAGGCCTCAATTAGGATAGGCAGGGAGTGGCAATGAAGAATGGAGAAAAGCACCACGGGGTGGTCAACATGGGGAGGTCAGGAAACATGCATTGGCAATGTAGGATAGGTTTCTGAAAAACATCGCCGGGTGGTGTGCACTGTAAGGGTTTTTAACAGGCCATTCTCTTGTAGGAGTGAGAAAAACATCACTGGGTGGTGTGAATCGGAGGGCCTGAATTAGGATAAGCATTGAGTGGCAATGTAGGACGGAGAAAAGCACCACAGAGTGGTCAGCATGGGGAGGTGAGGAAACATGCAGTGGCAATGTACGATAGGTTTCTGAAAAAAAAAGTGGGGTGGTGCGCATTGTAAGGGTTTCTAACAGGCCATTCACTTGTAGGAGTGAGAAAAACATCACGGGGTGGTGTGAATCGGAGGGGCTGAATTAGGATAGGCAGTGAATGGCAATGAAGAATGGAGAAAAGCACCACGTGGTGGTCAACAAGGGGAGGTCAGGAAACATGTAATGGCAATTTAGGATAGGTTTCTGAAAAACATCGCGGGGTGGTGCGCATTGTAAGGCTTTCTAACAAGCCATTCACAAGTAGGAGCGAAAAAACTTCAGAAGGTGGTGTGAATCGGAGGGCCTGAATTAGGATAGGCTGTGAGTGGCAATGTAGTATGGAGAAAAGCACCACAGGGTGGTCAGCATGGGGAGGTCAGGAAACATGCAATGGCAATGTAGGATAGGTTTTTGAAAAACATCGTGGGTAGTGCGCATCGTAAGGCTTTCTAACAAGCCATTCCCAAGTAGAAGTGAAAAAAATATCACGGGGTGGTGTAAATAAGACAGCCTGAATTATGATAGGCAGTGAGTGGCAATGAAGAATGGAGAAAAGCCCCACAGGGTGGTCAACATGGGGAGGACAGGAAACATGCAGTGTCAATGTAGGATAGGTTTCTGAAAAACATCCCGGGGTGGTGCCCATTGTAAGAATTTCTAACAAGCCATTCACAAGTAGGAGTGAAAAAAACATCACCGGGTGGTGTGAACCGAAGGGCCTGAATTAGTATAGGCTGTGAGTGGCAATGTAGGATGGAGAAAAGCACCATGGTGTGGTGAGCATGGGGAGGTCAGGAAACATGCATTGGCAAAGTAGGATAGGTTTCTGAAAAACATCGCGGGGTGGTGCGCATTGTAAGGCTTTCTAACAAGCCATTCCCAAGTAGAAGTGAAAAAAACATCACGGGGTGGGGTGAATCAGACGGCCTGAATTAGGATAGGCAGTGCGTGGAAAGGAAGAATGGAGAAAAGCACCACAGGCTGGTCAGCATGGGGAGGTCAGGAAACATGCAATGGCAATGTAGGATAGGTTTCTGAAAAAAAAAAAGCGGTGTGGTGCGCATTGTAAGGGTTTCTAACAGGCCATTCACTTGGAGGAGTGAGAAAAACATCACGGTGTGTTGTGAATCGGAGGGCCTGAATTAGGATAGGCAGTGAGTGGCAATGTAGGATGGAGAAATGCACCACAGGGTGGTCAGCATGGGGAGGTCAGGACCCATGCATTGGCAATGTAGGATAGGATTCTGAAAAACATCGCCGGGTGGTGTGCATGTAAGGCTTTCTAACAGGACATTTCTAGTAGGAGTTAGAAAAACATCACCGGGTGGTGTGAATAGGAGGGCCTGAATTAGGATAGGCAGTGAGTGGCAACGTAGGATGGAGAAAAGCACCATGGGGTGGTCAACATGGGGAGGTCAGGAATCATGCTGTGGCAATGTAGGATAGGTTTATGAAAAACATCGCGGGGTGTGGGCATTCCCTAGTAGGAGTGAGAAAAATATAATGGGCTGGTGTGAATCGGAGGGCCTGAATCATGATAGGCAGTGAGTGGCAACGTAGGATGGAGAAGGGCACAACGGGGTGCTCAGGATGTGTAGGTCAGGAAACATGCAGTGGCAATGTAGGATAGGTTTCTGAAAAACATTGCGGGGTGGTGCTCATTGTAAGGGTTTCTAAAAGGCCTTTCACTAGTAGGATTGAGAAAAACATCACGGGGTGATGTGAATCGGAGGGCCTGAATTAGGATAGGCAGTGAGTGGCAATGAAGAATGGAGAAAAGCACCACGGGGTGGTCAATATGGGGAGGTCAGGAAACATGCAGTGGCAATGTCGGATAGGATTCTGAAAAACATCGCGGGGTGGTGCCCATTGTAAGGATTTCTAACAAGCCATTCACAAATAGGAGTGAAAAAACATCACGGGGTGGTGTGAATCGAAGGGCCTGAATTAGGATAGGCTGTGAGTGGCAATGTAGGATGGAGAAAAGCACCACAGGATGGTCATCATGGGGAGGCAAGACAAAATGCAGTGGCAATGTAGGATAGGTTTCTGAAAAACATCAAAGGGTGGTGCGCATTGTAAGAGTTTCTAACAGGCCATACACTAGAAGGAGTGAGAAAAATATAACTGGGTTGTGTGAATTGGTGGGCCTGAATCAGGATAGGCACTGAGTGGCAATGTAGGATGGAGAAAACCACCACGGGGTGGTCAGCATGGGGAGGTCAGGAAACATGCATTGGCAATGTAGGAGAGATTTCTGAAAAACATCGCCGGGTGGTGCGCATTGTAAGGGTTTCTAACAGGCCATTCACTAGTAGGAATGAGAAAAACATCACGGGGTGGTGTGAATCGGTGGGCCTGAATTAGGATAGGCATTGAGTGGCAATGTAGGATAGAGAAAAGCAGCACAGCATGGTGAGCAAGGGGAGCTCAAGAAACATGCAGTGGCAATGTAGGATAGGATTCTGAAAAAAAAAGCGGAGTGGTGCGCATTGTAAGGCTTTCTAAAAAGCCATTCACTAGTAGGACTCAGAAAAACATCACGTGGTGGTGCGAAACGGAGGGCCTGAATTAGGATAGGCTGTGAGTTGCAATGTAAAATGGAGAAAAGCACCACGGTGTGGTCAGCATCGGAGGTAAGGAAACATGAAGTGGCAATGTAGGATAGGTTTCTGAAAAACATAGCGGGGTGGGGCACATTGTAAGGGTTTCTAACAGTGCATTCCCTAGTAGGATTGAGAAAAATATAATGGGCTGGTGTGAATCGGAGGGCCTGAATCAGGATAGGCAGTGATTGGCAATGCAGGATGGAGAAGGGCACCACGGGGTGCTGAGGATGGGGAGGTCAGGAAACATGCAGTGGCAATGTAGGATAGGTTTCTGAAAAACATTGCGGGGTGGTGCTCTTTGTAAGGGTTTCTAAAACGTCTTTCACTGGTAGGATTGAGAAAAACATCACGGGGTGGTGTGAATCGGAGGGCCTGAATTAGGATAGGCAGTGAGTGGCAATGAAGAATGGAGAAAAGCACCACGGGGTGGTCAATATGCGGAGGTCAGGAAACATGCAGTGGCAATGTAGGATAGGTTTCTGAAAAACATCGCGGGGTGGTGCCCATTGTAAGGATTTCTAACAAGCCATTCACAAATAGGAGTGAAAAAAACATCACGGGGTGGTGTGATTCGAAGGGCCTGAATTAGGATAGGCTGTGAGTGGCAATGTATGATGGAGAAAAGCACCACGGGATGGTCATCATGGGGAGGCAAGGAAACATGCAGTGGCAATGTAGGATAGGTTTCTGAAAAACATCGCGGGGTGGTGCGCATTCTAAGGGTTTCTAACAGGCCATTCACTAGAAGGAGTGAGAAAAATATAATTGGGTGGTGTGAATTGGAGGGCCTGAATCAGGATAGACAGTGAGTGGCAATATCGGATGGAGAAAAGCACCACGGGGTGGTCAGCATGGGGAGGTCAGGAAACATGCAGTGGCAATGTAGCATAGGATTCCGAAAAACATCGCATGGTGGTGCTCATTGTAAGAATTTCTAAAAGGCCTTTCACTAGTAGGAGGGAGAAAAACATCACAGGGTTGTGTGAATCGGAGGGCCTGAATCAGGATAGGCCATGAGTTGCAATGTAGGATGGAGAAAAGCACCACGGGGTGGTCAGGATGGGGAGGTCAGGAAACATGCAGTGGCAATGTAGGATAGGTTTCTGAAAAACATCCCGGGGTAGTGCGCATTGTAAGGGTTTCTAACAGGCCATTCACTAGTAGGAGTGAGAAATAATCATGGTGTGGTGTGAATCGGAGGGCCTGAATCAAGATAGACAGTGAGTGGCAATGTAGGATGGAGAAAAGCACCACGGGTTCTTGAGCATGGGGAGGACAGGAAACATGCATTGGCAATGAAGAATAGGTTTCTGAAAAACATCGCGGGGTGGTGGGCATTGTAAGGATTTGTAGCAGGTCATTCACTAGTAAGAGTGAGAAAAACATCACGTGGTGGTATGAATTCGAAGGCCTCAATTAGGATAGGCAGCGAGTGGCAATGAAGAATGGAGAAAAGCACCACGTGGTAGTCAGCATGGGGAGGTCAGGAAACATGCATTGGCAATGTAGAATAGGTTTCTGAAAAACATCGCCGGGTGGTGCGCATTGTAAGGGTTTCTAACCGGCCATTCACGAGTAGAAGTGAGAAAAACATCAGAGGGTGGTGTGAATCGGAGGGCCTGAATCAGGATAGGCAGTGAGTGGCAATGCAGGATGGAGAAAAGCACCACTGGGTGGTCTGCATGTGGAGGTCAGGAAACATGCAGTGGCAATTTAGGATAGGTTTCTGAAAAACATCGCGGGGTGGTGCCCATTGTAAGGATTTCTAACAAGCCATTCAAAAGTAGGAGTGAAAAAAACATCACCGGGTGGTGTGAATAGAAGGGCCTGAATTAGTATAGGCTGTTAGTGGCAATGTAGGATGGAGAAAAGCACCATGGTGTGGTCAGCATGGGGAGGTGAGGAAACATGCAGTGGCAAAGTAGGATAGGTTTCTGAAAAAAAAAGTGGGGTGGTGCACATTGTAAGGGTTTCTAACAGGCCATTCACTTGTAGGAGTGAGAAAAACATCAAGGGGTGGTGTGAATCGGAGGGGCTGAATTAGAATAGGCAGTGAATGGCAATGAAGAATGAAGAAAAGCACCACGGGGTAGTCAACATGGGGAGGTCAGGAAACATGTAACAGAAATTTTGCATAGGTTTCTTAAAAACATCGCGGTATGGTGCACATTGTAAGGCTTTCTAACAAGCCATTCACGAGAAGGAGAGAAAAAACATCAGAAGGTGGTGTGAATCGGAGGGCCTGACTTAGGATAGGCTGTGAGTGGCAATGTAGTATGGAGAAAAGCACCACAGGGTGGTCAGCATGGGGAGGTCAGGAAACATGCAATGGCAATGTAGGATAGGTTTCTGAAAAACATCGCGGGGAGGTGCGCATTGTAAAGCTTTCTAACAAGCCATTCCCAAGTAGAAGTGAAAAAAACATCACGGGGTGGTGTGAATAAGACAGCCTGAATTAGGATAGGCAGTGAGTGGCAATGAAGAATGGAGAAAAGCACCACAGGGTGGTCAACATGGGGAGGTCAGGAAACATGCAGTGTCAATGTAGGATAGGTTTCTGAAAAACATCCAGCGGGAGTGAACATTGTAAGGGTTTCTAACAGGCCATTCACTAGTAGGAGTGAGAAATACATCATGGTGTGGTGTGAATCGGAGGGCCTGAATCAAGATAGACAGTGAGTGGCAATGTAGGAACGAGAAAAGCACCACGGGTTCTTGAGCATGGGGAGGACAGGAAACATGCAATGGCAATGTAGGATATGTTTCTGAAAAACATCGCGGGGTGGTGCGAATTGTAAGGATTTGTAGCAGGTCATTCACTAGTAGGAGTGAGAAAAACATCACGTGGTGGTATGAATCGGAGGGACTGAATTAGCATAGGCAGGGAGTGGCAATGAAGAATGGAGAAAAGCACCACGGGGTGGTCAACATGGGGAGGTCAGGAAACATGCAGTGGCAATTTAGAATAGGTTTCTGAAAAACATCTCGGGGTGGTGCCCATTGTAAGAATTTCTAACAAGCCATTCACAAGTAGGAGTGAAAAAAACATCACCGGGTGGTGTGAACCGAAGGGCCTGAATTAGTATAGGCTGTGAGTGGCAATGTAGGATGGAGAAAAGCACCATGGTGTGGTGAGCATGGGGAGGTCAGGAAACATGCATTGGCAAAGTAGGATAGGTTTCTGAAAACCATCGCCTGGTGGTGTGCGTTGTAAGGGATTTTAACAGGCCATTCTCTTGTAGGAGTGAGAAAAACATCACTGGGTGGTGTGAATCGGAGGGCCTGAATTAGGATAAGCATTGAGTGGCAATGTAGGATGGAGAAAAGCACAACAGGGTGGTCAGCATGGGGAGGTGAGAAAACATGCAGTGGCAATGTAGGATAGGTTTCTGAAAAAAAAAGTGGGGTGGTGCGCATTGTAAGGGTTTCTAACAGGCCATTCACTAGTGTGAGTGAGAAAAACATCACGGGGTGGTGTGAATCGGAGGGGCTGAATTAGGATAGGCAGTGAATGGCAATGAAGAATGGAGAAAAGCACCACGGGGTGGTCAACATGGGGAGGTCAGGAAACATGTAATGCCAATGTAGGATAGGTTTCTGAAAAACATCGCGGGGTGGTGCGCATTGTAAGGCTTTCTAACAAGCCATTCCCAAGTAGAAGTGAAAAAAACATCACGGGGTGGGGTGAATCAGACGGCCTGAATTAGGATAGGCAGTGCGTGGAAAGGAAGAATGGAGAAAAGCACCACAGGCTGGTCAGCATGGGGAGGTCAGGAAACATGCAATGGCAATGTAGGATAGGTTTCTGAAAAAAAAAAAAGCGGGGTGGTGTGCATTGTAAGGGTTTCTAACAGGCCATTCACTTGTAGGAGTGAGAAAAACATCACGGTGTGTTGTGAATCGGAGGGCCTAAATTAGGATAGGCAGTGAGTGGCAATGTAGGATGGAGAAATGCACCACAGGGTGGTCAGCATGGGGAGGTCAAGACCCATGCATTGGCAATGTAGGATAGGATTCTGAAAAACATCGCCGGGTGGTGTGCATGTAAGGCTTTCTAACAGGACATTTCTAGTAGGAGTTAGAAAAACATCACCGGGTGGTGTGAATAGGAGGGCCTGAATTAGGATAGGCAGTGAGTGGCAACGTAGGATGGAGAAAAGCACCATGGGGTGGTCAACATGGGGAGGTCAGGAATCATGCTGTGGCAATGTAGGATAGGTTTATGAAAAACATCGCGGGGTGGGGGCATTCCCTAGTAGGAGTGAGAAAAATATAATGGGCTGGTGTGAATCGGAGGGCCTGAATCAGGATAGGCAGTGAGTGGCAACGTAGGATGGAGAAGGGCACAACGGGGTGCTCAGGATGTGTAGGTCAGGAAACATGCAGTGGCAATGTAGGATAGGTTTCTGAAAAACATTGCGGGGTGGTGCTCATTGTAAGGGTTTCTAAAAGGCCTTTCACTAGTAGGATTGAGAAAAACATCACGGGGTGATGTGAATCGGAGGGCCTGAATTAGGATAGGCAGTGAGTGGCAATGAAGAATGGAGAAAAGCACCACGGGGTGGTCAATATGGGGAGGTCAGGAAACATGCAGTGGCAATGTCGGATAGGATTCTGAAAAACATCGCGGGGTGGTGCCCATTGTAAGGATTTCTAACAAGCCATTCACAAATAGGAGTGAAAAAACATCACGGGGTGGTGTGAATCGAAGGGCCTGAATTAGGATAGGCTGTGAGTGGCAATGTATGATGGAGAAAAGCACCACGGGATGGTCATCATGGGGAGGCAAGGAAACATGCAGTGGCAATGTAGGATAGGTTTCTGAAAAACATCGCGGGGTGGTGCGCATTCTAAGGGTTTCTAACAGGCCATTCACTAGAAGGAGTGAGAAAAATATAATTGGGTGGTGTGAATTGGAGGGCCTGAATCAGGATAGACAGTGAGTGGCAATATCGGATGGAGAAAAGCACCACGGGGTGGTCAGCATGGGGAGGTCAGGAAACATGCAGTGGCAATGTAGCATAGGATTCCGAAAAACATCGCATGGTGGTGCTCATTGTAAGAATTTCTAAAAGGCCTTTCACTAGTAGGAGGGAGAAAAACATCACAGGGTTGTGTGAATCGGAGGGCCTGAATCAGGATAGGCCATGAGTTGCAATGTAGGATGGAGAAAAGCACCACGGGGTGGTCAGGATGGGGAGGTCAGGAAACATGCAGTGGCAATGTAGGATAGGTTTCTGAAAAACATCCCGGGGTAGTGCGCATTGTAAGGGTTTCTAACAGGCCATTCACTAGTAGGAGTGAGAAATAATCATGGTGTGGTGTGAATCGGAGGGCCTGAATCAAGATAGACAGTGAGTGGCAATGTAGGATGGAGAAAAGCACCACGGGTTCTTGATCATGGGGAGGACAGGAAACATGCATTGGCAATGAAGAATAGGTTTCTGAAAAACATCGCAGGGTGGTGGGCATTGTAAGGATTTGTAGCAGGTCATTCACTAGTAAGAGTGAGAAAAACATCACGTGGTGGTATGAATTCGAAGGCCTCAATTAGGATAGACAGCGAGTGGCAATGAAGAATGGAGAAAAGCACCACGTGGTAGTCAGCATGGGGAGGTCAGGAAACATGCATTGGCAATGTAGAATAGGTTTCTGAAAAACATCGCCGGGTGGTGCGCATTGTAAGGGTTTCTAACTGGCCATTCACGAGTAGAAGTGAGAAAAACATCAGAGGGTGGTGTGAATCGGAGGGCCTGAATCAGGATAGGCAGTGAGTGGCAATGCAGGATGGAGAAAAGCACCACTGGGTGGTCTGCATGTGGAGGTCAGGAAACATGCAGTGGCAATTTAGGATAGGTTTCTGAAAAACATCGCGGGGTGGTGCCCATTGTAAGGATTTCTAACAAGCCATTCAAAAGTAGGAGTGAAAAAAACATCACCGGGTGGTGTGAATAGAAGGGCCTGAATTAGTATAGGCTGTTAGTGGCAATGTAGGATAGAGAAAAGCACCATGGTGTGGTCAGCATGGGGAGGTGAGGAAACATGCAGTGGCAAAGTAGGATAGGTTTCTGAAAAAAAAAGTGGGGTGGTGCACATTGTAAGGGTTTCTAACAGGCCATTCACTTGTAGGTGTGAGAAAAACATCAAGGGGTGGTGTGAATCGGAGGGGCTGAATTAGAATAGGCAGTGAATGGCAATGAAGAATGAAGAAAAGCACCACGGGGTAGTCAACATGGGGAGGTCAGGAAACATGTAACAGAAATTTTGCATAGGTTTCTTAAAAACATCGCGGTATGGTGCACATTGTAAGGCTTTCTAACAAGCCATTCACGAGAAGGAGAGAAAAAACATCAGAAGGTGGTGTGAATCGGAGGGCCTGACTTAGGATAGGCTGTGAGTGGCAATGTAGTATGGAGAAAAGCACCACAGGGTGGTCAGCATGGGGAGGTCAGGAAACATGCAATGGCAATGTAGGATAGGTTTCTGAAAAACATCGCGGGGAGGTGCGCATTGTAAAGCTTTCTAACAAGCCATTCCCAAGTAGAAGTGAAAAAAACATCACGGGGTGGTGTGAATAAGACAGCCTGAATTAGGATAGGCAGTGAGTGGCAATGAAGAATGGAGAAAAGCACCACAGGGTGGTCAACATGGGGAGGTCAGGAAACATGCAGTGTCAATGTAGGATAGGTTTCTGAAAAACATCCAGCGGGAGTGAACATTGTAAGGGTTTCTAACAGGCCATTCACTAGTAGGAGTGAGAAATACATCATGGTGTGGTGTGAATCGGAGGGCCTGAATCAAGATAGACAGTGAGTGGCAATGTAGGAACGAGAAAAGCACCACGGGTTCTTGAGCATGGGGAGGACAGGAAACATGCAATGGCAATGTAGGATATGTTTCTGAAAAACATCGCGGGGTGGTGCGAATTGTAAGGATTTGTAGCAGGTCATTCACTAGTAGGAGTGAGAAAAACATCACGTGGTGGTATGAATCGGAGGGACTGAATTAGCATAGGCAGGGAGTGGCAATGAAGAATGGAGAAAAGCACCACGGGGTGGTCAACATGGGGAGGTCAGGAAACATGCAGTGGCAATTTAGAATAGGTTTCTGAAAAACATCTCGGGGTGGTGCCCATTGTAAGAATTTCTAACAAGCCATTCACAAGTAGGAGTGAAAAAAACATCACCGGGTGGTGTGAACCGAAGGGCCTGAATTAGTATAGGCTGTGAGTGGCAATGTAGGATGGAGAAAAGCACCATGGTGTGGTGAGCATGGGGAGGTCAGGAAACATGCATTGGCAAAGTAGGATAGGTTTCTGAAAACCATCGCCTGGTGGTGTGCGTTGTAAGGGATTTTAACAGGCCATTCTCTTGTAGGAGTGAGAAAAACATCACTGGGTGGTGTGAATCGGAGGGCCTGAATTAGGATAAGCATTGAGTGGCAATGTAGGATGGAGAAAAGCACAACAGGGTGGTCAGCATGGGGAGGTGAGAAAACATGCAGTGGCAATGTAGGATAGGTTTCTGAAAAAAAAAGTGGGGTGGTGCGCATTGTAAGGGTTTCTAACAGGCCATTCACTAGTGGGAGTGAGAAAAACATCACGGGGTGGTGTGAATCGGAGGGGCTGAATTAGGATAGGCAGTGAATGGCAATGAAGAATGGAGAAAAGCACCACGGGGTGGTCAACATGGGGAGGTCAGGAAACATGTAATGCCAATGTAGGATAGGTTTCTGAAAAACATCGCGGGGTGGTGCGCATTGTAAGGCTTTCTAACAAGCCATTCCCAAGTAGAAGTGAAAAAAACATCACGGGGTGGGGTGAATCAGACGGCCTGAATTAGGATAGGCAGTGCGTGGAAAGGAAGAATGGAGAAAAGCACCACAGGCTGGTCAGCATGGGGAGGTCAGGAAACATGCAATGGCAATGTAGGATAGGTTTCTGAAAAAAAAAAAAAGCGGGGTGGTGTGCATTGTAAGGGTTTCTAACAGGCCATTCACTTGTAGGAGTGAGAAAAACATCACGGTGTGTTGTGAATCGGAGGGCCTGAATTAGGATAGGCAGTGAGTGGCAATGTAGGATGGAGAAATGCACCACAGGGTGGTCAGCATGGGGAGGTCAAGACCCATGCATTGGCAATGTAGGATAGGATTCTGAAAAACATCGCCGGGTGGTGTGCATGTAAGGCTTTCTAACAGGACATTTCTAGTAGGAGTTAGAAAAACATCACCGGGTGGTGTGAATAGGAGGGCCTGAATTAGGATAGGCAGTGAGTGGCAACGTAGGATGGAGAAAAGCACCATGGGGTGGTCAACATGGGGAGGTCAGGAATCATGCTGTGGCAATGTAGGATAGGTTTATGAAAAACATCGCGGGGTGGGGGCATTCCCTAGTAGGAGTGAGAAAAATATAATGGGCTGGTGTGAATCGGAGGGCCTGAATCAGGATAGGCAGTGAGTGGCAACGTAGGATGGAGAAGGGCACAACGGGGTGCTCAGGATGTGTAGGTCAGGAAACATGCAGTGGCAATGTAGGATAGGTTTCTGAAAAACATTGCGGGGTGGTGCTCATTGTAAGGGTTTCTAAAAGGCCTTTCACTAGTAGGATTGAGAAAAACATCACGGGGTGATGTGAATCGGAGGGCCTGAATTAGGATAGGCAGTGAGTGGCAATGAAGAATGGAGAAAAGCACCACGGGGTGGTCAATATGGGGAGGTCAGGAAACATGCAGTGGCAATGTCGGATAGGATTCTGAAAAACATCGCGGGGTGGTGCCCATTGTAAGGATTTCTAACAAGCCATTCACAAATAGGAGTGAAAAAACATCACGGGGTGGTGTGAATCGAAGGGCCTGAATTAGGATAGGCTGTGAGTGGCAATGTATGATGGAGAAAAGCACCACGGGATGGTCATCATGGGGAGGCAAGGAAACATGCAGTGGCAATGTAGGATAGGTTTCTGAAAAACATCGCGGGGTGGTGCGCATTCTAAGGGTTTCTAACAGGCCATTCACTAGAAGGAGTGAGAAAAATATAATTGGGTGGTGTGAATTGGAGGGCCTGAATCAGGATAGACAGTGAGTGGCAATATCGGATGGAGAAAAGCACCACGGGGTGGTCAGCATGGGGAGGTCAGGAAACATGCAGTGGCAATGTAGCATAGGATTCCGAAAAACATCGCATGGTGGTGCTCATTGTAAGAATTTCTAAAAGGCCTTTCACTAGTAGGAGGGAGAAAAACATCACAGGGTTGTGTGAATCGGAGGGCCTGAATCAGGATAGGCCATGAGTTGCAATGTAGGATGGAGAAAAGCACCACGGGGTGGTCAGGATGGGGAGGTCAGGAAACATGCAGTGGCAATGTAGGATAGGTTTCTGAAAAACATCCCGGGGTAGTGCGCATTGTAAGGGTTTCTAACAGGCCATTCACTAGTAGGAGTGAGAAATAATCATGGTGTGGTGTGAATCGGAGGGCCTGAATCAAGATAGACAGTGAGTGGCAATGTAGGATGGAGAAAAGCACCACGGGTTCTTGAGCATGGGGAGGACAGGAAACATGCATTGGCAATGAAGAATAGGTTTCTGAAAAACATCGCGGGGTGGTGGGCATTGTAAGGATTTGTAGCAGGTCATTCACTAGTAAGAGTGAGAAAAACATCACGTGGTGGTATGAATTCGAAGGCCTCAATTAGGATAGGCAGCGAGTGGCAATGAAGAATGGAGAAAAGCACCACGTGGTAGTCAGCATGGGGAGGTCAGGAAACATGCATTGGCAATGTAGAATAGGTTTCTGAAAAACATCGCCGGGTGGTGCGCATTGTAAGGGTTTCTAACCGGCCATTCACGAGTAGAAGTGAGAAAAACATCAGAGGGTGGTGTGAATCGGAGGGCCTGAATCAGGATAGGCAGTGAGTGGCAATGCAGGATGGAGAAAAGCACCACTGGGTGGTCTGCATGTGGAGGTCAGGAAACATGCAGTGGCAATTTAGGATAGGTTTCTGAAAAACATCGCGGGGTGGTGCCCATTGTAAGGATTTCTAACAAGCCATTCAAAAGTAGGAGTGAAAAAAACATCACCGGGTGGTGTGAATAGAAGGGCCTGAATTAGTATAGGCTGTTAGTGGCAATGTAGGATGGAGAAAAGCACCATGGTGTGGTCAGCATGGGGAGGTGAGGAAACATGCAGTGGCAAAGTAGGATAGGTTTCTGAAAAAAAAAGTGGGGTGGTGCACATTGTAAGGGTTTCTAACAGGCCATTCACTTGTAGGAGTGAGAAAAACATCAAGGGGTGGTGTGAATCGGAGGGGCTGAATTAGAATAGGCAGTGAATGGCAATGAAGAATGAAGAAAAGCACCACGGGGTAGTCAACATGGGGAGGTCAGGAAACATGTAACAGAAATTTTGCATAGGTTTCTTAAAAACATCGCGGTATGGTGCACATTGTAAGGCTTTCTAACAAGCCATTCACGAGAAGGAGAGAAAAAACATCAGAAGGTGGTGTGAATCGGAGGGCCTGACTTAGGATAGGCTGTGAGTGGCAATGTAGTATGGAGAAAAGCACCACAGGGTGGTCAGCATGGGGAGGTCAGGAAACATGCAATGGCAATGTAGGATAGGTTTCTGAAAAACATCGCGGGGAGGTGCGCATTGTAAAGCTTTCTAACAAGCCATTCCCAAGTAGAAGTGAAAAAAACATCACGGGGTGGTGTGAATAAGACAGCCTGAATTAGGATAGGCAGTGAGTGGCAATGAAGAATGGAGAAAAGCACCACAGGGTGGTCAACATGGGGAGGTCAGGAAACATGCAGTGTCAATGTAGGATAGGTTTCTGAAAAACATCCAGCGGGAGTGAACATTGTAAGGGTTTCTAACAGGCCATTCACTAGTAGGAGTGAGAAATACATCATGGTGTGGTGTGAATCGGAGGGCCTGAATCAAGATAGACAGTGAGTGGCAATGTAGGAACGAGAAAAGCACCACGGGTTCTTGAGCATGGGGAGGACAGGAAACATGCAATGGCAATGTAGGATATGTTTCTGAAAAACATCGCGGGGTGGTGCGAATTGTAAGGATTTGTAGCAGGTCATTCACTAGTAGGAGTGAGAAAAACATCACGTGGTGGTATGAATCGGAGGGACTGAATTAGCATAGGCAGGGAGTGGCAATGAAGAATGGAGAAAAGCACCACGGGGTGGTCAACATGGGGAGGTCAGGAAACATGCAGTGGCAATTTAGAATAGGTTTCTGAAAAACATCTCGGGGTGGTGCCCATTGTAAGAATTTCTAACAAGCCATTCACAAGTAGGAGTGAAAAAAACATCACCGGGTGGTGTGAACCGAAGGGCCTGAATTAGTATAGGCTGTGAGTGGCAATGTAGGATGGAGAAAAGCACCATGGTGTGGTGAGCATGGGGAGGTCAGGAAACATGCATTGGCAAAGTAGGATAGGTTTCTGAAAACCATCGCCTGGTGGTGTGCGTTGTAAGGGATTTTAACAGGCCATTCTCTTGTAGGAGTGAGAAAAACATCACTGGGTGGTGTGAATCGGAGGGCCTGAATTAGGATAAGCATTGAGTGGCAATGTAGGATGGAGAAAAGCACAACAGGGTGGTCAGCATGGGGAGGTGAGAAAACATGCAGTGGCAATGTAGGATAGGTTTCTGAAAAAAAAAGTGGGGTGGTGCGCATTGTAAGGGTTTCTAACAGGCCATTCACTAGTGGGAGTGAGAAAAACATCACGGGGTGGTGTGAATCGGAGGGGCTGAATTAGGATAGGCAGTGAATGGCAATGAAGAATGGAGAAAAGCACCACGGGGTGGTCAACATGGGGAGGTCAGGAAACATGTAATGCCAATGTAGGATAGGTTTCTGAAAAACATCGCGGGGTGGTGCGCATTGTAAGGCTTTCTAACAAGCCATTCCCAAGTAGAAGTGAAAAAAACATCACGGGGTGGGGTGAATCAGACGGCCTGAATTAGGATAGGCAGTGCGTGGAAAGGAAGAATGGAGAAAAGCACCACAGGCTGGTCAGCATGGGGAGGTCAGGAAACATGCAATGGCAATGTAGGATAGGTTTCTGAAAAAAAAAAAAAGCGGGGTGGTGTGCATTGTAAGGGTTTCTAACAGGCCATTCACTTGTAGGAGTGAGAAAAACATCACGGTGTGTTGTGAATCGGAGGGCCTGAATTAGGATAGGCAGTGAGTGGCAATGTAGGATGGAGAAATGCACCACAGGGTGGTCAGCATGGGGAGGTCAAGACCCATGCATTGGCAATGTAGGATAGGATTCTGAAAAACATCGCCGGGTGGTGTGCATGTAAGGCTTTCTAACAGGACATTTCTAGTAGGAGTTAGAAAAACATCACCGGGTGGTGTGAATAGGAGGGCCTGAATTAGGATAGGCAGTGAGTGGCAACGTAGGATGGAGAAAAGCACCATGGGGTGGTCAACATGGGGAGGTCAGGAATCATGCTGTGGCAATGTAGGATAGGTTTATGAAAAACATCGCGGGGTGGGGGCATTCCCTAGTAGGAGTGAGAAAAATATAATGGGCTGGTGTGAATCGGAGGGCCTGAATCAGGATAGGCAGTGAGTGGCAACGTAGGATGGAGAAGGGCACAACGGGGTGCTCAGGATGTGTAGGTCAGGAAACATGCAGTGGCAATGTAGGATAGGTTTCTGAAAAACATTGCGGGGTGGTGCTCATTGTAAGGGTTTCTAAAAGGCCTTTCACTAGTAGGATTGAGAAAAACATCACGGGGTGATGTGAATCGGAGGGCCTGAATTAGGATAGGCAGTGAGTGGCAATGAAGAATGGAGAAAAGCACCACGGGGTGGTCAATATGGGGAGGTCAGGAAACATGCAGTGGCAATGTCGGATAGGATTCTGAAAAACATCGCGGGGTGGTGCCCATTGTAAGGATTTCTAACAAGCCATTCACAAATAGGAGTGAAAAAACATCACGGGGTGGTGTGAATCGAAGGGCCTGAATTAGGATAGGCTGTGAGTGGCAATGTATGATGGAGAAAAGCACCACGGGATGGTCATCATGGGGAGGCAAGGAAACATGCAGTGGCAATGTAGGATAGGTTTCTGAAAAACATCGCGGGGTGGTGCGCATTCTAAGGGTTTCTAACAGGCCATTCACTAGAAGGAGTGAGAAAAATATAATTGGGTGGTGTGAATTGGAGGGCCTGAATCAGGATAGACAGTGAGTGGCAATATCGGATGGAGAAAAGCACCACGGGGTGGTCAGCATGGGGAGGTCAGGAAACATGCAGTGGCAATGTAGCATAGGATTCCGAAAAACATCGCATGGTGGTGCTCATTGTAAGAATTTCTAAAAGGCCTTTCACTAGTAGGAGGGAGAAAAACATCACAGGGTTGTGTGAATCGGAGGGCCTGAATCAGGATAGGCCATGAGTTGCAATGTAGGATGGAGAAAAGCACCACGGGGTGGTCAGGATGGGGAGGTCAGGAAACATGCAGTGGCAATGTAGGATAGGTTTCTGAAAAACATCCCGGGGTAGTGCGCATTGTAAGGGTTTCTAACAGGCCATTCACTAGTAGGAGTGAGAAATAATCATGGTGTGGTGTAAATCGGAGGGCCTGAATCAAGATAGACAGTGAGTGGCAATGTAGGATGGAGAAAAGCACCACGGGTTCTTGAGCATGGGGAGGACAGGAAACATGCATTGGCAATGAAGAATAGGTTTCTGAAAAACATCGCGGGGTGGTGGGCATTGTAAGGATTTGTAGCAGGTCATTCACTAGTAAGAGTGAGAAAAACATCACGTGGTGGTATGAATTCGAAGGCCTCAATTAGGATAGGCAGCGAGTGGCAATGAAGAATGGAGAAAAGCACCACGTGGTAGTCAGCATGGGGAGGTCAGGAAACATGCATTGGCAATGTAGAATAGGTTTCTGAAAAACATCGCCGGGTGGTGCGCATTGTAAGGGTTGCTAACCGGCCATTCACGAGTAGAAGTGAGAAAAACATCAGAGGGTGGTGTGAATCGGAGGGCCTGAATCAGGATAGGCAGTGAGTGGCAATGCAGGATGGAGAAAAGCACCACTGGGTGGTCTGCATGTGGAGGTCAGGAAACATGCAGTGGCAATTTAGGATAGGTTTCTGAAAAACATCGCGGGGTGGTGCCCATTGTAAGGATTTCTAACAAGCCATTCAAAAGTAGGAGTGAAAAAAACATCACCGGGTGGTGTGAATAGAAGGGCCTGAATTAGTATAGGCTGTTAGTGGCAATGTAGGATGGAGAAAAGCACCATGGTGTGGTCAGCATGGGGAGGTGAGGAAACATGCAGTGGCAAAGTAGGATAGGTTTCTGAAAAAAAAAGTGGGGTGGTGCACATTGTAAGGGTTTCTAACAGGCCATTCACTTGTAGGAGTGAGAAAAACATCAAGGGGTGGTGTGAATCGGAGGGGCTGAATTAGAATAGGCAGTGAATGGCAATGAAGAATGAAGAAAAGCACCACGGGGTAGTCAACATGGGGAGGTCAGGAAACATGTAACAGAAATTTTGCATAGGTTTCTTAAAAACATCGCGGTATGGTGCACATTGTAAGGCTTTCTAACAAGCCATTCACGAGAAGGAGAGAAAAAACATCAGAAGGTGGTGTGAATCGGAGGGCCTGACTTAGGATAGGCTGTGAGTGGCAATGTAGTATGGAGAAAAGCACCACAGGGTGGTCAGCATGGGGAGGTCAGGAAACATGCAATGGCAATGTAGGATAGGTTTCTGAAAAACATCGCGGGGAGGTGCGCATTGTAAAGCTTTCTAACAAGCCATTCCCAAGTAGAAGTGAAAAAAACATCACGGGGTGGTGTGAATAAGACAGCCTGAATTAGGATAGGCAGTGAGTGGCAATGAAGAATGGAGAAAAGCACCACAGGGTGGTCAACATGGGGAGGTCAGGAAACATGCAGTGTCAATGTAGGATAGGTTTCTGAAAAACATCCAGCGGGAGTGAACATTGTAAGGGTTTCTAACAGGCCATTCACTAGTAGGAGTGAGAAATACATCATGGTGTGGTGTGAATCGGAGGGCCTGAATCAAGATAGACAGTGAGTGGCAATGTAGGAACGAGAAAAGCACCACGGGTTCTTGAGCATGGGGAGGACAGGAAACATGCAATGGCAATGTAGGATATGTTTCTGAAAAACATCGCGGGGTGGTGCGAATTGTAAGGATTTGTAGCAGGTCATTCACTAGTAGGAGTGAGAAAAACATCACGTGGTGGTATGAATCGGAGGGACTGAATTAGCATAGGCAGGGAGTGGCAATGAAGAATGGAGAAAAGCACCACGGGGTGGTCAACATGGGGAGGTCAGGAAACATGCAGTGGCAATTTAGAATAGGTTTCTGAAAAACATCTCGGGGTGGTGCCCATTGTAAGAATTTCTAACAAGCCATTCACAAGTAGGAGTGAAAAAAACATCACCGGGTGGTGTGAACCGAAGGGCCTGAATTAGTATAGGCTGTGAGTGGCAATGTAGGATGGAGAAAAGCACCATGGTGTGGTGAGCATGGGGAGGTCAGGAAACATGCATTGGCAAAGTAGGATAGGTTTCTGAAAACCATCGCCTGGTGGTGTGCGTTGTAAGGGATTTTAACAGGCCATTCTCTTGTAGGAGTGAGAAAAACATCACTGGGTGGTGTGAATCGGAGGGCCTGAATTAGGATAAGCATTGAGTGGCAATGTAGGATGGAGAAAAGCACAACAGGGTGGTCAGCATGGGGAGGTGAGAAAACATGCAGTGGCAATGTAGGATAGGTTTCTGAAAAAAAAAGTGGGGTGGTGCGCATTGTAAGGGTTTCTAACAGGCCATTCACTAGTGGGAGTGAGAAAAACATCACGGGGTGGTGTGAATCGGAGGGGCTGAATTAGGATAGGCAGTGAATGGCAATGAAGAATGGAGAAAAGCACCACGGGGTGGTCAACATGGGGAGGTCAGGAAACATGTAATGCCAATGTAGGATAGGTTTCTGAAAAACATCGCGGGGTGGTGCGCATTGTAAGGCTTTCTAACAAGCCATTCCCAAGTAGAAGTGAAAAAAACATCACGGGGTGGGGTGAATCAGACGGCCTGAATTAGGATAGGCAGTGCGTGGAAAGGAAGAATGGAGAAAAGCACCACAGGCTGGTCAGCATGGGGAGGTCAGGAAACATGCAATGGCAATGTAGGATAGGTTTCTGAAAAAAAAAAAAAGCGGGGTGGTGTGCATTGTAAGGGTTTCTAACAGGCCATTCACTTGTAGGAGTGAGAAAAACATCACGGTGTGTTGTGAATCGGAGGGCCTGAATTAGGATAGGCAGTGAGTGGCAATGTAGGATGGAGAAATGCACCACAGGGTGGTCAGCATGGGGAGGTCAAGACCCATGCATTGGCAATGTAGGATAGGATTCTGAAAAACATCGCCGGGTGGTGTGCATGTAAGGCTTTCTAACAGGACATTTCTAGTAGGAGTTAGAAAAACATCACCGGGTGGTGTGAATAGGAGGGCCTGAATTAGGATAGGCAGTGAGTGGCAACGTACGATGGAGAAAAGCACCATGGGGTGGTCAACATGGGGAGGTCAGGAATCATGCTGTGGCAATGTAGGATAGGTTTATGAAAAACATCGCGGGGTGGGGGCATTCCCTAGTAGGAGTGAGAAAAATATAATGGGCTGGTGTGAATCGGAGGGCCTGAATCAGGATAGGCAGTGAGTGGCAACGTAGGATGGAGAAGGGCACAACGGGGTGCTCAGGATGTGTAGGTCAGGAAACATGCAGTGGCAATGTAGGATAGGTTTCTGAAAAACATTGCGGGGTGGTGCTCATTGTAAGGGTTTCTAAAAGGCCTTTCACTAGTAGGATTGAGAAAAACATCACGGGGTGATGTGAATCGGAGGGCCTGAATTAGGATAGGCAGTGAGTGGCAATGAAGAATGGAGAAAAGCACCACGGGGTGGTCAATATGGGGAGGTCAGGAAACATGCAGTGGCAATGTCGGATAGGATTCTGAAAAACATCGCGGGGTGGTGCCCATTGTAAGGATTTCTAACAAGCCATTCACAAATAGGAGTGAAAAAACATCACGGGGTGGTGTGAATCGAAGGGCCTGAATTAGGATAGGCTGTGAGTGGCAATGTATGATGGAGAAAAGCACCACGGGATGGTCATCATGGGGAGGCAAGGAAACATGCAGTGGCAATGTAGGATAGGTTTCTGAAAAACATCGCGGGGTGGTGCGCATTCTAAGGGTTTCTAACAGGCCATTCACTAGAAGGAGTGAGAAAAATATAATTGGGTGGTGTGAATTGGAGGGCCTGAATCAGGATAGACAGTGAGTGGCAATATCGGATGGAGAAAAGCACCACGGGGTGGTCAGCATGGGGAGGTCAGGAAACATGCAGTGGCAATGTAGCATAGGATTCCGAAAAACATCGCATGGTGGTGCTCATTGTAAGAATTTCTAAAAGGCCTTTCACTAGTAGGAGGGAGAAAAACATCACAGGGTTGTGTGAATCGGAGGGCCTGAATCAGGATAGGCCATGAGTTGCAATGTAGGATGGAGAAAAGCACCACGGGGTGGTCAGGATGGGGAGGTCAGGAAACATGCAGTGGCAATGTAGGATAGGTTTCTGAAAAACATCCCGGGGTAGTGCGCATTGTAAGGGTTTCTAACAGGCCATTCACTAGTAGGAGTGAGAAATAATCATGGTGTGGTGTGAATCGGAGGGCCTGAATCAAGATAGACAGTGAGTGGCAATGTAGGATGGAGAAAAGCACCACGGGTTCTTGAGCATGGGGAGGACAGGAAACATGCATTGGCAATGAAGAATAGGTTTCTGAAAAACATCGCGGGGTGGTGGGCATTGTAAGGATTTGTAGCAGGTCATTCACTAGTAAGAGTGAGAAAAACATCACGTGGTGGTATGAATTCGAAGGCCTCAATTAGGATAGGCAGCGAGTGGCAATGAAGAATGGAGAAAAGCACCACGTGGTAGTCAGCATGGGGAGGTCAGGAAACATGCATTGGCAATGTAGAATAGGTTTCTGAAAAACATCGCCGGGTGGTGCGCATTGTAAGGGTTGCTAACCGGCCATTCACGAGTAGAAGTGAGAAAAACATCAGAGGGTGGTGTGAATCGGAGGGCCTGAATCAGGATAGGCAGTGAGTGGCAATGCAGGATGGAGAAAAGCAGCACTGGGTGGTCTGCATGTGGAGGTCAGGAAACATGCAGTGGCAATTTAGGATAGGTTTCTGAAAAACATCGCGGGGTGGTGCCCATTGTAAGGATTTCTAACAAGCCATTCAAAAGTAGGAGTGAAAAAAACATCACCGGGTGGTGTGAATAGAAGGGCCTGAATTAGTATAGGCTGTTAGTGGCAATGTAGGATGGAGAAAAGCACCATGGTGTGGTCAGCATGGGGAGGTGAGGAAACATGCAGTGGCAAAGTAGGATAGGTTTCTGAAAAAAAAAGTGGGGTGGTGCACATTGTAAGGGTTTCTAACAGGCCATTCACTTGTAGGAGTGAGAAAAACATCAAGGGGTGGTGTGAATCGGAGGGGCTGAATTAGAATAGGCAGTGAATGGCAATGAAGAATGAAGAAAAGCACCACGGGGTAGTCAACATGGGGAGGTCAGGAAACATGTAACAGAAATTTTGCATAGGTTTCTTAAAAACATCGCGGTATGGTGCACATTGTAAGGCTTTCTAACAAGCCATTCACGAGAAGGAGAGAAAAAACATCAGAAGGTGGTGTGAATCGGAGGGCCTGACTTAGGATAGGCTGTGAGTGGCAATGTAGTATGGAGAAAAGCACCACAGGGTGGTCAGCATGGGGAGGTCAGGAAACATGCAATGGCAATGTAGGATAGGTTTCTGAAAAACATCGCGGGGAGGTGCGCATTGTAAAGCTTTCTAACAAGCCATTCCCAAGTAGAAGTGAAAAAAACATCACGGGGTGGTGTGAATAAGACAGCCTGAATTAGGATAGGCAGTGAGTGGCAATGAAGAATGGAGAAAAGCACCACAGGGTGGTCAACATGGGGAGGTCAGGAAACATGCAGTGTCAATGTAGGATAGGTTTCTGAAAAACATCCAGCGGGAGTGAACATTGTAAGGGTTTCTAACAGGCCATTCACTAGTAGGAGTGAGAAATACATCATGGTGTGGTGTGAATCGGAGGGCCTGAATCAAGATAGACAGTGAGTGGCAATGTAGGAACGAGAAAAGCACCACGGGTTCTTGAGCATGGGGAGGACAGGAAACATGCAATGGCAATGTAGGATATGTTTCTGAAAAACATCGCGGGGTGGTGCGAATTGTAAGGATTTGTAGCAGGTCATTCACTAGTAGGAGTGAGAAAAACATCACGTGGTGGTATGAATCGGAGGGACTGAATTAGCATAGGCAGGGAGTGGCAATGAAGAATGGAGAAAAGCACCACGGGGTGGTCAACATGGGGAGGTCAGGAAACATGCAGTGGCAATTTAGAATAGGTTTCTGAAAAACATCTCGTGGTGGTGCCCATTGTAAGAATTTCTAACAAGCCATTCACAAGTAGGAGTGAAAAAAACATCACCGGGTGGTGTGAACCGAAGGGCCTGAATTAGTATAGGCTGTGAGTGGCAATGTAGGATGGAGAAAAGCACCATGGTGTGGTGAGCATGGGGAGGTCAGGAAACATGCATTGGCAAAGTAGGATAGGTTTCTGAAAACCATCGCCTGGTGGTGTGCGTTGTAAGGGATTTTAACAGGCCATTCTCTTGTAGGAGTGAGAAAAACATCACTGGGTGGTGTGAATCGGAGGGCCTGAATTAGGATAAGCATTGAGTGGCAATGTAGGATGGAGAAAAGCACAACAGGGTGGTCAGCATGGGGAGGTGAGAAAACATGCAGTGGCAATGTAGGATAGGTTTCTGAAAAAAAAAGTGGGGTGGTGCGCATTGTAAGGGTTTCTAACAGGCCATTCACTAGTGGGAGTGAGAAAAACATCACGGGGTGGTGTGAATCGGAGGGGCTGAATTAGGATAGGCAGTGAATGGCAATGAAGAATGGAGAAAAGCACCACGGGGTGGTCAACATGGGGAGGTCAGGAAACATGTAATGCCAATGTAGGATAGGTTTCTGAAAAACATCGCGGGGTGGTGCGCATTGTAAGGCTTTCTAACAAGCCATTCCCAAGTAGAAGTGAAAAAAACATCACGGGGTGGGGTGAATCAGACGGCCTGAATTAGGATAGGCAGTGCGTGGAAAGGAAGAATGGAGAAAAGCACCACAGGCTGGTCAGCATGGGGAGGTCAGGAAACATGCAATGGCAATGTAGGATAGGTTTCTGAAAAAAAAAAAAAGCGGGGTGGTGTGCATTGTAAGGGTTTCTAACAGGCCATTCACTTGTAGGAGTGAGAAAAACATCACGGTGTGTTGTGAATCGGAGGGCCTGAATTAGGATAGGCAGTGAGTGGCAATGTAGGATGGAGAAATGCACCACAGGGTGGTCAGCATGGGGAGGTCAAGACCCATGCATTGGCAATGTAGGATAGGATTCTGAAAAACATCGCCGGGTGGTGTGCATGTAAGGCTTTCTAACAGGACATTTCTAGTAGGAGTTAGAAAAACATCACCGGGTGGTGTGAATAGGAGGGCCTGAATTAGGATAGGCAGTGAGTGGCAACGTAGGATGGAGAAAAGCACCATGGGGTGGTCAACATGGGGAGGTCAGGAATCATGCTGTGGCAATGTAGGATAGGTTTATGAAAAACATCGCGGGGTGGGGGCATTCCCTAGTAGGAGTGAGAAAAATATAATGGGCTGGTGTGAATCGGAGGGCCTGAATCAGGATAGGCAGTGAGTGGCAACGTAGGATGGAGAAGGGCACAACGGGGTGCTCAGGATGTGTAGGTCAGGAAACATGCAGTGGCAATGTAGGATAGGTTTCTGAAAAACATTGCGGGGTGGTGCTCATTGTAAGGGTTTCTAAAAGGCCTTTCACTAGTAGGATTGAGAAAAACATCACGGGGTGATGTGAATCGGAGGGCCTGAATTAGGATAGGCAGTGAGTGGCAATGAAGAATGGAGAAAAGCACCACGGGGTGGTCAATATGGGGAGGTCAGGAAACATGCAGTGGCAATGTCGGATAGGATTCTGAAAAACATCGCGGGGTGGTGCCCATTGTAAGGATTTCTAACAAGCCATTCACAAATAGGAGTGAAAAAACATCACGGGGTGGTGTGAATCGAAGGGCCTGAATTAGGATAGGCTGTGAGTGGCAATGTATGATGGAGAAAAGCACCACGGGATGGTCATCATGGGGAGGCAAGGAAACATGCAGTGGCAATGTAGGATAGGTTTCTGAAAAACATCGCGGGGTGGTGCGCATTCTAAGGGTTTCTAACAGGCCATTCACTAGAAGGAGTGAGAAAAATATAATTGGGTGGTGTGAATTGGAGGGCCTGAATCAGGATAGACAGTGAGTGGCAATATCGGATGGAGAAAAGCACCACGGGGTGGTCAGCATGGGGAGGTCAGGAAACATGCAGTGGCAATGTAGCATAGGATTCCGAAAAACATCGCATGGTGGTGCTCATTGTAAGAATTTCTAAAAGGCCTTTCACTAGTAGGAGGGAGAAAAACATCACAGGGTTGTGTGAATCGGAGGGCCTGAATCAGGATAGGCCATGAGTTGCAATGTAGGATGGAGAAAAGCACCACGGGGTGGTCAGGATGGGGAGGTCAGGAAACATGCAGTGGCAATGTAGGATAGGTTTCTGAAAAACATCCCGGGGTAGTGCGCATTGTAAGGGTTTCTAACAGGCCATTCACTAGTAGGAGTGAGAAATAATCATGGTGTGGTGTAAATCGGAGGGCCTGAATCAAGATAGACAGTGAGTGGCAATGTAGGATGGAGAAAAGCACCACGGGTTCTTGAGCATGGGGAGGACAGGAAACATGCATTGGCAATGAAGAATAGGTTTCTGAAAAACATCGCGGGGTGGTGGGCATTGTAAGGATTTGTAGCAGGTCATTCACTAGTAAGAGTGAGAAAAACATCACGTGGTGGTATGAATTCGAAGGCCTCAATTAGGATAGGCAGCGAGTGGCAATGAAGAATGGAGAAAAGCACCACGTGGTAGTCAGCATGGGGAGGTCAGGAAACATGCATTGGCAATGTAGAATAGGTTTCTGAAAAACATCGCCGGGTGGTGCGCATTGTAAGGGTTGCTAACCGGCCATTCACGAGTAGAAGTGAGAAAAACATCAGAGGGTGGTGTGAATCGGAGGGCCTGAATCAGGATAGGCAGTGAGTGGCAATGCAGGATGGAGAAAAGCACCACTGGGTGGTCTGCATGTGGAGGTCAGGAAACATGCAGTGGCAATTTAGGATAGGTTTCTGAAAAACATCGCGGGGTGGTGCCCATTGTAAGGATTTCTAACAAGCCATTCAAAAGTAGGAGTGAAAAAAACATCACCGGGTGGTGTGAATAGAAGGGCCTGAATTAGTATAGGCTGTTAGTGGCAATGTAGGATGGAGAAAAGCACCATGGTGTGGTCAGCATGGGGAGGTGAGGAAACATGCAGTGGCAAAGTAGGATAGGTTTCTGAAAAAAAAAGTGGGGTGGTGCACATTGTAAGGGTTTCTAACAGGCCATTCACTTGTAGGAGTGAGAAAAACATCAAGGGGTGGTGTGAATCGGAGGGGCTGAATTAGAATAGGCAGTGAATGGCAATGAAGAATGAAGAAAAGCACCACGGGGTAGTCAACATGGGGAGGTCAGGAAACATGTAACAGAAATTTTGCATAGGTTTCTTAAAAACATCGCGGTATGGTGCACATTGTAAGGCTTTCTAACAAGCCATTCACGAGAAGGAGAGAAAAAACATCAGAAGGTGGTGTGAATCGGAGGGCCTGACTTAGGATAGGCTGTGAGTGGCAATGTAGTATGGAGAAAAGCACCACAGGGTGGTCAGCATGGGGAGGTCAGGAAACATGCAATGGCAATGTAGGATAGGTTTCTGAAAAACATCGCGGGGAGGTGCGCATTGTAAAGCTTTCTAACAAGCCATTCCCAAGTAGAAGTGAAAAAAACATCACGGGGTGGTGTGAATAAGACAGCCTGAATTAGGATAGGCAGTGAGTGGCAATGAAGAATGGAGAAAAGCACCACAGGGTGGTCAACATGGGGAGGTCAGGAAACATGCAGTGTCAATGTAGGATAGGTTTCTGAAAAACATCCAGCGGGAGTGAACATTGTAAGGGTTTCTAACAGGCCATTCACTAGTAGGAGTGAGAAATACATCATGGTGTGGTGTGAATCGGAGGGCCTGAATCAAGATAGACAGTGAGTGGCAATGTAGGAACGAGAAAAGCACCACGGGTTCTTGAGCATGGGGAGGACAGGAAACATGCAATGGCAATGTAGGATATGTTTCTGAAAAACATCGCGGGGTGGTGCGAATTGTAAGGATTTGTAGCAGGTCATTCACTAGTAGGAGTGAGAAAAACATCACGTGGTGGTATGAATCGGAGGGACTGAATTAGCATAGGCAGGGAGTGGCAATGAAGAATGGAGAAAAGCACCACGGGGTGGTCAACATGGGGAGGTCAGGAAACATGCAGTGGCAATTTAGAATAGGTTTCTGAAAAACATCTCGGGGTGGTGCCCATTGTAAGAATTTCTAACAAGCCATTCACAAGTAGGAGTGAAAAAAACATCACCGGGTGGTGTGAACCGAAGGGCCTGAATTAGTATAGGCTGTGAGTGGCAATGTAGGATGGAGAAAAGCACCATGGTGTGGTGAGCATGGGGAGGTCAGGAAACATGCATTGGCAAAGTAGGATAGGTTTCTGAAAACCATCGCCTGGTGGTGTGCGTTGTAAGGGATTTTAACAGGCCATTCTCTTGTAGGAGTGAGAAAAACATCACTGGGTGGTGTGAATCGGAGGGCCTGAATTAGGATAAGCATTGAGTGGCAATGTAGGATGGAGAAAAGCACAACAGGGTGGTCAGCATGGGGAGGTGAGAAAACATGCAGTGGCAATGTAGGATAGGTTTCTGAAAAAAAAAGTGGGGTGGTGCGCATTGTAAGGGTTTCTAACAGGCCATTCACTAGTGGGAGTGAGAAAAACATCACGGGGTGGTGTGAATCGGAGGGGCTGAATTAGGATAGGCAGTGAATGGCAATGAAGAATGGAGAAAAGCACCACGGGGTGGTCAACATGGGGAGGTCAGGAAACATGTAATGCCAATGTAGGATAGGTTTCTGAAAAACATCGCGGGGTGGTGCGCATTGTAAGGCTTTCTAACAAGCCATTCCCAAGTAGAAGTGAAAAAAACATCACGGGGTGGGGTGAATCAGACGGCCTGAATTAGGATAGGCAGTGCGTGGAAAGGAAGAATGGAGAAAAGCACCACAGGCTGGTCAGCATGGGGAGGTCAGGAAACATGCAATGGCAATGTAGGATAGGTTTCTGAAAAAAAAAAAAAGCGGGGTGGTGTGCATTGTAAGGGTTTCTAACAGGCCATTCACTTGTAGGAGTGAGAAAAACATCACGGTGTGTTGTGAATCGGAGGGCCTGAATTAGGATAGGCAGTGAGTGGCAATGTAGGATGGAGAAATGCACCACAGGGTGGTCAGCATGGGGAGGTCAAGACCCATGCATTGGCAATGTAGGATAGGATTCTGAAAAACATCGCCGGGTGGTGTGCATGTAAGGCTTTCTAACAGGACATTTCTAGTAGGAGTTAGAAAAACATCACCGGGTGGTGTGAATAGGAGGGCCTGAATTAGGATAGGCAGTGAGTGGCAACGTAGGATGGAGAAAAGCACCATGGGGTGGTCAACATGGGGAGGTCAGGAATCATGCTGTGGCAATGTAGGATAGGTTTATGAAAAACATCGCGGGGTGGGGGCATTCCCTAGTAGGAGTGAGAAAAATATAATGGGCTGGTGTGAATCGGAGGGCCTGAATCAGGATAGGCAGTGAGTGGCAACGTAGGATGGAGAAGGGCACAACGGGGTGCTCAGGATGTGTAGGTCAGGAAACATGCAGTGGCAATGTAGGATAGGTTTCTGAAAAACATTGCGGGTTGGTGCTCATTGTAAGGGTTTCTAAAAGGCCTTTCACTAGTAGGATTGAGAAAAACATCACGGGGTGATGTGAATCGGAGGGCCTGAATTAGGATAGGCAGTGAGTGGCAATGAAGAATGGAGAAAAGCACCACGGGGTGGTCAATATGGGGAGGTCAGGAAACATGCAGTGGCAATGTCGGATAGGATTCTGAAAAACATCGCGGGGTGGTGCCCATTGTAAGGATTTCTAACAAGCCATTCACAAATAGGAGTGAAAAAACATCACGGGGTGGTGTGAATCGAAGGGCCTGAATTAGGATAGGCTGTGAGTGGCAATGTATGATGGAGAAAAGCACCACGGGATGGTCATCATGGGGAGGCAAGGAAACATGCAGTGGCAATGTAGGATAGGTTTCTGAAAAACATCGCGGGGTGGTGCGCATTCTAAGGGTTTCTAACAGGCCATTCACTAGAAGGAGTGAGAAAAATATAATTGGGTGGTGTGAATTGGAGGGCCTGAATCAGGATAGACAGTGAGTGGCAATATCGGATGGAGAAAAGCACCACGGGGTGGTCAGCATGGGGAGGTCAGGAAACATGCAGTGGCAATGTAGCATAGGATTCCGAAAAACATCGCATGGTGGTGCTCATTGTAAGAATTTCTAAAAGGCCTTTCACTAGTAGGAGGGAGAAAAACATCACAGGGTTGTGTGAATCGGAGGGCCTGAATCAGGATAGGCCATGAGTTGCAATGTAGGATGGAGAAAAGCACCACGGGGTGGTCAGGATGGGGAGGTCAGGAAACATGCAGTGGCAATGTAGGATAGGTTTCTGAAAAACATCCCGGGGTAGTGCGCATTGTAAGGGTTTCTAACAGGCCATTCACTAGTAGGAGTGAGAAATAATCATGGTGTGGTGTGAATCGGAGGGCCTGAATCAAGATAGACAGTGAGTGGCAATGTAGGATGGAGAAAAGCACCACGGGTTCTTGAGCATGGGGAGGACAGGAAACATGCATTGGCAATGAAGAATAGGTTTCTGAAAAACATCGCGGGGTGGTCGGCATTGTAAGGATTTGTAGCAGGTCATTCACTAGTAAGAGTGAGAAAAACATCACGTGGTGGTATGAATTCGAAGGCCTCAATTAGGATAGGCAGCGAGTGGCAATGAAGAATGGAGAAAAGCACCACGTGGTAGTCAGCATGGGGAGGTCAGGAAACATGCATTGGCAATGTAGAATAGGTTTCTGAAAAACATCGCCGGGTGGTGCGCATTGTAAGGGTTTCTAACCGGCCATTCACGAGTAGAAGTGAGAAAAACATCAGAGGGTGGTGTGAATCAGAGGGCCTGAATCAGGATAGGCAGTGAGTGGCAATGCAGGATGGAGAAAAGCACCACTGGGTGGTCTGCATGTGGAGGTCAGGAAACATGCAGTGGCAATTTAGGATAGGTTTCTGAAAAACATCGCGGGGTGGTGCCCATTGTAAGGATTTCTAACAAGCCATTCAAAAGTAGGAGTGAAAAAAACATCACCGGGTGGTGTGAATAGAAGGGCCTGAATTAGTATAGGCTGTTAGTGGCAATGTAGGATGGAGAAAAGCACCATGGTGTGGTCAGCATGGGGAGGTGAGGAAACATGCAGTGGCAAAGTAGGATAGGTTTCTGAAAAAAAAAGTGGGGTGGTGCACATTGTAAGGGTTTCTAACAGGCCATTCACTTGTAGGAGTGAGAAAAACATCAAGGGGTGGTGTGAATCGGAGGGGCTGAATTAGAATAGGCAGTGAATGGCAATGAAGAATGAAGAAAAGCACCACGGGGTAGTCAAAATGGGGAGGTCAGGAAACATGTAACAGAAATTTTGCATAGGTTTCTTAAAAACATCGCGGTATGGTGCACATTGTAAGGCTTTCTAACAAGCCATTCATGAGAAGGAGAGAAAAAACATCAGAAGGTGGTGTGAATCGGAGGGCCTGACTTAGGATAGGCTGTGAGTGGCAATGTAGTATGGAGAAAAGCACCACAGGGTGGTCAGCATGGGGAGGTCAGGAAACATGCAATGGCAATGTAGGATAGGTTTCTGAAAAACATCGCGGGGAGGTGCGCATTGTAAAGCTTTCTAACAAGCCATTCCCAAGTAGAAGTGAAAAAAACATCACGGGGTGGTGTGAATAAGACAGCCTGAATTAGGATAGGCAGTGAGTGGCAATGAAGAATGGAGAAAAGCACCACAGGGTGGTCAACATGGGGAGGTCAGGAAACATGCAGTGTCAATGTAGGATAGGTTTCTGAAAAACATCCAGCGGGAGTGAACATTGTAAGGGTTTCTAACAGGCCATTCACTAGTAGGAGTGAGAAATACATCATGGTGTGGTGTGAATCGGAGGGCCTGAATCAAGATAGACAGTGAGTGGCAATGTAGGAACGAGAAAAGCACCACGGGTTCTCGAGCATGGGGAGGACAGGAAACATGCAATGGCAATGTAGGATATGTTTCTGAAAAACATCGCGGGGTGGTGCGAATTGTAAGGATTTGTAGCAGGTCATTCACTAGTAGGAGTGAGAAAAACATCACGTGGTGGTATGAATCGGAGGGACTGAATTAGCATAGGCAGGGAGTGGCAATGAAGAATGGAGAAAAGCACCACGGGGTGGTCAACATGGGGAGGTCAGGAAACATGCAGTGGCAATTTAGAATAGGTTTCTGAAAAACATCTCGGGGTGGTGCCCATTGTAAGAATTTCTAACAAGCCATTCACAAGTAGGAGTGAAAAAAACATCACCGGGTGGTGTGAACCAAAGGGCCTGAATTAGTATAGGCTGTGAGTGGCAATGTAGGATGGAGAAAAGCACCATGGTGTGGTGAGCATGGGGAGGTCAGGAAACATGCATTGGCAAAGTAGGATAGGTTTCTGAAAACCATCGCCTGGTGGTGTGCGTTGTAAGGGATTTTAACAGGCCATTCTCTTGTAGGAGTGAGAAAAACATCACTGGGTGGTGTGAATCGGAGGGCCTGAATTAGGATAAGCATTGAGTGGCAATGTAGGATGGAGAAAAGCACAACAGGGTGGTCAGCATGGGGAGGTGAGAAAACATGCAGTGGCAATGTAGGATAGGTTTCTGAAAAAAAAAGTGGGGTGGTGCGCATTGTAAGGGTTTCTAACAGGCCATTCACTAGTGGGAGTGAGAAAAACATCACGGGGTGGTGTGAATCGGAGGGGCTGAATTAGGATAGGCAGTGAATGGCAATGAAGAATGGAGAAAAGCACCACGGGGTGGTCAACATGGGGAGGTCAGGAAACATGTAATGCCAATGTAGGATAGGTTTCTGAAAAACATCGCGGGGTGGTGCGCATTGTAAGGCTTTCTAACAAGCCATTCCCAAGTAGAAGTGAAAAAAACATCACGGGGTGGGGTGAATCAGACGGCCTGAATTAGGATAGGCAGTGCGTGGAAAGGAAGAATGGAGAAAAGCACCACAGGCTGGTCAGCATGGGGAGGTCAGGAAACATGCAATGGCAATGTAGGATAGGTTTCTGAAAAAAAAAAAAAGCGGGGTGGTGTGCATTGTAAGGGTTTCTAACAGGCCATTCACTTGTAGGAGTGAGAAAAACATCACGGTGTGTTGTGAATCGGAGGGCCTGAATTAGGATAGGCAGTGAGTGGCAATGTAGGATGGAGAAATGCACCACAGGGTGGTCAGCATGGGGAGGTCAAGACCCATGCATTGGCAATGTAGGATAGGATTCTGAAAAACATCGCCGGGTGGTGTGCATGTAAGGCTTTCTAACAGGACATTTCTAGTAGGAGTTAGAAAAACATCACCGGGTGGTGTGAATAGGAGGGCCTGAATTAGGATAGGCAGTGAGTGGCAACGTAGGATGGAGAAAAGCACCATGGGGTGGTCAACATGGGGAGGTCAGGAATCATGCTGTGGCAATGTAGGATAGGTTTATGAAAAACATCGCGGGGTGGGGGCATTCCCTAGTAGGAGTGAGAAAAATATAATGGGCTGGTGTGAATCGGAGGGCCTGAATCAGGATAGGCAGTGAGTGGCAACGTAGGATGGAGAAGGGCACAACGGGGTGCTCAGGATGTGTAGGTCAGGAAACATGCAGTGGCAATGTAGGATAGGTTTCTGAAAAACATTGCGGGGTGGTGCTCATTGTAAGGGTTTCTAAAAGGCCTTTCACTAGTAGGATTGAGAAAAACATCACGGGGTGATGTGAATCGGAGGGCCTGAATTAGGATAGGCAGTGAGTGGCAATGAAGAATGGAGAAAAGCACCACGGGGTGGTCAATATGGGGAGGTCAGGAAACATGCAGTGGCAATGTCGGATAGGATTCTGAAAAACATCGCGGGGTGGTGCCCATTGTAAGGATTTCTAACAAGCCATTCACAAATAGGAGTGAAAAAACATCACGGGGTGGTGTGAATCGAAGGGCCTGAATTAGGATAGGCTGTGAGTGGCAATGTATGATGGAGAAAAGCACCACGGGATGGTCATCATGGGGAGGCAAGGAAACATGCAGTGGCAATGTAGGATAGGTTTCTGAAAAACATCGCGGGGTGGTGCGCATTCTAAGGGTTTCTAACAGGCCATTCACTAGAAGGAGTGAGAAAAATATAATTGGGTGGTGTGAATTGGAGGGCCTGAATCAGGATAGACAGTGAGTGGCAATATCGGATGGAGAAAAGCACCACGGGGTGGTCAGCATGGGGAGATCAGGAAACATGCAGTGGCAATGTAGCATAGGATTCCGAAAAACATCGCATGGTGGTGCTCATTGTAAGAATTTCTAAAAGGCCTTTCACTAGTAGGAGGGAGAAAAACATCACAGGGTTGTGTGAATCGGAGGGCCTGAATCAGGATAGGCCATGAGTTGCAATGTAGGATGGAGAAAAGCACCACGGGGTGGTCAGGATGGGGAGGTCAGGAAACATGCAGTGGCAATGTAGGATAGGTTTCTGAAAAACATCCCGGGGTAGTGCGCATTGTAAGGGTTTCTAACAGGCCATTCACTAGTAGGAGTGAGAAATAATCATGGTGTGGTGTGAATCGGAGGGCCTGAATCAAGATAGACAGTGAGTGGCAATGTAGGATGGAGAAAAGCACCACGGGTTCTTGAGCATGGGGAGGACAGGAAACATGCATTGGCAATGAAGAATAGGTTTCTGAAAAACATCGCGGGGTGGTGGGCATTGTAAGGATTTGTAGCAGGTCATTCACTAGTAAGAGTGAGAAAAACATCACGTGGTGGTATGAATTCGAAGGCCTCAATTAGGATAGGCAGCGAGTGGCAATGAAGAATGGAGAAAAGCACCACGTGGTAGTCAGCATGGGGAGGTCAGGAAACATGCATTGGCAATGTAGAATAGGTTTCTGAAAAACATCGCCGGGTGGTGCGCATTGTAAGGGTTTCTAACCGGCCATTCACGAGTAGAAGTGAGAAAAACATCAGAGGGTGGTGTGAATCGGAGGGCCTGAATCAGGATAGGCAGTGAGTGGCAATGCAGGATGGAGAAAAGCACCACTGGGTGGTCTGCATGTGGAGGTCAGGAAACATGCAGTGGCAATTTAGGATAGGTTTCTGAAAAACATCGCGGGGTGGTGCCCATTGTAAGGATTTCTAACAAGCCATTCAAAAGTAGGAGTGAAAAAAACATCACCGGGTGGTGTGAATAGAAGGGCCTGAATTAGTATAGGCTGTTAGTGGCAATGTAGGATGGAGAAAAGCACCATGGTGTGGTCAGCATGGGGAGGTGAGGAAACATGCAGTGGCAAAGTAGGATAGGTTTCTGAAAAAAAAAGTGGGGTGGTGCACATTGTAAGGGTTTCTAACAGGACATTCACTTGTAGGAGTGAGAAAAACATCAAGGGGTGGTGTGAATCGGAGGGGCTGAATTAGAATAGGCAGTGAATGGCAATGAAGAATGAAGAAAAGCACCACGGGGTAGTCAACATGGGGAGGTCAGGAAACATGTAACAGAAATTTTGCATAGGTTTCTTAAAAACATCGCGGTATGGTGCACATTGTAAGGCTTTCTAACAAGCCATTCACGAGAAGGAGAGAAAAAACATCAGAAGGTGGTGTGAATCGGAGGGCCTGACTTAGGATAGGCTGTGAGTGGCAATGTAGTATGGAGAAAAGCACCACAGGGTGGTCAGCATGGGGAGGTCAGGAAACATGCAATGGCAATGTAGGATAGGTTTCTGAAAAACATCGCGGGGAGGTGCGCATTGTAAAGCTTTCTAACAAGCCATTCCCAAGTAGAAGTGAAAAAAACATCACGGGGTGGTGTGAATAAGACAGCCTGAATTAGGATAGGCAGTGAGTGGCAATGAAGAATGGAGAAAAGCACCACAGGGTGGTCAACATGGGGAGGTCAGGAAACATGCAGTGTCAATGTAGGATAGGTTTCTGAAAAACATCCAGCGGGAGTGAACATTGTAAGGGTTTCTAACAGGCCATTCACTAGTAGGAGTGAGAAATACATCATGGTGTGGTGTGAATCGGAGGGCCTGAATCAAGATAGACAGTGAGTGGCAATGTAGGAACGAGAAAAGCACCACGGGTTCTTGAGCATGGGGAGGACAGGAAACATGCAATGGCAATGTAGGATATGTTTCTGAAAAACATCGCGGGGTGGTGCGAATTGTAAGGATTTGTAGCAGGTCATTCACTAGTAGGAGTGAGAAAAACATCACGTGGTGGTATGAATCGGAGGGACTGAATTAGCATAGGCAGGGAGTGGCAATGAAGAATGGAGAAAAGCACCACGGGGTGGTCAACATGGGGAGGTCAGGAAACATGCAGTGGCAATTTAGAATAGGTTTCTGAAAAACATCTCGGGGTGGTGCCCATTGTAAGAATTTCTAACAAGCCATTCACAAGTAGGAGTGAAAAAAACATCACCGGGTGGTGTGAACCGAAGGGCCTGAATTAGTATAGGCTGTGAGTGGCAATGTAGGATGGAGAAAAGCACCATGGTGTGGTGAGCATGGGGAGGTCAGGAAACATGCATTGGCAAAGTAGGATAGGTTTCTGAAAACCATCGCCTGGTGGTGTGCGTTGTAAGGGATTTTAACAGGCCATTCTCTTGTAGGAGTGAGAAAAACATCACTGGGTGGTGTGAATCGGAGGGCCTGAATTAGGATAAGCATTGAGTGGCAATGTAGGATGGAGAAAAGCACAACAGGGTGGTCAGCATGGGGAGGTGAGAAAACATGCAGTGGCAATGTAGGATAGGTTTCTGAAAAAAAAAGTGGGGTGGTGCGCATTGTAAGGGTTTCTAACAGGCCATTCACTAGTGGGAGTGAGAAAAACATCACGGGGTGGTGTGAATCGGAGGGGCTGAATTAGGATAGGCAGTGAATGGCAATGAAGAATGGAGAAAAGCACCACGGGGTGGTCAACATGGGGAGGTCAGGAAACATGTAATGCCAATGTAGGATAGGTTTCTGAAAAACATCGCGGGGTGGTGCGCATTGTAAGGCTTTCTAACAAGCCATTCCCAAGTAGAAGTGAAAAAAACATCACGGGGTGGGGTGAATCAGACGGCCTGAATTAGGTTAGGCAGTGCGTGGAAAGGAAGAATGGAGAAAAGCACCACAGGCTGGTCAGCATGGGGAGGTCAGGAAACATGCAATGGCAATGTAGGATAGGTTTCTGAAAAAAAAAAAAGCGGGGTGGTGTGCATTGTAAGGGTTTCTAACAGGCCATTCACTTGTAGGAGTGAGAAAAACATCACGGTGTGTTGTGAATCGGAGGGCCTGAATTAGGATAGGCAGTGAGTGGCAATGTAGGATGGAGAAATGCACCACAGGGTGGTCAGCATGGGGAGGTCAAGACCCATGCATTGGCAATGTAGGATAGGATTCTGAAAAACATCGCCGGGTGGTGTGCATGTAAGGCTTTCTAACAGGACATTTCTAGTAGGAGTTAGAAAAACATCACCGGGTGGTGTGAATAGGAGGGCCTGAATTAGGATAGGCAGTGAGTGGCAACGTAGGATGGAGAAAAGCACCATGGGGTGGTCAACATGGGGAGGTCAGGAATCATGCTGTGGCAATGTAGGATAGGTTTATGAAAAACATCGCGGGGTGGGGGCATTCCCTAGTAGGAGTGAGAAAAATATAATGGGCTGGTGTGAATCGGAGGGCCTGAATCAGGATAGGCAGTGAGTGGCAACGTAGGATGGAGAAGGGCACAACGGGGTGCTCAGGATGTGTAGGTCAGGAAACATGCAGTGGCAATGTAGGATAGGTTTCTGAAAAACATTGCGGGGTGGTGCTCATTGTAAGGGTTTCTAAAAGGCCTTTCACTAGTAGGATTGAGAAAAACATCACGGGGTGATGTGAATCGGAGGGCCTGAATTAGGATAGGCAGTGAGTGGCAATGAAGAATGGAGAAAAGCACCACGGGGTGGTCAATATGGGGAGGTCAGGAAACATGCAGTGGCAATGTCGGATAGGATTCTGAAAAACATCGCGGGGTGGTGCCCATTGTAAGGATTTCTAACAAGCCATTCACAAATAGGAGTGAAAAAACATCACGGGGTGGTGTGAATCGAAGGGCCTGAATTAGGATAGGCTGTGAGTGGCAATGTATGATGGAGAAAAGCACCACGGGATGGTCATCATGGGGAGGCAAGGAAACATGCAGTGGCAATGTAGGATAGGTTTCTGAAAAACATCGCGGGGTGGTGCGCATTCTAAGGGTTTCTAACAGGCCATTCACTAGAAGGAGTGAGAAAAATATAATTGGGTGGTGTGAATTGGAGGGCCTGAATCAGGATAGACAGTGAGTGGCAATATCGGATGGAGAAAAGCACCACGGGGTGGTCAGCATGGGGAGGTCAGGAAACATGCAGTGGCAATGTAGCATAGGATTCCGAAAAACATCGCATGGTGGTGCTCATTGTAAGAATTTCTAAAAGGCCTTTCACTAGTAGGAGGGAGAAAAACATCACAGGGTTGTGTGAATCGGAGGGCCTGAATCAGGATAGGCCATGAGTTGCAATGTAGGATGGAGAAAAGCACCACGGGGTGGTCAGGATGGGGAGGTCAGGAAACATGCAGTGGCAATGTAGGATAGGTTTCTGAAAAACATCCCGGGGTAGTGCGCATTGTAAGGGTTTCTAACAGGCCATTCACTAGTAGGAGTGAGAAATAATCATGGTGTGGTGTGAATCGGAGGGCCTGAATCAAGATAGACAGTGAGTGGCAATGTAGGATGGAGAAAAGCACCACGGGTTCTTGAGCATGGGGAGGACAGGAAACATGCATTGGCAATGAAGAATAGGTTTCTGAAAAACATCGCGGTATGGTGCACATTGTAAGGCTTTCTAACAAGCCATTCACGAGAAGGAGAGAAAAAACATCAGAAGGTGGTGTGAATCGGAGGGCCTGACTTAGGATAGGCTGTGAGTGGCAATGTAGTATGGAGAAAAGCACCACAGGGTGGTCAGCATGGGGAGGTCAGGAAACATGCAATGGCAATGTAGGATAGGTTTCTGAAAAACATCGCGGGGAGGTGCGCATTGTAAAGCTTTCTAACAAGCCATTCCCAAGTAGAAGTGAAAAAAACATCACGGGGTGGTGTGAATAAGACAGCCTGAATTAGGATAGGCAGTGAGTGGCAATGAAGAATGGAGAAAAGCACCACAGGGTGGTCAACATGGGGAGGTCAGGAAACATGCAGTGTCAATGTAGGATAGGTTTCTGAAAAACATCCAGCGGGAGTGAACATTGTAAGGGTTTCTAACAGGCCATTCACTAGTAGGAGTGAGAAATACATCATGGTGTGGTGTGAATCGGAGGGCCTGAATCAAGATAGACAGTGAGTGGCAATGTAGGAACGAGAAAAGCACCACGGGTTCTTGAGCATGGGGAGGACAGGAAACATGCAATGGCAATGTAGGATATGTTTCTGAAAAACATCGCGGGGTGGTGCGAATTGTAAGGATTTGTAGCAGGTCATTCACTAGTAGGAGTGAGAAAAACATCACGTGGTGGTATGAATCGGAGGGACTGAATTAGCATAGGCAGGGAGTGGCAATGAAGAATGGAGAAAAGCACCACGGGGTGGTCAACATGGGGAGGTCAGGAAACATGCAGTGGCAATTTAGAATAGGTTTCTGAAAAACATCTCGGGGTGGTGCCCATTGTAAGAATTTCTAACAAGCCATTCACAAGTAGGAGTGAAAAAAACATCACCGGGTGGTGTGAACCGAAGGGCCTGAATTAGTATAGGCTGTGAGTGGCAATGTAGGATGGAGAAAAGCACCATGGTGTGGTGAGCATGGGGAGGTCAGGAAACATGCATTGGCAAAGTAGGATAGGTTTCTGAAAACCATCGCCTGGTGGTGTGCGTTGTAAGGGATTTTAACAGGCCATTCTCTTGTAGGAGTGAGAAAAACATCACTGGGTGGTGTGAATCGGAGGGCCTGAATTAGGATAAGCATTGAGTGGCAATGTAGGATGGAGAAAAGCACAACAGGGTGGTCAGCATGGGGAGGTGAGAAAACATGCAGTGGCAATGTAGGATAGGTTTCTGAAAAAAAAAGTGGGGTGGTGCGCATTGTAAGGGTTTCTAACAGGCCATTCACTAGTGGGAGTGAGAAAAACATCACGGGGTGGTGTGAATCGGAGGGGCTGAATTAGGATAGGCAGTGAATGGCAATGAAGAATGGAGAAAAGCACCACGGGGTGGTCAACATGGGGAGGTCAGGAAACATGTAATGCCAATGTAGGATAGGTTTCTGAAAAACATCGCGGGGTGGTGCGCATTGTAAGGCTTTCTAACAAGCCATTCCCAAGTAGAAGTGAAAAAAACATCACGGGGTGGGGTGAATCAGACGGCCTGAATTAGGATAGGCAGTGCGTGGAAAGGAAGAATGGAGAAAAGCACCACAGGCTGGTCAGCATGGGGAGGTCAGGAAACATGCAATGGCAATGTAGGATAGGTTTCTGAAAAAAAAAAAAAGCGGGGTGGTGTGCATTGTAAGGGTTTCTAACAGGCCATTCACTTGTAGGAGTGAGAAAAACATCACGGTGTGTTGTGAATCGGAGGGCCTGAATTAGGATAGGCAGTGAGTGGCAATGTAGGATGGAGAAATGCACCACAGGGTGGTCAGCATGGGGAGGTCAAGACCCATGCATTGGCAATGTAGGATAGGATTCTGAAAAACATCGCCGGGTGGTGTGCATGTAAGGCTTTCTAACAGGACATTTCTAGTAGGAGTTAGAAAAACATCACCGGGTGGTGTGAATAGGAGGGCCTGAATTAGGATAGGCAGTGAGTGGCAACGTAGGATGGAGAAAAGCACCATGGGGTGGTCAACATGGGGAGGTCAGGAATCATGCTGTGGCAATGTAGGATAGGTTTATGAAAAACATCGCGGGGTGGGGGCATTCCCTAGTAGGAGTGAGAAAAATATAATGGGCTGGTGTGAATCGGAGGGCCTGAATCAGGATAGGCAGTGAGTGGCAACGTAGGATGGAGAAGGGCACAACGGGGTGCTCAGGATGTGTAGGTCAGGAAACATGCAGTGGCAATGTAGGATAGGTTTCTGAAAAACATTGCGGGTTGGTGCTCATTGTAAGGGTTTCTAAAAGGCCTTTCACTAGTAGGATTGAGAAAAACATCACGGGGTGATGTGAATCGGAGGGCCTGAATTAGGATAGGCAGTGAGTGGCAATGAAGAATGGAGAAAAGCACCACGGGGTGGTCAATATGGGGAGGTCAGGAAACATGCAGTGGCAATGTCGGATAGGATTCTGAAAAACATCGCGGGGTGGTGCCCATTGTAAGGATTTCTAACAAGCCATTCACAAATAGGAGTGAAAAAACATCACGGGGTGGTGTGAATCGAAGGGCCTGAATTAGGATAGGCTGTGAGTGGCAATGTATGATGGAGAAAAGCACCACGGGATGGTCATCATGGGGAGGCAAGGAAACATGCAGTGGCAATGTAGGATAGGTTTCTGAAAAACATCGCGGGGTGGTGCGCATTCTAAGGGTTTCTAACAGGCCATTCACTAGAAGGAGTGAGAAAAATATAATTGGGTGGTGTGAATTGGAGGGCCTGAATCAGGATAGACAGTGAGTGGCAATATCGGATGGAGAAAAGCACCACGGGGTGGTCAGCATGGGGAGGTCAGGAAACATGCAGTGGCAATGTAGCATAGGATTCCGAAAAACATCGCATGGTGGTGCTCATTGTAAGAATTTCTAAAAGGCCTTTCACTAGTAGGAGGGAGAAAAACATCACAGGGTTGTGTGAATCGGAGGGCCTGAATCAGGATAGGCCATGAGTTGCAATGTAGGATGGAGAAAAGCACCACGGGGTGGTCAGGATGGGGAGGTCAGGAAACATGCAGTGGCAATGTAGGATAGGTTTCTGAAAAACATCCCGGGGTAGTGCGCATTGTAAGGGTTTCTAACAGGCCATTCACTAGTAGGAGTGAGAAATAATCATGGTGTGGTGTGAATCGGAGGGCCTGAATCAAGATAGACAGTGAGTGGCAATGTAGGATGGAGAAAAGCACCACGGGTTCTTGAGCATGGGGAGGACAGGAAACATGCATTGGCAATGAAGAATAGGTTTCTGAAAAACATCGCGGGGTGGTCGGCATTGTAAGGATTTGTAGCAGGTCATTCACTAGTAAGAGTGAGAAAAACATCACGTGGTGGTATGAATTCGAAGGCCTCAATTAGGATAGGCAGCGAGTGGCAATGAAGAATGGAGAAAAGCACCACGTGGTAGTCAGCATGGGGAGGTCAGGAAACATGCATTGGCAATGTAGAATAGGTTTCTGAAAAACATCAAAGTGTTGTGGGCATTATAAGAGTTTCTAACAGGCCATTCAGTAGAAGGAGTGAGAAAAATATAATGGGGTGGTGTGAATTGGAGGGCCTGAATCAGGATAGGCACTGAGTGGCAATGTAGGATGGAGAAAAGCACCACGTGGTAGTCAGCATGGGGAGGTCAGGAAACATGCATTGGCAATGTAGAATAGGTTTCTGTAAAACATCGCCGGGTGGTGCGCATTGTAAGGGTTTCTAACCGGCCATTCACGAGTAGAAGTGAGAAAAACATCAGAGGGTGGTGTGAATCGGAGGGCCTGAATCAGGATAGGCAGTGAGTGGCAATGTAGGATGGAGAAAAGCACCACAGGGTGGTCAGCATGGCGAGGTCAGGAAACATGCAATGGCAATGTATTATAGGTTTTTGAAAAACATCGCGGGGTGGTGCGCATTGTAAGGCTTTCTAACAAGCCATTCCCAAGTAGAAGTGAAAAAAACATCACGGGGTGGTGTGAATAAGACAGCCTGAATGAGGATAGGCAGTGAGTGGCAATGAAGAATGGAGAAAAGCACCACAGGGTGGTCAGCATGGGGAGGTCAGGACCCATGCATTGGAAATGTAGGATAGGTTTCTGAAAAACATCGCCGGGTGGTGTGCATTGTAACGCTTTCTAACAGGACATTCACTAGTAGGAGTGAGAAAAACATCACGGGGTGGTGTGAATCGGATGGCCTGAATTAGGATAGGCAATGAGTGGCAATGAAGAATGGAGAAAAGCACCACGGGGTGGTCAATATGGGGAGGTCAGGAAACATGCAGTGGCAATGTAGGATAGGTTTCTGAAAAACATCGCGGGGTGGTGCCCATTGTAAGGATTTCTAAAAAGCCATTCACGAATAAGAGTGAAAAAACATCACGGGGTGGTGTGAATCGAAGGGCCTGAATGAGGATAGGCTGTGAGTGACAGTGTAGGATGGAGAAACGCACCACGGAATGGTCATCATGGGGAGGCAAGACAAAATGCCGTGGCAATGTAGTATAGGTTTCTGAAAAACATCAAAGTGTTGTGGGCATTGTAAGAGTTTCTAACAGGCCATTCAGTAGAAGGAGTGACAAAAATATAATGGGGTGGTGTGAATTGGAGGGCCTGAATCAGGATAGGCACTGAGTGGCAATGTAGGATGGAGAAAAGCACCACGTGGTAGTCAGCATCGGGAGGTCAGGAAACATGCATTGGCAATGTAGAATAGGTTTCTGTAAAACATCGCCGGGTGGTGCGCATTGTAAGGGTTTCTAACCGGCCATTCACGAGTAGAAGTGAGAAAAACATCAGAGGGTGGTGTGAATCGGAGGGCCTGAATCAGGATAGGCAGTGAGTGGCAATGTAGGATGGAGAAAAGCACCACAGGGTGGTCAGCATGGTGAGGTCAGGAAACATGCAATGGCAATGTATTATAGGTTTTTGAAAAACATCGCGGGGTGGTGCGCATTGTAAGGCTTTCTAACAAGCCATTCCCAAGTAGAAGTGAAAAAAACATCACGGGGTGGTGTGAATAAGACAGCCTGAATGAGGATAGGCAGTGAGTGGCAATGAAGAATGGAGAAAAGCACCACAGGGTGGTCAGCATGGGGAGGTCAGGACCCATGCATTGGCAATGTAGGATAGGTTTCTGAAAAACATCGCCGGGTGGTGTGCATTGTAAGGCTTTCTAACAGGACATTCACTAGTAGGAGTGAGAAAAACATCACGGGGTGGTGTGAATAGGAGGGCCTGAAATAGGATAGGCCGTGAGTGGCAACGTAGGATGGAGAAAAGCACCATGGGGTGGTCAACATGGGGAGGTCAGGAATCATGCAGTGGCAATGTAGGATAGGTTTCTGAAAAACATCTCGGGGTGGGGGCATTCCCTAGTAGGAGTGAGAAAAATATAATGGGCTGGTGTGAATCGGAGGGCCTGAATCAGGATAGGCAGTGAGTGGCAACGTAGGATGGAGAAGGGCACCACGGGGTGCTCAGGATGCTTAGGTCAGGAAACATGCAGTGGCAGGGTAGGATAGTTTTCTGAAATACATCAGGGGTGGTGCGCATTGTAAGGTTTTTTATAACAGGCCATTCACTAGTAGGAGTGAGAAAAACATCACGGGGCAGTTTGAATCAGATGTTCTGAATTACGATAGACAGTGAGTGGCAATGTAGGATGGAGAAATGCACCAAGGGATGGTCAGCATGCGGAGGTCAGGAAACATGCATAGGCAATGTAGGATAGGTTTCTGAAAAACATCGCTGGGTGGTGAGCATTGTAACGCTTTCTAACAGGCCATTCACTAGTAGGAGTGAGAAAAACATCACAGGGTGGTGTGAATAGAGGGCCTGAATTAGGATAGGCAGTGAGTGGCAACGTACGATGGAGAAAAGCACCATGGGGTGGTCAGCATGGGGACATCAGGAATCATGCAGTGGCAATGTAGGATATGTTTCTGAAAAACATCGCGGGGTGGTGCGCATGGTAAAGGTTTGTAGCATGCCTTTCCCTAGTAGGAGTGAAAAAAACATCACGGGGTGTTGTGAATCGAAGGGTCTGAGTCAGGATAGGCCGTGGGTGGCAATGTAGGAGGGAGAAAAGCACCACGGGGTGGTCAGGATGGGAAGGTCAGAAAACATGCAGTGGCAATGCAGGATCAGTTTCTGAAAAACATCACGGGGTTGGACGCATTGTAAGGGTATGTAACAGGCCATTCACTAGTAGGAGTGAGAAAAACATCACGGGGTGGTCTTAATCGGAGGGCCTGAATTAGGATAGGCAGTGAGTGGCAATGTAGGATGGAGAAAAGCACCACGGGGTGGTCAACATGGGGAAGTCAGGAAACATACACTGACAATGTAGGATAGGTTTCTGAAAAACATCGTGGGGTGGTGCCAATTGTAAGGATTTCTAACAAGCCATTCACAAGTAGGAGTGAAAAAAACATCACGGGGTGGTGTGAGTCAAAGGGCCTGAATTAGGAAAAGCAGTGAGTGTCAATGTTGGATGGAGAAAAGCACCACGGGTTGGTCAGCATGGGGAGATCAGGAAACATGCATTGGCAATGTAGGATAGGTTTCTGAAAAACATCGCCGGGTGGTGTGAATTGTAAGGCTTTCTAACAGGACATTCACTAGTAGGAGTGAGAAAAACATCACGGGGTGGTGTGAATCGGATGGCCTGAATTAGGATAGGCAATGAGTGGCAATGAAGAATGGAGAAAAGCACCACGGGGTGGTCAATATGGGGAGGTCAGGAAACATGCAGTGGCAATGTAGGATAGGTTTCTGAAAAACATCGCGGGGTGGTGCCCATTGTAAGGATTTCTAAAAAGCCATTCACGAATAAGAGTGAAAAAACATCACGGGGTGGTGTGAATCGAAGGGCCTGAATGAGGATAGGCTGTGAGTGGCCATGTAGGATGGAGAAACGCACCACGGAATGGTCATCATGGGGAGGCAAGACAAAATGCAGTGGCAATGTAGTATAGGTTTCTGAAAAACATCAAAGTGTTGTGGGCATTGTAAGAGTTTCTAAAAGGCCATTCAGTAGAAGGAGTGAGAAAAATATAACGGGGTGGTGTGAATTGGAGGGCCTGAATCAGGATAGGCACTGAGTGGCAATGTAGGATGGAGAAAAGCACCACGTGGTAGTCAGCATGGGGAGGTCAGGAAACATGCATTGGCAATGTAGAATAGGTTTCTGAAAAACATCAAAGTGTTGTGGGCATTATAAGAGTTTCTAACAGGCCATTCAGTAGAAGGAGTGAGAAAAATATAATGGGGTGGTGTGAATTGGAGGGCCTGAATCAGGATAGGCACTGAGTGGCAATGTAGGATGGAGAAAAGCACCACGTGGTAGTCAGCATGGGGAGGTCAGGAAACATGCATTGGCAATGTAGAATAGGTTTCTGTAAAACATCGCCGGGTGGTGCGCATTGTAAGGGTTTCTAACCGGCCATTCACGAGTAGAAGTGAGAAAAACATCAGAGGGTGGTGTGAATCGGAGGGCCTGAATCAGGATAGGCAGTGAGTGGCAATGTAGGATGGAGAAAAGCACCACAGGGTGGTCAGCATGGCGAGGTCAGGAAACATGCGATGGCAATGTATTATAGGTTTTTGAAAAACATCGCGGGGTGGTGCGCATTGTAAGGCTTTCTAACAAGCCATTCCCAAGTAGAAGTGAAAAAAACATCACGGGGTGGTGTGAATAAGACAGCCTGAATGAGGATAGGCAGTGAGTGGCAATGAAGAATGGAGAAAAGCACCACAGGGTGGTCAGCATGGGGAGGTCAGGACCCATGCATTGGAAATGTAGGATAGGTTTCTGAAAAACATCGCCGGGTGGTGTGCATTGTAACGCTTTCTAACAGGACATTCACTAGTAGGAGTGAGAAAAACATCACGGGGTGGTGTGAATCGGATGGCCTGAATTAGGATAGGCAATGAGTGGCAATGAAGAATGGAGAAAAGCACCACGGGGTGGTCAATATGGGGAGGTCAGGAAACATGCAGTGGCAATGTAGGATAGGTTTCTGAAAAACATCGCGGGGTGGTGCCCATTGTAAGGATTTCTAAAAAGCCATTCACGAATAAGAGTGAAAAAACATCACGGGGTGGTGTGAATCGAAGGGCCTGAATGAGGATAGGCTGTGAGTGACAGTGTAGGATGGAGAAACGCACCACGGAATGGTCATCATGGGGAGGCAAGACAAAATGCCGTGGCAATGTAGTATAGGTTTCTGAAAAACATCAAAGTGTTGTGGGCATTGTAAGAGTTTCTAACAGGCCATTCAGTAGAAGGAGTGACAAAAATATAATGGGGTGGTGTGAATTGGAGGGCCTGAATCAGGATAGGCACTGAGTGGCAATGTAGGATGGAGAAAAGCACCACGTGGTAGTCAGCATCGGGAGGTCAGGAAACATGCATTGGCAATGTAGAATAGGTTTCTGTAAAACATCGCCGGGTGGTGCGCATTGTAAGGGTTTCTAACCGGCCATTCACGAGTAGAAGTGAGAAAAACATCAGAGGGTGGTGTGAATCGGAGGGCCTGAATCAGGATAGGCAGTGAGTGGCAATGTAGGATGGAGAAAAGCACCACAGGGTGGTCAGCATGGTGAGGTCAGGAAACATGCAATGGCAATGTATTATAGGTTTTTGAAAAACATCGCGGGGTGGTGCGCATTGTAAGGCTTTCTAACAAGCCATTCCCAAGTAGAAGTGAAAAAAACATCACGGGGTGGTGTGAATAAGACAGCCTGAATGAGGATAGGCAGTGAGTGGCAATGAAGAATGGAGAAAAGCACCACAGGGTGGTCAGCATGGGGAGGTCAGGACCCATGCATTGGCAATGTAGGATAGGTTTCTGAAAAACATCGCCGGGTGGTGTGCATTGTAAGGCTTTCTAACAGGACATTCACTAGTAGGAGTGAGAAAAACATCACGGGGTGGTGTGAATAGGAGGGCCTGAAATAGGATAGGCCGTGAGTGGCAACGTAGGATGGAGAAAAGCACCATGGGGTGGTCAACATGGGGAGGTCAGGAATCATGCAGTGGCAATGTAGGATAGGTTTCTGAAAAACATCTCGGGGTGGGGGCATTCCCTAGTAGGAGTGAGAAAAATATAATGGGCTGGTGTGAATCGGAGGGCCTGAATCAGGATAGGCAGTGAGTGGCAACGTAGGATGGAGAAGGGCACCACGGGGTGCTCAGGATGCTTAGGTCAGGAAACATGCAGTGGCAGGGTAGGATAGTTTTCTGAAATACATCAGGGGTGGTGCGCATTGTAAGGTTTTTTATAACAGGCCATTCACTAGTAGGAGTGAGAAAAACATCACGGGGCAGTTTGAATCAGATGTTCTGAATTACGATAGACAGTGAGTGGCAATGTAGGATGGAGAAATGCACCAAGGGATGGTCAGCATGCGGAGGTCAGGAAACATGCATAGGCAATGTAGGATAGGTTTCTGAAAAACATCGCTGGGTGGTGAGCATTGTAACGCTTTCTAACAGGCCATTCACTAGTAGGAGTGAGAAAAACATCACAGGGTGGTGTGAATAGAGGGCCTGAATTAGGATAGGCAGTGAGTGGCAACGTACGATGGAGAAAAGCACCATGGGGTGGTCAGCATGGGGACATCAGGAATCATGCAGTGGCAATGTAGGATATGTTTCTGAAAAACATCGCGGGGTGGTGCGCATGGTAAAGGTTTGTAGCATGCCTTTCCCTAGTAGGAGTGAAAAAAACATCACGGGGTGTTGTGAATCAAAGGGTCTGAGTCAGGATAGGCCGTGGGTGGCAATGTAGGAGGGAGAAAAGCACCACGGGGTGGTCAGGATGGGAAGGTCAGAAAACATGCAGTGGCAATGCAGGATCAGTTTCTGAAAAACATCACGGGGTTGGACGCATTGTAAGGGTATGTAACAGGCCATTCACTAGTAGGAGTGAGAAAAACATCACGGGGTGGTCTTAATCGGAGGGCCTGAATTAGGATAGGCAGTGAGTGGCAATGTAGGATGGAGAAAAGCACCACGGGGTGGTCAACATGGGGAAGTCAGGAAACATACACTGACAATGTAGGATAGGTTTCTGAAAAACATCGTGGGGTGGTGCCAATTGTAAGGATTTCTAACAAGCCATTCACAAGTAGGAGTGAAAAAAACATCACGGGGTGGTGTGAGTCAAAGGGCCTGAATTAGGAAAAGCAGTGAGTGTCAATGTTGGATGGAGAAAAGCACCACGGGTTGGTCAGCATGGGGAGATCAGGAAACATGCATTGGCAATGTAGGATAGGTTTCTGAAAAACATCGCCGGGTGGTGTGAATTGTAAGGCTTTCTAACAGGACATTCACTAGTAGGAGTGAGAAAAACATCACGGGGTGGTGTGAATCGGATGGCCTGAATTAGGATAGGCAATGAGTGGCAATGAAGAATGGAGAAAAGCACCACGGGGTGGTCAATATGGGGAGGTCAGGAAACATGCAGTGGCAATGTAGGATAGGTTTCTGAAAAACATCGCGGGGTGGTGCCCATTGTAAGGATTTCTAAAAAGCCATTCACGAATAAGAGTGAAAAAACATCACGGGGTGGTGTGAATCGAAGGGCCTGAATGAGGATAGGCTGTGAGTGGCCATGTAGGATGGAGAAACGCACCACGGAATGGTCATCATGGGGAGGCAAGACAAAATGCAGTGGCAATGTAGTATAGGTTTCTGAAAAACATCAAAGTGTTGTGGGCATTGTAAGAGTTTCTAAAAGGCCATTCAGTAGAAGGAGTGAGAAAAATATAACGGGGTGGTGTGAATTGGAGGGCCTGAATCAGGATAGGCACTGAGTGGCAATGTAGGATGGAGAAAAGCACCACGTGGTAGTCAGCATGGGGAGGTCAGGAAACATGCATTGGCAATGTAGAATAGGTTTCTGAAAAACATCAAAGTGTTGTGGGCATTGTAAGAGTTTCTAACAGGCCATTCAGTAGAAGGAGTGAGAAAAATATAATGGGGTGGTGTGAATTGGAGGGCCTGAATCAGGATAGGCACTGAGTGGCAATGTAGGATGGAGAAAAGCACCACGTGGTAGTCAGCATGGGGAGGTCAGGAAACATGCATTGGCAATGTAGAATAAGTTTCTGTAAAACATCGCCGGGTGGTGCGCATTGTAAGGGTTTCTAACCGGCCATTCACGAGTAGAAGTGAGAAAAACATCAGAGGGTGGTGTGAATCGGAGGGCCTGAATCAGGATAGGCAGTGAGTGGCAATGTAGGATGGAGAAAAGCACCACAGGGTGGTCAGCATGGCGAGGTCAGGAAACATGCAATGGCAATGTATTATAGGTTTTTGAAAAACATCGCGGGGTGGTGCGCATTGTAAGGCTTTCTAACAAGCCATTCCCAAGTAGAAGTGAAAAAAACATCACGGGGTGGTGTGAATAAGACAGCCTGAATGAGGATAGGCAGTGAGTGGCAATGAAGAATGGAGAAAAGCACCACAGGGTGGTCAGCATGGGGAGGTCAGGACCCATGCATTGGCAATGTAGGATAGGTTTCTGAAAAACATCGCCGGGTGGTGTGCATTGTAACGCTTTCTAACAGGACATTCACTAGTAGGAGTGAGAAAAACATCACGGGGTGGTGTGAATCGGATGGCCTGAATTAGGACAGGCAATGAGTGGCAATGAAGAATGGAGAAAAGCACCACGGGGTGGTCAATATGGGGAGGTCAGGAAACATGCAGTGGCAATGTAGGATAGGTTTCTGAAAAACATCGCGGGGTGGTGCCCATTGTAAGGATTTCTAAAAAGCCATTCACGAATAAGAGTGAAAAAACATCACGGGGTGGTGTGAATCGAAGGGCCTGAATGAGGATAGGCTGTGAGTGGCAGTGTAGGATGGAGAAACGCACCACGGAATGGTCATCATGGGGAGGCAAGACAAAATGCCGTGGCAATGTAGTATAGGTTTCTGAAAAACATCAAAGTGTTGTGGGCATTGTAAGAGTTTCTAACAGGCCATTCAGTAGAAGGAGTGACAAAAATATAATGGGGTGGTGTGAATTGGAGGGCCTGAATCAGGATAGGCACTGAGTGGCAATGTAGGATGGAGAAAAGCACCACGTGGTAGTCAGCATGGGGAGGTCAGGAAACATGCATTGGCAATGTAGAATAGGTTTCTGAAAAACATCGCCGGGTGGTGCGCATTGTAAGGGTTTCTAACCGGCCATTCACGAGTAGAAGTGAGAAAAACATCAGAGGGTGGTGTGAATCGGAGGGCCTGAATCAGGATAGGCAGTGAGTGGCAATGCAGGATGGAGAAAAGCACCACTGGGTGGTCTGCATGGGGAGGTCAGGAAACATGCAGTGGCAATTTAGGATAGGTTTCTGAAAAACATCGCGGGGTGGTGCCCATTGTAAGGATTTCTAACAAGCCATTCACAAGTAGGAGTGAAAAAAACATCACCGGGTGGTGTGAATAGAAGGGCCTGAATTAGTATAGGCTGTTAGTGGCAATGTAGGATGGAGAAAAGCACCATGGTGTGGTCAGCATGGGGAGGTGAGGAAACATGCAGTGGCAAAGTAGGATAGGTTTCTGAAAAAAAAAGTAGGGTGGTGAACATTGTAAGGGTTTCTAACAGGCCATTCACTTGTAGGAGTGAGAAAAACATCAAGGGGTGGTGTGAATCCGAGGGGCTGAATTAGAATAGGCAGTGAATGGTAATGAAGAATGGAGAAAAGCACCACGGGGTGGTCAACATGGGGAGGTCAGGAAACATGTAACAGAAATTTTGCATAGGATTCTTAAAAACATCGCTGTGTTGGACATTGTAAGGCTTTCTAACAAGCCATTCACAAGTAGGAGTGAAAAAACATCAGAAGGTGGGGTGAATCGGGGGGCCTGAATAAGGATAGGCTGTGGGTGGCTATGTAGGATGGAGAAAAGCACCACAGGGTGGTCAGGATGGGGAGGTCAGGAAACATGCAATGGCAATGTAGGATAGGTTTCTGAAAAACATCGCGGGGAGGTGCGCATTGTAAAGCTTTCTAACAAGCCATTCCCAAGTAGAAGTGAAAAAAACATCACGGGGTGGTGTGAATCAGAGGGGCTGAATTAGGATAGGCAGTGAATGGCAATGAAGAATGGAGAAAAGCACCACGGGGTCGTCAACATGGGGAGGTCAGGAAACATGTAATGGCAATTTAGGATAGGTTTCTTAAAAACATCGCGGGGTGGTGCGCATTGTAAGGCTTTCTAACAAGCCATTCACGAGAAGGAGAGAAAAAACATCAGAAGGTGGTGTGGATCAGGGGGCCTGACTTAGGATAGGCTGTGAGTGGCAATGTAGGATGGAGAAAAGCACCACAGGGTGGTCAGCATGGCGAGGTCAGGAAACATGCAATGGCAATGTATTATAGGTTTTTGAAAAACATCGCGGGGTGGTGCGCATTGTAAGGCTTTCTAACAAGCCATTCCCAAGTAGAAGTGAAAAAAACATCACGGGGTGGTGTGAATAAGACAGCCTGAATGAGGATAGGCAGTGAGTGGCAATGAAGAATGGAGAAAAGCACCACAGGGTGGTCAGCATGGGGAGGTCAGGACCCATGCATTGGCAATGTAGGATAGGTTTCTGAAAAACATCGCCGGGTGGTGTGCATTGTAAGGCTTTCTAACAGGACATTCACTAGTAGGAGTGAGAAAAACATCACGGGGTGGTGTGAATAGGAGGGCCTGAAATAGGATAGGCCGTGAGTGGCAACGTAGGATGGAGAAAAGCACCATGGGGTGGTCAACATGGGGAGGTCAGGAATCATGCAGTGGCAATGTAGGATAGGTTTCTGAAAAACATCTCGGGGTGGGGGCATTCCCTAGTAGGAGTGAGAAAAATATAATGGGCTGGTGTGAATCGGAGGGCCTGAATCAGGATAGGCAGTGAGTGGCAACGTAGGATGGAGAAGGGCACCACGGGGTGCTCAGGATGCTTAGGTCAGGAAACATGCAGTGGCAGGGTAGGATAGTTTTCTGAAATACATCAGGGGTGGTGCGCATTGTAAGGTTTTTTATAACAGGCCATTCACTAGTAGGAGTGAGAAAAACATCACGGGGCAGTTTGAATCAGATGTTCTGAATTACGATAGACAGTGAGTGGCAATGTAGGATGGAGAAATGCACCAAGGGATGGTCAGCATGCGGAGGTCAGGAAACATGCATAGGCAATGTAGGATAGGTTTCTGAAAAACATCGCTGGGTGGTGAGCATTGTAACGCTTTCTAACAGGCCATTCACTAGTAGGAGTGAGAAAAACATCACAGGGTGGTGTGAATAGAGGGCCTGAATTAGGATAGGCAGTGAGTGGCAACGTACGATGGAGAAAAGCACCATGGGGTGGTCAGCATGGGGACGTCAGGAATCATGCAGTGGCAATGTAGGATATGTTTCTGAAAAACATCGCGGGGTGGTGCGCATGGTAAAGGTTTGTAGCATGCCTTTCCCTAGTAGGAGTGAAAAAAACATCACGGGGTGTTGTGAATCGAAGGGTCTGAGTCAGGATAGGCCGTGGGTGGCAATGTAGGAGGGAGAAAAGCACCACGGGGTGGTCAGGATGGGAAGGTCAGAAAACATGCAGTGGCAATGCAGGATCAGTTTCTGAAAAACATCACGGGGTTGGACGCATTGTAAGGGTATGTAACAGGCCATTCACTAGTAGGAGTGAGAAAAACATCACGGGGTGGTCTTAATCGGAGGGCCTGAATTAGGATAGGCAGTGAGTGGCAATGTAGGATGGAGAAAAGCACCACGGGGTGGTCAACATGGGGAAGTCAGGAAACATACACTGACAATGTAGGATAGGTTTCTGAAAAACATCGTGGGGTGGTGCCAATTGTAAGGATTTCTAACAAGCCATTCACAAGTAGGAGTGAAAAAAACATCACGGGGTGGTGTGAGTCAAAGGGCCTGAATTAGGAAAAGCAGTGAGTGTCAATGTTGGATGGAGAAAAGCACCACGGGTTGGTCAGCATGGGGAGATCAGGAAACATGCATTGGCAATGTAGGATAGGTTTCTGAAAAACATCGCCGGGTGGTGTGAATTGTAAGGCTTTCTAACAGGACATTCACTAGTAGGAGTGAGAAAAACATCACGGGGTGGTGTGAATCGGATGGCCTGAATTAGGATAGGCAATGAGTGGCAATGAAGAATGGAGAAAAGCACCACGGGGTGGTCAATATGGGGAGGTCAGGAAACATGCAGTGGCAATGTAGGATAGGTTTCTGAAAAACATCGCGGGGTGGTGCCCATTGTAAGGATTTCTAAAAAGCCATTCACGAATAAGAGTGAAAAAACATTACGGGATGGTGTGAATCGAAGGGCCTGAATAAGGATAGGCTGTGAGTGGCCATGTAGGATGGAGAAACGCACCACGGAATGGTCATCATGGGGAGGCAAGACAAAATGCAGTGGCAATGTAGTATAGGTTTCTGAAAAACATCAAAGTGTTGTGGGCATTGTAAGAGTTTCTAAAAGGCCATTCAGTAGAAGGAGTGAGAAAAATATAACGGGGTGGTGTGAATTGGAGGGCCTGAATCAGGATAGGCACTGAGTGGCAATGTAGGATGGAGAAAAGCACCACGTGGTAGTCAGCATGGGGAGGTCAGGAAACATGCATTGGCAATGTAGAATAGGTTTCTGAAAAACATCGCCGGGTGGTGCGCATTGTAAGGGTTTCTAACCGGCCATTCACGAGTAGAAGTGAGAAAAACATCAGAGGGTGGTGTGAATCGGAGGGCCTGAATCAGGATAGGCAGTGAGTGGCAATGCAATATGGAGAAAAGCACCACTGGGTGGTCTGCATGGGGAGGTCAGGAAACATGCAGTGGCAATTTAGGATAGGTTTCTGAAAAACATCGCGGGGTGGTGCCCATTGTAAGGATTTCTAACAAGCCATTCACAAGTAGGAATGAAAAAAACATCACCGGGTGGTGTGAATAGAAGGGCCTGAATTAGTATAGGCTGTTAGTGGCAATGTAGGATGGAGAAAAGCACCATGGTGTGGTCAGCATGGGGAGGTGAGGAAACATGCAGTGGCAAAGTAGGATAGGTTTCTGAAAAAAAAAGTAGGGTGGTGCACATTGTAAGGGTTTCTAACAGGCCATTTACTTGTAGGAGTGAGAAAAACATCAAGGGGTGGTGTGAATCCGAGGGGCTGAATTAGAATAGGCAGTGAATGGCAATGAAGAATGGAGAAAAGCACCACGGGGTGGTCAACATGGGGAGGTCAGGAAACATGTAACAGAAATTTTGCATAGGATTCTTAAAAACATCGCGGTGTGGTGGACATTGTAAGGCTTTCTAACAAGCCATTCACAAGTAGGAGTGAAAAAACATCAGAAGGTGGGGTGAATCGGGGGGCCTGAATTAGGATAGGCTGTGGGTGGCTATGTAGGATGGAGAAAAGCACCACAGGGTGGTCAGGATAGGGAGGTCAGGAAACATGCAATGGCAATGTAGGATAGGTTTCTGAAAAACATCGCGGGGAGGTGCGCATTGTAAAGCTTTCTAACAAGCCATTCCCAAGTAGAAGTGAAAAAAACATCACGGGGTGGTGTGAATCAGAGGGGCTGAATTAGGATAGGCAGTGAATGGCAATGAAGAATGGAGAAAAGCACCACGGGGTCGTCAACATGGGGAGGTCAGGAAACATGTAATGGCAATTTAGGATAGGTTTCTTAAAAACATCGCGGGGTGGTGCGCATTGTAAGGCTTTCTAACAAGCCATTCACGAGAAGGAGAGAAAAAACATCAGAAGGTGGTGTGAATCGGGGGGCCTGACTTAGGATAGGCTGTGAGTGGCAATGTAGGATGGAGAAAAGCACCACAGGGTGGTCAGCATGGCGAGGTCAGGAAACATGCAATGGCAATGTATTATAGGTTTTTGAAAAACATCGCGGGGTGGTGCGCATTGTAAGGCTTTCTAACAAGCCATTCCCAAGTAGAAGTGAAAAAAACATCACGGGGTGGTGTGAATAAGACAGCCTGAATGAGGATAGGCAGTGAGTGGCAATGAAGAATGGAGAAAAGCACCACAGGGTGGTCAGCATGGGGAGGTCAGGACCCATGCATTGGCAATGTAGGATAGGTTTCTGAAAAACATCGCCGGGTGGTGTGCATTGTAAGGATTTCTAACAGGACATTCACTAGTAGGAGTGAGAAAAACATCACGGGGTGGTGTGAATAGGAGGGCCTGAAATAGGATAGGCCGTGAGTGGCAACGTAGGATGGAGAAAAGCACCATGGGGTGGTCAACATGGGGAGGTCAGGAATCATGCAGTGGCAATGTAGGATAGGTTTCTGAAAAACATCTCGGGGTGGGGGCATTCCCTAGTAGGAGTGAGAAAAATATAATGGGCTGGTGTGAATCGGAGGGCCTGAATCAGGATAGGCAGTGAGTGGCAACGTAGGATGGAGAAGGGCACCACGGGGTGCTCAGGATGCTTAGGTCAGGAAACATGCAGTGGCAGGGTAGGATAGTTTTCTGAAATACATCAGGGGTGGTGCGCATTGTAAGGTTTTTTCTAACAGGCCATTCACTAGTAGGAGTGAGAAAAACATCACGGGGCAGTTTGAATCAGATGTTCTGAATTACGATAGACAGTGAGTGGCAATGTAGGATGGAGAAATGCACCAAGGGATGGTCAGCATGCGGAGGTCAGGAAACATGCATAGGCAATGTAGGATAGGTTTCTGAAAAACATCGCTGGGTGGTGAGCATTGTAACGCTTTCTAACAGGCCATTCACTAGTAGGAGTGAGAAAAACATCACGGGGTGGTGTGAATAGAGGGCCTGAATTAGGATAGGCAGTGAGTGGCAACGTACGATGGAGAAAAGCACCATGGGGTGGTCAGCATGGGGACGTCAGGAATCATGCAGTGGCAATGTAGGATATGTTTCTGAAAAACATCGCGGGGTGGTGCGCATGGTAAAGGTTTGTAGCATGCCTTTCCCTAGTAGGAGTGAAAAAAACATCACGGGGTTTTGTGAATCGAAGGGCCTGAGTCAGGATAGGCCGTGGGTGGCAATGTAGGAGGGAGAAAAGCACCACGGGGTGGTCAGGATGGGAAGGTCAGAAAACATGCAGTGGCAATGCAGGATCAGTTTCTGAGAAACATCACGAGGTTGGACGCATTGTAAGGGTATGTAACAGGCCATTCACTAGTAGGAGTGAGAAAAACATCACGGGGTGGTCTTAATCGGAGGGCCTGAATTAGGATAGGCAGTGAGTGGCAATGTAGGATGGAGAAAAGCACCACGGGGTGGTCAACATGGGGAAGTCAGGAAACATACAGTGACAATGTAGGATAGGTTTCTGAAAAACATCGTGGGGTGGTGCCAATTGTAAGGATTTCTAACAAGCCATTCACAAGTAGGAGTGAAAAAAACATCACGGGGTGGTGTGAGTCAAAGGGCCTGAATTAGGAAAAGCAGTGAGTGTCAATGTAGGATGGAGAAAAGCACCACGGGTTGGTCAGCATGGGGAGATCAGGAAACATGCATTGGCAATGTAGGATATGTTTCTGAAAAACATCGCTGGGTGGTGCGCATTGAAGGGGTTTCTAACAGGCCATTCACTACTAGGAGTGAGAAAAACATCACGGGGTTGTGTGAATCGGAGGGCCTGAATTAGGATAGGCATTGAGAGGCAATGTAGGATAGAGAAAATCAGCACAGCATGTTCAGCATGGGGAGCTCAGGAAACATGCAGTGGCAATGTAGGATAGGTTTCTGAAAAACATCGTGCTGTTGGGTGCATTGTAACGGTTTCTAACAGGGCATTCCCTAGTAAAAGTGAGAAAAACATCACAGGGTGGTGTGAATCGGAGGGCCTGAATCAGGATAGGCAGTGAGTGAAAATGTAGGATGGAGAAAAGGATCAAGGGGTGGTCAGATGGGGAGGTCAGAAAACATGCAGTGGAAATGTAGGATAGGTTTCTGAAAAACATCGCAGGGTGGGGCGCAATGTAAGGGTTTCTTAAAGGCCTTTCACTAGTAGGAGTGAGTAAAATATCACGTGGTCATGTGAAACAGAAGTTCTGAATTATGATAGGCAATGAGTACAATGTAGGATGGAGAAAAGCACCATGGGGTGGTCAGCATGGGGAGGTCAAGAAATATGATTGGCAAAGTATGATATGTTTCTGAAAAACATTGCCGGAAATTGCGCATTGTAAGACTTTCTAACAGGCCATTCACTAGTAGGAGTGAGAAAAACATAACTGGGTGGTGTGAATCGGAGGGCCTGAATTAGGATAAGCATTGAGGGGCAATGTAGGATGCAGAAAAGCACCACAGGCTGGTCAGCATGGGGAGGTGAGGAAACATGCAGTGTCAATGTAGGATAGGTATCTGAAAAAAAAAAGTGGGGTGGTGTGCATTGTAAGGGTTTGTAACAGGCCATTCACTAGTAGGAGTGAGAAAAACATCACGGGGTGGTGTGAATCGGAGGGCCTGAATTAGGATAAGTATTGAGGGGCAATGAAGAACGGAGAAAAGCATCAGGGGTGGTCAACATGGGGAGGTCAGGAAAGATGTAATGGTAATTTAGGATAGGTTTCTGAAAAACATCACGGGATGGTGCGCATTGTCAGGCTTTCTAACATTCCATTCACTAGTAGGAATGAGAAAAATATCACGGCGTGGTGTGAATTGGAGGGCCTGAATGAGGACAGGCAGTGAGTTGCAATGAAGGATGGAGAAAAGCACCACGGGATGGTCATCATGGGGAGGTCAGGACTCAGGCAGTGGCAATGTAGGATAGGTTTCTGAAAAAATCGCGGGTGGTGAGAATTGTATGGGTTTCTAACAGGCCATTCACAAGTAGGAGTGAGAAAAACATCACGGGGTGGTGTGAATCAGATGTTCTGAATTAGGATAGGCAGTGAGTTGCAATGTAGGATGGAGAAAAGCACCACGGGGTGGTAAGCATGGGGAGGTCATGAAACATGCAGTGGCAAAGTAGGATAGGTTTCTGAAAAAAAAAGTGGGGTGGTAGACATTGTAAGGGTTTCTAACAGGCCATTCACTTGTAGGAGTGAGAAAAACATCAAGGGGTGGTGTGAATCGGAGGGGCTGAATTAGAATAGGCAGTGAATGGCAATGAAGAATGAAGAAAAGCACCACGGGGTAGTCAACATGGGGAGGTCAGGAAACATGTAACAGAAATTTTGCATAGGTTTCTTAAAAACATCGCGGTATGGTGCACATTGTAAGGCTTTCTAACAAGCCATTCACAAGTAGGAGTGAAAAAACATCAGAAGGTGGGGTGAATCGGGGGGCCTGAATTAGGATAGGCTGTGGGTGGCAATGTAGGATGGAGAAAAGCACCACAGGGTGGTCAGCATGGGGAGGTCAGGAAACATGCAATGGCAATGTAGGATAGGTTTCTGAAAAACATCGCGGGGAGGTGCGCATTGTAAAGCTTTCTAACAAGCCATTCCCAAGTAGAAGTGAAAAAAACATCACGGGGTGGTGTGAATCAGAGGGGCTGAATTAGGATAGGCAGTGAATGGCAATGAAGAATGGAGAAAAGCACCACGGGGTCCTCAACATGGGGAGGTCAGGAAACATGTAATGGCAATTTAGGATAGGTTTCTTAAAAACATCGCGGGGTGGTGCGCATTGTAAGGCTTTCTAACAAGCCATTCACGAGAAGGAGAGAAAAAACATCAGAAGGTGGTGTGAATCGGAGGGCCTGACTTAGAATAGGCTGTGAGTGGCAATGTAGGATGGAGAAAAGCACCACAGGGTGGTCAGCATGGCGAGGTCAGGAAACATGCAATGGCAATGTATTATAGGTTTCTGAAAAACATCGCGGGGTGGTACGCATTGTAAGGCTTTCTAACAAGCCATTCCCAAGTAGAAGTGAAAAAAGCATCACGGGGTGGTGTGAATAAGACAGCCTGAATGAGGATAGGCAGTGAGTGGCAATGAAGAATGGAGAAAAGCATCACAGGGTGTTCAACATTGGGTTGTCAGGAAACATGCAGTGGTAATGTAGGATAGGTTTCTGAAAAAAAAAAGCGGGGTGGTGCGCATTGTAAGGGTTTCTAACAGGCCATTCACTTGGAGGAGTGAGTAAAATATCACGGGGTGTTATGAATCAGAAGGCCTGAATTAGGATAGGCAGTGATTGGCAATGTAGGATGGAGAAAAGCACCACAGGGTGGTCAGCATGGGGAGGTCAGGACCCATGCATTGGCAATGTAGGATAGGTTTCTGAAAAACATCGCCGGGTGGTGTGAATTGTAAGGCTTTCTAACAGGACATTCACTAGTAGGAGTGAGAAAAACATCACGGGGTGGTGTGAATCGGATGGCCTGAATTAGGATAGGCAATGAGTGGCAATGAAGAATGGAGAAAAGCACCACGGGGTGGTCAATATGGGGAGGTCAGGAAACATGCAGTGGCAATGTAGGATAGGTTTCTGAAAAACATCGCGGAGTGGTGCCCATTGTAAGGATTTCTAAAAAGCCATTCACGAATAAGAGTGAAAAAACATCACGGGGTGGTGTGAATCGAAGGGCCTGAATGAGGATAGGCTGTGAGTGGCAATGTAGGATGGAGAAACGCACCACGGAATGGTCATCATGGGGAGGCAAGACAAAATGCCGTGGCAATGTAGTATAGGTTTCTGAAAAACATCAAAGTGTTGTGGGCATTGTAAGAGTTTCTAACAGGCCATTCAGTAGAAGGAGTGAGAAAAATATAACGGGGTGGTGTGAATTGGAAGGCCTGAATCAGGATAGGCACTGAGTGGCAATGTAGGATGGAGAAAAGCACCACGTGGTAGTCAGCATGGGGAGGTCAGGAAACATGCATTGGCAATGTAGAATAGGTTTCTGAAAAACATCGCCGGGTGGTGCGCATTGTAAGGGTTTCTAACCGGCCATTCACGAGTAGAAGTGAGAAAAACATCAGAGGGTGGTGTGAATCGGAGGGCCTGAATCAGGATAGGCAGAGAGTGGCAATGCAGGATGGAGAAAAGCACCACTGGGTGGTCTGCATGGGGAGGTCAGGAAACATGCAGTGGCAATTTAGGATAGGTTTCTGAAAAACATCGCGGGGTGGTGCCCATTGTAAGGATTTCTAACAAGCCATTCACAAATAGGAGTGAAAAAAACATCACCGGGTGGTGTGAATAGAAGGGCCTGAATTAGTATAGGCTGTTAGTGGCAATGTAGGATGGAGAAAAGCACCATGGTGTGGTCAGCATGGGGAGGTGAGGAAACATGCAGTGGCAAAGTAGGATAGGTTTCTGAAAAAAAAAGTAGGGTGGTGCACATTGTAAGGGTTTCTAACAGGCCATTCACTTGTAGGAGTGAGAAAAACATCAAGGGGTGGTGTGAATCGGAGGGGCTGAATTAGAATAGGCAGTGAATGGCAATGAAGAATGGAGAAAAGCACCACGGGGTGGTCAACATGGGGAGGTCAGGAAACATGTAACAGAAATTTTGCATAGGATTCTTAAAAACATCGCGGTGTGGTGGACATTGTAAGGCTTTCTAACAAGCCATTCACAAGTAGGAGTGAAAAAACATCAGAAGGTGGGGTGAATCGGGGGGCCTGAATTAGGATAGGCTGTGGGTGGCTATGTAGGATGGAGAAAAGCACCACAGGGTGGTCAGGATGGGGAGGTCAGGAAACATGCAATGGCAATGTAGGATAGGTTTCTGAAAAACATCGCGGGGAGGTGCGCATTGTAAAGCTTTCTAACAAGCCATTCCCAAGTAGAAGTGAAAAAAACATCACGGGGTGGTGTGAATCAGAGGGGCTGAATTAGGATAGGCAGTGAATGGCAATGAAGAATGGAGAAAAGCACCACGGGGTCGTCAACATGGGGAGGTCAGGAAACATGTAATGGCAATTTAGGATAGGTTTCTTAAAAACATCGCGGGGTGGTGCGCATTGTAAGGCTTTCTAACAAGCCATTCACGAGAAGGAGAGAAAAAACATCAGAAGGTGGTGTGAATCGGGGGGCCTGACTTAGGATAGGCTGTGAGTGGCAATGTAGGATGGAGAAAAGCACCACAGGGTGGTCAGCATGGCGAGGTCAGGAAACATGCAATGGCAATGTATTATAGGTTTTTGAAAAACATCGCGGGGTGGTGCGCATTGTAAGGCTTTCTAACAAGCCATTCCCAAGTAGAAGTGAAAAAAACATCACGGGGTGGTGTGAATAAGACAGCCTGAATGAGGATAGGCAGTGAGTGGCAATGAAGAATGGAGAAAAGCACCACAGGGTGGTCAGCATGGGGAGGTCAGGACCCATGCATTGGCAATGTAGGATAGGTTTCTGAAAAACATCGCCGGGTGGTGTGCATTGTAAGGCTTTCTAACAGGACATTCACTAGTAGGAGTGAGAAAAACATCACGGGGTGGTGTGAATAGGAGGGCCTGAAATAGGATAGGCCGTGAGTGGCAATGTAGGATGGAGAAAAGCACCATGGGGTGGTCAACATGGGGAGGTCAGGAATCATGCAGTGGCAATGTAGGATAGGTTTCTGAAAAACATCTCGGGGTGGGGGCATTCCCTAGTAGGAGTGAGAAAAATATAATGGGCTGGTGTGAATCGGAGGGCCTGAATCAGGATAGGCAGTGAGTGGCAACGTAGGATGGAGAAGGGCACCACGGGGTGCTCAGGATGCTTAGGTCAGGAAACATGCAGTGGCAGGGTAGGATAGTTTTCTGAAATACATCAGGGGTGGTGCGCATTGTAAGGTTTTTTCTAACAGGCCATTCACTAGTAGGAGTGAGAAAAACATCACGGGGCAGTTTGAATCAGATGTTCTGAATTACGATAGACAGTGAGTGGCAATGTAGGATGGAGAAATGCACCAAGGGATGGTCAGCATGCGGAGGTCAGGAAACATGCATAGGCAATGTAGGATAGGTTTCTGAAAAACATCGCTGGGTGGTGAGCATTGTAACACTTTCTAACAGGCCATTCACTAGTAGGAGTGAGAAAAACATCACGGGGTGGTGTGAATAGAGGGCCTGAATTAGGATAGGCAGTGAGTGGCAACGTACGATGGAGAAAAGCACCATGGGGTGGTCAGCATGGGGACGTCAGGAATCATGCAGTGGCAATGTAGGATATGTTTCTGAAAAACATCGCGGGGTGGTGCGCATGGTAAAGGTTTGTAGCATGCCTTTCCCTAGTAGGAGTGAAAAAAACATCACGGGGTGTTGTGAATCGAAGGGCCTGAGTCAGGATAGGCCGTGGGTGGCAATGCAGGAGGGAGAAAAGCACCACGGGGTGGTCAGGATGGGAAGGTCAGAAAACATGCAGTGGCAATGCAGGATCAGTTTCTGAAAAACATCACGGGGTTGGACGCATTGTAAGGGTATGTAACAGGCCATTCACTAGTAGGAGTGAGAAAAACATCACGGGGTGGTCTTAATCGGAGGGCCTGAATTAGGATAGGCAGTGAGTGGCAATGTAGGATGGAGAAAAGCACCACGGGGTGGTCAACATGGGGAAGTCAGGAAACATACAGTGACAATGTAGGATAGGTTTCTGAAAAACATCGTGGGGTGGTGCCAATTGTAAGGATTTCTAACAAGCCATTCACAAGTAGGAGTGAAAAAAACATCACGGGGTGGTGTGAGTCAAAGGGCCTGAATTAGGAAAAGCAGTGAGTGTCAATGTAGGATGGAGAAAAGCACCACGGGTTGGTCAGCATGGGGAGATCAGGAAACATGCATTGGCAATGTAGGATATGTTTCTGAAAAACATCGCTGGGTGGTGCGCATTGAAGGGGTTTCTAACAGGCCATTCACTACTAGGAGTGAGAAAAACATCACGGGGTTGTGTGAATCGGAGGGCCTGAATTAGGATAGGCATTGAGAGGCAATGTAGGATAGAGAAAATCAGCACAGCATGTTCAGCATGGGGAGCTCAGGAAACATGCAGTGGCAATGTAGGATAGGTTTCTGAAAAACATCGTGGGGTTGGGTGCATTGTAACGGTTTCTAACAGGGCATTCCCTAGTAAAAGTGAGAAAAACATCACAGGGTGGTGTGAATCGGAGGGCCTGAATCAGGATAGGCAGTGAGTGACAATGTAGGATGGAGAAAAGGATCAAGGGGTGGTCAGATGGGGAGGTCAGAAAACATGCAGTGGAAATGTAGGATAGGTTTCTGAAAAACATCGCAGGGTGGGGCGCAATGTAAGGGTTTCTTAAAGGCCTTTCACTAGTAGGAGTGAGTAAAATATCACGGGGTCGTGTGAATCAGAAGTTCTGAATTATGATAGGCAATGAGTGCAATGTAGGATGGAGAAAAGCACCACGGGGTGGTCAGCATGGGGAGGTCAAGAAATATGATTGGCAAAGTATGATATGTTTCTGAAAAACATCGCCGGAAATTGCGCATTGTAAGACTTTCTAACAGGCCATTCACTAGTAGGAGTGAGAAAAACATAACTGGGTGGTGTGAATCAGAGGGCCTGAATTAGGATAAGCATTGAGGGGCAATGTAGGATGCAGAAAAGCACCACAGGCTGGTCAGCATGGGGAGGTGAGGAAACATGCAGTGTCAATGTAGGATAGGTATCTGAAAAAAAAAGTGGGGTGGTGTGCATTGTAAGGGTTTGTAACAGGCCATTCACTAGTAGGAGTGAGAAAAACATCACGGGGTGGTGTGAATCGGAGGGCCTGAATTAGGATAAGTATTGAGGGGCAATGAAGAACGGAGAAAAGCATCAGGGGTGGTCAACATGGGGAGGTCAGGAAAGATGTAATGGTAATTTAGGATAGGTTTCTGAAAAACATCACGGGATGGTGCGCATTGTCAGGCTTTCTAACATTTCATTCACTAGTAGGTGTGAGAAAAATATCACGGCGTGGTGTGAATTGGAGGGCCTGAATGAGGACAGGCAGTGAGTTGCAATGAAGGATGGAGAAAAGCACCACGGGATGGTCATCATGGGGAGGTCAGGACTCAGGCAGTGGCAATGTAGGATAGGTTTCTGAAAAAATCGCGGGTGGTGAGAATTGTATGGGTTTCTAACAGGCCATTCACAAGTAGGAGTGAGAAAAACATCACGGGGTGGTGTGAATCAGATGTTCTGAATTAGGATAGGCAGTGAGTTGCAATGTAGGATGGAGAAAAGCACCACGGGGTGGTAAGCATGGGGAGGTCATGAAACATGCAGTGGCAAAGTAGGATAGGTTTCTGAAAAAAAAAGTGGGGTGGTGCACATTGTAAGGGTTTCTAACAGGCCATTCACTTGTAGGAGTGAGAAAAACATCAAGGGGTGGTGTGAATCGGAGGGGCTGAATTAGAATAGGCAGTGAATGGCAATGAAGAATGAAGAAAAGCACCACGGGGTAGTCAACATGGGGAGGTCAGGAAACATGTAACAGAAATTTTGCATAGGTTTCTTAAAATCATCGCGGTATGGTGCACATTGTAAGGCTTTCTAACAAGCCATTCACAAGTAGGAGTGAAAAAACATCAGAAGGTGGGGTGAATCGGGGGGCCTGAATTAGGATAGGCTGTGGGTGGCAATGTAGGATGGAGAAAAGCACCACAGGGTGGTCAGCATGGGGAGGTCAGGAAACATGCAATGGCAATGTAGGATAGGTTTCTGGAAAACATCGTGGGGAGGTGCGCATTGTAAAGCTTTCTAACAAGCCATTCCCAAGTAGAAGTGAAAAAAACATCACGGGGTGGTGTGAATCAGAGGGGCTGAATTAGGATAGGCAGTGAATGGCAATGAAGAATGGAGAAAAGCACCACGGGGTCGTCAACATGGGGAGGTCAGGAAACATGTAATGGCAATTTAGGATAGGTTTCTTAAAAACATCGCGGGGTGGTGCGCATTGTAAGGCTTTCTAACAAGCCATTCACGAGAAGGAGAGAAAAAACATCAGAAGGTGGTGTGAATCGGAGGGCCTGACTTAGGATAGGCTGTGAGTGGCAATGTAGGATGGAGAAAAGCACCACAGGGAGGTCAGCATGGCGAGGTCAGGAAACATGCAATGGCAATGTATTATAGGTTTCTGAAAAACATCGCGGGGTGGTGCGCATTGTAAGGCTTTCTAACAAGCCATTCCCAAGTAGAAGTGAAAAAAGCATCACGGGGTGGTGTGAATAAGACAGCCTGAATGAGGATAGGCAGTGAGTGGCAATGAAGAATGGAGAAAAGCATCACAGGGTGTTCAACATTGGGTTGTCAGGAAACATGCAGTGGCAATGTAGGATAGGTTTCTGAAAAAAAAAAGCGGGGTGGTGCGCATTGTAAGGGTTTCTAACAGGCCATTCACTTGGAGGAGTGAGAAAAATATCACGGGGTGTTATGAATCAGAGGGCCTGAATTAGGATAGGCAGTGATTGGCAATGTAGGATGGAGAAAAGCACCACAGGGTGGTCAGCATGGGGAGGTCAGGACCCATGCATTGGCAATGTAGGATAGGTTTCTGAAAAACATCGCCGGGTGGTGTGAATTGTAAGGCTTTCTAACAGGACATTCACTAGTAGGAGTGAGAAAAACATCACGGGGTGGTGTGAATCGGATGGCCTGAATTAGGATAGGCAATGAGTGGCAATGAAGAATGGAGAAAAGCACCACGGGGTGGTCAATATGGGGAGGTCAGGAAACATGCAGTGGCAATGTAGGATAGGTTTCTGAAAATCATCGCGGGGTGGTGCCCATTGTAAGGATTTCTAAAAAGCCATTCACGAATAAGAGTGAAAAAACATCACGGGGTGGTGTGAATCGAAGGGCCTGAATGAGGATAGGCTGTGAGTGGCAATGTAGGATGGAGAAAAGCATCACAGGGAATGGTCATCATGGGGAGGCAAGACAAAATGCCGTTGCAATGTAGTATAGGTTTCTGAAAAACATCAAAGTGTTGTGGCATTGTAAGAGTTTCTAACAGGCCATTCAGTAGAAGGAGTGAGAAAAATATAACGGGGTGGTGTGAATTGGAAGGCCTGAATCAGGATAGGCACTGAGTGGCAATGTAGGATGGAGAAAAGCACCACGTGGTAGTCAGCATGGGGAGGTCAGGAAACATGCATTGGCAATGTAGAATAGGTTTCTGAAAAACATCGCCGGGTGGTGCGCATTGTAAGGGTTTCTAACCGGCCATTCACGAGTAGAAGTGAGAAAAACATCAGAGGGTGGTGTGAATCGGAGGGCCTGAATCAGGATAGGCAGTGAGTGGCAATGCAGGATGGAGAAAAGCACCACTGGGTGGTCTGCATGGGGAGGTCAGGAAACATGCAGTGGCAATTTAGGATAGGTTTCTGAAAAACATCGCGGGGTGGTGCCCATTGTAAGGATTTCTAACAAGCCATTCACAAGTAGGAGTGAAAAAAACATCACCGGGTGGTGTGAATAGAAGGGCCTGAATTAGTATAGGCTGCTAGTGGCAATGTAGGATGGAGAAAAGCACCATGGTGTGGTCAGCATGGGGAGGTGAGGAAACATGCAGTGGCAAAGTAGGATAGGTTTCTGAAAAAAAAGTGGGGTGGTGCACATTGTAAGGGTTTCTAACAGGCCATTCACTTGTAGGAGTGAGAAAAACATCAAGGGGTGGTGTGAATCGGGGGGGCTGAATTAGAATAGGCAGTGAATGGCAATGAAGAATGAAGAAAAGCACCACGGGGTAGTCAACATGGGGAGGTCAGGAAACATGTAACAGAAATTTTGCATAGGTTTCTTAAAAACATCGCGGTATGGTGCACATTGTAAGGCTTTCTAACAAGCCATTCACAAGTAGGAGTGAAAAAACATCAGAAGGTGGGGTGAATCGGGGGGCCTGAATTAGGATAGGCTGTGGGTGGCAATGTAGGATGGAGAAAAGCACCACAGGGTGGTCAGCATGGGGAGGTCAGGAAACATACAATGGCAATGTAGGATAGGTTTCTGAAAAACATCGCGGGGAGGTGCGCATTGTAAAGCTTTCTAACAAGCCATTCCCAAGTAGAAGTGAAAAAAACATCACGGGGTGGTGTGAATCAGAGGGGCTGAATTAGGATAGGCAGTGAATGGCAATGAAGAATGGAGAAAAGCACCACGGGGTCGTCAACATGGGGAGGTCAGGAAACATGTAATGGCAATTTAGGATAGGTTTCTTAAAAACATCGCGGGGTGGTGCGCATTGTAAGGCTTTCTAACAAGCCATTCACGAGAAGGAGAGAAAAAACATCAGAAGGTGGTGTGAATCGGAGGGCCTGACTTAGAATAGGCTGTGAGTGGCAATGTAGGATGGAGAAAAGCACCACAGGGTGGTCAGCATGGCGAGGTCAGGAAACATGCAATGGCAATGTATTATAGGTTTCTGAAAAACATCGCGGGGTGGTACGCATTGTAAGGCTTTCTAACAAGCCATTCCCAAGTAGAAGTGAAAAAAGCATCACGGGGTGGTGTGAATAAGACAGCCTGAATGAGGATAGGCAGTGAGTGGCAATGAAGATTGGAGAAAAGCATCACAGGGTGTTCAACATTGGGTTGTCAGGAAACATGCAGTGGTAATGTAGGATAGGTTTCTGAAAAAAAAAAGCGGGGTGGTGCGCATTGTAAGGGTTACTAACAGGCCATTCACTTGGAGGAGTGAGAAAAATATCACGGGGTGTTGTGAATCAGAGGGCCTGAATTAGGATAGGCAGTGATTGGCAATGTAGGATGGAGAAAAGCACCACAGGGTGGTCAGCATGGGGAGGTCAGGACCCATGCATTGGCAATGTAGGATAGGTTTCTGAAAAACATCGCCGGGTGGTGTGAATTGTAAGGCTTTCTAACAGGACATTCACTAGTAGGAGTGAGAAAAACATCACGGGGTGGTGTGAATCGGATGGCCTGAATTAGGATAGGCAATGAGTGGCAATGAAGAATGGAGAAAAGCACCACGGGGTGGTCAATATGGGGAGGTCAGGAAACATGCAGTGGCAATGTAGGATAGGTTTCTGAAAAACATCGCGGGGTGGTGCCCATTGTAAGGATTTCTAAAAAGCCATTCACGAATAAGAGTGAAAAAACATCACGGGGTGGTGTGAATCGAAGGGCCTGAATGAGGATAGGCTGTGAGTGGCAATGTAGGATGGAGAAACGCACCACGGAATGGTCATCATGGGGAGGCAAGACAAAATGCCGTGGCAATGTAGTATAGGTTTCTGAAAAACATCAAAGTGTTGTGGGCATTGTAAGAGTTTCTAACAGGCCATTCAGTAGAAGGAGTGAGAAAAATATAACGGGGTGATGTGAATTGGAGGGCCTGAATCAGGATAGGCACTGAGTGGCAATGTAGGATGGAGAAAAGCACCACGTGGTAGTCAGCATGGGGAGGTCAGGAAACATGCATTGGCAATGTAGAATAGGTTTCTGAAAAACATCGCCGGGTGGTGCGCATTGTAAGGGTTTCTAACCGGCCATTCACGAGTAGAAGTGAGAAAAACATCAGAGGGTGGTGTGAATCGGAGGGCCTGAATCAGGATAGGCAGTGAGTGGCAATGCAGGATGGAGAAAAGCACCACTGGGTGGTCTGCATGGGGAGGTCAGGAAACATGCAGTGGCAATTTAGGATAGGTTTCTGAAAAACATCGCGGGGTGGTGCCCATTGTAAGGATTTCTAACAAGCCATTCACAAGTAGGAGTGAAAAAAACATCACCGGGTGGTGTGAATAGAAGGGCCTGAATTAGTATAGGCTGTTAGTGGCAATGTAGGATGGAGAAAAGCACCATGGTGTGGTCAGCATGGGGAGGTGAGGAAACATGCAGTGGCAAAGTAGGATAGGTTTCTGAAAAAAAAAGTAGGGTGGTGCACATTGTAAGGGTTTCTAACAGGCCATTCACTTGTAGGAGTGAGAAAAACATCAAGGGGTGGTGTGAATCCGAGGGGCTGAATTAGAATAGGCAGTGAATGGTAATGAAGAATGGAGAAAAGCACCACGGGGTGGTCAACATGGGGAGGTCAGGAAACATGTAACAGAAATTTTGCATAGGATTCTTAAAAACATCGCTGTGTTGGACATTGTAAGGCTTTCTAACAAGCCATTCACAAGTAGGAGTGAAAAAACATCAGAAGGTGGGGTGAATCGGGGGGCCTGAATTAGGATAGGCTGTGGGTGGCTATGTAGGATGGAGAAAAGCACCACAGGGTGGTCAGGATGGGGAGGTCAGGAAACATGCAATGGCAATGTAGGATAGGTTTCTGAAAAACATCGCGGGGAGGTGCGCATTGTAAAGCTTTCTAACAAGCCATTCCCAAGTAGAAGTGAAAAAAACATCACGGGGTGGTGTGAATCAGAGGGGCTGAATTAGGATAGGCAGTGAATGGCAATGAAGAATGGAGAAAAGCACCACGGGGTCGTCAACATGGGGAGGTCAGGAAACATGTAATGGCAATTTAGGATAGGTTTCTTAAAAACATCGCGGGGTGGTGCGCATTGTAAGGCTTTCTAACAAGCCATTCACGAGAAGGAGAGAAAAAACATCAGAAGGTGGTGTGAATCAGGGGGCCTGACTTAGGATAGGCTGTGAGTGGCAATGTAGGATGGAGAAAAGCACCACAGGGTGGTCAGCATGGCGAGGTCAGGAAACATGCAATGGCAATGTATTATAGGTTTTTGAAAAACATCGCGGGGTGGTGCGCATTGTAAGGCTTTCTAACAAGCCATTCCCAAGTAGAAGTGAAAAAAACATCACGGGGTGGTGTGAATAAGACAGCCTGAATGAGGATAGGCAGTGAGTGGCAATGAAGAATGGAGAAAAGCACCACAGGGTGGTCAGCATGGGGAGGTCAGGACCCATGCATTGGCAATGTAGGATAGGTTTCTGAAAAACATCGCCGGGTGGTGTGCATTGTAAGGCTTTCTAACAGGACATTCACTAGTAGGAGTGAGAAAAACATCACGGGGTGGTGTGAATAGGAGGGCCTGAAATAGGATAGGCCGTGAGTGGCAACGTAGGATGGAGAAAAGCACCATGGGGTGGTCAACATGGGGAGGTCAGGAATCATGCAGTGGCAATGTAGGATAGGTTTCTGAAAAACATCTCGGGGTGGGCGCATTCCCTAGTAGGAGTGAGAAAAATATAATGGGCTGGTGTGAATCGGAGGGCCTGAATCAGGATAGGCAGTGAGTGGCAACGTAGGATGGAGAAGGGCACCACGGGGTGCTCAGGATGCTTAGGTCAGGAAACATGCAGTGGCAGGGTAGGATAGTTTTCTGAAATACATCAGGGGTGGTGCGCATTGTAAGGTTTTTTCTAACAGGCCATTCACTAGTAGGAGTGAGAAAAACATCACGGGGCAGTTTGAATCAGATGTTCTGAATTACGATAGACAGTGAGTGGCAATGTAGGATGGAGAAATGCACCAAGGGATGGTCAGCATGCGGAGGTCAGGAAACATGCATAGGCAATGTAGGATAGGTTTCTGAAAAACATCGCTGGGTGGTGAGCATTGTAACGCTTTCTAACAGGCCATTCACTAGTAGGAGTGAGAAAAACATCACGGGGTGGTGTGAATAGAGGGCCTGAATTAGGATAGGCAGTGAGTGGCAACGTACGATGGAGAAAAGCACCATGGGGTGGTCAGCATGGGGACGTCAGGAATCATGCAGTGGCAATGTAGGATATGTTTCTGAAAAACATCGCGGGGTGGTGCGCATGGTAAAGGTTTGTAGCATGCCTTTCCCTAGTAGGAGTGAAAAAAACATCACGGGGTGTTGTGAATCGAAGGGTCTGAGTCAGGATAGGCCGTGGGTGGCAATGTAGGAGGGAGAAAAGCACCACGGGGTGGTCAGGATGGGAAGGTCAGAAAACATGCAGTGGCAATGCAGGATCAGTTTCTGAAAAACATCACGGGGTTGGACGCATTGTAAGGGTATGTAACAGGCCATTCACTAGTAGGAGTGAGAAAAACATCACGGGGTGGTCTTAATCGGAGGGCCTGAATTAGGATAGGCAGTGAGTGGCAATGTAGGATGGAGAAAAGCACCACGGGGTGGTCAACATGGGGAAGTCAGGAAACATACACTGACAATGTAGGATAGGTTTCTGAAAAACATCGTGGGGTGGTGCCAATTGTAAGGATTTCTAACAAGCCATTCACAAGTAGGAGTGAAAAAAACATCACGGGGTGGTGTGAGTCAAAGGGCCTGAATTAGGAAAAGCAGTGAGTGTCAATGTTGGATGGAGAAAAGCACCACGGGTTGGTCAGCATGGGGAGATCAGGAAACATGCATTGGCAATGTAGGATAGGTTTCTGAAAAACATCGCTGGGTGGTGCGCATTGAAGGGGTTTCTAACAGGCCATTCACTACTAGGAGTGAGAAAAACATCAAGGGGTTGTGTGAATCGGAGGGCCTGAATTAGGATAGGCATTGAGAGGCAATGTAGGATAGAGAAAATCAGCACAGCATGTTCAGCATGGGGAGCTCAGGAAACATGCAGTGGCAATGTAGGATAGGTTTCTGAAAAACATCGTGGGGTTGGGTGCATTGTAACGGTTTCTAACAGGGCATTCCCTAGTAAAAGTGAGAAAAACATCACAGGGTGGTGTGAATCGGAGGGCCTGAATCAGGATAGGCAGTGAGTGGCAACGTAGGATGGAGAAGGGCACCACGGGGTGCTCAGGATGCGGAGGTCAGGAAACATGCGGTGGCAGGGTACGATAGGTTTCTGAAAAACATTGCGGGGTGGTGCACATTGTAAGGGTTTCTAAAAGGTCTCTCACTAGTAGGATTGAGAAAAACATCACGGGGTGGTGTGAATCGGATGGCCTGAATTAGGATAGGCAATGAGTGGCAATGAAGAATGGAGAAAAGCACCACGGGGTGGTCAACATGGGGAGGTCAGGAAACATGCAATGGCAATGTAGGATAGGTTTCTGAAAAACATCGCGGGGTGGTGCCCATTGTAAGGATTTCTAAAAAGCCATTCACGAATAAGAGTGAAAAAACATCACGGGGTGGTGTGAATCGAAGGGCCTGAATGAGGATAGGCTGTGAGTGGCAATGTAGGATGGAGAAACGCACCACGGAATGGTCATCATGGGGAGGCAAGACAAAATGCCATGGCAATGTACTATAGGTTTCTGAAAAACATCAAAGTGTTGTGGGCATTGTAAGAGTTTCTAACAGGCCATTCAGTAGAAGGAGTGAGAAAAATATAACGGGGTGGTGTGAATTGGAGGGCCTGAATCAGGATAAGCACTGAGTGGCAATGTAGGATGGAGAAAAGCACCACGTGGTAGTCAGCATGGGGAGGTCAGGAAACATGCATTGGCAATGTAGAATAGGTTTCTGAAAAACATCGCCGGGTGGTGCGCATTGTAAGGGTTTCTAACCAGCCATTCACGAGTAGAAGTGAGAAAAACATCAGAGGGTGGTGTGAATCGGAGGGCCTGAATCAGGATAGGCAGTGAGTGGCAATGCAGGACGGAGAAAAGCACCACTGGGTGGTCTGCATGGGGAGGTCAGGAAACATGCAGTGGCAATTTAGGATAGGTTTCTGAAAAACATCGCGGGGTGGTGCCCATTGTAAGGATTTCTAACAAGCCATTCACAAGTAGGAGTGAAAAAAACATCACCGGGTGGTGTGAATAGAAGGGCCTGAATTAGTATAGGCTGTTAGTGGCAATGTAGGATGGAGAAAAGCACCATGGTGTGGTCAGCATGGGGAGGTGAGGAAACATGCAGTGGCAAAGTAGGATAGGTTTCTGAAAAAAAAAGTAGGGTGGTGAACATTGTAAGGGTTTCTAACAGGCCATTCACTTGTAGGAGTGAGAAAAACATCAAGGGGTGGTGTGAATCCGAGGGGCTGAATTAGAATAGGCAGTGAATGGTAATGAAGAATGGAGAAAAGCACCACGGGGTGGTCAACATGGGGAGGTCAGGAAACATGTAACAGAAATTTTGCATAGGATTCTTAAAAACATCGCTGTGTTGGACATTGTAAGGCTTTCTAACAAGCCATTCACAAGTAGGAGTGAAAAAACATCAGAAGGTGGGGTGAATCGGGGGGCCTGAATTAGGATAGGCTGTGGGTGGCTATGTAGGATGGAGAAAAGCACCACAGGGTGGTCAGGATGGGGAGGTCAGGAAACATGCAATGGCAATGTAGGATAGGTTTCTGAAAAACATCGCGGGGAGGTGCGCATTGTAAAGCTTTCTAACAAGCCATTCCCAAGTAGAAGTGAAAAAAACATCACGGGGTGGTGTGAATCAGAGGGGCTGAATTAGGATAGGCAGTGAATGGCAATGAAGAATGGAGAAAAGCACCACGGGGTCGTCAACATGGGGAGGTCAGGAAACATGTAATGGCAATTTAGGATAGGTTTCTTAAAAACATCGCGGGGTGGTGCGCATTGTAAGGCTTTCTAACAAGCCATTCACGAGAAGGAGAGAAAAAACATCAGAAGGTGGTGTGAATCAGGGGGCCTGACTTAGGATAGGCTGTGAGTGGCAATGTAGGATGGAGAAAAGCACCACAGGGTGGTCAGCATGGCGAGGTCAGGAAACATGCAATGGCAATGTATTATAGGTTTTTGAAAAACATCGCGGGGTGGTGCGCATTGTAAGGCTTTCTAACAAGCCATTCCCAAGTAGAAGTGAAAAAAACATCACGGGGTGGTGTGAATAAGACAGCCTGAATGAGGATAGGCAGTGAGTGGCAATGAAGAATGGAGAAAAGCACCACAGGGTGGTCAGCATGGGGAGGTCAGGACCCATGCATTGGCAATGTAGGATAGGTTTCTGAAAAACATCGCCGGGTGGTGTGCATTGTAAGGCTTTCTAACAGGACATTCACTAGTAGGAGTGAGAAAAACATCACGGGGTGGTGTGAATAGGAGGGCCTGAAATAGGATAGGCCGTGAGTGGCAACGTAGGATGGAGAAAAGCACCATGGGGTGGTCAACATGGGGAGGTCAGGAATCATGCAGTGGCAATGTAGGATAGGTTTCTGAAAAACATCTCGGGGTGGGGGCATTCCCTAGTAGGAGTGAGAAAAATATAATGGGCTGGTGTGAATCGGAGGGCCTGAATCAGGATAGGCAGTGAGTGGCAACGTAGGATGGAGAAGGGCACCACGGGGTGCTCAGGATGCTTAGGTCAGGAAACATGCAGTGGCAGGGTAGGATAGTTTTCTGAAATACATCAGGGGTGGTGCGCATTGTAAGGTTTTTTCTAACAGGCCATTCACTAGTAGGAGTGAGAAAAACATCACGGGGCAGTTTGAATCAGATGTTCTGAATTACGATAGACAGTGAGTGGCAATGTAGGATGGAGAAATGCACCAAGGGATGGTCAGCATGCGGAGGTCAGGAAACATGCATAGGCAATGTAGGATAGGTTTCTGAAAAACATCGCTGGGTGGTGAGCATTGTAACGCTTTCTAACAGGCCATTCACTAGTAGGAGTGAGAAAAACATCACGGGGTGGTGTGAATAGAGGGCCTGAATTAGGATAGGCAGTGAGTGGCAACGTACGATGGAGAAAAGCACCATGGGGTGGTCAGCATGGGGACGTCAGGAATCATGCAGTGGCAATGTAGGATATGTTTCTGAAAAACATCGCGGGGTGGTGCGCATGGTAAAGGTTTGTAGCATGCCTTTCCCTAGTAGGAGTGAAAAAAACATCACGGGGTGTTGTGAATCGAAGGGTCTGAGTCAGGATAGGCCGTGGGTGGCAATGTAGGAGGGAGAAAAGCACCACGGGGTGGTCAGGATGGGAAGGTCAGAAAACATGCAGTGGCAATGCAGGATCAGTTTCTGAAAAACATCACGGGGTTGGACGCATTGTAAGGGTATGTAACAGGCCATTCACTAGTAGGAGTGAGAAAAACATCACGGGGTGGTCTTAATCGGAGGGCCTGAATTAGGATAGGCAGTGAGTGGCAATGTAGGATGGAGAAAAGCACCACGGGGTGGTCAACATGGGGAAGTCAGGAAACATACACTGACAATGTAGGATAGGTTTCTGAAAAACATCGTGGGGTGGTGCCAATTGTAAGGATTTCTAACAAGCCATTCACAAGTAGGAGTGAAAAAAACATCACGGGGTGGTGTGAGTCAAAGGGCCTGAATTAGGAAAAGCAGTGAGTGTCAATGTTGGATGGAGAAAAGCACCACGGGTTGGTCAGCATGGGGAGATCAGGAAACATGCATTGGCAATGTAGGATAGGTTTCTGAAAAACATCGCTGGGTGGTGCGCATTGAAGGGGTTTCTAACAGGCCATTCACTACTAGGAGTGAGAAAAACATCAAGGGGTTGTGTGAATCGGAGGGCCTGAATTAGGATAGGCATTGAGAGGCAATGTAGGATAGAGAAAATCAGCACAGCATGTTCAGCATGGGGAGCTCAGGAAACATGCAGTGGCAATGTAGGATAGGTTTCTGAAAAACATCGTGGGGTTGGGTGCATTGTAACGGTTTCTAACAGGGCATTCCCTAGTAAAAGTGAGAAAAACATCACAGGGTGGTGTGAATCGGAGGGCCTGAATCAGGATAGGCAGTGAGTGGCAACGTAGGATGGAGAAGGGCACCACGGGGTGCTCAGGATGCGGAGGTCAGGAAACATGCGGTGGCAGGGTACGATAGGTTTCTGAAAAACATTGCGGGGTGGTGCACATTGTAAGGGTTTCTAAAAGGTCTCTCACTAGTAGGATTGAGAAAAACATCACGGGGTGGTGTGAATCGGATGGCCTGAATTAGGATAGGCAATGAGTGGCAATGAAGAATGGAGAAAAGCACCACGGGGTGGTCAACATGGGGAGGTCAGGAAACATGCAATGGCAATGTAGGATAGGTTTCTGAAAAACATCGCGGGGTGGTGCCCATTGTAAGGATTTCTAAAAAGCCATTCACGAATAAGAGTGAAAAAACATCACGGGGTGGTGTGAATCGAAGGGCCTGAATGAGGATAGGCTGTGAGTGGCAATGTAGGATGGAGAAACGCACCACGGAATGGTCATCATGGGGAGGCAAGACAAAATGCCATGGCAATGTACTATAGGTTTCTGAAAAACATCAAAGTGTTGTGGGCATTGTAAGAGTTTCTAACAGGCCATTCAGTAGAAGGAGTGAGAAAAATATAACGGGGTGGTGTGAATTGGAGGGCCTGAATCAGGATAAGCACTGAGTGGCAATGTAGGATGGAGAAAAGCACCACGTGGTAGTCAGCATGGGGAGGTCAGGAAACATGCATTGGCAATGTAGAATAGGTTTCTGAAAAACATCGCCGGGTGGTGCGCATTGTAAGGGTTTCTAACCAGCCATTCACGAGTAGAAGTGAGAAAAACATCAGAGGGTGGTGTGAATCGGAGGGCCTGAATCAGGATAGGCAGTGAGTGGCAATGCAGGACGGAGAAAAGCACCACTGGGTGGTCTGCATGGGGAGGTCAGGAAACATGCAGTGGCAATTTAGGATAGGTTTCTGAAAAACATCGCGGGGTGGTGCCCATTGTAAGGATTTCTAACAAGCCATTCACAAGTAGGAGTGAAAAAAACATCACCGGGTGGTGTGAATAGAAGGGCCTGAATTAGTATAGGCTGTTAGTGGCAATGTAGGATGGAGAAAAGCACCATGGTGTGGTCAGCATGGGGAGGTGAGGAAACATGCAGTGGCAAAGTAGGATAGGTTTCTGAAAAAAAAAGTAGGGTGGTGAACATTGTAAGGGTTTCTAACAGGCCATTCACTTGTAGGAGTGAGAAAAACATCAAGGGGTGGTGTGAATCCGAGGGGCTGAATTAGAATAGGCAGTGAATGGTAATGAAGAATGGAGAAAAGCACCACGGGGTGGTCAACATGGGGAGGTCAGGAAACATGTAACAGAAATTTTGCATAGGATTCTTAAAAACATCGCTGTGTTGGACATTGTAAGGCTTTCTAACAAGCCATTCACAAGTAGGAGTGAAAAAACATCAGAAGGTGGGGTGAATCGGGGGGCCTGAATTAGGATAGGCTGTGGGTGGCTATGTAGGATGGAGAAAAGCACCACAGGGTGGTCAGGATGGGGAGGTCAGGAAACATGCAATGGCAATGTAGGATAGGTTTCTGAAAAACATCGCGGGGAGGTGCGCATTGTAAAGCTTTCTAACAAGCCATTCCCAAGTAGAAGTGAAAAAAACATCACGGGGTGGTGTGAATCAGAGGGGCTGAATTAGGATAGGCAGTGAATGGCAATGAAGAATGGAGAAAAGCACCACGGGGTCGTCAACATGGGGAGGTCAGGAAACATGTAATGGCAATTTAGGATAGGTTTCTTAAAAACATCGCGGGGTGGTGCGCATTGTAAGGCTTTCTAACAAGCCATTCACGAGAAGGAGAGAAAAAACATCAGAAGGTGGTGTGAATCAGGGGGCCTGACTTAGGATAGGCTGTGAGTGGCAATGTAGGATGGAGAAAAGCACCACAGGGTGGTCAGCATGGCGAGGTCAGGAAACATGCAATGGCAATGTATTATAGGTTTTTGAAAAACATCGCGGGGTGGTGCGCATTGTAAGGCTTTCTAACAAGCCATTCCCAAGTAGAAGTGAAAAAAACATCACGGGGTGGTGTGAATAAGACAGCCTGAATGAGGATAGGCAGTGAGTGGCAATGAAGAATGGAGAAAAGCACCACAGGGTGGTCAGCATGGGGAGGTCAGGACCCATGCATTGGCAATGTAGGATAGGTTTCTGAAAAACATCGCCGGGTGGTGTGCATTGTAAGGCTTTCTAACAGGACATTCACTAGTAGGAGTGAGAAAAACATCACGGGGTGGTGTGAATAGGAGGGCCTGAAATAGGATAGGCCGTGAGTGGCAACGTAGGATGGAGAAAAGCACCATGGGGTGGTCAACATGGGGAGGTCAGGAATCATGCAGTGGCAATGTAGGATAGGTTTCTGAAAAACATCTCGGGGTGGGGGCATTCCCTAGTAGGAGTGAGAAAAATATAATGGGCTGGTGTGAATCGGAGGGCCTGAATCAGGATAGGCAGTGAGTGGCAACGTAGGATGGAGAAGGGCACCACGGGGTGCTCAGGATGCTTAGGTCAGGAAACATGCAGTGGCAGGGTAGGATAGTTTTCTGAAATACATCAGGGGTGGTGCGCATTGTAAGGTTTTTTCTAACAGGCCATTCACTAGTAGGAGTGAGAAAAACATCACGGGGCAGTTTGAATCAGATGTTCTGAATTACGATAGACAGTGAGTGGCAATGTAGGATGGAGAAATGCACCAAGGGATGGTCAGCATGCGGAGGTCAGGAAACATGCATAGGCAATGTAGGATAGGTTTCTGAAAAACATCGCTGGGTGGTGAGCATTGTAACGCTTTCTAACAGGCCATTCACTAGTAGGAGTGAGAAAAACATCACGGGGTGGTGTGAATAGAGGGCCTGAATTAGGATAGGCAGTGAGTGGCAACGTACGATGGAGAAAAGCACCATGGGGTGGTCAGCATGGGGACGTCAGGAATCATGCAGTGGCAATGTAGGATATGTTTCTGAAAAACATCGCGGGGTGGTGCGCATGGTAAAGGTTTGTAGCATGCCTTTCCCTAGTAGGAGTGAAAAAAACATCACGGGGTGTTGTGAATCGAAGGGTCTGAGTCAGGATAGGCCGTGGGTGGCAATGTAGGAGGGAGAAAAGCACCACGGGGTGGTCAGGATGGGAAGGTCAGAAAACATGCAGTGGCAATGCAGGATCAGTTTCTGAAAAACATCACGGGGTTGGACGCATTGTAAGGGTATGTAACAGGCCATTCACTAGTAGGAGTGAGAAAAACATCACGGGGTGGTCTTAATCGGAGGGCCTGAATTAGGATAGGCAGTGAGTGGCAATGTAGGATGGAGAAAAGCACCACGGGGTGGTCAACATGGGGAAGTCAGGAAACATACACTGACAATGTAGGATAGGTTTCTGAAAAACATCGTGGGGTGGTGCCAATTGTAAGGATTTCTAACAAGCCATTCACAAGTAGGAGTGAAAAAAACATCACGGGGTGGTGTGAGTCAAAGGGCCTGAATTAGGAAAAGCAGTGAGTGTCAATGTTGGATGGAGAAAAGCACCACGGGTTGGTCAGCATGGGGAGATCAGGAAACATGCATTGGCAATGTAGGATAGGTTTCTGAAAAACATCGCTGGGTGGTGCGCATTGAAGGGGTTTCTAACAGGCCATTCACTACTAGGAGTGAGAAAAACATCAAGGGGTTGTGTGAATCGGAGGGCCTGAATTAGGATAGGCATTGAGAGGCAATGTAGGATAGAGAAAATCAGCACAGCATGTTCAGCATGGGGAGCTCAGGAAACATGCAGTGGCAATGTAGGATAGGTTTCTGAAAAACATCGTGGGGTTGGGTGCATTGTAACGGTTTCTAACAGGGCATTCCCTAGTAAAAGTGAGAAAAACATCACAGGGTGGTGTGAATCGGAGGGCCTGAATCAGGATAGGCAGTGAGTGGCAACGTAGGATGGAGAAGGGCACCACGGGGTGCTCAGGATGCGGAGGTCAGGAAACATGCGGTGGCAGGGTACGATAGGTTTCTGAAAAACATTGCGGGGTGGTGCACATTGTAAGGGTTTCTAAAAGGTCTCTCACTAGTAGGATTGAGAAAAACATCACGGGGTGGTGTGAATCGGATGGCCTGAATTAGGATAGGCAATGAGTGGCAATGAAGAATGGAGAAAAGCACCACGGGGTGGTCAATATGGGGAGGTCAGGAAACATGCAATGGCAATGTAGGATAGGTTTCTGAAAAACATCGCGGGGTGGTGCCCATTGTAAGGATTTCTAAAAAGCCATTCACGAATAAGAGTGAAAAAACATCACGGGGTGGTGTGAATCGAAGGGCCTGAATGAGGATAGGCTGTGAGTGGCAATGTAGGATGGAGAAACGCACCACGGAATGGTCATCATGGGGAGGCAAGACAAAATGCCATGGCAATGTACTATAGGTTTCTGAAAAACATCAAAGTGTTGTGGGCATTGTAAGAGTTTCTAACAGGCCATTCAGTAGAAGGAGTGAGAAAAATATAACGGGGTGGTGTGAATTGGAGGGCCTGAATCAGGATAAGCACTGAGTGGCAATGTAGGATGGAGAAAAGCACCACGTGGTAGTCAGCATGGGGAGGTCAGGAAACATGCATTGGCAATGTAGAATAGGTTTCTGAAAAACATCGCCGGGTGGTGCGCATTGTAAGGGTTTCTAACCAGCCATTCACGAGTAGAAGTGAGAAAAACATCAGAGGGTGGTGTGAATCGGAGGGCCTGAATCAGGATAGGCAGTGAGTGGCAATGCAGGATGGAGAAAAGCACCACTGGGTGGTCTGCATGGGGAGGTCAGGAAACATGCAGTGGCAATTTAGGATAGGTTTCTGAAAAACATCGCGGGGTGGTGCCCATTGTAAGGATTTCTAACAAGCCATTCACAAGTAGGAGTGAAAAAAACATCACCGGGAGGTGTGAATAGAAAGGCCTGAATTAGTATAGGCTGTTAGTGGCAATGTAGGATGGAGAAAAGCACCATGGTGTGGTCAGCATGGGGAGGTGAGGAAACATGCAGTGGCAAAGTAGGATAGGTTTCTGAAAAAAAAAGTAGGGTGGTGCACATTGTAAGGGTTTCTAACAGGCCATTCACTCGTAGGAGTGAGAAAAACATCAAAGGGTGGTGTGAATCCGAGGGGCTGAATTAGAATAGGCAGTGAATGGCAATGAAGAATGGAGAAAAGCACCACGGGGTGGTCAACATGGGGAGGTCAGGAAACATGTAACAGAAATTTTGCATAGGATTCTTAAAAACATCGCGGTGTGGTGGACATTGTAAGGCTTTCTAACAAGCCATTCACAAGTAGGAGTGAAAAAACATCAGAAGGTGGGGTGAATCGGGGGGCCTGAATTAGGATAGGCTGTGGGTGGCTATGTAGGATGGAGAAAAGCACCACAGGGTGGTCAGGATGGGGAGGTCAGGAAACATGCAATGGCAATGTAGGATAGGTTTCTGAAAAACATCGCGGGGAGGTGCGCATTGTAAAGCTTTCTAACAAGCCATTCCCAAGTAGAAGTGAAAAAAACATCACGGGGTGGTGTGAATCAGAGGGGCTGAATTAGGATAGGCAGTGAATGGCAATGAAGAATGGAGAAAAGCACCACGGGGTCGTCAACATGGGGAGGTCAGGAAACATGTAATGGCAATTTAGGATAGGTTTCTTAAAAACATTGCGGGGTGGTGCGCATTGTAAGGCTTTCTAACAAGCCATTCACGAGAAGGAGAGAAAAAACATCAGAAGGTGGTGTGAATCAGGGGGCCTGACTTAGGATAGGCTGTGAGTGGCAATGTAGGATGGAGAAAAGCACCACAGGGTGGTCAGCATGGCGAGGTCAGGAAACATGCAATGGCAATGTATTATAGGTTTTTGAAAAACATCGCGGGGTGGTGCGCATTGTAAGGCTTTCTAACAAGCCATTCCCAAGTAGAAGTGAAAAAAACATCACGGGGTGGTGTGAATAAGACAGCCTGAATGAGGATAGGCAGTGAGTGGCAATGAAGAATGGAGAAAAGCACCACAGGGTGGTCAGCATGGGGAGGTCAGGACCCATGCATTGGCAATGTAGGATAGGTTTCTGAAAAACATCGCCGGGTGGTGTGCATTGTAAGGCTTTCTAACAGGACATTCACTAGTAGGAGTGAGAAAAACATCACGGGGTGGTGTGAATAGGAGGGCCTGAAATAGGATAGGCCGTGAGTGGCAACGTAGGATGGAGAAAAGCACCATGGGGTGGTCAACATGGGGAGGTCAGGAATCATGCAGTGGCAATGTAGGATAGGTTTCTGAAAAACATCTCGGGGTGGGCGCATTCCCTAGTAGGAGTGAGAAAAATATAATGGGCTGGTGTGAATCGGAGGGCCTGAATCAGGATAGGCAGTGAGTGGCAACGTAGGATGGAGAAGGGCACCACGGGGTGCTCAGGATGCTTAGGTCAGGAAACATGCAGTGGCAGGGTAGGATAGTTTTCTGAAATACATCAGGGGTGGTGCGCATTGTAAGGTTTTTTCTAACAGGCCATTCACTAGTAGGAGTGAGAAAAACATCACGGGGCAGTTTGAATCAGATGTTCTGAATTACGATAGACAGTGAGTGGCAATGTAGGATGGAGAAATGCACCAAGGGATGGTCAGCATGCGGAGGTCAGGAAACATGCATAGGCAATGTAGGATAGGTTTCTGAAAAACATCGCTGGGTGGTGAGCATTGTAACGCTTTCTAACAGGCCATTCACTAGTAGGAGTGAGAAAAACATCACGGGGTGGTGTGAATAGAGGGCCTGAATTAGGATAGGCAGTGAGTGGCAACGTACGATGGAGAAAAGCACCATGGGGTGGTCAGCATGGGGACGTCAGGAATCATGCAGTGGCAATGTAGGATATGTTTCTGAAAAACATCGCGGGGTGGTGCGCATGGTAAAGGTTTGTAGCATGCCTTTCCCTAGTAGGAGTGAAAAAAACATCACGGGGTGTTGTGAATCGAAGGGTCTGAGTCAGGATAGGCCGTGGGTGGCAATGTAGGAGGGAGAAAAGCACCACGGGGTGGTCAGTATGGGAAGGTCAGAAAACATGCAGTGGCAATGCAGGATCAGTTTCTGAAAAACATCACGGGGTTGGACGCATTGTAAGGGTATGTAACAGGCCATTCACTAGTAGGAGTGAGAAAAACATCACGGGGTGGTCTTAATCGGAGGGCCTGAATTAGGATAGGCAGTGAGTGGCAATGTAGGATGGAGAAAAGCACCACGGGGTGGTCAACATGGGGAAGTCAGGAAACATACACTGACAATGTAGGATAGGTTTCTGAAAAACATCGTGGGGTGGTGCCAATTGTAAGGATTTCTAACAAGCCATTCACAAGTAGGAGTGAAAAAAACATCACGGGGTGGTGTGAGTCAAAGGGCCTGAATTAGGAAAAGCAGTGAGTGTCAATGTTGGATGGAGAAAAGCACCACGGGTTGGTCAGCATGGGGAGATCAGGAAACATGCATTGGCAATGTAGGATAGGTTTCTGAAAAACATCGCTGGGTGGTGCGCATTGAAGGGGTTTCTAACAGGCCATTCACTACTAGGAGTGAGAAAAACATCAAGGGGTTGTGTGAATCGGAGGGCCTGAATTAGGATAGGCATTGAGAGGCAATGTAGGATAGAGAAAATCAGCACAGCATGTTCAGCATGGGGAGCTCAGGAAACATGCAGTGGCAATGTAGGATAGGTTTCTGAAAAACATCGTGGGGTTGGGTGCATTGTAACGGTTTCTAACAGGGCATTCCCTAGTAAAAGTGAGAAAAACATCACAGGGTGGTGTGAATCGGAGGGCCTGAATCAGGATAGGCAGTGAGTGGCAACGTAGGATGGAGAAGGGCACCACGGGGTGCTCAGGATGCGGAGGTCAGGAAACATGCGGTGGCAGGGTACGATAGGTTTCTGAAAAACATTGCGGGGTGGTGCACATTGTAAGGGTTTCTAAAAGGTCTCTCACTAGTAGGATTGAGAAAAACATCACGGGGTGGTGTGAATCGGATGGCCTGAATTAGGATAGGCAATGAGTGGCAATGAAGAATGGAGAAAAGCACCACGGGGTGGTCAACATGGGGAGGTCAGGAAACATGCAATGGCAATGTAGGATAGGTTTCTGAAAAACATCGCGGGGTGGTGCCCATTGTAAGGATTTCTAAAAAGCCATTCACGAATAAGAGTGAAAAAACATCACGGGGTGGTGTGAATCGAAGGGCCTGAATGAGGATAGGCTGTGAGTGGCAATGTAGGATGGAGAAACGCACCACGGAATGGTCATCATGGGGAGGCAAGACAAAATGCCATGGCAATGTACTATAGGTTTCTGAAAAACATCAAAGTGTTGTGGGCATTGTAAGAGTTTCTAACAGGCCATTCAGTAGAAGGAGTGAGAAAAATATAACGGGGTGGTGTGAATTGGAGGGCCTGAATCAGGATAAGCACTGAGTGGCAATGTAGGATGGAGAAAAGCACCACGTGGTAGTCAGCATGGGGAGGTCAGGAAACATGCATTGGCAATGTAGAATAGGTTTCTGAAAAACATCGCCGGGTGGTGCGCATTGTAAGGGTTTCTAACCAGCCATTCACGAGTAGAAGTGAGAAAAACATCAGAGGGTGGTGTGAATCGGAGGGCCTGAATCAGGATAGGCAGTGAGTGGCAATGCAGGACGGAGAAAAGCACCACTGGGTGGTCTGCATGGGGAGGTCAGGAAACATGCAGTGGCAATTTAGGATAGGTTTCTGAAAAACATCGCGGGGTGGTGCCCATTGTAAGGATTTCTAACAAGCCATTCACAAGTAGGAGTGAAAAAAACATCACCGGGTGGTGTGAATAGAAGGGCCTGAATTAGTATAGGCTGTTAGTGGCAATGTAGGATGGAGAAAAGCACCATGGTGTGGTCAGCATGGGGAGGTGAGGAAACATGCAGTGGCAAAGTAGGATAGGTTTCTGAAAAAAAAAGTAGGGTGGTGAACATTGTAAGGGTTTCTAACAGGCCATTCACTTGTAGGAGTGAGAAAAACATCAAGGGGTGGTGTGAATCCGAGGGGCTGAATTAGAATAGGCAGTGAATGGTAATGAAGAATGGAGAAAAGCACCACGGGGTGGTCAACATGGGGAGGTCAGGAAACATGTAACAGAAATTTTGCATAGGATTCTTAAAAACATCGCTGTGTTGGACATTGTAAGGCTTTCTAACAAGCCATTCACAAGTAGGAGTGAAAAAACATCAGAAGGTGGGGTGAATCGGGGGGCCTGAATTAGGATAGGCTGTGGGTGGCTATGTAGGATGGAGAAAAGCACCACAGGGTGGTCAGGATGGGGAGGTCAGGAAACATGCAATGGCAATGTAGGATAGGTTTCTGAAAAACATCGCGGGGAGGTGCGCATTGTAAAGCTTTCTAACAAGCCATTCCCAAGTAGAAGTGAAAAAAACATCACGGGGTGGTGTGAATCAGAGGGGCTGAATTAGGATAGGCAGTGAATGGCAATGAAGAATGGAGAAAAGCACCACGGGGTCGTCAACATGGGGAGGTCAGGAAACATGTAATGGCAATTTAGGATAGGTTTCTTAAAAACATCGCGGGGTGGTGCGCATTGTAAGGCTTTCTAACAAGCCATTCACGAGAAGGAGAGAAAAAACATCAGAAGGTGGTGTGAATCAGGGGGCCTGACTTAGGATAGGCTGTGAGTGGCAATGTAGGATGGAGAAAAGCACCACAGGGTGGTCAGCATGGCGAGGTCAGGAAACATGCAATGGCAATGTATTATAGGTTTTTGAAAAACATCGCGGGGTGGTGCGCATTGTAAGGCTTTCTAACAAGCCATTCCCAAGTAGAAGTGAAAAAAACATCACGGGGTGGTGTGAATAAGACAGCCTGAATGAGGATAGGCAGTGAGTGGCAATGAAGAATGGAGAAAAGCACCACAGGGTGGTCAGCATGGGGAGGTCAGGACCCATGCATTGGCAATGTAGGATAGGTTTCTGAAAAACATCGCCGGGTGGTGTGCATTGTAAGGCTTTCTAACAGGACATTCACTAGTAGGAGTGAGAAAAACATCACGGGGTGGTGTGAATAGGAGGGCCTGAAATAGGATAGGCCGTGAGTGGCAACGTAGGATGGAGAAAAGCACCATGGGGTGGTCAACATGGGGAGGTCAGGAATCATGCAGTGGCAATGTAGGATAGGTTTCTGAAAAACATCTCGGGGTGGGGGCATTCTCTAGTAGGAGTGAGAAAAATATAATGGGCTGGTGTGAATCGGAGGGCCTGAATCAGGATAGGCAGTGAGTGGCAACGTAGGATGGAGAAGGGCACCACGGGGTGCTCAGGATGCTTAGGTCAGGAAACATGCAGTGGCAGGGTAGGATAGTTTTCTGAAATACATCAGGGGTGGTGCGCATTGTAAGGTTTTTTCTAACAGGCCATTCACTAGTAGGAGTGAGAAAAACATCACGGGGCAGTTTGAATCAGATGTTCTGAATTACGATAGACAGTGAGTGGCAATGTAGGATGGAGAAATGCACCAAGGGATGGTCAGCATGCGGAGGTCAGGAAACATGCATAGGCAATGTAGGATAGGTTTCTGAAAAACATCGCTGGGTGGTGAGCATTGTAACGCTTTCTAACAGGCCATTCACTAGTAGGAGTGAGAAAAACATCACGGGGTGGTGTGAATAGAGGGCCTGAATTAGGATAGGCAGTGAGTGGCAACGTACGATGGAGAAAAGCACCATGGGGTGGTCAGCATGGGGACGTCAGGAATCATGCAGTGGCAATGTAGGATATGTTTCTGAAAAACATCGCGGGGTGGTGCGCATGGTAAAGGTTTGTAGCATGCCTTTCCCTAGTAGGAGTGAAAAAAACATCACGGGGTGTTGTGAATCGAAGGGTCTGAGTCAGGATAGGCCGTGGGTGGCAATGTAGGAGGGAGAAAAGCACCACGGGGTGGTCAGGATGGGAAGGTCAGAAAACATGCAGTGGCAATGCAGGATCAGTTTCTGAAAAACATCACGGGGTTGGACGCATTGTAAGGGTATGTAACAGGCCATTCACTAGTAGGAGTGAGAAAAACATCACGGGGTGGTCTTAATCGGAGGGCCTGAATTAGGATAGGCAGTGAGTGGCAATGTAGGATGGAGAAAAGCACCACGGGGTGGTCAACATGGGGAAGTCAGGAAACATACACTGACAATGTAGGATAGGTTTCTGAAAAACATCGTGGGGTGGTGCCAATTGTAAGGATTTCTAACAAGCCATTCACAAGTAGGAGTGAAAAAAACATCACGGGGTGGTGTGAGTCAAAGGGCCTGAATTAGGAAAAGCAGTGAGTGTCAATGTTGGATGGAGAAAAGCACCACGGGTTGGTCAGCATGGGGAGATCAGGAAACATGCATTGGCAATGTAGGATAGGTTTCTGAAAAACATCGCTGGGTGGTGCGCATTGAAGGGGTTTCTAACAGGCCATTCACTACTAGGAGTGAGAAAAACATCAAGGGGTTGTGTGAATCGGAGGGCCTGAATTAGGATAGGCATTGAGAGGCAATGTAGGATAGAGAAAATCAGCACAGCATGTTCAGCATGGGGAGCTCAGGAAACATGCAGTGGCAATGTAGGATAGGTTTCTGAAAAACATCGTGGGGTTGGGTGCATTGTAACGGTTTCTAACAGGGCATTCCCTAGTAAAAGTGAGAAAAACATCACAGGGTGGTGTGAATCGGAGGGCCTGAATCAGGATAGGCAGTGAGTGGCAACGTAGGATGGAGAAGGGCACCACGGGGTGCTCAGGATGCGGAGGTCAGGAAACATGCGGTGGCAGGGTACGATAGGTTTCTGAAAAACATTGCGGGGTGGTGCACATTGTAAGGGTTTCTAAAAGGTCTCTCACTAGTAGGATTGAGAAAAACATCACGGGGTGGTGTGAATCGGATGGCCTGAATTAGGATAGGCAATGAGTGGCAATGAAGAATGGAGAAAAGCACCACGGGGTGGTCAATATGGGGAGGTCAGGAAACATGCAATGGCAATGTAGGATAGGTTTCTGAAAAACATCGCGGGGTGGTGCCCATTGTAAGGATTTCTAAAAAGCCATTCACGAATAAGAGTGAAAAAACATCACGGGGTGGTGTGAATCGAAGGGCCTGAATGAGGATAGGCTGTGAGTGGCAATGTAGGATGGAGAAACGCACCACGGAATGGTCATCATGGGGAGGCAAGACAAAATGCCATGGCAATGTACTATAGGTTTCTGAAAAACATCAAAGTGTTGTGGGCATTGTAAGAGTTTCTAACAGGCCATTCAGTAGAAGGAGTGAGAAAAATATAACGGGGTGGTGTGAATTGGAGGGCCTGAATCAGGATAAGCACTGAGTGGCAATGTAGGATGGAGAAAAGCACCACGTGGTAGTCAGCATGGGGAGGTCAGGAAACATGCATTGGCAATGTAGAATAGGTTTCTGAAAAACATCGCCGGGTGGTGCGCATTGTAAGGGTTTCTAACCAGCCATTCACGAGTAGAAGTGAGAAAAACATCAGAGGGTGGTGTGAATCGGAGGGCCTGAATCAGGATAGGCAGTGAGTGGCAATGTAGGATGGAGAAAAGCACCACTGGGTGGTCTGCATGGGGAGGTCAGGAAACATACAGTGGCAATTTAGGATAGGTTTCTGAAAAACATCGCGGGGTGGTGCCCATTGTAAGGATTTCTAACAAGCCATTCACAAGTAGGAGTGAAAAAAACATCACCGGGAGGTGTGAATAGAAAGGCCTGAATTAGTATAGGCTGTTAGTGGCAATGTAGGATGGAGAAAAGCACCATGGTGTGGTCAGCATGGGGAGGTGAGGAAACATGCAGTGGCAAAGTAGGATAGGTTTCTGAAAAAAAAAGTAGGGTGGTGCACATTGTAAGGGTTTCTAACAGGCCATTCACTCGTAGGAGTGAGAAAAACATCAAAGGGTGGTGTGAATCCGAGGGGCTGAATTAGAATAGGCAGTGAATGGCAATGAAGAATGGAGAAAAGCACCACGGGGTGGTCAACATGGGGAGGTCAGGAAACATGTAACAGAAATTTTGCATAGGATTCTTAAAAACATCGCGGTGTGGTGGACATTGTAAGGCTTTCTAACAAGCCATTCACAAGTAGGAGTGAAAAAACATCAGAAGGTGGGGTGAATCGGGGGGCCTGAATTAGGATAGGCTGTGGGTGGCTATGTAGGATGGAGAAAAGCACCACAGGGTGGTCAGGATGGGGAGGTCAGGAAACATGCAATGGCAATGTAGGATAGGTTTCTGAAAAACATCGCGGGGAGGTGCGCATTGTAAAGCTTTCTAACAAGCCATTCCCAAGTAGAAGTGAAAAAAACATCACGGGGTGGTGTGAATCAGAGGGGCTGAATTAGGATAGGCAGTGAATGGCAATGAAGAATGGAGAAAAGCACCACGGGGTCGTCAACATGGGGAGGTCAGGAAACATGTAATGGCAATTTAGGATAGGTTTCTTAAAAACATCGCGGGGTGGTGCGCATTGTAAGGCTTTCTAACAAGCCATTCACGAGAAGGAGAGAAAAAACATCAGAAGGTGGTGTGAATCGGGGGGCCTGACTTAGGATAGGCTGTGAGTGGCAATGTAGGATGGAGAAAAGCACCACAGGGTGGTCAGCATGGCGAGGTCAGGAAACATGCAATGGCAATGTATTATAGGTTTTTGAAAAACATCGCGGGGTGGTGCGCATTGTAAGGCTTTCTAACAAGCCATTCCCAAGTAGAAGTGAAAAAAACATCACGGGGTGGTGTGAATAAGACAGCCTGAATGAGGATAGGCAGTGAGTGGCAATGAAGAATGGAGAAAAGCACCACAGGGTGGTCAGCATGGGGAGGTCAGGACCCATGCATTGGCAATGTAGGATAGGTTTCTGAAAAACATCGCCGGGTGGTGTGCATTGTAAGGCTTTCTAACAGGACATTCACTAGTAGGAGTGAGAAAAACATCACGGGGTGGTGTGAATAGGAGGGCCTGAAATAGGATAGGCCGTGAGTGGCAACGTAGGATGGAGAAAAGCACCATGGGGTGGTCAACATGGGGAGGTCAGGAATCATGCAGTGGCAATGTAGGATAGGTTTCTGAAAAACATCTCGGGGTGGGGGAATTCCCTAGTAGGAGTGAGAAAAATATAATGGGCTGGTGTGAATCGGAGGGCCTGAATCAGGATAGGCAGTGAGTGGCAACGTAGGATGGAGAAGGGCACCACGGGGTGCTCAGGATGCTTAGGTCAGGAAACATGCAGTGGCAGGGTAGGATAGTTTTCTGAAATACATCAGGGGTGGTGCGCATTGTAAGGTTTTTTCTAACAGGCCATTCACTAGTAGGAGTGAGAAAAACATCACGGGGCAGTTTGAATCAGATGTTCTGAATTACGATAGACAGTGAGTGGCAATGTAGGATGGAGAAATGCACCAAGGGATGGTCAGCATGCGGAGGTCAGGAAACATGCATAGGCAATGTAGGATAGGTTTCTGAAAAACATCGCTGGGTGGTGAGCATTGTAACGCTTTCTAACAGGCCATTCACTAGTAGGAGTGAGAAAAACATCACGGGGTGGTGTGAATAGAGGGCCTGAATTAGGATAGGCAGTGAGTGGCAACGTACGATGGAGAAAAGCACCATGGGGTGGTCAGCATGGGGACGTCAGGAATCATGCAGTGGCAATGTAGGATATGTTTCTGAAAAACATCGCGGGGTGGTGCGCATGGTAAAGGTTTGTAGCATGCCTTTCCCTAGTAGGAGTGAAAAAAACATCACGGGGTGTTGTGAATCGAAGGGCCTGAGTCAGGATAGGCCGTGGGTGGCAATGCAGGAGGGAGAAAAGCACCACGGGGTGGTCAGGATGGGAAGGTCAGAAAACATGCAGTGGCAATGCAGGATCAGTTTCTGAAAAACATCACGGGGTTGGACGCATTGTAAGGGTATGTAACAGGCCATTCACTAGTAGGAGTGAGAAAAACATCACGGGGTGGTCTTAATCGGAGGGCCTGAATTAGGATAGGCAGTGAGTGGCAATGTAGGATGGAGAAAAGCACCACGGGGTGGTCAACATGGGGAAGTCAGGAAACATACAGTGACAATGTAGGATAGGTTTCTGAAAAACATCGTGGGGTGGTGCCAATTGTAAGGATTTCTAACAAGCCATTCACAAGTAGGAGTGAAAAAAACATCACGGGGTGGTGTGAGTCAAAGGGCCTGAATTAGGAAAAGCAGTGAGTGTCAATGTAGGATGGAGAAAAGCACCACGGGTTGGTCAGCATGGGGAGATCAGGAAACATGCATTGGCAATGTAGGATAGGTTTCTGAAAAACATCGCTGGGTGGTGCGCATTGAAGGGGTTTCTAACAGGCCATTCACTACTAGGAGTGAGAAAAACATCACGGGGTTGTGTGAATCGGAGGGCCTGAATTAGGATAGGCATTGAGAGGCAATGTAGGATAGAGAAAATCAGCACAGCATGTTCAGCATGGGGAGCTCAGGAAACATGCAGTGGCAATGTAGGATAGGTTTCTGAAAAACATCGTGCTGTTGGGTGCATTGTAACGGTTTCTAACAGGGCATTCCCTAGTAAAAGTGAGAAAAACATCACAGGGTGGTGTGAATCGGAGGGCCTGAATCAGGATAGGCAGTGAGTGACAATGTAGGATGGAGAAAAGGATCAAGGGGTGGTCAGATGGGGAGGTCAGAAAACATGCAGTGGAAATGTAGGATAGGTTTCTGAAAAACATCGCAGGGTGGGGCGCAATGTAAGGGTTTCTTAAAGGCCTTTCACTAGTAGGAGTGAGTAAAATATCACGTGGTCATGTGAAACAGAAGTTCTGAATTATGATAGGCAATGAGTACAATGTAGGATGGAGAAAAGCACCACGGGGTGGTCAGCATGGGGAGGTCAAGAAATATGATTGGCAAAGTATGATATGTTTCTGAAAAACATTGCCGGAAATTGCGCATTGTAAGACTTTCTAACAGGCCATTCACTAGTAGGAGTGAGAAAAACATAACTGGGTGGTGTGAATCGGAGGGCCTGAATTAGGATAAGCATTGAGGGGCAATGTAGGATGCAGAAAAGCACCACAGGCTGGTCAGCATGGGGAGGTGAGGAAACATGCAGTGTCAATGTAGGATAGGTATCTGAAAAAAAAAAGTGGGGTGGTGTGCATTGTAAGGGTTTGTAACAGGCCATTCACTAGTAGGAGTGAGAAAAACATCACGGGGTGGTGTGAATCGGAGGGCCTGAATTAGGATAAGTATTGAGGGGCAATGAAGAACGGAGAAAAGCATCAGGGGTGGTCAACATGGGGAGGTCAGGAAAGATGTAATGGTAATTTAGGATAGGTTTCTGAAAAACATCACGGGATGGTGCGCATTGTCAGGCTTTCTAACATTCCATTCACTAGTAGGAATGAGAAAAATATCACGGCGTGGTGTGAATTGGAGGGCCTGAATGAGGACAGGCAGTGAGTTGCAATGAAGGATGGAGAAAAGCACCACGGGATGGTCATCATTGGGAGGTCAGGACTCAGGCAGTGGCAATGTAGGATAGGTTTCTGAAAAAATCGCGGGTGGTGAGAATTGTATGGGTTTCTAACAGGCCATTCACAAGTAGGAGTGAGAAAAACATCACGGGGTGGTGTGAATCAGATGTTCTGAATTAGGATAGGCAGTGAGTTGCAATGTAGGATGGAGAAAAGCACCACGGGGTGGGAAGCATGGGGAGGTCATGAAACATGCAGTGGCAAAGTAGGATAGGTTTCTGAAAAAAAAAGAGGGGTGGTAGACATTGTAAGGGTTTCTAACAGGCCATTCACTTGTAGGAGTGAGAAAAACATCAAGGGGTGGTGTGAATCGGAGGGGCTGAATTAGAATAGGCAGTGAATGGCAATGAAGAATGAAGAAAAGCACCACGGGGTAGTCAACATGGGGAGGTCAGGAAACATGTAACAGAAATTTTGCATAGGTTTCTTAAAAACATCGCGGTATGGTGCACATTGTAAGGCTTTCTAACAAGCCATTCACAAGTAGGAGTGAAAAAACATCAGAAGGTGGGGTGAATCGGGGGGCCTGAATTAGGATAGGCTGTGGGTGGCAATGTAGGATGGAGAAAAGCACCACAGGGTGGTCAGCATGGGGAGGTCAGGAAACATGCAATGGCAATGTAGGATAGGTTTCTGAAAAACATCGCGGGGAGGTGCGCATTGTAAAGCTTTCTAACAAGCCATTCCCAAGTAGAAGTGAAAAAAACATCACGGGGTGGTGTGAATCAGAGGGGCTGAATTAGGATAGGCAGTGAATGGCAATGAAGAATGGAGAAAAGCACCACGGGGTCGTCAACATGGTGAGGTCAGGAAACATGTAATGGCAATTTAGGATAGGTTTCTTAAAAACATCGCGGGGTGGTGCGCATTGTAAGGCTTTCTAACAAGCCATTCACGAGAAGGAGAGAAAAAACATCAGAAGGTGGTGTGAATCGGAGGGCCTGACTTAGAATAGGCTGTGAGTGGCAATGTAGGATGGAGAAAAGCACCACAGGGTGGTCAGCATGGCGAGGTCAGGAAACATGCAATGGCAATGTATTATAGGTTTCTGAAAAACATCGCGGGGTGGTACGCATTGTAAGGCTTTCTAACAAGCCATTCCCAAGTAGAAGTGAAAAAAGCATCACGGGGTGGTGTGAATAAGACAGCCTGAATGAGGATAGGCAGTGAGTGGCAATGAAGAATGGAGAAAAGCATCACAGGGTGTTCAACATTGGGTTGTCAGGAAACATGCAGTGGTAATGTAGGATAGGTTTCTGAAAAAAAAAAGCGGGGTGGTGCGCATTGTAAGGGTTTCTAACAGGCCATTCACTTGGAGGAGTGAGTAAAATATCACGGGGTGTTATGAATCAGAAGGCCTGAATTAGGATAGGCAGTGATTGGCAATGTAGGATGGAGAAAAGCACCACAGGGTGGTCAGCATGGGGAGGTCAGGACCCATGCATTGGCAATGTAGGATAGGTTTCTGAAAAACATCGCCGGGTGGTGTGAATTGTAAGGCTTTCTAACAGGACATTCACGAGTAGGAGTGAGAAAAACATCACGGGGTGGTGTGAATCGGATGGCCTGAATTAGGATAGGCAATGAGTGGCAATGAAGAATGGAGAAAAGCACCACGGGGTGGTCAATATGGGGACGTCAGGAAACATGCAGTGGCAATGTAGGATAGGTTTCTGAAAAACATCGCGGGGTGGTGCCCATTGTAAGGATTTCTAAAAAGCCATTCACGAATAAGAGTGAAAAAACATCACGGGGTGGTGTGAATCGAAGGGCCTGAATGAGGATAGGCTGTGAGTGGCAATGTAGGATGGAGAAACGCACCACGGAATGGTCATCATGGGGAGGCAAGACAAAATGCCGTGGCAATGTAGTATAGGTTTCTGAAAAACATCAAAGTGTTGTGGGCATTGTAAGAGTTTCTAACAGGCCATTCAGTAGAAGGAGTGAGAAAAATATAACGGGGTGGTGTGAATTGGAAGGCCTGAATCAGGATAGGCACTGAGTGGCAATGTAGGATGGAGAAAAGCACCACGTGGTAGTCAGCATGGGGAGGTCAGGAAACATGCATTGGCAATGTAGAATAGGTTTCTGAAAAACATCGCCGGGTGGTGCGCATTGTAAGGGTTTCTAACCGGCCATTCACGAGTAGAAGTGAGAAAAACATCAGAGGGTGGTGTGAATCGGAGGGCCTGAATCAGGATAGGCAGAGAGTGGCAATGCAGGATGGAGAAAAGCACCACTGGGTGGTCTGCATGGGGAGGTCAGGAAACATGCAGTGGCAATTTAGGATAGGTTTCTGAAAAACATCGCGGGGTGGTGCCCATTGTAAGGATTTCTAACAAGCCATTCACAAATAGGAGTGAAAAAAACATCACCGGGTGGTGTGAATAGAAGGGCCTGAATTAGTATAGGCTGTTAGTGGCAATGTAGGATGGAGAATAGCACCATGGTGTGGTCAGCATGGGGAGGTGAGGAAACATGCAGTGGCAAAGTAGGATAGGTTTCTGAAAAAAAAAGTAGGGTGGTGCACATTGTAAGGGTTTCTAACAGGCCATTCACTTGTAGGAGTGAGAAAAACATCAAGGGGTGGTGTGAATCGGAGGGGCTGAATTAGAATAGGCAGTGAATGGCAATGAAGAATGGAGAAAAGCACCACGGGGTGGTCAACATGGGGAGGTCAGGAAACATGTAACAGAAATTTTGCATAGGATTCTTAAAAACATCGCGGTGTGGTGGACATTGTAAGGCTTTCTAACAAGCCATTCACAAGTAGGAGTGAAAAAACATCAGAAGGTGGGGTGAATCGGGGGGCCTGAATTAGGATAGGCTGTGGGTGGCTATGTAGGATGGAGAAAAGCACCACAGGGTGGTCAGGATGGGGAGGTCAGGAAACATGCAATGGCAATGTAGGATAGGTTTCTGAAAAACATCGCGGGGAGGTGCGCATTGTAAAGCTTTCTAACAAGCCATTCCCAAGTAGAAGTGAAAAAAACATCACGGGGTGGTGTGAATCAGAGGGGCTGAATTAGGATAGGCAGTGAATGGCAATGAAGAATGGAGAAAAGCACCACGGGGTCGTCAACATGGGGAGGTCAGGAAACATGTAATGGCAATTTAGGATAGGTTTCTTAAAAACATCGCGGGGTGGTGCGCATTGTAAGGCTTTCTAACAAGCCATTCACGAGAAGGAGAGAAAAAACATCAGAAGGTGGTGTGAATCGGGGGGCCTGACTTAGGATAGGCTGTGAGTGGCAATGTAGGATGGAGAAAAGCACCACAGGGTGGTCAGCATGGCGAGGTCAGGAAACATGCAATGGCAATGTATTATAGGTTTTTGAAAAACATCGCGGGGTGGTGCGCATTGTAAGGCTTTCTAACAAGCCATTCCCAAGTAGAAGTGAAAAAAACATCACGGGGTGGTGTGAATAAGACAGCCTGAATGAGGATAGGCAGTGAGTGGCAATGAAGAATGGAGAAAAGCACCACAGGGTGGTCAGCATGGGGAGGTCAGGACCCATGCATTGGCAATGTAGGATAGGTTTCTGAAAAACATCGCCGGGTGGTGTGCATTGTAAGGCTTTCTAACAGGACATTCACTAGTAGGAGTGAGAAAAACATCACGGGGTGGTGTGAATAGGAGGGCCTGAAATAGGATAGGCCGTGAGTGGCAACGTAGGATGGAGAAAAGCACCATGGGGTGGTCAACATGGGGAGGTCAGGAATCATGCAGTGGCAATGTAGGATAGGTTTCTGAAAAACATCTCGGGGTGGGGGCATTCCCTAGTAGGAGTGAGAAAAATATAATGCGCTGGTGTGAATCGGAGGGCCTGAATCAGGATAGGCAGTGAGTGGCAACGTAGGATGGAGAAGGGCACCACGGGGTGCTCAGGATGCTTAGGTCAGGAAACATGCAGTGGCAGGGTAGGATAGTTTTCTGAAATACATCAGGGGTGGTGCGCATTGTAAGGTTTTTTCTAACAGGCCATTCACTAGTAGGAGTGAGAAAAACATCACGGGGCAGTTTGAATCAGATGTTCTGAATTACGATAGACAGTGAGTGGCAATGTAGGATGGAGAAATGCACCAAGGGATGGTCAGCATGCGGAGGTCAGGAAACATGCATAGGCAATGTAGGATAGGTTTCTGAAAAACATCGCTGGGTGGTGAGCATTGTAACACTTTCTAACAGGCCATTCACTAGTAGGAGTGAGAAAAACATCACGGGGTGGTGTGAATAGAGGGCCTGAATTAGGATAGGCAGTGAGTGGCAACGTACGATGGAGAAAAGCACCATGGGGTGGTCAGCATGGGGACGTCAGGAATCATGCAGTGGCAATGTAGGATATGTTTCTGAAAAACATCGCGGGGTGGTGCGCATGGTAAAGGTTTGTAGCATGCCTTTCCCTAGTAGGAGTGAAAAAAACATCACGGGGTGTTGTGAATCGAAGGGCCTGAGTCAGGATAGGCCATGGGTGGCAATGCAGGAGGGAGAAAAGCACCACGGGGTGGTCAGGATGGGAAGGTCAGAAAACATGCAGTGGCAATGCAGGATCAGTTTCTGAAAAACATCACGGGGTTGGACGCATTGTAAGGGTATGTAACAGGCCATTCACTAGTAGGAGTGAGAAAAACATCACGGGGTGGTCTTAATCGGAGGGCCTGAATTAGGATAGGCAGTGAGTGGCAATGTAGGATGGAGAAAAGCACCACGGGGTGGTCAACATGGGGAAGTCAGGAAACATACAGTGACAATGTAGGATAGGTTTCTGAAAAACATCGTGGGGTGGTGCCAATTGTAAGGATTTCTAACAAGCCATTCACAAGTAGGAGTGAAAAAAACATCACGGGGTGGTGTGAGTCAAAGGGCCTGAATTAGGAAAAGCAGTGAGTGTCAATGTAGGATGGAGAAAAGCACCACGGGTTGGTCAGCATGGGGAGATCAGGAAACATGCATTGGCAATGTAGGATATGTTTCTGAAAAACATCGCTGGGTGGTGCGCATTGAAGGGGTTTCTAACAGGCCATTCACTACTAGGAGTGAGAAAAACATCACGGGGTTGTGTGAATCGGAGGGCCTGAATTAGGATAGGCATTGAGAGGCAATGTAGGATAGAGAAAATCAGCACAGCATGTTCAGCATGGGGAGCTCAGGAAACATGCAGTGGCAATGTAGGATAGGTTTCTGAAAAACATCGTGGGGTTGGGTGCATTGTAACGGTTTCTAACAGGGCATTCCCTAGTAAAAGTGAGAAAAACATCACAGGGTGGTGTGAATCGGAGGGCCTGAATCAGGATAGGCAGTGAGTGACAATGTAGGATGGAGAAAAGGATCAAGGGGTGGTCAGATGGGGAGGTCAGAAAACATGCAGTGGAAATGTAGGATAGGTTTCTGAAAAACATCACAGGGTGGGGCGCAATGTAAGGGTTTCTTAAAGGCCTTTCACTAGTAGGAGTGAGTAAAATATCACGGGGTCGTGTGAATCAGAAGTTCTGAATTATGATAGGCAATGAGTGCAATGTAGGATGGAGAAAAGCACCACGGGGTGGTCAGCATGGGGAGGTCAAGAAATATGATTGGCAAAGTATGATATGTTTCTGAAAAACATCGCCGGAAATTGCGCATTGTAAGACTTTCTAACAGGCCATTCACTAGTAGGAGTGAGAAAAACATAACTGGGTGGTGTGAATCAGAGGGCCTGAATTAGGATAAGCATTGAGGGGCAATGTAGGATGCAGAAAAGCACCACAGGCTGGTCAGCATGGGGAGGTGAGGAAACATGCAGTGTCAATGTAGGATAGGTATCTGAAAAAAAAAGTGGGGTGGTGTGCATTGTAAGGGTTTGTAACAGGCCATTCACTAGTAGGAGTGAGAAAAACATCACGGGGTGGTGTGAATCGGAGGGCCTGAATTAGGATAAGTATTGAGGGGCAATGAAGAACGGAGAAAAGCATCAGGGGTGGTCAACATGGGGAGGTCAGGAAAGATGTAATGGTAATTTAGGATAGGTTTCTGAAAAACATCACGGGATGGTGCGCATTGTCAGGCTTTCTAACATTCCATTCACTAGTAGGAGTGAGAAAAATATCACGGCGTGGTGTGAATTGGAGGGCCTGAATGAGGACAGGCAGTGAGTTGCAATGAAGGATGGAGAAAAGCACCACGGGATGGTCATCATGTGGAGGTCAGGACTCAGGCAGTGGCAATGTAGGATAGGTTTCTGAAAAAATCGCGGGTGGTGAGAATTGTATGGGTTTCTAACAGGCCATTCACAAGTAGGAGTGAGAAAAACATCACGGGGTGGTGTGAATCAGATGTTCTGAATTAGGATAGGCAGTGAGTTGCAATGTAGGATGGAGAAAAGCACCACGGGGTGGTAAGCATGGGGAGGTCATTAAACATGCAGTGGCAAAGTAGGATAGGTTTCTGAAAAAAAAAGTGGGGTGGTGCACATTGTAAGGGTTTCTAACAGGCCATTCACTTGTAGGAGTGAGAAAAACATCAAGGGGTGGTGTGAATCGGAGGGGCTGAATTAGAATAGGCAGTGAATGGCAATGAAGAATGAAGAAAAGCACCACGGGGTAGTCAACATGGGGAGGTCAGGAAACATGTAACAGAAATTTTGCATAGGTTTCTTAAAAACATCGCGGTATGGTGCACATTGTAAGGCTTTCTAACAAGCCATTCACAAGTAGGAGTGAAAAAACATCAGAAGGTGGGGTGAATCGGGGGGCCTGAATTAGGATAGGCTGTGGGTGGCAATGTAGGATGGAGAAAAGCACCACAGGGTGGTCAGCATGGGGAGGTCAGGAAACATGCAATGGCAATGTAGGATAGGTTTCTGGAAAACATCGCGGGGAGGTGCGCATTGTAAAGCTTTCTAACAAGCCATTCCCAAGTAGAAGTGAAAAAAACATCACGGGGTGGTGTGAATCAGAGGGGCTGAATTAGGATAGGCAGTGAATGGCAATGAAGAATGGAGAAAAGCACCACGGGGTCGTCAACATGGGGAGGTCAGGAAACATGTAATGGCAATTTAGGATAGGTTTCTTAAAAACATCGCGGGGTGGTGCGCATTGTAAGGCTTTCTAACAAGCCATTCACGAGAAGGAGAGAAAAAACATCAGAAGGTGGTGTGAATCGGAGGGCCTGACTTAGGATAGGCTGTGAGTGGCAATGTAGGATGGAGAAAAGCACCACAGGGAGGTCAGCATGGCGAGGTCAGGAAACATGCAATGGCAATGTATTATAGGTTTCTGAAAAACATCGCGGGGTGGCGCGCATTGTAAGGCTTTCTAACAAGCCATTCCCAAGTAGAAGTGAAAAAAGCATCACGGGGTGGTGTGAATAAGACAGCCTGAATGAGGATAGGCAGTGAGTGGCAATGAAGAATGGAGAAAAGCATCACAGGGTGTTCAACATTGGGTTGTCAGGAAACATGCAGTGGTAATGTAGGATAGGTTTCTGAAAAAAAAAAGCGGGGTGGTGCGCATTGTAAGGGTTTCTAACAGGCCATTCACTTGGAGGAGTGAGAAAAATATCACGGGGTGTTGTGAATCAGAGGGCCTGAATTAGGATAGGCAGTGATTGGCAATGTAGGATGGAGAAAAGCACCACAGGGTGGTCAGCATGGGGAGGTCAGGACCCATGCATTGGCAATGTAGGATAGGTTTCTGAAAAACATCGCCGGGTGGTGTGAATTGTAAGGCTTTCTAACAGGACATTCACTAGTAGGAGAGAGAAAAACATCACTGGGTGGTGTGAATAGGAGGGCCTGAAATAGGATAGGCCGTGAGTGGCAACGTAGGATGGAGAAAAGCAACATGGGGTGGTCAACATGGGGAGGTCAGGAATCATGCAGTGGCAATGTAGGATAGGTTTCTGAAAAACATCACGGGGTGGGGGCATTCCCTAGTAGGAGTGAGAAAAATATAATGGGCTGGTGTGAATCGGAGGGCCTGAATCAGGATAGGCAGTGAGTGGCAACGTAGGATGGAGAAGGGCACCACGGGGTGCTCAGGATGCGGAGGTCAGGAAACATGCAGTGGCAGGGTAGGATAGGTTTCTGAAAAACATTGCGGGGTGGTGCACGTTGTAAGGGTTTCTAAAAGGTCTTTCACTAGTAGGATTGAGAAAAACATCACGGGGTGGTGTGAATCGGATGGCCTGAATTAGGATAGGCAATGAGTGGCAATGAAGAATGGAGAAAAGCACCACGGGGTGGTCAATATGGGGAGGTCAGGAAACATGCAGTGGCAATGTAGGATAGGTTTCTGAAAAACATCGCGGGGTGGTGCCCATTGTAAGGATTTCTAAAAAGCCATTCACGAATTAGAGTGAAAAAACATCACGGGGTGGTGTGAATCGAAGGGCCTGAATGAGGACAGGCTGTGACTGGCAATGTAGGATGGAGAAACGCACCACGGAATGGTCATCATGGGGAGGCAAGACAAAATGCAGTGGCAATGTAGTATAGGTTTCTGAAAAACATCAAAGTGTTGTGGGCATTGTAAGAGTTTCTAACAGGCCATTTAGTAGAAGGAGTGAGAAAAATATAACGGGGTGGTGTGAATTGGAGGGCCTGAATCAGGATAGGCACTGAGTGGCAATGTAGGATGGAGAAAAGCACCACGTGGTAGTCAGCATGGGGAGGTCAGGAAACATGCATTGGCAATGTAGAATAGGTTTCTGAAAAACATCGCCAGGTGGTGCGCATTGTAAGGGTTTCTAACCGGCCATTCACGAGTAGAAGTGAGAAAAACATCAGAGGGTGGTGTGAATCGGAGGGCCTGAATCAGGATAGGCAGTGAGTGGCAATGCAGGATGGAGAAAAGCACCACTGGGTGGTCTGCATGGGGAGGTCAGGAAACATGCAGTGGCAATTTAGGATAGGTTTCTGAAAAACATCGCGGGGTGGTGCCCATTGTAAGGATTTCTAACAAGCCATTCACAAGTAGGAGTGAAAAAAACATCACCGGGTGGTGTGAATAGAAGGGCCTGAATTAGTATAGGCTGTTAGTGGCAATGTAGGATGGAGAAAAGCACCATGGTGTGGTCAGCATGGGGAGGTGAGGAAACATGCAGTGGCAAAGTAGGAAAGGTTTCTGAAAAAAAAAGTAGGGTGGTGCACATTGTAAGGGTTTCTAACAGGCCATTCACTTGTAGGAGTGAGAAAAACATCAAGGGGTGGTGTGAATCGGAGGAGCTGAATTAGAATAGGCAGTGAATGGCAATGAAGAATGGAGAAAAGCACCACGGGGTGGTCAACATGGGGAGGTCAGGAAACATGTAACAGAAATTTTGCATAGGATTCTTAAAAACATCGCGGTGTGGTGGACATTGTAAGGCTTTCTAACAAGCCATTCACAAGTAGGAGTGAAAAAACATCAGAAGGTGGGGTGAATCGGGGGGCCTGAATTAGGATAGGCTGTGGGTGGCTATGTAGGATGGAGAAAAGCACCACAGTGTGGTCAGCATGGGGAGGTCAGGAAACATGCAATGGCAATGTAGGATAGGTTTCTGAAAAACATCGCGGGGAGGTGCGCATTGTAAAGCTTTCTAACAAGCCATTCCCAAGTAGAAGTGAAAAAAACATCACGGGGTGGTGTGAATCAGAGGGGCTGAATTAGGATAGGCAGTGAATGGCAATGAAGAATGGAGAAAAGCACCACGGGGTCGTCAACATGGGGAGGTCAGGAAACATGTAATGGCAATTTAGGATAGGTTTCTTAAAAACATCGCGGGGTGGTGCGCATTGTAAGGCTTTCTAACAAGCCATTCACGAGAAGGAGAGAAAAAACATCAGAAGGTGGTGTGAATCGGGGGGCCTGACTTAGGATAGGCTGTGAGTGGCAATGTAGGATGGAGAAAAGCACCATGGGGTGGTCAGCATGGGGACGTCAGGAATCATGCAGTGGCAATGTAGGATATGTTTCTGAAAAACATCGCGGGGTGGTGCGCATGGTAAAGGTTTGTAGCATGCCTTTCCCTAGTAGGAGTGAAAAAAAACATCACGGGGTGTTGTGAATCGAAGGGCCTGAGTCAGGATAGGCCGTGGGTGGCAATGCAGGAGGGAGAAAAGCACCACGGGGTGGTCAGGATGGGAAGGTCAGAAAACATGCAGTGGCAATGCAGGATCAGTTTCTGAAAAACATCACGGGGTTGGACGCATTGTAAGGGTATGTAACAGGCCATTCACTAGTAGGAGTGAGAAAAACATCACGGGGTGGTCTTAATCGGAGGGCCTGAATTAGGATAGGCAGTGAGTGGCAATGTAGGATGGAGAAAAGCACCACGGGGTGGTCAACATGGGGAAGTCAGGAAACATACAGTGACAATGTAGGATAGGTTTCTGAAAAACATCGTGGGGTGGTGCCAATTGTAAGGATTTCTAACAAGCCATTCACAAGTAGGAGTGAAAAAAACATCACGGGGTGGTGTGAGTCAAAGGGCCTGAATTAGGAAAAGCAGTGAGTGTCAATGTAGGATGGAGAAAAGCACCACGGGTTGGTCAGCATGGGGAGATCAGGAAACATGCATTGGCAATGTAGGATAGGTTTCTGAAAAACATCGCTGGGTGGTGCGCATTGAAGGGGTTTCTAACAGGCCATTCACTACTAGGAGTGAGAATAACATCACGGGGTTGTGTGAATCGGAGGGCCTGAATTAGGATAGGCATTGAGAGGCAATGTAGGATAGAGAAAATCAGCACAGCATGTTCAGCATGGGGAGCTCAGGAAACATGCAGTGGCAATGTAGGATAGGTTTCTGAAAAACATCGTGGGGTTGGGTGCATTGTAACGGTTTCTAACAGGGCATTCCCTAGTAAAAGTGAGAAAAACATCACAGGGTGGTGTGAATCGGAGGGCCTGAATCAGGATAGGCAGTGAGTGACAATGTAGGATGGAGAAAAGGATCAAGGGGTGGTCAGATGGGGAGGTCAGAAAACATGCAGTGGAAATGTAGGATAGGTTTCTGAAAAACATCGCAGGGTGGGGCGCAATGTAAGGGTTTCTTAAAGGCCTTTCACTAGTAGGAGTGAGTAAAATATCACGGGGTCGTGTGAATCAGAAGTTCTGAATTATGATAGGCAATGAGTGCAATGTAGGATGGAGAAAAGCACCACGGGGTGGTCAGCATGGGGAGGTCAAGAAATATGATTGGCAAAGTATGATATGTTTCTGAAAAACATCGCCGGAAATTGCGCATTGTAAGACTTTCTAACAGGCCATTCACTAGTAGGAGTGAGAAAAACATAACTGGGTGGTGTGAATCGGAGGGCCTGAATTAGGATAAGCATTGAGGGGCAATGTAGGATGCAGAAAAGCACCACAGGCTGGTCAGCATGGGGAGGTGAGGAAACATGCAGTGTCAATGTAGGATAGGTATCTGAAAAAAAAAGTGGGGTGGTGTGCATTGTAAGGGTTTGTAACAGGCCATTCACTAGTAGGAGTGAGAAAAACATCACGGGGTGGTGTGAATCGGAGGGCCTGAATTAGGATAAGTATTGAGGGGCAATGAAGAACGGAGAAAAGCATCAGGGGTGGTCAACATGGGGAGGTCAGGAAAGATGTAATGGTAATTTAGGATAGGTTTCTGAAAAACATCACGGGATGGTGCGCATTGTCAGGCTTTCTAACATTTCATTCACTAGTAGGAGTGAGAAAAATATCACGGCGTGGTGTGAATTGGAGGGCCTGAATGAGGACAGGCAGTGAGTTGCAATGAAGGATGGAGAAAAGCACCACGGGATGGTCATCATGTGGAGGTCAGGACTCAGGCAGTGGCAATGTAGGATAGGTTTCTGAAAAAATCGCGGGTGGTGAGAATTGTATGGGTTTCTAACAGGCCATTCACAAGTAGGAGTGAGAAAAACATCACGGGGTGGTGTGAATCAGATGTTCTGAATTAGGATAGGCAGTGAGTTGCAATGTAGGATGGAGAAAAGCACCACGGGGTGGTAAGCATGGGGAGGTCATTAAACATGCAGTGGCAAAGTAGGATAGGTTTCTGAAAAAAAAAGTGGGGTGGTGCACATTGTAAGGGTTTCTAACAGGCCATTCACTTGTAGGAGTGAGAAAAACATCAAGGGGTGGTGTGAATCGGAGGGGCTGAATTAGAATAGGCAGTGAATGGCAATGAAGAATGAAGAAAAGCACCACGGGGTAGTCAACATGGGGAGGTCAGGAAACATGTAACAGAAATTTTGCATAGGTTTCTTAAAAACATCGCGGTATGGTGCACATTGTAAGGCTTTCTAACAAGCCATTCACAAGTAGGAGTGAAAAAACATCAGAAGGTGGGGTGAATCGGGGGGCCTGAATTAGGATAGGCTGTGGGTGGCAATGTAGGATGGAGAAAAGCACCACAGGGTGGTCAGCATGGGGAGGTCAGGAAACATGCAATGGCAATGTAGGATAGGTTTCTGGAAAACATCGCGGGGAGGTGCGCATTGTAAAGCTTTCTAACAAGCCATTCCCAAGTAGAAGTGAAAAAAACATCACGGGGTGGTGTGAATCAGAGGGGCTGAATTAGGATAGGCAGTGAATGGCAATGAAGAATGGAGAAAAGCACCACGGGGTCGTCAACATGGGGAGGTCAGGAAACATGTAATGGCAATTTAGGATAGGTTTCTTAAAAACATCGCGGGGTGGTGCGCATTGTAAGGCTTTCTAACAAGCCATTCACGAGAAGGAGAGAAAAAACATCAGAAGGTGGTGTGAATCGGAGGGCCTGACTTAGGATAGGCTGTGAGTGGCAATGTAGGATGGAGAAAAGCACCACAGGGAGGTCAGCATGGCGAGGTCAGGAAACATGCAATGGCAATGTATTATAGGTTTCTGAAAAACATCGCGGGGTGGCGCGCATTGTAAGGCTTTCTAACAAGCCATTCCCAAGTAGAAGTGAAAAAAGCATCACGGGGTGGTGTGAATAAGACAGCCTGAATGAGGATAGGCAGTGAGTGGCAATGAAGAATGGAGAAAAGCATCACAGGGTGTTCAACATTGGGTTGTCAGGAAACATGCAGTGGTAATGTAGGATAGGTTTCTGAAAAAAAAAAGCGGGGTGGTGCGCATTGTAAGGGTTTCTAACAGGCCATTCACTTGGAGGAGTGAGAAAAATATCACGGGGTGTTGTGAATCAGAGGGCCTGAATTAGGATAGGCAGTGATTGGCAATGTAGGATGGAGAAAAGCACCACAGGGTGGTCAGCATGGGGAGGTCAGGACCCATGCATTGGCAATGTAGGATAGGTTTCTGAAAAACATCGCCGGGTGGTGTGAATTGTAAGGCTTTCTAACAGGACATTCACTAGTAGGAGAGAGAAAAACATCACTGGGTGGTGTGAATAGGAGGGCCTGAAATAGGATAGGCCGTGAGTGGCAACGTAGGATGGAGAAAAGCAACATGGGGTGGTCAACATGGGGAGGTCAGGAATCATGCAGTGGCAATGTAGGATAGGTTTCTGAAAAACATCACGGGGTGGGGGCATTCCCTAGTAGGAGTGAGAAAAATATAATGGGCTGGTGTGAATCGGAGGGCCTGAATCAGGATAGGCAGTGAGTGGCAACGTAGGATGGAGAAGGGCACCACGGGGTGCTCAGGATGCGGAGGTCAGGAAACATGCAGTGGCAGGGTAGGATAGGTTTCTGAAAAACATTGCGGGGTGGTGCACGTTGTAAGGGTTTCTAAAAGGTCTTTCACTAGTAGGATTGAGAAAAACATCACGGGGTGGTGTGAATCGGATGGCCTGAATTAGGATAGGCAATGAGTGGCAATGAAGAATGGAGAAAAGCACCACGGGGTGGTCAATATGGGGAGGTCAGGAAACATGCAGTGGCAATGTAGGATAGGTTTCTGAAAAACATCGCGGGGTGGTGCCCATTGTAAGGATTTCTAAAAAGCCATTCACGAATTAGAGTGAAAAAACATCACGGGGTGGTGTGAATCGAAGGGCCTGAATGAGGACAGGCTGTGACTGGCAATGTAGGATGGAGAAACGCACCACGGAATGGTCATCATGGGGAGGCAAGACAAAATGCAGTGGCAATGTAGTATAGGTTTCTGAAAAACATCAAAGTGTTGTGGGCATTGTAAGAGTTTCTAACAGGCCATTTAGTAGAAGGAGTGAGAAAAATATAACGGGGTGGTGTGAATTGGAGGGCCTGAATCAGGATAGGCACTGAGTGGCAATGTAGGATGGAGAAAAGCACCACGTGGTAGTCAGCATGGGGAGGTCAGGAAACATGCATTGGCAATGTAGAATAGGTTTCTGAAAAACATCGCCAGGTGGTGCGCATTGTAAGGGTTTCTAACCGGCCATTCACGAGTAGAAGTGAGAAAAACATCAGAGGGTGGTGTGAATCGGAGGGCCTGAATCAGGATAGGCAGTGAGTGGCAATGCAGGATGGAGAAAAGCACCACTGGGTGGTCTGCATGGGGAGGTCAGGAAACATGCAGTGGCAATTTAGGATAGGTTTCTGAAAAACATCGCGGGGTGGTGCCCATTGTAAGGATTTCTAACAAGCCATTCACAAGTAGGAGTGAAAAAAACATCACCGGGTGGTGTGAATAGAAGGGCCTGAATTAGTATAGGCTGTTAGTGGCAATGTAGGATGGAGAAAAGCACCATGGTGTGGTCAGCATGGGGAGGTGAGGAAACATGCAGTGGCAAAGTAGGAAAGGTTTCTGAAAAAAAAAGTAGGGTGGTGCACATTGTAAGGGTTTCTAACAGGCCATTCACTTGTAGGAGTGAGAAAAACATCAAGGGGTGGTGTGAATCGGAGGGGCTGAATTAGAATAGGCAGTGAATGGCAATGAAGAATGGAGAAAAGCACCACGGGGTGGTCAACATGGGGAGGTCAGGAAACATGTAACAGAAATTTTGCATAGGATTCTTAAAAACATCGCGGTGTGGTGGACATTGTAAGGCTTTCTAACAAGCCATTCACAAGTAGGAGTGAAAAAACATCAGAAGGTGGGGTGAATCGGGGGGCCTGAATTAGGATAGGCTGTGGGTGGCTATGTAGGATGGAGAAAAGCACCACAGTGTGGTCAGCATGGGGAGGTCAGGAAACATGCAATGGCAATGTAGGATAGGTTTCTGAAAAACATCGCGGGGAGGTGCGCATTGTAAAGCTTTCTAACAAGCCATTCCCAAGTAGAAGTGAAAAAAACATCACGGGGTGGTGTGAATCAGAGGGGCTGAATTAGGATAGGCAGTGAATGGCAATGAAGAATGGAGAAAAGCACCACGGGGTCGTCAACATGGGGAGGTCAGGAAACATGTAATGGCAATTTAGGATAGGTTTCTTAAAAACATCGCGGGGTGGTGCGCATTGTAAGGCTTTCTAACAAGCCATTCACGAGAAGGAGAGAAAAAACATCAGAAGGTGGTGTGAATCGGGGGGCCTGACTTAGGATAGGCTGTGAGTGGCAATGTAGGATGGAGAAAAGCACCATGGGGTGGTCAGCATGGGGACGTCAGGAATCATGCAGTGGCAATGTAGGATATGTTTCTGAAAAACATCGCGGGGTGGTGCGCATGGTAAAGGTTTGTAGCATGCCTTTCCCTAGTAGGAGTGAAAAAAAACATCACGGGGTGTTGTGAATCGAAGGGCCTGAGTCAGGATAGGCCGTGGGTGGCAATGCAGGAGGGAGAAAAGCACCACGGGGTGGTCAGGATGGGAAGGTCAGAAAACATGCAGTGGCAATGCAGGATCAGTTTCTGAAAAACATCACGGGGTTGGACGCATTGTAAGGGTATGTAACAGGCCATTCACTAGTAGGAGTGAGAAAAACATCACGGGGTGGTCTTAATCGGAGGGCCTGAATTAGGATAGGCAGTGAGTGGCAATGTAGGATGGAGAAAAGCACCACGGGGTGGTCAACATGGGGAAGTCAGGAAACATACAGTGACAATGTAGGATAGGTTTCTGAAAAACATCGTGGGGTGGTGCCAATTGTAAGGATTTCTAACAAGCCATTCACAAGTAGGAGTGAAAAAAACATCACGGGGTGGTGTGAGTCAAAGGGCCTGAATTAGGAAAAGCAGTGAGTGTCAATGTAGGATGGAGAAAAGCACCACGGGTTGGTCAGCATGGGGAGATCAGGAAACATGCATTGGCAATGTAGGATAGGTTTCTGAAAAACATCGCTGGGTGGTGCGCATTGAAGGGGTTTCTAACAGGCCATTCACTACTAGGAGTGAGAATAACATCACGGGGTTGTGTGAATCGGAGGGCCTGAATTAGGATAGGCATTGAGAGGCAATGTAGGATAGAGAAAATCAGCACAGCATGTTCAGCATGGGGAGCTCAGGAAACATGCAGTGGCAATGTAGGATAGGTTTCTGAAAAACATCGTGGGGTTGGGTGCATTGTAACGGTTTCTAACAGGGCATTCCCTAGTAAAAGTGAGAAAAACATCACAGGGTGGTGTGAATCGGAGGGCCTGAATCAGGATAGGCAGTGAGTGACAATGTAGGATGGAGAAAAGGATCAAGGGGTGGTCAGATGGGGAGGTCAGAAAACATGCAGTGGAAATGTAGGATAGGTTTCTGAAAAACATCGCAGGGTGGGGCGCAATGTAAGGGTTTCTTAAAGGCCTTTCACTAGTAGGAGTGAGTAAAATATCACGGGGTCGTGTGAATCAGAAGTTCTGAATTATGATAGGCAATGAGTGCAATGTAGGATGGAGAAAAGCACCACGGGGTGGTCAGCATGGGGAGGTCAAGAAATATGATTGGCAAAGTATGATATGTTTCTGAAAAACATCGCCGGAAATTGCGCATTGTAAGACTTTCTAACAGGCCATTCACTAGTAGGAGTGAGAAAAACATAACTGGGTGGTGTGAATCGGAGGGCCTGAATTAGGATAAGCATTGAGGGGCAATGTAGGATGCAGAAAAGCACCACAGGCTGGTCAGCATGGGGAGGTGAGGAAACATGCAGTGTCAATGTAGGATAGGTATCTGAAAAAAAAAGTGGGGTGGTGTGCATTGTAAGGGTTTGTAACAGGCCATTCACTAGTAGGAGTGAGAAAAACATCACGGGGTGGTGTGAATCGGAGGGCCTGAATTAGGATAAGTATTGAGGGGCAATGAAGAACGGAGAAAAGCATCAGGGGTGGTCAACATGGGGAGGTCAGGAAAGATGTAATGGTAATTTAGGATAGGTGTCTGAAAAACATCACGGGATGGTGCGCATTGTCAGGCTTTCTAACATTCCATTCACTAGTAGGAGTGAGAAAAATATCACGGCGTGGTGTGAATTGGAGGGCCTGAATGAGGACAGGCAGTGAGTTGCAATGAAGGATGGAGAAAAGCACCACGGGATGGTCATCATGGGGAGGTCAGGACTCAGGCAGTGGCAATGTAGGATAGGTTTCTGAAAAAATCGCGGGTGGTGAGAATTGTATGGGTTTCTAACAGGCCATTCACAAGTAGGAGTGAGAAAAACATCACGGGGTGGTGTGAATCAGATGTTCTGAATTAGGATAGGCAGTGAGTTGCAATGTAGGATGGAGAAAAGCACCACGGGGTGGTAAGCATGGGGAGGTCATTAAACATGCAGTGGCAAAGTAGGATAGGTTTCTGAAAAAAAAAGTGGGGTGGTGCACATTGTAAGGGTTTCTAACAGGCCATTCACTTGTAGGAGTGAGAAAAACATCAAGGGGTGGTGTGAATCGGAGGGGCTGAATTAGAATAGGCAGTGAATGGCAATGAAGAATGAAGAAAAGCACCACGGGGTAGTCAACATGGGGAGGTCAGGAAACATGTAACAGAAATTTTGCATAGGTTTCTTAAAAACATCGCGGTATGGTGCACATTGTAAGGCTTTCTAACAAGCCATTCACAAGTAGGAGTGAAAAAACATCAGAAGGTGGGGTGAATCGGGGGGCCTGAATTAGGATAGGCTGTGGGTGGCAATGTAGGATGGAGAAAAGCACCACAGGGTGGTCAGCATGGGGAGGTCAGGAAACATGCAATGGCAATGTAGGATAGGTTTCTGGAAAACATCGCGGGGAGGTGCGCATTGTAAAGCTTTCTAACAAGCCATTCCCAAGTAGAAGTGAAAAAAACATCACGGGGTGGTGTGAATCAGAGGGGCTGAATTAGGATAGGCAGTGAATGGCAATGAAGAATGGAGAAAAGCACCACGGGGTCGTCAACATGGGGAGGTCAGGAAACATGTAATGGCAATTTAGGATAGGTTTCTTAAAAACATCGCGGGGTGGTGCGCATTGTAAGGCTTTCTAACAAGCCATTCACGAGAAGGAGAGAAAAAACATCAGAAGGTGGTGTGAATCGGAGGGCCTGACTTAGGATAGGCTGTGAGTGGCAATGTAGGATGGAGAAAAGCACCACAGGGAGGTCAGCATGGCGAGGTCAGGAAACATGCAATGGCAATGTATTATAGGTTTCTGAAAAACATCGCGGGGTGGCGCGCATTGTAAGGCTTTCTAACAAGCCATTCCCAAGTAGAAGTGAAAAAAGCATCACGGGGTGGTGTGAATAAGACAGCCTGAATGAGGATAGGCAGTGAGTGGCAATGAAGAATGGAGAAAAGCATCACAGGGTGTTCAACATTGGGTTGTCAGGAAACATGCAGTGGTAATGTAGGATAGGTTTCTGAAAAAAAAAAGCGGGGTGGTGCGCATTGTAAGGGTTTCTAACAGGCCATTCACTTGGAGGAGTGAGAAAAATATCACGGGGTGTTGTGAATCAGAGGGCCTGAATTAGGATAGGCAGTGATTGGCAATGTAGGATGGAGAAAAGCACCACAGGGTGGTCAGCATGGGGAGGTCAGGACCCATGCATTGGCAATGTAGGATAGGTTTCTGAAAAACATCGCCGGGTGGTGTGAATTGTAAGGCTTTCTAACAGGACATTCACTAGTAGGAGAGAGAAAAACATCACTGGGTGGTGTGAATAGGAGGGCCTGAAATAGGATAGGCCGTGAGTGGCAACGTAGGATGGAGAAAAGCAACATGGGGTGGTCAACATGGGGAGGTCAGGAATCATGCAGTGGCAATGTAGGATAGGTTTCTGAAAAACATCACGGGGTGGGGGCATTCCCTAGTAGGAGTGAGAAAAATATAATGGGCTGGTGTGAATCGGAGGGCCTGAATCAGGATAGGCAGTGAGTGGCAACGTAGGATGGAGAAGGGCACCACGGGGTGCTCAGGATGCGGAGGTCAGGAAACATGCAGTGGCAGGGTAGGATAGGTTTCTGAAAAACATTGCGGGGTGGTGCACATTGTAAGGGTTTCTAAAAAGCCATTCACGAATAAGAGTGAAAAAACATCATGGGGTGGTGTGAATCGAAGGGCCTGAATGAGGATAGGCTGTGAGTGGCAATGTAGGATGGAGAAACGCACCACGGAATGGTCATCATGGGGAGGCAAGACAAAATGCAGTGGCAATGTAGTATAGGTTTCTGAAAAACATCAAAGTGTTGTGGGCATTGTAAGAGTTTCTAACAGGCCATTCAGTAGAAGGAGTGAGAAAAATATAACGGGGTGGTGTGAATTGGAGGGCCTGAATCAGGATAGGCACTGAGTGGCAATGTAGGATGGAGAAAAGCACCACGTGGTAGTCAGAATGGGGAGGTCAGGAAACATGCATTGGCAATGTAGAATAAGTTTCTGAAAAACATCGCCGGGTGGTGCGCATTGTAAGGGTTTCTAACCGGCCATTCACGAGTAGAAGTGAGAAAAACATCAGAGGGTGGTGTGAATCGGAGGGCCTGAATCAGGATAGGCAGTGAGTGGCAATGCAGGATGGAGAAAAGCACCACTGGGTGGTCTGCATGGGGAGGTCAGGAAACATGCAGTATCAATTTAGGATAGGTTTCTGAAAAACATCGCGGGGTGGTGCCCATTGTAAGGATTTCCAACAAGCCATTCACAAGTAGGAGTGAAAAAAACATCACCGGGTTGTGTGAATAGAAGGGCCTGAATTAGTATAGGCTGTTAGTGGCAATGTAGGATGGAGAAAAGCACCATGGTGTGGTCAGCATGGGGAGGTGAGGAAACATGCAGTGGCAAAGTAGGATAGGTTTCTGAAAAAAAAAGTAGGGTGGTGCACATTGTAAGGGTTTCTAACAGGCCATTCACTTGTAGGAGTGAGAAAAACATCAAGGGGTGGTGTGAATCGGAGGGGCTGAATTAGAATAGGCAGTGAATGGCAATGAAGAATGGAGAAAAGCACCACGGGGTGGTCAACATGGGGAGGTCAGGAAACATGTAACAGAAATTTTGCATAGGATTCTTAAAAACATCGCGGTGTGGTGGACATTGTAAGGCTTTCTAACAAGCCATTCACAAGTAGGAGTGAAAAAACATCAGAAGGTGGGGTGAATCGGGGGGCCTGAATTAGGATAGGCTGTGGGTGGCAATGTAGGATGGAGAAAAGCACCACAGGGTGGTCAGCATGGGGAGGTCAGGAAACATGCAATGGCAATGTAGGATAGGTTTCTGAAAAACATCGCGGGGAGGTGCGCATTGTAAGGCTTTCTAACAAGCCATTCCCAAGTAGAAGTGAAAAAAACATCACGGGGTGGTGTGAATCGGACGGCCTGAATTAGCATAGGCATTGAGTGGCAATGTAGGATGGAGAAAAGCACCACGGGGTGGTCAGCATGTTGAGGTCAGGAAACATGCAGTGGCAATGTAGGATAGTTTTCTGAAATACATCAGGGGTGGTGCGCATTGTAAGGTTTTTTCTAACAGGCCAGTCACTAGTAGGAGTGAGAAAAACATCACGGGGCGGTTTGAATCAGATGTTCTGAATTACGATAGACAGTGAGTGGCAATGTAGGATGGAGAAATGCACCAAGGGATGGTCAGCATGCGGAGGTCAGGAAACATGCATAGGCAATGTAGGATAGGTTTCTGAAAAACATCGCTGGGTGGTGAGCATTGTAACGCTTTCTAACAGGCCATTCACTAGTAGGAGTGAGAAAAAAAATCACGGGGTGGTGTGAATAGAGGGCCTGAATTAGGATAGGCAGTGAGTGGCAACGTACGATGGAGAAAAGCACCATGGGGTGGTCAGCATGGGGACGTCAGGAATCATGCAGTGGCAATGTAGGATATGTTTCTGAAAAACATCGCGGGGTGGTGCGCATGGTAAAGGTTTGTAGCATGCCTTTCCCTAGTAGGAGTGAAAAAAACATCACGGGGTGTTGTGAATCAAAGGGCCTGAGTCAGGATAGGCCGTGGGTGGCAATGTAGGAGGGAGAAAAGCACCACGGGGTGGTCAGGATGGGAAGGTCAGAAAACATGCAGTGGCAATGCAGGATCAGTTTCTGAAAAAAATCACGGGGTTGGACGCATTGTAAGGGTATGTAACAGGCCATTCACTAGTAGGAGTGAGAAAAACATCACGGGGTGGTCTTAATCCGAGGGCCTGAATTAGGATAGGCAGTGAGTGGCAATGTAGGATGGAGAAAAGCACCACGGGGTGGTCAACATGGGGAAGTCAGGAAACATACAGTGACAATGTAGGATAGGTTTCTGAAAAACATCGTGGGGTGGTGCCAATTGTAAGGATTTCTAACAAGCTATTCACAAGTAGGAGTGAAAAAAACATCACGGGGTGGTGTGAGTCAAAGGGCCTGAATTAGGAAAAGCAGTGAGTGTCAATGTAGGATGGAGAAAAGCACCACGGGTTGGTCAGCATGGGGAGATCAGGAAACATGCATTGGCAATGTAGGATAGGTTTCTGAAAAACATCGCTGGGTGGTGCGCATTGAAGGTGTTTCTAACAGGCCATTCACTACTAGGAGTGAGAAAAACATCACGGGGTTGTGTGAATCGGAGGGCCTGAATTAGGATAGGCATTGAGAGGCAATGTAGGATAGAGAAAATCAGCACAGCATGTTCAGCATGGGGAGCTCAGGAAACATGCATTGGCAATGTAGGATAGGTTTCTGAAAAACATCGTGGGGTTGGGTGCATTGTAACGGTTTCTAACAGGGCATTCCCTAGTAAAAGTGAGAAAAACATCACAGGGTGGTGTGAATCGGAGGGCCTGAATTATGATAGGCAATGAGTGCAATGTAGGATGGAGAAAAGCACCACGGGGTGGTCAGCATGGGGAGGTCAAGAAATATGATTGGCAAAGTATGATATGTTTCTGAAAAACATCGCCGGAAATTGCGCATTGTAAGACTTTCTAACAGGCCATTCACTAGTAGGAGTGAGAAAAACATAACTGGGTGGTGTGAATCGGAGGGCCTGAATTAGGATAAGCATTGAGGGGCAATGTAGGATGCAGAAAAGCACCACAGGCTGGTCAGCATGGGGAGGTGAGGAAACATGCAGTGTCAATGTAGGATAGGTATCTGAAAAAAAAAGTGGGGTGGTGTGCATTGTAAGGGTTTGTAACAGGCCATTCACTAGTAGGAGTGAGAAAAACATCACGGGGTGGTGTGAATCGGAGGGCCTGAATTAGGATAAGTATTGAGGGGCAATGAAGAACGGAGAAAAGCATCAGGGGTGGTCAACATGGGGAGGTCAGGAAAGATGTAATGGTAATTTAGGATAGGTTTCTGAAAAACATCACGGGATGGTGCGCATTGTCAGGCTTTCTAACATTCCATTCACTAGTAGGAGTGAGAAAAATATCACGGCGTGGTGTGAATTGGAGGGCCTGAATGAGGACAGGCAGTGAGTTGCAATGAAGGATGGAGAAAAGCACCGCGGGGTGGTCATCATGGGGAGGTCAGGACTCAGGCAGTGGCAATGTAGGATAGGTTTCTGAAAAAATCGCGGGTGGTGAGAATTGTATGGGTTTCTAACAGGCCATTCACAAGTAGGAGTGAGAAAAACATCACGGGGTGGTGTGAATCAGATGTTCTGAATTAGGATAGGCAGTGAGTTGCAATGTAGGATGGAGAAAAGCACCACGGGGTGGTAAGCATGGGGAGGTCATGAAACATGCAGTGGCAAAGTAGGATAGGTTTCTGAAAAAAAAAGTGGGGTGGTGCACATTGTAAGGGTTTCTAACAGGCCATTCACTTGTAGGAGTGAGAAAAACATCAAGGGGTGGTGTGAATCGGAGGGGCTGAATTAGAATAGGCAGTGAATGGCAATGAAGAATGAAGCAAAGCACCACGGGGTAGTCAACATGGGGAGGTCAGGAAACATGTAACAGAAATTTTGCATAGGTTTCTTAAAAACATCGCGGTATGGTGCACATTGTAAGGCTTTCTAACAAGCCATTCACAAGTAGGAGTGAAAAAACATCAGAAGGTGGGGTGAATCGGGGGGCCTGAATTAGGATAGGCTGTGGGTGGCAATGTAGGATGGAGAAAAGCACCACAGGGTGGTCAGCATGGGGAGGTCAGGAAACATGCAATGGCAATGTAGGATAGGTTTCTGAAAAACATCGCGGGGAGGTGCGCATTGTAAAGCTTTCTAACAAGCCATTCCCAAGTAGAAGTGAAAAAAACATCACGGGGTGGTGTGAATCAGAGGGGCTGAATTAGGATAGGCAGTGAATGGCAATGAAGAATGGAGAAAAGCACCACGGGGTCGTCAACATGGGGAGGCCAGGAAACATGTAATGGCAATTTAGGATAGGTTTCTTAAAAACATCGCGGGGTGGTGCGCATTGTAAGGCTTTCTAACAAGCCATTCACGAGAAGGAGAGAAAAATCATCAGAAGGTGGTGTGAATCGGAGGGCCTGACTTAGGATAGGCTGTGAGTGGCAATGTAGGATGGAGAAAAGCACCACAGGGTGGTCAGCATGGCGAGGTCAGGAAACATGCAATGGCAATGTATTATAGGTTTCTGAAAAACATCGCGGGGTGGTGCGCATTGTAAGGCTTTCTAACAAGCCATTCCCAAGTAGAAGTGAAAAAAGCATCACGGGGTGGTGTGAATAAGACAGCCTGAATGAGGATAGGCAGTGAGTGGCAATGAAGAATGGAGAAAAGCATCACAGGGTGTTCAACATTGGGTTGTCAGGAAACATGCAGTGGTAATGTAGGATAGGTTTCTGAAAAAAAAAAGCGGGGTGGTGCGCATTGTAAGGGTTTCTAACAGGCCATTCACTTGGAGGAGTGAGAAAAATATCACGGGGTGTTGTGAATCAGAGGGCCTGAATTAGGATAGGCAGTGATTGGCAATGTAGGATGGAGAAAAGCACCACAGGGTGGTCAGCATGGGGAGGTCAGGACCCATGCATTGGCAATGTAGGATAGGTTTCTGAAAAACATCGCCGGGTGGTGTGAATTGTAAGGCTTTCTAACAGGACATTCACTAGTAGGAGTGAGAAAAACATCACGGGGTGGTGTGAATCGGATGGCCTGAATTAGGATAGGCAATGAGTGGCAATGAAGAATGGAGAAAAGCACCACGGGGTGGTCAATATGGGGAGGTCAGGAAACATGCATTGGCAATGTAGAATAGGTTTCTGAAAAACATCGCCGGGTGGTGCGCATTGTAAGGGTTTCTAACCGGCCATTCACGAGTAGAAGTGAGAAAAACATCAGAGGGTGGTGTGAATCGGAGGGCCTGAATCAGGATAGGCAGTGAGTGGCAATGCAGGATGGAGAAAAGCACCACTGGGTGGTCTGCATGGGGAGGTCAGGAAACATGCAGTGGCAATTTAGGATAGGTTTCTGAAAAACATCGCGGGGTGGTGCCCATTGTAAGGATTTCTAACAAGCCATTCACAAGTAGGATTGAAAAAAACATCACCGGGTGGTGTGAATAGAAGGGCCTGAATTAGTATAGGCTGTTAGTGGCAATGTAGGATGGAGAAAAGCACCATGGTGTGGTCAGCATGGGGAGGTGAGGAAACATGCAGTGGCAAAGTAGGATAGGTTTCTGAAAAAAAAAGTAGGGTGGTGAACATTGTAAGGGTTTCTAACAGGCCATTCACTTGTAGGAGTGAGAAAAACATCAAGGGGTGGTGTGAATCCGAGGGGCTGAATTAGAATAGGCAGTGAATGGTAATGAAGAATGGAGAAAAGCACCACGGGGTGGTCAACATGGGGAGGTCAGGAAACATGTAACAGAAATTTTGCATAGGATTCTTAAAAACATCGCTGTGTTGGACATTGTAAGGCTTTCTAACAAGCCATTCACAAGTAGGAGTGAAAAAACATCAGAAGGTGGGGTGAATCGGGGGGCCTGAATTAGGATAGGCTGTGGGTGGCTATGTAGGATGGAGAAAAGCACCACAGGGTGGTCAGGATGGGGAGGTCAGGAAACATGCAATGGCAATGTAGGATAGGTTTCTGAAAAACATCGCGGGGAGGTGCGCATTGTAAAGCTTTCTAACAAGCCATTCCCAAGTAGAAGTGAAAAAAACATCACGGGGTGGTGTGAATCAGAGGGGCTGAATTAGGATAGGCAGTGAATGGCAATGAAGAATGGAGAAAAGCACCACGGGGTCGTCAACATGGGGAGGTCAGGAAACATGTAATGGCAATTTAGGATAGGTTTCTTAAAAACATCGCGGGGTGGTGCGCATTGTAAGGCTTTCTAACAAGCCATTCACGAGAAGGAGAGAAAAAACATCAGAAGGTGGTGTGAATCAGGGGGCCTGACTTAGGATAGGCTGTGAGTGGCAATGTAGGATGGAGAAAAGCACCACAGGGTGGTCAGCATGGCGAGGTCAGGAACCATGCAATGGCAATGTATTATAGGTTTTTGAAAAACATCGCGGGGTGGTGCGCATTGTAAGGCTTTCTAACAAGCCATTCCCAAGTAGAAGTGAAAAAAACATCACGGGGTGGTGTGAATAAGACAGCCTGAATGAGGATAGGCAGTGAGTGGCAATGAAGAATGGAGAAAAGCACCACAGGGTGGTCAGCATGGGGAGGTCAGGACCCATGCATTGGCAATGTAGGATAGGTTTCTGAAAAACATCGCCGGGTGGTGTGCATTGTAAGGATTTCTAACAGGACATTCACTAGTAGGAGTGAGAAAAACATCACGGGGTGGTGTGAATAGGAGGGCCTGAAATAGGATAGGCCGTGAGTGGCAACGTAGGATGGAGAAAAGCACCATGGGGTGGTCAACATGGGGAGGTCAGGAATCATGCAGTGGCAATGTAGGATAGGTTTCTGAAAAACATCTCGGGGTGGGGGCATTCCCTAGTAGGAGTGAGAAAAATATAATGGGCTGGTGTGAATCGGAGGGCCTGAATCAGGATAGGCAGTGAGTGGCAACGTAGGATGGAGAAGGGCACCACGGGGTGCTCAGGATGCTTAGGTCAGGAAACATGCAGTGGCAGGGTAGGATAGTTTTCTGAAATACATCAGGGGTGGTGCGCATTGTAAGGTTTTTTCTAACAGGCCATTCACTAGTAGGAGTGAGAAAAACATCACGGGGCAGTTTGAATCAGATGTTCTGAATTACGATAGACAGTGAGTGGCAATGTAGGATGGAGAAATGCACCAAGGGATGGTCAGCATGCGGAGGTCAGGAAACATGCATAGGCAATGTAGGATAGGTTTCTGAAAAACATCGCTGGGTGGTGAGCATTGTAACGCTTTCTAACAGGCCATTCACTAGTAGGAGTGAGAAAAACATCACGGGGTGGTGTGAATAGAGGGCCTGAATTAGGATAGGCAGTGAGTGGCAACGTACGATGGAGAAAAGCACCATGGGGTGGTCAGCATGGGGACGTCAGGAATCATGCAGTGGCAATGTAGGATATGTTTCTGAAAAACATCGCGGGGTGGTGCGCATGGTAAAGGTTTGTAGCATGCCTTTCCCTAGTAGGAGTGAAAAAAACATCACGGGGTGTTGTGAATCGAAGGGTCTGAGTCAGGATAGGCCATGGGTGGCAATGTAGGAGGGAGAAAAGCACCACGGGGTGGTCAGGATGGGAAGGTCAGAAAACATGCAGTGGCAATGCAGGATCAGTTTCTGAAAAACATCACGGGGTTGGACGCATTGTAAGGGTATGTAACAGGCCATTCACTAGTAGGAGTGAGAAAAACATCACGGGGTGGTCTTAATCGGAGGGCCTGAATTAGGATAGGCAGTGAGTGGCAATGTAGGATGGAGAAAAGCACCACGGGGTGGTCAACATGGGGAAGTCAGGAAACATACACTGACAATGTAGGATAGGTTTCTGAAAAACATCGTGGGGTGGTGCCAATTGTAAGGATTTCTAACAAGCCATTCACAAGTAGGAGTGAAAAAAACATCACGGGGTGGTGTGAGTCAAAGGGCCTGAATTAGGAAAAGCAGTGAGTGTCAATGTTGGATGGAGAAAAGCACCAAGGGTTGGTCAGCATGGGGAGATCAGGAAACATGCATTGGCAATGTAGGATAGGTTTCTGAAAAACATCGCTGGGTGGTGCGCATTGAAGGGGTTTCTAACAGGCCATTCACTACTAGGAGTGAGAAAAACATCACGGGGTTGTGTGAATCGGAGGGCCTGAATTAGGATAGGCATTGAGAGGCAATGTAGGATAGAGAAAATCAGCACAGCATGTTCAGCATGGGGAGCTCAGGAAACATGCAGTGGCAATGTAGGATAGGTTTCTGAAAAACATCGTGGGGTTGGGTGCATTGTAACGGTTTCTAACAGGGCATTCCCTAGTAAAAGTGAGAAAAACATCACAGGGTGGTGTGAATCGGAGGGCCTGAATCAGGATAGGCAGTGAGTGGCAACGTAGGATGGAGAAGGGCACCACGGGGTACTCAGGATGCGGAGGTCAGGAAACATGCAGTGGCAGGGTAGGATAGGTTTCTGAAAAACATTGCGGGGTGGTGCACATTGTAAGGGTTTCTAAAAGGTCTTTCACTAGTAGGATTGAGAAAAACATCACGGGGTGGTGTGAATCGGATGGCCTGAATTAGGATAGGCAATGAGTGGCAATGAAGAATGGAGAAAAGCACCACGGGGTGGTCAATATGGGGAGGTCAGGAAACATGCAATGGCAATGTAGGATAGGTTTCTGAAAAACATCGCGGGGTGGTGCCCATTATAAGGATTTCTAAAAAGCCATTCACAAATAAGAGTGAAAAAACATCACGGGGTGGTGTGAATCGAAGGGCCTGAATGAGGATAGGCTGTGAGTGGCAATGTAGGGTGGAGAAACGCACCACGGAATGGTCATCATGGGGAGGCAAGACAAAATGCCGTGGCAATGTAGTATAGGTTTCTGAAAAACATCAAAGTGTTGTGGGCATTGTAAGAGTTTCTAACAGGCCATTCAGTAGAAGGAGTGAGAAAAATATAACGGGGTGGTGTGAATTGGAGGGCCTGAATCAGGATAGGCACTGAGTGGCAATGTAGGATGGAGAAAAGCACCACGTGGTAGTCAGAGTCAGGAAACATGCATTGGCAATGTAGAATAAGTTTCTGAAAAACATCGCCGGGTGGTGCGCATTGTAAGGGTTTCTAACCGGCCATTCACGAGTAGAAGTGAGAAAAACATCAGAGGGTGGTGTGAATCGGAGGGCCTGAATCAGGATAGGCAGTGAGTGGCAATGAAGGATGGAGAAAAGCACCGCGGGGTGGTCATCATGGGGAGGTCAGGACTCAGGCAGTGGCAATGTAGGATAGGTTTCTGAAAAAATCGCGGGTGGTGAGAATTGTATGGGTTTCTAACAGGCCATTCACAAGTAGGAGTGAGAAAAACATCACGGGGTGGTGTGAATCAGATGTTCTGAATTAGGATAGGCAGTGAGTTGCAATGTAGGATGGAGAAAAGCACCACGGGGTGGTAAGCATGGGGAGGTCATGAAACATGCAGTGGCAAAGTAGGATAGGTTTCTGAAAAAAAAAGTGGGGTGGTGCACATTGTAAGGGTTTCTAACAGGCCATTCACTTGTAGGAGTGAGAAAAACATCAAGGGGTGGTGTGAATCGGAGGGGCTGAATTAGAATAGGCAGTGAATGGCAATGAAGAATGAAGAAAAGCACCACGGGGTAGTCAACATGGGGAGGTCAGGAAACATGTAACAGAAATTTTGCATAGGTTTCTTAAAAACATCGCGGTATGGTGCACATTGTAAGGCTTTCTAACAAGCCATTCATAAGTAGGAGTGAAAAAACATCAGAAGGTGGGGTGAATCGGGGGGCCTGAATTAGGATAGGCTGTGGGTGGCAATGTAGGATGGAGAAAAGCACCACAGGGTGGTCAGCATGGGGAGGTCAGGAAACATGCAATGGCAATGTAGGATAGGTTTCTGAAAAACATCGCGGGGAGGTGCGCATTGTAAAGCTTTCTAACAAGCCATTCCCAAGTAGAAGTGAAAAAAACATCACGCGGTGGTGTGAATCAGAGGGGCTGAATTAGGATAGGCAGTGAATGGCAATGAAGAATGGAGAAAAGCACCACGGGGTCGTCAACATGGGGAGGCCAGGAAACATGTAATGGCAATTTAGGATAGGTTTCTTAAAAACATCGCGGGGTGGTGCGCATTGTAAGGTTTTCTAACAAGCCATTCACGAGAAGGAGAGAAAAATCATCAGAAGGTGGTGTGAATCGGAGGGCCTGACTTAGGATAGGCTGTGAGTGGCAATGTAGGATGGAGAAAAGCACCACAGGGTGGTCCGCATGGCGAGGTCAGGAAACATGCAATGGCAATGTATTATAGGTTTCTGAAAAACATCGCGGGGTGGTGCGCATTGTAAGGCTTTCTAACAAGCCATTCCCAAGTAGAAGTGAAAAAAGCATCACGGGGTGGTGTGAATAAGACAGCCTGAATGAGGATAGGCAGTGAGTGGCAATGAAGAATGGAGAAAAGCATCACAGGGTGTTCAACATTGGGTTGTCAGGAAACATGCAGTGGTAATGTAGGATAGGTTTCTGAAAAAAAAAAGCGGGGTGGTGCGCATTGTAAGGGTTTCTAACAGGCCATTCACTTGGAGGAGTGAGAAAAATATCACGGGGTGTTGTGAATCAGAGGGCCTGAATTAGGATAGGCAGTGATTGGCAATGTAGGATGGAGAAAAGCACCACAGGGTGGTCAGCATGGGGAGGTCAGGACCCATGCATTGGCAATGTAGGATAGGTTTCTGAAAAACATCGCCGGGTGGTGTGAATTGTAAGGCTTTCTAACAGGACATTCACTAGTAGGAGTGAGAAAAACATCACGGGGTGGTGTGAATCGGATGGCCTGAATTAGGATAGGCAATGAGTGGCAATGAAGAATGGAGAAAAGCACCACGGGGTGGTCAATATGGGGAGGTCAGGAAACATGCATTGGCAATGTAGAATAGGTTTCTGAAAAACATCGCCGGGTGGTGCGCATTGTAAGGGTTTCTAACCGGCCATTCACGAGTAGAAGTGAGAAAAACATCAGAGGGTGGTGTGAATCGGAGGGCCTGAATCAGGATAGGCAGTGAGTGGCAATGCAGGATGGAGAAAAGCACCACTGGGTGGTCTGCATGGGGAGGTCAGGAAACATGCAGTGGCAATTTAGGATAGGTTTCTGAAAAACATCGCGGGGTGGTGCCCATTGTAAGGATTTCTAACAAGCCATTCACAAGTAGGAGTGAAAAAAACATCACCGGGTGGTGTGAATAGAAGGGCCTGAATTAGTATAGGCTGTTAGTGGCAATGTAGGATGGAGAAAAGCACCATGGTGTGGTCAGCATGGGGAGGAGAGGAAACATGCAGTGGCAAAGTAGGATAGGTTTCTGAAAAAAAAAGTAGGGTGGTGAACATTGTAAGGGTTTCTAACAGGCCATTCACTTGTAGGAGTGAGAAAAACATCAAGGGGTGGTGTGAATCCGAGGGGCTGAATTAGAATAGGCAGTGAATGGTAATGAAGAATGGAGAAAAGCACCACGGGGTGGTCAACATGGGGAGGTCAGGAAACATGTAACAGAAATTTTGCATAGGATTCTTAAAAACATCGCTGTGTTGGACATTGTAAGGCTTTCTAACAAGCCATTCACAAGTAGGAGTGAAAAAACATCAGAAGGTGGGGTGAATCGGGGGGCCTGAATTAGGATAGGCTGTGGGTGGCTATGTAGGATGGAGAAAAGCACCACAGGGTGGTCAGGATGGGGAGGTCAGGAAACATGCAATGGCAATGTAGGATAGGTTTCTGAAAAACATCGCGGGGAGGTGCGCATTGTAAAGCTTTCTAACAAGCCATTCCCAAGTAGAAGTGAAAAAAACATCACGGGGTGGTGTGAATCAGAGGGGCTGAATTAGGATAGGCAGTGAATGGCAATGAAGAATGGAGAAAAGCACCACGGGGTCGTCAACATGGGGAGGTCAGGAAACATGTAATGGCAATTTAGGATAGGTTTCTTAAAAACATCGCGGGGTGGTGCGCATTGTAAGGCTTTCTAACAAGCCATTCACGAGAAGGAGAGAAAAAACATCAGAAGGTGGTGTGAATCAGGGGGCCTGACTTAGGATAGGCTGTGAGTGGCAATGTAGGATGGAGAAAAGCACCACAGGGTGGTCAGCATGGCGAGGTCAGGAAACATGCAATGGCAATGTATTATAGGTTTTTGAAAAACATCGCGGGGTGGTGCGCATTGTAAGGCTTTCTAACAAGCCATTCCCAAGTAGAAGTGAAAAAAACATCACGGGGTGGTGTGAATAAGACAGCCTGAATGAGGATAGGCAGTGAGTGGCAATGAAGAATGGAGAAAAGCACCACAGGGTGGTCAGCATGGGGAGGTCAGGACCCATGCATTGGCAATGTAGGATAGGTTTCTGAAAAACATCGCCGGGTGGTGTGCATTGTAAGGCTTTCTAACAGGACATTCACTAGTAGGAGTGAGAAAAACATCACGGGGTGGTGTGAATAGGAGGGCCTGAAATAGGATAGGCCGTGAGTGGCAACGTAGGATGGAGAAAAGCACCATGGGGTGGTCAACATGGGGAGGTCAGGAATCATGCAGTGGCAATGTAGGATAGGTTTCTGAAAAACATCTCGGGGTGGGGGCATTCCCTAGTAGGAGTGAGAAAAATATAATGGGCTGGTGTGAATCGGAGGGCCTGAATCAGGATAGGCAGTGAGTGGCAACGTAGGATGGAGAAGGGCACCACGGGGTGCTCAGGATGCTTAGGTCAGGAAACATGCAGTGGCAGGGTAGGATAGTTTTCTGAAATACATCAGGGGTGGTGCGCATTGTAAGGTTTTTTCTAACAGGCCATTCACTAGTAGGAGTGAGAAAAACATCACGGGGCAGTTTGAATCAGATGTTCTGAATTACGATAGACAGTGAGTGGCAATGTAGGATGGAGAAATGCACCAAGGGATGGTCAGCATGCGGAGGTCAGGAAACATGCATAGGCAATGTAGGATAGGTTTCTGAAAAACATCGCTGGGTGGTGAGCATTGTAACGCTTTCTAACAGGCCATTCACTAGTAGGAGTGAGAAAAACATCACGGGGTGGTGTGAATAGAGGGCCTGAATTAGGATAGGCAGTGAGTGGCAACGTACGATGGAGAAAAGCACCATGGGGTGGTCAGCATGGGGACGTCAGGAATCATGCAGTGGCAATGTAGGATATGTTTCTGAAAAACATCGCGGGGTGGTGCGCATGGTAAAGGTTTGTAGCATGCCTTTCCCTAGTAGGAGTGAAAAAAACATCACGGGGTGTTGTGAATCGAAGGGTCTGAGTCAGGATAGGCCATGGGTGGCAATGTAGGAGGGAGAAAAGCACCACGGGGTGGTCAGGATGGGAAGGTCAGAAAACATGCAGTGGCAATGCAGGATCAGTTTCTGAAAAACATCACGGGGTTGGACGCATTGTAAGGGTATGTAACAGGCCATTCACTAGTAGGAGTGAGAAAAACATCACGGGGTGGTCTTAATCGGAGGGCCTGAATTAGGATAGGCAGTGAGTGGCAATGTAGGATGGAGAAAAGCACCACGGGGTGGTCAACATGGGGAAGTCAGGAAACATACACTGACAATGTAGGATAGGTTTCTGAAAAACATCGTGGGGTGGTGCCAATTGTAAGGATTTCTAACAAGCCATTCACAAGTAGGAGTGAAAAAAACATCACGGGGTGGTGTGAGTCAAAGGGCCTGAATTAGGAAAAGCAGTGAGTGTCAATGTTGGATGGAGAAAAGCACCAAGGGTTGGTCAGCATGGGGAGATCAGGAAACATGCATTGGCAATGTAGGATAGGTTTCTGAAAAACATCGCTGGGTGGTGCGCATTGAAGGGGTTTCTAACAGGCCATTCACTACTAGGAGTGAGAAAAACATCACGGGGTTGTGTGAATCGGAGGGCCTGAATTAGGATAGGCATTGAGAGGCAATGTAGGATAGAGAAAATCAGCACAGCATGTTCAGCATGGGGAGCTCAGGAAACATGCAGTGGCAATGTAGGATAGGTTTCTGAAAAACATCGTGGGGTTGGGTGCATTGTAACGGTTTCTAACAGGGCATTCCCTAGTAAAAGTGAGAAAAACATCACAGGGTGGTGTGAATCGGAGGGCCTGAATCAGGATAGGCAGTGAGTGGCAACGTAGGATGGAGAAGGGCACCACGGGGTACTCAGGATGCGGAGGTCAGGAAACATGCAGTGGCAGGGTAGGATAGGTTTCTGAAAAACATTGCGGGGTGGTGCACATTGTAAGGGTTTCTAAAAGGTCTTTCACTAGTAGGATTGAGAAAAACATCACGGGGTGGTGTGAATCGGATGGCCTGAATTAGGATAGGCAATGAGTGGCAATGAAGAATGGAGAAAAGCACCACGGGGTGGTCAATATGGGGAGGTCAGGAAACATGCAATGGCAATGTAGGATAGGTTTCTGAAAAACATCGCGGGGTGGTGCCCATTATAAGGATTTCTAAAAAGCCATTCACAAATAAGAGTGAAAAAACATCACGGGGTGGTGTGAATCGAAGGGCCTGAATGAGGATAGGCTGTGAGTGGCAATGTAGGGTGGAGAAACGCACCACGGAATGGTCATCATGGGGAGGCAAGACAAAATGCCGTGGCAATGTAGTATAGGTTTCTGAAAAACATCAAAGTGTTGTGGGCATTGTAAGAGTTTCTAACAGGCCATTCAGTAGAAGGAGTGAGAAAAATATAACGGGGTGGTGTGAATTGGAGGGCCTGAATCAGGATAGGCACTGAGTGGCAATGTAGGATGGAGAAAAGCACCACGTGGTAGTCAGAATGGGGAGGTCAGGAAACATGCATTGGCAATGTAGAATAAGTTTCTGAAAAACATCGCCGGGTGGTGCGCATTGTAAGGGTTTCTAACCGGCCATTCACGAGTAGAAGTGAGAAAAACATCAGAGGATGGTGTGAATCGGAGGGCCTGAATCAGGATAGGCAGTGAGTGGCAATGAAGGATGGAGAAAAGCACCGCGGGGTGGTCATCATGGGGAGGTCAGGACTCAGGCAGTGGCAATGTAGGATAGGTTTCTGAAAAAATCGCGGGTGGTGAGAATTGTATGGGTTTCTAACAGGCCATTCACAAGTAGGAGTGAGAAAAACATCACGGGGTGGTGTGAATCAGATGTTCTGAATTAGGATAGGCAGTGAGTTGCAATGTAGGATGGAGAAAAGCACCACGGGGTGGTAAGCATGGGGAGGTCATGAAACATGCAGTGGCAAAGTAGGATAGGTTTCTGAAAAAAAAAAGTGGGGTGGTGCACATTGTAAGGGTTTCTAACAGGCCATTCACTTGTAGGAGTGAGAAAAACATCAAGGGGTGGTGTGAATCGGAGGGGCTGAATTAGAAGAGGCAGTGAATGGCAATGAAGAATGAAGAAAAGCACCACGGGGTAGTCAACATGGGGAGGTCAGGAAACATGTAACAGAAATTTTGCATAGGTTTCTTAAAAACATCGCGGTATGGTGCACATTGTAAGGCTTTCTAACAAGCCATTCACAAGTAGGAGTGAAAAAACATCAGAAGGTGGGGTGAATCGGGGGGCCTGAATTAGGATAGGCTGTGGGTGGCAATGTAGGATGGAGAAAAGCACCACAGGGTGGTCAGCATGGGGAGGTCAGGAAACATGCAATGGCAATGTAGGATAGGTTTCTGAAAAACATCGCGGGGAGGTGCGCATTGTAAAGCTTTCTAACAAGCCATTCCCAAGTAGAAGTGAAAAAAACATCACGCGGTGGTGTGAATCAGAGGGGCTGAATTAGGATAGGCAGTGAATGGCAATGAAGAATGGAGAAAAGCACCACGGGGTCGTCAACATGGGGAGGCCAGGAAACATGTAATGGCAATTTAGGATAGGTTTCTTAAAAACATCGCGGGGTGGTGCGCATTGTAAGGCTTTCTAACAAGCCATTCACGAGAAGGAGAGAAAAATCATCAGAAGGTGGTGTGAATCGGAGGGCCTGACTTAGGATAGGCTGTGAGTGGCAATGTAGGATGGAGAAAAGCACCACAGGGTGGTCAGCATGGCGAGGTCAGGAAACATGCAATGGCAATGTATTATAGGTTTCTGAAAAACATCGCGGGGTGGTGCGCATTGTAAGGCTTTCTAACAAGCCATTCCCAAGTAGAAGTGAAAAAAGCATCACGGGGTGGTGTGAATAAGACAGCCTGAATGAGGATAGGCAGTGAGTGGCAATGAAGAATGGAGAAAAGCATCACAGGGTGTTCAACATTGGGTTGTCAGGAAACATGCAGTGGTAATGTAGGATAGGTTTCTGAAAAAAAAAAGCGGGGTGGTGCGCATTGTAAGGGTTTCTAACAGGCCATTCACTTGAAGGAGTGAGAAAAATATCACGGGGTGTTGTGAATCAGAGGGCCTGAATTAGGATAGGCAGTGATTGGCAATGTAGGATGGAGAAAAGCACCACAGGGTGGTCAGCATGGGGAGGTCAGGACCCATGCATTGGCAATGTAGGATAGGTTTCTGAAAAACATCGCCGGGTGGTGTGAATTGTAAGGCTTTCTAACAGGACATTCACTAGTAGGAGTGAGAAAAACATCACGGGGTGGTGTGAATCGGATGGCCTGAATTAGGATAGGCAATGAGTGGCAATGAAGAATGGAGAAAAGCACCACGGGGTGGTCAATATGGGGAGGTCAGGAAACATGCATTGGCAATGTAGAATAGGTTTCTGAAAAACATCGCCGGGTGGTGCGCATTGTAAGGGTTTCTAACCGGCCATTCACGAGTAGAAGTGAGAAAAACATCAGAGGGTGGTGTGAATCGGAGGGCCTGAATCAGGATAGGCAGTGAGTGGCAATGCAGGATGGAGAAAAGCACCACTGGGTGGTCTGCATGGGGAGGTCAGGAAACATGCAGTGGCAATTTAGGATAGGTTTCTGAAAAACATCGCGGGGTGGTGCCCATTGTAAGGATTTCTAACAAGCCATTCACAAGTAGGAGTGAAAAAAACATCACCGGGTGGTGTGAATAGAAGGGCCTGAATTAGTATAGGCTGTTAGTGGCAATGTAGGATGGAGAAAAGCACCATGGTGTGGTCAGCATGGGGAGGTGAGGAAACATGCAGTGGCAAAGTAGGATAGGTTTCTGAAAAAAAAAGTAGGGTGGTGAACATTGTAAGGGTTTCTAACAGGCCATTCACTTGTAGGAGTGAGAAAAACATCAAGGGGTGGTGTGAATCCGAGGGGCTGAATTAGAATAGGCAGTGAATGGTAATGAAGAATGGAGAAAAGCACCACGGGGTGGTCAACATGGGGAGGTCAGGAAACATGTAACAGAAATTTTGCATAGGATTCTTAAAAACATCGCTGTGTTGGACATTGTAAGGCTTTCTAACAAGCCATTCACAAGTAGGAGTGAAAAAACATCAGAAGGTGGGGTGAATCGGGGGGCCTGAATTAGGATAGGCTGTGGGTGGCTATGTAGGATGGAGAAAAGCACCACAGGGTGGTCAGGATGGGGAGGTCAGGAAACATGCAATGGCAATGTAGGATAGGTTTCTGAAAAACATCGCGGGGAGGTGCGCATTGTAAAGCTTTCTAACAAGCCATTCCCAAGTAGAAGTGAAAAAAACATCACGGGGTGGTGTGAATCAGAGGGGCTGAATTAGGATAGGCAGTGAATGGCAATGAAGAATGGAGAAAAGCACCACGGGGTCGTCAACATGGGGAGGTCAGGAAACATGTAATGGCAATTTAGGATAGGTTTCTTAAAAACATCGCGGGGTGGTGCGCATTGTAAGGCTTTCTAACAAGCCATTCACGAGAAGGAGAGAAAAAACATCAGAAGGTGGTGTGAATCAGGGGGCCTGACTTAGGATAGGCTGTGAGTGGCAATGTAGGATGGAGAAAAGCACCACAGGGTGGTCAGCATGGCGAGCTCAGGAAACATGCAATGGCAATGTATTATAGGTTTTTGAAAAACATCGCGGGGTGGTGCGCATTGTAAGGCTTTCTAACAAGCCATTCCCAAGTAGAAGTGAAAAAAACATCACGGGGTGGTGTGAATAAGACAGCCTGAATGAGGATAGGCAGTGAGTGGCAATGAAGAATGGAGAAAAGCACCACAGGGTGGTCAGCATGGGGAGGTCAGGACCCATGCATTGGCAATGTAGGATAGGTTTCTGAAAAACATCGCTGGGTGGTGTGCATTGTAAGGCTTTCTAACAGGACATTCACTAGTAGGAGTGAGAAAAACATCACGGGGTGGTGTGAATAGGAGGGCCTGAAATAGGATAGGCCGTGAGTGGCAACGTAGGATGGAGAAAAGCACCATGGGGTGGTCAACATGGGGAGGTCAGGAATCATGCAGTGGCAATGTAGGATAGGTTTCTGAAAAACATCTCGGGGTGGGGGCATTCCCTAGTAGGAGTGAGAAAAATATAATGGGCTGGTGTGAATCGGAGGGCCTGAATCAGGATAGGCAGTGAGTGGCAACGTAGGATGGAGAAGGGCACCACGGGGTGCTCAGGATGCTTAGGTCAGGAAACATGCAGTGGCAGGGTAGGATAGTTTTCTGAAATACATCAGGGGTGGTGCGCATTGTAAGGTTTTTTCTAACAGGCCATTCACTAGTAGGAGTGAGAAAAACATCACGGGGCAGTTTGAATCAGATGTTCTGAATTACGATAGACAGTGAGTGGCAATGTAGGATGGAGAAATGCACCAAGGGATGGTCAGCATGCGGAGGTCAGGAAACATGCATAGGCAATGTAGGATAGGTTTCTGAAAAACATCGCTGGGTGGTGAGCATTGTAACGCTTTCTAACAGGCCATTCACTAGTAGGAGTGAGAAAAACATCACGGGGTGGTGTGAATAGAGGGCCTGAATTAGGATAGGCAGTGAGTGGCAACGTACGATGGAGAAAAGCACCATGGGGTGGTCAGCATGGGGACGTCAGGAATCATGCAGTGGCAATGTAGGATATGTTTCTGAAAAACATCGCGGGGTGGTGCGCATGGTAAAGGTTTGTAGCATGCCTTTCCCTAGTAGGAGTGAAAAAAACATCACGGGGTGTTGTGAATCGAAGGGTCTGAGTCAGGATAGGCCGTGGGTGGCAATGTAGGAGGGAGAAAAGCACCACGGGGTGGTCAGGATGGGAAGGTCAGAAAACATGCAGTGGCAATGCAGGATCAGTTTCTGAAAAACATCACGGGGTTGGACGCATTGTAAGGGTATGTAACAGGCCATTCACTAGTAGGAGTGAGAAAAACATCACGGGGTGGTCTTAATCGGAGGGCCTGAATTAGGATAGGCAGTGAGTGGCAATGTAGGATGGAGAAAAGCACCACGGGGTGGTCAACATGGGGAAGTCAGGAAACATACACTGACAATGTAGGATAGGTTTCTGAAAAACATCGTGGGGTGGTGCCAATTGAAAGGATTTCTAACAAGCCATTCACAAGTAGGAGTGAAAAAAACATCACGGGGTGGTGTGAGTCAAAGGGCCTGAATTAGGAAAAGCAGTGAGTGTCAATGTTGGATGGAGAAAAGCACCACGGGTTGGTCAGCATGGGGAGATCAGGAAACATGCATTGGCAATGTAGGATAGGTTTCTGAAAAACATCGCTGGGTGGTGCGCATTGAAGGGGTTTCTAACAGGCCATTCACTACTAGGAGTGAGAAAAACATCAAGGGGTTGTGTGAATCGGAGGGCCTGAATTAGGATAGGCATTGAGAGGCAATGTAGGATAGAGAAAATCAGCACAGCATGTTCAGCATGGGGAGCTCAGGAAACATGCAGTGGCAATGTAGGATAGGTTTCTGAAAAACATCGTGGGGTTGGGTGCATTGTAACGGTTTCTAACAGGGCATTCCCTAGTAAAAGTGAGAAAAACATCACAGGGTGGTGTGAATCGGAGGGCCTGAATCAGGATAGGCAGTGAGTGGCAACGTAGGATGGAGAAGGGCACCACGGGGTGCTCAGGATGCGGAGGTCAGGAAACATGCGGTGGCAGGGTACGATAGGTTTCTGAAAAACATTGCGGGGTGGTGCACATTGTAAGGGTTTCTAAAAGGTCTCTCACTAGTAGGATTGAGAAAAACATCACGGGGTGGTGTGAATCGGATGGCCTGAATTAGGATAGGCAATGAGTGGCAATGAAGAATGGAGAAAAGCACCACGGGGTGGTCAATATGGGGAGGTCAGGAAACATGCAATGGCAATGTAGGATAGGTTTCTGAAAAACATCGCGGGGTGGTGCCCATTGTAAGGATTTCTAAAAAGCCATTCACGAATAAGAGTGAAAAAACATCACGGGGTGGTGTGAATCGAAGGGCCTGAATGAGGATAGGCTGTGAGTGGCAATGTAGGATGGAGAAACGCACCACGGAATGGTCATCATGGGGAGGCAAGACAAAATGCCGTGGCAATGTAGTATAGGTTTCTGAAAAACATCAAAGTGTTGTGGGCATTGTAAGAGTTTCTAACAGGCCATTCAGTAGAAGGAGTGAGAAAAATATAACGGGGTGGTGTGAATTGGAGGGCCTGAATCAGGATAGGCACTGAGTGGCAATGTAGGATGGAGAAAAGCACCACGTGGTAGTCAGCATGGGGAGGTCAGGAAACATGCATTAGCAATGTAGAATAGGTTTCTGAAAAACATCGCCGGGTGGTGCGCATTGTAAGGGTTTCTAACCGGCCATTCACGCGTAGAAGTGAGAAAAACATCAGAGGGTGGTGTGAATCGGAGGGCCTGAATCAGGATAGGCAGTGAGTGGCAATGCAGGATGGAGAAAAGCACCACTGGGTGGTCTGCATGGTGAGGTCAGGAAACATGCAGTGGCAATTTAGGATAGGTTTCTGAAAAACATCGCAGGGTGGTGCCCATTGTAAGGATTTCTAACAAGCCATTCACAAGTAGGAGTGAAAAAAACATCACCGGGTGGTGTGAATAGAAGGGCCTGAATTAGTATAGGCTGTTAGTGGCAATGTAGGATGGAGAAAAGCACCATGGTGTGGTCAGCATGGGGAGGTGAGGAAACATGCAGTGGCAAAGTAGGATAGGTTTCTGAAAAAAAAAGTAGGGTGGTGCACATTGTAAGGGTTTCTAACAGGCCATTCACTTGTAGGAGTGAGAAAAACATCAAGGGGTGGTGTGAATCGGAGGGGCTGAATTAGAATAGGCAGTGAATGGCAATGAAGAATGGAGAAAAGCACCACGGGGTGGTCAACATGGGGAGGTCAGGAAACATGTAACAGAAATTTTGCATAGGATTCTTAAAAACATCGTGGTGTGGTGGACATTGTAAGGCTTTCTAACAAGCCATTCACAAGTAGGAGTGAAAAAACATCAGAAGGTGGGGTGAATCGGGGGGCCTGAATTAGGATAGGCTGTGGGTGGCTACGTAGGATGGAGAAAAGCACCACAGGGTGGTCAGCATGGGGAGGTCAGGAAACATGCAATGGCAATGTAGGATAGGTTTCTGAAAAACATCGCGGGGAGGTGCGCATTGTAAAGCTTTCTAACAAGCCATTCCCAAGTAGAAGTGAAAAAAACATCACGGGGTGGTGTGAATCAGAGGGCCTGAATTAGGATAGGCAGTGAATTTCAATGAAGAATGGAGAAAAGCACCACGGGGTCGTCAACATGGGGAGGTCAGGAAACATGTAATGGCAATTTAGGATAGGTTTCTTAAGAACATCGCGGGGTGGTGCGCATTGTAAGGCTTTCTAAAAAGCCATTCACGAGAAGGAGAGAAAAAACATCAGAAGGTGGTGTGAATCGGGGGGCCTGACTTAGGATAGGCTGTGAGTGGCAATGTAGGATGGAGAAAAGCACCACAGGGTGGTCAGCATGGCGAGGTCAGGAAACATGCTATGGCAATGTATTATAGGTTTTTGAAAAACATCGCGGGGTGGTGCGCATTGTAAGGCTTTCTAACAAGCCATTACCAAGTAGAAGTGAAAAAAACATCACGGGGTGGTGTGAATAAGACAGCCTGAATGAGGATAGGCAGTGAGTGGCAATGAAGAATGGAGAGAAGCATCACAGCGTGTTCAACATTGGGTTGTCAGGAAACATGCAGTGGTAATGTAGGATAGGTTTCTGAAAAAAAAAAGCGGTGTGGTGCGCATTGTAAGGGTTTCTAACAAGCCATTCACTTGGAAGAGTGAGAAAAATATCACGGGGTGTTGTGAATCAGAGGGCCTGAATTAGGATAGGCAGTGATTGGCAATGTAGGATGGAGAAAAGCACCACAGGGTGGTCAGCATGGGGAGGTCAGGACCCATGCATTGGCAATGTAGGATAGGTTTCTGAAAAACATCGCCGGGTGGTGTGCATTGTAAGGCTTTCTAACATGACATTCATTAGTAGGAGTGAGAAAAACATCACGGGGTGGTGTGAATAGGAGGGCCTGAAATAGGATAGGGCGTGAGTGGCAACGTAGGATGGAGAAAAGCACCATGGGGTGGTCAACATTGGGAGGTCAGGAATCATGCAGTGGCAATGTAGGATAGGTTTCTGAAAAACATCGCGGGGTGGGGGCATTCCCTAGTAGGAGTGAGAAAAATATAATGGGCTGGTGTGAATCGGAGGGCCTGAATCAGGATAGGCAGTGAGTGGCAACGTAGGATGGAGAAGGGCACCACGGGGTGCTCAGGATGCGGAGGTCAGGAAACATGCAGTGGCAGGGTAGGATAGGTTTCTGAAAAACATTGCGGGGTGGTGCACATTGTAAGGGTTTCTAAAAGGTCTTTCACTAGTAGGATTGAGAAAAACATCACGGGGTGGTGTGAATCTAATGGCCTGAATTAGGATAGGCAATGAGTGGCAATGAAGAATGGAGAAAAGCACCACGGGGTGGTCAATATGGGGAGTTCAGGAAACATGCAGTGGCAATGTAGGATAGGTTTCTGAAAAACATCGCGGGGTGGTGCCCATTGTAAGGATTTCTAAAAAGCCATTCACGAATAAGAGTGAAAAAACATCACGGGGTGGTGTGAATCGAAGGGCCTGAATGAGGATAGGCTGTGAGTGGCCATGTAGGATGGAGAAACGCACCACGGAATGGTCATCATGGGGAGGCAAGACAAAATGCAGTGGCAATGTAGTATAGGTTTCTGAAAAACATCAAAGTGTTGTGGGCATTGTAAGAGTTTCTAAAAGGCCATTCAGTAGAAGGAGTGAGAAAAATATAACGGGGTGGTGTGAATTGGAGGGCCTGAATCAGGATAGGCACTGAGTGGCAATGTAGGATGGAGAAAAGCACCACGTGGTAGTCAGCATGGGGAGGTCAGGAAACATGCATTGGCAATGTAGAATAGGTTTCTGAAAAACATCGCCGGGTGGTGCGCATTGTAAGGGTTTCTAACCGGCCATTCACGAGTAGAAGTGAGAAAAACATCAGAGGGTGGTGTGAATCGGAGGGCCTGAATCAGGATAGGCAGTGAGTGGCAATGCAGGATGGAGAAAAGCACCACTGGGTGGTCTGCATGGGGAGGTCAGGAAACATGCAGTGGCAATTTAGGATAGGTTTCTGAAAAACATCGCGGGGTGGTGCCCATTGTAAGGATTTCTAACAAGCCATTCACAAGTAGGAGTGAAAAAAACATCACCGGGTGGTGTGAATAGAAGGGCCTGAATTAGTATAGGCTGTTAGTGGCAATGTAGGATGGAGAAAAGCACCATGGTGTGGTCAGCATGGGGAGGTGAGGAAACATGCAGTGGCAAAGTAGGATAGGTTTCTGAAAAAAAAAGTAGGGTGGTGCACATTGTAAGGGTTTCTAACAGGCCATTCACTTGTAGGAGTGAGAAAAACATCAAGGGGTGGTGTGAATCGGAGGGGCTGAATTAGAATAGGCAGTGAATGGCAATGAAGAATGGAGAAAAGCACCACGGGGTGGTCAACATGGGGAGGTCAGGAAACATGTAACAGAAATTTTGCATAGGATTCTTAAAAACATCGCTGTGTTGGACATTGTATGTGGGGGATGAGGTGTCACTTTGTAGGCCCAACCCCCTCTAACCTGCAATTTACAATAGCCGCCCTGGTATGCGAGAAGGAGGTAGAACGGGAATGCCTGTTCTCAGTGAGCCCTCACCCTCTGGAATCCATACTGTGAGCTGGCTTTGTTTTGCAGAAGTCTTGAGGAAGTGGCTGGCCACCCTTTGTGACACTAACAGCAGACAAATTAACAACATTCTTGAGCTAATGAATTTCTTCCTGGGCTAGAGAAGTTGTGAGAACTGGTTGTGATTATTTACTTCACTTAGATAGTTTTAGAATAAACATTGTAGTCTGTCACGTTGTAGCTTGCCACAAAGAATGCCTTTTCACTACTTAATTATCTGGGCTCTGTGAATTGATCGGGTTTACTATATATGAATCCTAAAATAAAGATTGTGCGTACAGTACAGTGCAGTGCAGTGCAGTGTAACGCGGTGCAGACAGCAAAGGTGTCTCTCCTGTCTTTCTTTTCCAAGCGCTGTACCCCCCGTGTCCCGACAAGGCGTGCGTGTTTACCTTGCCCGGAGTTCAGAGTGCTCTAGACACTCACGATAAGTGGCGCCCGAATTCAGGGACTCCGAAGGTCGCTTAGGAAGGTAAGTATAATTTTATTACGGGGAAATGGGACAATCTGCTTCCTCTCCTTTCTTAAAAATTCTTAAACATTTATTATCTATATATGGCATATCGCTCAGGTCAGCTGACTTGGATATGTGTATTGATACAATTAAAGAATATAATCCTTGGTTTCCAGATGAAGGAACTTTGGATGTAGAAGTATGGAGAAAGGCAAGGGTTAGTATAGAAAGGGCTATGCAACAGGAGGAAAAGATTCCTTTACGTTTTTGGGCTATTTGGTCGGTTGTGTACTCTTTATTAAAAGCTATGGAAGATGAACATATTGTAGAAAATCTTCAACTAGAAATTAAGCCAGTTATTCAGGAATTGCCCCTCACAGAGGAGGAGCAGAATGTAGTTCAAAATGACGCTATCGCTTTAAGTAGTGAAAAGGCGTCCAAACCAAAAGTAAAATCCGCTACAGCCGACTCAGCTTTAGCTGCCGCAGCAATATCAAATTATGACAATCGCCCAATTTTACAGGCTATACAGCATTTAACACAAGAGGTGAAACAACTCTCCGTTAAGCAGAACCCGCCTGTAGTTCCCTCTGCACCTCCTCCATCTAACCCTAATTGGAGTAAAGCCAAGCTAGCTTTGGCTGATTTACCAAAATTAGGGGATTCTGATGAGGAAAAGCCTGCCTTTGCTTTCCCTGTAATCAGGCCTCAGCCAATAGATGGAGAGGCAGTTCCCCCTAGATGGGAAGCATTTAATATGGATGATTTAGCAAAATTAAAAAAGGCTGTAACCCTTTATGGCCCTCAGGCTCATTACACTAGAGAATTAATAACATCGGTAGCAGATCACTATGGTAATCTTGCTCCTTATGATTGGAAAGCCTTGGCCAAAATTCTTTTAAAGGAGCCAGAATATTTACAGTGGCACATGTGGTTTATGGAAGGTTGTGCGGAAAAGGCAAGACAAAATGCTGACGATCGAGATCCGAATATTAGACTCCTTTCTTATCCCATGCTCTCTGGTACAGGTTTCTTTGATACTGTTGAGCATCAGGCAGGAGCTCCAAGAGAGATTCATGCTCAATTAAAAGATATTGCTTTAAAAGCTTGGGATAAAATACGGCCTAAAAGATCAGAATATGGATCTTGGGCTAAAGTTCTGCAAGGAGCCAATGAACCATATGTTGAGTTCGTTGCAAGACTTCAAAATGTTATAGAAAAAACAGTAGTGGGACAAGACTTACAAGAGCATCTCTTAAAAATGTTAGCTTTTGAAAATGCTAATGATGAATGCAAAAGGGCTTTAATTCCAATAAAAGATACTGGAACGATTGACAATTTTATAAAACAATGTAAAGATTTAAATTCAGAATCTAGGAAAATACAACTGTTTGCTGAGACCATGGCAACCACGTGGACTAATTGGCAATCTAAAAAGGAACAGTCTTTAAAATGTTTTAATTGTGGTCAGATAGGACATATAAAGAGGGCCTGTCCAAAACTTGTAGGCAATGATCAAAAAAAGAGATCTAGAGCTCCTGGCTTATGTCCAAAATGCAAGAAGGGAAATCATTGGGCTCGTGAATGCAGGAGTAAACAAGTTAATTCAGCTGAACAAAAGGGAAACGGGAGAACGGGCCCTACCCCGGGCCCCGGACAAATCAATGGGGTAACTCTACCGTATTCTCCCTACAGCCAGCCACCCAACACAGTGCCGCAGTGGACATACCAGCCTTAAAAGATGTAGAATTAAGAGGAGGACAATCTCCCGTGAGAATTCCTACAGGAATTTTTGGTCCTCTGCCTGCGGGAACTTTTGGCTTGCTCACGGGTAGATCTAGTTTAAATCAAAAAGGCATTACTGTTCACTTAGGAATTATAGATGCAGATTATACTGGAGAAATTCAGATTCTGATGTCCTCACTTACAGATTATAAATTATTAAAGGGAGAACGTATAGCTCAACTCATTTTACTGCCTTATATCCCAATAGGATCCTCTGTTGTTCAGCGAACAGGAGGGTTCGGCAGCACTAACCCTATTAATGTAATGTGGACAGCTAAATTATCTCAACAACAACCTCTTATTAATATTTTTATTGAGCATAAGAAAATTCAGGCTCTTATAGATACAGGCTCGGATATTACTATTGTTAAACCTACTGATTGGCCTTCTCATATTACTTATACTATTATTCCATGTAATATAAAAGGAGTAAGTAAAACTCCAGTAAATACAATTGGACAAGCCACAATGCATATACATATAAAAAATAAAGAGGGTCAAGTTGCTGTTATTAAACCTTATATCTTAGAGGTACCAGTTTCTATTTTAGAAAGAGATGTATTAGAACAATGGGGAGCTTATATACATTTTTAATATTTTACATGTTTCTACAGCCTAGGGAAATGAATCCTTTAAAGCTTAATTGAAAAAATGATGACCCAATTTGGATAGATCAGTGGCCTATGACTACTCAAAAGTTACAGGCAGCGCAGGAATTGATTGATCAACAGCTTTTTCTACATCACATAGAACCATCCACATCTCCTTGGAATTCTCCAATATTTGTGATAAAAAAGAAATCAGGCAAGTGGAGACTTTTAACGGACTTACGTGCTGTAAATTCATCCTTAATTCAAATGGGAGCCCTTCAGCCCGGTATTCCTTTACCCTCAGCGCTCCCTGCTGGTTGGTTTGTATATGTTATAGATTTGCAAGATTGTTTTTTTAACATCCCATTACATCCAGAAGATAGAAAACGGTTTGCTTTTTCAATTCCTCAAACAAATTATCAAAGACCTTATCAAAGATATCAATGGAGGACTTTACCCCAAGGAATGAAAAATTCCCCAACTATATGTCAAATTTATGTTGATGCAGCATTAAAACCAGTGCGTGCACGATGGCCTCAGGTTTATACGGCTCATTTCATGGATGATATTTTATTCTCATATAGTGATAGAAATGTTTTAAAAGATATTTTAAAAACTTTACCTCAATATTTTTCTCCGTTTGGACTTGTAATAGCACAGGATAAAATTCAAAAGGAAGAAGTTAGTCATTATTTGGGATATATTCTTACTAGACAAAAGGTGATTCCACAAAAAATGTCTATTAGGAGAGATAAGTTATCCACTTTAAATGATTTTCAAAAATTATTAGGGGATATTAATTGGCTTCGTCCCACACTAGATATTCCTACCCATGCATTACAGCATTTGTTTGCTACTCTACAGGGCTCTTCAGATCCATCCAGCCCTCGTTCTTTAACAACAAAAGCCGAGCAAGAATTACAGTTTGTAGAACAACAAATTAAGGATGCATTTTTAATTAGGATTGATCCTAAATTGCCTCTAACTTTATATATTATTAATACTTTTCAATATCCCTCTACAGTTTTAGGTCAAAATGCTATGCCAATAGAATGGGTATTCACTAAAACTAAGCAATCTAAAAATGTTATGCCTTATATTGACATGGTTGCAGCTTTAATTATAAATGGTAGAGCTCGTTCTATAACTTTGATAGGAGAAGATATAAACAATATAGTTATCCCTTTAACTAAGGAACAATGAAAATATTTGTTGTCAATTACTGAAACCTTACAAATTGCTTTAGCAGATTTCATGGGAACTTTTTCATATCATTTTCCTAAAAATAAATTATGGGATTTTTTTAGACGTCAACAATTTGTGGTTAATACCTTATTAGCTGTACAGCCAATTCCACAAGCTTTGACTATATTTACAGATGGATCTAAAAATAAAGCTGCATATTGGACTCAAAAATCTTACTGGGTACGTCAGACAAATTTTAACTCTGTACAACAAAATGAACTTTTTGCTATATTACAAGTGTTTTTAGATTTTCATAACCAACCTATTAATATTATAGCCGATTCGGCCTATTCTGTTGGAGTAGTGACAAATATCTATTCAGCTGTGTTATATTCTAATAAGCCTGCTTTATTGTCTTTATTTCAAAATTTACAAATACATGTTCAAAAAAGAAATCATTCTTATTTTATTACTCATTTACGTTCTCATTCTCAGTTACCCGGACCATTAGTATCAAGTAACAATGCAGTAGATTCCTTAGTTATGTTCACCACACCCGTTAAAGAACATCAATTTAATCATGCAAATGCAGGACATTTGCATCTTAAATATAAGATACCTTTTACAAAAGCTAAACAAATTGTAAAAGCCTGCCCTATTTGTAGACCATTACATTTAAGAATTATTCCCACAGGTGTCAACCCTCGAGGAACTCAACCTAATGAATTATGGCAAATGGATATTACACATGTACCTTCTTTTGGTCGGCTTTCTTATGTACATGTAGTTATTGATACCTATTCTTCATTTCTATGGGCTACTGCTCAACAGGGAGAATCCACTAAAAATGTTATTATACATTTATTGGAGACTTTTGCAGTTATGGGAATTCCTTCTAAAATCAAAACAGATAATGGACCTGCTTATACTAGCAGAACATTTAAACAATTTTGTGATCTCCATAATATTATTCATATTACAGGGATTGAATATAACCCCCAGGGTCAAGCTATTGTTGAAAGAGCACATGACACTCTTAAGTTGCAAATTAAAAAATTAAAAAGGAGGAGTCAGGAGGATATTCAGATACCAATACTGTTTAAATTGCAAAACAGTCCAAAAACATTACTGCATCAAGCATTGTTTATTTTAAATTTTCTCAATTTACCACAAGGTGAAATATTAACAAGAGCTGAAAAACATTTTGAACAGCAACAACAGCCTTTTGTGATTAATGAACCTATTTGGACTAAAACAGCTCCAGAGGCTGAATGGGAGAGGGGCACATTGCTCTATAGGGGGAAAGGTTTTGGTTATATCTCCACAGAAAATGGAATTCAGCAGTGGGTCCCTGGACGATGGATCAGGACCCGCGTCTCCAGATCCTGTTCACCAGCCCCGGAGACAACTCCCCAAGGAACCGGAACCGTGCCTTCAGAAGCGAGCGCGAAACCAGCTAGAAGCTGAGGATGCTGAGTTTGTTCCTATCGCAGCCATGGCCAGATTACAGCTAAAAAAATCCCGCCGCTCACAGCGACCAAATTTAAATCCCCTCCCTACATGGGGACAATTAAAGAAATTGACCATAGAAGGGCAACGGCTTGTCCTTCAAGCAGGAAAGCCTTTAAACCCTGAAAACTTGTTTTTAGCTTTATGTGCCTTGCTCACCGTTGCATCGGGGACTGAGGTACCTCCGCATTCGTACTGGGCATATATTCCAAACCCCCCTTTATTAGAACCTGTAAAATGGGGAACTAGTGATATTTTACTTTATACCACACCTAGAGAAATTTTGTCAGCACCGTGGGCTGATTTAACCCCCCACAATCAAGATGATGGGACACTATTCAATTTTACTTATTATGGTAATCAAAGGCCTATTTGCATTGGGGAACCGCCTTGCATCCCTCTGGGATGGCAGTATTGGATTCAACATGGAATAAAAGCAGGCAACAAAAGGACAAGGCTTCAAGCCTTGGCTGCTCAAACCTTTAATGTTACCTGGAGAAATTTAACAGCACCTGATACAAATACATTTCCTGTATGCCCTGAATTCACTTATAAAAATATTTCTTATAATCCCATAATTTGGCAACTATGTATGGGAAAATTTGCTAAAAATATTGATGGGTATATTATTTGGGGACCATTTGGAAAATTCGTTAATGGATGTGCTGAATGGAATGAGACAAGATGTAATCTCTCTGTTGTGTATAGTCTTCCAGATCCAAAGAAAATAACTGACGGAGCTCCTATATTTCAACAAAAGACGGCTCTCTTGTGGTGGGGAGATGGTGGAATCGCTAACCCTGCTGTTGCAGCCGAAGAATACCCTCATCACCTTCAAAATCATATTTGGAAGATCCCAGCCGCTATGCAACCTGTAACCTTGTACAATGTTTCATATTCAGGGACTAGTCGATCTGTATCTACTACTTATAATTTTACTAGGTTTAAAATGTATAATATTACTGTTTGTGCACCTCTACCTTATGTCTTTTTAGTGGGAACTTTTAATTTTACACATTTTTCTTGTACTTGTTTAAATTGTCAATTGTTTACATGCTTAAATAACACACTAAATTTCACTAAGCCTTATACAGTTATGCTGTTACAACAAAAAACTCATATTTGGTTGCCTGTAAATTTAACTCGACCTTGGTCTCAAGACCCGGTAATTTCTGTTACTACTGAATTTTTTAAACATCTGTTAAAACGTACAAAAAGATTTATTGGAATAGTGGTTGCTGTACTGTTAAGTCTGATAACTATAGCCTCTCTAGCAGCAGTCTCAGGAGTAGCTTTACAAACCTCTTTGCAAGAAAAACATGTTGTCAAATTATGGCATGAGAATTCTCATGAACTTTGGTTAACTCAATGGCAAATAAGCGCCAAACTACAACAACAAATAGACCTCCTTAAACAAACAGTTGAATGGATGGGTAGAAAAATATTGGCTCTTCAGCATCAAGTGTTTTTAAAATGTGATTGGAATTCAACTACTTTCTGTATAACCCAACGACCTTATAATCAGACAGAACATGAATGGGAAATGATTAGAATGTATTTAAATGGAAACACCTCTGCCCAGGAGGAAATAGAATCTTTGCATAATCAAATTGACAAGGATTTTGCAAAGCAAAATGATGATGAATCTCTAGCACAATTCGCGCAATTGCTTGCTCAATCTTTGAAAGGATTAGATTCCAAAGGAATCTGGCAGAGCATTACCCACACTTTTAATGGCATGGGACTTAGTTTAATTATAGTTCTCATTGCCATAGTTCTTGTGTATTTTTACTGCATAAGACGAAATGCTATTAATAACCTGATCTTATGGAAATTGTTGTTAAAAAATAAAAAGGAAGGAAATGTGGGGGATGAGGTGTCACTTTGTAGGCCCAACCCCCTCTAACCTGCAATTTACAATAGCCGCCCTGGTATGCGAGAAGGAGGTAGAACGGGAATGCCTGTTCTCAGTGAGCCCTCACCCTCTGGAATCCATACTGTGAGCTGGCTTTGTTTTGCAGAAGTCTTGAGGAAGTGGCTGGCCACCCTTTGTGACACTAACAGCAGACAAATTAACAACATTCTTGAGCTAATGAATTTCTTCCTGGGCTAGAGAAGTTGTGAGAACTGGTTGTGATTATTTACTTCACTTAGATAGTTTTAGAATAAACATTGTAGTCTGTCACGTTGTAGCTTGCCACAAAGAATGCCTTTTCACTACTTAATTATCTGGGCTCTGTGAATTGATCGGGTTTACTATATATGAATCCTAAAATAAAGATTGTGCGTACAGTACAGTGCAGTGCAGTGCAGTGTAACGCGGTGCAGACAGCAAAGGTGTCTCTCCTGTCTTTCTTTTCCAAGCGCTGTACCCCCCGTGTCCCGACAAGGCGTGCGTGTTTACCTTGCCCGGAGTTCAGAGTGCTCTAGACACTCACGACAATTGTAAGGCTTTCTAACAAGCCATTCACAAGTAGGAGTGAAAAAACATCAGAAGGTGGGGTGAATCGGGGGGCCTGAAATAGGATAGGCTGTGGGTGGCAATGTAGGATGGAGAAAAGCACCACGGGTTTGTCAGCATGGGGAGGAAAGGAAACATGAAGAGGCAATGTAGAATAGGTTTCTGATAAGCATCGATGGGTGGAACGCATTGTAAGGATTTCTAACAGGCCATTCACTAGTAGGAGTGAGAACAACATCACGCGGTGGTGTGAATCGGAGGCCCTGAATTAGGGTAGGCAGTGAGTGGCAATTTAGGATGTAGAAAACACCACAGGGAGGTCAGCATGGGGAGGTTAGGAAACATGCAGTGGTAATGTATGATAGGTTTCTGAAAAAAAAGTGGGGTGGTGTGCATTTTAAGGGTTTCTAACTGGCCATTTACTAGTAGGAGTGAGAAAAACATCACGGCGTGGTGTGAATCGGAGGGCCTGAATTAGGATAGGCAGTGAGTGGCAATGTAGGATGGAAAAAAGCACCACAGGGTGGTCTGCATGGGGAGGTCAGGAAACATGCAGTGGCAATGTAGGATAGTTTTCTGAAAAACATGACGGGGTGTTGCGCATTGTAAGGGTTTCTAAAAGGCCATTCACTAGTAGGAGTGAGAAAAGCATCACGGGGTGGTTTGAATCAGATGTTCTGAATTAGGATAGGCAGTGAGTGGCAATTTAGGATGGAGAAAACACCCCAGGGTGGTCAGCATGGGGAGGTCAGGAAACATGCAGTGGTTACGTAGGATAGGTTTCTGAAAAAAAAAGCGGGGTGGTGCGCATTGTAAAGGTTTCTAACAGGCCATTCACTATTAGGAGTGAGAAAAACATCGCGGGGTGGTGTGAATCGGTGGGCCTGAATTAGGATAGGCAGTGAGTGGCAATGTAGGATGGAGAAAAGCTATACAGGTTGGTCGGCATGGGGAGGTCAGGAAACATGCACAGGCAATGTAGGATAGTTTTCTGAAAAACATGACGGGGTGGTGCGCATTGCAAGGGTTTCTAACAGGCCATTCACTAGTAGGAGTGAGAAAAACATCAAGGGGTGGTTTGAATCAGATGTTCTGAATTAGGATAGGCAGTGAGTAGCAATGTAGGATGGAGAAAAGCACCACGGGGTTGTCAACATGGGGATGTCAGGAAACATGTAATGGCAAGGTAGGATAGGTTTCTGAAAAACATCACGGGGTGGTGCACATTTTACGGCTTTCTAAAAAGCCATTCACAAGTAGGAGTGAAAAAAACATCACAGGGTGATGTGAATCGGAGGGTCTGATTTAGGATAGGCTGTGAGTGGCAATGTAGGATGGAGAAAAGCAACACGGGTTTGTCAACATGGGGAGGTAAGGAAACATGCAGTGGTAATGTAAGATAGGTTTATGAAAAAAAAGCGGGGTGGTGCGCATTGTAAGGGTTTCTAACAGGCCATTCATTTTTAGGAGTGAGAAAAACATCACGGCGTGGTGTGAATCGGAGGGCCTGAATTAGGATAGGCACTGAGTGGCAATGTAGGATGGAAAAAAGCATCACAGGGTGGTCTGCAAGGGGAGGTCAGGAAACATGCAGTGGCAATGTAGGATAGTTTTCTGAAAAACATGACGGGGTGAAGCGCATTTATGGGTTTCTAAAAGGCCATTCACTAGTAGGAGTGAGAAAAGCATCACGGGGTGGTTTGAATCAGATGTTCTGAATTAGGATAGGCAGTGAGTGGCAATGTAGGATGGAGAAAAGCACCACGGGGTGGTCAGCATGGGGAGATCAGGAAACATGCATTGGCAAAGTAGGATAGGTTTCTGTAAAACATCGCCGGGTATTGCGCATTTTAAGGCTTTCTAACAGGCCATTCACTAGTAAGAGTGAGAAAAACATCACGGGGTGGTGTGAATCGGAGGGTCTGAATTAGTATAGGCTGTGAGTGGCAATGTAGGATGGAGAAAAGCACCACGGGTTTGTCAGCATGGAGAGGCAAGGAAATATGCAGTGGCAATGTAGAATAGGTTTCTGATATGCATCGCTGGGTGGTGAGCATTGTAAGGGTTTCTAACAGGCCATTCACTAGTAGGAGTGAGAAAAACATCACGTGGTGGTGTGAATCGGAGGGCCTGAATTAGGATAGGCAGTGAGGGGCAATTTAGGATAGAGAAAAGCACCACGGGATGGTCAGCATGGGGAGGTCAAGAAACATGCAGTGGCAATGTGGGATAGGTTTCTGAAAAACATAGCGGGGCGGTGCGCATTGTACGGGTTTCTAACAGGCCATTCACAAGTAGGAGTGAGAAAAACATCACGGGGTGGTGTGAATCGGATGGCCTGAATCAGGATAGGCAGTGAGTGGCAATGTAGGATGTAGAAAAGCACCACGGGGTGATTAGGATGTGGACGTCAGGAAACATGCATGGCCAATGTAAGATGGCTTTCTGAAAAAAATCGAGTGGTGGTGCCCATTGAAAGCGTTTCTAACAGGCCATTCACTAGTAGTAGTGAGAAAAACATCAATGGGTGGTGTGAAATGGAGGGGCTTAATTAGGATAGGCAGTGAGAGGCAATGTAGAATGGAGAAAAGCACCACGGTGTGGTGAGCATGGAGATGTCAGGAAACATGCAGTGGCAATGCAGGATATGTTTCTGAAAAGCATTGCAGGGTGGTGCGCATTGTAAGGGTTTCTAACAGGCCATTCATAAGTAGGAGTGAGAAAAACATCACTAGGTGGTGTGAATCGGAGGGGCAGAATTAGGATAAGCAGTGAATGGCAATGTAGGATGGAGAAAAGCACCACGGGGTGGTCAGCATGGAGATGCAGGAAACATGCATTGGCAATGTAGGATACGTTTCTGAAAAACACCGCGGGGTGGTGCGCATTGTAAGGGTATCTAACAGGCCATTCACTAGTAGGAGTGAGAAAAACATCACGGGGTTGTGTGATTCGGAGGGCCTGAATTATATTAAGCAGTGAGTGGCAATGTAGGAAGGAGAAAAGCACCACGGCGTGGCTAGCATGGGGAGGTCAGGAAACATTCAGTGGCAATGTAGGATAGGTTTCTGAAAAACATCGCGGGCTGGTGCACATTAATAGGTTTCTAAAATGCCATTCACGAGTAGGAGTTAGAAGAACATCACGAGGTGGTGTGAATCGGAGGGCCTGAATCAGGATAGGCAGTGAGTGGCAATGTAGGATGGAGAAAAGCACCACGGGGTGGTCAGCATGTCGAAGTCAGGAAACATGCAGTGGCAATGTAGCATAGGTTTCTGAAAAACGTCGCGTGGTTGTGCGAAATATAAGCATTTTTAGCAGGTCATTCACAAGTAGGAGTGAGAAAAACATCATGGGTTGGTGTGAATCTGATGGGCAGAATTAGGATAGGCAGTGAGTGGCAATGTAGGATGGAGAAAAGTACCACGGGGTGGTCAGCATGGAGATGTCAGGAAACATCCAGTGGCAATGTAGGATATATTTCTGAAAAACATCGCGGGGTGGTGCGCATTGTACAGGTTTCTAACAGGCCATTCACTAGTAGGAGTGACAAAAACATCACGTGGTGGTGTGAATTGGAGTGCCTGAATTAGGATAGGCAGTGAGTGGCAATGTAGAATGGAGAAAACTTCCACGGGTTAGTTCAGCATGGGGAGGTCAGGAAACATGCAGTGGCAATGTAAGATAGGTTTCTGAAAAACATTGTGGGGTGGTGTGAATTGTAAGCGTTTCTAACAGGCCATTCACAAGTAGGAGTGAGAAAAACAACACGGGGTGGTGTCAATTGGATGGCCTGAATCAGGATAGGCAGTGAGAGGCAATGTAGGATGTAGATATGCACCACGGGGTGATTAGGATGTGAAAGTCAGGAAACATGCAGGGCCAATGTAAGATGTGTTTCTGAAAAAAATCGCGTGGTGGTGCCCATTGAAAAGGTTTCTAACAGGCCATTCACTAGTAGGAGGGAGGAAAACATCATGGGGTGGTGTGAATTGGAGGGGCAGAATAAGGATAAGCAATGAGTGGCAATTTAGGATGGAGAAAAGCATCACGGGGTGGTCAGCATGGAGATGCAGCATACATGCAGTAGCAATGTAGGATATGTTTCTGAAAAACATCGCGGGGTGCTGCGCATTGTAAAGGTTTCTAACAGGCCAAAAACTAGTAGGAGTGAGAAAAACATCACGGGTTTGTGTGAATCAGAGGGCCTGAATTAGAATAGGCAGTGAGTGGCAATGTAGGAAAGAGAAAAGCACCTCGGGATAGTCAGCATGGGGAGGTAAGGAAACATGCAGTGGCTATGTAGGATAGGTTTCTGAAAAACATCGCGGGGTGGTGTGCATTGTACGGGTTTCTAGGCCATTCACAAGTAGGAGTGAGAAAAACATCACGGGGTGGTGTGAATCGGACGGCCTGCATCAGGATAGGCAGTGAGTGGCAATGTAGGATGTAGAAAAGCACCACAGGGTGATTAGGATGTGGACGTCAGGAAACATGCAGGGCCAATGTAAGATTGGTTTCTGAAAAAAATCGCGTGGTGGTGCCCATTGAAAGCGTTTCTAACAGTCCATTCACTAGTAGTAGTGAGAAAAACATCAATGGTTGGTGTGAAATGGAGGGGCTTAATTAGGATAGGCAGTGAGAGGCAATGTAGAATGGAGAAAAGCACCACGGTGTGGTGAGCATGGAGATGTCAGGAAACATGCAGTGGCAATGCAGGATATGTTTTCGAAAAACATCGCAGGGTGGTGCGCATTGTAAGGGTTTCTAACAGGCCATTCACAAGTAGGAGTGAGAAAAACATCACGGGGTTGTGTGAATCAGAGGGCCTGAATTATATTAGGCAGTGAGTGGCAATGTAGGAAGGAGAAAAGCACCACCGGGTGGCCACCATGGGGTCGTCAGGAAACATTCACTGGCAATGTACGTTAGGTTTCTGAAAAACATCGTGGGGTGGTGAGCATTGTAAGGTTTTTAAAGGCGTTTCACTAGTAGGAGTGAGAAAAACATCACGGGGTGGTGTGAATCAGAAGGCCTGAATTAGGATAGGCATCGAGTGGCAATGTAGGATGGAGAAAAACACCACGGGGTGGTTAGCAGGGCGAGGTTAGGAAACATGCAGTGGCAATGTCGGATATGTTTCTGAAATATATCGTGCGGTGTGGAGCATTGTAAGGATTTCTAACAGGCCATTCACTAGTAAGAGTGAGAAAAACATCACGGGGTTGTGTGAATCGGAGTGCCTGAATTAGGATAGGCAGTGAGTGGCAATTTAGGAAGGAGAAAAGCACCATGGGGTGGTCATCATGGGGAGGTCAGGAAACATGCAGTGGCAATGTAGGATAAGTTTCTGAAAAACATCGAGGGGTGGTGCGCATTGTACGGGTTTCTAACAGGCCATTCACTAGTAGGAGTGAGCAAAACACGTGGTGGTGTGAATTGGAGGGCCTGAATTAGGATACGCAGTGAGTGGCAATGTAGCATGGAGAAAAGTACAACGGGGTGGTTCAGCATGGGAAGTTCATGACACATGCAGTGTCAATGTAGGATAGGATTCTGAAAAACTTCGCGGGGTGGTACGCATTGTAAGTGTTTCTAACAGGCCATTCACTAGTAGGAGTGAGAAAACCATCACAAGGTGTTGTGAATCGGAGGGCCTGGATTAGGATAAGCAGTTAGTGTCAATGTAGGATGGAGAACAGCACCACGGGGTGGTCAGCATGGACAGGTCAGGAAACATGCAGTGGCAATATAGGATAGTATTCTGAAAGACATCGCGAGGTGGTGCAAATTGTAAGTGTTTCTAACAGGTCATTCACAAGTAGGAGTGAGAAAAACATCACGGGGTGGTGTGAATCGGACGGCCTGAATCAGGATAGGCAGTGAGTGGCAATGTAGTATGTAGAAAAGCACCACGGGGTGATTAGGATGTGGAGGTTAGGAAACATGCAGGGCCAATGTAAGATAGGTTTCTGAAACAAATCGCGTGGTGGTGCCCATTGAAAGGGTTTCTAACAGGACATTCACTAGTAGGAGTTAGAAAAACATCATGGAGTGGTGTAAATCGGGGTTGCTGAATTAGGATAGGCAGTGAGTGGCAATGTAGGATGGAGAAAAGCACCACGGTGTGGTCAGCATGGAGATGTCAGAAAACATGCAGTGGCAATGCAGGATATGTTTCTGAAAAACATCGCGGGGTGGTGCACATTGTAAGGGTTTCTAACAGGCCATTCACTAGTAGGAGTGAGAAAAACATCACGGGGTTGTGTGAATCGGAGGGCCTGAATTATATTAGGCAGTGAGTGGCAATCTGGGAAGGAGAAAAGCACCATGGGGTGGTCAGCATGGGGAGGTCAGGAAACATGCAGTGGCAATGTAGGATAGGTTTCTGAAAAACATTGGGGGTTAGTGCGCACTGTACGGGTTTCTATCAGGCCATTCACTAGTAGGAGTGAGAAAAACACCACGGGGTTGTGTGAATTGGATGGCCTGAATCAGGATAGGCAGTGAGTGGCAATGTAGGATGGAGAAAAGCACCACGGGTTGTGCATGGGGATTTCAGGAAACAAGCAGTGGCAATGTAGGATAGGTTTCTGAAAAACATCGCGGTGTGGTGCGCATTTATGGGTTTCTAACAGGCCATTCACGAGTAAGAGTGAGAAAAACATCACGGGGTGCTGTGATTCGGGTGGCCTGCATCAGGATAGGCAGTGAGTGGCAATGTAAGATGGAGAAAAGCACCATTGGGTGGTCAGCATGTGAAAGTCACGAAACATGCAGGGCCAATGTAATTTAGGTTTCTAAAAAAAATCGCGGGGTGGTGCGCATTGTAAGGGTTTCAACAGGCCATTCACTAGTAGGAGTGAGGAAAACATCACGGGGTTGTGTGAATCAGAGGGCCTGAATTAGGATAGGCAGTGAGTGGCAATGTAGAAAAGAGAAAAGCACCATGGGGTGGTCACCATGTGGAGGTCAGGAAACATGCAGTGGCAATGTAGGACAGGTTTCTGTAAAACATCGCGGGGTGGTGCGCATTGTACGGGTTTCTAACAAGCCATTCACTAGTAGGAGTGAGAAAAACATCACGTGGTGGTGTGAATTGGAGGGCCTGAATTAGGATAGACAGTGATTGGCAATGTAGCATGAAGAAAAGTACCACGGGGTGGGTCAGCATGGGGAGGTCAGGACACATGCAGTGGCAATGTAGGATAGTTTTCTGAAAAACACCGCGGTGTGGTGCGCATTGTAAAGGTTTCTAACAGGCCATTCACTAGTAGGAGTGAGAAAACATCATGGGGTGGTGGGAATCCTAGGGGCTGAATTAGGATAGGCAGTGAGTGACAATGTAGGATGGAGAAAAGCACCACAGCTTGGTCAGCATGGAGATGTTAGAAAACATGCAGTGACAATGCAGTATATGTTTCTGAAAAGCATCGTGGGGTGGTGCGCTTTGTAAAGGTTTCTAACATGCCATTCACGACTAGGAGTGAGAAAAACATCACGGTGTGGTGTGAGTCGGAGAACCTGAATTAGGATAGGCAGTGAGTGGTAATGTAGGATGGAGAAAAACACCACACGCTGGTTAGCATGGGGAGGTCAGGAAACATGCAGTGGCAATGTAGGATAGTTTTCTGAATAACATCGCGGGGTGTTGCGAATTGTAAGTGTTTCTAACAGGCCATTCACAAGTAGGAGTGAGAAAAACATCACGGGGTGGTGTGAATCGGACGGCCTGAATCAGGATAGGCAGTGAGTGGCAATGTAGTATATAGAACAGCACCACGGGGTGATTAGGATGTGGAAGTCAGGAAACATGCAGTGCCAAAGTAAGATAGGTTTCTGAGAAAAATCGTGTGGTGGTGTACATTGAAAGGGTTTCTAACAGACCATTCACTAGTAGGAGTGAGAAAAACATCTTGGGGTGGTGTGAATCGCAGGGCTGACTTAGGATAGGCAGTGAGTGGCAATGTAGGAAAGAGAAAAGCACCTCGGGATAGTCAGCATGGGGAGGTAAGGAAACATGCAGTGGCTATGTAGGATAGGTTTCTGAAAAACATCGCGGGGTGGTGTGCATTGTACGGGTTTCTAGGCCATTCACAAGTAGGAGTGAGAAAAACATCACGGGGTGGTGTGAATCGGACGGCCTGCATCAGGATAGGCAGTGAGTGGCAATGTAGGATGTAGAAAAGCACCACAGCGTGATTAGGATGTGGACGTCAGGAAACATGCAGGGCCAATGTAAGATTGGTTTCTGAAAAAAATCGCGTGGTGGTGCCCATTGAAAGCGTTTCTAACAGTCCATTCACTAGTAGTAGTGAGAAAAACATCAATGGTTGGTGTGAAATGGAGGGGCTTAATTAGGATAGGCAGTGAGAGGCAATGTAGAATGGAGAAAAGCACCACGGTGTGGTGAGCATGGAGATGTCAGGAAACATGCAGTGGCAATGCAGGATATGTTTTCGAAAAACATCGCAGGGTGGTGCGCATTGTAAGGGTTTCTAACAGGCCATTCACAAGTAGGAGTGAGAAAAACATCACGGGGTTGTGTGAATCAGAGAGCCTGAATTATATTAGGCAGTGAGTGGCAATGTAGGAAGGAGAAAAGCACCACCGGGTGGCCACCATGGGGTCGTCAGGAAACATTCACTGGCAATGTACGTTAGGTTTCTGAAAAACATCGTGGGGTGGTGAGCATTGTAAGGTTTTTAAAGGCGTTTCACTAGTAGGAGTGAGAAAAACATCACGGGGTGGTGTGAATCAGAAGGCCTGAATTAGGATAGGCATCGAGTGGCAATGTAGGATGGAGAAAAACACCACGGGGTGGTTAGCAGGGCGAGGTTAGGAAACATGCAGTGGCAATGTCGGATATGTTTCTGAAATATATCGTGCGGTGTGGAGCATTGTAAGGATTTCTAACAGGCCATTCACTAGTAAGAGTGAGAAAAACATCACGGGGTTGTGTGAATCGGAGTGCCTGAATTAGGATAGGCAGTGAGTGGCAATTTAGGAAGGAGAAAAGCACCATGGGGTGGTCATCATGGGGAGGTCAGGAAACATGCAGTGGCAATGTAGGATAAGTTTCTGAAAAACATCGAGGGGTGGTGCGCATTGTACGGGTTTCTAACAGGCCATTCACTAGTAGGAGTGAGCAAAACACGTGGTGGTGTGAATTGGAGGGCCTGAATTAGGATACGCAGTGAGTGGCAATGTAGCATGGAGAAAAGTACAACGGGGTGGTTCAGCATGGGAAGTTCATGACACATGCAGTGTCAATGTAGGATAGGATTCTGAAAAACTTCGCGGGGTGGTACGCATTGTAAGTGTTTCTAACAGGCCATTCACTAGTAGGAGTGAGAAAACCATCACAAGGTGTTGTGAATCGGAGGGCCTGGATTAGGATAAGCAGTTAGTGTCAATGTAGGATGGAGAACAGCACCACGGGGTGGTCAGCATGGACAGGTCAGGAAACATGCAGTGGCAATATAGGATAGTATTCTGAAAGACATCGCGAGGTGGTGCAAATTGTAAGTGTTTCTAACAGGTCATTCACAAGTAGGAGTGAGAAAAACATCACGGGGTGGTGTGAATCGGACGGCCTGAATCAGGATAGGCAGTGAGTGGCAATGTAGTATGTAGAAAAGCACCACGGGGTGATTAGGATGTGGAGGTTAGGAAACATGCAGGGCCAATGTAAGATAGGTTTCTGAAACAAATCGCGTGGTGGTGCCCATTGAAAGGGTTTCTAACAGGACATTCACTAGTAGGAGTTAGAAAAACATCATGGAGTGGTGTAAATCGGGGTTGCTGAATTAGGATAGGCAGTGAGTGGCAATGTAGGATGGAGAAAAGCACCACGGTGTGGTCAGCATGGAGATGTCAGAAAACATGCAGTGGCAATGCAGGATATGTTTCTGAAAAACATCGCGGGGTGGTGCACATTGTAAGGGTTTCTAACAGGCCATTCACTAGTAGGAGTGAGAAAAACATCACGGGGTTGTGTGAATCGGAGGGCCTGAATTATATTAGGCAGTGAGTGGCAATCTGGGAAGGAGAAAAGCACCATGGGGTGGTCAGCATGGGGAGGTCAGGAAACATGCAGTGGCAATGTAGGATAGGTTTCTGAAAAACATTGGGGGTTAGTGCGCACTGTACGGGTTTCTATCAGGCCATTCACTAGTAGGAGTGAGAAAAACACCACGGGGTTGTGTGAATTGGATGGCCTGAATCAGGATAGGCAGTGAGTGGCAATGTAGGATGGAGAAAAGCACCACGGGTTGTGCATGGGGATTTCAGGAAACAAGCAGTGGCAATGTAGGATAGGTTTCTGAAAAACATCGCGGTGTGGTGCGCATTTATGGGTTTCTAACAGGCCATTCACGAGTAAGAGTGAGAAAAACATCACGGGGTGCTGTGATTCGGGTGGCCTGCATCAGGATAGGCAGTGAGTGGCAATGTAAGATGGAGAAAAGCACCATTGGGTGGTCAGCATGTGAAAGTCACGAAACATGCAGGGCCAATGTAATTTAGGTTTCTAAAAAAAATCGCGGGGTGGTGCGCATTGTAAGGGTTTCAACAGGCCATTCACTAGTAGGAGTGAGGAAAACATCACGGGGTTGTGTGAATCAGAGGGCCTGAATTAGGATAGGCAGTGAGTGGCAATGTAGAAAAGAGAAAAGCACCATGGGGTGGTCACCATGTGGAGGTCAGGAAACATGCAGTGGCAATGTAGGACAGGTTTCTGTAAAACATCGCGGGGTGGTGCGCATTGTACGGGTTTCTAACAAGCCATTCACTAGTAGGAGTGAGAAAAACATCACGTGGTGGTGTGAATTGGAGGGCCTGAATTAGGATAGACAGTGATTGGCAATGTAGCATGAAGAAAAGTACCATGGGGTGGGTCAGCATGGGGAGGTCAGGACACATGCAGTGGCAATGTAGGATAGTTTTCTGAAAAACACCGCGGTGTGGTGCGCATTGTAAAGGTTTCTAACAGGCCATTCACTAGTAGGAGTGAGAAAACATCATGGGGTGGTGGGAATCCTAGGGGCTGAATTAGGATAGGCAGTGAGTGACAATGTAGGATGGAGAAAAGCACCACAGCTTGGTCAGCATGGAGATGTTAGAAAACATGCAGTGACAATGCAGTATATGTTTCTGAAAAGCATCGTGGGGTGGTGCGCTTTGTAAAGGTTTCTAACATGCCATTCACGACTAGGAGTGAGAAAAACATCACGGTGTGGTGTGAGTCGGAGAACCTGAATTAGGATAGGCAGTGAGTGGTAATGTAGGATGGAGAAAAACACCACACGCTGGTTAGCATGGGGAGGTCAGGAAACATGCAGTGGCAATGTAGGATAGTTTTCTGAATAACATCGCGGGGTGTTGCGAATTGTAAGTGTTTCTAACAGGCCATTCACAAGTAGGAGTGAGAAAAACATCACGGGGTGGTGTGAATCGGACGGCCTGAATCAGGATAGGCAGTGAGTGGCAATGTAGTATATAGAACAGCACCACGGGGTGATTAGGATGTGGAAGTCAGGAAACATGCAGTGCCAAAGTAAGATAGGTTTCTGAGAAAAATCGTGTGGTGGTGCACATTGAAAGGGTTTCTAACAGACCATTCACTAGTAGGAGTGAGAAAAACATCTTGGGGTGGTGTGAATCGCAGGGCTGACTTAGGATAGGCAGTGAGTGGCAATGTAGGAAAGAGAAAAGCACCTCGGGATAGTCAGCATGGGGAGGTAAGGAAACATGCAGTGGCTATGTAGGATAGGTTTCTGAAAAACATCGCGGGGTGGTGTGCATTGTACGGGTTTCTAGGCCATTCACAAGTAGGAGTGAGAAAAACATCACGGGGTGGTGTGAATCGGACGGCCTGCATCAGGATAGGCAGTGAGTGGCAATGTAGGATGTAGAAAAGCACCACAGCGTGATTAGGATGTGGACGTCAGGAAACATGCAGGGCCAATGTAAGATTGGTTTCTGAAAAAAATCGCGTGGTGGTGCCCATTGAAAGCGTTTCTAACAGTCCATTCACTAGTAGTAGTGAGAAAAACATCAATGGTTGGTGTGAAATGGAGGGGCTTAATTAGGATAGGCAGTGAGAGGCAATGTAGAATGGAGAAAAGCACCACGGTGTGGTGAGCATGGAGATGTCAGGAAACATGCAGTGGCAATGCAGGATATGTTTTCGAAAAACATCGCAGGGTGGTGCGCATTGTAAGGGTTTCTAACAGGCCATTCACAAGTAGGAGTGAGAAAAACATCACGGGGTTGTGTGAATCAGAGAGCCTGAATTATATTAGGCAGTGAGTGGCAATGTAGGAAGGAGAAAAGCACCACCGGGTGGCCACCATGGGGTCGTCAGGAAACATTCACTGGCAATGTACGTTAGGTTTCTGAAAAACATCGTGGGGTGGTGAGCATTGTAAGGTTTTTAAAGGCGTTTCACTAGTAGGAGTGAGAAAAACATCACGGGGTGGTGTGAATCAGAAGGCCTGAATTAGGATAGGCATCGAGTGGCAATGTAGGATGGAGAAAAACACCACGGGGTGGTTAGCAGGGCGAGGTTAGGAAACATGCAGTGGCAATGTCGGATATGTTTCTGAAATATATCGTGCGGTGTGGAGCATTGTAAGGATTTCTAACAGGCCATTCACTAGTAAGAGTGAGAAAAACATCACGGGGTTGTGTGAATCGGAGTGCCTGAATTAGGATAGGCAGTGAGTGGCAATTTAGGAAGGAGAAAAGCACCATGGGGTGGTCATCATGGGGAGGTCAGGAAACATGCAGTGGCAATGTAGGATAAGTTTCTGAAAAACATCGAGGGGTGGTGCGCATTGTACGGGTTTCTAACAGGCCATTCACTAGTAGGAGTGAGCAAAACACGTGGTGGTGTGAATTGGAGGGCCTGAATTAGGATACGCAGTGAGTGGCAATGTAGCATGGAGAAAAGTACAACGGGGTGGTTCAGCATGGGAAGTTCATGACACATGCAGTGTCAATGTAGGATAGGATTCTGAAAAACTTCGCGGGGTGGTACGCATTGTAAGTGTTTCTAACAGGCCATTCACTAGTAGGAGTGAGAAAACCATCACAAGGTGTTGTGAATCGGAGGGCCTGGATTAGGATAAGCAGTTAGTGTCAATGTAGGATGGAGAACAGCACCACGGGGTGGTCAGCATGGACAGGTCAGGAAACATGCAGTGGCAATATAGGATAGTATTCTGAAAGACATCGCGAGGTGGTGCAAATTGTAAGTGTTTCTAACAGGTCATTCACAAGTAGGAGTGAGAAAAACATCACGGGGTGGTGTGAATCGGACGGCCTGAATCAGGATAGGCAGTGAGTGGCAATGTAGTATGTAGAAAAGCACCACGGGGTGATTAGGATGTGGAGGTTAGGAAACATGCAGGGCCAATGTAAGATAGGTTTCTGAAACAAATCGCGTGGTGGTGCCCATTGAAAGGGTTTCTAACAGGACATTCACTAGTAGGAGTTAGAAAAACATCATGGAGTGGTGTAAATCGGGGTTGCTGAATTAGGATAGGCAGTGAGTGGCAATGTAGGATGGAGAAAAGCACCACGGTGTGGTCAGCATGGAGATGTCAGAAAACATGCAGTGGCAATGCAGGATATGTTTCTGAAAAACATCGCGGGGTGGTGCACATTGTAAGGGTTTCTAACAGGCCATTCACTAGTAGGAGTGAGAAAAACATCACGGGGTTGTGTGAATCGGAGGGCCTGAATTATATTAGGCAGTGAGTGGCAATCTGGGAAGGAGAAAAGCACCATGGGGTGGTCAGCATGGGGAGGTCAGGAAACATGCAGTGGCAATGTAGGATAGGTTTCTGAAAAACATTGGGGGTTAGTGCGCACTGTACGGGTTTCTATCAGGCCATTCACTAGTAGGAGTGAGAAAAACACCACGGGGTTGTGTGAATTGGATGGCCTGAATCAGGATAGGCAGTGAGTGGCAATGTAGGATGGAGAAAAGCACCACGGGTTGTGCATGGGGATTTCAGGAAACAAGCAGTGGCAATGTAGGATAGGTTTCTGAAAAACATCGCGGTGTGGTGCGCATTTATGGGTTTCTAACAGGCCATTCACGAGTAAGAGTGAGAAAAACATCACGGGGTGCTGTGATTCGGGTGGCCTGCATCAGGATAGGCAGTGAGTGGCAATGTAAGATGGAGAAAAGCACCATTGGGTGGTCAGCATGTGAAAGTCACGAAACATGCAGGGCCAATGTAATTTAGGTTTCTAAAAAAAATCGCGGGGTGGTGCGCATTGTAAGGGTTTCAACAGGCCATTCACTAGTAGGAGTGAGGAAAACATCACGGGGTTGTGTGAATCAGAGGGCCTGAATTAGGATAGGCAGTGAGTGGCAATGTAGAAAAGAGAAAAGCACCATGGGGTGGTCACCATGTGGAGGTCAGGAAACATGCAGTGGCAATGTAGGACAGGTTTCTGTAAAACATCGCGGGGTGGTGCGCATTGTACGGGTTTCTAACAAGCCATTCACTAGTAGGAGTGAGAAAAACATCACGTGGTGGTGTGAATTGGAGGGCCTGAATTAGGATAGACAGTGATTGGCAATGTAGCATGAAGAAAAGTACCACGGGGTGGGTCAGCATGGGGAGGTCAGGACACATGCAGTGGCAATGTAGGATAGTTTTCTGAAAAACACCGCGGTGTGGTGCGCATTGTAAAGGTTTCTAACAGGCCATTCACTAGTAGGAGTGAGAAAACATCATGGGGTGGTGGGAATCCTAGGGGCTGAATTAGGATAGGCAGTGAGTGACAATGTAGGATGGAGAAAAGCACCACAGCTTGGTCAGCATGGAGATGTTAGAAAACATGCAGTGACAATGCAGTATATGTTTCTGAAAAGCATCGTGGGGTGGTGCGCTTTGTAAAGGTTTCTAACATGCCATTCACGACTAGGAGTGAGAAAAACATCACGGTGTGGTGTGAGTCGGAGAACCTGAATTAGGATAGGCAGTGAGTGGTAATGTAGGATGGAGAAAAACACCACACGCTGGTTAGCATGGGGAGGTCAGGAAACATGCAGTGGCAATGTAGGATAGTTTTCTGAATAACATCGCGGGGTGTTGCGAATTGTAAGTGTTTCTAACAGGCCATTCACAAGTAGGAGTGAGAAAAACATCACGGGGTGGTGTGAATCGGACGGCCTGAATCAGGATAGGCAGTGAGTGGCAATGTAGTATATAGAACAGCACCACGGGGTGATTAGGATGTGGAAGTCAGGAAACATGCAGTGCCAAAGTAAGATAGGTTTCTGAGAAAAATCGTGTGGTGGTGCACATTGAAAGGGTTTCTAACAGACCATTCACTAGTAGGAGTGAGAAAAACATCTTGGGGTGGTGTGAATCGCAGGGCTGACTTAGGATAGGCAGTGAGTGGCAATATAGGATGGAGAAAATCACCATGGGGCGGTCAACATGGGGAGGTCAGGAAACTTGCAGTGGCAATGTAGGATAGGTTTCTGAAAAAAATAGCGTGTTGGTGCGCATTGTAAGGGTTTCTAACAGGCCTTTCACTAGTAGGAGTGAGAAAAACAGAGTGTTGTGTGAAGCGAAGGGCCTGAATTTGCATAGGCAGTGAGTGGCAATATAGGATGGAGAAAAGCACCGCGGGGTGGTCAGCATGGGGAGGTCAGGAAACATGCAGTGGAAATGCAGGATATGTTTCTGAAAAACATCGGGGGTTAGTGCGCACTGTACGGGTTTCTAACCGGCCATTCACTAGTAGGAGTGAGAAAAACATCACGGGGTTGTGTGAATCAGAGGGCCTGAATTATATTAGACAGTGAGTGGCAATGTAGGTAGGAGAAAAATCACCACGGAGTGGTCCGCATGGGGAGGTCAGGAAATATGCAGTGGCAAGGTAGGATAGGTTTCTGAAAAACATCGCGGGATGGTGCGCATTTATGGGTTTCTAACAGGCCATTCACGAGTAGGGGTGAGAAAAACATCACGGGGTGCTGTGAACCGGATGCCTACATCAGGATAGGCAGTGAGTGGCAATGTAAGATGGAGAAAAGCACCACTGGTTAGTCAGCATGTGGAAGTCAGAGAACATGCAATGCCAAACTAGGATAGGTTTCTGAAAATCATCGCGAGATGGTGCACATTGTAAGTGTTTCTAACAGGCCATTCACTAGTAGCCGTGATAAGAACATCACCGGGTGGTGTGAATCTGAGGACCTGAATCAGGATAGGAAGTGAGTGGCAGTGTAGGATGGAGAAAAGTACCACGAGGTGATTAGGATGTGAAGTCAGGAAACATGCAGGGCCAATGTAGATAGGTTTCTGAAAAAAATCGGGTGGTGGTGCCCATTGAAAAGGTTTCTAACAGGCCATTCACTAGTAGGAGTGAGAAAAACATCATGGGGTGGTGTGAATCGGAGGGGCAGAATTAGGATAGGCAGTGAGTGGCAATGTAGGATGGAGAAAAGCACCACGGGGTGGTCAGCATGGAGATGTCAGGAAACATGCAGTGGCTATGTAGGATATGTTTCTGAAAAACATCGCGGGGCGGTGCGCATTGTAAGGGTTTCTAACAGGCCATTCACTAGTAGGAGTGAGAAAGACATCACGGGGTGGTGTGAATTGGAGGGACTTAGTTAGGATAGGCATGGAGTGGCAGTGTAGGAGGAGAAAAGCACCATAGGGTGGTCAGCATGGGGAGGTCTGGAAATATGCAGTGGCAGGTAGGATATGTTTCTGAAAAACATCGCAGGGTTGTGCGCACTGTAAGGGTTTCTAACAGGCAACTCACTAGTAGGCGCGAAAAAAACATCACAGTGTGGTGTGAATTTGAGGGGCTGAATCAGAATAGGCAGTAAGTGGTAATGTAGGATGAAGAAAAGCACCAGGGGTGTTCAGCATGGGGAGGGCAGGAAACATGCAGTGGCACTGTAGGTTAGGTTTCTGAAAAACATCGTGGGGTGGTGAGCATTGTAAGGTTTCTTAAAGGCGTTTCACTAGTAGGAGTGAGAAAAACATCACGGGGTTGTGTGAATCGGAGTGCCTAAATTAGGATAGGCAGTGAGTGGCAATTTAGGAAGGAGAAAAGCACAATGGGGTGGTCATTATGGGGAGGTCAGGAAACATGCAGTGGCAATGTAGGATAAGTTTCTGAAAAACATCGAAGGGTGGTGCGCATTGTACGGGTTTCTAACAGGCCATTCACTAGTAGGAGTGAGGAAAACACGTGGTGGTGTGAATTGGAGGGCCTGAATTAGGATACGCAGTGAGTGGCAATGTAGCATGGCGAAAAGTACAACGGGGTGGTTCAGCATGGGGAGTTCAGGACACATGCAGTGTCAATGTAGGATAGGATTCTGAAAAACATCGCGGGGTGCTACGCATTGTAAGTGTTTCTAACAGGCCATTCACTAGTAGGAGTGAGAAAAACATCACAGGGTGTTGTGAATCGGAGGGCCTGGATTAGGATAAGGAGTTAGTGTCAATGTAGGATGGAGAACAGCAAAACGGGGTGGTCAGCATGGACAGGTCAGGAAACATGCAGTGGCAATGTAGGATAGTATTCTGAAAGACATCGCGGGGTGGTGCAAATTGTAAGTGTTTCTAACAGGCCATTCACAAGTAGGAGTGAGAAAAACATCACGGGGTGGTGTGAATCGGACGGCCTGAATCAGGATAGGCAGTGAGTGGCAATGTAGTATGTAGAAAAGCACCACGGGGTGATTAGGATGTGGAGGTTAGGAAACATGCAGGGCCAATATAAGATAGGTTTCTGAAAAAAATCGCGTGGTGGTGCCCATTGAAAGAGTTTCTAACAGGCCATTCACTAGTAGGAGTGAGAAAAACATCATGGGGTGGTGTGAATCGGGGTTCCTGAATTAGGATAGGCAGTGAGTGGCAATGTAGGATGGAGAAAAGCACCACGGTGTGGTCAGCATGGAGATGTCAGAAAACATACAGTGGCAATGCAGGATATGTTTCTGAAAAACATCGCGGGGTGGTGCGCATTGTAAGGGTTTCTAACAGGCCATTCACTAGTAGGAGTGAGAAAAACATCACGGGGTTGTGTGAATCGGAGGGCCTGAATTATATTAGGCAGTGAGTGGCAATCTGGGAAGGAGAAAAGCACCATGGGGTGGTCAGCATGGGGAGGTCAGGAAACATGCAGTGGCAATGTAGGATAGGTTTCTGAAAAACATCGCGGGCTGGTGCACATTTATAGGTTTCTAAAATGCCATTCACGAGTAGGAGTTAGAAGAACATCACGAGGTGGTGTGAATCGGAGGGCCTGAATCAGGATAGGCAGTGAGTGGCAATGTAGGATGGAGAAAAGCACCACGGGGTGGTCAGCATGTCGAAGTCAGGAAACATGCAGTGGCAATGTAGCATAGGTTTCTGAAAAACGTCGCGTGGTTGTGCGAAATATAAGCATTTTTAGCAGGTCATTCACAAGTAGGAGTGAGAAAAACATCATGGGTTGGTGTGAATCTGATGGGCAGAATTAGGATAGGCAGTGAGTGGCAATGTAGGATGGAGAAAAGTACCACGGGGTGGTCAGCATGGAGATGTCAGGAAACATCCAGTGGCAATGTAGGATATATTTCTGAAAAACATCGCGGGGTGGTGCGCATTGTACAGGTTTCTAACAGGCCATTCACTAGTAGGAGTGACAAAAACATCACGTGGTGGTGTGAATTGGAGTGCCTGAATTAGGATAGGCAGTGAGTGGCAATGTAGAATGGAGAAAACTTCCACGGGTTAGTTCAGCATGGGGAGGTCAGGAAACATGCAGTGGCAATGTAAGATAGGTTTCTGAAAAACATTGTGGGGTGGTGCGAATTGTAAGCGTTTCTAACAGGCCATTCACAAGTAGGAGTGAGAAAAACAACACGGGGTGGTGTCAATTGGATGGCCTGAATCAGGATAGGCAGTGAGAGGCAATGTAGGATGTAGATATGCACCACGGGGTGATTAGGATGTGAAAGTCAGGAAACATGCAGGGCCAATGTAAGATGTGTTTCTGAAAAAAATCGCGTGGTGGTGCCCATTGAAAAGGTTTCTAACAGGCCATTCACTAGTAGGAGGGAGGAAAACATCATGGGGTGGTGTGAATTGGAGGGGCAGAATAAGGATAAGCAATGAGTGGCAATTTAGGATGGAGAAAAGCATCACGGGGTGGTCAGCATGGAGATGCAGCATACATGCAGTAGCAATGTAGGATATGTTTCTGAAAAACATCGCGGGGTGCTGCGCATTGTAAAGGTTTCTAACAGGCCAAAAACTAGTAGGAGTGAGAAAAACATCACGGGTTTGTGTGAATCAGAGGGCCTGAATTAGAATAGGCAGTGAGTGGCAATGTAGGAAAGAGAAAAGCACCTCGGGATAGTCAGCATGGGGAGGTAAGGAAACATGCAGTGGCTATGTAGGATAGGTTTCTGAAAAACATCGCGGGGTGGTGTGCATTGTACGGGTTTCTAGGCCATTCACAAGTAGGAGTGAGAAAAACATCACGGGGTGGTGTGAATCGGACGGCCTGCATCAGGATAGGCAGTGAGTGGCAATGTAGGATGTAGAAAAGCACCACAGGGTGATTAGGATGTGGACGTCAGGAAACATGCAGGGCCAATGTAAGATTGGTTTCTGAAAAAAATCGCGTGGTGGTGCCCATTGAAAGCGTTTCTAACAGTCCATTCACTAGTAGTAGTGAGAAAAACATCAATGGTTGGTGTGAAATGGAGGGGCTTAATTAGGATAGGCAGTGAGAGGCAATGTAGAATGGAGAAAAGCACCACGGTGTGGTGAGCATGGAGATGTCAGGAAACATGCAGTGGCAATGCAGGATATGTTTTCGAAAAACATCGCAGGGTGGTGCGCATTGTAAGGGTTTCTAACAGGCCATTCACAAGTAGGAGTGAGAAAAACATCACGGGGTTGTGTGAATCAGAGGGCCTGAATTATATTAGGCAGTGAGTGGCAATGTAGGAAGGAGAAAAGCACCACCGGGTGGCCACCATGGGGTCGTCAGGAAACATTCACTGGCAATGTACGTTAGGTTTCTGAAAAACATCGTGGGGTGGTGAGCATTGTAAGGTTTTTAAAGGCGTTTCACTAGTAGGAGTGAGAAAAACATCACGGGGTGGTGTGAATCAGAAGGCCTGAATTAGGATAGGCATCGAGTGGCAATGTAGGATGGAGAAAAACACCACGGGGTGGTTAGCAGGGCGAGGTTAGGAAACATGCAGTGGCAATGTCGGATATGTTTCTGAAATATATCGTGCGGTGTGGAGCATTGTAAGGATTTCTAACAGGCCATTCACTAGTAAGAGTGAGAAAAACATCACGGGGTTGTGTGAATCGGAGTGCCTGAATTAGGATAGGCAGTGAGTGGCAATTTAGGAAGGAGAAAAGCACCATGGGGTGGTCATCATGGGGAGGTCAGGAAACATGCAGTGGCAATGTAGGATAAGTTTCTGAAAAACATCGAGGGGTGGTGCGCATTGTACGGGTTTCTAACAGGCCATTCACTAGTAGGAGTGAGCAAAACACGTGGTGGTGTGAATTGGAGGGCCTGAATTAGGATACGCAGTGAGTGGCAATGTAGCATGGAGAAAAGTACAACGGGGTGGTTCAGCATGGGAAGTTCATGACACATGCAGTGTCAATGTAGGATAGGATTCTGAAAAACTTCGCGGGGTGGTACGCATTGTAAGTGTTTCTAACAGGCCATTCACTAGTAGGAGTGAGAAAACCATCACAAGGTGTTGTGAATCGGAGGGCCTGGATTAGGATAAGCAGTTAGTGTCAATGTAGGATGGAGAACAGCACCACGGGGTGGTCAGCATGGACAGGTCAGGAAACATGCAGTGGCAATATAGGATAGTATTCTGAAAGACATCGCGAGGTGGTGCAAATTGTAAGTGTTTCTAACAGGTCATTCACAAGTAGGAGTGAGAAAAACATCACGGGGTGGTGTGAATCGGACGGCCTGAATCAGGATAGGCAGTGAGTGGCAATGTAGTATGTAGAAAAGCACCACGGGGTGATTAGGATGTGGAGGTTAGGAAACATGCAGGGCCAATGTAAGATAGGTTTCTGAAACAAATCGCGTGGTGGTGCCCATTGAAAGGGTTTCTAACAGGACATTCACTAGTAGGAGTTAGAAAAACATCATGGAGTGGTGTAAATCGGGGTTGCTGAATTAGGATAGGCAGTGAGTGGCAATGTAGGATGGAGAAAAGCACCACGGTGTGGTCAGCATGGAGATGTCAGAAAACATGCAGTGGCAATGCAGGATATGTTTCTGAAAAACATCGCGGGGTGGTGCACATTGTAAGGGTTTCTAACAGGCCATTCACTAGTAGGAGTGAGAAAAACATCACGGGGTTGTGTGAATCGGAGGGCCTGAATTATATTAGGCAGTGAGTGGCAATCTGGGAAGGAGAAAAGCACCATGGGGTGGTCAGCATGGGGAGGTCAGGAAACATGCAGTGGCAATGTAGGATAGGTTTCTGAAAAACATTGGGGGTTAGTGCGCACTGTACGGGTTTCTATCAGGCCATTCACTAGTAGGAGTGAGAAAAACACCACGGGGTTGTGTGAATTGGATGGCCTGAATCAGGATAGGCAGTGAGTGGCAATGTAGGATGGAGAAAAGCACCACGGGTTGTGCATGGGGATTTCAGGAAACAAGCAGTGGCAATGTAGGATAGGTTTCTGAAAAACATCGCGGTGTGGTGCGCATTTATGGGTTTCTAACAGGCCATTCACGAGTAAGAGTGAGAAAAACATCACGGGGTGCTGTGATTCGGGTGGCCTGCATCAGGATAGGCAGTGAGTGGCAATGTAAGATGGAGAAAAGCACCATTGGGTGGTCAGCATGTGAAAGTCACGAAACATGCAGGGCCAATGTAATTTAGGTTTCTAAAAAAAATCGCGGGGTGGTGCGCATTGTAAGGGTTTCAACAGGCCATTCACTAGTAGGAGTGAGGAAAACATCACGGGGTTGTGTGAATCAGAGGGCCTGAATTAGGATAGGCAGTGAGTGGCAATGTAGAAAAGAGAAAAGCACCATGGGGTGGTCACCATGTGGAGGTCAGGAAACATGCAGTGGCAATGTAGGAAAGGTTTCTGTAAAACATCGCGGGGTGGTGCGCATTGTACGGGTTTCTAACAAGCCATTCACTAGTAGGAGTGAGAAAAACATCACGTGGTGGTGTGAATTGGAGGGCCTGAATTAGGATAGACAGTGATTGGCAATGTAGCATGAAGAAAAGTACCACGGGGTGGGTCAGCATGGGGAGGTCAGGACACATGCAGTGGCAATGTAGGATAGTTTTCTGAAAAACACCGCGGTGTGGTGCGCATTGTAAAGGTTTCTAACAGGCCATTCACTAGTAGGAGTGAGAAAACATCATGGGGTGGTGGGAATCCTAGGGGCTGAATTAGGATAGGCAGTGAGTGACAATGTAGGATGGAGAAAAGCACCACAGCTTGGTCAGCATGGAGATGTTAGAAAACATGCAGTGACAATGCAGTATATGTTTCTGAAAAGCATCGTGGGGTGGTGCGCTTTGTAAAGGTTTCTAACATGCCATTCACGACTAGGAGTGAGAAAAACATCACGGTGTGGTGTGAGTCGGAGAACCTGAATTAGGATAGGCAGTGAGTGGTAATGTAGGATGGAGAAAAACACCACACGCTGGTTAGCATGGGGAGGTCAGGAAACATGCAGTGGCAATGTAGGATAGTTTTCTGAATAACATCGCGGGGTGTTGCGAATTGTAAGTGTTTCTAACAGGCCATTCACAAGTAGGAGTGAGAAAAACATCACGGGGTGGTGTGAATCGGACGGCCTGAATCAGGATAGGCAGTGAGTGGCAATGTAGTATATAGAACAGCACCACGGGGTGATTAGGATGTGGAAGTCAGGAAACATGCAGTGCCAAAGTAAGATAGGTTTCTGAGAAAAATCGTGTGGTGGTGCACATTGAAAGGGTTTCTAACAGACCATTCACTAGTAGGAGTGAGAAAAACATCTTGGGGTGGTGTGAATCGCAGGGCTGACTTAGGATAGGCAGTGAGTGGCAATATAGGATGGAGAAAATCACCATGGGGCGGTCAACATGGGGAGGTCAGGAAACTTGCAGTGGCAATGTAGGATAGGTTTCTGAAAAAAATAGCGTGTTGGTGCGCATTGTAAGGGTTTCTAACAGGCCTTTCACTAGTAGGAGTGAGAAAAACAGAGTGTTGTGTGAAGCGAAGGGCCTGAATTTGCATAGGCAGTGAGTGGCAATATAGGATGGAGAAAAGCACCGCGGGGTGGTCAGCATGGGGAGGTCAGGAAACATGCAGTGGAAATGCAGGATATGTTTCTGAAAAACATCGGGGGTTAGTGCGCACTGTACGGGTTTCTAACCGGCCATTCACTAGTAGGAGTGAGAAAAACATCACGGGGTTGTGTGAATCAGAGGGCCTGAATTATATTAGACAGTGAGTGGCAATGTAGGTAGGAGAAAAATCACCACGGAGTGGTCCGCATGGGGAGGTCAGGAAATATGCAGTGGCAAGGTAGGATAGGTTTCTGAAAAACATCGCGGGATGGTGCGCATTTATGGGTTTCTAACAGGCCATTCACGAGTAGGGGTGAGAAAAACATCACGGGGTGCTGTGAACCGGATGCCTACATCAGGATAGGCAGTGAGTGGCAATGTAAGATGGAGAAAAGCACCACTGGTTAGTCAGCATGTGGAAGTCAGAGAACATGCAATGCCAAACTAGGATAGGTTTCTGAAAATCATCGCGAGATGGTGCACATTGTAAGTGTTTCTAACAGGCCATTCACTAGTAGCCGTGATAAGAACATCACCGGGTGGTGTGAATCTGAGGACCTGAATCAGGATAGGAAGTGAGTGGCAGTGTAGGATGGAGAAAAGTACCACGAGGTGATTAGGATGTGAAGTCAGGAAACATGCAGGGCCAATGTAGATAGGTTTCTGAAAAAAATCGGGTGGTGGTGCCCATTGAAAAGGTTTCTAACAGGCCATTCACTAGTAGGAGTGAGAAAAACATCATGGGGTGGTGTGAATCGGAGGGGCAGAATTAGGATAGGCAGTGAGTGGCAATGTAGGATGGAGAAAAGCACCACGGGGTGGTCAGCATGGAGATGTCAGGAAACATGCAGTGGCTATGTAGGATATGTTTCTGAAAAACATCGCGGGGCGGTGCGCATTGTAAGGGTTTCTAACAGGCCATTCACTAGTAGGAGTGAGAAAGACATCACGGGGTGGTGTGAATTGGAGGGACTTAGTTAGGATAGGCATGGAGTGGCAGTGTAGGAGGAGAAAAGCACCATAGGGTGGTCAGCATGGGGAGGTCTGGAAATATGCAGTGGCAGGTAGGATATGTTTCTGAAAAACATCGCAGGGTTGTGCGCACTGTAAGGGTTTCTAACAGGCAACTCACTAGTAGGCGCGAAAAAAACATCACAGTGTGGTGTGAATTTGAGGGGCTGAATCAGAATAGGCAGTAAGTGGTAATGTAGGATGAAGAAAAGCACCAGGGGTGTTCAGCATGGGGAGGGCAGGAAACATGCAGTGGCACTGTAGGTTAGGTTTCTGAAAAACATCGTGGGGTGGTGAGCATTGTAAGGTTTCTTAAAGGCGTTTCACTAGTAGGAGTGAGAAAAACATCACGGGGTTGTGTGAATCGGAGTGCCTAAATTAGGATAGGCAGTGAGTGGCAATTTAGGAAGGAGAAAAGCACAATGGGGTGGTCATTATGGGGAGGTCAGGAAACATGCAGTGGCAATGTAGGATAAGTTTCTGAAAAACATCGAAGGGTGGTGCGCATTGTACGGGTTTCTAACAGGCCATTCACTAGTAGGAGTGAGGAAAACACGTGGTGGTGTGAATTGGAGGGCCTGAATTAGGATACGCAGTGAGTGGCAATGTAGCATGGCGAAAAGTACAACGGGGTGGTTCAGCATGGGGAGTTCAGGACACATGCAGTGTCAATGTAGGATAGGATTCTGAAAAACATCGCGGGGTGCTACGCATTGTAAGTGTTTCTAACAGGCCATTCACTAGTAGGAGTGAGAAAAACATCACAGGGTGTTGTGAATCGGAGGGCCTGGATTAGGATAAGGAGTTAGTGTCAATGTAGGATGGAGAACAGCAAAACGGGGTGGTCAGCATGGACAGGTCAGGAAACATGCAGTGGCAATGTAGGATAGTATTCTGAAAGACATCGCGGGGTGGTGCAAATTGTAAGTGATTCTAGCAGGCCATTCACAAGTAGGAGTGAGAAAAACATCACGGGGTGGTGTGAATCGGACGGCCTGAATCAGGATAGGCAGTGAGTGGCAATGTAGGATGTAGAAAAGCACCACGGGGTGATTAGGATGTGGAGGTTAGGAAACATGCAGGGCCAATATAAGATAGGTTTCTGAAAAAAATCGCGTGGTGGTGCCCATTGAAAGAGTTTCTAACAGGCCATTCACTAGTAGGAGTGAGAAAAACATCATGGGGTGGTGTGAATCGGGGTTCCTGAATTAGGATAGGCAGTGAGTGGCAATGTAGGATGGAGAAAAGCACCACGGTGTGGTCAGCATGGAGATGTCAGAAAACATGCAGTGGCAATGCAGGATATGTTTCTGAAAAACATCGCGGGGTGGTGCGCATTGTAAGGGTTTCTAACAGGCCATTCACTAGTAGGAGTGAGAAAAACATCACGGGGTTGTGTGAATCGGAGGGCCTGAATTATATTAGGCAGTGAGTGGCAATCTGGGAAGGAGAAAAGCACCATGGGGTGGTCAGCATGGGGAGGTCAGGAAACATGCAGTGGCAATGTAGGATAGGTTTCTGAAAAACATCGGGGGTTAGTGCGCACTGTACGGGTTTCTAACAGGCCATTCACTAGTAGGAGTGAGAAAAACACCACGGGGTTGTGTGATTCGGATGGCCTGAATCAGGATAGGCAGTGAGTGGCAATGTAGGATGGAGAAAAGCACCACAGGTTGTGCATGGTGATTTCAGGAAACAAGCAGTGGCAATGTAGGATAGGTTTCTGAAAAACATCGCGGGGTGGTGCGCATTTATGGGTTTCTAACAGGCCATTCACGAGTAAGAGTGAGAAAAACATCACGGGGTGCTGTGATTCGGGTGGCCTGCATCAGGATAGGCAGTGAGTGGCAATGTAAGATGGAGAAAAGCACCATTCGGTGGTCAGCATGTGGAAGTCAGAGAACATGCAGTGCCAATCTAGGATAGGTTTCTGAAAAACATTGCAGGATGGTGCGCAATGTAAGGGTTTCTAACAGGCCATTCACTAGTAGGAATGAGAAGAACATCACGGGTCGTGTGAATCAGAGGGCCTGAATCAGGATAGGCAGTGAGTGGCAATGTAAGATGGAGAAAAGCACGACGGGGTGGTCAGCATGTGGAGGTCAGGAAACATGCAGTGGCAATGTAGGATATGTTTCTGAAAAACATCGTGGCGTGGTGCGCATTGTAAGTGTTTCTAACAGGCCATTCACAAGTAAGAGTGAGAAAAACAACACGGGGTGGTGTGAATCGGATGGCCTGAATCAGGATAGGCAGTGAGTGGCAATGTAAGATGGAGAAAAGCACCATTGGGTGGTCAGCATGTGGAAGTCACGAAACATGCAGGGCCAATGTAATTTAGGTTTCTGAAAAAAATCGCAGGGTGGTGCGCATTGTAAGGGTTTCAACAGGCCATTCACTAGTAGGAGTGAGAAAAACATCATGGGGTGGTGTGAATCGGAGGGGCAGAATTAGGATAGGCAGTCGTGGCAATGTAGGATGCAGAAAAGCACCACGGGGTGGTCAGCATGGAGATGCAGGAAACATGCAGTGGCAATGTAGGATATGTTTCTGAAAAACATCGCAGGTTGGTGTGCATTGTAAGGGTTTCTAACAGGCCATTCACTAGTAGGAGTGAGAAAAACATCACGGGGTTGTGTGAATCGGAGGGCCTGAATTAGGATAGGCAGTGAGTGGCAATGTAGAAAAGAGAAAAGCACCATGGGGTGGTCACCATGTGGAGGTCAGGAAACATGCAGTGGCAATGTAATACAGGTTTCTGTAAAACATCGCGGGGTGGTGCGCATTGTACGGGTTTCTAACAAGCCATTCACTAGTAGGAGTGAGAAAAACATCACGTGGTGGTGTGAATTGGAGGGCCTGAATCAGGATAGACAGTGATTGGCAATGTAGCATGAAGAAAAGTACCACGGGGTGGGTCAGCATGGGGAGGTCAGGACACATGCAGTGGCAATGTAGGATAGTTTTCTGAAAATCACCGCGGTGTGGTGCGCATTGTAAGGGTTTCTAACAGGCCATTCACTAGTAGGAGTGAGAAAAACATCATGGGGTGGTGGGAATCATAGGGGCTGAATTAGGATAGGCAGTGAGTGACAATGTAGGATGGAGAAAAGCACCACATCTTGGGCAGCATGGAGATGTTAGAAAACATGCAGTGGCAATGCAGGATATGTTTCTGAAAAGCATCGTGGGGTGGTGCGCTTTGTAAAGGTTTCTAACCTGCCATTCACGACTAGGAGTGAGAAAAACATCACTGTGTGGTGTGAGTCGGAGGACCTGAATTAGGATAGGCAGTGAGTGGTAATGTAGGATGGAGAAAAACACCACACGCTGGTTAGCATGGGGAGGTCAGGAAACATGCAGTGGCAATGTAGGATAGTTTTCTGAATAACATCGCGGGGTGTTGCGAAATGTAAGTGTTTCTAACAGTCCATTCACAAGTAGGAGTGAGAAAAACATCACGGGGTGGTGTGAATCGGACGGCCTGAATCAGGATAGGCAGTGAGTGGCAATGTAGTATATAGAACAGCACCACGGGGTGATTAGGATGTGGAAGTCAGGAAACATGCAGTGCCAAAGTAAGATAGGTTTCTGAGAAAAATTGCGTGGTGGTGCACATTGAAAGGGTTTCTAACAGACCATTCACTAGTAGGAGTGAGAAAAACATCATGGGGTGGTGTGAATCGCAGGGCTGACTTAGGATAGGCAGTGAGTGGCAATATAGGATGGAGAAAATCACCATGGGGCGGTCAACATGGGGATGTCAGGAAACTTGCAGTGGCAATGTAGGATAGGTTTCTGAAAAAAAAATAGCGTGTTGGTGCGCATTGTAAGGGTTTCTAACAGGCCATTCACTAGTAGGAGTGAGAAAAACATCAGAGTGTTGTGTGAATCGAAGGGCCTGAATTTGGATAGGCAGTGAGTGGCAATGTAGGATGGAGAAAAGCACCGCGGGGTGGTCAGCATGGGGAGGTCAGGAAACATGCAGTGGAAATGCAGGATATGTTTCTGAAAAACATCGCGGAGCGGTGCGCATTGTAAGGGTTTCTAACAGGCCATTCAGTAGTAGGAGTGAGAAAAACATCACGGGGTTGTGTGAATCAGAGGGCCTGAATTATATTAGGCTGTGAGTGGCAATGTAGGAAGGAGAAAAACACCACGGGGTGGTCAGCATGAGGAGGTCAGGAAACATGCAGTGGCAATGTAGGATAGGTTTCTGAAAAACATCGCGGGGTGGGGCGCATTTATGGGTTTCTAACAGGCCATTCACGAGTAGGGGTGAGAAAAACATAACGGGGTGCTGTGAACCGGATGCCTGCATCAGGATAGGCAGTGAGTGGCAATGTAAGATGGAGAAAAGCACCACTGGGTAGTCAGCATGTGGAAGTCAGAGAACATGCAGTGCCAAACTAGGATAGGTTTCTGAAAAACATCGCGAGATGATGCGCATTGTAAGTGTTTCTAACAGGCCATTCACTAGTAGCCGTGATAAGAACATCACCGGGTGGGGTGAATCAGAGGGCCTGAATCAGGATAGGCAGTGAGGGGCAGTGTAGAATGGAGAAAAGCACGACGGGGTGATTAGGATGTGAAGTCAGGAAACATGCAGGGTCAATGTAAGATAGGTTTCTGAAAAAAATCGCGTGGTGGTGCCCATTGAAAAGGTTTCTAACAGGCCATTCACTAGTAGGAGTGAGAAAAACATCATGGGGTGGTGTGAATCGGAGGGGCAGAATTAGGATAGGCAGTGAGTGGCAATGTAGGATGGAGAAAAGCACCACGGGGTGGTCAGCATGGAGATGTCAGGAAACATGCAGTGGCTATGTAGGATATGTTTCTGAAAAACATCGCGGGGCGGTGCGCATTGTAAGGGTTTCTAACAGGCCATTCACTAGTAGGAGTGAGAAAGATATCACGGGGTGGTGTGAATTGGAGGGACTTAGTTAGGATAGGCATGGAGTGGCAGTGCAGGAGGAGAAAAGCACCATAAGGTGCTCAGCATGGGGAGGTCTGGAAATATGCAGTGGCAGGTAGGATATGTTTCTGAAAAACATCGCAGGCTTGTGCGCACTGTAAGGGTTGCTAACAGGCAACTCACTAGTAGGGGCGAAAAAAACATCACGGTGTGGTGTGAATTGGAGGGGCTGAATCAGAATCGGCAGTAAGTGGTAATGTAGGATGAAGAAAAGCACCAGGGGTGTTCAGCATGGGGAGGGCAGGAAACATGCAGTGGCACTGTAGGTTAGGTTTCTGAAAAACATCGTGGGGTGGTGAGCATTGTAAGGTTTCTTAAAGGCGTTTCACTAGTAGGAGTGTGAAAAACATCACGGGTTGGTGTGAATCAGAAGGCTTGAATTAGGATAGGCAGTGAGTGGCAATTTGGGAAGGAGAAAAGCACCACGGGGTGGTCATCATGGGGAGGGCAGGAAACATGCAGTGGCAATGTACTTTAGGTTTCTGAAAAACATCGTGGGGTGGTGAGCATTGTAAGGTTTCTTAAAGGCGTTTCACTAGTAGGAGTGAGAAAAACATCACGGGGTGGTGTGAATCGGAAGGCCTGAATTAGGATAGGCCTCGAGTGGCAATGTAGGATGGAGAAAAACACCACGGGGTGGTTAGCATGGCGAGGTCAGGAAACATGCAGTGGCAATGTCGGATATGTTTCTGAAATATATCGTGCGGTGCTGAGCATTGTAAGGGTTTCTAACAGGCCATTCACTAGTAAGAGTGAGAAAAACATCACGGGGTTGTGTGAATCGGAGTGCCTAAATTAGGATAGGTAGTGAGTGGCAATTTAGGAAGGAGAAAAGCACCACGGGGTGGTCATCATGGGGAGGTCAGGAAACATGCAGTGGCAATGTAGGATAAGTTTCTGAAAAACATCGAAGGGTGGTGCGCATTGTACGGGTTTCTAACAGGCCATTCACTAGTAGGAGTGAGCAAAACACGTGGTGGTGTGAATTGGAGGGCCTGAATTAGGATACGCAGTGAGTGGCAATGCAGCATGGAGAAAAGTACAACGGGGTGGTTCAGCATGGAGATTTCAGGACACATGCAGTGTCAATGTAGGATAGGATTCTGAAAAACATCCGGGGTGGTACGCATTGTAAGTGTTTCTAACAGGCCATTCACTAGTAGGAGTGAATAAAACATCACAGGGTGTTGTGAATCGGAGGGCCTGGATTAGGATAAGCAGTTAGTGTCAATGTAGGATGGAGAACAGCACCACGGGGTGGTCAGCATGGACAGGTCAGGAAACAGGCAGTGGCAATGTAGGATAGTATTCCGAAAGACATCGCGGGGTGGTGCAAATTGTAAGTGTTTCTAACAGGCTATTCACAAGTAGGAGTGAGAAAAACATCACGGGGTGGTGTGAATCGGACGGCCTGAATCAGGATAGACAGTGAGTGGCAATGTAGGATGGAGAAAAGCACCACGGTGTGGTCAGCATGGAGATGTCAGAAAACATGCAGTGGCAATACAGGATAGGTTTCTGAAAAACATCGTGGGGTGGTGCGCATTGTAAGGGTTTCTAACAGGCCATTCACTAGTAGGAGTGAGAAAAACATCACGGGGTTGTGTGAATCGGAGGGCCTGAATTATATTAGGCAGTGAGTGGCAATGTAGGAAGGAGAAAAGCACCATGGGGTGGTCAGCATGGGGAGTTCAGGACTCATGCAGTGGCAATGTAGGATAGGCTTCTGAAAAACAACGGGGCTTAGTGCGCACTGTACGGGTTTCTAACAGGCCATTCACTAGTAGGAGTGAGAAAAACACCACCGGGTTGTGTGAATCGGATGGCCTGAATCAGGATAGGCAGTGAGTGGCAATGAAGGATGAAGAAAAGCACCACGGGTTGTGCATGGGGAGTTCCGGAAACAAGCAGTGGCAATGTAGGATAGGTTCCTGAAAAACATCGCAGGGTGGTGCACATTTATGGGTTTCTAACAGGCCATTCACGAGTAAGAGTGAGAAAAACATCACGGGGTGCTGTGATTCGGGTGGCCTGCATCAGGATAGGCAGTGAGTGGCAATGTAAGATGGAGAAAAGCACCACTCGGTGGTCAGCAGGTGGAAATCAGAGAATATGCAGTGCCAATCTAGGATAGGTTTCTGAAAAACATTGCAGGATGGTGCGCAATGTAAGGGTTTCTAACAGGCCATTCACTAGTAGGAGTGAGAAGAACATCACGGGTGGTGTGAATCAGAGGGCCTGAATCAGGATAGGCAGTGAGTGGCAATGTAAGATGGAGAAAAGCACCACGGGGTGGTCAGCATGTGGAGGTCAGGAAACATGCAGTGGCAATGTAGGATATGTTTCTGAAAAACATTGCGGCGTGGTGTGCATTGTAAGTGTTTCTAACAGGCCATTCACATGTAAGAGTGAGAAAAACAACACAGGGTGGTGTGAATCGGATGGCCTGAATCAGGATAGGCAGTGAGTGGCAATGTAAGATGGAGAAAAGCACCACTGGGTGGTCAGCATGTGGAAGTCACGAAACATGCAGGGCCAATGTAATTTAGGTTTCTGAAAAAAATTGCGGGGTGGTGCGCATTGTAAGGGTATCCACAGGCCATTCACTAGTAGGAGTGAGAAAAACATCATGGGGTGGTGTGAATCAGAGGGGCAGAATTAGGATAGGCAGTCGTGGCAATGTAGGATGGAGAAAAGCACCACGGGGTGGTCAGCATGGTGATGCAGGAAATATGCAGTGGCAATATAGGATATGTTTCTGAAAAATATCGCAGGTTGGTGTGCATTGTAAGGGTTTCTAACAGGCCATTCACTAGTAGGAGTGAGAAAAACATCACGGGATTGTGTGAATCGGAGGGCCTGAATTAGGATAGGCAGTGAGTGGCAATGTAGAAAAGAGAAAAGCACCATGGGGTGGTCACCATGTGGAGGTCAGGAAACATGCAGCGTCAATGTAGGACAGGTTTCTGTAAAACATCGCGGGGTGGTGCGCATTGTACGGGTTTCTAACAAGCCATTCACTAGTAGGAGTGAGAAAAACATCACGTGGTGGTGTGAATCGGAGGGCCTGAATTAGGATAGACAGTGAGTGGCAATGTAGCATGAAGAAAAGTACCACGGGGTGGTTCAGCATGGGGAGGTCAGGACACATGCAGTGGCAATTTAGGATAGTTTTCTGAAAAACACCGCGGTGTGGTGCGCATTGTAAGGGTTTCTAACAGGCCATTCACTAGTAGGAGTGAGAAAAACATCATGGGGTGGTGGGATTCGGAGGGGCTGAATTAGGATAGGCAGTGAGTGACAATGTAGGATGGAGAAAAGCAAAACAGCTTGGTCAGCATGGAGATGTTAGAAAACATGCAGTGGTAATGCAGGATATGTTTCTGAAAAGCATCGTGGGGTGGTGAGCTTTGTAAAGGTTTCTAACATGCCATTCACGACTAGGAGTGAGAAAAACACCACGGTGTGGTGTGAGTCGGAGGACCTGAATTAGGATAGGCAGTGAGTGGTAATGTAGGATGGACAAAAGCACCAGGGGTGGTCAGCATGTGGAGGGCAGGAAACATGCAGTGGCAATGTAGGTTAGGTTTCTGAAAAACATCGTGGGGTGGTTAGCATTGTAAGGTTTCTTAAAGGCACTTCACTAGTAGGAGTGAGATAAACATCACAGGGTGGAGTGAAACGGGAGGCATGAATTAGGATAGGCAATGAGTGGCAATGTAGGATGGAGAAAAACACCACACGCTGGTTAGCATGGGGAGGTCATGAAACATGCAGTGGCAATGTAGGATAGTTTTCTGAATAACATCGCGGGGTGTTGCGAATTGTAAGTGTTTCTAACAGGCCATTCACAAGTAGGAGTGAAAAAAACATCACGGGGTGGTGTGAATCAGACGGCCTGAATCAGGATAGGCAGTGAATGGCAATGTAGTATATAGAACAGCACTATGGGGTGATTAGGATGTGGAAGACAGGAAACATGCAGTGCCAAAGTAAGATAGGTTTCTGAGAAAAATGGCGTGGTGGTGCACATTGAAAGGGTTTCTAACAGACCATTCACTAGTAGGAGTGAGAAAAACATCATGGGGTGGTGTGAATCGCAGGGCTGACTTAGGATAGGCAGTGAGTGGCAATTTAGGATGGAGAAAAGCACCATGGGGCGGTCAACATGGGGAGGTCAGGAAACTTGCAGTGGCAATGTAGGATAGGTTTCTGAAAAAAATAGCATGTTGGTGCGCATTGTAAGGGTTTCTAAGAGGCCATTAACTAGTAGGAGTGAGAAAAACATCAGAGTGTTGTGTGAATCGAAGGGCCTGAATTTGGATAGGCAGTGAGTGGCAATGTAGGATGGAGAAAAGCACCGCAGGGTGGTCAGCATGGGGAGGTCAGGGAACATGCAGTGGCAATGTAGGATAGGTTTCTGAAAAACATCGCGGTGTGGTGCGCATTGTATGGATTTCTAACAGGCCATTCACAAGTAGGATTGAGAAAAACATCACGGGGTGGTGTGAATCGGATGGCCTGCATCAGGATAGGCAGTGAGTGGCAATGTAGGATGTAGAAAAGCACCACGGGGTGATTAGAATGTGGAAGTCAGGAAACATGCAGGGACAAAGCAAGATGGGTTTCTGAAAAAAATCTCGTGGTGGTGCCCATTGAAAGGTTTCTAACAGGCCATTCACTAGTAGTAGTGAGAAAAACATCAAGGGGTGTTGTGAAACGGAGGGGCTTAATTAGAATAGCCAGTGAGAGGCAATGTAGAATGGAGAAAAGCACCACGGTGTGGTGAGCATGGAGATGTCAGGAAACATGCAGTGGCAATGCAGGATATGTTTCTGAAAAACATCGCGGGGCGGTGCGCATTGTAAGGGTTTCTAACAGGTCATTCACTAGTAGGAGTGAGAAAAACATCACGGGGTTGTGTGAATCAGAGGTCCTGAATTATATTAGGCAGTGAGTGGCAATGTAGGAAGGAGAAAAACACCACGGGGTGGTCAGCATGGGGAGGTCAGGAAACATGCAGTGGCAATGTACGTTAGGTTTCTGAAAAACATCGTGGGGTGGTGAGCATTGTAAGGTTTCTTAAAGGCGTTTCACTAGTAGGAGTGAGAAAAACATCACGGGGTGGTGTGAATCGGAAGGCCTGAATTAGGATAGGCATCGAGTGGCAATGTAGGATGGAGAAAAACACCACGGGGTGGTTAGCATGGCGAGGTCAGGAAACATGCAGTGGCAATGTAGGATAAGTTTCTGAAAAACATCGAGGGGTGGTGCGCATTGTACGGGTTTCTAACAGGCCATTCACTAGCAGGAGTGATGAAAACACGTGGTGGTGTGAATTGGAGGGCCTGAATTAGGATACACAGTGAGTGGCAATTTAGCATGGAGAAAAGTACAACGGGGTGGTTCAGCATGGGGAGTTCAGGACACATGCAGTGTCAATGTAAGATAGGATTCTGAAAAAGTTCGCGGGGTGGTACGCATTGTAAGTGTTTCTAACAGGCCATTCACTAGTAGGAGTGAGAAAAACATCACAGGGTGTTAAGAATCAGAGGGCCTGGTTTAGGATAAGCAGTTAGTGGCAATGTAGCATGGAGAAAAGTACAACGGGGTGGTTCAGCATGGGGAGTTCAGGAAACAAGCAGTGGCAATGTAGGATAGGTTTCTGAAAAACATCGCGGGGTGGTGCGCATTTATGTGTTTCTAACAGGCCATTCACGAGTAAGAGTGAGAAAAACATCACGGGTTGCTGTGATTCGGGTGGCCTGCATCAGGATAGGCAGTGAGTGGCAATGTAAGATGGAGAAAAGCACCACTCGGTGGTCAGCATGTGGAAGTCAGAGAACATGCAGTGCCAATCTAGGATAGGTTTCTGAAAAACATTTCAGGATTGTGTGCAATGTAAGGGTTTCTAACAGGCCATTCACTAGTAGGAGTGAGAAAAACATCACGGGTGGTGTGAATCAGAGGGCTTGAATCAGGATAGGCAGTGAGTGGCAATGTAAGATGGAGAAAAGCACCACGGGGTGGTCAGCATGTGGAGGTCAGGAAACATGCAGTGGCAATGTAGGATATGTTTCTGAAAAACATCGCGGCGTGGTGCGCATTGTAAGTGTTTCTAACAGGCCATTCACTAGTAGGAGTGAGAAAAACAACACGAGGTGGTGTGAATCGGATGGCCTGAATCAGGATAGGCAGTGAGTGGCAATGTAAGATGGAGAAATGCACCACAGGGTGGTCAGCATGTGGAAGTCAGGAAACATGCAGGGCAATGTAATTTAGGTTTCTGAAAAAAATCGCGCGGTGGTGCGCTTTGTAAGGGTTTCAACAGGCCATTCACTAGTAGGAGTGAGAAAAACATCATGGGGTGGTGTGAATCGGAGGTGCAGAATTAGGATAGGCAGTGAGTGGCAATGTAGGATGGAGAAAAGCACCACGGGGTGGTCAGCATGGAGATGCAGGAAACATGCAGTGGCAATGTAGGATATATTTCTGAAAAAAAAAATAGCGTGTTGGTGCGCATTGTAAGGGTTTCTAACAGGCCATTCACTTGTAGGAGTGAGAAAAACATCAGAGTGTTGTGTGAATCGAAGGGCCTGAATTTGGATAGGCAGTGAGTGGCAATGTTGGATGGAGAAATGCATGGCGGGGTGGTCAGCATGGGGAGGTCAGGGAACATGCAGTGGCAATGTAGGATAGGTTTCTGAAAAACATCGCGGGGAGGTGCACATTGTATGGATTTCTAACAGGCCATTCACAAGTAGGATTGAGAAAAACATCACGGGGTGGTGTGAATCGGACGGCCTGCATCAGGATAGGCAGTGAGTGGCAATGTAGGATGTAGAAAAGCACCACGGGGTGATTAGAATGTGGAAGTCAGGAAACATGCAGGGACAATGCAAGATGGGTTTCTGAAAAAAATCGCGTGTTGGTGCCCATTGAAAGGGTTTCTAACAGGACATTCACTAGTAGTAGTGAGAAAAACATCAAGGGGTGGTGTGAAATGGAGGGGCTTAATTAGAATAGCCAGTGAGAGGCAATGTAGAATGGAGAAAAGCACCACGGTGTGGTTAGCATGGAGATGTCAGGAAACATGCAGTGGAAATGCAGGAAATGTTTCTGAAACATATCGTGGGGTGGTGCGCATTGTAAGGGTTTCTAACAGGCCATTCACTAGTAGGAGTGAGAAAAACATCACGGGGTTGTGTGAATCAGAGGGCCTGAATTATATTAGGCAGTGAGTGGCAATGTAGGAAGGAGAAAAGCACCATGGGGTGGTCAGCATGGGGAGGTCAGGAAACATGCAGTGGCAATTTAGGATAGGTTGCTGAAAAACATCGCGGGGTGGTGCGCATTTATGGGTTTCTGACAGGCCATTCACGAGTAGGGGTGAGAAAAACATCACGGGGTGCTGTGAATCGGATGCCTGCATCAGGATAGGCAGTGAGTGGCAATGTAAGATGGAAAAAAGCACCACTGGGTAGTCAGCATGTGGAAGTCAGAGAACATGCAGTGCCAATCTAGGATAGGTTTCTGAAAAACATCACGAGATGGTGCGCATTGTAAGGGTTTCTAACAGGCCATTCACTAGTAGGCGTGATAAGAACATCACCGGGTGGTGTGAATCAGAGGGCCTGAATCAGGATAGGCAGTGAGTGGTAGTGTAGGATGGAGAAAAGTACAACGGGCTGATTAGGATGTGAAGTCAGGAAACATGCAGGGCCAATGTAAGATAGGTTTCTGAAAAAAATCGCGTGGTGGTGCCCATTGAAATGGTTTCTAACAGGCCATTCACTAGTAGGAGTGAGAAAAACATCATGGGGTGGTGTGAATCGGAGGGGCACAATTAGGATAGGCATTGAGTGGCAATGTAGGATAGAGAAAAGCACCACGGGTTGTGCATGGGGAGTTCAGAAAACAAGCAGTGGCAATATAGGATAGGTTTCTGAAAAACATCGCGGGGTGGTGCGCATTTATGGATTTCTAACAGGCTATTCACGAGTAAGAGTGAGAAAAAACATCATGGGGTGCTGTGATTCGGGTGGCCTGCATTAAGATAGGCAGTGAGTGGCAATGTAAGATGGAGAAAAGCACCAGTGGGTGGTCAGCATGTGGAAGTCAGAGAACATGCAGTGCCAATCTAGGATAGGTTTCTGAAAAAAATCGCGGGGTGGTGCGCATTGTAAGGGTTTCAAAAGGTCATTCACTAGTAGGAGTGAGGAAAACATCATGGGGTGGTGTGAATCGGAGGGGCAGAATTAGGATAGGCAGTCGTGGCAATGTAGGATGGAGAAAAGAACCACGGGGTGGTCAGCATGGAGATGCAGGAAACATGCAGTGGCAATTAGGATATGTTTATGAAAAACATCGCAGGTTGATGTGCATTGTAAGGGTTTCTAACAGGCCATTCACTAGTAGGAGTGAGAAAAACATCACGGGGTTGTGTGAATCGGAGGGCCTGAATTATGATAGGCAGTGAGTGGCAATGTAGAAAAGAGAAAAGCACCATGGGGTGGTCACCATGTGGAGGTCAGGAAACATGCAGTGGCAATGTAGGACAGGTTTCTGTAAAACATCGCGGGGTGGTGCGCATTGTACGGGTTTCTAACAAGCCATTCACTAGTAGGAGTGAGAAAAACATCACGTGGTGGTGTGAATCGGAGGGCCTGAATTAGGATAGACAGTGAGTGGCAATGTAGCATGAAGAAAAGTACCACGGGGTGGTTCAGCATGGGGAGGTCAGGACACATGCAGTGGCAATGTAGGATAGGTTTCTGAAAAAAAATAGCATGTTGGTGTGCATTATAAGGGTTTCTAACAGGCCATTCACTAGTAGGAGTGAGAAAAACATCAGCGTGTTGTGTGAATCGAAGGGCCTGAATTTGGATATGCGGTGAGTGGCAATGAAGGATGGAGAAAAGCACCATTGAGCGGTCAACATGAGGAGGTCAGGAAACTTGCAGTGGCAATGAAGGATAGGTTTCTGAAAAACATCGCCCGTTGTTGCGCATTGTAAGGGTTTCTAACAGGCCATTCACTAGTAGGAGTGAGAATAACATCACGTGCTGGTGTGAATCAGAGGGCCTGAATTAGGATAGGCAGTGAGTGGCAATGTAGGTAGGAGAAAAGCGCCAGGGGTGGTCAGCATGTGGAGGTCAGGACACATGCAGTGGCAATGTAGGATAGCTTTCTGAAAAACATCGCAGTGTGGTGTGCATTGTAAGGGTTTCTAACAGGCCATTCACTAGTAGAAGTGAGAAAAACATCACAGGGTGTTGTGAATCAGAGGGCCTGGATTAGGATAAGCAGTGAGTGGCATTGTAGAATGGAGAAAAGCACCATGGGGTGGTCAACATGGGGAGGTCAGGAAATATTCAGTGGCAATGTAGGATAGGTTTCTGAAAAACATCGCTGCGTAGTGCGCATGGTAATGGTTTCTAACAGGCCATTTACTAGTAGAAGAGGGAAATACATCATGGTGTGGTGTGAATTGGAGGGCCTGAATCAAGTTAGACAGTGAGTGGCAATGTAGGATGGAGAAAAGCACCACGGGGTGGTCAGCATGGAGATGTCAGGAAACATGCAGTGGCTATGTAGGATATGTTTCTGAAAAACATCGCGGGGCGGTGCACATTGTAAGGGTTTCTAACAGGCCATTCACTAGTAGGATTGAGAAAGACATCACGGGGTGGTGTGAATTGGAGGGACTTAGTTAGGATAGGCATGGAGTGGCAGTGTAGGAGGAGAAAAGCACCATAGGGTGGTCAGCATGGGGAGGTCTGGAAATATGCAGTGGCAGGTAGGATATGTTTCTGAAAAACATCGCAGGGTTGTGCGCACTGTAAGGGTTTCTAACAGGCAACTCACTAGTAGGGGCGAAAAAAACATCACAGTGTGGTGTGTATTTGAGGGGCTGAATCAGAATAGGCAGTAAGTGGTAATGTAGGATGAAGAAAAGCACCAGGGGTGTTAAGCATGGGGAGGGCAGGAAACATGCAGTGGCACTGTAGGTTAGGTTTCTGAAAAACATCGTGGGGTGGTGAGCATTGTAAGGTTTCTTAAAGGCGTTTCACTAGTAGGAGTGAGAAAAACATCACGGGGTGGTGTGAATCAGAAGGCCTGAATTAGGATAGGCGGTGAGTGGCAATTTAGGAAGGAGAAAAGCACCACGGGGTGGTCATCATGGGGAGGGCAGGAAACATGCAGTGGCAATGTACGTTAGGTTTCTGAAAAACATCGTGGGGTGGTGAGCATTGTAATGATTCTTAAAGGCGTTTCACTAGTAGGAGTGAGAAAAACATCATGGGGTGGTGTGAATCAGAAGGCCTGAATTCTGATAGGCATCGAGTGGCAATGTAGGATGGAGAAAAACACCACGGGTTGGTTTGCATGGCGAGGTCAGGAAACATGCAGTGGCAATGTCGGATATGTTTCTGAAATATATCATGCGGTGCTGAGCATTGTAAGGGTTTATAACAGGCCATTCACTAGTAAGAGTGAGAAAAACATCACGGGGTTGTGTGAATCGGAGTGCCTGAATTAGGATAGGCAGTGAGTGGCAATTTAGGAAGGAGAAAAGCACAATGGGGTGGTCATCATGGGGAGGTCAGGAAACATGCAGTGGCAATGTAGGACAAGTTTCTGAAAAACATCGAAGGGTGGTGTGCATTGTACGGGTTTCTAACTGGCCATTCACTAGTAGGAGTGAGGAAAACACGTGGTGGTGTGAATTGGAGGGCCTGAATTAGGATACACAGTGAGTGGCAATGTAGCATGGAGAAAAGTACAACGGTGTGGTTCAGCATGGGGTGTTCAGGACACATGCAGTGTCAATGTAGGATAGGATTCTGAAAAACATCGCGGGGTGGTACGAATTGTAAGTGTTTCTAACAGGCCATTCACTAGTAGGAGTGAGAAAAACATCACAGGGTGTTGTGAATCGGAGGGCCTGGATTAGGATAAGCAGTTAGTGGCAATGTAGGATGGAGAACAGCACCACGGGGTCGTCAGCATGGACAGGTCAGGAAACATGCAGTGGCAATGTAGGATAGTATTCTGAAAGACATCGCGGGGTGGTGCAAATTGTAAGTGTTTCTAACAGGCCATTCACAAGTAGGAGTGAGAAAAACATCACGGGGTGGTGTGAATCGGACGGCCTGAATCAGGATAGGCAGTGAGTGGCAATGTAGTATGTAGAAAAGCACCACGGGGAGTTTAGGATGTGGAGGTTAGGAAACATGCAGTTCCAATGTAAGATAGGTTTCTGAAATAATCGCGTGGTGGTGCCCATTGAAAGGGTTTCTAACAGGCCATTCACTAGTAGGAGTTAGAAAAACATCATGGAGTGGTGTGAATCGGGGTTGCTGAATTAGGATAGGCATTGAGTGGCAATGTAGGATGGAGAAAAGCACCACGGTGTGGTCAGCATGGAGATGTCAGAAAACATGCAGTGGCAATGCAGGATATGTTTCTGAAAAACATAGCGGGGTGGTGCGCATTGTAAGGGTTTCCAACAGGCCATTCACTAGTAGGAGTGAGAAAAACATCATGGAGTGGTGTGAATCGGGGTTGCTGAATTAGGATAGGCAGTGAGTGGCAATGTAGGATGGAGAAAAGCACCACGGTGTGGTCAGCATGGAGATGTCAGAAAACATGCAGTGGCAATGCAGGATATGTTTCTGAAAAACATCGCGGGGTGGTGCGCATTGTAAGGGTTTCCAACAGGCCATTCACTAGTAGGAGTGAGAAAAACATCACGGGGTTGTGTGAATCGGAGGGCCTGAATTATATTAGGCAGTGAGTGGCAATCTGGGAAGGAGAAAAGCACCATGGGGTGGTCAGCATGGGGAGGTCAGGAAACATGCAGTGGCAATGTATGATAGGTTTCTGAAAAACATCGGGGGTAAGTGCGCCCTGTACTGGTTTCTATCAGGCCATTCAATAGTAGGAGTGAGAAAAACACCACAGATTGTGTGAATCGGATGGCCTGAATCAGGAGAGGCAGTGAGTGGCAATGTAGGATGGAGAAAAGCACCACGGGTCGTGCATGGGGATTTCAGGAAACAAGCAGTGGCAATGTAGGATAGGTTTCTGAAAAACATCGCGGGGTGGTGCGCATTTATGGGTTTCTAACAGGCCATTCACGAGTAAGAGTGAGAAAAACATCACGGGGTGCTGTGATTCGGGTGGCCTTCATCAAGATAGGCAGTGAGTGGCAATGTAAGATGGAGAAAAGCACCACTCGGTGGTCCGCATGTGGAAGTCAGAGAACATGCAGTGCCAATCTAGGATAGGTTTCTGAAAAACATTGCAGGAGGGTGCGCAATGTAAGGGTTTCTAACAGGCCATTCACTAGTAGGAGTGAGAAGAACATCACGGGTGGTGTGAATCAGAGGGCCTGAATCAGGATAGGCAGTGAGTGGCAATGTAAGATGGAGAAAAGCACCACGGGGTGGTCAGCATGTGGAGGTCAGGAAACATGCAGGGCAATGTAGGATATGTTTCTGAAAAACATCGTGGCGTGGTGCGCATTGTAAGTGTTTCTAACAGGCCATTCACAAGTAAGAGTGAGAAAAACATCACGGGGTGGTGTGAATCGGATGGCCTGAATCAGGATAGGCAGTGAGTGGCAATGTAAGTTGGAGAAAAGCACCATTGGGGGGTCAGCATGTGGAAGTCACGAAACATGCAGGGCCAATGTAATTTAGGTTTCTGAAAAAAATCGCGGGGTGGTGCGCATTGTAAGGCTTTCAACAGGCCATTCACTAGTAGGAGTGAGAAAAACATCATGGGGTGGTGGGAATCATAGGGGCTGAATTAGGATAGGCAGTGAGTGACAATGTAGGATGGAGAAAAGCACCACATCTTGGGCAGCATGGAGATGTTAGAAAACATGCAGTGGCAATGCAGGATATGTTTCTGAAAAGCATCGTGGGGTGGTGCGCTTTGTAAAGGTTTCTAACATGCCATTCACGACTAGGAGTGAGAAAAACATCACGGTGTGGTGTGAGTCGGAGGACCTGAATTAGGATAGGCAGTGAGTGGTAATGTAGGATGGAGAAAAACACCACACGCTGGTTAGCATGGGGAGGTCATGAAACATGCAGTGGCAATGTAGGATAGTTTTCTGAATAACATCGCGGGGTGTTGCGAATTGTAAGTGTTTCTAACAGGCCATTCACAAGTAGGAGTGAGAAAAACATCACGGGGTGGTGTGAATCGGACGGCCTGAATCAGGATAGGCAGTGAGTGGCAATGTAGTATATAGAACAGCACCACGGGGTGATTAGGATGTGGAAGTCAGGAAACATGCAGTGCCAAAGTAAGATAGGTTTCTGAGAAAAATCGCGTGGTGGTGCACATTGAAAGGGTTTCTAACAGACCATTCACTAGTAGAAGTGAGAAAAACATCATGGGGTGGTGTGAATCGCAGGGCTGACTTAGGATAGGCAGTGAGTGGCAATATAGGATGGAGAAAATCACCATGGGGCGGTCAACATGGGGAGGTCAGGAAACTTGCAGTGGCAATGTAGGATAGGTTTCTGAAAAAAAAATAGCGTGTTGGTGCGCATTGTAAGGGTTTCTAACAGGCCATTCACTAGTAGGAGTGAGAAAAACATCACAGTGTTGTGTGAATCGAAGGGCCTGAATTTGGATAGGCAGGGAGTGGCAATGTAGGATGGAGAAAAGCACGGCGGGGTGGTCAGCATGGGGAGGTCAGGAAACATGCAGTGGAAATGCAGGATATGTTTCTGAAAAACATCGCGGGGTGGTACACATTGTAAGGGTTTCTATGAGGCTATTCACTAGTAGGAGTGAGTAAAACATCACGGTGTGGTGTGAATCGGAGGGCATGAATTAGGATAGGCAGTGAGTGGCAATGTAGGATGGAGAAAAGCACCACAGTGTGGTCAGCATGGGGAGGTCAGGAAACATGCCGTGCCAATCTAGGATAGGTTTCTGAAAAACATCGCCGGGTGGTGCTCATTGTAAGGGTTTCTAAAAGGCCATTCACTAGTAGGAGTGAGAATAACATCACGGGGTGGTGTGAATCGGGAGACCTGAATTAGGATAGTCAGTGAGTGGCAATGTAGGATGGAGAAAAGCACCTCGGGCTGGTCAGCATTGGGAGGTCAGGAAACATGCAGTGGCAATGTAGGATTCATTTCTGAGAAACATTGCGGGATGGTGCTTATTGTAAGGGTTTCTAACAAGACATTCACGACTACGAGTTACAAAAACATCACGGTGTGGTGTGAGTTGGAGAACCTGAATTAGGATAGGCAATGAGTGGTAATATAGGATGGAGAAAAGCACCAGGGGTGGTCAGCATGGGGAGGGCAGGAAACTTGCAGTGGCAATGTTGGTTAGGTTTCTGAAAAACATCGTGGGGTGGTGAGCATTGTAAGGTTTCTTAAAGGCGCTTCACTAGTAGGAGTGAGAAAAACAGCACGGGATGGTGTGAATCGGGAGACCTGAATTAGGATAGGCAGTGAGAGGCAATTTAGGATGGAGAAAAACACCACAGGCTGGTTAGCATGGGGTGGTCAGGAAACATGCAGTGGCAATGTAGGATATGTTTCTGAAAAACATCGCGGGCTGGTGAGCATTGTAAGGGTTTCTAACAGGCCATTCACTAGTAAGAGTGAGAAAAACATCACGGGGTTCTGTGAATCGGAGGGCCTGAATTAGGTTAGGCAGTGAGTGGCAATGTAGGAAGGAGACAAGCACACGGGGTGGTCATCATGGGGAGGTCAGGAAACATGCAGTGGCAATGTAGAATAGTTTTCTGAAAAACATCGCGGTTTGGTGTGATTTGTAAGTGTTTATAACAGGCCATTCACAAGTAGGAGAGAGAAAAACATCACGGGGTGGTGTGAATTGGATGGCCTGAATCAGGATAGGCAGTGAGTGGCAATGTAGGATGTAGAAAAGCACCACGGCGTGATTAGGATGTGGAAGTCAGGAAACATGCAGGGCCAAAGTAACATAGGTTTCCGATAAAAATCGGGTGGTGGTGCCCATTAAAAGTGTTTCTAACAGGCCATTCACTATTAGGAGTGAGAATAACATCACGGGGTGGTGTGAGTCGGAGAACCTGAATTATGATAGGCACTGAGTGGTAATATAGGATGGAGAAAAGCACCAGGTGTGGTCAGCATGGGGAGGGTAAGAAACATGCAGTGGCAATGTAGGTTAGGTTTCTGAAAAACATCGTGCGGTGGTGAGCATTGCAAGGTTTCTTAAAGGCGCTTCACTAGTAGGAGTGAGAAAAACAGCACGGGATGGTGTGAATCGGGAGACCTGAATTAGGATAGGCAGTGAGAGGCAATTTAGGATGGAGAAAAACACCACAGGCTGGTTAGCATGGGGAGGTCAGGAAACATGCAGTGGCAATGTAGGATATGTTTCTGAAAAACATCGCGGGCTGGTGAGCATTGTAAGGGTTTCTAACAGGCCATTCACTAGTAAGAGTGAGAAAAACATCACGGGGTTCTGTGAATCGGAGGGCCTGAATTAGGTTAGGCAGTGAGTGGCAATGTAGGAAGGAGAAAAGCACACGGGGTGGTCATCATGGGGAGGTCAGGAAACATGCAGTGGCAATGTAGAATAGTTTTCTGAAAAACATCGCGGTTTGGTGTGATTTGTAAGTGTTTATAACAGGCCATTCACAAGTAGGAGAGAGAAAAACATCACGGGCTGGTGTGAATTGGATGGCCTGAATCAGGATAGGCAGTGAGTGGCAATGTAGGATGTAGAAAAGCACCACGGCGTGATTAGGATGTGGAAGTCAGGAAACATGCAGGGCCAAAGTAACATAGGTTTCCGATAAAAATCGGGTGGTGGTGCCCATTGAAAGTGTTTCTAACAGGCCATTCACTATTAGGAGTGAGAATAACATCACGGGGTGGTGTGAGTCGGAGAACCTGAATTATGATAGGCACTGAGTGGTAATATAGGATGGAGAAAAGCACCAGGTGTGGTCAGCATGGGGATGGTAAGAAACATGCAGTGGCAATGTAGGTTAGGTTTCTGAAAAACATCGTGCGGTGGTGAGCATTGCAAGGTTTCTTAAAGGCGCTTCACTAGTAGGAGTGAGAAAAACATCATGGGGTGTTGTGAATCGGGAGACCTGAATTAGGATAGGCAGTGAGAGGCAATTTAGGATGGAGAAAAACACCACAGGCTGGTTAGCATGGGGAGGTCAGGAAACATGCAGTGGCAATGTAGGATATGTTTCTGAAAAACATCGCGGGGTGGTGAGCATTGTAAGGGATTCTAACAGGCCATTCACTAGTAAGAGTGAGAAAAACATCACGGAGTTGTGTGAATCAGAGGGCCTGAATTTGGTTAGGAAGTGAGTGGCAATATAGGACTGAGAAAAGCACCACGGGGTGGTCAGCATGGGGAGGTCAGGAAACATGCAGTGGCAATGTAGAATAGTTTTCTGAAAAACATCGAGGTTTGGTGTGAATTGTAAGTGTTTATAATAGGTCATTCACAAGTAGGAGTGAGAAAAACATCACGCGGTGGTGTGAATTGGATGGCCTGAATCAGGATAGGCAGTGAGTGGCAATGTAGGATGTAGTAAAGCACCGCGGTGTGATTAGGATGTGGAAGTCAGGAAACATGCAGGGCCAAAGTAACATAGGTTTCCGATAAAAATCGGGTGGTGGTGCCCATTGAAAGGGTTTCTAACAGGCCATTCACTAGTAGGAGTGAGAAAAACATCATGGGGTGGTGTGAATAGGAGGGGCTGAATTAGGATAGGCAGTGAGTGGCAATGTAGGATGGAGAAAAGCACCAGGGGGTGGTCCGCATGGAGATGTCAGAAAACATGCAGTGGCAATGCAGGATATGTTTCTGAAAAATATCGCGGGGTGGTGTGTATTGTAAAGGTTTCTAACAGGCCATTCACTAAGAGCAGTGAGAAAAACATCACGGGGTGGTGTGAATCGGAGGGCCTGAATCAGAATAGTCAGTGAGTGGCAATGTAGGATGGAGAAAAGCACCCGGGGGTGGTCAGCATTGGGAGGTCAGGAAACATGCAGTGGCAATGTAGGTTAGGTTTGTGAAAAACATCGTGGGGTGGTGCACATTGTAAGGGTTTCTAACAGGCCTTTCACTAGTAGGAGTGAGAAAATCATCAGGGGTGGTGTGAATCGGAGGGCCTGAATTAGGATACGCAGTGAATGGCAATGTAGGATGGAGAAAAGCACCATGGGGCAGTCAACATGGGGAGGGCAGGAAACTTGCAGTGGCAATGTAGGATAGGTTTCTGAATATCATCGCCCGGTGGTGCGCATTGTAAAGGTTTCTAACAGGCCATTCACTTGTAGGAGTGAGAAAATCATCAGGGGTCGTGTGAATCGGAGGGCCTGAATTAGGATAGGCAGTGAGTGACAATGTAGGATGGAGAAAAGTCCCATGGCGTTGTCAGCATGGGGAAGTCAGGAAGCATGCAGTGGCAATATAGGATAGGTTTCTGAAAACCATAGCGGGGTGGTGCGCATTGTAAGGGTTTCTAACAGGCCATTCAGTATTAGGAGTGAGAAAAACATCCTGGGGAGGTGTTAATTGGAGGGCCAAAATAAGGATAGTCAGTGAGTGACAATGAAGCATGCAGAAAAGCCCCACAGCGTGGCCAGCATGGGGAGGTCAGGAAACATGCAGTGGAAATGTAGGATAGGTTTCTGAAAAACATCGCAGGGCGGTGCACATTGTAAGGTTTGCCAACAGGCAATTCACTTGTAGCAGTGAGAAAAACATCACGGGGTGGTGTGAATCGTAGGGCCTGAATTAGGATAGGCAGTGAGTGGCAATGCAGGATGGACAAAAGCACCAGCGGGTGGTCAGCATGGGGAGGTCAGGAAACATGCAGTGGCAATGAAGGATAGGTTTCTGAAAAACATCGCCGGGTGGTGAGCATTGTAAGGCTTTCTAACAGGCCATTCACTAGTATGAGTGAGAAAAACATCACGGGGTTGTGTGAATCGGAGGGCCTGAATTAGGATAGGCAGTGAGTGGCAATGTAGGATGGAGAAAAGCAACACAGGATGGTCAGCCGGGGGAGGTCAGGAAACATGCATTCCCAATGTAGTATAGGTTTCTGAAAAACACCGCGGGGTGGTTCGCATTGTAAGGCTTTCTAACAGGCCATTCAATATTAGGAGCGAGAAAAACATCACGGTGTGGTGTGAATTGGAGTGGCTGAATCAGGATAGGCAGTAAGTGGCAAAGTAGGATGGTGAAAAGCACCAGGGGTGGTCAGCATGGGGAGGGCAAGAAACATGGAGTGGCAATGTAGGATATGTTTCTGAAAAACATCACGTTGTGGTGCGCTTTGTAAGGGTTTCTTAAAGGCCCTTCACTAGTAGGAGTGAGAAAAACATCAGGGGTGTTGTGCATCGGAGGGCCTGAAATAGGATCGGCAGTAAGTGACAATGTAGGAAGGAGAAAAGCACCAGGCGTGTTCAGCATGTAGAGGTCAGGAAACGTTCAGTAGGCAAATAGGGTAGGTTTCTGAAAAACATCGCTGGGTGGTGCGCATTGTAAGGCTTTCTAACAGGCCATTCACTAGTAGGCGTGAGAAAAACATCACGGGGTGGTGTTAATCAGAGGACCTGAATTAGGATAGGCAGTGAGTGGCAATGTAGGATGGAGAAAATCACCACGGGTTGGTCCGCCTGGGGAAGTCAGGAAACATGCATTGCCAATGTAGGATAGGTTTCTGAAACCACCACGGGATGGTGCCCATTGTAAAGGTTTCTAACAGGCCATTGAATATTAGGAGCGAGAAAAACATCACAGTGTGGTGTGAATCTTAGGGGCTGAATCAGGATAGCCAGTAAGTGGCAATGTAGGATGGAGAAAAGCACCAGTGGTGGTCAGCATGGGGAGGGCAAGAAACATGGAGTGGCAACGTAGGATAGGTTTCTGAAAAACATAGCGGGGTGGTGCGCCTTGTAAGGGTTTCTAAAAGGTCATTCACTAGTAGGAGTGAGAAAAACATAACCGGGTGGTGTGAATCGGAAGGCCTGAATCTGAATAGGCAGTGAGTGGCAATATAGGACGGAGAAAAGCACCACGGCGTGGTCGGCATGGGGAAGTCAGGAAACATGCAGTGGCAATGTAGGATAGGTTTCTGAAAAAAATAGCGGGCCGGTGCGCATTGTAAGGGTTTCTTACACGCCATTCACTAGTAGGAGTGAGAAAAACATCATGTGGTGGTGTGAATCGGAGGGCCTGAATTAGGATAGGCAGTGAGTGGCAATGTAGGATGGAGTAAAGCTCCAATGGGCAGTCAACATGGGGAGGTCAGGAAACTTGCAGTGGAAATGTACGATTGGTTTCTGAAAAACATCACCCGGTGGTGCACATTGTAAGTTTTCTAACAGGCCATTCAGTAGTAGGAGTCAGAAAAACATCAGGGGTGGTGTGAATCGGAAGGCCTGAATCAGGATAGGCAGTGAGTGACAATGTAGGATTGAGAAAAGCACCATGGGTTGGTCAGCATGGGGAGGTCAGGAAACATGCAGTGGCAATGTAGGATAGGTTTCTGAAAAACATCGCGGGGGGGGTGCGTATTGTAAGGGTTTCTAACAGACAATTCACTAGTAGGAGTGAGAAAAACATCACAGGGTGGTGCGAATCAGAGGCCCTGAATTCGGATAGGCAGTCAGTGGCAATGTAGGAAGGAGAAAAGCACCACGGGTTGGTCAGCGTGGACAAGTCAGGAAACATGCAATGACAATGTAGGTTAGTTTTCTCAAAAACATCGTGGGGTGGTGCGAATTGTAAGCGTTTCTAACAGGCCATTCACAAGTAGGTGTGAGAAAAACATCACAGGGTGGTGCGAATCGGACGCCCTGAATCAGGATAGGCAGTGAGTGGCAATGTAGGATGTAGAAAAGCACCACGGGTTGATTAGGATGTGGAAGTCAGGAAACATGCAGGGACAATGTAAGATAGGTTTCTGTAAAAAATCGCTTGTTGGTGCCCATTGAAATGGTTTCTAAAAGGCCATTCACTAGTAGGAGTGAGAAAAACATCATGGGGGGGTGTGAATCGGAGGGGCTGAATTAGGAGAGGCAGTGAGTGGCAATGTAGGATGGAGAAAAGCACCACGGGGTGGTCAGCATGGAGATGTCAGGAAACATGCAGTGGCAATGTAGGATATGTTTCTGAAAATAATCCCGGGGTGGTGCGCATTGTAAGGGTTTTTAAGAGGCCATTCACTTGTAGGAGTGAGAAAAACATCACGGGGTTGTGTGAATCGGAGGGCCTGAATTAGGATAGGCACTGAGTGGCAATGTAGGAAAGAGAAAAGCACCACGGTGTGGTCAGGATGGGGAATTAAAGAAACATGCAGTGCCAATGTAGGATAGGATTCTGAAAAACATCGCGGAGTGATGCGCACTGTAAGGGTTTCTAACTGGCCATTCACTAGTAGGGGCGAGAAAAATATCACGGTGTGGTGTGAATCGGAGGGGCTGAATCACGATAGGCAGTAAGTGGTAATGTAGGATGGAGAAAAGCACCAGGGGTGGTCAGCATGGGGAGGGCAGGAAACATGCAGTGGCAATGTAGGATAGGTTTCTGAAAAACAACGCGGGGTGGTGAGAATTGTAAGGGTTTCTAACAGGCCATTCAGTAGTAGGAGTGAGAAAAACATCACGGGGCGGTGTGAATCCAAGGGCCTGAATTAGGATAGGCGGTGAGTGGCAATGAAGGATGGAGAAAAGCACCACGGTTTTGTCATCATGGGGAGGTCAAGAAACATGCATTGGGAATGTAGGACAGGTTTCTGAAAAACATCGCGGAGTGATGCGCACTGTAAGGGTTTCTAACAGGCCATTCACTAGTAGGGGCGAGAAAAATATCACGTTGTGTTGTGAATCAGAGGGGCTGAATCAGGATAGGCAGTAAGTGGCAATGTAGGATGGAGAAAAGCACCAGGGGTGGTCAGCATGGGGAGGGCAGGAAACATGCAGTGGCAATGTAGGATATTTTTCTGAAAATTATCACGGGCTGGTGCGCAGTGTAAGGGATTTTTAAAAGGCCATTCATTGGTAGGAGTGAGAAAAACATCACGGGGTGGTGTGAATCAGATGTTCTGAATTAGGAAAGGCAGTGACTGGCAATGTAGCATGGAGAAAAGCACCAGAAAATGGTCAGGATTGGGAGGTCACGAAACATGCAGTGGCACTGTAGAATAGGTTTCTGAAAAACATCGCGGGGTGGTGCGCATTGTAAGTGTTTCTAACAGGCCATTCACTAGTAGGAGTGAGAAAAGCATCACGGGGCGGTGTGAATCCGAGGACCTGAATTAGGATAGGCGGTGAGTGGCAATGAAGGATGGAGAAAAGCACCATGGTTTGCTCATCATGGTTACGTCAGGAAACATGCATTGGCAATGTAGGACAGGTTTCTGAAAAAGATCGCGCGGTGTTGCGATTGTAAGGTTTTCTAACAGGCCATTGACTAGTACGAGCGAGAAAAACATCACGATGTGGTGTGAATCAGAGGGGCTGAATCAGGATAGGCAGTAAGTGGCAATGTAGGTGGAGAAAATCACCAGGGGAGGTCAGCATGAGGAGGGCAGGAAACATGCAGTGGCAATTTAGGATATTTTTCTGAAAAACATCACGGGGTGGTGTGCATTGTAAGGGTTTCTTACAGGCCATTCACAAGGAGGAGGGAGAAAAACATCACGGGGTGGTGTGAATCACATGTTCTGAATTAGGATAAGCAGTGATTGGCAATGTAGCATGGAGAAAAGCTCCACAAGTTGGTCAGAATGGGGAGGTCAGGAAACATGCAGTTTCAATATAGGATAGGTTTCTGAAAAACATCGCCTGGGTGGTGCGCATTGTAAGTGTTTCTAACAGGCCATTCACTAGTTGGATTCAGAATAACATCCCGGGCTGGTGTGAATCAGAGGTCCTGAATTGGATAGGCAGTGAGTGGCAATGTAGGATGAAGAAAAGGACCACGGGGTGTTCAGCATGGGGAGGTCAGGAAACATGCAGTGGCAATGTAGGATAGGTTTTGAAAATCATCGCGGGGTGGTGCGCATTGTACGTGTTTCTAACAGGCCATTCAATAGTAGGAGTGAGAAAAACATCACAGGGTGGTTTGAATCGGAGGGCCTGAATTACGATAGGCAGTGTGTGGCAATGTGGGATGGAGAAAAGCAACACGGGGTGGTCAGCATGGGGAGGTCAGGAATCACGCAGTGGCAATGTAGGATAGGTTTCTGAAAAACAACGCGGGTAGTGCGAATTGTAAGGGTTTCTAACAGGCCATTCACTAGTAGGAGTGAGAATAACATCACGGGGTGGTGTGAATCCGAGGGTCTGAATCAGGAGAGGCAGTAAGTGGCAATGTAGGATGGAGAAAAGCAACAAGGGGTGGTCAGCATGGGGAGGTCAGGAAACATGCAGTGGCAATGTAGGATAGGTTTCTGAAAAACATTGCGGGGTGGTGCCAATTGTCAGGGTTTCTAACTGGCCATTCACTAGTAGGATTGAGAAATACATCATGGTGTGGTGTGAATCAAAGGGCCTAAATCAGGATAGACAGTGAATGGTAATGTAGCATGGAGAAAAGCACCACGGGTGGTCAGCATGGGGAAGGCAGGAAACATGCAGTGGCAATGTAAGATAGGTTTCTGAAAAAAATCGTTTGGTGGTGCGCATTGAAATAGTTTCTAACAGGCCATTCACTAATAGGAGTGAGAAAAACATCACAGGTTGGTGTGTATCGGAGGGCCTGAATCAGGATAGGCAGTGAGTGGCAATGTAAAATTGAGAAAAGCACCATGGGGTGATCAGCATGCGGAGGTCAGGAAACACGCAGTGGCAATGTAGGATAGGTTTCTGAAAAACAACACGGGTGGTGCGCATTGTAAGGGTTTCTAACAGGCCATTCACTAGTAGGAGTGAGAAAAACATCACGGCGCGGTGTAATCCTTGCGCCTGAATTAGGATAGGCCGTGAGTGGCAATGAAGGATGGAGAAAAGCACCACGGTTTGGTCATCATGTGGAGGTCAGGAAACATGTATTGGCAATGTAGGACAGGTTTCTGAAAAATATCGCGGGGTGTTGCGAATTGTAAGGTTTTCTAACAGGCCATTGACTACTAGGAGCGAGCAAAACATCACGGTGTGGTGTGAATCAGAGGGGCTGAATCAGGATAGGCAGTAAGTTGCAATGTAGGATGGAGAAAAGCACCAGGGGTGGTCAGCATGGGGAGGGCAGGAAACATGCAGTGGCAATGTAGGATATTTTTCTGAAAAACATCACGGGGTGGTGCGCATTGTAAGGGTTTCTAAAAGGCCATTCATTGGTAGGAGTAAGAAAAACATCACGGAGTGGTGTGAATCAGAAGTTCTGAATTAGGATAGGCAGTGATTGGCAATGTAGCATGGATAAAAGCACCAGAAGGTGGTCAGGATGGGGAAGTCACGAAACATGCATTGGCACTGTATGATAGGTTTCTGAAAAACATCGCAGGGTGGTGCACATTGTAAGTGTTTCTAACAGGAAATTTACTAGTAGGACTGAGAAAAACATCACGTGGTGGTGTGAATCGGAGGGCCTGAATCAGGATAGGCAGTGAATGGCACTGTAGGATGGAGAAAAGCACCACGGGGTGGTCAGGATGGGGAAGTCAGGAAATATGCAGTGGCAATGTAGGATAGGTTTCTGAAAAACATCGCGGGGTGGTGCACATTATAATGTTTTCTAACAGGCCATTAACTAGTAGGAGTGAGAAAAATATCACGGGGTGGTTTGAATCAGAGGGCCTGAATAATGATAGGCAGTGAGTGGGAATGTAGGATGGAGAAAAGCACCACGGGGTGGTCAGCATGCGGAGGTCAGAAAACATGCAGTGGCAATGTAGGATAGGTTTCTGAAAAACATGGCGGGGTGGTGCCCATTGTAAGGGTTTCTAAAAGGCCATTCACTATTAGAAGTGAGAACTACATCATGGTGTGATGTGAATCGGAGGGCCTGAACCAGGATAGACAGTGAGTGATAATGTAAAATGGAGAAAAGCACCACGTGTTGGTCATCATGGGGAGGTCAGGAAACATGCAGTGGCAATGTAGGATAGGTTTCTGACAAACATCGCGGCGTGGTGAGAATTGTAATGGTTTCTAACAGGCCATTCACTAGTAGGAGGGAGAAAAACATCATGGGCCGATGTGAATCCGAGGGCCTGAATTAGGATAGGCGGTGAGTGGCAATGAAGACTGGAGAAAAGCACCACGGTTTGGTCATCACGGGGAGGTCAGGAAACATGCATTGGCAATGTAGGACAGGTTTCTGAAAAACATCGCGGGGTGTTGCGAATTGTAAGGTTTTCTAACATTCCATTCACTAGTAAGATTAAGAAAAACATCACCGGGTGGTGTGAATCAGAGTGCCTGAATTAGGGTAGGCAGTGAGTGGCAATGTAGGATGGAGAAAAGCACCAGCGGTGGTCAGCATGGAAGGGCAGGAAACATGCAGTGGCAATGTAGGATATTTTTGTTTAAAACATCACGGGGTGGTGCGCATTGTAAGGGTTTCTAACAGGCCATTCACTAGTAGGAGTGGGAAAAACATCACGGGGTAGTGTGAATCAGACGTTCTGAATAAGCATAGGCAGTGATTCGCAATGTAGCATGGAGAAAAGCTCCAAAAGTTTGTCAGGATGGGGAGGTCAGAAAACATGCAGTGGCAATGTAGGATAGATTTCTGAAAAACATCGCCTGGGTGGTGCGCATTGTAAGTGTTTCTAACAGGCCATTCACTAGTAGGAGTCAGAAAAACATCCCGGGCTGGTGTGAATCGGAGGTCCTGAATTAGGATAGGCAGTGAGTGGCAATGTAGGATGAAGAAAAGCACCACGGGGTTTTCAGCATGGGGAGGTCAGGAAACATGTAGTGGCAATGTAGGATAGGTTTTGAAAATCATCGCGGGGTGGTGCGCATTGTACATGTTTCTAACAGGCCATTCAATAGAAGGAGTGAGAAAAACATCACGGGGTGGTTTGAATCGGAGGGCCTGAATTATGATAGGCAGTGAGTGGCAATGTAGGATGGAGAAAAGCACCATGGGGTGGTCAGCATGGTGAGGTCAGGAAACACGCAGTGGCAATGTAGGATACTTTTTCTGAAAAACATCACGGAATGGTGCGCATTGTAAGGGTTTCTAACAGGCCATTCATTGGTAGGAGTGAGAAAATCTCGGGGTGGTGTGAATCAGATGTTCTGAATTAGTATACGCAGTGATTGGCAATTTAGCATGGAGAACAGCACCAGAATGTGGTCAGGATGGTGAGGTCAGGAAACATGCAGTGGCACTGTAGGATAGGTTTCTGAAAAACATCGCGGGGTGGTGTGCATTGTGTTTCTAACAGGCCATTCACTACTAGGAGTGAGAAAAACATCAAGGGGTGGTGTGAATCAGATGTCCTGAATTAGGATATGCAGTGAGTGGCAATGTAGGATGAAGAAAAGGACCACGGGGTGGTCAGCATTGTGAGGTCAGGAAACATGCAGTGGCAATGTAGGATAGGTTTCTGAAAAAGAACGCGGGTGGTGGGCATTGTAAGGGTTTCTAACAGGCCATTCACTAGTAGGAGTGAGAAAAACATCACGGCGTGGTGTGAATCAGAGGGCCTGAATCTGTATAGGCAGTGAGTGGCAATGTAGGATGGAGAAAAGCACCACGGGTTGGTCAGGATGGGGAGGTCAGGAAACTTGCAGTGTAATGTAGGATAGGTTTCTGAAAAACATCGCGGGGTGTGCGCATTGTAAGGGTTTCTAACAGGCCATTCACTAGTAGGAGTGAGCAAAACATCAGGGGGTGGTGTTAATCGGAAGGCCTAAATTAAGAAAGGCAGTGAGTGGCAATGTGAAATGGAGAAAAGCACCACGGGGTGGTCAGCATGGGGAGGACAGGAAACATGCAGTGACAATGTAAGATAGGTTTCTGTAAAACATCGCATGGTGGTGCGCAATGTAAAGTTTTCTTGCAGGCCATTAACTAGTAGGAGTGAGAAAAACATCACGGGGTGGTTTGAATCGAAGGGCCTGAATTATGATAGGCAGTGAGAGGTAATGTAGGATGGAGAAAAGCACCAAGGGGTGGTCAGCATGGGGAGGTCAGGAAACATGCAGTGGCAATGTAGGATAGGTTTCTGATAAACACCGCAGGGTGGTGCGCATTGTTAGGTTTATAACAGGAAATTTACTAGTAGGACTAAGAAAAACATCACCGGGTGGTGTGAATCAGAGGGCCTGAATCAGGATAGGCAGTGAGTGGGAATGTAGGATGGAGAAAAGCACCACGGTGTGGTCAGGATGGGGAGGTCAACAAACATGCACTGGCAATGTAGGATAGGTTTCTGCAAAACATCGTGTGGTTGTGCGCATTGTAAGGGTTTCTACCAGGCCATTAGCTAGTAGGAGTGAGAAATACATCATGGTGTTTTGTGAATCACAGGGCCTGAATAAGGATAGGCAGTGAGTGGTAATGTAAAATGGAGAAAGCACCAAAGGTTGGTCATCATGGGGAGATCATAAAACATGCAGTGGCAATGTAGGATAGGTTTCTGAAAAACATCGCAGGGTCGTCAGAATTGTAAAGGTTTCTAACAGGCCATTCACTAGTAGGAATGAGAAAAACATCACAGGGTGGTGAGAATTGGAGGGCCTGAATTAGGATAGGCAGTGAGTGGCGATGTAGGATGGAGAAAGGCACAACGGGTCGGTCATCATGGGGAGGTCAGGAAACATGCATTGTCAATGTAGGATAGATTTCTGAAAAACATCACGGGGTGGTGCGAATTGTAAGGGTTTCTAACAGGCCATTGACTAGTACGAGCGAGAAAAACATCGCGGTGTGGTGTGAATCGAAGGGGATGAATCAGGATAGGCAGCAAGTGGCAATGTAGGATGGAGAAAATCACCAGTGGTAGTCAGCATGGGGAGGGCTGTAAACATGCAGTGGCAATGTAGGATATTTTTTTCTGAAAAACATCATGGGGTTGTGCGCATTGTAAGGGTTTGTAACAGGCCATTCACTCGTAGGAGTGAGAAAAACATCACGGGGTGGTGTGAATCAGATGTTCTGAATTAGCATAGGCAGTGATTGGCAATGTAGCATGGAGAAAAGCTTCACAAGTTGGTCAGGATGGTGAGGTCAGGAAACATGCAGTGGCAATGTAGGATAGGTTTCTGAAAAACATCGCCTGGGTGGTGCGCAATGTAAGTGTTTCTAACAGGCCATTCACTATTAGGAGTCAGAAAAACATCCCGGGCTGGTGTGAATCGGAGGGCCTGAATTAGGATAGGCAGTGATTGGCAATGTAGGATGAAGAAAAGCAGCACGTGATGTTCAGCATGGGTAGGTCAGGAAACATGCAGTGGCAATGTAGTATAGGTTTTGAAAATCATCGCGGGGTGGTGCGCATTGTACGTGTTTCTAACAGGCCATTTAATAGTAGGAGTGAGAAAAACATTACAGGGTGGTTGAATCGGAGGGCCTGAATTATGATAGGCAGGGAGTCGCAATGTACGATGGAGAAAAGCACCAGGGGGTTGTCAGCATGAGAAGGTCAGGAAACACGCAGTGGGAATGTAGGATAGGTTTCTGAAAAACAACGCGGGTGGTGCGCATTGTAAGGGTTTCTAACATGCCATTCACTAGTAGGAGTGAGAAAAACATCACGGGGTGGTGTGAATCAGAGGGCCTGAATCAGGATAGGCAGTGAGTGGCAATGTAGGATGGAGAAAAGCAACAAGGGGTGGTCAGCATGGGGAGGTCAGGAAACATGCAGAGGCAATGTAGGATAGGTTTCTGAAAAACACTGCGGTGTGGTGCCCATTGTAAGTGTTTCTAACAGGCCATTCACTAGTAGGGGTGAGAAATACATCATGATGTGGTGTGAATCAAAGGGCCTGAATCAGGATAGACTGTGAGTGGTAATGTAGCATGGAGAGAAGCACCACGGGTGGTCAGCATGGGCAGGGCAGGAAACATGCAGTGGCAATGTAAGTTAGGTTTCTGAAAAAAATCGTGTGGTGGTGCGCATTGAAATGGTTTCTAACAGGCCATTCACTAATAGGAGTGAGAAAAACCTCACAGGTTGGTATGTATCGGAGGGCCTGAATCAGGATAGGCAGTGAGTGGCAATGTAAAATTGAGAAAAGCACCATGGGGTGATCAACATGAGGAGGTGGTCAGGACCCGGAGGTCAGGAAACATGCAGTGGCAATGTAGGATAGGTTTCTGTAAAATATCGTTGGGTGGTGCGCATTGTAAGGGTTTCTACCAGGCCATTAGCTAGTAGGAGTGAGAAATACATCATGGTGTGGTGTGAATCAGAGGGCCTGAATCAGGATAGGCAGTGAGTGGTAATGTAAAATGGAGAAAGCACCACAGGTTGGTCAGCATGGGGAGATCATGAATCATGCAGTGGCAATGCAGGATGGGTTTCTCAAAAACATCGTGGGGTGGTGCGCATTGTAAGGGTTTCTAACAGGCCATTAAATTGTAGAAGTGACTGCAGAGGAGGAGCTGGGCAGATCCGGAGTCCCTGCTGAAGCCCGTTCCTTTGTCTGAAGGACTGAATACTTCTGCAAGCAAGGAGGCATCGCAGCTTCCTGAGGCACCTCAGCCTGTAGTGAGTGCTCAGCACAGTCTGCCCAAATCTCTGACTGTTCCGGACCCCCCAGGCTTCTGGGTGCAGAGAAGTGGAGCAGTGGGTTAGAGGCCACTACAGCTGCCTCCCCATCCCCCCCCCCGGCTACACTTGGAAGTCTGCTGAGCTCCTGACGGATGGGCGGGCCTACACTAACCCCCGAGCCCAGCCGCACCTAGCCATCTCCTGCAGAGGAGGAGCTGGGCGGAACTGGAGTGCCTGCAGAAGTCCCTTCCTTTGCCTAGAGGACTGTGGATATCTCTGCAAGCAGGGAGGGAACACAGGCTCCTGAGGCACTGCGGCCTGTGGAGAGCACCCTAACCCGGCTGCAATTGAAGAGCTGTGGATCTTCCAAGGGGCAGGTGGGCGCACAGTGTCCCTGAGGCCCAGCTTGTCTGGAACTGCGGAGTTCTGAGCAGGCAGAGGAGGGACACTGGTTCTGCAGGCCCAATGGCTTGGGGTAGTGTGGTGTCAGAGTCTCAGTAGCTCCAAGCATAGAAGGGGATTTTCAACAGATCCTGAGGAAGCTTTCAAATAACACTTGAAACACAGAAATATACAAAATGACAAAACGAAAGACCAAATTACAACCTCAAACCTCCAGTCCATCTCAGGAAACCCTAGGAGCAATGTATATAGAAGAAAATATATCCCATCCACCTTATATATCAGACATAATAGCTACTGAAGTTGACAAACAACTCCAGGAAGCTTTAAAGAAATTCAAGCTCGAAATAATCTCCCAGATAAAAGAAGAAATGATAAAAGAAATGAAAGAGATTCTAAATATATCTAAAGAAAACACAGATAAAAAATTGGAGGAACTAAACAAAAAGATAGAATCCCTAGACGAGCAATATAAGAAACAAACAGAATACATAATGCAGATGCACAGAGATATAAAGGAAATAAAAAACTCCACTGAAAGTTGTAAAAACCACCTTAATGAAAGTGAAGATAGAATTTCAGACCTTGAAGACATGATTGCAGCTAGTGAACAGGAAAGGAAAGATCTTTTGAAAATAACAAGGAATCAGGAAACAACAATTCAACAACTGCAAGACGATGCAAAGAAGAATAACATAAGAATGATAGGGATTAATGAAAGAGAGGGAGACAACATAAAGGATGTCAAGAGGATATTTAGAGAAGTAATAGCTGAAAATTTCCCAAGCATGAGATCAGAAACTGACATCAAGATCAGTGAAGCATATAGAACTCCAAACACTCATAACCAAAATAAAACTACATCCAGACATATAATAATCACCATCCCAGAAATCCAACACAAGAATAGATTACTAAAAGCTGTCAGAGAGAAAAGACAGATCACTTATAAAGGAAAACCTATCAGAATCACAGCAGACTTCTCAGCACAAACGATAAAGTCAAGAAGAGCATGGAGTGAAATATTCCAGATCCTAAAGCAAAATGATTTCCAACCAAGACTGATATATCCTGCAAAACTATCATTCAAAATAGATGGTGCAATACGATACTTCCATGACAAAGAACAGCTGAAGAACTTCATGAACACCAAACCAACCCTGCAAAAAATATTGAAAGACAGTTTAGATACACAAAGGAAAAAACCACTAAGCAAAGCAAATAATTAAACAGAACAGAAAGATAAAGATGCAACAGCAGAGAGATAACATTCCTACAATTAACCAGCATTTAACAGTAATAACCATTAATGTAAATGGTCTCAATGCACCAATCAAAAGAAACAGACTAGAAGAATGGATCAAGAAACAAAATCCAACCATATGCTGTTTACAGGAAACCCATCTAACCCAGAAAGATACTCACAGACTGAAAGTCAAAGGATGGAAAACAATTCTTCATGCAGCAGGAATCCAAAAAAAGGCAGGAGTAGCCATTCTGTTTGCAGACAACGTGAACTTTAAACCAACAATGACCATAAAGGACAAAGAAGGTCACTACATACTTGTAAGGGGAAAACTCCAAGAGGAAGAGATAACTATCTTAAATATATATGCACCAAACTCCAGAGCACCAAGTTATATAAAACAATTATTAACAGAAATGAAAACTCAAATTATCAGTAACACAATTGTAACAGGAGACCTTAATACGCCATTGACACCAAGGGACAGATCAACCAGACAGAAAATGAGCAAAGAAATAACAGAACTGAATCATACCTGTGAACAAATGGGTTTGATAGACATATACAGGATGTTCCACCCAACAACATCGGAATACACATTCTTCTCAGCAGTACATGGATCATTTTCTAAAATAGACCATATATTAGCTCACAGAACATATTTAAACAAGTGCAAAAGAGCTGAAATCATCCCTTGCATGTTATCGGATCATAGCGCTCTGAAATTAGAAATTAATGATAAAAGATACTGCAAAAATCCCACAAACACATGGAAACTGAATAACACACTCTTGAGTAATCAGTGGGTCACAGAGGAAATTAAAGAAGAAATCAAACAATACCTAAAAGAAAATGAAAATACAGATACAACTTACCGGAACCTGTGGGATGCAATGAAAGCCGTCCTGAGAGGAAAATTTATTGCACTGAGTTCCCACATCAGGAAAACAGAATGAATACAAATAAATAACTTGATGCTACACCTCAAACAGCTAGAAAAAGAAGAGCAAGTCAAGCCCAAAGCCAAAAGAAGAGAGGAAATTATAAAAATCAGAGCAGAAATCAATGCAATAGAGACTAAGAAAACAATCCAAAGAATCAACAAATCAAAGAGTTGGTTCTTTGAAAGAATAAATAAAATCGATAAGCCCCTAGCCAACCTTATTAAAAAAAGGGAAGAAAAAGCTCAAATTCATGCAATAAGAAATGAAAAAGGAGAAATCACTACAGACCCAATAGAAATACAGAAGATCATCAACACCTATTTCGAAAACCTCTACTCTCAAAAGTTTGATAACACAGAAGAAATAGACAGATTCTTAGAAGCATATGAAGTGCCAAAGCTAGATCAAGAGGATGCAAAACTGTTGAATAACCCAATCTCTGTTACTGAAATTGAAAATGTAATTAAGTCCTTACCCACCAAGAAGAGCCCAGGCCCAGATGGATTCACTGCAGAATTCTACAAGAAATACAAAGAAGACCTAATGCCGACACTCCTCAAACTGTTCAATGAAATTGAAAGGGAAGCAATCCTTCCTAAGTCGTTCCTGGAAGCAAATATTACTCTAGTACCAAAACCTGAGAAAGACCCAACTAAAAAAGAGAACTATAGACCGATCTCCCTAATGAACACAGATGCAAAAATCCTCAATAAAATATTGGCAAATAGGATCCAGCAAATCATCAAGAAGATTATACACCATGACCAAGTGGGATTCATCCCAGGAATGCAAGGATGGTTCAACATACGCAAATCAATAAATGTAATCCACCATATCAATAAAGCCAAAAATAAGAATCACATGATCATTTCTATAGATGCAGAAAAAGCCTTCGATAAGGTCCAACATTTATTCATGATAAAAACTCTACAGAAAATTGGAATAGATGGTCTTTACCTCAATATAATAAAGGCCATTTATGACAAACCAACAGCCAGCATCATTCTAAATGGCCAAAAATTGAAAGCCTTTACATTAAAATCAGGCACAAGACAAGGATGTCCTTTATCACCACTCCTATTTAATATAGTACTGGAAGTACTAGCCAGAGCAATTAGGCAAGAAAGAGAAATAAAAGGGGTAAAGATAGGAAAAGAAGAAGTTAAGATGTCGTTGTTTGCAGATGACATGATACTCTACATAGAAGACCCCCTAAGTTCCATTGAAAGACTCTTAGATACAATAAATAAATTCAGTAATGTGGCTGGATACAAAATCAATACTCAGAAATCAATAGCATTCCTATACTCAAACAACAAAATCACAGAGAGGGAAATAAGAGAAACTGGATTATTCACATTAGCAAGCAAAAAAATGAAATATTTAGGAATTACTCTTACGAAAGAAGTGAAAGACTTATACAGTGAAAACTATAATACACTGAAAAAGGAAATTGAAGATGATCTCAGAAAATGGAAAGACATCCCTTGCTCATGGATAGGAAGAACAAACATTGTGAAGATGGCCATTCTCCCAAAACTCTTATACAGATTCAATGCAATCCCAATAGAAATACCATCAACATACCTTATAGATCTAGAGAAATCACTCCTAAATTTCATCTGGAACCAGAAGAGACCTAGAATCGCAAAGGCAATTCTAAGCAGCAAAGGCAAAGCAGGAGGCATCACAATCCCTGACTTGAAATTATACTACAAAGCAACAGTAGTAAAATCAACATGGTATTGGAATCAAAACAGAGGCGAAGATCAATGGAATAGATTAGAAGATACAACCACAACTACAAACACACTCAACCACCTTATCTTTGATAAAGGAGCCAAGCAGGTTCACTGGAAGAATGACAGTCTCTTTAATAAATGGTGCTGGAAAAACTGGCTCTCCATTTGCCGAAAACTAAAGCTAGACCCATGTCTATCACCATGTACTAAATTAAAATCTAAATGGGTCAAAGATCTGAATATTAAAACAGAAACACTAAATCTATTGGAAGACAAAGTGGGTAGAAACCTTGGAGACATAGGAGTAGGTAGAGAATTCATGAACAGGACTCAAACCGCACGGGAAACACTTCCCAGAATCAATAACTGGGACCACTTCTTATTAAAAAGTTTCTGCATGTCAAAAGAAATCTCCAGCATAGTGAAAAGAAAACCCACAAACTGGGAAAAGATTTTAGTGAACTCTCTCTCAGACAAGGGACTCTTGTCTAAAACATATAAAGAATTAAAAAAACTCAGACCTCCAAAATTCAAAGATCCAATCCAAAAATGGGCATCTGAGATGAATACGCAATTCTCAGATGAAGAAATGCAAATGGCAAATAAATATATGAAAACATGCTCATCATCATTGGTCATCAGAGAAATGCAAATTAAAACCACACTGAGATTCCATCTCACTCCTGAAAGAATGGCCAGGATCAAGAAAACCAACAACAGCAAATGCTGGAGAGGATGTGGGGAAAAAGGAACTCTCCTGCACTGTTGGTGGGAGTGTAGACTGGTACAGCCTTTGTGGAGGTCTGTCTGGAAGTTTCTCAAAAAGTTGGGATTGGAAATCCCATTTATTCCAGCTATTCCACTTCTAGGCATATTCCCAGAAGAACTGAAAGCATCATACCACAGTGATTTATGTGCACCTAAGTTTATAGCAGCACAATTTGTAATCGCCAGATCTTGGAAACAACCCAAGTGTCCATCAACTGAAGAATGGATAAAAAAGTTGTGGTATTTCTATACAATGGAATATTATTCAGCTATAAAGAAGGATCACATTGAGATATTTATCAATAAATGGGCGCAGCTTGAGACCATACTCATAAGTGAAATAAATCAATCCCGCATGTATGAATACCGAATAGTTTCCCTAATGTAAGTAATGATTCAAATATATGAAAATATGTGGCAATCATGATTCCCCATTATGTGGCCTTGAAGCCTTATAAAATTTTTCACTTATTAATTAGAAAGGCTTTATTCTGGGCTTCTTGATATGGAAATATTTGAAGCTATAGTATATGAAGTTTTATCCAAATATCTCAAGGAAAAAGACAGACACTATGGTAAATATTATTCTTTAAAAAAATTATTTAGTTATTTCTTATGTTTATTTTAATTAAGGGAAAAATTAAAAAAATTAGGATATATAATAGTAACTCTTTTCGATTTCCTATTAACTAGTTTTGAAGTCCTGTAATGCTCCCACGATCTTGTTTTGACTGATTAGACTCTGTTCCATTCTGTGGGGTAGTATCAAGTCTGAGAGTATAGGCAACTACTTTGAAGGCAATAAGATTCACTAAGATGCCCATTCTGGTTTAACTATTGTCTCCTTTGGAAGTCCTGTAATGTTTACAATGTCTAAGTTTTATTGGTCTTGTTCTCTACTGTTTTGTCAAACTTTATAATATCTAATGAGATAGACAAATCTTTTTAATGAAACAAGAGACAACGTTGATAACTACTGTTAATAACCGTGTACTCTGTTCTACATCATGTGCTAAGTCTATCCTTGGTTTTGACTGACAGCTTTGTTCTGCCATATTTGACTTTATTCTCCCCCCCCCAAAAAAAAGTAATAAGAACTAAGGAGTAATAAAATCTAAAATGTGTAAATTTTGTTGTAAAAAGAGAGGAAGGGAAAAAAGAGCTCTAATGGATATAACAGCAAGTGTGTATAGGGATGTCGAATAGCTGACTATATTAATGTTTTTGGAACATTGAACACAGCTGTTTGTAGTCTCTCTGTTTAAATGTCTACTTTGTATTCTTTGATACTGTGATTTGAGCAACTATTTCCAAGATGATAATATGTAATCTATTAACAGGTGATTTCTTACTGTTATGTATTTTTTTTGTAGTTCTGTATTATATGTAACCTTACACTGCAAAAAAAAAAAGAAAAAAAAATTGTAGAAGTGAGAACTACATCATGGTGTGGTGTGAACCGAAGGGTCTGAATCAGGATAGGCAGTGAGTGGTAAGGTAAAATGGAGAAAAGCACCATGGGGTGGTGAGGATTGGGAGGTAAGGAAACATGCAGTGGCACTGTAGGATAGGTTTCCGAAAAACATCAGGGGTTGTGCGCATTGTAAGTGTTTCTAACAGGCCATTCACTAGTAGGAGTGAGAAAAACATCACGGGGTGGTGTGAATCGGAGGTCCTGAATTAGGATATGCAGTGTGTGGCAATGTAGGATGAAGAAAGGAACCACAGGGTGGTCAGCATGGTGAGGTCAGGAATCATGCAGTGGAAAAGTAGGATATGTTTCTGAAAAAGAATGCGGGTGGTGCGCATTGTAAGGGTTTCTAACAGGCCATTCACTAGTAGGAGTGAGAAAAACATCACGGGGGGGTGTGAATCAGAGGGCCTGAATCTGTATATGCAGTGAGTGGCAATGTAGGATGGAGAAAAGCACCACGCGGTGGTCAGGATGGGGATGTCAGGAAACATGCAGTGGCAATGTAAGATAGGTTTCTGAAAAACATCGCGGGGTGGTGCGCATTGTAAGGGTTTCTAACAGGCCATTCACTAGTAGGAGTGATAAAAACATCATGGGGTGGTGTGAATCGGAGGGCCTGAATTAGGAAAGGCATTGAGTCGCAATGTAAAATGGAGAAAAGCACCACGGGTTGGTCAGCATGTGGAGGTCAGGAAACATGCAGTGGCAATGTAAAATAGGTTTCTGAAAAACATCGCGGGGTGTTGCGCATTGTAAGGGTTTCTAACAGGCCATTGACTAGTAGGAGTGAAAAAATTATCAGGGATGGTGTGAATCGGAGGGCCTGAATTAGGATACGCAGTGAGTGACAATGTAGGATGGAGAAAAGCACCACAGGTTGGTCATCATGGGGAGGTCAGGAAACATGCAGTAGCAATGTAGGATAGGTTTCTGAAAAACCTCGCGGGGTGGTACAAATTGTAAGGGTTTCCAACATGCCATTCACTAGTAGGAGTGAGAAAAACATCAGGGCTGGTGTGAATCCTAGGGCCTGAATGAAGAAAGACAGTGAGTGGCAATGTAGCATGGAGGACAGCACCAGGGGTGGTCAGCATGGGGACGTCAGGAAACATGCAGTGGCAATGTAGGATAGGATTGTGAAAAACATCGCGGGGTGGTGCGCATTGTAAGGGTTCCTAACAAACCATTCACTATAAGGAGTGAGAAAAATATCAGGGGTGGTGTGAATCGGAGGGCCTGAATTAGGGTAGGCAGTGAGTGGCAATGAATGATGGAGAAAGCACCACCGGGTGGTCAACATGTGGACGTCAGGAAACATGCAGTGGCAATGTAGGATAGGTTTCTAAAAAACATCGTGGATGGTGAGAATTTTAAGGGTTTCTAACAGGCCATTCACTAGTAGGAATGAAAAATACATCATGGTGTGGTGTGAATCGGAGGGCCTGAATCAAGATAGAAAGTGAGTGGCAATGTCAGATGGAGAAAAGCACCACGGTGTGGTCAGCATGGGGAGGTCAGGAAACATGCAGTGGCAATGTAGGATAGGTTTCTGAAAAACATCGCGGGGAGGTGCTCATTGTAAGGGTTTCTAAAAGGCCTTTCACTAGTAGGAGTAAGAAAAACATCACGGGGTGGTGTGAATCGGAGGGCCTGAATCAAGTTAGACAGTGATTGGCAATGTAGGATGGAGAAAAGCACCACGCGGTGGTCAGGATGGGGATGTCAGGAAACATGCAGTGGCAATGTAGGATAGGTTTCTGAAAAACATCACGGGGTGGTGCGCATTGTATGGGTGTGTGTTACATTACATTCACTAGTAGGAGTGAGAAAAACATCACGGGGTGGTGTGAATCGGAGGGTCTAAATTAGGATAGGCAGTGAGTGGCAATGTAAGATTGAGAAAAGCACCACGGGGTTGTCAGCATGTGGAGTTCTGGAAACATGCAATGGCAATGTAGGATAGGTTTCTGAAAAACATCACGGGGTGGTGCCCATTGTAAGGGTTTCTAACAGGCCATTGACTAGTAGAAGTGAAAAAACATCACGGGATGGTGTGAATCGGAGGGCCTGAATCAGGATAGGCAGTGAGTGGCCATGTAGGATGAAGGAAACCATCACGGGTTGGTGAGCATGGGGAGGTAAGGACACATGCAATGGCAATGTAGGATAGGTTTCTGAATAACATCGCGAGGTTGTACGCATTGTAAGGCTTTCTAACAAGCCATTCACAAGTAGGAGTGTAAAAAACATCACGTGGTGGTATGAATCGGAGGGCCTGAATTAGGATAGGCTGTAGGTGGCAATGTATGATGGAGAAAAGCACCACGATTTTGCCAGCATGGGGAGGCAAGGAAACATGCAGTGGCAATGTAGAATAGGTTTCTGAAAAACATCGCGGGTGGTGATAATTGTAAGGGTTTCTAACAGGCCATTCACTAGTAGGAGTGAGAAAAACATCACGAGGTGGTGTGAATCGGAGGGCCTGAATCAGGATACGCAGTGAGTGGCAATGTAGGATGGAGAAAAGCACCACGGGGTGGTCAGGATGATGAGGTCAGGTAAAATGCAGTGGCAATGTAGGATAGGTTTCTAAAAAACATCGCGGGGTGGGCGGATTGTAAGGGTTTCTAACAGGCCATTCACTAGTAGGAGTGAGAAATAAAACACGGGGTGGTGTGAATCGGAAGCCCTGAATCAGGATGGTCAGTGAGTAGCAACGTAGGATGGAGAAAAGCAGCACGGGTTGGTGAGCATGTGGAGGTCAGGAAATATGCAGTGGCAATGTAGTATAGGTTCCTGAAAAACATCATGGGGTGGTGAACATTGTAAGGGTTTCTACCATGCCATTCACTAGTAGGAGTGAGAAAAACATCACGGGGTGGTGTGATTCAGATGTTCTGAATTAGCATAGGCTGTGAGTGGCAATGTAGGATGGAGAAAAGCACCATGGGGTGGTCAGAATGGGGAGGTCAGGAAACATGCATTGGCAATGTAGGATAGGTTTCAGAAAAACATCGCCGAGTTGTCTGCAGTGTAAGGCTTTCTAACAGGCCATTCACTAGTAGGAGTGAGAAAAACATCATGGGGTGGTGTGAATCGGAGGGCCTGAATTAGAATATGCAGTGAGTGGCAATGTAAAATTGAGAAAAACACCACGGTGTGGTCAGCATGCGGAGGTCAGGAAGCATGCAGTGGCAATGTAGGATAGGTTCCTGCAAAACCTCACGGGGTGGTGCGCATTGTTAGGGTTTCTAGCAGGCCATTCACTAGTAGGAGTGAGAAATACATCACGTGTTGCTGTGAATCGGAAGGCCTGAATCAGGATAGGCAGTGAGTGGCAATATAGGATGGAGAAAAGCACCACGGCATGGTCAGCATGGGGAGGTCAGGAAACATTCAGTGGCAATGTAGTATAGGTTTCTGAAAAACATCGCGGGGTGGTGCGCATTGTAAGGGTTTCTAACAGGCCATTCACTAGTAGGAGTGAGAACAACATCACAGGGTGGTGTGAATCAGATGTTCTGAATTAGGATTCACAGTGAGTGGCAATGTAGGATGGAGAAAAGCACCACGGGGTGGTCAGCATGGGGAGGTCAGGAAACATGCATTGGCAATGTAGGATAGATTTCTGAAAAACATCTCCAGGTGGTGTGCACTGTAAGGCTTTCTAACAGTACATTCACTAGTAGGAGTGAGAAAAACATCACGGGGTGGCGTGAATCCGAGGGCCTGAATCAGGTTAGGCAGCTAGTTGCAATGTAGGATGGAGAAAAGCACCTCGGAGTGGTCAGTAAGGGGAAGTCAGGAAACATGCATTGGCAATGCAGGATAGGTTTCTGACAAAAACTGCGGGGTGGGGTGCATTGTAATGGTTTCTAACAGGCCATTAACTAGCAGGAGTGAGAAAAACATCACGGGGTGGTGTGAATCGGAGGGCCTGAAATAGGATAGGCAGTGAGTGGCAATGAAGAATGGAGAAAAGCAAGACGGGGTGGTCAACATGGAGATGTCAGGAAACATGCAGTGGCAATGTAGGATAGGTTTCTGAAAAACACTGTGGAGTGGTGGACATTGGAAGGCTTTCTAACAAGCCACTGACAAGGAGGAGTGAAAAAAACATCACGTGGTGGTGTGAATCAGAGGGCCTGATTTAGGATAGGCAGTGAGTGGCAATGTACAATGGAGAAAAGCACCACGGGGTGGTCAGCACAGGGAGGTCTGGAAACATGCAGTGGCAATGTAGGATAGTTTTTTGAAAAACATCACTCGGTAGTGCGCATTGCTAGGGTGTCTAACAGGCGAATCACTAGTAGGAGTGAGAAAAACATCATGGGGAGGTGTGAAACAGATGTTCTGAATTAGGATAGGCAGTCAGGGGCAATGTAAGATGGAGAAAAGCACCACGGGGTGGTCAGCATGGGGAGGTCAGGAAACATGCATTGGCGATGTGGGATATGTTTCTGAAAAACATCGCCAGATGGTGCACATTGTAAATCTTTGTTACAGGCCTTTCACTAGAAGGAGTGAGAAAAACATCACGGGGTGGTGTTAATTGGAGGGCCAGAATTAGGATAGGCAGTGAGTGGCAATGTAAAACGGAGAAAAGCACCACGGGGTGGTCAGCAAGTGGAGGTCAGGAAACATGCATTGGCAATGAAGGATAGGTTTCTGAAAAACATCGCTAGGTGCTGCACATTGTAAGGCTTTCTAACAGGCCATTCACTAGTAGGAGTGTGAAAAACATCACGGGGTGGTCTGAATTGGAGGGCCTCAATCAGGATAGGCAGTGAGTGGCAATGCAGGATGGAGAAAAGCACCACGGAGTGGTCAGGATGGGGAGGTCAGGAAACATGTAGTGGAAATTTGGGAAAGATTTCTGAAAAACATCGCGAGTTGGTGCGAATTGTAAGGATTTCTAACAGGCCATTCAATAGTAGGAGTAAGAAAAACATCACGGCGTGGTGCGAATCGGAGGGCCTGAATCAGGATAGGCAGTGAGTGGCAATGTAGGATGGAGAAAAGCACCATGGAGTGGTCACCATGGGGAGGTCAGGAAAAGTGCAGTGGCAATGTAGGATAGGTTTCTGAAAAACATCGCGGGGTGCTGCGGATTGTAAGGGTTTCTAACAGGCCATTCACTAGTAGGAGTGAGAAATAAATCATGGGGTGGTGTGAATCGGAAGCCCTGAATCAGGATGGTCAGTGAGTGGCAATGTAGGATGGAGAAAAGCACCACGGGTTGGTGAGCATGGGGAGGTCAGGAAACATGCAGTGGCAATGTAGTATAGGTTCCTGAAAAACATCACGGGGTGGTGAACATTGTAAGGGTTTCTAACAGGCCATTCACTAGTAGGAGTGAGAAAAACATCACGGGGTGGTGTGATTCAGATGTTCTGAATTAGCATAGGCTGTGAGTGGCAATGTAGGATGGAGAAAAGCACCATGGGGTGGTCAGAATGGGGAGGTCAGGAAACATGCATTGGCAATGTAGGATAGGTTTCTGAAAAACATCGCCGGTGGTCTGCAGTGTAAGGCTTTCTAACAGGCCATTCACTAGTAGGAGTGAGAAAAACATCATGGGGTGGTGTGAATCGGAGGGCCTGAATTAGAATAGGCAGTGAGTGGCAATGTAAAATTGAGAAAAGCACCACGGTGTGGTCAGCATGCGGAGGTCATGAAACATGCAATGGCAATGTAGTATAGGTTCCTGCAAAACCTCGCGGGGTGGTGCGCATTGTTAGGGTTTCTAGCAGGCCATTCACTAGTAGGAGTGAGAAATACATCACGTGTTGCTGTGAATCGGAAGGCCTGAATCAGGATAGGCAGTGAGTGGCAATGTAGAATGGAGAAAAGCACCACGGCATGGTCAGCATGGGGAGATCAGGAAACATTCAGTGGCAATGTAGTATAGGTTTCTGAAAAACATCGCAAGGTGGTGCGCATTGTAAGGGTATCTAACAGGCCATTCACTAGTAGGAGTGAGAACAACATCACGGGGTGGTGTGAATCAGATGTTCTGAATTAGGATTCACAGTGAGTGGCAATGTAGGATGGAGAAAAGCACCACGGGGTGGTCAGCATGGGGAGGTCAGGAAACATGCATTGGCAATGTAGGATAGGTTCCTGAAAAACATCTCCAGGTGGTGTGCACTGTAAGGCTTTCTAACAGTACATTCACTAGTAGGAGTGAGAAAAACATCACGGGGTGGTGTGAATCGGAGGGCCGGAAATAGAATAGGCAGTGAGTGGCAATGAAGAATGGAGAAAAGCACGACGGTGTGGTCAACATGGGGAGGTCAGGAAACATGCAGTGGCAATGTAGGATAGGTTTCTGAAAAACACTGTGGAGTGGTGCGCATTGGAAGGCTTTCTAACAAGCCACTGACAAGGAGGAGTGAAAAAAACATCAACTGGTGGTGTGAATCGGAGGACCTGAATTAGGATAGGTTGTGAGTGGCAACGTAGGATCGAGAAATGCACCCCAGTTTGGCAACATGGGGAGGCAAGGACACATGCATTGGAAATGTAGAATAGGTTTCTGATAAACATCGCAGCGTGGTCCGCATTGTATGGGTTTCTAACAGGCCATTCACTAGTAGGAGTGAGAACAACTTCAATGGGTGGTGTGATTCGGAGGGCCTGAAATAGGATAGGCATTGATTGGCTATGTAGGATGGAGAAAAGCACAACAGGGTGGTCAGCATGGGGAGGTCAGGAAACATGCAGTGGCAATGTAGGATAGGTTTCTGAAAAAAAAAAGCAGGGTGGAGCGCATTGTATTAGTTTCTAACAGGCCATTCACTAGTTGGAGTGAGAAAAACATCACGGGGTGGTGTGAATCGGAGGGCCTGATTTAGGATAGGCAGTGAGTTGCAATGAAGGATAGAGAAAAGCAACACTGAGTGGACAGCACAGGGAGGTCAGGAAACATGCAGTGGCAATGTAGGATAGTTTTCTGAAAAACATCACTCTGTATCGCGCATTGTAAGGGTGTCTAACAGGCGATTCACTAGTAGGAGGGAGAAAAACATCACGGGGTGGTGTGAATCAGATGTTCTGAATTAGGATAGGCAGTCAGTGGCAATGTAGGATGGAGAAAAGCACCACGGGGTGGTCAGCATGGGGAGGTCAGGAAACATGCATTGGCAATGTGGGATACGTTTCTGAAAAACATCGCCAGATGGTGCGCATTGTAAATCTTTGTAACAGGCCTTTCACTAGTAGGAGTGAGAAAAACATCACGGGGTGGTGTTAATCGGAGGGCCAGAATTAGGACAGGCAGTGAATGGAAATGTAAAATGGAGAAAAGCACAACGGGGGGGTCAGCAAGGGGAGGTCAGGAAACATGCATTGCTAATGTAGGATATGTTTCTGAAAAACATCGCCAGGTGGAGCACATTGTAAGGCTTTCTTACAGGCCATTCACTAGTAGGAGTGAGAAAAACATCACGGGATGGTCTGAATCGGAGGGCCTGAATCAGGATAGGCAGTGAGTGGCAATGTAGGATGGAGAAAAGCTCCACGGGGTGGTCTGTATGGGGAGGTCAGGAAACATGTAGTGGCAATGTGGGATAGTTTTCTGAAAAACATCGCGAGTTGGTGCGCATTGTAAGGATTTCTAATAGGCCTTTCAGTAGTTGGAGTGAGAAAAACATCACGGCGTGGTGCGAATCGGAGGCCCTGAATCAGTATAGGCAGTGAGTGGCAATGTAGGATGGAGAAAAGCACCACGGAGTGGTCACCATGGGGAGGTCAGGATACATGCAGTGGCAAAGTGGGATAGGTTTCTGAAAAACATCGCAGGTGGTGATAATTGTAAGGGTTTCTAACAGGCCATTCACTAGTAGGAGTGAGAAAAACATCACGAGGTGGTGTGAATCGGAGGGCCAGAATCAGGATAGGCAGTGAGTGGCAATGTAGGATGGAGAAAAGCACCACGGGGTGGTCAGGATGCTGAGGTCAGGAAAAATGCAGTGGCAATGTAGGATAGGTTTCTAAAAAACATCGCGGGGTGGGCGGATTGTAAGGGTTTCTAACAGGCCATTCACTAGTAGGAGTGAGAAATAAAACACGGGGTGGTGTGAATCGGAAGCCCTGAATCAGGATGGTCAGTGAGTGGCAACGTAGGATGGAGAAAAGCAGCACGGTTGGTGAGCATGGGGAGGTCAGGAAATATGCAGTGGCAATGTAGTATAGGTTCCTGAAAAACATCATGGGGTGGTGAACATTGTAAGGGTTTCTACCAGGCCATTAACTAGTAGGAGTGAGAAAAACATCACGGGGTGGTGTGATTCAGATGTTCTGAATTAGCATAGGCTGTGAGTGGCAATGTAGGATGGAGAAAAGCACCATGGGGTGGTCAGAATGGGGAGGTCAGGAAACATGCATTGGCAATGTAGGATAGATTTCTGAAAAACATCTCCAGGTGGTGTGCACTGTAAGGCTTTCTACCAGTACATTCACTAGTAGGAGTGAGAAAAACATCACGGGGTGGCGTGAATCCGAGGGCCTGAATCAGGTTAGGCAGCTAGTTGCAATGTAGGATGGAGAAAAGCACCTCGGAGTGGTCAGTAAGGGGAAGTCAGGAAACATGCATTGGCAATGCAGGATAGGTTTCTGAAAAAAACTGCGGGGTGGGGCGCATTGTAATGGTTTCTAACAGGCCATTAACTAGCAGGAGTGAGAAAAACATCACGGGGTGGTGTGAATCGGAGGGCCTGAAATAGGATAGGCAGTGAGTGGCAATGAAGAATGGAGAAAAGCAAGACGGGGTGGTCAACATGGGGATGTCAGGAAACATGCAGTGGCAATGTAGGATAGGTTTCTGAAAAACACTGTGGAGTGGTGCACATTGGAAGGCTTTCTAACAAGCCACTGACAAGGAGGAGTGAAAAAAACATCACGTGGTGGTGTGAATCAGAGGGCCTGATTTAGGATAGGCAGTGAGTGGCAATGTACAATGGAGAAAAGCACCACGGGGTGGTCAGCACAGGGAGGTCTGGAAACATGCAGTGGCAATGTAGGATAGTTTTTTGAAAAACATCACTCGGTAGTGCGCATTGCAAGGGTGTCTAACAGGCGAATCACTAGTAGGAGTGAGAAAAACATCATGGGGTGGTGTGAATCAGATGTTCTGAATTAGGATAGGCAGTCAGTGGCAATGAAAGATGGAGAAAAGCACCACGGGGTGGTCAGCATGGGGAGGTCAGGAAACATGCATTGGCGATGTGGGATATGTTTCTGAAAAACATCGCCAGATGGTGCACATTGTAAATCTTTGTTACAGGCCTTTCACTAGTAGGAGTGAGAAAAACATCACGGGGTGGTGTTAATCGGAGGGCCAGAAATAGGATAGGCAGTGAGTGGCAATGTAAAACGGAGAAAAGCACCACGGGGTGGTCAGCAAGTGGAGGTCAGGAAACATGCATTGGCAATGAAGGATAGGTTTCTGAAAAACATCGCTAGGTGCTGCACATTGTAAGGCTTTCTAACAGGCCATTCACTAGTAGGAGTGTGAAAAACATCACGGGGTGGTCTGAATTGGAGGGCCTCAATCAGGATAGGCAGTGAGTGGCAATGCAGGATGGAGAAAAGCACCACAGAGTGGTAAGGATGGGGAGTTCAGGAAACATGTAGTGGCAATGTGGGAAAGATTTCTGAAAAGCATCGCGAGTTGGTGCGAATTGTAAGGATTTCTAACAGGCCATTCAATAGTAGGAGTAAGAAAAACATCACGGCGTGGTGCGAATCGGAGGGCCTGAATCAGGATAGGCAGTGAGTGGCAATGTAGGATGGAGAAAAGCACCATGGAGTGGTCACCATGGGGAGGTCAGGAAAAATGCAGTGGCAATGTAGGATAGGTTTCTGAAAAACATCGCGGGGTGCTGCGGATTGTAAGGGTTTCTAACAGGCCATTCACTAGTAGGAGTGAGAAATAAATCATGGGGTGGTGTGAATCGGAAGCCCTGAATCAGGATGGTCAGTGAGTGGCAATGTAGGATGGAGAAAAGCACCACGGGTTGGTGAGCATGGGGAGGTCAGGAAACATGCAGTGGCAATGTAGTATAGGTTCCTGAAAAACATCACGGGGTGGTGAACATTGTAAGGGTTTCTAACAGGCCATTCACTAGTAGGAGTGAGAAAAACATCACGGGGTGGTGTGATTCAGATGTTCTGAATTAGCATAGGCTGTGAGTGGCAATGTAGGATGGAGAAAAGCACCATGGGGTGGTCAGAATGGGGAGGTCAGGAAACATGCATTGGCAATGTAGGATAGGTTTCTGAAAAACATCGCCGGGTGGTCTGCAATGTAAGGCTTTCTAACAGGCCATTCACTAGTAGGAGTGAGAAAAACATCATGGGGTGGTGTGAATCGGAGGGCCTGAATTAGAATAGGCAGTGAGTGGCAATGTAAAATTGAGAAAAGCACCACGGTGTGGTCAGCATGCGGAGGTCATGAAACATGCAATGGCAATGTAGTATAGGTTCCTGCAAAACCTCGCGGGGTGGTGCGCATTGTTAGGGTTTCTAGCAGGCCATTCACTAGTAGGAGTGAGAAATACATCACGTGTTGCTGTGAATCGGAAGGCCTGAATCAGGATAGGCAGTGAGTGGCAATGTAGAATGGAGAAAAGCACCACGGCATGGTCAGCATGGGGAGATCAGGAAACATTCAGTGGCAATGTAGTATAGGTTTCTGAAAAACATCGCAGGGTGGTGCGCATTGTAAGGGTATCTAACAGGCCATTCACTAGTAGGAGTGAAAACAACATCACGGGGTGGTGTGAATCAGATGTTCTGAATTAGGATTCACAGTGAGTGGCAATGTAGGATGGAGAAAAGCACCACGGGGTGGTCAGCATGGGGAGGTCAGGAAACATGCATTGGCAATGTAGGATAGGTTCCTGAAAAACATCTCCAGGTGGTGTGCACTGTAAGGCTTTCTAACAGTACATTCACTAGTAGGAGTGAGAAAAACATCACGGGGTGGTGTGAATCGGAGGGCCTGAAATAGAATAGGCAGTGAGTGGCAATGAAGAATGGAGAAAAGCACGACGGTGTGGTCAACATGGGGAGGTCAGGAAACATGCAGTGGCAATGTAGGATAGGTTTCTGAAAAACACTGTGGAGTGGTGCGCATTGGAAGGCTTTCTAACAAGCCACTGACAAGGAGGAGTGAAAAAAACATCAAGTGGTGGTGTGAATCGGAGGACCTGAATTAGGATAGGTTGTGAGTGGCAACGTAGGATGGAGAAATGCACCCCGGTTTGGCAACATGGGGAGGCAAGGACACATGCATTGGAAATGTAGAATAGGTTTCTGATAAACATTGCAGCGTGGTCCGCATTGTATGGGTTTCTAACAGGCCATTCACTAGTAGGAGTGAGAACAACTTCAATGGGTGGTGTGATTCGGAGGGCCTGAAATAGGATAGGCATTGATTGGCTATGTAGCATGGAGAAAAGCACAACAGGGTGGTCAGCATGGGGAGGTCAGGAAACATGCAGTGGCAATGTAGGATAGGTTTCTGAAAAAAAAAGCAGGGTGGAGCGCATTGTATTAGTTTCTAACAGGCCATTCACTAGTTGGAGTGAGAAAAACATCACGGGGTGGTGTGAATCGGAGGGCCTGATTTAGGATAGGCAGTGAGTTGCAATGAAGGATAGAGAAAAGCAACACTGAGTGGACAGCACAGGGAGGTCAGGAAACATGCAGTGGCAATGTAGGATAGTTTTCTGAAAAACATCACTCTGTATCGCGCATTGTAAGGGTGTCTAACAGGCGATTCACTAGTAGGAGGGAGAAAAACATCACGGGGTGGTGTGAATCAGATGTTCTGAATTAGGATAGGCAGTCAGTGGCAATGTAGGATGGAGAAAAGCACCACGGGGTGGTCAGCATGGGGAGGTCAGGAAACATGCATTGGCAATGTGGGATACTTTTCTGAAAAACATCGCCAGATGGTGCGCATTGTAAATCTTTGTAACAGGCCTTTCACTAGTAGGAGTGAGAAAAACATCACGGGGTGGTGTTAATCGGAGGGCCAGAATTAGGACAGGCAGTGAATGGAAATGTAAAATGGAGAAAAGCACCACGGGGGGGTCAGCAAGGGGAGGTCAGGAAACATGCATTGCTAATGTAGGATATGTTTCTGAAAAACATCGCCAGGTGGAGCACATTGTAAGGCTTTCTTACAGGCCATTCACTAGTAGGAGCGAGAAAAACATCACGGCGTGGTGCGAATCGGAGGGCCTGAATCAGGATAGGCAGTGAGTGGCAATGTAGGATGGAGAAAAGCACCATGGAGTGGTCACCATGGGGAGGTCAGGAAAAATGCAGTGGCAATGTAGCATAGGTTTCTGAAAAACATCGCGGGGTGCTGCGGATTGTAAGGGTTTCTAACAGGCCATTCACTAGTAGGAGTGAGAAATAAATCATGGGGTGGTGTGAATCGGAAGCCCTGAATCAGGATGGTCAGTGAGTGGCAATGTAGGATGGAGAAAAGCACCACGGGTTGGTGAGCATGGGGAGGTCAGGAAACATGCAGTGGCAATGTAGTATAGGTTCCTCAAAAACTTCACGGGGTGGTGAACATTGTAAGGGTTTCTAACAGGCCATTCACTAGTAGGAGTGAGAAAAACATCACGGGGTGGTGTGATTCAGATGTTCTGAATTAGCATAGGCTGTGAGTGGCAATGTAGGATGGAGAAAAGCACCATGGGGTGGTCAGAATGGGGAGGTCAGGAGACATGCATTGGCAATGTAGGATAGGATTCTGAAAAACATCGTCGGGTGGTCTGCAATGTAAGGCTTTCTAACAGGCCATTCACTAGTAGGAGTGAGAAAAACATCATGGGTTGGTGTGAATCGGAGGGCCTGAATTAGAATAGGCAGTGAGTGGCAATGTAAAATTGAGAAAAGCACCACGGTGTGGTCAGCATGCGGAGGTCAGGAAACATGCAGTGGCAATGTAGTATAGGTTCCTGCAAAACCTCGCGGGGTGGTGCGCATTGTTAGGGTTTCTAGCAGGCCATTCACTAGTAGGAGTGAGAAATACATCACGTGTTGCTGTGAATCGGAAGGCCTGAATCAGGATAGGCAGTGAGTGGCAATGTAGAATGGAGAAAAGCACCACGGCATGGTCAGCATGGGGAGATCAGGAAACATTCAGTGGCAATGTAGTATATGTTTCTGAAAAACATCGCAAGGTGGTGCGCATTGTAAGGGTTTCTAACAGGCCATTCACTAGTAGGAGTGAGAAAAACATCACGGGGTGGTGTGAATCAGATGTTCTGAATGAGGATTCACAGTGAGTGGCAATGTAGGATGGAGAAAAGCACCACGGGGTGGTCAGCATGGGGAGGTCAGGAAACATGCATTGGCAATGTAGTATAGGTTCCTGAAAAACATCTCCAGGTGGTGTGCACTGTAAGGCTTTCTAACAGTACATTCACTAGTAGGAGTGAGAAAAACATCACGGGGTGGTGTGAATCGGAGGGCCTGAAATAGGATAGGCAGTGAGTGGCAATGAAGAATGGAGAAAAGCACGACGGTGTGGTCAACATGGGGAGGTCAGGAAACATGCAGTGGCAATGTAGGATAGGTTTCTGAAAAACACTGTGGAGTGGTGCGCATTGGAAGGCTTTCTAACAAGCCACTGACAAGGAGGAGTGAAAAAAAATCAAGTGGTGGTGTGAATCAGAGGACCTGAATTAGGATAGGCTGTGAGTGGCAATGTAGGATGGAGAAATGCACCCCGATTTGGCAACATGGGGAGGCAAGGAAACATGCATTGGAAATGTAGAATAGGTTTCTGATAAACATCGCAGCGTGGTGCGCATTGTATGGGTTTCTAACAGGCCATTCACTAGTAGGAGTGAGAACAACTTCAATGGGTGGTGTGATTCGGAGGGCCTGAAATAGGATAGGCATTGATTGGCTATGTAGGATGGAGAAAAGCACAACAGGGTGGTCAGCATGGGGAGGTCAGAAAACATGCAGTGGCAATGTAGGATAGGTTTCTGAAAAAAAAAAAGCAGGGTGGAGCGCATTGTATTAGTTTCTAACAGGCCATTCACTAGTTGGAGTGAGAAAAACATCACGGGGTGGTGTGAATCGGAGGGCCTGATTTAGGATAGGCAGTGAGTTGCAATGAAGGATAGAGAAAAGCAACACTGAGTGGACAGCACAGGGAGGTCAGGAAACATGTAGTGGCAATGTAGGATAGTTTTCTGAAAAACATCACTCTGTCTCGCGCACTGTAAGGGTGTCTAACAGGCGATTCACTAGTAGGAGGGAGAAAAACATCACGGGGTGGTGTGAATCAGATGTTCTGAATTAGGATAGGCAGTCAGTGGCAATGTAGGATGGAGAAAAGCACCACGGGGTGGTCAGCATGGGGAGGTCAGGAAACATGCATTGGCAATGTGGGATACGTTTCTGAAAAACATCGCCAGATGGTGCGCATTGTAAATCTTTGTAACAGGCCTTTCACTAGTAGGAGTGAGAAAAACATCACGGGGTGGTGTTAATCGGAGAGCCAGAATTAGGACAGGCAGTGAATGGAAATGTAAAATTGAGAAAAGCACCACGGGGGGGTCAGCAAGGGGAGGTCAGGAAACATGCATTGCTAATGTAGGATATGTTTCTGAAAAACATCGCCAGGTGGAGCACATTGTAAGGCTTTCTTACAGGCCATTCACTAGTAGGAGCGAGAAAAACATCACGGCGTGGTGCGAATCGGAGGGCCTGAATCAGGATAGGCAGTGAGTGGCAATGTAGGATGGAGAAAAGCACCATGGAGTGGTCACCATGGGGAGTTCAGGAAAAATGCAGTGGCAATGTAGCATAGGTTTCTGAAAAACATCGCGGGGTGCTGCGGATTGTAAGGGTTTCTAACAGGCCATTCACTAGTAGGAGTGAGAAATAAATCATGGGGTGGTGTGAATCGGAAGCCCTGAATCAGGATGGTCAGTGAGTGGCAATGTAGGATGGAGAAAAGCACCACGGTTTGGTGAGCATGGGGAGGTCAGGAAACATGCAGTGGCAATGTAGTATAGGTTCCTGAAAAACATCACGGGGTGGTGAACATTGTAAGGGTTTCTAACAGGCCATTCACTAGTAGGAGTGAGAAAAACATCACGGGGTGGTGTGATTCAGATGTTCTGAATTAGCATAGGCTGTGAGTGGCAATGTAGGATGGAGAAAAGCACCATGGGGTGGTCAGAATGGGGAGGTCAGGAAACATGCATTGGCAATGTAGGATAGGATTCTGAAAAACATCGCCGGGTGGTCTGCAATGTAAGGCTTTCTAACAGTACATTCACTAGTAGGAGTGAGAAAAACATCATGGGGTGGTGTGAATCGGAGGGCCTGAATTAGAATAGGCAGTGAGTGGCAATGTAAAATTGAGAAAAGCACCATGGTGTGGTCAGCATGCGGAGGTCAGGAAACATGCAGTGGCAATGTAGTATAGGTTCCTGCAAAACCTCGCGGGGTGGTGCGCATTGTTAGGGTTTCTAGCAGGCCATTCACTAGTAGGAGTGAGAAATACATCACGTGTTGCTGTGAATCGGAAGGCCTGAATCAGGATAGGCAGTGAGTGGCAATGTAGAATGGAGAAAAGCACCACGGCATGGTCAGCATGGGGAGATCAGGAAACATTCAGTGGCAATGTAGTATATGTTTCTGAAAAACATCGCAAGGTGGTGCGCATTGTAAGGGTTTCTAACAGGCCATTCACTAGTAGGAGTGAGAAAAACATCACGGGGTGGTGTAAATCAGATGTTCTGAATTAGGATTCACAGTGAGTGGCAATGTAGGATGTAGAAAAGCACCACGGGGTGGTCAGCATGGGGAGGTCAGGAAACATGCATTGGCAATGTAGTATAGGTTCCTGAAAAACATCTCCAGGTGGTGTGCACTGTAAGGCTTTCTAACAGTACATTCACTAGTAGGAGTGAGAAAAACATCACGGGGTGGTGTGAATCGGTGGGCCTGAAATAGGATAGGCAGTGAGTGGCAATGAAGAATGGAGAAAAGCACGACGGTGTGGTCAACATGGGGAGGTCAGGAAACATGCAGTGGCAATGTAGGATAGGTTTCTGAAAAACACTGTGGAGTGGTGCGCATTGGAAGGCTTTCTAACAAGCCACTGACAAGGAGGAGTGAAAAAAACATCAAGTGGTGGTGTGAATCGGAGGACCTGAATTAGGATAGGCTGTGAGTGGCAATGTAGGATGGAGAAATGCACCCCGGTTTGGCAACATGGGGAGGCAAGGAAACATGCATTGGAAATGTAGAATAGGTTTCTGATAAACATCGCAGCGTGGTCCGCATTGTATGGGTTTCTAACAGGCCATTCACTAGTAGGAGTGAGAACAACTTCAATGGGTGGTGTGATTCGGAGGGCCTGAAATAGGATAGGCATTGATTGGCTATGTAGGATGGAGAAAAGCACAACAGGGTGGTCAGCATGGGGAGGTCAGGAAACATGCAGTGGCAATGTAGGATAGGTTTCTGAAAAAAAAAAGCAGGGTGGAGCGCATTGTATTAGTTTCTAACAGGCCATTCACTAGTTGGAGTGAGAAAAACATCACGGGGTGGTGTGAATCGGAGGGCCTGATTTAGGATAGGCAGTGAGTTGCAATGAAGGATAGAGAAAAGCAACACTGAGTGGACAGCACAGGGAGGTCAGGAAACATGCAGTGGCAATGTAGGATAGTTTTCTGAAAAACATCACTCTGTATCGCGCATTGTAAGGGTGTCTAACAGGCGAATCACTAGTAGGAGGGAGAAAAACATCACGGGGTGGTGTGAATCAGATGTTCTGAATTAGGATAGGCAGTCAGTGGCAATGTAGGATGGAGAAAAGCACCACGGGGTGGTCAGCATGGGGAGGTCAGGAAACATGCATTGGCAATGTGGGATACGTTTCTGAAAAACATCGCCAGATGGTGCGCATTGTAAATCTTTGTAACAGGCCTTTCACTAGTAGGAGTGAGAAAAACATCACGGGGTGGTGTTAATCGGAGGGCCAGAATTAGGACAGGCAGTGAATGGAAATGTAAAATGGAGAAAAGCACCACGGGGGGGTCAGCAAGGGGAGGTCAGGAAACATGCATTGCTAATGTAGGATATGTTTCTGAAAAACATCGCCAGGTGGAGCACATTGTAAGGCTTTCTTACAGGCCATTCACTAGTAGGAGTGAGAAAAACATCACGGGATGATCTGAATCGGAGGGCCTGAATCAGGATAGGCAGTGAGTGGCAATGTAGGATGGAGAAAAGCTCCACGGGGTGGTCTGTATGGGGAGGTCAGGAAACATGTAGTGGCAATGTGGGATAGTTTTCTGAAAAACATCGCGAGTTGGTGCGCATTGTAAGGATTTCTAATAGGCCTTTCAGTAGTTGGAGTGAGAAAAACATCACAGCGTGGTGCGAATCGGAGGCCCTGAATCAGGATAGGCAGTGAGTGGCAATGTAGGATGGAGAAAAGCACCACGGAGTGGTCACCATGGGGAGGTCAGGATACATGCAGTGGCAAAGTGGGATAGGTTTCTGAAAAACATCGCGGGTGGTGATAATTGTAAGGGTTTCTAACAGGCCATTCACTAGTAGGAGTGAGAAAAACATCACGAGGTGGTGTGAATCGGAGGGCCTGAATCCGGTTAGGCAGTGAGTGGCAATGTAGGATGGAGAAAAGCACCATGGGGTGGTCAGAATGTGGAGGTCAGGAAACATGCATTGGCAATGTAGGATAGGTTTCAGAAAAACATCGCCGGGTTGTCTGCAGTGTAAGGCTTTCTAACAGGCCATTCACTAGTAGGGGTGAGAAAAACATCATGGGGTGGTGTGAATCGGAGGGCCTGAATTAGAATAGGCAGTGAGTGGCAATGTAAAATTGAGAAAAGCACCACGGTGTGGTCAGCATGTGGAGGTCAGGAAGCATGCAGTGGCAATGTAGGATAGGTTCCTTCAAAACCTCACGGGGTGGTGCGCATTGTTAGGGTTTCTAGCAGGCCATTCACTAGTAGGAGTGAGAAATACATCACGTGTTGCTGTGAATCGGAAGGCCTGAATCAGGATAGGCAGTGAGTGGCAATATAGGATGGAGAAAAGCACCACGGCATGGTCAGCATGGGGAGGTCAGGAAACATTCAGTGGCAATGTAGTATAGGTTTCTGAAAAACATCGCGGGGTGGTGCGCATTGTAAGGGTTTCTAACAGGCCATTCACTAGTAGGAGTGAGAACAACATCACAGGGTGGTGTGAATCAGATGTTCTGAATTAGGATTCACAGTGAGTGGCAATGTAGGATGGAGAAAAGCACCACGGGGTGGTCAGCATGGGGAGGTCAGGAAACATGCATTGGCAATGTAGGATAGATTTCTGAAAAACATCTCCAGGTGGTGTGCACTGTAAGGCTTTCTAACAGTACATTCACTAGTAGGAGTGAGAAAAACATCACGGGGTGGCGTGAATCCGAGGGCCTGAATCAGGTTAGGCAGCTAGTTGCAATGTAGGATGGAGAAAAGCACCTCGGAGTGGTCAGTAAGGGGAAGTCAGGAAACATGCATTGGCAATGCAGGATAGGTTTCTGACAAAAACTGCGGGGTGGGGTGCATTGTAATGGTTTCTAACAGGCCATTAACTAGCAGGAGTGAGAAAAACATCACGGGGTGGTGTGAATCGGAGGGCCTGAAATAGGATAGGCAGTGAGTGGCAATGAAGAATGGAGAAAAGCAAGACGGGGTGGTCAACATGGGGATGTCAGGAAACATGCAGTGGCAATGTAGGATAGGTTTCTGAAAAACACTGTGGAGTGGTGCACATTGGAAGGCTTTCTAACAAGCCACTGACAAGGAGGAGTGAAAAAAACATCACGTGGTGGTGTGAATCAGAGGGCCTGATTTAGGATAGGCAGTGAGTGGCAATGTACAATGGAGAAAAGCACCACGGGGTGGTCAGCACAGGGAGGTCTGGAAACATGCAGTGGCAATGTAGGATAGTTTTTTGAAAAACATCACTCGGTAGTGCGCATTGCAAGGGTGTCTAACAGGCGAATCACTAGTAGGAGTGAGAAAAACATCATGGGGTGGTGTGAATCAGATGTTCTGAATTAGGATAGGCAGTCAGTGGCAATGTAAGATGGAGAAAAGCACCACGGGGTGGTCAGCATGGCGAGGTCAGGAAACATGCATTGGCGATGTGGGATATGTTTCTGAAAAACATCGCCAGATGGTGCACATTGTAAATCTTTGTTACAGGCCTTTCACTAGTAGGAGTGAGAAAAACATCACGGGGTGGTGTTAATCGGAGGGCCAGAATTAGGATAGGCAGTGAGTGGCAATGTAAAATGGAGAAAAGCACCACGGGGTGGTCAGCAAGTGGAGGTCAGGAAACATGCATTGGCAATGAAGGATAGGTTTCTGAAAAACATCGCTAGGTGCTGCACATTGTAAGGCTTTCTAACAGGCCATTCACTAGTAGGAGTGTGAAAAACATCACGGGGTGGTCTGAATTGGAGGGCCTCAATCAGGATAGGCAGTGAGTGGCAATGCAGGATGGAGAAAAGCACCACAGAGTGGTCAGGATGGGGAGGTCAGGAAACATGTACTGGCAATGTGGGAAAGATTTCTGAAAAGCATCACGAGTTGGTGCGAATTGTAAGGATTTCTAACAGGCCATTCAATAGTAGGAGAAAGAAAAACATCACGGCGTGGTGCGAATCGGAGGGCCTGAATCAGGATAGGCAGTGAGTGGCAATGTAGGATGGAGAAAAGCACCATGGAGTGTTCACCATGGGGAGGTCAGGAAAAATGCAGTGGCAATGTAGGATAGGTTTCTGAAAAACATCGCGGGGTGCTGCGGAATGTAAGGGTTTCTAACAGGCCATTCACTAGTAGGAGTGAGAAATAAATCATGGGGTGGTGTGAATCGGAAGCCCTGAATCAGGATGGTCAGTGAGTGGCAATGTAGGATGGAGAAAAGCAACACGGGTTGGTGAGCATGGGGAGGTCAGGAAATATGCAGTGGCAATGTAGTATAGGTTCCTGAAAAACATCATGGGGTGGTGAACATTGTAAGGGTTTCTACCAGGCCATTCACTAGTAGGAGTGAGAAAAACATCACGGGGTGGTGTGATTCAGATGTTCTGAATTAGCATAGGCTGTGAGTGGCAATGTAGGATGGAGAAAAGCACCATGGGGTGGTCAGAATGTGGAGGTCAGGAAACATGCATTGGCAATGTAGGATAGGTTTCAGAAAAACATCGCCGGGTTGTCTGCAGTGTAAGGCTTTCTAACAGGCCATTCACTAGTAGGAGTGAGAAAAACATCATGGGGTGGTGTGAATCGGAGGGCCTGAATTAGAATACGCAGTGAGTGGCAATGTACAATTGAGAAAAGCACCACGGTGTGGTCAGCATGCGGAGGTCAGGAAGCATGCAGTGGCAATGTAGGATAGGTTCCTGCAAAACCTCACGGGGTGGTGCGCATTGTTAGGGTTTCTAGCAGGCCATTCACTAGTAGGAGTGAGAAATACATCACGTGTTGCTGTGAATCGGAAGGCCTGAATCAGGATAGGCAGTGAGTGGCAATATAGGATGGAGAAAAGCACCACGGCATGGTCAGCATGGGGAGGTCAGGAAACATTCAGTGGCAATGTAGTGTAGGTTTCTGAAAAACATCGCGGGGTGGTGCGCATTGTAAGGGTTTCTAACAGGCCATTCACTAGAAGGAGTGAGAACAACATCACAGGGTGGTGTGAATCAGATGTTCTGAATTAGGATTCACAGTGAGTGGCAATGTAGGATGGAGAAAAGCACCACGGGGTGGTCAGCATGGGGAGGTCAGGAAACATGCATTGGCAATGTAGGATAGATTTCTGAAAAACATCTCCAGGTGGTGTGCACTGTAAGGCTTTCTAACAGTACATTCACTAGTAGGAGTGAGAAAAACATCACGGGGTGGCGTGAATCTGAGGGCCTGAATCAGGTTAGGCAGCTAGTTGCAATGTAGGATGGAGAAAAGCACCTCGGAGTGGTCAGTAAGGGGAAGTCAGGAAACATGCATTGGCAATGCAGGATAGGTTTCTGAAAAAAACTGCGGGGTGGGGCGCATTGTAATGGTTTCTAACAGGCCATTAACTAGCAGGAGTGAGAAAAACATCACGGGGTGGTGTGAATCGGAGGGCCTGAAATAGGATAGGCAGTGAGTGGCAATGAAGAATGGAGAAAAGCAAGACGGGGTGGTCAACATGGGGATGTCAGGAAACATGCAGTGGCAATGTAGGATAGGTTTCTGAAAAACACTGTGGAGTGGTGCACATTGGAAAGCTTTCTAACAAGCCACTGACAAGGAGGAGTGAAAAAAACATCACGTGGTGGTGTGAATCAGAGGGCCTGATTTAGGATAGGCAGTGAGTGGCAATGTACAATGGAGAAAAGCACCACGGGGTGGTCAGCACAGGGAGGTCTGGAAACATGCAGTGGCAATGTAGGATAGTTTTTTGAAAAACATCACTCGGTAGTGCGCATTGCTAGGGTGTCTAACAGGCGAATCACTAGTAGGAGTGAGAAAAACATCATGGGGAGGTGTGAATAAGATGTTCTGAATTAGGATAGGCAGTCAGTGGCAATGTAAGATGGAGAAAAGCACCACGGGGTGGTCAGCATGGGGAGGTCAGGAAACATGCATTGGCGATGTGGGATATGTTTCTGAAAAACATCGCCAGATGGTGCACATTGTAAATCTTTGTTACAGGCCTTTCACTAGTAGGAGTGAGAAAAACATCACGGGGTGGTGTTAATCGGAGGGCCAGAATTAGGATAGGCAGTGAGTGGCAATGTAAAACGGAGAAAAGCACCACGGGGTGGTCAGCAAGTGGAGGTCAGGAAACATGCATTGGCAATGAAGGATAGGTTTCTGAAAAACATCGCTAGGTGCTGCACATTGTAAGGCTTTCTAACAGGCCATTCACTAGTAGGAGTGTGAAAAACATCACGGGGTGGTCTGAATTGGAGGGCCTCAATCAGGATAGGCAGTGAGTGGCAATGCAGGATGGAGAAAAGCACCACGGAGTGGTCAGGATGGGGAGGTCAGGAAACATGTAGTGGCAATTTGGGAAAGATTTCTGAAAAACATCGCGAGTTGGTGCGAATTGTAAGGATTTCTAACAGGCCATTCAATAGTAGGAGTAAGAAAAACATCACGGCGTGGTGCGAATCGGAGGGCCTGAATCAGGATAGGCAGTGAGTGGCAATGTAGGATGGAGAAAAGCACCATGGAGTGGTCACCATGGGGAGGTCAGGAAAAGTGCAGTGGCAATGTAGGATAGGTTTCTGAAAAACATCGCGGGGTGCTGCGGATTGTAAGGGTTTCTAACAGGCCATTCACTAGTAGGAGTGAGAAATAAATCATGGGGTGGTGTGAATCGGAAGCCCTGAATCAGGATGGTCAGTGAGTGGCAATGTAGGATGGAGAAAAGCACCACGGGTTGGTGAGCATGGGGAGGTCAGGAAACATGCAGTGGCAATGTAGTATAGGTTCCTGAAAAACATCACGGGGTGGTGAACATTGTAAGGGTTTCTAACAGGCCATTCACTAGTAGGAGTGAGAAAAACATCACGGGGTGGTGTGATTCAGATGTTCTGAATTAGCATAGGCTGTGAGTGGCAATGTAGGATGGAGAAAAGCACCATGGGGTGGTCAGAATGGGGAGGTCAGGAAACATGCATTGGCAATGTAGGATAGGTTTCTGAAAAACATCGCCGGGTGGTCTGCAGTGTAAGGCTTTCTAACAGGCCATTCACTAGTAGGAGTGAGAAAAACATCATGGGGTGGTGTGAATCGGAGGGCCTGAATTAGAATAGGCAGTGAGTGGCAATGTAAAATTGAGAAAAGCACCACGGTGTGGTCAGCATGCGGAGGTCATGAAACATGCAATGGCAATGTAGTATAGGTTCCTGCAAAACCTCGCGGGGTGGTGCGCATTGTTAGGGTTTCTAGCAGGCCATTCACTAGTAGGAGTGAGAAATACATCACGTGTTGCTGTGAATCGGAAGGCCTGAATCAGGATAGGCAGTGAGTGGCAATGTAGAATGGAGAAAAGCACCACGGCATGGTCAGCATGGGGAGATCAGGAAACATTCAGTGGCAATGTAGTATAGGTTTCTGAAAAACATCGCAGGGTGGTGCGCATTGTAAGGGTATCTAACAGGCCATTCACTAGTAGGAGTGAGAACAACATCACGGGGTGGTGTGAATCAGATGTTCTGAATTAGGATTCACAGTGAGTGGCAATGTAGGATGGAGAAAAGCACCACGGGGTGGTCAGCATGGGGAGGTCAGGAAACATGCATTGGCAATGTAGGATAGGTTCCTGAAAAACATCTCCAGGTGGTGTGCACTGTAAGGCTTTCTAACAGTACATTCACTAGTAGGAGTGAGAAAAACATCACGGGGTGGTGTGAATCGGAGGGCCTGAAATAGAATAGGCAGTGAGTGGCAATGAAGAATGGAGAAAAGCACGACGGTGTGGTCAACATGGGGAGGTCAGGAAACATGCAGTGGCAATGTAGGATAGGTTTCTGAAAAACACTGTGGAGTGGTGCGCATTGGAAGGCTTTCTAACAAGCCACTGACAAGGAGGAGTGAAAAAAACATCAAGTGGTGGTGTGAATCGGAGGACCTGAATTAGGATAGGTTGTGAGTGGCAACGTAGGATGGAGAAATGCACCCCGGTTTGGCAACATGGGGAGGCAAGGACACATGCATTGGAAATGTAGAATAGGTTTCTGATAAACATCGCAGCGTGGTCCGCATTGTATGGGTTTCTAACAGGCCATTCACTAGTAGGAGTGAGAACAACTTCAATGGGTGGTGTGATTCGGAGGGCCTGAAATAGGATAGGCATTGATTGGCTATGTAGGATGGAGAAAAGCACAACAGGGTGGTCAGCATGGGGAGGTCAGGAAACATGCAGTGGCAATGTAGGATAGGTTTCTGAAAAAAAAAAGCAGGGTGGAGCGCATTGTATTAGTTTCTAACAGGCCATTCACTAGTTGGAGTGAGAAAAACATCACGGGGTGGTGTGAATCGGAGGGCCTGATTTAGGATAGGCAGTGAGTTGCAATGAAGGATAGAGAAAAGCAACACTGAGTGGACAGCACAGGGAGGTCAGGAAACATGCAGTGGCAATGTAGGATAGTTTTCTGAAAAACATCACTCTGTATCGCGCATTGTAAGGGTGTCTAACAGGCGATTCACTAGTAGGAGGGAGAAAAACATCACGGGGTGGTGTGAATCAGATGTTCTGAATTAGGATAGGCAGTGAGTGGCAATGTAGGATGGAGAAAAGCACCACGGGGTGGTCAGCATGGGGAGGTCAGGAAACATGCATTGGCAATGTGGGATACGTTTCTGAAAAACATCGCCAGATGGTGCGCATTGTAAATCTTTGTAACAGGCCTTTCACTAGTAGGAGTGAGAAAAACATCACGGGGTGGTGTTAATCGGAGGGCCAGAATTAGGACAGGCAGTGAATGGAAATGTAAAATGGAGAAAAGCACAACGGGGGGGTCAGCAAGGGGAGGTCAGGAAACATGCATTGCTAATGTAGGATATGTTTCTGAAAAACATCGCCAGGTGGAGCACATTGTAAGGCTTTCTTACAGGCCATTCACTAGTAGGAGTGAGAAAAACATCACGGGATGGTCTGAATCGGAGGGCCTGAATCAGGATAGGCAGTGAGTGGCAATGTAGGATGGAGAAAAGCTCCACGGGGTGGTCTGTATGGGGAGGTCAGGAAACATGTAGTGGCAATGTGGGATAGTTTTCTGAAAAACATCGCGAGTTGGTGCGCATTGTAAGGATTTCTAATAGGCCTTTCAGTAGTTGGAGTGAGAAAAACATCACGGCGTGGTGCGAATCGGAGGCCCTGAATCAGGATAGGCAGTGAGTGGCAATGTAGGATGGAGAAAAGCACCACGGAGTGGTCACCATGGGGAGGTCAGGATACATGCAGTGGCAAAGTGGGATAGGTTTCTGAAAAACATCGCGGGTGGTGATAATTGTAAGGGTTTCTAACAGGCCATTCACTAGTAGGAGTGAGAAAAACATCACGAGGTGGTGTGAATCGGAGGGCCTGAATCAGGATAGGCAGTGAGTGGCAATGTAGGATGGAGAAAAGCACCACGGGGTGGTCAGGATGCTGAGGTCAGGAAAAATGCAGTGGCAATGTAGGATAGGTTTCTAAAAAACATCGCGGGGTGGGCGCATTGTAAGGGTTTCTAACAGGCCATTCACTAGTAGGAGTGAGAAATAAAACACGGGGTGGTGTGAATCGGAAGCCCTGAATCAGGATGGTCAGTGAGTGGCAACGTAGGATGGAGAAAAGCAGCACGGGTTGGTGAGCATGGGGAGGTCAGGAAATATGCAGTGGCAATGTAGTATAGGTTCCTGAAAAACATCATGGGGTGGTGAACATTGTAAGGGTTTCTACCAGGCCATTCACTAGTAGGAGTGAGAAAAACATCACGGGGTGGTGTGATTCAGATGTTCTGAATTAGCATAGGCTGTGAGTGGCAATGTAGGATGGAGAAAAGCACCATGGGGTGGTCAGAATGGGGAGGTCAGGAAACATGCATTGGCAATGTAGGATAGGTTTCAGAAAAACATCGCCGGGTTGTCTGCAGTGTAAGGCTTTCTAACAGGCCATTCACTAGTAGGAGTGAGAAAAACATCATGGGGTGGTGTGAATCGGAGGGCCTGAATTAGAATAGGCAGTGAGTGGCAATGTAAAATTGAGAAAAGCAAGACGGTGTGGTCAGCATGCGGAGGTCAGGAAGCATGCAGTGGCAATGTAGGATAGGTTCCTTCAAAACCTCACGGGGTGGTGCGCATTGTTAGGGTTTCTAGCAGGCCATTCACTAGTAGGAGTGAGAAATACATCACGTGTTGCTGTGAATCGGAAGGCCTGAATCAGGATAGGCAGTGAGTGGCAATATAGGATGGAGAAAAGCACCACGGCATGGTCAGCATGGGGAGGTCAGGAAACATTCAGTGGCAATGTAGTATAGGTTTCTGAAAAACATCGCGGGGTGGTGCGCATTGTAAGGGTTTCTAACAGGCCATTCACTAGTAGGAGTGAGAACAACATCACAGGGTGGTGTGAATCAGATGTTCTGAATTAGGATTCACAGTGAGTGGCAATGTAGGATGGAGAAAAGCACCACGGGGTGGTCAGCATGGGGAGGTCAGGAAACATGCATTGGCAATGTAGGATAGATTTCTGAAAAACATCTCCAGGTGGTGTGCACTGTAAGGCTTTCTAACAGTACATTCACTAGTAGGAGTGAGAAAAACATCACGGGGTGGCGTGAATCCGAGGGCCTGAATCAAGTTAGGCAGCTAGTTGCAATGTAGGATGGAGAAAAGCACCTCGGAGTGGTCAGTAAGGGGAAGTCAGGAAACATGCATTGGCAATGCAGGATAGGTTTCTGAAAAAAACTGCGGGGTGGGGGGCATTGTAATGGTTTCTAACAGGCCATTAACTAGCAGGAGTGAGAAAAACATCACGGGGTGGTGTGAATCGGAGGGCCTGAAATAGGATAGGCAGTGAGTGGCAATGAAGAATGGAGAAAAGCAAGACGGGGTGGTCAACATGGGGATGTCAGGAAACATGCAGTGGCAATGTAGGATAGGTTTCTGAAAAACACTGTGGAGTGGTGCACATTGGAAGGCTTTCTAACAAGCCACTGACAAGGAGGAGTGAAAAAAACATCACGTGGTGGTGTGAATCAGAGGGCCTGATTTAGGATAGGCAGTGAGTGGCAATGTACAATGGAGAAAAGGACCACGGGGTGGTCAGCACAGGGAGGTCTGGAAACATGCAGTGGCAATGTAGGATAGTTTTTTGAAAAACATCACTCGGTAGTGCGCATTGCAAGGGTGTCTAACAGGCGAATCACTAGTAGGAGTGAGAAAAACATCATGGGGTGGTGTGAATCAGATGTTCTGAATTAGGATAGGCAGTCAGTGGCAATGTAAGATGGAGAAAAGCACCACGGGGTGGTCAGCATGGGGAGGTCAGGAAACATGCATTGGCGATGTGGGATATGTTTCTGAAAAACATCGCCAGATGGTGCACATTGTAAATCTTTGTTACAGGCCTTTCACTAGTAGGAGTGAGAAAAACATCACGGGGTGGTGTTAATCGGAGGGCCAGAATTAGGATAGGCAGTGAGTGGCAATGTAAAATGGAGAAAAGCACCACGGGGTGGTCAGCAAGTGGAGGTCAGGAAACATGCATTGGCAATGAAGGATAGGTTTCTGAAAAACATCGCTAGTTGCTGCACATTGTAAGGCTTTCTAACAGGCCATTCACTAGTAGGAGTGTGAAAAACATCACGGGGTGGTCTGAATTGGAGGGCCTCAATCAGGATAGGCAGTGAGTGGCAATGCAGGATGGAGAAAAGCACCACGGAGTGGTCAGGATGGGGAGGTCAGGAAACATGTAGTGGCAATGTGGGAAAGATTTCTGAAAAACATCGCGAGTTGGTGCGAATTGTAAGGATTTCTAACAGGCCATTCAATAGTAGGAGTAAGAAAAACATCACGGCGTGGTGCGAATCGGAGGGCCTGAATCAGGATAGGCAGTGAGTGGCAATGTAGGATGGAGAAAAGCACCATGGAGTGGTCACCCTGGGGAGGTCAGGAAAAATGCAGTGGCAATGTAGGATAGGTTTCTGAAAAACATCGCGGGGTGCTGTGGATTGTAAGGGTTTCTAATAGGCCATTCACTAGTAGGAGTGAGAAATAAATCATGGGGTGGTGTGAATCGGAAGCCCTGAATCAGGATGGTCAGTGAGTGGCAATGTAGGATGGAGAAAAGCAACACGGGTTGGTGAGCATGTGGAGGTCAGGAAACATTCAGTGGCAATGTAGTATAGGTTCCTGAAAAACATCACGGGGTGGTGAACATTGTAAGGGTTTCTAACAGGCCATTCACTAGTAGGAGTGAGAAAATCATCACGGGGTGGTGTGATTCAGATGTTCTGAATTAGCATAGGCTGTGAGTGGCAATGTAGGATGGAGAAAAGCACCATGGGGTGGTCAGAATGGGGAGGTCAGGAAACATGCATTGGCAATGTAGGATAGGTTTCTGAAAAACATCGCCTTGTGGTCTGCAATGTAAGGCTTTCTAACAGGCCATTCACTAGTAGGAGTGAGAAAAACATCACGAGGTGGTGTGAATCGGAGGGCCAGAATCAGGATAGGCAGTGAGTGGCAATGTAGGATGGAGAAAAGCACCACGGGGTGGTCAGGATGCTGAGGTCAGGAAAAATGCAGTGGCAATGTAGGATAGGTTTCTAAAAAACATCGCGGGGTGGGCGGATTGTAAGGGTTTCTAACAGGCCATTCACTAGTAGGAGTGAGAAATAAAACACGGGGTGGTGTGAATCGGAAGCCCTGAATCAGGATGGTCAGTGAGTGGCAACGTAGGATGGAGAAAAGCAGCACGGGTTGGTGAGCATGGGGAGGTCAGGAAATATGCAGTGGCAATGTAGTATAGGTTCCTGAAAAACATCATGGGGTGGTGAACATTGTAAGGGTTTCTACCAGGCCATTCACTAGTAGGACTGAGAAAAACATCACGGGGTGGTGTGATTCAGATGTTCTGAATTAGCATAGGCTGTGAGTGGCAATGTAGGATGGAGAAAAGCACCATGGGGTGGTCAGAATGGGGAGGTCAGGAAACATGCATTGGCAATGTAGGATAGATTTCTGAAAAACATCTCCAGGTGGTGTGCACTGTAAGGCTTTCTAACAGTACATTCACTAGTAGGAGTGAGAAAAACATCACGGCGTGGTGTGAATCCGAGGGCCTGAATCAAGTTAGGCAGCTAGTTGCAATGTAGGATGGAGAAAAGCACCTAGGAGTGGTCAGTAAGGGGAAGTCAGGAAACATGCATTGGCAATGCAGGATAGGTTTCTGAAAAAAACTGCGGGGTGGGGCGCATTGTAATGGTTTCTAACAGGCCATTAACTAGCAGGAGTGAGAAAAACATCACAGGGTGGTGTGAAACGGAGGGCCTGAAATAGGATAGGCAGTGAGTGGCAATGAAGAATGGAGAAAAGCAAGACGGGGAGGTCAACATGGGGATGTCAGGAAACATGCAGTGGCAATGTAGGATAGGTTTCTGAAAAACACTGTGGAGTGGTGCACATTGGAAGGCTTTCTAACAAGCCACTGACAAGGAGGAGTGAAAAAAACATCACGTGGTGGTGTGAATCAGAGGGCCTGATTTAGGATAGGCAGTGAGTGGCAATGTACAATGGAGAAAAGCACCACGGGGTGGTCAGCACAGGGAGGTCTGGAAACATGCAGTGGCAATGTAGGATAGTTTTTTGAAAAACATCACTCGGTAGTGCGCATTGCAAGGGTGTCTAACAGGCGAATCACTAGTAGGAGTGAGAAAAACATCATGGGGTGGTGTGAATCAGATGTTCTGAATTAGGATAGGCAGTCAGTGGCAATGTAAGATGGAGAAAAGCACCACGGGGTGGTCAGCATGGGGAGGTCAGGAAACATGCATTGGCGATGTGGGATATGTTTCTGAAAAACATCGCCAGATGGTGCACATTGTAAATCTTTGTTACAGGCCTTTCACTAGTAGGAGTGAGAAAAACATCACGGGGTGGTGTTAATCGGAGGGCCAGAATTAGGATAGGCAGTGAGTGGCAATGTAAAACGGAGAAAAGCACCACGGGGTGGTCAGCAAGTGGAGGTCAGGAAACATGCATTGGCAATGAAGGATAGGTTTCTGAAAAACATCGCTAGGTGCTGCACATTGTAAGGCTTTCTAACAGGCCATTCACTAGTAGGAGTGTGAAAAACATCACGGGGTGGTCTGAATTGGAGGGCCTCAATCAGGATAGGCAGTGAGTGGCAATGCAGGATGGAGAAAAGCACCACGGAGTGGTCAGGATGGGGAGGTCAGGAAACATGAAGTGGCAATGTGGGAAAGATTTCTGAAAAGCATCGCGAGTTGGTGCGAATTGTAAGGATTTCTAACAGGCCATTCAATAGTAGGAGTAAGAAAAACATCACGGCGTGGTGCGAATCGGAGGGCCTGAATCAGGATAGGCAGTGAGTGGCAATGTAGGATGGAGAAAAGCACCATGGAGTGGTCACCATGGGGAGGTCAGGAAAAATGCAGTGGCAATGTAGGATAGGTTTCTGAAAAACATCGCGGGGTGCTGCGGATTGTAAGGGTTTCTAACAGGCCATTCACTAGTAGGAGTGAGAAATAAATCATGGGGTGGTGTGAATCGGAAGCCCTGAATCAGGATGGTCAGTGAGTGGCAATGTAGGATGGAGAAAAGCACCACGGGTTGGTGAGCATGGGGAGGTCAGGAAACATGCAGTGGCAATGTAGTATAGGTTCCTGAAAAACATCACGGGGTGGTGAACATTGTAAGGGTTTCTAACAGGCCATTCACTAGTAGGAGTGAGAAAAACATCACGGGGTGGTGTGATTCAGATGTTCTGAATTAGCATAGGCTGTGAGTGGCAATGTAGGATGGAGAAAAGCACCATGGGGTGGTCAGAATGGGGAGGTCAGGAAACATGCATTGGCAATGTAGGATAGGTTTCTAAAAAACATCGCCGGGTGGTCTGCAATGTAAGGCTTTCTAACAGGCCATTCACTAGTAGGAGTGAGAAAAACATCATGGGGTGGTGTGAATTGGAGGGCCTGAATTAGAATAGGCAGTGAGTGGCAATGTAAAATTGAGAAAAGCACCACGGTGTGGTCAGCATGCAGAGGTCAGGAAACATGCAGTGGCAATGTAGTATAGGTTCCTGCAAAACCTCGCGGGGTGGTGCGCATTGTTAGGGTTTCTAGCAGGCCATTCACTAGTAGGAGTGAGAAATACATCACGTGTTGCTGTGAATCGGAAGGCCTGAATCAGGATAGGCAGTGAGTGGCAATGTAGAATGGAGAAAAGCACCACGGCATGGTCAGCATGGGGAGATCAGGAAACATTCAGTGGCAATGTAGTATATGTTTCTGAAAAACATCGCAGGGTGGTGCGCATTGTAAGGGTTTTTAACAGGCCATTCACTAGTAGGAGTGAGAAAAACATCACGGGGTGGTGTGAATCAGATGTTCTGAATTAGGATTCACAGTGAGTGGCAATGTAGGATGGAGAAAAGCACCACGGGGTGGTGAGCATGGGGAGGTCAGGAAACATGCATTGGCAATGTAGTATAGGTTCCTGAAAAACATCTCCAGGTGGTGTGCACTGTAAGGCTTTCTAACAGTACATTCACTAGTAGGAGTGAGAAAAACATCACGGGGTGGTGTGAATCGTAGGGCCTGAAATAGGATAGGCAGTGAGTGGCAATGAAGAATGGAGAAAAGCACGACGGTGTGGTCAACATGGGGAGGTCAGGAAACATGCAGTGGCAATGTAGGATAGGTTTCTGAAAAACACTGTGGAGTGGTGCGCATTGGAAGGCTTTCTAACAAGCCACTGACAAGGAGGAGTGAAAAAAACATCAAGTGGTGGTGTGAATCGGAGGACCTGAATTAGGATAGGCTGTGAGTGGCAACGTAGGATGGAGAAATGCACCCCGGTTTGGCAACATGGGGAGGCAAGGAAACATGCATTGGAAATGTAGAATAGGTTTCTGATAAACATCGCAGCGTGGTCCGCATTGTATGGGTTTCTAACAGGCCATTCACTAGTAGGAGTGAGAACAACTTCAATGGGTGGTGTGATTCGGAGGGCCTGAAATAGGATAGGCATTGATTGGCTATGTAGGATGGAGAAAAGCACAACAGGGTGGTCAGCATGGGGAGGTCAGGAAACATGCAGTGGCAATGTAGGATAGGTTTCTGAAAAAAAAAAGCAGGGTGGAGCGCATTGTATTAGTTTCTAACAGGCCATTCACTAGTTGGAGTGAGAAAAACATCACGGGGTGGTGTGAATCGGAAGGCCTGATTTAGGATAGGCAGTGAGTTGCAATGAAGGATAGAGAAAAGCAACACTGAGTGGACAGCACAGGGAGGTCAGGAAACATGCAGTGGCAATGTAGGATAGTTTTCTGAAAAACATCACTCTGTATCGCGCATTGTAAGGGTGTCTAACAGGCGATTCACTAGTAGGAGGGAGAAAAACATCACGGGGTGGTGTGAATCAGATGTTCTGAATTAGGATAGGCAGTGAGTGGCAATGTAGGATGGAGAAAAGCACCACGGGGTGGTCAGCATGGGGAGGTCAGGAAACATGCATTGGCAATGTGGGATACGTTTCTGAAAAACATCGCCAGATGGTGCGCATTGTAAATCTTTGTAACAGGCCTTTCACTAGTAGGAGTGAGAAAAACATCACGGGGTGGTGTTAATCGGAGGGCCAGAATTAGGACAGGCAGTGAATGGAAATGTAAAATGGAGAAAAGCACAACTGGGGGTCAGCAAGGGGAGGTCAGGAAACGTGCATTGCTAATGTAGGATATGTTTCTGAAAAACATCGCCAGGTGGAGCACATTGTAAGGCTTTCTTACAGGCCATTCACTAGTAGGAGTGAGAAAAACATCACGGGATGGTCTGAATCGGAGGGCCTGAATCAGGATAGGCAGTGAGTGGCAATGTAGGATGGAGAAAAGCTCCACGGGGTGGTCTGTATGGGGAGGTCAGGAAACATGTAGTGGCAATGTGGGATAGTTTTCTGAAAAACATCGCGAGTTGGTGCGCATTGTAAGGATTTCTAATAGGCCTTTCAGTAGTTGGAGTGAGAAAAACATCACGGCGTGGTGCGAATCGGAGGCCCTGAATCAGGATAGGCAGTGAGTGGCAATGTAGGATGGAGAAAAGCACCACGGAGTGGTCACCATGGGGAGGTCAGGATACATGCAGTGGCAAAGTGGGATAGGTTTCTGAAAAACATCGCGGGTGGTGATAATTTTAAGGGTTTCTAACAGGCCATTCACTAGTAGGAGTGAGAAAAACATCACGAGGTGGTGTGAATCGGAGGGCCTGAATCAGGATAGGCAGTGAGTGGCAATGTAGGATGGAGAAAAGCACCACGGGGTGGTCAGGATGCTGAGGTCAGGAAAAATGCAGTGGCAATGTAGGATAGGTTTCTAAAAAACATCGCGGGGTGGGCGGATTGTAAGGGTTTCTAACAGGCCATTCACTAGTAGGAGTGAGAAATAAAACACGGGGTGGTGTGAATCGGAAGCCCTGAATCAGGATGGTCAGTGAGTGGCAACGTAGGATGGAGAAAAGCAGCACGGGTTGGTGAGCATGGGGAGGTCAGGAAATATGCAGAGGCAATGTAGTATAGGTTCCTGAAAAACATCATGTGGTGGTGAACATTGTAAGGGTTTCTACCAGGCCATTCACTAGTAGGAGTGAGAAAAACATCACGGGGTGGTGTGATTCAGATGTTCTGAATTAGCATAGGCTGTGAGTGGCAATGTAGGATGGAGAAAAGCACCATGGGGTGGTCAGAATGGGGAGGTCAGGAAACATGCATTGGCAATGTAGGATAGGTTTCAGAAAAACATCGCCGGGTTGTCTGCTGTGTAAGGCTTTCTAACAGGCCATTCACTAGTAGGAGTGAGAAAAACATCATGGGGTGGTGTGAATCGGAGGGCCTGAATTAGAATAGGCAGTGAGTGGCAATGTAAAATTGAGAAAAGCACCACGGTGTGGTCAGCATGCGGAGGTCAGGAAGCATGCAGTGGCAATGTAGGATAGGTTCCTGCAAAACCTCACGGGGTGATGCGCATTGTTAGGGTTTCTAGCAGGCCATTCACTAGTAGGAGTGAGAAATACATCACGTGTTGCTGTGAATCGGAAGGCCTGAATCAGGATAGGCAGTGAGTGGCAATATAGGATGGAGAGAAGCACCACGGCATGGTCAGCATGGGGAGGTCAGGAAACATTCAGTGGCAATGTAGTATAGGTTTCTGAAAAACATCGCGGGGTGGTGCGCATTGTAAGGGTTTCTAACAGGCCATTCACTAGTAGGAGTGAGAACAACATCACAGGGTGGTGTGAATCAGATGTTCTGAATTAGGATTCACAGTGAGTGGCAATGTAGGATGGAGAAAAGCACCACGCGGTGGTCAGCATGGGGAGGTCAGGAAACATGCATTGGCAATGTAGGATAGATTTCTGAAAAACATCTCCAGGTGGTGTGCACTGTAAGGCTTTCTAACAGTACATTCACTAGTAGGAGTGAGAAAAACATCACGGGGTGGCGTGAATCCGAGGGCCTGAATCAGGTTAGGCAGCTAGTTGCAATGTAGGATGGAGAAAAGCACCTCGGAGTGGTCAGTAAGGGAAGTCAGGAAACATGCATTGGCAATGCAGGATAGGTTTCTGAAAAAAACTGCGGGGTGGGGCGCATTGTAATGGTTTCTAACAGGCCATTAACTAGCAGGAGTGAGAAAAACATCACGGGGTGGTGTGAATCGGAGGGCCTGAAATAGGATAGGCAGTGAGTGGCAATGAAGAATGGAGAAAAGCAAGACGGGGTGGTCAACATGGGGATGTCAGGAAACATGCAGTGGCAATGTAGGATAGGTTTCTGAAAAACACTGTGGAGTGGTGCACATTGGAAGGCTTTCTAACAAGCCACTGACAAGGAGGAGTGAAAAAAACATCACGTGGTGGTGTGAATCAGAGGGCCTGATTTAGGATAGGCAGTGAGTGGCAATGTACAATGGAGAAAAGCACCACGGGGTGGTCAGCACAGGGAGGTCTGGAAACATGCAGTGGCAATGTAGGATAGTTTTTTGAAAAACATCACTCGGTAGTGCGCATTGCAAGGGTGTCTAACAGGCGAATCACTAGTAGGAGTGAGAAAAACATCATGGGGTGGTGTGAATCAGATGTTCTGAATTAGGATAGGCAGTCAGTGGCAATGTAAGATGGAGAAAAGCACCACGGGGTGGTCAGCATGGGGAGGTCAGGAAACATGCATTGGCAATGTGGGATATGTTTCTGAAAAACATCGCCAGATGGTGCACATTGTAAATCTTTGTTACAGGCCTTTCACTAGTAGGAGTGAGAAAAACATCACGGGGTGGTGTTAATCGGAGGGCCAGAATTAGGATAGGCAGTGAGTGGCAATGTAAAACGGAGAAAAGCACCACGGGGTGGTCAGCAAGTGGAGGTCAGGAAACATGCATTGGCAATGAAGGATAGGTTTCTGAAAAACATCGCTAGGTGCTGCACATTGTAAGGCTTTCTAACAGGCCATTCACTAGTAGGAGTGAGAAAAACATCACGGGGTGGTCTGAATTGGAGGGCCTCAATCAGGATAGGCAGTGAGTGGCAATGCAGAATGGAGAAAAGCACCACGGAGTGGTCAGGATGGGGAGGTCAGGAAACATGTAGTGGCAATGTGGGAAAAATTTCTGAAAAACATCGCGAGTTGGTGCGAATTGTAAGGATTTCTAACAGGCCATTCAATAGTAGGAGTAAGAAAAACATCACGGCGTGGTGCGAATCGGAGGGCCTGAATCAGGATAGGCAGTGAGTGGCAATGTAGGATGGAGAAAAGCACCATGGAGTGGTCACCATGGGGAGGTCAGGAAAAATGCAGTGGCAATGTAAGATAGGTTTCTGAAAAACATCGCGGGGTGCTGCGGATTGTAAGGGTTTCTAACAGAACATTCACTAGTAGGAGTGAGAAATAAATCATGGGGTGGTGTGAATCGGAAGCCCTGAATCAGGATGGTCAGTGAGTGGCAATGTAGGACGGAGAAAAGCACCACGGGTTGGTGAGCATGGGGAGGTCAGGAAACATGCAGTGGCAATGTAGTATAGGTTCCTGAAAAACATCACGGGGTGGTGAACATTGTAAGGGTTTCTAACAGGCCATTCACTAGTAGGAGTGAGAAAAACATCACGGGGTGGTGTGATTCAGATGTTCTGAATTAGCATAGGCTGTGAGTGGCAATGTAGGATGGAGAAAAGCACCATGGGGTGGTCAGAATGGGGAGGTCAGGAAACATGCATTGGCAATGTAGGATAGGTTTCTGAAAAACATCGCCGGGTGGTCTGCAATGTAAGGCTTTCTAACAGGCCATTCACTTGTGGGAGTGAGAAAAACATCATGGGGTGGTGTGAATCGGAGGGCCTGAATTAGAATAGGCAGTGAGTGGCAATGTAAAATTGAGAAAAGCATCACGGTGTGGTCAGCATGCGGAGGTCATGAAACATGCAATGGCAATGTAGTATAGGTTCCTGCAAAACCTCGCGGGGTGGTGCGCATTGTTAGGGTTTCTAGCAGGCCATTCACTAGTAGGAGTGAGAAATACATCACGTGTTGCTGTGAATCGGAAGGCCTGAATCAGGATAGGCAGTGAGTGGCAATGTAGAATGGAGAAAAGCACCACGGCATGGTCAGCATGGGGAGATCAGGAAACATTCAGTGGCAATGTAGTATAGGTTTCTGAAAAACATCGCAGGGTGGTGCGCATTGTAAGGGTTTCTAACAGGCCATTCACTAGTAGGAGTGAGAAAAACATCACGGGGTGCTGTGAATCAGATGTTCTGAATTAGGATTCACAGTGAGTGGCAATGTAGGATGGAGAAAAGCACCACGGGGTGGTGAGCATGGGGAGGTCAGGAAACATGCATTGGCAATGTAGTATAGGTTCCTGAAAAACATCTCCAGGTGGTGTGCAATGTAAGGCTTTCTAACAGTACATTCACTAGTAGGAGTGAGAAAAACATCACGGGGTGGTGTGAATCGGAGGGCCTGAAATAGGATAGGCAGTGAGTGGCAATGAAGAATGGAGAAAAGCACGACGGTGTGGTCAACATGGGGAGGTCAGGAAACATGCAGTGGCAATGTAGGATAGGTTTCTGAAAAACACTGTGGAGTGGTGCGCATTGGAAGGCTTTCTAACAAGCCAATGACAAGGAGGAGTGAAAAAAACATCAAGTGGTGGTGTGAATCGGAGGACCTGAATTAGGATAGGCTGTGAGTGGCAATGTAGGATGGAGAAATGCACCCCGGTTTGGCAACATGGGGAGGCAAGGAAACATGCATTGGAAATGTAGAATAGGTTTCTGATAAACATCGCAGCGTGGTCCGCATTGTATGGGTTTCTAACAGGCCATTCACTAGTAGGAGTGAGAACAACTTCAATGGGTGGTGTGATTCGGAGGGCCTGAAATAGGATAGGCATTGATTGGCTATGTAGGATGGAGAAAAGCACAACAGGGTGGTCAGCATGGGGAGGTCAGGAAACATGCAGTGGCAATGTAGGATAGGTTTCTGAAAAAAAAAAGCAGGGTGGAGCGCATTGTATTAGTTTCTAACAGGCCATTCACTAGTTGGAGTGAGAAAAACATCACGGGGTGGTGTGAATCGGAGGGCCTGATTTAGGATAGGCAGTGAGTTGCAATGAAGGATAGAGAAAAGCAACACTGAGTGGACAGCACAGGGAGGTCAGGAAACATGCAGTGGCAATGTAGGATAGTTTTCTGAAAAACATCACTCTGTATCGCGCATTGTAAGGGTGTCTAACAGGCGATTCACTAGTAGGAGGGAGAAAAACATCACGGGGTGGTGTGAATCAGATGTTCTGAATTAGGATAGGCAGTCAGTGGCAATGTAGGATGGAGAAAAGCACCACGGGGTGGTCAGCATGGGGAAGTCAGGAAACATGCATTGGCAATGTGGGATACGTTTCTGAAAAACATCGCCAGATGGTGCGCATTGTAAATCTTTGTAACAGGCCTTTCACTAGTAGGAGTGAGAAAAACATCACGGGGTGGTGTTAATCGGAGGGCCAGAATTAGGACAGGCAGTGAATGGAAATGTAAAATGGAGAAAAGCACCACGGGGGGGTCAGCAAGGGGAGGTCAGGAAACATGCATTGCTAATGTAGGATATGTTTCTGAAAAACATCGCCAGGTGGAGCACATTGTAAGGCATTCTTACAGGCCATTCACTAGTAGGAGTGAGAAAAACATCACGGGATGGTCTGAATCGGAGGGCCTGAATCAGGATAGGCAGTGAGTGGCAATGTACGATGGAGAAAAGCTCCACGGGGTGGTCTGTATGGGGAGGTCAGGAAACATGTAGTGGCAATGTGGGATAGTTTTCTGAAAAACATCGCGAGTTGGTGCGCATTGTAAGGATTTCTAATAGGCCTTTCAGTAGTTGGAGTGAGAAAAACATCACGGCGTGGTGCGAATCGGAGGCCCTGAATCAGGATAGGCAGTGAGTGGCAATGTAGGATGGAGAAAAGCACCACGGAGTGGTCACCATGGGGAGGTCAGGATACATGCAGTGGCAAAGTGGGATAGGTTTCTGAAAAACATCGCGGGTTGTGATAATTGTAAGGGTTTCTAACAGGCCATTCACTAGTAGGAGTGAGAAAAACATCACGAGGTGGTGTGAATCGGAGGGCCTGAATCAGGATAGGCAGTGAGTGGCAATGTAGGATGGAGAAAAGCACCACGGGGTGGTCAGGATGCTGAGGTCAGGAAAAATGCAGTGGCAATGTAGGATAGGTTTCTAAAAAACATCGCGGGGTGGGCGGATTGTAAGGGTTTCTAACAGGCCATTCACTAGTAGGAGTGAGAAATAAAACACGGGGTGGTGTGAATCGGAAGCCCTGAATCAGGATGGTCAGTGAGTGGCAACGTAGGATGGAGAAAAGCAGCACGGGTTGGTGAGCATGGGGAGGTCAGGAAATATGCAGAGGCAATGTAGTATAGGTTCCTGAAAAACATCATGGGGTGGTGAACATTGTAAGGGTTTCTACCAGGCCATTCACTAGTAGGAGTGAGAAAAACATCACGGGGTGGTGTGATTCAGATGTTCTGAATTAGCATAGGCTGTGAGTGGCAATGTAGGATGGAGAAAAGCACCATGGGGTGGTCAGAATGGGGAGGTCAGGAAACATGCATTGGCAATGTAGGATAGGTTTCAGAAAAACATCGCCGGGTTGTCTGCAGTGTAAGGCTTTCTAACAGGCCATTCACTAGTAGGAGTGAGAAAAACATCATGGGGTGGTGTGAATCGGAGGGCCTGAATTAGAATAGGCAGTGAGTGGCAATGTAAAATTGAGAAAAGCACCACGGTGTGGTCAGCATGCGGAGGTCAGGAAGCATGCAGTGGCAATGTAGGATAGGTTCCTGCAAAACCTCACGGGGTGATGCGCATTGTTAGGGTTTCTAGCAGGCCATTCACTAGTAGGAGTGAGAAATACATCACGTGTTGCTGTGAATCGGAAGGCCTGAATCAGGATAGGCAGTGAGTGGCAATATAGGATGGAGAAAAGCACCACTGCATGGTCAGCATGGGGAGGTCAGGAAACATTCAGTGGCAATGTAGTATAGGTTTCTGAAAACCATCACGGGGTGGTGCGCATTGTAAGGGTTTCTAACAGGCCATTCACTAGTAGGAGTGAGAACAACATCACAGGGTGGTGTGAATCAGATGTTCTGAATTAGGATTCACAGTGAGTGGCAATGTAGGATGGAGAAAAGCACCACGGGGTGGTCAGCATGGGGAGGTCAATAAACATGCATTGGCAATGTAGGATAGATTTCTGAAAAACATCTCCAGGTGGTGTGCACTGTAAGGCTTTCTAACAGTACATTCACTAGTAGGAGTGAGAAAAACATCACGGGGTGGCGTGAATCCGAGGGCCTGAATCAGGTTAGGCAGCTAGTTGCAATGTAGGATGGAGAAAAGCACCTCGGAGTGGTCAGTAAGGGGAAGTCAGGAAACATGCATTGGCAATGCAGGATAGGTTTCTGAAAAAAACTGCGGGGTGGGGCGCATTGTAATGGTTTCTAACAGGCCATTAACTAGCAGGAGTGAGAAAAACATCACGGGGTGGTGTGAATCGGAGGGCCTGAAATAGGATAGGCAGTGAGTGGCAATGAAGAATGGAGAAAAGCAAGACGGGGTGGTCAACATGGGGATGTCAGGAAACATGCAGTGGCAATGTAGGATAGGTTTCTGAAAAACACTGTGGAGTGGTGCACATTGGAAGGCTTTCTAACAAGCCACTGACAAGGAGGAGTGAAAAAAACATCACGTGGTGGTGTGAATCAGAGGGCCTGATTTAGGATAGGCAGTGAGTGGCAATGTACAATGGAGAAAAGCACCACGGGGTGGTCAGCACAGGGAGGTCTGGAAACATGCAGTGGCAATGTAGGATAGTTTTTTGAAAAACATCACTCGGTAGTGCGCATTGCAAGGGTGTCTAACAGGCGAATCACTAGTAGGAGTGAGAAAAACATCATGGGGTGGTGTGAATCAGATGTTCTGAATTAGGATAGGCAGTCAGTGGCAATGTAAGATGGAGAAAAGCACCACGGGGTGGTCAGCATGGGGAGGTCAGGAAACATGCATTGGCAATGTGGGATATGTTTCTGAAAAACATCGCCAGATGGTGCACATTGTAAATCTTTGTTACAGGCTTTTCACTAGTAGGAGTGAGAAAAACATCACGGGGTGGTGTTAATCGGAGGGCCAGAATTAGGATAGGCAGTGAGTGGCAATGTAAAACGGAGAAAAGCACCACGGGGTGGTCAGCAAGTGGAGGTCAGGAAACATGCATTGGCAATGAAGGATAGGTTTCTGAAAAACATCGCTAGGTTCTGCACATTGTAAGGCTTTCTAACAGGCCATTCACTAGTAGGAGTGAGAAAAACATCACGGGGTGGTCTGAATTGGAGGGCCTCAATCAGGATAGGCAGTGAGTGGCAATGCAGAATGGAGAAAAGCACCACGGAGTGGTCAGGATGGGGAGGTCAGGAAACATGTAGTGGCAATGTGGGAAAGATTTCTGAAAAACATCACGAGTTGGTGCGAATTGTAAGGATTTCTAACAGGCCATTCAATAGTAGGAGTAAGAAAAACATCACGGCGTGGTGCGAATCGGAGGGCCTGAATCAGGATAGGCAGTGAGTGGCAATGTAGGATGGAGAAAAGCACCATGGAGTGGTCACCATGGGGAGGTCAGGAAAAATGCAGTGGCAATGTAAGATAGGTTTCTGAAAAACATCGCGGGGTGCTGCGGATTGTAAGGGTTTCTAACAGAACATTCACTAGTAGGAGTGAGAAATAAATCATGGGGTGGTGTGAATCGGAAGCCCTGAATCAGGATGGTCAGTGAGTGGCAATGTAGGATGGAGAAAAGCACCACGGGTTGGTGAGCATGGGGAGGTCAGGAAACATGCAGTGGCAATGTAGTATAGGTTCCTGAAAAACATCACGGGGTGGTGAACATTGTAAGGGTTTCTAACAGGCCATTCACTAGTAGGAGTGAGAAAAACATCACGGGGTGGTGTGATTCAGATGTTCTGAATTAGCATAGGCTGTGAGTGGCAATGTAGGATGGAGAAAAGCACCACGGGGTGGTCAGCATGGGGAGGTCAGGAAACATGCATTGGCAATGTAGGATAGGTTCCTGAAAAACATCTCCAGGTGGTGTGCACTGTAAGGCTTTCTAACAGTACATTCACTAGTAGGAGTGAGAAAAACATCACGGTGTGGTGTTAATCAGAGGGCCTAAAATAGAATAGGCAGTGAGTGGCAATGAAGAATGGAGAAAAGCACGACGGTGTGGTCAACATGGGGAGGTCAGGAAACATGCAGTGGCAATGTAGGATAGGTTTCTGAAAAACACTGTGGAGTGGTGCGCATTGGAAGGCTTTCTAACAAGCCACCTAAAAGGAGGAGTGAAAAAAACATCAAGTGGTGGTGTGAATCGGAGAACCTGAATTAGGATAGGCTGTGAGTGGCAATGTAGGATGGAGAAATGCACCCCGGTTTGGCAACATGGGGAGGCAAGGAAACATGCATTGGAAATGTAGAATAGGTTTCTGATAAACATCGCAGCGTGGTGCGCATTGTATGTGTTTCTAACAGGCCATTCACTAGTATGAGTGAGAACAACTTCAATGGGTGGTGTGATTCGGAGGGCCTGAAATAGGATAGGCATTGATTGGCTATGTAGGATGGAGAAAAGCACAACAGGGTGGTCAGCATGGGTAGGTCAGGAAACATGCAGTGGCAATGTAGGTTAAGTTTCTGAAAAAAAAAGCAGGGTGGAGCGCATTGTATTAGTTTCTAACAGGCCATTCACTAGTTGGAGTGAGAAAAACATCACGGGGTGGTGTGAATCGGAGGGCCTGATTTAGGATAGGCAGTGAGTTGCAATGAAGGATAGAGAAAAGCAACACTGAGTGGACAGCACAGGGAGGTCAGGAAACATGCAGTGGCAATGTAGGATAGTTTTCTGAAAAACATCACTCTGTATCGCGCATTGTAAGGGTGTCTAACAGGCGATTCACTAGTAGGAGGGAGAAAAACATCACGGGGTGGTGTGAATCAGCTGTTCTGAATTAGGATAGGCAGTCAGTGGCAATGTAGGATGGAGAAAAGCACCACGGGGTGGTCAGCATGGGGAGGTCAGGAAACATGCATTGGCAATGTGGGATACGTTTCTGAAAAACATTGCCAGATGGTGCGCATTGTAAATCTTTGTAACAGGCCTTTCACTAGTAGGAGTGAGAAAAACATCACGGGGTGGTGTTAATCGGAGAGCCAGAATTAGGACAGGCAGTGAATGGAAATGTAAAATGGAGAAAAGCACCACGGGGGGGTCAGCAAGGGGAGGTCAGGAAACATGCATTGCTAATGTAGGATATGTTTCTGAAAAACATCGCCAGGTGGAGCACATTGTAAGGCTTTCTTACAGGCCATTCACTAGTAGGAGTGAGAAAAACATCACGGGATGGTCTGAATCGGAGGGCCTGAATCAGGATAGGCAGTGAGTGGCAATGTAGGATGGAGAAAAGCTCCACGGGGTGGTCTGTATGGGGAGGTCAGGAAACATGTAGTGGCAATGTGGGATAGTTTTCTGAAAAACATCGCGAGTTGGTGCGCATTGTAAGGATTTCTAATAGGCCTTTCAGTAGTTGGAGTGAGAAAAACAACACGGGGTGGTGCGAATCGGAGGCCCTGAATCAGGATAGGCAGTGAGTGGCAATGTAGGATGGAGAAAAGCACCACAGAGTGGTCACCATGGGTAGGTCAGGATACATGCAGTGGCAAAGTGGGATAGGTTTCTGAAAAACATCGTGGGTGGTGATAATTGTAAGGGTTTCTAACAGGCCATTCACTAGTAGGAGTGAGAAAAACATCACGAGGTGGTGTGAATCGGAGGGCCTGAATCAGGATAGGCATTGAGTGGCAATGTAGGATGGAGAAAAGCACCACGGGGTGGTCAGGATGCTGAGGTCAGGAAAAATGCAGTGGCAATGTAGGATAGGTTTCTAAAAAACATCGCGGGGTGGGCGGATTGTTAGGGTTTCTAACAGGCCATTCACTAGTAGGAGTGAGAAATAAAACACGGGGTGGTGTGAATCGGAAGCCCTGAATCAGGATGGTCAGTGAGTGGCAACGTAGGATGGAGAAAAGCAGCACGGGTTGGTGAGCATGTGGAGGTCAGGAAATATGCAGTGGCAATGTAGTATAGGTTCCTGAAAAACATCATGGGGTGGTGAACATTGTAAGGGTTTCTACCAGGCCATTCACTAGTAGGAGTGAGAAAAACATCACGGGGTGGTGTGATTCAGATGTTCTGAATTAGCATATGCTGTGAGTGGCAATGTAGGATGGAGAAAAGCACCATGGGGTGGTCAGAATGGGGAGGTCAGGAAACATGCATTGGCAATGTAGGATAGGTTTCAGAAAAACATCGTCGGGTTGTCTGCAGTGTAAGGCTTTCTAACAGGCCATTCACTAGTAGGAGTGAGAAAAACATCATGGGGTGGTGTGAATCGGAGGGCCTGAATTAGAATAGGCAGTGAGTGGCAATGTAAAATTGAGAAAAGCACCACGGTGTGGTCAGCATGCGGAGGTCAGGAAGCATGCAGTGGCAATGTAGGATAGGTTCCTGCAAAACCTCACGGGGTGGTGCGCATTGTTAGGGTTTCTAGCAGGCCATTCACTAGTAGGAGTGAGAAATACATCACGTGTTGCTGTGAATCGGAAGGCCTGAATCAGGATAGGCAGTGAGTGGCAATATAGGATGGAGAAAAGCACCACGACATGGTCAGCATGGGGAGGTCAGGAAACATTCAGTGGCAATGTAGTATAGGTTTCTGAAAAACATCGCGGGGTGGTGCGCATTGTAAGGGTTTCTAACAGGCCATTCACTAGTAGGAGTGAGAACAACATCACAGGGTGGTGTGAATCAGATGTTCTGAATTAGGATTCACAGTGAGTGGTAATGTAGGATGGAGAAAAGCACCACGGGGTGGTCAGCATGGGGAGGTCAGGAAACATGCATTGGCAATGTAGGATAGATTTCTGAAAAACATCTCCAGGTGGTGTGCACTGTAAGGCTTTCTAACAGTACATTCACTAGTAGGAGTGAGAAAAACATCACGGGGTGGCGTGAATCCGAGGGCCTGAATCAGGTTAGGCAGCTAGTTGCAATGTAGGATGGAGAAAAGCACCTCGGAGTGGTCAGTAAGGGTTAGTCAGGAAACATGCATTGGCAATGCAGGATAGGTTTCTGAAAAAAACTGCGGGGTGGGGTGCATTGTAATGGTTTCTAACAGGCCATTAACTAGCAGGAGTGAGAAAAACATCACGGGGTGGTGTGAATCGGAGGGCCTGAAATAGGATAGGCAGTGAGTGGCAATGAAGAATGGAGAAAAGCAAGACGGGGTGGTCAACATGGGGATGTCAGGAAACATGCAGTGGCAATGTAGGATAGGTTTCTGAAAAACACTGTGGAGTGGTGCACATTGGAAGGCTTTCTAACAAGCCACTGACAAGGAGGAGTGAAAAAAACATCACGTGGTGGTGTGAATCAGAGGGCCTGATTTAGGATAGGCAGTGAGTGGCAATGTACAATGGAGAAAAGCACCACGGGGTGGTCAGCACAGGGAGGTCTGGAAACATGCAGTGGCAATGTAGGATAGTTTTTTGAAAAACATCACTCGGTAGTGCGCATTGCAAGGGTGTCTAACAGGCGAATCACTAGTAGGAGTGAGAAAAACATCATGGGGTGGTGTGAATCAGATGTTCTGAATTAGGATAGGCAGTCAGTGGCAATGTAAGATGGAGAAAAGCACCACGGGGTGGTCAGCATGGGGAGGTCAGGAAACATGCATTGGCGATGTGGGATATGTTTCTGAAAAACATCGCCAGATGGTGCACATTGTAAATCTTTGTTACAGGCCTTTCACTAGTAGGAGTGAGAAAAACATCACGGGGTGGTGTTAATCGGAGGGCCAGAATTAGGATAGGCAGTGAGTGGCAATGTAAAATGGAGAAAAGCACCACGGGGTGGTCAGCAAGTGGAAGTCAGGAAACATGCATTGGCAATGAAGGATAGGTTTCTGAAAAACATCGCTAGGTGCTGCACATTGTAAGGCTTTCTAACAGGCCATTCACTAGTAGGAGTGTGAAAAACATCACGGGGTGGTCTGAATTGGAGGGCCTCAATCAGGATAGGCAGTGAGTGGCAATGCAGGATGGAGAAAAGCACCACAGAGTGGTCAGGATGGGGAGGTCAGGAAACATGTAGTGGCAATGTGGGAAAGATTTCTGAAAAGCATCGCGAGTTGGTGCGAATTGTAAGGATTTCTAACAGGCCATTCAATAGTAGGAGTAAGAAAAACATCACGGCATGGTGCGAATCGGAGGGCCTGAATCAGGATAGGCAGTGAGTGGCAATGTAGGATGGAGAAAAGCACCATGGAGTGGTCACCATGGGGAGGTCAGGAAAAATGCAGTGGCAATGTAGGATAGGTTTCTGAAAAACATCGCGGGGTGCTGCGGATTGTAAGGGTTTCTAACAGGCCATTCACTAGTAGGAGTGAGAAATAAATCATGGGGTGGTGTGAATCGGAAGCCCTGAATCAGGATGGTCAGTGAGTGGCAATGTAGGATGGAGAAAAGCACCACGGGTTGGTGAGCATTGGGAGGTCAGGAAACATGCAGTGGCAATGTAGTATAGGTTCCTGAAAAACATCACGGGGTGGTGAACATTGTAAGGGTTTCTAACAGGCCATTCACTAGTAGGAGTGAGAAAAACATCACGGGGTGGTGTGAATCGGAGGGCCTGAATTAGAATAGGCAGTGAGTGGCAATGTAAAATTGAGAAAAGCACCACGGTGTGGTCAGCATGCGGAGGTCATGAAACATGCAATGGCAATGTAGTATAGGTTCCTGCAAAACCTCGCGTGGTGGTGCGCATTGTTAGGGTTTCTAGCAGGCCATTCACTAGTAGGAGTGAGAAATACATCACGTGTTGCTGTGAATCGGAAGGCCTGAATCAGGATAGGCAGTGAGTGGCAATGTAGAATGGAGAAAAGCACCACGGCATGGTCAGCATGGGGAGATCAGGAAACATTCAGTGGCAATGTAGTATAGGTTTCAGAAAAGCATCGCAGGGTGGTGCGCATTGTAAGGGTTTCTAACAGGCCATTCACTAGTAGGAGTGAGAACAACATCACGGGGTGGTGTGAATCAGATGTTCTGAATTAGGATTCACAGTGAGTGGCAATGTAGGATGGAGAAAAGCACCACGGGGTGGTCAGCATGGGGAGGTCAGGAAACATGCATTGGCAATGTAGGATAGGTTCCTGAAAAACATCTCCAGGTGGTGTGCACTGTAAGTCTTTCTAACAGTACATTCACTAGTAGGAGTGAGAAAAACATCATGGGGTGGTGTGAATCGGAGGGCCTGAAATAGAATAGGCAGTGAGTGGCAATGAAGAATGGAGAAAAGCACGAAGGTGTGGTCAACATGGGGAGGTCAGGAAACATGCAGTGGCAATGTAGGATAGGTTTCTGAAAAACACTGTGGAGTGGTGCGCATTTTAAGGCTAACAAGCCACTGAAAAGGAGGAGTGAAAAAAACATCAAGTGGTGGTGTGAATCGGAGAACCTGAATTAGGATAGGCTGTGAGTGGCAATGTAGGATGGAGAAATGCACCCCGGTTTGGCAACATGGGGAGAAAAGGAAACATGCATTGGAAATGTAGAATAGGTTTCTGATAAACATCGCAGCGTGGTGCGCATTGTATCGGTTTCTAACAGGACATTCACTAGTAGGAGTGAGAACAACTTCAATGGGTGGTGTGATTCGGAGGGCCTGAAATAGGATAGGCATTGATTGGCTATGTAGGATGGAGAAAAGCACAACAGGGTGGTCAGCATGGGGAGGTCAGGAAACATGCAGTGGCAATGTAGGTTAGGTTTCTGAAAAAAAAAAGCAGGGTGGAGCGCATTGTATTAGTTTCTAACAGGCCATTCACTAGTTGGAGTGAGAAAAACATCACGGGGTGGTGTGAATCGGAGGGCCTGATTTAGGATAGGCAGTGAGTTGCAATGAAGGATAGAGAAAAGCAACACTGAGTGGACAGCACAGGGAGGTCAGGAAACATGCAGTGGCAATGTAGGATAGTTTTCTGAAAAACATCACTCTGTATCGCGCATTGTAAGGGTGTCTAACAGGCGATTCACTAGTAGGAGGGAGAAAAACATCACGGGGTGGTGTGAATCAGATGTTCTGAATTAGGATAGGCAGTCAGTGGCAAAGTAGGATGGAGAAAAGCTCCACGGGGTGGTCAGCATGGGGAGGTCAGGAAACATGCATTGGCAATGTGGGATACGTTTCTGAAAAACATCGCCAGATGGTGCGCATTGTAAATCTTTGTAACAGGCCTTTCACTAGTAGGAGTGAGAAAAACATCACGGGGTGGTGTTAATCGGAGAGCCAGAATTAGGACAGGCAGTGAATGGAAATGTAAAATGGAGAAAAGCACCACGGGGGGGGTCAGCAAGGGGAGGTCAGGAAACATGCATTGCTAATGTAGGATATGTTTCTGAAAAACATCGCCAGGTGGAGCACATTGTAAGGCTTTCTTACAGGCCATTCACTAGTAGGAGCGAGAAAAACATCACGGCGTGGTGCGAATCGGAGGGCCTGAATCAGGATAGGCAGTGAGTGGCAATGTAGGATGGAGAAAAGCACCATGGAGTGGTCACCATGGGGAGGTCAGGAAAAATGCAGTGGCAATGTAGCATAGGTTTCTGAAAAACATCGCGGGGTGCTGCGGATTGTAAGGGTTTCTAACAGGCCATTCACTAGTAGGAGTGAGAAATAAATCATGGGGTGGTGTGAATCGGAAGCCCTGAATCAGGATGGTCAGTGAGTGGCAATGTAGGATGGAGAAAAGCACCACGGGTTGGTGAGCATGGGGAGGTCAGGAAACATGCAGTGGCAATGTAGTATAGGTTCCTCAAAAACTTCACGGGGTGGTGAACATTGTAAGGGTTTCTAACAGGCCATTCACTAGTAGGAGTGAGAAAAACATCACGGGGTGGTGTGATTCAGATGTTCCGAATTAGCATAGGCTGTGAGTGGCAATGTAGGATGGAGAAAAGCACCATGGGGTGGTCAGAATGGGGAGGTCAGGAAACATGCATTGGCAATGTAGGATAGGATTCTGAAAAACATCGTCGGGTGGTCTGCAATGTAAGGCTTTCTAACAGGCCATTCACTAGTAGGAGTGAGAAAAACATCATGGGGTGGTGTGAATCAGAGGGCCTGAATTAGAATAGGCAGTGAGTGGCAATGTAAAATTGAGAAAAGCACCACGGTGTGGTCAGCATGCGGAGGTCAGGAAACATGCAGTGGCAATGTAGTAGAGGTTCCTGCAAAACCTCGCGGGGTGGTGCGCATTGTTAGGGTTTCTAGCAGGCCATTCACTAGTAGGAGTGAGAAATACATCACGTGTTGCTGTGAATCGGAAGGCCTGAATCAGGATAGGCAGTGAGTGGCAATGTAGAATGGAGAAAAGCACCACGGCATGGTCAGCATGGGGAGATCAGGAAACATTCAGTGGCAATGTAGTATATGTTTCTGAAAAACATCGCAGGGTGGTGCGCATTGTAAGGGTTTCTAACAGGCCATACACTAGTAGGAGTGAGAAAAACATCACGGGGTGGTGTGAATCAGATGTTCTGAATGAGAATTCACAGTGAGTGGCAATGTAGGATGGAGAAAAGCACCACGGGGTGGTCAGCATGGGGAGGTCAGGAAACATGCATTGGCAATGTAGTATAGGTTCCTGAAAAACATCTCCAGGTGGTGTGCACTGTAAGGCTTTCTAACAGTACATTCACTAGTAGGAGTGAGAAAAACATCACGGGGTGGTGTGAATCGGAGGGCCTGAAATAGGATAGGCAGTGAGTGGCAATGAAGAATGGAGAAAAGCACGACGGTGTGGTCAACATGGGGAGGTCAGGAAACATGCAGTGGCAATGTAGGATAGGTTTCTGAAAAACACTGTGGAGTGGTGCGCATTGGAAGGCTTTCTAACAAGCCACTGACAAGGAGGAGTGAAAAAAACATCAAGTGGTGGTGTGAATCGGAGGACCTGAATTAGGATAGGCTGTGAGTGGCAATGTAGGATGGAGAAATGCACCCCGATTTGGCAACATGGGGAGGCAAGGAAACATGCATTGGAAATGTAGAATAGGTTTCTGATAAACATCGCAGCATGGTGCGCATTGTATGGGTTTCTAACAGGCCATTCACTAGTAGTAGTGAGAACAACTTCAATGGGTGGTGTGATTCGGAGGGCCTGAAATAGGATAGGCATTGATTGGCTATGTAGGATGGAGAAAAGCACAACAGGGTGGTCAGCATGGGGAGGTCAGAAAACATGCAGTGGCAATGTACGATAGGTTTCTGAAAAAAAAAAAAAGCAGGGTGGAGCGCATTGTATTAGTTTCTAACAGGCCATTCACTAGTTGGAGTGAGAAAAACATCACGGGGTGGTGTGAATCGGAGGGCCTGATTTAGGATAGGCAGTGAGTTGCAATGAAGGATAGAGAAAAGCAACACTGAGTGGACAGCACAGGGAGGTCAGGAAACATGTAGTGGCAATGTAGGATAGTTTTCTGAAAAACATCACTCTGTATCGCGCATTGTAAGGGTGTCTAACAGGCGATTCACTAGTAGGAGGGAGAAAAACATCACGGGGTGGTGTGAATCAGATGTTCTGAATTAGGATAGGCAGTCAGTGGCAATGTAGGATGGAGAAAAGCACCACGGGGTGGTCAGCATGGGGAGGTCAGGAAACATGCATTGGCAATGTGGGATACGTTTCTGAAAAACATCGTCAGATGGTGCGCATTGTAAATCGTTGTAACAGGCCTTTCACTAGTAGGAGTGAGAAAAACATCACGGGGTGGTGTTAATCGGAGAGCCAGAATTAGGACAGGCAGTGAATGGAAAGGTAAAATGGAGAAAAGCACCACGGGGGGGTCAGCAAGGGGAGGTCAGGAAACATGCATTGCTAATGTAGGATATGTTTCTGAAAAACATCGCCAGGTGGAGCACATTGTAAGGCTTTCTTACAGGCCATTCACTAGTAGGAGCGAGAAAAACATCACGGCGTGGTGCGAATCGGAGGGCCTGAATCAGGATAGGCAGTGAGTGGCAATGTAGGATGGAGAAAAGCACCATGGAGTGGTCACCATGGGGAGTTCAGGAAAAATGCTGTGGCAATGTAGCATAGGTTTCTGAAAAACATCGCGGGGTGCTGCGGATTGTAAGGGTTTCTAACAGGCCATTCACTAGTAGGAGTGAGAAATAAATCATGGGGTGGTGTGAATCGGAAGCCCTGAATCAGGATGGTCAGTGAGTGGCAATGTAGGATGGAGAAAAGCACCACGGTTTGGTGAGCATGGGGAGGTCAGGAAACATGCAGTGGCAATGTAGTATAGGTTCCTGAAAAACATCACGGGGTGGTGAACATTGTAAGGGTTTCTAACAGGCCATTCACTAGTAGGAGTGAGAAAAACATCACGGGGTGGTGTGATTCAGATGTTCTGAATTAGCATAGGCTGTGAGTGGCAATGTAGGATGGAGAAAAGCACCATGGGGTGGTCAGAATGGGGAGGTCAGGAAACATGCATTGGCAATGTAGGATAGGATTCTGAAAAACATCGCCGGGTGGTCTGCAAGGTAAGGCTTTCTAACAGTACATTCACTAGTAGGAGTGAGAAAAACATCACGGGGTGGTGTGAATCGGAGGGCCTGAAATAGGATAGGCAGTGAGTGGCAATGAAGAATGGAGAAAAGCACGACGGTGTGGTCAACATGGGGAGGTCAGGAAACATGCAGTGGCAATGTAGGATAGGTTTCTGAAAAACACTGTGGAGTGGTGCGCATTGGAAGGCTTTCTAACAAGCCACTGACAAGGAGGAGTGAAAAAAACATCAAGTGGTGGTGTGAATCGGAGGACCTGAATTAGGATAGGCTGTGAGTGGCAATGTAGGATGGAGAAATGCACCCCGGTTTGGCAACATGGGGAGGCAAGGAAACATGCATTGGAAATGTAGAATAGGTTTCTGATAAACATCGCAGCGTGGTCCGCATTCTATGGGTTTCTAACAGGCCATTCACTAGTAGGAGTGAGAACAACTTCAATGGGTGGTGTGATTCGGAGGGCCTGAAATAGGATAGGCATTGATTGGCTATGTAGGATGGAGAAAAGCACAACAGGGTGGTCAGCATGGGGAGGTCAGGAAACATGCAGTGGCAATGTAGGATAGGTTTCTGAAAAAAAAAAGCAGGGTGGAGCGCATTGTATTAGTTTCTAACAGGCCATTCACTAGTTGGAGTGAGAAAAACATCACGGGGTGGTGTGAATCGGAGGGCCTGATTTAGGATAGGCAGTGAGTTGCAATGAAGGATAGAGAAAAGCAACACTGAGTGGACAGCACAGGGAGGTCAGGAAACATGCAGTGGCAATGTAGGATAGTTTTCTGAAAAACATCACTCTGTATCGCGCATTGTAAGGGTGTCTAACAGGCGAATCACTAGTAGGAGGGAGAAAAACATCACGGGGTGGTGTGAATCAGATGTTCTGAATTAGGATAGGCAGTCAGTGGCAATGTAGGATGGAGAAAATCACCACGGGGTGGTCAGCATGGGGAGGTCAGGAAACATGCATTGGCAATGTGGGATACGTTTCTGAAAAACATCGCCAGATGGTGCGCATTGTAAATCTTTGTAGCAGGCCTTTAACTAGTAGGAGTGAGAAAAACATCACGGGGTGGTGTTAATCGGAGGGCCAGAATTAGGACAGGCAGTGAATGGAAATGTAAAATGGAGAAAAGCAACACGGGGGGGTCAGCAAGGGGAGGTCAGGAAACATGCATTGCTAATGTAGGATATGTTTCTGAAAAACATCGCCAGGTGGAGCACATTGTAAGGCTTTCTTACAGGCCATTCACTAGTAGGAGTGAGAAAAACATCACGGGATGATCTGAATCGGAGGGCCTGAATCAGGATAGGCAGTGAGTGGCAATGTAGGATGGAGAAAAGCTCCACGGGGTGGTCTGTATGGGGATGTCAGGAAACATGTAGTGGCAATGTGGGATAGTTTTCTGAAAAACATCGCGAGTTGGTGCGCATTGTAAGGATTTCTAATAGGCCTTTCAGTAGTTGGAGTGAGAAAAACATCACAGCGTGGTGCGAATCGGAGGCCCTGAATCAGGATAGGCAGTGAGTGGCAATGTAGGATGGAGAAAAGCACCACGGAGTGGTCACCATGGGGAGGTCAGGATACATGCAGTGGCAAAGTGGGATAGGTTTCTGAAAAACATCGCGGGTGGTGATAATTGTAAGGGTTTCTAACAGGCCATTCACTAGTAGGAGTGAGAAAAACATCACGAGGTGGTGTGAATCGGAGGGCCTGAATCAGGTTAGGCAGTGAGTGGCAATGTAGGATGGAGAAAAGCACCACGGGGTGGTCAGGATGCTGAGGTCAGGAAAAATGCAGTGGCAATGTAGGATAGGTTTCTAAAAAACATCGCGGGGTGGGAGGATTGTAAGGGTTTCTAACAGGCCATTCACTAGTAGGAGTGAGAAATAAAACACGGGGTGGTGTGAATCGGAAGCCCTGAATCAGGATGGTCAGTGAGTGGCAACGTAGGATGCAGAAAAGCAGCACGGGTTGGTGAGCATGGGGAGGTCAGGAAATATGCAGTGGCAATGTAGTATAGGTTCCTGAAAAACATCATGGGGTGGTGAACATTGTAAGGGTTTCTACCAGGCCATTCACTAGTAGGAGTGAGAAAAACATCACGGGGTGGTGTGATTCAGATGTTCTGAATTAGCATAGGCTGTGAGTGGCAATGTAGGATGGAGAAAAGCACCATGGGGTGGTCAGAATGTGGAGGTCAGGAAACATGCATTGGCAATGTAGGATAGGTTTCAGAAAAACATCGCCGGGTTGTCTGCAGTGTAAGGCTTTCTAACAGGCCATTCACTAGTAGGAGTGAGAAAAACATCATGGGGTGGTGTGAATCGGAGGGCCTGAATTAGAATAGGCAGTGAGTTGCAATGTAAAATTGAGAAAAGCACCACGGTGTGGTCAGCATGCGGAGGTCAGGAAGCATGCAGTGGAAATGTAGGATAGGTTCCTGCAAAACCTCACGGGGTGGTGCGCATTGTTAGGGTTTCTAGCAGGCCATTCACTAGTAGGAGTGAGAAATACATCACGTGTTGCTGTGAATCGGAAGGCCTGAATCAGGATAGGCAGTGAGTGGCAATATAGGATGGAGAAAAGCACCACGGCATGGTCAGCATGGGGAGGTCAGGAAACATTCAGTGGCAATGTAGTATAGGTTTCTGAAAAACATCGCGGGGTGGTGCGCATTGTAAGGGTTTCTAACAGGCCATTCACTAGTAGGAGTGAGAACAACATCACAGGGTGGTGTGAATCAGATATTCTGAATTAGGATTCACAGTGAGTGGCAATGTAGGATGGAGAAAAGCACCACGGGGTGGTCAGCATGGGGAGGTCAGGAAACAAGCATTGGCAATGTAGGATAGATTTCTGAAAAACATCTCCAGGTGGTGTGCACTGTAAGGCTTTCTAACAGTACATTCACTAGTAGGAGTGAGAAAAACATCACGGGGTGGGGTGAATCCGAGGGCCTGAATCAGGTTAGGCAGCTAGTTGCAATGTAGGATGGAGAAAAGCACCTCGGAGTGGTCAGTAAGGGGAAGTCAGGAAACATGCATTGGCAATGCAGGATAGGTTTCTGAAAAAACCTGCGGGGTGGGGTGCATTGTAATGGTTTCTAACAGGCCATTAACTAGCAGGAGTGAGAAAAACATCACGGGGTGGTGTGAATCGGAGGGCCTGAAATAGGATAGGCTGTGAGTGGCAATGAAGAATGGAGAAAAGCAAGACGGGGTGGTCAACATGGGGATGTCAGGAAACATGCAGTGGCAATGTAGGATAGGTTTCTGAAAAACACTGTGGAGTGGTGCACATTGGAAGGCTTTCTAACAAGCCACTGACAAGGAGGAGTGAAAAAAACATCACGTGGTGGTGTGAATCAGAGGGCCTGATTTAGGATAGGCAGTGAGTGGCAATGTACAATGGAGAAAAGCACCACGGGGTGGTCAGCACAGGGAGGTCTGGAAACATGCAGTGGCAATGTAGGATAGTTTTTTGAAAAACATCACTCGGTAGTGCGCATTGCAAGGGTGTCTAACAGGCGAATCACTAGTAGGAGTGAGAAAAACATCATGGGGTGGTGTGAATCAGATGTTCTGAATTAGGATAGGCAGTCAGTGGCAATGTAAGATGGAGAAAAGCACCACGGGGTGGTCAGCATGGGGAGGTCAGGAAACATGCATTGGCGATGTGGGATATGTTTCTGAAAAACATCGCCAGATGGTGCACATTGTAAATCTTTGTTACAGGCCTTTCACTAGTAGGAGTGAGAAAAACATCACGGGGTGGTGTTAATCGGAGGGCCAGAATTAGGATAGGCAGTGAGTGTCAATGTAAAATGGAGAAAAGCACCACGGGGTGGTCAGCAAGTGGAGGTCAGGAAACATGCATTGGCAATGAAGGATAGGTTTCTGAAAAACATCTCTAGGTGCTGCACATTGTAAGGCTTTCTAACAGGCCATTCACTAGTAGGAGTGTGAAAAACATCACGGGGTGGTCTGAATTGGAGGGCCTCAATCAGGATAGGCAGTGAGTGGCAATGCAGGATGGAGAAAAGCACCACAGAGTGGTCAGGATGGGGAGGTCAGGAAACATGTAGTGGCAATGTGGGAAAGATTTCTGAAAAGCATCGCAAGTTGGTGCGAATTGTAAGGATTTCTAACAGGCCATTCAATAGTAGGAGTAAGAAAAACATCACGGCGTGGTGCGAATCGGAGGGCCTGAATCAGGATAGGCAGTGAGTGGCAATGTAGGATGGAGAAAAGCACCATGGAGTGGTCACCATGGGGAGGTCAGGAAAAATGCAGTGGCAATGTAGGATAGGTTTCTGAAAAACATCGCGGGGTGCTGCGGATTGTAAGGGTTTCTAACAGGCCATTCACTAGTAGGAGTGAGAAATAAATCATGGGGTGGTGTGAATCGGAAGCCCTGAATCAGGATGGTCAGTGAGTGGCAATGTAGGATGGAGAAAAGCACCACGGGTTGGTGAGCATGGGGAGGTCAGGAAACATGCAGTGGCAATGTAGTATAGGTTCCTGAAAAACATCACGGGGTGGTGAACATTGTAAGGGTTTCTAACAGGCCATTCACTAGTAGGAGTGAGAAAAACATCACGGGGTGGTGTGATTCAGATGTTCTGAATTAGCATAGGCTGTGAGTGGCAATGTAGGATGGAGAAAAGCACCATGGGGTGGTCAGAATGGGGAGGTCAGGAAACATGCATTGGCAATGTAGGATAGGTTTCTGAAAAACATCGCCGGGTGGTCTGCAATGTAAGGCTTTCTAACAGGCCATTCACTAGTAGGAGTGAGAAAAACATCATGGGGTGGTGTGAATCGGAGGGCCTGAATTAGAATAGGCAGTGAGTGGCAATGTAAAATTGAGAAAAGCACCACGGTGTGGTCAGCATGCGGAGGTCATGAAACATGTAATGGCAATGTAGTATAGGTTCCTGCAAAACCTCGCGGGGTGGTGTGCATTGTTAGGGTTTCTAGCAGGCCATTCACTAGTAGGAGTGAGAAATACATCACGTGTTGCTGTGAATCGGAAGGCCTGAATCAGGATAGGCAGTGAGTGGCAATGTAGAATGGAGAAAAGCACCACGGCATGGTCAGCATGGGGAGATCAGGAAACATTCAGTGGCAATGTAGTATAGGTTTCTGAAAAACATCGCAGGGTGGTGCGCATTGTAAGGGTTTCTAACAGGCCATTCACTAGTAGGAGTGAGAACAACATCACGGGGTGGTGTGAATCAGATGTTCTGAATTAGGATTCACAGTGAGTGGCAATGTAGGATGGAGAAAAGCACCATGGGGTGGTCAGCATGGGGAGGTCAGGAAACATGCATTGGCAATGTAGGATAGGTTCCTGAAAAACATCTCCAGGTGGTGTGCACTGTAAGGCTTTCTAACAGTACATTCACTAGTAGGAGTGAGAAAAACATCACGGTGTGGTGTGAATCAGAGGGCCTGAAATAGAATAGGCAGTGAGTGGCAATGAAGAATGGAGAAAAGCACGACGGTGTGGTCAACATGGGGAGGTCAGGAAACATGCAGTGGCAATGTAGGATAGGTTTCTGAAAAACACTGTGGAGTGGTACGCATTGGAAGGCTTTCTAACAAGCCACTGAAAAGGAGGATTGAAAAAAACATCAAGTGGTGGTGTGAATCGGAGAACCTGAATTAGGATAGGCTGTGAGTGGCAATGTAGGATGGAGAAATGCACCCCGGTTTGGCAACATGGGGAGGCAAGGAAACATGCATTGGAAATGTAGAATAGGTTTCTGATAAACATCGCAGCGTGGTCCGCATTCTATGGGTTTCTAACAGGCCATTCACTAGTAGGAGTGAGAACAACTTCAATGGGTGGTGTGATTCGGAGGGCCTGAAATAGGATAGGCATTGATTGGCTATGTAGGATGGAGAAAAGCACAACAGGGTGGTCAGCATGGGGAGGTCAGGAAACATGCAGTGGCAATGTAGGTTAGGTTTCTGAAAAAAAAAAAGCAGGGTGGAGCGCATTGTATTAGTTTCTAACAGGCCATTCACTAGTTGGAGTGAGAAAAACATCACGGGGTGGTGTGAATCGGAGGGCCTGATTTAGGATAGGCAGTGAGTTGCAATGAAGGATAGAGAAAAGCAACACTGAGTGGACAGCACAGGGAGGTCAGGAAACATGCAGTGGCAATGTAGGATAGTTTTCTGAAAAACATCACTCTGTATCGCGCATTGTAAGGGTGTCTAACAGGCGATTCACTAGTAGGAGGGAGAAAAACATCACGGGGTGGTGTGAATCAGATGTTCTGAATTAGGATAGGCAGTCACTGGCAATGTAGGATGGAGAAAAGCACCACGGGGTGGTCAGCATGGGGAGGTCAGGAAACATGCATTGGCAATGTGGGATACGTTTCTGAAAAACATCGCCAGATGGTGCGCATTGTAAATCTTTGTAACAGGCCTTTCACTAGTAGGAGTGAGAAAAACATCACGGGGTGGTGTTAATCGGAGAGCCAGAATTAGGACAGGCAGTGAATGGAAATGTAAAATGGAGAAAAGCACCACGGGGGGGTCAGCAAGGGGAGGTCAGGAAACATGCATTGCTAATGTAGGATATGTTTCTGAAAAACATCGCCAGGTGGAGCACATTGTAAGGCTTTCTTACAGGCCATTCACTAGTAGGAGTGAGAAAAACATCACGGGATGGTCTGAATCGGAGGGCCTGAATCAGGATAGGCAGTGAGGGGCAATGTAGGATGGAGAAAAGCACCACGGAGTGGTCACCATGGGGAGGTCAGGATACATGCAGTGGCAAAGTGGGATAGGTTTCTGAAAAACATCGCGGGTGGTGATAATTGTAAGGGTTTCTAACAGGCCATTCACTAGTAGGAGTTAGAAAAACATCACGAGGTGGTGTGAATCGGAGGGCCTGAATCAGGTTAGGCAGTGAGTGGCAATGTAGGATGGAGAAAAGCACCACGGGGTGGTCAGGATGCTGAGGTCAGGAAAAATGCAGTGGCAATGTAGGATAGGTTTCTGAAAAACATCGCGGGGTGCTGCGGATTGTAAGGGTTTCTAACAGGCCATTCACTAGTAGGAGTGAGAAATAAATCATGGGGTGGTGTGAATCGGAAGCCCTGAATCAGGATGGTCAGTGAGTGGCAATGTAGGATGGAGAAAAGCACCACGGGTTGGTGAGCATGGGGAGGTCAGGAAACATGCAGTGGCAATGTAGTATAGGTTCCTGAAAAACATCACGGGGTGGTGAACATTGTAAGGGTTTCTAACAGGCCATTCACTAGTAGGAGTGAGAAAAACATCACGGGGTGGTGTGATTCAGATGTTCTGAATTAGCATAGGCTCTGAGTGGCAATGTAGGATGGAGAAAAGCACCATGGGGTGGTCAGAATGGGGAGGTCAGGAAACATGCATTGGCAATGTAGGATAGGTTTCTGAAAAACATCGCCGGGTGGTCTGCAATGTAAGGCTTTCTAACAGGCCATTCACTAGTAGGAGTGAGAAAAACATCATGGGGTGGTGTGAATCGGAGGGCCTGAATTAGAATAGGCAGTGAGTGGCAATGTAAAATTGAGAAAAGCACCACGGTGTGGTCAGCATGCGGAGGTCATGAAACATGCAATGGCAATGTAGTATAGGTTCCTGCAAAACCTCGCTGGGTGGTGCGCATTGTTAGGGTTTCTAGCAGGCCATTCACTAGTAGGAGTGAGAAATACATCACGTGTTGCTGTGAATCGGAAGGCCTGAATCAGGATAGGCAGTGAGTGGCAATGTAGAATGGAGAAAAGCACCACGGCATGGTCAGCATGGGGAGATCAGGAAACATTCAGTGGCAATGTAGTATAGGTTTCTGAAAAACATCGCAGGGTGGTGCGCATTGTAAGGGTTTCTAACAGGCCATTCACTAGTAGGAGTGAGAACAACATCACGGGGTGGTGTGAATCAGATGTTCTGAATTAGGATTCACAGTGAGTGGCAATGTAGGATGGAGATAAGCACCACGGGGTGGTCAGCATGGGGAGGTCAGGAAACATGCATTGGCAATGTAGGATAGGTTCCTGAAAAACATCTCCAGGTGGTGTGCACTGTAAGGCTTTCTAACAGTACATTCACTAGTAGGAGTGAGAAAAACATCACGGGGTGGTGTGAATCGGAGGGCCTGAAATAGAATAGGCAGTGAGTGGCAATGAAGAATGGAGAAAAGCACGACGGTGTGGTCAACATGGGGAGGTCAGGAAACATGCAGTGGCAATGTAGGATAGGTTTCTGAAAAACACTGTGGAGTGGTGCGCATTGGAAGGCTTTCTAACAAGCCACTGACAAGGAGGAGTGAAAAAAACATCAAGTGGTGGTGTGAATCGGAGGACCTGAATTAGGATAGGTTGTGAGTGGCAACGTAGGATGGAGAAATGCACCCCGGTTTGGCAACATGGGGAGGCAAGGACACATGCATTGGAAATGTAGAATAGGTTTCTGATAAACATCGCAGCGTGGTCCGCATTGTATGGGTTTCTAACAGGCCATTCACTAGTAGGAGTGAGAACAACTTCAATGGGTGGTGTGATTCGGAGGGCCTGAAATAGGATAGGCATTGATTGGCTATGTAGGATGGAGAAAAGCACAACAGGGTGGTCAGCATGGGGAGGTCAGGAAACATGCAGTGGCAATGTAGGATAGGTTTCTGAAAAAAAAAAAGCAGGGTGGAGCGCATTGTATTAGTTTCTAACAGGCCATTCACTAGTTGGAGTGAGAAAAACATCACGGGGTGGTGTGAATCGGAGGGCCTGATTTAGGATAGGCAGTGAGTTGCAATGAAGGATAGAGAAAAGCAACACTGAGTGGACAGCACAGGGAGGTCAGGAAACATGCAGTGGCAATGTAGGATAGTTTTCTGAAAAACATCACTCTGTATCGCGCATTGTAAGGGTGTCTAACAGGCGATTTACTAGTAGGAGGGAGAAAAACATCACGGGGTGGTGTGAATCAGATGTTCTGAATTAGGATAGGCAGTCAGTGGCAATGTAGGATGGAGAAAAGCACCACGGGGTGGTCAGCATGGGGAGGTCAGGAAACATGCATTGGCAATGTGGGATACGTTTCTGAAAAACATCGCCAGATGGTGCGCATTGTAAATCTTTGTAACAGGCCTTTCACTAGTAGGAGTGAGAAAAACATCACGGGGTGGTGTTAATCGGAGGGCCAGAATTAGGACAGGCAGTGAATGGAAATGTAAAATGGAGAAAAGCACAACGGGGGGGTCAGCAAGGGGAGGTCAGGAAACATGCATTGCTAATGTAGGATATGTTTCTGAAAAACATCGCCAGGTGGAGCACATTGTAAGGCTTTCTTACAGGCCATTCACTAGTAGGAGTGAGAAAAACATCACGGGATGGTCTGAATCGGAGGGCCTGAATCAGGATAGGCAGTGAGTGGCAATGTAGGATGGAGAAAAGCTCCACGGGGTGGTCTGTATGGGGAGGTCAGGAAACATGTAGTGGCAATGTGGGATAGTTTTCTGAAAAACATCGCGAGTTGGTGCGCATTGTAAGGATTTCTAATAGGCCTTTCAGTAGTTGGAGTGAGAAAAACATCACGGCATGGTGCGAATCGGAGGCCCTGAATCAGGATAGGCAGTGAGTGGCAATGTAGGATGGAGAAAAGCACCACGGAGTGGTCACCATGGGGAGGTCAGGATACATGCAGTGGCAAAGTGGGATAGGTTTCTGAAAAACATCGCGAGTGGTGATAATTGTAAGGGTTTCTAACAGGCCATTCACTAGTAGGAGTGAGAAAAACATCACGAGGTGGTGTGAATCGGAGGGCCAGAATCAGGATAGGCAGTGAGTGGCAATGTAGGATGGAGAAAAGCACCACGGGGTGGTCAGGATGCTGAGGTCAGGAAAAATGCAGTGGCAATGTAGGATAGGTTTCTAAAAAACATCGCGGGGTGGGCGGATTGTAAGGGTTTCTAACAGGCCATTCACTAGTAGGAGTGAGAAATAAAACACGGGGTGGTGTGAATCGGAAGCCCTGAATCAGGATGGTCAGTGAGTGGCAACGTAGGATGGAGAAAAGCAGCACGGGTTGGTGAGCATGGGGAGGTCAGGAAATATGCAGTGGCAATGTAGTATAGGTTCCTGAAAAACATCATGGGGTGGTGAACATTGTAAGGGTTTCTACCAGGCCATTCACTAGTAGGAGTGAGAAAAACATCACGGGGTGGTGTGATTCAGATGTTCTGAATTAGCATAGGCTGTGAGTGGCAATGTAGGATGGAGAAAAGCACCATGGGGTGGTCAGAATGGGGAGGTCAGGAAACATGCATTGGCAATGTAGGATAGGTTTCAGAAAAACATCGCCGGGTTGTCTGCAGTGTAAGGCTTTCTAACAGGCCATTCACTAGTAGGAGTGAGAAAAACATCATGGGGTGGTGTGAATCGGAGGGCCTGAATTAGAATAGGCAGTGAGTGGCAATGTAAAATTGAGAAAAGCACCACGGTGTGGTCAGCATGCGGAGGTCAGGAAGCATGCAGTGGCAATGTAGGATAGGTTCCTTCAAAACCTCACGGGGTGGTGCGCATTGTTAGGGTTTCTAGCAGGCCATTCACTAGTAGGAGTGAGAAATACATCACGTGTTGCTGTGAATCGGAAGGCCTGAATCAGGATAGGCAGTGAGTGGCAATATAGGATGGAGAAAAGCACCACGGCATGGTCAGCATGGGGAGGTCAGGAAACATTCAGTGGCAATGTAGTATAGGTTTCTGAAAAACATCGCAGGGTGGTGCGCATTGTAAGGGTTTCTAACAGGCCATTCACTAGTAGGAGTGAGAACAACATCACAGGGTGGTGTGAATCAGATGTTCTGAATTAGGATTCACAGTGAGTGGCAATGTAGGATGGAGAAAAGCACCACGGGGTGGTCAGCATGGGGAGGTCAGGAAACATGCATTGGCAATGTAGGATAGATTTCTGAAAAACATCTCCAGGTGGTGTGCACTGTAAGGCTTTCTAACAGTACATTCACTAGTAGGAGTGAGAAAAACATCACGGGGTGGCGTGAATCCGAGGGCCTGAATCAGGTTAGGCAGCTAGTTGCAATGTAGGATGGAGAAAAGCACCTCGGAGTGGTCAGTAAGGGGAAGTCAGGAAACATGCATTGGCAATGCAGGATAGGTTTCTGAAAAAAACTGCGGGGTGGGGCGCATTGTAATGGTTTCTAACAGGCCATTAACTAGCAGGAGTGAGAAAAACATCACAGGGTGGTGTGAAACGGAGGGCCTGAAATAGGATAGGCAGTGAGTGGCAATGAAGAATGGAGAAAAGCAAGACGGGGAGGTCAACATGGGGATGTCAGGAAACATGCAGTGGCAATGTAGGATAGGTTTCTGAAAAACACTGTGGAGTGGTGCACATTGGAAGGCTTTCTAACAAGCCACTGACAAGGAGGAGTGAAAAAAACATCACGTGGTGGTGTGAATCAGAGGGCCTGATTTAGGATAGGCAGTGAGTGGCAATGTACAATGGAGAAAAGCACCACGGGGTGGTCAGCACAGGGAGGTCTGGAAACATGCAGTGGCAATGTAGGATAGTTTTTTGAAAAACATCACTCGGTAGTGCGCATTGCAAGGGTGTCTAACAGGCGAATCACTAGTAGGAGTGAGAAAAACATCATGGGGTGGTGTGAATCAGATATTCTGAATTAGGATAGGCAGTCAGTGGCAATGTAAGATGGAGAAAAGCACCACGGGGTGGTCAGCATGGGGAGGTCAGGAAACATGCATTGGCGATGTGGGATATGTTTCTGAAAAACATCGCCAGATGGTGCACATTGTAAATCTTTGTTACAGGCCTTTCACTAGTAGGAGTGAGAAAAACATCACGGGGTGGTGTTAATCGGAGGGCCAGAATTAGGATAGGCAGTGAGTGGCAATGTAAAACGGAGAAAAGCACCACGGGGTGGTCAGCAAGTGGAGGTCAGGAAACATGCATTGGCAATGAAGGATAGGTTTCTGAAAAACATCGCTAGGTGCTGCACATTGTAAGGCTTTCTAACAGGCCATTCACTAGTAGGAGTGTGAAAAACATCACTAGGTGGTCTGAATTGGAGGGCCTCAATCAGGATAGGCAGTGAGTGGCAATGCAGGATGGAGAAAAGCACCACGGAGTGGTCAGGATGGGGAGGTCAGGAAACATGTAGTGGCAATGTGGGAAAGATTTCTGAAAAACATCGCGAGTTGGTGCGAATTGTAAGGATTTCTAACAGGCCATTCAATAGTAGGAGTAAGAAAAACGTCACGGCGTGGTGCGAATCGGAGGGCCTGAATCAGGATAGGCAGTGAGTGGCAATGTAGGATGGAGAAAAGCACCATGGAGTGGTCACCATGGGGAGGTCAGAAAAAATGCAGTGGCAATGTAGGATAGGTTTCTGAAAAACATCGCGGGGTGCTGTGGATTGTAAGGGTTTCTAATAGGCCATTCACTAGTAGGAGTGAGAAATAAATCATGGGGTGGTGTGAATCGGAAGCCCTGAATCAGGATGGTCAGTGAGTGGCAATGTAGGATGGAGAAAAGCACCACGGGTTGGTGAGCATGGGGAGGTCAGGGAACATGCAGTGGCAATGTAGTATAGGTTCCTGAAAAACATCACGGGGTGGTGAACATTGTAAGGGTTTCTAACAGGCCATTCACTAGTAGGAGTGAGAAAAACATCACGGGGTGGTGTGATTCAGATGTTCTGAATTAGCATAGGCTGTGAGTGGCAATGTAGGATGGAGAAAAGCACCATGGGGTGGTCAGAATGGGGAGGTCAGGAAACATGCATTGGCAATGTAGGATAGGTTTCTGAAAAACATCGCCGGGTGGTCTGCAATGTAAGGCTTTCTAACAGGCCATTCACTAGTAGGAGTGAGAAAAACATCATGGGTTGGTGTGAATCGGAGGGCCTGAATTAGAATAGGCAGTGAGTGGCAATGTAAAATTGAGAAAAGCACCACGGTGTGGTCAGCATGCGGAGGTCATGAAACATGCAATGCAATGTAGTATAGGTTCCTGCAAAACCTCGCGGGGTGGTGCGCGTTGTTAGGGTTTCTAGCAGGCCATTCACTAGTAGGAGTGAGAAATACATCACGTGTTGCTGTGAATCGGAAGGCCTGAATCAGGATAGGCAGTGAGTGGCAATGTAGAATGGAGAAAAGCACCACGGCATGGTCAGCATGGGGAGATCAGGAAACATTCAGTGGCAATGTAGTATAGGTTTCTGAAAAACATCGCAGGGTGGTGCACATTGTAAGGGTTTCTAACAGACCATTCACTAGTAGGAGTGAGAACAACATCACGGGGTGGTGTGAATCAGATGTTCTGAATTAGGATTCACAGTGAGTGGCAATGTAGGATGGAGAAAAGCACCACGGGGTGGTCAGCATGGGGAGGTCAGGAAACATGCATTGGCAATGTAGGATAGGTTCCTGAAAAACATCTCCAGGTGGTGTGCACTGTAAGGCTTTCTAACAGTACATTCACTAGTAGGAGTGAGAAAAACATCACGGGGTGGTGTGAATCGGAGGGCCTGAAATAGGATGGGCAGTGAGTGGCAATGAAGAATGGAGAAAAGCAAGACGGGGTGGTCAACATGGGGAGGTCAGGAAACATGCAGTGGCAATGTAGGATAGGTTTCTGAAAAACACTGTGGAGTGGTGCACATTGGAAGGCTTTCTAACAAGCCACTGACAAGGAGGAGTGAAAAAAACATCACGTGGTGGTGTGAATCGGAGGGCCTGAATTAGGATACGCTGTGAGTGGCAATGTAGGATGGAGAATTGCACCCCGGTTTGTCAGCATGGGGAGGCAAGGAAACATGCATTGGCAATGTAGAATAGGTTTCTGATAAACATCGCAGGTTGGTGCGCATTGTATGGGTTTCTAACAGGCCATTCACTAGTAGGAGTGAGAACAACTTCAAGGGGTGGTGTGATTCTGAGGGCCTGAAATAGGATAGGCATTGATTGGCTATGTAGGATGGAGAAAAGCACCACAGGGTGGTCAGCATGGGGAGGTCAGGAAACATGCAGTGGCAATGTAGGATAGGTTTCTGAAAAAGAAAAGCAGGGTGGTGCGCATTGTATTGGATTCTAACAAGCCATTCACTAGTTGGAGTGAGAAAAACATCACGGGGTGGTGTGAATCGGAGGGCCTGATTTAGGACAGGCAGTGAGTGGCAATGTAGAATGGAGAAAAGCAGCACGGGGTGGTCAGCACAGGGATGTCAGGAAATATGCAGTGGCAATGTATGATAGATTTCTGAAAAACATCTCCAGGTGGTGTGCACTGTAAGGCTTTCTAACAGTACATTCACTAGTAGGAGTGAGAAAAACATCACGGGGTGGCGTGAATCCGAGGGCCTGAATCAGGTTAGGCCGGTAGTTGCAATGTAGGATGGAGAAAAGCACCTCGGAGTGGTCAGTAAGGGGAAGTCAGGAAACATGCATTGGCAATGCAGGATAGGTTTCTGAAAAAAACTGCGGGGTGGGGCGCATTGTAATGGTTTCTAACAGGCCATTAACTAGCAGGAGTGAGAAAAACATCACGGGGTGGTGTGAATAGGAGGGCCTGAAATAGGATAGGCAGTGAGTGGCAATGAAGAATGGAGAAAAGCAAGACGGGGTGGTCAACATGGGGATGTCAGGAAACATGCAGTGGCAATGTAGGATAGGTTTCTGAAAAACACTGTGGAGTGGTGCACATTGGAAGGCTTTCTAACAAGCCACTGACAAGGAGGAGTGAAAAAAACATCACGTGGTGGTGTGAATCAGAGGGCCTGATTTAGAATAGGCAGTGAGTGGCAATGTACAATGGAGAAAAGCACCACGGGGTGGTCAGCACAGGGAGGTCTGGAAACATGCAGTGGCAATGTAGGATAGTTTTTTGAAAAACATCACTCGGTAGTGCGCATTGCAAGGGTGTCTAACAGGCGAATCACTAGTAGGAGTGAGAAAAACATCATGGGGTGGTGTGAATCAGATGTTCTGAATTAGGATAGGCAGTCAGTGGCAATGTAAGATGGAGAAAAGCACCACGGGGTGGTCAGCATGGGGAGGTCAGGAAACATGCATTGGCGATGTGGGATATGTTTCTGAAAAACATCGCCAGATGGTGCACATTGTAAATCTTTGTTATAGGCCTTTCACTAGTAGGAGTGAGAAAAACATCACGGGGTGGTCTGAATTGGAGGGCCTCAATCAGGATAGGCAGTGAGTGGCAATGCAGGATGGAGAAAAGCACCACAGAGTGGTCAGGATGGGGAGGTCAGGAAACATGTAGTGGCAATGTGGGAAAGATTTCTGAAAAGCATCGCGAGTTGGTGCGAATTGTAAGGATTTCTAACAGGCCATTCAATAGTAGGAGTAAGAAAAACATCACGGCGTGGTGCGAATCGGAGGGCCTGAATCAGGATAGGCAGTGAGTGGCAATGTAGGATGGAGAAAAGCACCATGGAGTGGTCACCATGGGGAGGTCAGGAAAAATGCAGTGGCAATGTAGGATAGGTTTCTGAAAAACATCGCGGGGTGCTGCGGATTGTAAGGGTTTCTAACAGGCCATTCACTAGTAGGAGTGAGAAATAAATCATGGGGTGGTGTGAATCGGAAGCCCTGAATCAGGATGGTCAGTGAGTGGCAATGTAGGATGGAGAAAAGCAACACGGGTTGGTGAGCATGGGGAGGTCAGGAAACATGCAGTGGCAATGTGGTATATTTTCCTGAAAAACATCACGGGGTGGTGAACATTGTAAGGGTTTCTAACAGGCCATTCACTAGTAGGAGTGAGAAAAACATCACGGGGTGGTGTGATTCAGATGTTCTGAATTAGCATAGGCTGTGAGTGGCAATGTAGGATGGAGAAAAGCACCATGGGGTGGTCAGAATGGGGAGGTCAGGAAACATGCATTGGCAATGTAGGATAGGTTTCTGAAAAACATCGCCGGGTGGTCTGCAATGTAAGGCTTTCTAACAGGCCATTCACTAGTAGGAGTGAGAAAAACATCATGGGGTGGTGTGAATCGGAGGGCCTGAATTAGAATAGGCAGTGAGTGGCAATGTAAAATTGAGAAAAGCACCACGGTGTGGTCAGCATGCGGAGGTCATGAAACATGCAATGGCAATGTAGTATAGGTTCCTGCAAAACCTCGCGGGGTGGTGCGCATTGTTAGGGTTTCTAGCAGGCCATTCACTAGTAGGAGTGAGAAATACATCACGTGTTGCTGTGAATCGGAAGGCCTGAATCAGGATAGGCAGTGAGTGGCAATGTAGAATGGAGAAAAGCACCACGGCATGGTCAGCATGGGGAGATCAGGAAACATTCAGTGGCAATGTAGTATAGGTTTCTGAAAAACATCGCAGGGTGGTGCGCATTGTAAGGGTATCTAACAGGCCATTCACTAGTAGGAGTGAGAACAACATCACGGGGTGGTGTGAATCAGATGTTCTGAATTAGGATTCACAGTGAGTGGCAATGTAGGATGGAGAAAAGCACCATGGGGTGGTCAGAATGGGGAGGTCAGGAAACATGCATTGGCAATGTAGGATAGGTTCCTGAAAAACATCTCCAGGTGGTGTGCACTGTAAGGCTTTCTAACAGTACATTCACTAGTAGGAGTGAGAAAAACATCACGGGGTGGTGTGAATCGGAGGGCCTGTAATAGAATAGGCAGTGAGTGGCAATGAAGAATGGAGAAAAGCACGACGGTGTGGTCAACATGGGGAGGTCAGGAAACATGCAGTGACAATGTAGGATAGGTTTCTGAAAAACACTGTGGAGTGGTGCGCATTGGAAGGCTTTCTAACAAGCCACTGACAAGGAGGAGTGAAAAAAACATCAAGTGGTGGTGTGAATCGGAGGACCTGAATTAGGATAGGTTGTGAGTGGCAACGTAGGATGGAGAAATGCACCCCGGTTTGGCAACATGGGGAGGCAAGGACACATGCATTGGAAATGTAGAATAGGTTTCTGATAAACATCGCAGCGTGGTCCGCATTGTATGGGTTTCTAACAGGCCATTCACTAGTAGGAGTGAGAACAACTTCAATGGGTGGTGTGATTCGGAGGGCCTGAAATAGGATAGGCATTGATTGGCTATGTAGGATGGAGAAAAGCACAACAGGGTGGTCAGCATGGGGAGGTCAGGAAACATGCAGTGGCAATGTAGGATAGGTTTCTGAAAAAAAAAAAGCAGGGTGGAGCGCATTGTATTAGTTTCTAACAGGCCATTCACTAGTTGGAGTGAGAAAAACATCACGGGGTGGTGTGAATCGGAGGGCCTGATTTAGGATAGGCAGTGAGTTGCAATGAAGGATAGAGAAAAGCAACACTGAGTGGACAGCACAGGGAGGTCAGGAAACATACTGTGGAAATGTAGGATAGTTTTCTGAAAAACATCACTCTGTATCGCGCATTGTAAGGGTGTCTAACAGGCGATTCACTAGTAGGAGGGAGAAAATCATCACGGGGTGGTGTGAATCAGATGTTCTGAATTAGGATAGGCAGTCAGTGGCAATGTAGGATGGAGAAAAGCACCACGGGGTGGTCAGCATGGGGAGGTCAGGAAACATGCATTGGCAATGTGGGATACGTTTCTGAAAAACATCGCCAGATGGTGCGCATTGTAAATCTTTGTAACAGGCCTTTCACTAGTAGGAGTGAGAAAAACATCACGGGGTGGTGTTAATCGGAGGGCCAGAATTAGGACAGGCAGTGAATGGAAATGTAAAATGGAGAAAAGCACAACGGTGGGGTCAGCAAGGGGAGGTCAGGAAACATGCATTGCTAATGTAGGATATGTTTCTGAAAAACATCGCCAGGTGGAGCACATTGTAAGGCTTTCTTACAGGCCATTCACTAGTAGGAGTGAGAAAAACATCATGGGATGGTCTGAATCGGAGGGCCTGAATCAGGATAGGCAGTGAGTGGCAATGTAGGATGGAGAAAAGCTCCACGGGGTGGTCGGTATGGGGAGGTCAGGAAACATGTAGTGGCAATGTGGGATAGTTTTCTGAAAAACATCGCGAGTTGGTGCGCATTGTAAGGATTTCTAATAGGCCTTTCAGTAGTTGGAGTGAGAAAAACATCACGGCGTGGTGCGAATCGGAGGCCCTGAATCAGGATAGGCAGTGAGTGGCAATGTAGGATGGAGAAAAGCACCACAGAGTGGTCACCATGGGGAGGTCAGGATACATGCAGTGGCAAAGTGGGATAGGTTTCTGAAAAACATCGCGGGTGGTGATAATTGTAAGGGTTTCTAACAGGCCATTCACTAGTAGGAGTGAGAAAAACATCACGAGGTGGTGTGAATCGGAGGGCCAGAATCAGGATAGGCAGTGAGTGGCAGTAGGATGGAGAAAAGCACCACGGGGTGGTCAGGATGCTGAGGTCAGGAAAAATGCAGTGGCAATGTAGGATAGGTTTCTAAAAAACATCGCGGGGTGGGCGGATTGTAAGGGTTTCTAACAGGCCATTCACTAGTAGGAGTGAGAAATAAAACACGGGGTGGTGTGAATCGGAAGCCCTGAATCAGGATGGTCAGTGAGTGGCAACGTAGGATGGAGAAAAGCAGCACTGGTTGGTGAGCATGGGGAGGTCAGGAAATATGCAGTGGCAATGTAGTATAGGTTCCTGAAAAACATCATGGGGTGGTGAACATTGTAAGGGTTTCTACCAGGCCATTCACTAGTAGGAGTGAGAAAAACATCACGGGGTTGTGTGATTCAGATGTTCTGAATTAGCATAGGCTGTGAGTGGCAATGTAGGATGAAGAAAAGCACCATGGGGTGGTCAGAATGGGGAGGTCAGGAAACATGCATTGGCAATGTAGGATAGGTTTCAGAAAAACATCGCCGGGTTGTCTGCAGTGTAAGGCTTTCTAACAGGCCATTCACTAGTAGGAGTGAGAAAAACATCATGGGGTGGTGTGAATCGGAGGGCCTGAATTAGAATAGGCAGTGAGTGGCAATGTAAAATTGAGAAAAGCACCACGGTGTGGTCAGCATGCGGAGGTCAGGAAGCATGCAGTGGCAATGTAGGATAGGTTCCTTCAAAACCACACGGGGTGGTGCGCATTGTTAGGGTTTCTAGCAGGCCATTCACTAGTAGGAGTGAGAAATACATCACATGTTGCTGTGAATCGGAAGGCCTGAATCAGGATAGGCAGTGAGTGGCAATATAGGATGGAGAAAAGCACCACGGCATGGTCAGCATGGGGAGGTCAGGAAACATTCAGTGGCAATGTAGTATAGGTTTCTGAAAAACATCGCGGGGTGGTGCGCATTGTAAGGGTTTCTAACAGGCCATTCACTAGTAGGAGTGAGAACAACATCACAGGGTGGTGTGAATCAGATGTTCTGAATTAGGATTCACAGTGAGTGGCAATGTAGGATGGAGAAAAGCACCACGGGGTGGTCAGCATGGGGAGGTCAGGAAACATGCATTGGCAATGTAGGATAGATTTCTGAAAAACATCTCCAGGTGGTGTGCACTGTAAGGCTTTCTAACAGTACATTCACTAGTAGGAGTGAGAAAAACATCACGGGGTGGTGTGAATCGGAGGGCCTGAAATAGGATAGGCAGTGAGTGGCAATGAAGAATGGAGAAAAGCAAGACGGGGTGGTCAACATGGGGAGGTCAGGAAATATGCAGTGGCAATGTAGGATAGGTTTCTGAAAAACACTGTGGAGTGGTGCACATTGGAAGGCTTTCTAACAAGCCACTGACAAGGAGGAGTGAAAAAAACATCACGTGGTGGTGTGAATCGGAGGGCCTGAATTAGGATACGCTGTGAGTGGCAATGTAGGATGGAGAATTGCACCCCGGTTTGTCAGCATGGGGAGGCAAGGAAACATGCATTGGCAATGTAGAATAGGTTTCTGATAAACATCGCAGGTTGGTGCGCATTGTATGGGTTTCTAACAGGCCATTCACTAGTAGGAGTGAGAACAACTTCAAGGGGTGGTGTGATTCGGAGGGCCTGAAATAGGATAGGCATTGATTGGCTATGTAGGATGGAGAAAAGCACCACAGGGTGGTCAGCATGGGGAGGTCAGGAAACATGCAGTGGCAATGTAGGATAGGTTTCTGAAAAAAAAAAGCAGGGTGGTGCGCATTGTATTGGATTCTAACAAGCCATTCACTAGTTGGAGTGAGAAAAACATCACGGGGTGGTGTGAATCGGAGGGCCTGATTTAGGACAGGCAGTGAGTGGCAATGTAGAATGGAGAAAAGCAGCACGGGGTGGTCAGCACAGGGATGTCAGGAAATATGCAGTGGCAATGTAGGATAGTTTTCTTAAAAACATCACTCTGTATCGCTCATTGTAAGGGTGTCTATCAGGCGATTCACTAGTAGGAGTGAGAAAAACATCACGGGGTGGTGGGAATCAGATGTTCTGAATTAGGATTCACAGTGAGTGGCAATGTAGGATGGAGAAAAGCACCACGGGTTGGTCAGCATGGGGAGGTCAGGACACATGCATTGGCAATGTAGGATAGATTTCTGAAAAACATCTCCAGGTGGTGTGCACTGTAAGGCTTTCTAACAGTACATTAACTAGTAGGAGTGAGAAAAACATCACGGGGTGGCGTGAATCCGAGGGCCTGAATCAGGTTAGGCAGCTAGTTGCAATGTAGGATGGAGAAAAGCACCTCGGAGTGGTCAGTAAGGGGAAGTCAGGAAACATGCATTGGCAATGCAGGATAGGTTTCTGAAAAAACCTGCGGGGTGGGGCGCATTGTAATGGTTTCTAACAGGCCATTGACTAGCAGGAGTGAGAAAAACATCACGGGGTGGTGTGAATCGGAGGGCCTGAAATAGGATAGGCTGTGAGAGGCAATGTAGGATGGAGAATTGCACCCCGGTTTATCAGCATGGGGAGGCAAGGAAACATGCATTGGCAATGTAGAATAGGTTTCTGATAAACATCGCAGGTTGGTGCGCATTGTATGGGTTTCTAAGAGGCCATTCACTAGTAGGAGTGAGAACAACTTCAAGGGGTGGTGTGATTCGGAGGGCCTGAAATAGGATAGGTATTGATTGGCTATGTAGGATGGAGAAAAGCACCACAGGCTGGTCAGCATGGATAGGTCAGGAAACATGCAGTGGCAATGTAGGATAGGTTTCTGAAAAAAAAATCAGGGTGGTGCGCATTGTATTGGTTTCTAACAAGCCATTCACTAGTTGGAGTGAGAAAAACATCACGGGGTGGTGTGAATCGGAGGGCCTGATTTAGGACAGGCAGGGAGTGGCAATGTAGAATGGAGAAAAGCAGCACGGGGTGGTCAGCACAGGGATGTCAGGTAACATGCAGTGGCAATGTAGGATAGTTTTCTGAAAAACATCACTCTGTATCGCGCATTGTAAGGGTGGCTAACAGGCGATTCACTAGTAGGAGTGAGAAAAACATCACGGGGTGGTGTGAATCAGATGTTCTGAATTAGGATAGGCAGTCAGTGGCAATGTAGGATGGAGAAAAGCATCACGGGGTGGTCAGCATGGGGAGGTCAGGAAACATGCATTGGCAATGTGGGATACGTTTCTGAAAAACATCGCCAGATGGGGCGCATTGTAAATATTTGTAACAGGCCTTTCACTAGTAGGAGTGAGAAAAACATCACGGGGTGTTGTTAATCGGTGGGGCAGAATTAGGACAGGCAGTGAATGGAAATGTAAAATGGAGAAAAGCACCACGGGGGGTCATCAAGGGGAGGTAAGGAAACATGCATTGCTAATGTAGGATAGGTTTCTGAAAAACATCTCCAGGTGGTGCACATTGTAAGGCTTTCTAACAGGCCATTCACTAGTAGGAGTGAGAAAAACATCACGGGGTGGTGCGCATTGTATGGGTGTGTGTCACATTACATTCACTAGTAGGAGAGAGAAAAACATCACGGGGTGGTGCGCATTGTATGGGTGTGTGTTACATTACATTCACTAGTAGAAGTGAGAAAAACATCACGGGGTGGTGCGCATTGTATGGGTGTGTGTTACATTACATGCACTAGCAGGAGTGAGAAAAACATCACGGGGTGGTGTGAATCGGAGGGTCTGAATTAGGATAGGCAGTGAGTGGCAATGTATGATGGAGAAAAGCACCGCGGGGTGGTCAGCATGGGGAGGTCAGGGAACATGCAGTGGCAATGTAGGATAGGTTTCTGAAAAACACTGTGGAGTGTTGCGCATTGGAAAGATTTCTAACAAGCCACTGACAAGGAGGAGTGAAAAAAACATCACGTGGTGGTGTGAATCGGAGGGCCTGAATTAGGATAGGCTGTGAGTGGCAATGTAGGATGGAGAATTGCACCCCGGTTTGTCAGCATGAGGAGGCAAGGAAACATGCATTGGCAATGTAGAATAGGTTTCTGATGAACATCGCAGGGTGGTGCGCATTGTATGGGTTTCTAACAGGCCATTCACTAGTAGGAGTGAGAAAAACATCACGAGGTGGTGCGAATCGGAGGACCTGAATCAGGATAGGCAGTGAGTGGCAATGTAGGATGGAGAAAAGCACCACGGGGTGGTCAGGATGGGGAGGTCTGGAAAAATGCAGTGGCAAAGAAGGATAGGTTTCTGAAAAACATCGTGGGGTGAGGCGGATTGTAAGGGTTTCTAACAGGCCATTCACTAGTAGGAGTGAGAAATACAACACGGGGTGGTGTGAATCAGAAGCCCTGAATCAGAATGGTCTGTGAGAGGCAATGTAGGATGGAGAAAAGCACCACGGGTTGGTAAGCATGGGGAGGTCAGGAAACATGCAGTGGCAATGTAGCATAGGTTCCTGAAAAACATCGCGGGGTAGTGCGCATTGTAAGGGTTTCTAACAGGCCATTCACTAGTTGGAGTGAGAACAACATCACGGGGTGGTGTGCTTCAGATGTGCTGAATTAGCATAGGCTGTGAGTTGCAATGTAGGATGGAGAAAAGCACCATGGGGTGGTCAGCATGGGGAGGTCAGGAAACATGCCTTGGCAGTGTAGGATAGGTTTCTGAAAAACATCACCGGGTGGTCGGCAGTGTAAGGCTTTCTAACAGTCAATTCACTAGTAGAAGTGAGAAAAACCTCATGGGGTGGTGTGAATCGGAGGGCCTGAATTAGAATAGTCAGTGAATGGCAATGTAAATTTGAGAAAAGCACCACGGTGTGGTCAGCATGCGGAGGTCAGGAAACATGCAGTGGCAATGTAGGATAGGTTCCTGAAAAACCTCACGGGGTGGTGTGCATTGTTAGGTTTTCTAGCAGGCCATTCACTAGTAGGAGTGAGAAATACATCACATGTTGGTGTGAATCGGAAGGCCTGAATCAGGATAGGCAGTGATTGGCAATGTAGGATGGAGAAAAGCACCATGGCATGGTCAGCATGGGGAGGTCAGGAAACATTCAGTGGCAATGTAGTATAGGTTTCTGATAAACATCGCGGGGTAGTGCGCATTGTAAGGGTTTCTAACAGGCCATTCACTAGTTGGAGTGAGAACAACTTCAAGGGGTGGTGTGATTCGGAGGGCCTCAAATAGGATAAGCATTGATTGGCTATGTAGGATGGAGAAAAGCATCACAGGGTGGTCAGCATGGGGAGGTCAGGAAACATGCAGTGGCAATGTAGGATAGGTTTCTGAAAGAAAAAGCAGGGTGGTGTGCATTGAATTGGTTTCTAACAAGCCATTCACTAGTTGGAGTGAGAAAAACATCACGGGGTGGTGTGAATCGGAGGGCCTGATTTAGGATAGGCAGTGAGTGGCAATGTAGGATGGAGAAAAGCAGCACGGGGTGGTCAGCCCAGGGATGTCAGGAAACATGCAGTGGCAATGTAGGATAGTTTTCTGAAAAACGTCACTCTGTATCGCGCATTTTAAGGTTGTCTAACAGGCGATTCACTAATAGGAGTGAGAAAAACATCACGGGGTGGTGTGAATCAGATGTTCTGAATTAGGATAGGCAGTCAGTGGCAATGTAGGATGGAGAAAAGCATCACGGGTTGGTCAGCATGGGGAGGTCAGGAAACATGCATTGGCATTGTGGGATACGTTTCTGAAAAACATCGCGATGGTGCGCATTGTAAATCTTTGTAACAGGCCTTTCACTAGTAGGAGAGAGAAAAACATCACGTGGTGGTGTTAATCGGTGGGCCAGAATTAGGACAGGCAGTGAATGGAAATGTAAAATGGAGAAAAGCACCACGGGGGGTCAGCAAGGGGAGGTAAGGAAACATGCATTGCTAATGTAGGATAGGTTTCTGAAAAACATCGCCAGGTGGTGCACATTGTAAGGCTTTCTAACAGGCCATTCACTAGTAGGAGTGAGAAAAACATCACGGGGTGGTCTGAATCGGAGGGCCTGAATCAGGATAGGCCGTGAGTGGCAATGTAGGATGGAGAAAAGCTACACGGGGTGGTCAGGATGGGGAGGTCAGGAAACATGTAGTGGCAATGTGGGATAGTTTTCTGAAAAACATCGCGAGTTGGTGCGCATTGTAAAGATTTCAAACAGGCCTTTCAGTATTAGGAGTGAGGAAAAACTTCACGGCGTAGTGCAAATCGGAGGGCCTGAATAAGGATAGGCAGTGAGTGGCAATGTAGGATGGAGAAAAGCACCACGGAGTGGTAACCATGGGGAGGTCAGATTACATGCAGTGGCAAAGTGGGATAGGTTTCTGAAAAACATCGCGGGTGGTGATAATTGAAAGGGTTTCTAACAGGCCATTCACTAGTAGGAGTGAGAAAAACATCACGAGGTGGTGTGAATCGGAGGGCCTGAATCAGGATAGGCAGTGAGTGGCAACGTAGGATGGAGAAAAGCACCACGGGGTGGTCAGGATGGGGAGGTCTGGAAAAATGCATTGGCAATGTAGGATAGGTTTCTGAAAAACATCGCGGGGTAGTGCGCATTGTAAGGGTTTCTAACAGGCCATTCACTAGTTGGAGTGAGAACAACTTCAAGGGGTGGTGTGATTCGGAGGGCCTCAAATAGGATAGGCATTGATTGGCTATGTAGGATGGAGAAAAGCACCACAGGGTGGTCAGCATGGGGAAGTCAGGAAACATGCAGTGGCAATGTAGGATAGGTTTCTGAAAGAAAAAGCAGGGTGGTGTGCATTGTATTGGTTTCTAACAAGCCATTCACTAGTTGGAGTGAGAAAAACATCACGGGGTGGTGTGAATCGGAGGGCCTGATTTAGCATAGGCAGTGAGTGGCAATGTAGGATGGAGAAAAGCAGCACGGGGTGGTCAGCACAGGGATGTCAGGAAACATGCAGTGGCAATGTAGGTAGTTTTCTGAAAAACGTCACTCTGTATCGCGCATTTTAAGGGTGTCTAACAGGCGATTCACTAATAGGAGTGAGAAAAACATCACGGGGTGGTGTGAATCAGATGTTCTGAATTAGGATAGGCAGTCAGTGCAATGTAGGATGGAGAAAAGCATCACGGGGTGGTCAGCATGGGGAGGTCAGGAAACATGCATTGGCAATGTGGGATACGTTTCTGAAAAACATCGCCTGATGGTGCGCATTGTAAATCTTTGTAACAGGCCTTTCACTAGTAGGAGAGAGAAAAACATCACGAGGTGGTGTCAATCGGTGGGCCAGAATTAGGACAGGCAGTGAATGGAAATGTAAAATGGAGAAAAGCACCACGGGGGGTCAGCAAGGGGAGGTAAGGAAACATGCATTGCTAATGTAGGATAGGTTTCTGAAAAACATCGCCAGGTGGTGCACATTGTAAGGCTTTCTAACAGGCCATTCACTAGTAGGAGTGAGAAAAACATCACGGGGTGGTCTGAATCGGAGGGCCTGAATCAGGATAGGCAGTGAGTGGCAATGCAGAATGGAGAAAAGCTACACGGGGTGGTCAGGATGGGGAGGTCAGGAAACATGTAGTGGCAATGTGGGATAGTTTTCTGAAAAATATCGCGAGTTGGTGCGCATTGTAAGGATTTCAAACAGGCCTTTCAGTATTAGGAGTGAGGAAAAACTTCACGGCGTAGTGCAAATCGGAGGGCCTGAATAAGGATAGGCAGTGAGTGGCAATGTAGGATGGAGAAAAGCACCACCGAGTGGTAACCATGGGGAGGTCAGATTACATGCAGTGGCAAAGTGGGATAGGTTTCTGAAAAACATCGCGGGTGGTGATAATTGAAAGGGATTCTAACAGGCCATTCACTAGTAGGAGTGAGAAAAACATCACGAGGTGGTGTGAATCGGAGGGCCTGAATCAGGATAGGCAGTGAGTGGCAACGTAGGATGGAGAAAAGCACCACGGGGTGGTCAGGATGGGGAGGTCTGGAAAAATGCATTGGCAATGTAGGATAGGTTTCTGAAAAACATCGCGGGGTAGTGCGCATTGTAAGGGTTTCTAACAGGCCATTCACTAGTTGGAGTGAGAACAACTTCTAGGGGTGGTGTGATTCGGAGGGCCTCAAATAGGATAGGCATTAATTGGCTATGTAGGATGGAGAAAAGCACCACAGGGTGGTCAGCATGGGGAAGTCAGGAAACATGCAGTGGCAATGTAGGATAGGTTTCTGAAAGAAAAAGCAGGGTGGTGTGCATTGTATTGGTTTCTAACAAGCCATTCACTAGTTGGAGTGAGAAAAACATCACGGGGTGGTGTGAATCGGAGGGCCTGATTTAGCATAGGCAGTGAGTGGCAATGTAGGATGGAGAAAAGCAGCACGGGGTGGTCAGCACAGGGATGTCAGGAAACATGCAGTGGCAATGTAGGTAGTTTTCTGAAAAACGTCACTCTGTATCGCGCATTTTAAGGGTGTCTAACAGGCGATTCACTAATAGGAGTGAGAAAAACATCACGGGGTGGTGTGAATCAGATGTTCTGAATTAGGATAGGCAGTCAGTGCAATGTAGGATGGAGAAAAGCATCACGGGGTGGTCAGCATGGGGAGGTCAGGAAACATGCATTGGCAATGTGGGATACGTTTCTGAAAAACATCGCCTGATGGTGCGCATTGTAAATCTTTGTAACAGGCCTTTCACTAGTAGGAGAGAGAAAAACATCACGAGGTGGTGTGAATCGGAGGGCCTGAATCAGGATAGGCAGTGAGTTGCAACGTAGGATGGAGAAAAGCACCACGGGGTGGTCAGGATGGGGAGGTCTGGAAAAATGCAGTGGCAATGTAGGATAGGTTTCTAAAAAACATCGTGGGGTTAGGCGGATTGTAAGGGTTTCTAACAGGCCATTCACTAGTAGGAGTGAGAAATACAACACGAGGTGGTGTGAATCGGAAGCCCTGAATCAGGATGGTCAGTGAGAGGCAATGTAGGATGGAGAAAAGCACGACGGGTTGGTAAGCATGGGGAGGTCAGGAAACATGCAGTGGCAATGTAGGATAGGTTCCTGAAAAACATCGCGGGGTAGTGCGCATTGTAAGGGTTTCTAACAGGCCATTCACTAGTTGGAGTGAGAACAACATCACGGGGTGGTGTGCTTCAGATGTTCTGAATTAGCATAGGCTGTGAGTTGCAATGTAGGATGGAGAAAAGCACCATGGGGTGGTCAGCATGGGGAGGTCAGGAATCATGCCTTGGCAGTGTAGGATAGGTTTCTGAAAAACATCACCGGGTGGTCGGGTGTGTAAGGCTTTCTAACAGGCCATTCTCTAGTAGAAGTGAGAAAAACATCATGGGGTGGTGTGAATCGGAGGGCCTGAATAAGAATAGTCAGCGAGTGGCAATGTAAAATTGAGAAAAGCACCACGGTGTGGTCAGCATGCGGAGGTCAGGAAACATGCAGTGGCAATGTAGGATAGGTTCCTGAAAAACCTCGCGGGGTGGTATGCATTGTTAGGGTTTCTAGCAGGCCATTCACTAGTAGGAGTGAGAAATACATCACATGTTGGTGTGAATCGGAAGGCCTGAATCAGGATAGGCAGTGATTGGCAATGTAGGATGGAGAAAAGCACCACGGCATGGTCAGCATGGGGACGTCAGGAAACATTCAGTGGCAATGTAGTATAGGTTTCTGAAAAACATCGCGGGGTAGTGCGCATTGTAAGGGTTTCTAACAGGCCATTCACTAGTTGGAGTGAGAACAACATCACGGGGTGCTGTGAATCGGAAGGCCTGAATTAGGTAGGCATTGAGTGGCAATGTAGGATGGAGAAAAGCACCACAGGATGGTCATCATGGGGAGGTCAGCAAACATGCAGTGGCAATGTAGGATAGGTTTCTGAAAAAAAAAGCGGGGTGGTGCGCATTGTAAGTGTTTCTAACAGGCCATTCACTAGTAGGAGTGAGAAAAACATCACGGGGTGGTGTGAATCAGATGTTCTGAATTAGGGTACACAGTGAGTGGCAATGTAGGATGGAGAAAAGCACCACGGGGTGGTAGCATGGGGAGATCAGGAAACATGCATTGGCAATGTAGGATAGTTTTCTGAAAAATATCGCCTGGTGGTGTGCACTGTAAGACTTTCTAACAGTACATTCACTAGTAGGATTGAGAAAAAAACATCACGGGGTGGTGTGAATCGGAGGGCCTGAATCAGGTTAGGCAGTGAGTGGCAATGTAGGATGGAGAAAAGCACCACGGGGTGGTCAGGAAGGGGAAGCCAGGAAACATGCAGTGGCAATGTAGGATAGGTTTCTGAAAAAAATCGCGGGGTGGGGCGCATTGTAATGGTTTCTAACAGGCTATTAACTAGCAGTAGTGAGAAAACCATCACGGAGTGGTGTGAATCGGAGGGCCTGAAATAGGATAGGTCGTGAGTGGCAATGTAGGATGGAGAAAAGCTCCACGGGGTGGTCAGGATCGTGAGGTCAGGAAACATGTAGTGGCAATGTGGGATAGTCTTCTGAAAAACATCGCGAGTTGGTGCGCATTGTAAGGATTTCTAACAGGCCTTTCAGTATTAGGAGTGAGGAAAAACTTCACGGCGTAGTGCAAGTCGGAGGGCCTGAATCAGGATAGGCAGTGAGTTTCAACGTAGGATGGAGAAAATCACCACGGGGTGGTCAGGATGGGGAGGTCTGGAAAAATGCAGTGCAATGTAGGATAGGTTTCTGAAAAACATCGTGGGGTGAGGCGGATTGTAAGGGTTTCTAACAGGCCATTCACTGGTAGGAGTGAGAAATACAACACGGGGTGGTGTGAATCGGAAGCCCTGAATCAGGATGGTCAGTGAGAGGCAATGTAGGATGGAGAAAAGCACCACGGGTTGGTAAGCATGGGGAGGTCAGGAAACATGCAGTGGCAATGTAGGATAGGTTCCTGAAAAACATCGCGGGGTATTGCGCATTGTAAGGGTTTCTAACAGGCCATTCACTAGTTGGAGTGAGAACAACATCACGGGGTGGTGTGCTTCAGATGTTCTGAATTAGCATAGGCTGTGAGTTGCAATGTAGGATGGAGAAAAGCACCATGGGGTGGTCAGCATGGGGAGGTCAGGAAACATGAATTGGCAGTGTAGGATAGGTTTCTGAAAAACATCACCGGGTGGTCGGGAGTGTAAGGCTTTCTAACAGTCCATTCACTAGTAGAAGTGAGAAAAACATCATGGGGTGGTGTGAATTGGAGGGACTGAATAAGAATAGTCAGCAAGTGGCAATGTAAAATTGAGAAAAGCACCACGGTGTGGTCAGCATGCGGAGGTCAGGAAACATGCAGTGGCAATGTAGGATAGTTTCCTGAAAAACCTCGCGGGGTGGTGTGCATTGTTAGGGTTTCTAGCAGGCCATTCACTAGTAGGAGTGAGAAATACATCACATGTTAGTGTGAATCGGAAGGCCTGAATCAGGATAGGCAGTTATTGGCAATGTAGGATGGAGAAAAGCACCACGGCATGGTCAGCATGGGGAGGTCAGGAAACATTCAGTGGCAATGTAGTATAGGTTTCTGAAAAACATCGCGGGGTAGTGCGCATTGTAAGGGTTTCTAACAGGTCATTTACTAGTTGGAGTGAGAACAACATCACGGGGCGGTGTGAATCGGAGGGCCTGAATTAGGTAGGCATTGAGTGGCAATATAGGATGGAGAAAAGCACCACAGGATGGTCATCATGGGGAGGTCAGCAAACATGCAGTGGCAATGTAGGATAGGTTTCTGAAAAAAAAAGCGAGGTGGTGCGCATTGTAAGTGTTTCTAACAGGCCATTCACTAGTAGGAGTGAGAAAAACATCACAGGGTGGTGTGAATCAGATGTTCTGAATTAGGGTACACAGTGAGTGGCAATGTAGGACGGAGAAAAGCACCACGGGGTGTTCAGCATGGGGAGATCAGGAAACATGCATTGGCAATGTAGGATAGTTTTCTGAAAAATATCGCCTGGTGGTGTGCACTGTAAGGCTTTCTAACTGTACATTCACTAGTAGGATTGAGAAAAAACATCACGGGGTGGTGTGAATCGGAGGGCCTGAATCAGGTTAGGCAGCGAGTGGCAATGTAGGGTGGAGAAAAGCACCAGGGGTTGGTCAGGATGGGGAGGTCAGGAAACATGCAGGGGCAATGTAGGATAGGTTTCTGAAAAACATCGCGGGGTAGTGCGCATTGTAAGCGTTTCTAACAGGTCATTTACTAGTAGGAATGCGAAATACATCATGGTGTGGTGTGAATCGGAGGGCCTGAATCCAGATAGACAGTTAGTGGCAATGTAGAATGGCGAAAAACAAAACGGGTTGTTGAGCGTGGGGAGGCAAGGAAACATGCAGTGCCAATGGAAAATAGGTTTCTGATAAACATCGCTGGGTGGTGCACATTGTAAGGGTTTCTAACAGGCCATTCACTATTTGATGTGAGAAGAACATCACGGGGTGGTGTGAATCACAGGGCGTGAATTAGGATAGGCATTGTGTGGTAATGTAGGATGGAGAAAAGCACCACATGGTGGTCAGGATGGGGAGGTCAGGAAACATGCAGTGGCAATGTAGGATAGGTTTCTGATAGACATCGCTGGGTGGTGCACATTGTATGGGTTTCTAACAGGCCATTCACTAGTAGGAGTGAGAACAACATCACGGGTTGGTGTGAATCGGAGGGCCTGAATTAAGATAGACATTGAGTGGCAATGTTGGATGGAGAACAGCGCCACAGGGTGGTCAGCATGGGGAGGTCAGGAAACATGCAGTGGCAATGTAGGATAGTTTTCTGAAAATCATCACGGGGTGGTGCCCACTGTAATGTTTCTAACAGGCCATTCACTAGTAGGAGTGAGAAAAACAACACGGGGTGGTGTGAATCAGATGTTTTGATTTAGGATAGGCAGTGAGTGGCAATGTAGGATGGAGAAAAGCATCTCGGGTTGGTCAGAATGGGGAGTTCAGGAAACCTGCTTTGACAATATAGGATACGTTTCTGAAAAACATTGCCGGGTGGTGCATATTGTAAGGCTTTCTAACAGGCCATTCACTAGTAGGACGAGAAAAACATCACGTGGTGGTGTGAATCGGAGGGCCTAAATTAGGATAGACAGTGCGTGGCAATGTAAAATGGAGAAAAGCACCATGGTGTGGTCAGCATGGGGAGGTCAGGAAACATGCATTGGCAATGTGGGATAGCTTTCTGAAAAACATCGCGGTGTGGTGCGCGTTGTAAGGGATTCTAACAGTACATTAACTAGTAGGAGTGAGAAAAACATCACGGCGTGGTGTGAATCGGAGGGCCTGAATCAGGATAGGCAGTGAGTGGCAATTTGGATGGAAAAAAGCACCACGGGGTGGTCACCATGTGGAGGTCAGGACACATGCAGTGGCAATGTTTTATAGGTGTCTGAAAATAATCGTGGGTTGTGAGAACTGTAAGGGTTTCTAACAGGCCATTCACTAGTAGGAGTGAGAAAAACATCACGGGGTGGGGTGAATCGGAGGGCCTGAATCAGGATAGGCAGTGAGTGGCAGTGTAGGATGGAGAAAAGCACCATGGTTTGGTCAGCATGGGGAGGTCAGGAAACATGCAGTGGCAATGGAGGATAGGTTTCTCAAAAACATCGCGGGGTGGTGCGCATTGTAAGGGTTTCTAACAGGCCATTCACTAGTTGGAGTGAGAACAACATCACGGGGTGGTGTGAATCGGAAGGCCTGAATTAGGTAGGCATTGAGTGGCAATGTAGGATGGAGAAAAGCACCACAGGATGGTCATCATGGGGAGGTCAGCAAACATGCAATTGCAATGTAGGATAGGTTTCTGAAAAAAAAAGCGGGGTGGTGCGCATTGTAAGTGTTTCTAACAGGCCATTCACTAGTAGGAGTGAGAAAAACATCAAGGGGTGGTGTGAATCAGATGTTCTGAATTAGGGTACACAGTGAGTGGCAATGTAGGATGGAGAAAAGCACCACGGGGTGGTCAGCATGGGGAGATCAGGAAACATGCATTGGCAATGTAGGATAGTTTTCTGAAAAATATCGCCTGGTGGTGTGCACTGTAAGACTTTCTAACAGTACATTCACTAGTAGGATTGAGAAAAAAACATCACGGGGTGGTGTGAATCGGAGGGACTGAATCAGGTTAGGCAGCGAGTGGCAATGTAGGATGGAGAAAAGCACCACGTGGTGGTCAGGAAGGGGAAGCCAGGAAACATGCAGTGGCAATGTAGGATAGGTTTCTGATAAAAATCGCGGGGTGGGGCGCATTGTAATGGTTTCTAACAGGCTATTAACTAGCAGTAGAGAGAAAACCATCACAGAGTGGTGTGAATCGGAGGGCCTGAAATAGGATAGGTCGTGAGTGGCAATGTAGGATGGAGAAAAGCTCCACGGGGTGGTCAGGATCGTGAGGTCAGGAAACATGTAGTGGCAATGTGGGATAGTTTTCTGAAAAACATTGCGTGTTGGTGCGCATTGTAAGGATTTCTAACAGGCCTTTCGGTATTAGGAGTGAGGAAAAACTTCACGGCGTAGTGCAAGTCGGAGGGCCTGAATCAGGATAGGCAGTGAGTGGCAACATAGGATGGAGAAAATCACCACGGGGTGGTCAGGATGGGGAGGTCTGGAAAAATGCAGTGGCAATGTAGGATAGGTTTCTGAAAAACATCGTGGGGTGAGGCGGATTGTAAGGGTTTCTAACAGGCCATTCACTGGTAGGAGTGAGAAATACAACACGGGGTGGTGTGAATCGGAAGCCCTGAATCAGGATGGTCAGTGAGAGGCAATGTAGGATGGAGAAAAGCACCACGGGTTGGTAAGCATGGGGAGGTCAGGAAACATGCAGTGGCAATGTAGGATAGGTTCCTGAAAAACATCACGGGGTAGTGCGCATTGTAAGGGTTTCTAACAGGCCATTCACTAGTTGGAGTGAGAACAACATCACGGGGTGGTGTGCTTCAGATGTTCTGAATTAGCATAGGCTGTGAGTTGCAATGTAGGATGGAGAAAAGCACCATGGGGTGGTCAGCATGGGGAGGTCAGGAAACATGAATTGGCAGTGTAGGATAGGTTTCTGAAAAACATCACCGGGTGGTCGGGAGTGTAAGGCTTTCTAACAGTCCATTCACTAGTAGAAGTGAGAAAAACATCATGGGGTGGTGTGAATTGGAGGGACTGAATAAGAATAGTCAGCAAGTGGCAATGTAAAATTGAGAAAAGCACCACGGTGTGGTCAGCATGCGGAGGTCAGGAAACATGCAGTGGCAATGTAGGATAGTTTCCTGAAAAACCTCGCGGGGTGGTGTGCATTGTTAGGGTTTCTAGCAGGCCATTCACTAGTAGGAGTGAGAAATACATCACATGTTGGTGTGAATCGGAAGGCCTGAATCAGGATAGGCAGTTATTGGCAATGTAGGATGGAGAAAAGCACCATGGCATGGTCAGCATGGGGAGGTCAGGAAACATTCAGTGGCAATGTAGTATAGGTTTCTGAAAAACATCGCGGGGTAGTGCGCATTGTAAGGGTTTCTAACAGGTCATTTACTAGTTGGAGTGAGAACAACATCACGGGGCGGTGTGAATCGGAGGGCCTGAATTAGGTAGGCATTGAGTGGCAATATAGGATGGAGAAAAGCACCACAGGATGGTCATCATGGGGAGGTCAGCAAACATGCAGTGGCAATGTAGGATAGGTTTCTGGAAAAAAAAAAGCGGGGTGGTGCGCATTGTAAGTGTTTCTAACAGGCCATTCACTAGTAGGAGTGAGAAAAACATCACAGGGTGGTGTGAATCAGATGTTCTGAATTAGGGTACACAGTGAGTGGCAATGTAGGACGGAGAAAAGCACCACGGGGTGGTCAGCATGGGGAGATCAGGAAACATGCATTGGCAATGTAGGATAGTTTTCTGAAAAATATCGCCTGGTGGTGTGCACTGTAAGGCTTTCTAACTGTACATTCACTAGTAGGATTGAGAAAAAACATCACGGGGTGGTGTGAATCGGAGGGCCTGAATCAGGTTAGGCAGCGAGTGGCAATGTAGGGTGGAGAAAAGCACCAGGGGTTGGTCAGGATGGGGAGGTCAGGAAACATGCAGGGGCAATGTAGGATAGGTTTCTGAAAAACATCGCGGGGTAGTGCGCATTGTAAGCGTTTCTAACAGGTCATTTACTAGTAGGAATGCGAAATACATCATGGTGTGGTGTGAATCGGAGGGCCTGAATCCAGATAGACAGTTAGTGGCAATGTAGAATGGCGAAAAACAAAACGGGTTGTTGAGCGTGGGGAGGCAAGGAAACATGCAGTGCCAATGGAAAATAGGTTTCTGATAAACATCGCTGGGTGGTGCACATTGTAAGGGTTTCTAACAGGCCATTCACTATTTGATGTGAGAAGAACATCACGGGGTGGTGTGAATCACAGGGCGTGAATTAGGATAGGCATTGTGTGGTAATGTAGGATGGAGAAAAGCACCACATGGTGGTCAGGATGGGGAGGTCAGGAAACATGCAGTGGCAATGTAGGATAGGTTTCTGATAGACATCGCTGGGTGGTGCACATTGTATGGGTTTCTAACAGGCCATTCACTAGTAGGAGTGAGAACAACATCACGGGTTGGTGTGAATCGGAGGGCCTGAATTAAGATAGACATTGAGTGGCAATGTTGGATGGAGAACAGCGCCACAGGGTGGTCAGCATGGGGAGGTCAGGAAACATGCAGTGGCAATGTAGGATAGTTTTCTGAAAATCATCACGGGGTGGTGCCCACTGTAATGTTTCTAACAGGCCATTCACTAGTAGGAGTGAGAAAAACAACACGGGGTGGTGTGAATCAGATGTTTAGATTTAGGATAGGCAGTGAGTGGCAATGTAGGATGGAGAAAAGCATCTCGGGTTGGTCAGAATGGGGAGTTCAGGAAACCTGCTTTGACAATATAGGATACGTTTCTGAAAAACATTGCCGGGTGGTGCATATTGTAAGGCTTTCTAACAGGCCATTCACTAGTAGGACGAGAAAAACATCACGTGGTGGTGTGAATCGGAGGGCCTAAATTAGGATAGACGGTGCGTGGCAATGTAAAATGGAGAAAAGCACCATGGTGTGGTCAGCATGGGGAGGTCAGGAAACATGCATTGGCAATGTGGGATAGCTTTCTGAAAAACATCGCGGTGTGGTGCGCGTTGTAAGGGATTCCAACAGTACATTAACTAGTAGGAGTGAGAAAAACATCACGGCGTGGTGTGAATCGGAGGGCCTGAATCAGGATAGGCAGTGAGTGGCAATTTGGATGGAAAAAAGCACCACGGGGTGGTCACCATGTGGAGGTCAGGACACATGCAGTGGCAATGTTTTATAGGTGTCTGAAAATAATCGTGGGTTGTGAGAACTGTAAGGGTTTCTAACAGGCCATTCACTAGTAGGAGTGAGAAAAACATCACAGGTGGTGTGAATCGGAGGGCCTGAATCAGGATAGGCAGTGAGTGGCAGTGTAGGATGGAGAAAAGCGCCACGGTGTGGTCCGCATGGGGAGGTCAGGAAACATGCAGTGGCTATGTAGCATAGGTTTCTGAAAAACATCGCGGGGTGGTGCGCATTGTAAGGGTTTCTAACAGGCCATTCACTAGTAGGAGTGAGAAATACATCACGCTGTGGTGTGATTCGCAGGGCCTGAATCAAGTTAGACAGTGAGTGGCAATGTAGGATGGAGAAAACCACCATGGGTTGGTGAACATTGGACGGTCAGGAAACATGCAATGGCAAATAAGATAGGTTTCTGAACAACATTGCGAAGTTGTGCGCATTGTAATGCTTTCTAACAAGCAATTCACAAGTAGGAGTGAAAAAAACATCACGGGGTGGTTTGAATCGGAGGGCCTGATTTTGAATAGGCTGTGAGTGGCAATGTAGGATGGAGAAAAGCACCACTAGTTGGTCATCATGGGGAGGCAAGGAAACATGCAGTGGCAATGTAAAATAGATTTCTAATAAACATCGCTGCATGGTGCGCATTGTAAGGGTTTCTAACATGCCATTCACTAGTAGGAGTGAGAAAAACATCACAGGGTGGTTGAATCGGAGGGCCTGAATTAGAATAGGCATTGAGTGGCAATGTAGGATGGAGAAAAGCACCACAGGTTGGTCAGCATGGGGAGGTCAGGAAACATGCAGTGACAATGTAGAATATGTTTCTGAAAAACATCGCCGGTTGGTGCGCATGGTAAGTCTCTCTAACAGGCCATTCACTAGTAAGAGTGAGAAAAACATCACGGGGTGGTGCGCATTGTAAGGGTTTCTAACAGGTCATTCACTAGTAGGAGTGAGAACTACATCACGGGGTGGTGTGAATCGGAAGCCCTGAATCAGGATAAGCAGAGAGTGGCAACGTAGGATGGAGAAAAGCACCACGGGGTTGTCAGGATGGGGAGGTCAGGAAACATGCAGTGGCAATGTAAGATAGGTTTCTGAAAAACATCGTGGGGTGGTGAGCATTGTAAGGTTTTCTAACATGCCATTCACTAGTAGGAGTGAGAAAAACATCACGGGGTGGTGTGAATCAGATGTTCTGAATTAGGATAGGCAGTGAGTGGCAATGTAGCATGGAGAAAAGAACCATGTGGTGGTCAGGATGGAGAGGTCAGGAAATATAGATTGGCAATGTAGGATAGTTTTCTGAAAAACATCGCCATGTGGTGCGCATTGTAAGGCTTTCTAACAGGCCATTCACAAGTAGGAGTGAAAAAAACATCACGGTGTGATATGAATCGGAGGGCATGAATTAGAATAGGCAGTGAGTGGCAATATAGGATGGAGAAAATCACCATGGGGTAGTCACCAAGGGGGGGTCAGGACACATGCAGAGGCAATGTAGGATAGTTTTCTGAAAAATTTCGCTTGTTGGGAGAATTGTAACGGTTTGTAACAGGCCATTCACTAGTAGGAGTGAGAAAAACATCACGGGGTGGTGTGAATCGAAGGCCATGAATTAGGATAGGCAGTGAGTGGCAATGTAGGATGGAGAAAAGCACCACAGGGTGGTCAGCATGGGGAGGTCAGGAAACATGCAGTGGCAATGTAGGATAGTTTTCTGAAAAACGTCACGTTGTGGTGCCCATTGTAATGTTTCTAACAGGCCATTCTCTAGTAGGAGTGAGAAAAACATCACGGGGTGGTGAGAATCGGAGGGCCTGAATTAGGAATGGCAGTGAGTGACAATGTAAAATGGAGAGAAGCACCACGGTGTGGTCAGCATGGGGAGGTCAGGAAACATGCAGTGGCAATTTAGGATACGTTTCTGAAAAACATCGCAGGGTCTTGCGCATTGTAAGGTTTTCTAACAGGCCACTCACTAGTAGGAGTGAGACATACATCACGGGGTGGTGTGAATCGGAAGCCCTGAATCAGGATAGGCAGTGAGTCGCAATGTAGGATGGAGAGAAGCACCATGGGGTGGTCAGCATATTGAGGTCAGGACACATGCTGTGGCAATGTAGCATAGGTTTCTGAAAAACATCGCTGGTTGTGAGAATTGAAAGGGTTTCAAACAGGCCATTCACTAGTAGGAGTGAGAAAAACATCATGGGGTGGTATTAATCAGAGGGCCTGAATCATGATAGGTAGTGAGTGGCAATGTACAATGGAGAAATGCACCAAGGGGTGGTCAGCATGTAGAGGTCAGGAATCATGCATTGGCAATGTAGGATACGTTTCTGAAAAACATCGTGGAGTTGTGCGCATTTAAGAATTTCTAACAAGCCATTGACAAGTAGGAGAGAAAAAACCATCAAGGGGTTGGTGTGAATCGGAGGGCCTGAATTAGGAAAGGCTGTGAGTGGCAATGTAGGATGGAGAAAAGCACCACGGGTTTGTCATCATGGGGAGGCAAGGAAACATGCAATGGCAATGTAGAATAGGTTTCGGATAAACATCACTGCGTGGTGCGCATTGTAAGAGTTTCTAACATGCCATTAACTAGTAGGAGTCAGAACAACATCACGGGGTCTTGTGAATCGAAGGGCCAGATATAGGATAGGCAGTGAGTGGCAATGTAGGATGGAGAAAAGCACCATGGGGTGGTCAGCATGGGGAGTTCAGGAAACATGCAGTGTCAATATAGGGATACGTTTCTGAAAAACATCGCAGGGTCTTGCGCATTGTAAGGTTTTCTAACAGGCCACTCACTAGTAGGAGTGAGACATACATCACGGGGTGGTGTGAATCGGAAGCCCTGAATCAGGATAGGCAGTGAGTCGCAATGTAGGATGGAGAGAAGCACCATGGGGTGGTCAGCATATTGAGGTCAGGACACATGCTGTGGCAATGTAGCATAGGTTTCTGAAAAACATCGCTGGTTGTGAGAATTGAAAGGGTTTCAAACAGGCCATTCACTAGTAGGAGTGAGAAAAACATCATGGGGTGGTATTAATCAGAGGGCCTGAATCATGATAGGTAGTGAGTGGCAATGTAGGATGGAGAAAGGCACAACAGGGCGGTCAGCATGGGGAGGTCAGGAAACATGCAGTGGCAATGTAAGATACTTTTCTGAAAAACATCACGAGGTGGTGCGCATTGTAAGGGTTTCTAACAGGCCATTCACTAGTAGGAGTGAGAAAAACATCACGGTTTGGTGTCAATAGGATGTTCTGAATTAGGTAATCAGTGAGTGGCAATGTAGGATGGAGAAAAGCAACATGGGGTGGTCAGCATGGGGAGGTCAGGAAACATGCAGTGACAATGTAGAATATGTTTCTGAGAAACATCGCCGGGTGGTGCGCATGGTAAGTCTTTCTAACAGGCCATTCACTAGTAAGAGTGAGAAAAACATCACGGGGTGGTGCGTATTGTAAGGGTTTCTAACAGGCCATTCACTAGTAGGAGTGAGAACTACATCACGGGGTGCTGTGAAAAGGAAGCCCTGAATCAGGATAGGCAGTGAGTGGCAATATAGAATGGAGAAAAGCACCACGGGGTTGTCAGGATGGGGAGGTCAGGAAACATGCAGTGGCAATGTAGGATAGGTTTCTGAAAAACATCGCGGGGTGGTTTGCATTGTAAGGGTTTGTAGCAGGCCATTCAATTGTAGGGGTGAGAAAAACATCACAGGTTGGTGTGAATCGAGGGCCTGTATTAGGATAGGCAGTGAGTGGCAATGTAGGATGGAGAAAAGCACAACAGGGCGGTCAGCATGTGGAGGTCAGGAAACATGCAGTGGCAATGTAAGATACTTTTCCGAAAAACATCACGAGGTGGTGCACATTGTAAGGGTTTCTAACAGGCCATTCACTAGTAGGAGTGAGAAAAACATCACGGGGTGGTGTGAATCGGAGGGTCTGAATTAGGATAGGCAGTAAGTGGCAATGTAGGATGGAGAAAAGCACCACGGGATGGTCAGCATAGGGAGGTCAGGACACATGCTGTGGCAATGTAGCATAGGTTTCTGTAAAACATCGTTGGGGGTGAGAATTGTAAGGGTTAATAACAGACCATTCACTAGTAGGAGTGAGAAAAACATCACAGGGTGGTATTAATCAGAGGACCTGAATCATGATAGGCAGTGAGTGGCAATGTATAATGGAGAAATGCACCACGGGGTGGTCAGCCTGGAGAGGTCAGGAAACATGCATTGGCAATGTAGGATAGGTTTCTGAAAAACATCGTGGGGTTGTGCGGATTGTAAGGCTTTCTAACAAGCCATTGACAAGTAGGAGAGAAAAAAACATCACAGGGTGGTATGACTCGGAGGGCCTGAATTAGGAAAGTCTGTGAGTGGCAATGTAGGATGGAGAAAAGCACCACGGGTTTGTCAGCATGGGGAGGCAAGGAAACATGCAGTGGCAATGTAGAATAGGTTTTGGATAAACATCACTGGGTGGTGCGCATTGTAAGGGTTTCTAACAGGCCATTCACTAGTAGGAGTGAAAACAACATCACGGGGTGTTAATAATCGAAGGGCCTGATTTAGGATAGGCAGTGAGTGGCAATGTAGGATGGAGAAATGCACCACGTGGTGGTCAGCATGGGGAGGTCAGGAAACATGCAGTGCCAATGTAGGCTAGGTTTCTGATAAACATCACTGGGTGGTGCGCATTGTAAGGGTTTCTAACAGGCCATTCACTAGTAGGAGTGAGAAATACATCATGGTGTGGTGTGAATCGGAGGACCTGAATCAAGATAGACAGTGAGTGGCATTGTAGGATGGAGAAAAGCACCACGGGTTGGTGAGCATTGGGAGGTCAGGAAACATGCAATGGCAATTTAGGACAGGTTTCTGAAAAATATGGCAGGGTGGTGTGCATTGTAAGGGTTTGTAGCAGGCCATTCACCAGCAGGTGTGAGAAAAATATCACGGGTTGGTGTGAATCGGAGGGCCTGAATTAGGATAGGCAGTGAGTGGCAATGAAGAATGGAGGAAAGCACCACGGGGTGGTCAACAAGGGGAGGTCAGGAAAAATGCATTGGCAATGTAGGAATGGTTTCTGAAACACATCGCCTGGTGGTGTGCATTGCAAGGCTTCCTAACAGGCCATTCAGTAGTAGGAGTGAGAAGAACATCACGGGGTAGTATGAATCGGAGGGCCTAAATTAGGATAGGCAGTGAGTGGAAATGTAAAATGGAGAAAAGCACCATGGTGTGGTCAGCATGGGGAGGTCAGACAACTAGCACTGGCAATGTAGGATAGGTTTCTGAAAAACATAGCCGGGTGGTAGGCATTGTAAGGGTTTCTAACAGGCATTCACTAGTAGGAGTGAGAAAAACATCACGGGGTGGTGTGAATCGGAGGGCCTGAATCAGGATAGGCAGTGAGTGGCAGTGTAGGATGGAGAAAAGCACCATGGTTTGGTCAGCATGGGGAGGTCAGGAAACATGCAGTGGCAATGGAGGATAGGTTTCTCAAAAACATCGCGGGGTGGGGCGCATTGTAAGGGTTTCTAACAGGCCATTCAATAGTAGGAGTGAGAAATACATCACAGGGTGGTGTGAATCGGAGGCACTGAATTAGGATAGGAAGAGAATGGCAATGTAAAATGGAGAAAAGCGCCACGGTGTGGCCCGAATGGGGAGGTCAGGAAACATGCAGTGGCTATGTAGCATAGGTTTCTGAAAAACATCGCGTGGTAGTGCGCATTGTAAGTGTTTCTAACAGGCCATTCACTAGTAGGAGTGAGAAATAAATCACGCTGTGGTGTGATTCGCAGGGCCTGAATCAAGTTAGACAGTGAGTGGCAATGTAGGATGGAGAAAACCACCATGGGTTGGTGAGTATTGGACGGTCAGGAAACATGCAATGGCAAATAAGATAGGTTTCTGAACAACATTGCGGAGTTGTGCGCATTGTATTGCTTTCTAACAAGCAATTCACAAGTAGGAGTGAAAAAAACATCACGGGGTGGTTTGAATCGGAGGACCTGAATTTGAATAGGCTGTGAGTGGCAATGTAGGATGGAGAAAAGCACCACTAGTTGGTCATCATGGGGAGGCAAGGAAACATGCAGTGGCAATGTAAAATAGATTTCTAATAAACATCGCTGGGTGGTGCGCATTGTAAGGGTTTCTAACATGCCATTCACTAGTAGGAGTGAGAAAAACATCACAGGGTGGTTGAATCGGAGGGCCTGAATTAGAATAGGCATTGAGTGGCAATGTAGGATGGAGAAAAGCACCACAGGGTGGTCACCATGGGGAGGTCAGGAAACATGCAGTGACAATGTAGAATATGTTTCTGAAAAACATCGCCGGTTGGTGCGCATGGTAAGTCTCTCTAACAGGCCATTCACTAGTAAGAGTGAGAAAAACATCACGGGGTGGTGCTCATTGTAAGGGTTTCTAAGAGGTCATTCACTAGTCGTAGTGAGAACTACATCACGGGGTGGTGTGAATCGGAAGCCCTGAATCAGTATAGGCAGTGAGTGGCAACGTAGGATGGAGAAAAGCACCACGGGGTTTTCAGGATGGGGAGGTCAGGAAACATGCAGTGGCAATGTAAGATAGGTTTCTGAAAAACATCGCGGGGTGGTGAGCATTGTAAGGTTTTCTAACATGCCATTCACTAGTAGGAGTGAGAAAAACATCACGGGGTGGTGTGAATCAGATGTTCTGAATTAGGATAGACAGTGAGTGGCAATGTAGCATGGAGAAAAGAACCACTTGGTGGTCAGGATGGAGAGGTCAGGAAATATAGATTGGCAATGTAGGATAGTTTTCTGAAAAACATCGCCTTGTGGTGCGCATTGTAAGGCTTTCTAACAGGCCATTCACAAGTAGGAGTGAAAAACACATAACGGTGTGATATGAATCGGAGGGCATGAATTAGAATAGGCAGTGAGTGGCAATATAGGATGGAGAAAATCACCACGGGGTAGTCACCAAGTGGGGGTCAGGACACATGCAGAGGCAATGTAGGATAGTTTTCTGAAAACCTTCGCTTGTTGGGAGAATTGTAACGGTTTGTAACAGGCCATTCACTAGGAGGAGTGAGAAAAACATCACGGGGTGGTGTGAATCGAAGGCCATGAATTAGGATAGGCAGTGAGTGTCAATGTAGGATGGAGAAAAGCACCACAGGGTGGTCAGCATGGGGAGGTCAGGAAACATGCAGTGGCAATGTAGGATAGTTTTCTGAAAAACGTCACGTTGTGGTGCCCATTGTAATGTTTCTAACAGGCCATTCTCTAGTAGGAGTGAGAAAAACATTACGGGGTGGTGTGAATCAGAGGGCCTGAATCAGGATAGGCAGTGAGTGGCAATGTAGGATGGAGAAAAGAACCACGGGGTGGTCAGGATGGGGAGGTCAGGAAATATGCAGTGGCAATGTAGGATAGTTTTCTGAAAAACATTGTGGGGTGGGGCGGATATTAAGCTTTTCTAACAGGCCATTCACTAGTAGGAGTGAGAAATACATCATGGTGTGGTGTGAATCAGAGGGCCTGAATCAAGATAGACAGTGAGTTGCAATATCGGATGGAGAATAGCACCACGGGGTGGTCAGCATGGGGAGGTCAGGAAACATGCAGTGGCAATGTTGGATAGGTTTCTGAAAAACATCGCTGGGTGGTGCGCATTGTAAGGGTTTCTAACACGCCATTCACTAGTAGGAGTGAGAAAAACATCACGGGGTGGTGAGAATCGGAGGGCCTGAATTAGGAATGGCAGTGAGTGACAATGTAAAATGGAGAGAAGCACCACGGTGTGGTCAGCATGGGGAGGTCAGGAAACATGCAGTGGCAATTTAGGATACGTTTCTGAAAAACATCGCAGGGTCTTGCGCATTGTAAGGTTTTCTAACAGGCCACTCACTAGTAGGAGTGAGACATACATCACGGGGTGGTGTGAATCGGAAGCCCTGAATCAGGATAGGCAGTGAGTCGCAATGTAGGATGGAGAGAAGCACCATGGGGTGGTCAGCATATTGAGGTCAGGACACATGCTGTGGCAATGTAGCATAGGTTTCTGAAAAACATCGCTGGTTGTGAGAATTGAAAGGGTTTCAAACAGGCCATTCACTAGTAGGAGTGAGAAAAACATCATGGGGTGGTATTAATCAGAGGGCCTGAATCATGATAGGTAGTGAGTGGCAATGTAGGATGGAGAAAGGCACAACAGGGCGGTCAGCATGGGGAGGTCAGGAAACATGCAGTGGCAATGTAAGATACTTTTCTGAAAAACATCACGAGGTGGTGCGCATTGTAAGGGTTTCTAACAGGCCATTCACTAGTAGGAGTGAGAAAAACATCACGGTTTGGTGTCAATAGGATGTTCTGAATTAGGTAATCAGTGAGTGGCAATGTAGGATGGAGAAAAGCAACATGGGGTGGTCAGCATGGGGAGGTCAGGAAACATGCAGTGACAATGTAGAATATGTTTCTGAGAAACATCGCCGGGTGGTGCGCATGGTAAGTCTTTCTAACAGGCCATTCACTAGTAAGAGTGAGAAAAACATCACGGGGTGGTGCGTATTGTAAGGGTTTCTAACAGGCCATTCACTAGTAGGAGTGAGAACTACATCACGGGGTGCTGTGAAAAGGAAGCCCTGAATCAGGATAGGCAGTGAGTGGCAATATAGAATGGAGAAAAGCACCACGGGGTTGTCAGGATGGGGAGGTCAGGAAACATGCAGTGGCAATGTAGGATAGGTTTCTGAAAAACATCGCGGGGTGGTTTGCATTGTAAGGGTTTGTAGCAGGCCATTCAATTGTAGGGGTGAGAAAAACATCACAGGTTGGTGTGAATCGAGGGCCTGTATTAGGATAGGCAGTGAGTGGCAATGTAGGATGGAGAAAAGCACAACAGGGCGGTCAGCATGTGGAGGTCAGGAAACATGCAGTGGCAATGTAAGATACTTTTCCGAAAAACATCACGAGGTGGTGCACATTGTAAGGGTTTCTAACAGGCCATTCACTAGTAGGAGTGAGAAAAACATCACGGGGTGGTGTGAATCGGAGGGTCTGAATTAGGATAGGCAGTAAGTGGCAATGTAGGATGGAGAAAAGCACCACGGGATGGTCAGCATAGGGAGGTCAGGACACATGCTGTGGCAATGTAGCATAGGTTTCTGTAAAACATCGTTGGGGGTGAGAATTGTAAGGGTTAATAACAGACCATTCACTAGTAGGAGTGAGAAAAACATCACAGGGTGGTATTAATCAGAGGACCTGAATCATGATAGGCAGTGAGTGGCAATGTATAATGGAGAAATGCACCACGGGGTGGTCAGCCTGGAGAGGTCAGGAAACATGCATTGGCAATGTAGGATAGGTTTCTGAAAAACATCGTGGGGTTGTGCGGATTGTAAGGCTTTCTAACAAGCCATTGACAAGTAGGAGAGAAAAAAACATCACAGGGTGGTATGACTCGGAGGGCCTGAATTAGGAAAGTCTGTGAGTGGCAATGTAGGATGGAGAAAAGCACCACGGGTTTGTCAGCATGGGGAGGCAAGGAAACATGCAGTGGCAATGTAGAATAGGTTTTGGATAAACATCACTGGGTGGTGCGCATTGTAAGGGTTTCTAACAGGCCATTCACTAGTAGGAGTGAAAACAACATCACGGGGTGTTAATAATCGAAGGGCCTGATTTAGGATAGGCAGTGAGTGGCAATGTAGGATGGAGAAATGCACCACGTGGTGGTCAGCATGGGGAGGTCAGGAAACATGCAGTGCCAATGTAGGCTAGGTTTCTGATAAACATCACTGGGTGGTGCGCATTGTAAGGGTTTCTAACAGGCCATTCACTAGTAGGAGTGAGAAATACATCATGGTGTGGTGTGAATCGGAGGACCTGAATCAAGATAGACAGTGAGTGGCATTGTAGGATGGAGAAAAGCACCACGGGTTGGTGAGCATTGGGAGGTCAGGAAACATGCAATGGCAATTTAGGACAGGTTTCTGAAAAATATGGCAGGGTGGTGTGCATTGTAAGGGTTTGTAGCAGGCCATTCACCAGCAGGTGTGAGAAAAATATCACGGGTTGGTGTGAATCGGAGGGCCTGAATTAGGATAGGCAGTGAGTGGCAATGAAGAATGGAGGAAAGCACCACGGGGTGGTCAACAAGGGGAGGTCAGGAAAAATGCATTGGCAATGTAGGAATGGTTTCTGAAACACATCGCCTGGTGGTGTGCATTGCAAGGCTTCCTAACAGGCCATTCAGTAGTAGGAGTGAGAAGAACATCACGGGGTAGTATGAATCGGAGGGCCTAAATTAGGATAGGCAGTGAGTGGAAATGTAAAATGGAGAAAAGCACCATGGTGTGGTCAGCATGGGGAGGTCAGACAACTAGCACTGGCAATGTAGGATAGGTTTCTGAAAAACATAGCCGGGTGGTAGGCATTGTAAGGGTTTCTAACAGGCATTCACTAGTAGGAGTGAGAAAAACATCACGGGGTGGTGTGAATCGGAGGGCCTGAATCAGGATAGGCAGTGAGTGGCAGTGTAGGATGGAGAAAAGCACCATGGTTTGGTCAGCATGGGGAGGTCAGGAAACATGCAGTGGCAATGGAGGATAGGTTTCTCAAAAACATCGCGGGGTGGGGCGCATTGTAAGGGTTTCTAACAGGCCATTCAATAGTAGGAGTGAGAAATACATCACAGGGTGGTGTGAATCGGAGGCACTGAATTAGGATAGGAAGAGAATGGCAATGTAAAATGGAGAAAAGCGCCACGGTGTGGCCCGAATGGGGAGGTCAGGAAACATGCAGTGGCTATGTAGCATAGGTTTCTGAAAAACATCGCGTGGTAGTGCGCATTGTAAGTGTTTCTAACAGGCCATTCACTAGTAGGAGTGAGAAATAAATCACGCTGTGGTGTGATTCGCAGGGCCTGAATCAAGTTAGACAGTGAGTGGCAATGTAGGATGGAGAAAACCACCATGGGTTGGTGAGTATTGGACGGTCAGGAAACATGCAATGGCAAATAAGATAGGTTTCTGAACAACATTGCGGAGTTGTGCGCATTGTATTGCTTTCTAACAAGCAATTCACAAGTAGGAGTGAAAAAAACATCACGGGGTGGTTTGAATCGGAGGACCTGAATTTGAATAGGCTGTGAGTGGCAATGTAGGATGGAGAAAAGCACCACTAGTTGGTCATCATGGGGAGGCAAGGAAACATGCAGTGGCAATGTAAAATAGATTTCTAATAAACATCGCTGGGTGGTGCGCATTGTAAGGGTTTCTAACATGCCATTCACTAGTAGGAGTGAGAAAAACATCACAGGGTGGTTGAATCGGAGGGCCTGAATTAGAATAGGCATTGAGTGGCAATGTAGGATGGAGAAAAGCACCACAGGGTGGTCACCATGGGGAGGTCAGGAAACATGCAGTGACAATGTAGAATATGTTTCTGAAAAACATCGCCGGTTGGTGCGCATGGTAAGTCTCTCTAACAGGCCATTCACTAGTAAGAGTGAGAAAAACATCACGGGGTGGTGCTCATTGTAAGGGTTTCTAAGAGGTCATTCACTAGTCGTAGTGAGAACTACATCACGGGGTGGTGTGAATCGGAAGCCCTGAATCAGTATAGGCAGTGAGTGGCAACGTAGGATGGAGAAAAGCACCACGGGGTTTTCAGGATGGGGAGGTCAGGAAACATGCAGTGGCAATGTAAGATAGGTTTCTGAAAAACATCGCGGGGTGGTGAGCATTGTAAGGTTTTCTAACATGCCATTCACTAGTAGGAGTGAGAAAAACATCACGGGGTGGTGTGAATCAGATGTTCTGAATTAGGATAGACAGTGAGTGGCAATGTAGCATGGAGAAAAGAACCACTTGGTGGTCAGGATGGAGAGGTCAGGAAATATAGATTGGCAATGTAGGATAGTTTTCTGAAAAACATCGCCTTGTGGTGCGCATTGTAAGGCTTTCTAACAGGCCATTCACAAGTAGGAGTGAAAAACACATAACGGTGTGATATGAATCGGAGGGCATGAATTAGAATAGGCAGTGAGTGGCAATATAGGATGGAGAAAATCACCACGGGGTAGTCACCAAGTGGGGGTCAGGACACATGCAGAGGCAATGTAGGATAGTTTTCTGAAAAACTTCGCTTGTTGGGAGAATTGTAACGGTTTGTAACAGGCCATTCACTAGGAGGAGTGAGAAAAACATCACGGGGTGGTGTGAATCGAAGGCCATGAATTAGGATAGGCAGTGAGTGTCAATGTAGGATGGAGAAAAGCACCACAGGGTGGTCAGCATGGGGAGGTCAGGAAACATGCAGTGGCAATGTAGGATAGTTTTCTGAAAAACGTCACGTTGTGGTGCCCATTGTAATGTTTCTAACAGGCCATTCTCTAGTAGGAGTGAGAAAAACATTACGGGGTGGTGTGAATCAGAGGGCCTGAATCAGGATAGGCAGTGAGTGGCAATGTAGGATGGAGAAAAGAACCACGGGGTGGTCAGGATGGGGAGGTCAGGAAATATGCAGTGGCAATGTAGGATAGTTTTCTGAAAAACATTGTGGGGTGGGGCGGATATTAAGCTTTTCTAACAGGCCATTCACTAGTAGGAGTGAGAAATACATCATGGTGTGGTGTGAATCAGAGGGCCTGAATCAAGATAGACAGTGAGTTGCAATATCGGATGGAGAATAGCACCACGGGGTGGTCAGCATGGGGAGGTCAGGAAACATGCAGTGGCAATGTTGGATAGGTTTCTGAAAAACATCGCTGGGTGGTGCGCATTGTAAGGGTTTCTAACACGCCATTCACTAGTAGGAGTGAGAAAAACATCACGGGGTGGTGAGAATCGGAGGGCCTGAATTAGGAATGGCAGTGAGTGACAATGTAAAATGGAGAGAAGCACCACGGTGTGGTCAGCATGGGGAGGTCAGGAAACATGCAGTGGCAATTTAGGATACGTTTCTGAAAAACATCGCAGGGTCTTGCGCATTGTAAGGTTTTCTAACAGGCCACTCACTAGTAGGAGTGAGACATACATCACGGGGTGGTGTGAATCGGAAGCCCTGAATCAGGATAGGCAGTGAGTCGCAATGTAGGATGGAGAGAAGCACCATGGGGTGGTCAGCATATTGAGGTCAGGACACATGCTGTGGCAATGTAGCATAGGTTTCTGAAAAACATCGCTGGTTGTGAGAATTGAAAGGGTTTCAAACAGGCCATTCACTAGTAGGAGTGAGAAAAACATCATGGGGTGGTATTAATCAGAGGGCCTGAATCATGATAGGTAGTGAGTGGCAATGTAGGATGGAGAAAGGCACAACAGGGCGGTCAGCATGGGGAGGTCAGGAAACATGCAGTGGCAATGTAAGATACTTTTCTGAAAAACATCACGAGGTGGTGCGCATTGTAAGGGTTTCTAACAGGCCATTCACTAGTAGGAGTGAGAAAAACATCACGGTTTGGTGTCAATAGGATGTTCTGAATTAGGTAATCAGTGAGTGGCAATGTAGGATGGAGAAAAGCAACATGGGGTGGTCAGCATGGGGAGGTCAGGAAACATGCAGTGACAATGTAGAATATGTTTCTGAGAAACATCGCCGGGTGGTGCGCATGGTAAGTCTTTCTAACAGGCCATTCACTAGTAAGAGTGAGAAAAACATCACGGGGTGGTGCGTATTGTAAGGGTTTCTAACAGGCCATTCACTAGTAGGAGTGAGAACTACATCACGGGGTGCTGTGAAAAGGAAGCCCTGAATCAGGATAGGCAGTGAGTGGCAATATAGAATGGAGAAAAGCACCACGGGGTTGTCAGGATGGGGAGGTCAGGAAACATGCAGTGGCAATGTAGGATAGGTTTCTGAAAAACATCGCGGGGTGGTTTGCATTGTAAGGGTTTGTAGCAGGCCATTCAATTGTAGGGGTGAGAAAAACATCACAGGTTGGTGTGAATCGAGGGCCTGTATTAGGATAGGCAGTGAGTGGCAATGTAGGATGGAGAAAAGCACAACAGGGCGGTCAGCATGTGGAGGTCAGGAAACATGCAGTGGCAATGTAAGATACTTTTCCGAAAAACATCACGAGGTGGTGCACATTGTAAGGGTTTCTAACAGGCCATTCACTAGTAGGAGTGAGAAAAACATCACGGGGTGGTGTGAATCGGAGGGTCTGAATTAGGATAGGCAGTAAGTGGCAATGTAGGATGGAGAAAAGCACCACGGGATGGTCAGCATAGGGAGGTCAGGACACATGCTGTGGCAATGTAGCATAGGTTTCTGTAAAACATCGTTGGGGGTGAGAATTGTAAGGGTTAATAACAGACCATTCACTAGTAGGAGTGAGAAAAACATCACAGGGTGGTATTAATCAGAGGACCTGAATCATGATAGGCAGTGAGTGGCAATGTATAATGGAGAAATGCACCACGGGGTGGTCAGCCTGGAGAGGTCAGGAAACATGCATTGGCAATGTAGGATAGGTTTCTGAAAAACATCGTGGGGTTGTGCGGATTGTAAGGCTTTCTAACAAGCCATTGACAAGTAGGAGAGAAAAAAACATCACAGGGTGGTATGACTCGGAGGGCCTGAATTAGGAAAGTCTGTGAGTGGCAATGTAGGATGGAGAAAAGCACCACGGGTTTGTCAGCATGGGGAGGCAAGGAAACATGCAGTGGCAATGTAGAATAGGTTTTGGATAAACATCACTGGGTGGTGCGCATTGTAAGGGTTTCTAACAGGCCATTCACTAGTAGGAGTGAAAACAACATCACGGGGTGTTAATAATCGAAGGGCCTGATTTAGGATAGGCAGTGAGTGGCAATGTAGGATGGAGAAATGCACCACGTGGTGGTCAGCATGGGGAGGTCAGGAAACATGCAGTGCCAATGTAGGCTAGGTTTCTGATAAACATCACTGGGTGGTGCGCATTGTAAGGGTTTCTAACAGGCCATTCACTAGTAGGAGTGAGAAATACATCATGGTGTGGTGTGAATCGGAGGACCTGAATCAAGATAGACAGTGAGTGGCATTGTAGGATGGAGAAAAGCACCACGGGTTGGTGAGCATTGGGAGGTCAGGAAACATGCAATGGCAATTTAGGACAGGTTTCTGAAAAATATGGCAGGGTGGTGTGCATTGTAAGGGTTTGTAGCAGGCCATTCACCAGCAGGTGTGAGAAAAATATCACGGGTTGGTGTGAATCGGAGGGCCTGAATTAGGATAGGCAGTGAGTGGCAATGAAGAATGGAGGAAAGCACCACGGGGTGGTCAACAAGGGGAGGTCAGGAAAAATGCATTGGCAATGTAGGAATGGTTTCTGAAACACATCGCCTGGTGGTGTGCATTGCAAGGCTTCCTAACAGGCCATTCAGTAGTAGGAGTGAGAAGAACATCACGGGGTAGTATGAATCGGAGGGCCTAAATTAGGATAGGCAGTGAGTGGAAATGTAAAATGGAGAAAAGCACCATGGTGTGGTCAGCATGGGGAGGTCAGACAACTAGCACTGGCAATGTAGGATAGGTTTCTGAAAAACATAGCCGGGTGGTAGGCATTGTAAGGGTTTCTAACAGGCATTCACTAGTAGGAGTGAGAAAAACATCACGGGGTGGTGTGAATCGGAGGGCCTGAATCAGGATAGGCAGTGAGTGGCAGTGTAGGATGGAGAAAAGCACCATGGTTTGGTCAGCATGGGGAGGTCAGGAAACATGCAGTAGCAATGGAGGATAGGTTTCTCAAAAACATCGCGGGGTGGGGCGCATTGTAAGGGTTTCTAACAGGCCATTCAATAGTAGGAGTGAGAAATACATCACAGGGTGGTGTGAATCGGAGGCACTGAATTAGGATAGGAAGAGAATGGCAATGTAAAATGGAGAAAAGCGCCACGGTGTGGCCCGAATGGGGAGGTCAGGAAACATGCAGTGGCTATGTAGCATAGGTTTCTGAAAAACATCGCGTGGTAGTGCGCATTGTAAGTGTTTCTAACAGGCCATTCACTAGTAGGAGTGAGAAATAAATCACGCTGTGGTGTGATTCGCAGGGCCTGAATCAAGTTAGACAGTGAGTGGCAATGTAGGATGGAGAAAACCACCATGGGTTGGTGAGTATTGGACGGTCAGGAAACATGCAATGGCAAATAAGATAGGTTTCTGAACAACATTGCGGAGTTGTGCGCATTGTATTGCTTTCTAACAAGCAATTCACAAGTAGGAGTGAAAAAAACATCACGGGGTGGTTTGAATCGGAGGGCCTGAATTTGAATAGGCTGTGAGTGGCAATGTAGGATGGAGAAAAGCACCACTAGTTGGTCATCATGGGGAGGCAAGGAAACATGCAGTGGCAATGTAAAATAGATTTCTAATAAACATCGCTGGGTGGTGCGCATTGTAAGGGTTTCTAACATGCCATTCACTAGTAGGAGTGAGAAAAACATCACAGGGTGGTTGAATCGGAGGGCCTGAATTAGAATAGGCATTGAGTGGCAATGTAGGATGGAGAAAAGCACCACAGGGTGGTCACCATGGGGAGGTCAGGAAACATGCAGTGACAATGTAGAATATGTTTCTGAAAAACATCGCCGGTTGGTGCGCATGGTAAGTCTCTCTAACAGGCCATTCACTAGTAAGAGTGAGAAAAACATCACGGGGTGGTGCTCATTGTAAGGGTTTCTAAGAGGTCATTCACTAGTCGTAGTGAGAACTACATCACGGGGTGGTGTGAATCGGAAGCCCTGAATCAGTATAGGCAGTGAGTGGCAACGTAGGATGGAGAAAAGCACCACGGGGTTTTCAGGATGGGGAGGTCAGGAAACATGCAGTGGCAATGTAAGATAGGTTTCTGAAAAACATCGCGGGGTGGTGAGCATTGTAAGGTTTTCTAACATGCCATTCACTAGTAGGAGTGAGAAAAACATCACGGGGTGGTGTGAATCAGATGTTCTGAATTAGGATAGGCAGTGAGTGGCAATGTAGCATGGAGAAAAGAACCACTTGGTGGTCAGGATGGAGAGGTCAGGAAATATAGATTGGCAATGTAGGATAGTTTTCTGAAAAACATCGCCTTGTGGTGCGCATTGTAAGGCTTTCTAACAGGCCATTCACAAGTAGGAGTGAAAAAAACATAACGGTGTGATATGAATCGGAGGGCATGAATTAGAATAGGCAGTGAGTGGCAATATAGGATGGAGAAAATCACCACGGGGTAGTCACCAAGTGGGGGTCAGGACACATGCAGAGGCAATGTAGGATAGTTTTCTGAAAAACTTCGCTTGTTGGGAGAATTGTAACGGTTTGTAACAGGCCATTCACTAGGAGGAGTGAGAAAAACATCACGGGGTGGTGTGAATCGAAGGCCATGAATTAGGATAGGCAGTGAGTGTCAATGTAGGATGGAGAAAAGCACCACAGGGTGGTCAGCATGGGGAGGTCAGGAAACATGCAGTGGCAATGTAGGATAGTTTTCTGAAAAACGTCACGTTGTGGTGCCCATTGTAATGTTTCTAACAGGCCATTCTCTAGTAGGAGTGAGAAAAACATTACGGGGTGGTGTGAATCAGAGGGCCTGAATCAGGATAGGCAGTGAGTGGCAATGTAGGATGGAGAAAAGAACCACGGGGTGGTCAGGATGGGGAGGTCAGGAAATATGCAGTGGCAATGTAGGATAGTTTTCTGAAAAACATTGTGGGGTGGGGCGGATATTAAGCTTTTCTAACAGGCCATTCACTAGTAGGAGTGAGAAATACATCATGGTGTGGTGTGAATCAGAGGGCCTGAATCAAGATAGACAGTGAGTTGCAATATCGGATGGAGAATAGCACCACGGGGTGGTCAGCATGGGGAGGTCAGGAAACATGCAGTGGCAATGTTGGATAGGTTTCTGAAAAACATCGCTGGGTGGTGCGCATTGTAAGGGTTTCTAACACGCCATTCACTAGTAGGAGTGAGAAAAACATCACGGGGTGGTGAGAATCGGAGGGCCTGAATTAGGAATGGCAGTGAGTGACAATGTAAAATGGAGAGAAGCACCACGGTGTGGTCAGCATGGGGAGGTCAGGAAACATGCAGTGGCAATTTAGGATACGTTTCTGAAAAACATCGCAGGGTCTTGCGCATTGTAAGGTTTTCTAACAGGCCACTCACTAGTAGGAGTGAGACATACATCACGGGGTGGTGTGAATCGGAAGCCCTGAATCAGGATAGGCAGTGAGTCGCAATGTAGGATGGAGAGAAGCACCATGGGGTGGTCAGCATATTGAGGTCAGGACACATGCTGTGGCAATGTAGCATAGGTTTCTGAAAAACATCGCTGGTTGTGAGAATTGAAAGGGTTTCAAACAGGCCATTCACTAGTAGGAGTGAGAAAAACATCATGGGGTGGTATTAATCAGAGGGCCTGAATCATGATAGGTAGTGAGTGGCAATGTACAATGGAGAAATGCACCAAGGGGTGGTCAGCATGTAGAGGTCAGGAATCATGCATTGGCAATGTAGGATAGGTTTCTGAAAAACATCGTGGAGTTGTGCGCATTTAACGAATTTCTAACAAGCCATTGACAAGTAGGAGAGAAAAAACCATCAAGGGGTTGGTGTGAATCGGAGGGCCTGAATTAGGAAAGGCTGTGAGTGGCAATGTAGGACGGAGAAAAGCACCACGGGTTTGTCATCATGGAGGAGGCAAGGAAACATGCAATGGCAATGTAGAATAGGTTTCGGATAAACATCACTGCGTGGTGCGCATTGTAAGAGTTTCTAACATGCCATTAACTAGTAGGAGTCAGAACAACATCACGGGGTCTTGTGAATCGAAGGGCCAGATTTAGAGTGGCAATGTAGGATGGAGAAAAGCACCATGGGGTGGTCAGCATGGGGAGTTCAGGAAACATGCAGTGTCAATATAGGATAGGTTTCTGATAAACATCACTGGGTGGTGCGCATTTTAAGGGTTTCTAACAGGTCATCCTCCAGTAGGAGTGAGAAATACATCATTATGTGGTGTGAATCGGAAGACCTGAATCAAGATAGACAGTGAGTGGCAATGTAGGATGGAGAAAAGCACCACGGGTTGGTGAGCATGGGGAGGTCAGGAAACATGCAATGGCAATGTAGGATAGGTTTCTGAAAAACATCGCGGGGTGGTGTGCATTGTAAGGGTTTGTAGCAGCACATTCACTTGTATGGGTGAGAAAAACATCACAGGTTGGTGTGAATCGGAGGGCCTGAATTAGGATAGGCAGTGAGTGGCAATGTAGGATGGAGAAAGGCACAACAGGGCGGTCAGCATGGGGAGGTCAGGAAACATGCAGTGGCAATGTAAGATACTTTTCTGAAAAACATCACGAGGTGGTGCGCATTGTAAGGGTTTCTAACAGGCCATTCACTAGTAGGAGTGAGAAAAACATCACGGTTTGGTGTCAATAGGATGTTCTGAATTAGGTAATCAGTGAGTGGCAATGTAGGATGGAGAAAAGCAACATGGGGTGGTCAGCATGGGGAGGTCAGGAAACATGCATTGGCAATGTAGAATATGTTTCTGAGAAACATCGCTGGGTGGTGCGCATGGTAAGTCTTTCTAACAGGCCATTCACTAGTAAGAGTGAGAAAAACATCACGGGGTGGTGCGTATTGTAAGGGTTTCTAACAGGCCATTCACTAGTAGGAGTGAGAACTACATCACGGGGTGGTGTGAATCGGAAGCCCTGAATCAGGATAGGCAGTGAGTGGCAATATAGGATGGAGAAAAGCACCACGGGGTTGTCAGGATGGGGAGGTCAGGAAACATGCAGTGGCAATGTAGGATAGGTTTCTGAAAAACATCGCGGGGTGGTTTGCATTGTAAGGGTTTGTAGCAGGCCATTCAATTGTAGGGGTGAGAAAAACATCACAGGTTGGTGTGAATCGAGGGCCTGAATTAGGATAGGCAGTGAGTGGCAATGTAGGATGGAGAAAAGCACAACAGGGCGGTCAGCATGTGGAGGTCAGGAAACATGCAGTGGCAATGTAAGATACTTTTCCGAAAAACATCACGAGGTGGTGCACATTGTAAGGGTTTCTAACAGGCCATTCACTAGTAGGAGTGAGAAAAACATCACGGGGTGGTGTGAATCGGAGGGTCTGAATTAGGATAGGCAGTAAGTGGCAATGTAGGATGGAGAAAAGCACCACGGGATGGTCAGCATAGGGAGGTCAGGACACATGCTGTGGCAATGTAGCATAGGTTTCTGTAAAACATCGTTGGGGGTGAGAATTGTAAGGGTTAATAACAGACCATTCACTAGTAGGAGTGAGAAAAACATCACAGGGTGGTATTAATCAGAGGACCTGAATCATGATAGACAGTGAGTGGCAATGTATAATGGAGAAATGCACCACGGGGTGGTCAGCCTGGAGAGGTCAGGAAACATGCATTGGCAATGTAGGATAGGTTTCTGAAAAACATCGTGGGGTTGTGCGGATTGTAAGGCTTTCTAACAAGCCATTGACAAGTAGGAGAGAAAAAAACATCACAGGGTGGTATGACTCGGAGGGCCTGAATTAGGAAAGTCTGTGAGTGGCAATGTAGGATGGAGAAAAGCACCACGGGTTTGTCAGCATGGGGAGGCAAGGAAACATGAAGTGGCAATGTAGAATAGGTTTTGGATAAACATCACTGGGTGGTGCGCATTGTAAGGGTTTCTAACAGGCCATTCACTAGTAGGAGTGAAAACAACATCACGGGGTGTTAATAATCGAAGGGCCTGATTTAGGATAGGCAGTGAGTGGCAATGTAGGATGGAGAAATGCACCACGTGGTGGTCAGCATGGGGAGGTCAGGAAACATGCAGAGGCAATGTAGGCTAGGTTTCTGATAAACATCACTGGGTGGTGCGCATTGTAAGGGTTTCTAACAGGCCATTCACTAGTAGGAGTGAGAAATACATCATGGTGTGGTGTGAATCGGAGGACCTGAATCAAGATAGACAGTGAGTGGCATTGTAGGATGGAGAAAAGCACCACGGGTTGGTGAGCATGGGGAGGTCAGGAAACATGCAATGGCAATTTAGGACAGGTTTCTGAAAAATATGGCAGGGTGGTGTGCATTGTAAGGGTTTGTAGCAGGCCATTCACCAGCAGGTGTGAGAAAAATATCACGGGTTGGTGTGAATCGGAGGGCCTGAATTAGGATAGGCAGTGAGTGGCAATGAAGAATGGAGGAAAGCACCACGGGGTGGTCAACAAGGGGAGGTCAGGAAAAATGCATTGGCAATGTAGGAATGGTTTCTGAAACACATCGCCTGGTGGTGTGCATTGTAAGGCTTCCTAACAGGCCATTCAGTAGTAGGAGTGAGAAGAACATCACGGGGTAGTATGAATCGGAGGGCCTAAATTAGGATAGGCAGTGAGTGGAAATGTAAAATGGAGAAAAGCACCATGGTGTGGTCAGCATGGGGAGGTCAGACAACTAGCATTGGCAATGTAGGATAGGTTTCTGAAAAACATAGCCGGGTGGTAGGCATTGTAAGGGTTTCTAACAGGCATTCACTAGTAGGAGTGAGAAAAACATCACGGGGTGGTGTGAATCGGAGGGCCTGAATCAGGATAGGCAGTGAGTGGCAGTGTAGGATGGAGAAAAGCACCACGGTGTGGCCCGAATGGGGAGGTCAGGAAACATGCAGTGGCTATGTAGCATAGGTTTCTGAAAAACATCGCGTGGTAGTGCGCATTGCAAGGGTTTCTAACAGGCCATTCACTAGTAGGAGTGAGAAATAAATCACGCTGTGGTGTGATTCGCAGGGCCTGAATCAAGTTAGACAGTGAGTGGCAATGTAGGATGGAGAAAACCACCATGGGTTGGTGAGTATTGGACGGTCAGGAAACATGCAATGGCAAATAAGATAGGTTTCTGAACAACATTGCGGAGTTGTGCGCATTGTATTGCTTTCTAACAAGCAATTCACAAGTAGGAGTGAAAAAAACATCACGGGGTGGTTTGAATCGGAGGGCCTGAATTTGAATAGGCTGTGAGTGGCAATGTAGGATGGAGAAAAGCACCACTAGTTGGTCATCATGGGGAGGCAAGGAAACATGCAGTGGCAATGTAAAATAGATTTCTAATAAACATCGCTGGGTGGTGCGCATTGTAAGGGTTTCTAACATGCCATTCACTAGTAGGAGTGAGAAAAACATCACAGGGTGGTTGAATCGGAGGGCCTGAATTAGAATAGGCATTGAGTGGCAATGTAGGATGGAGAAAAGCACCACAGGGTGGTCACCATGGGGAGGTCAGGAAACATGCAGTGACAATGTAGAATATGTTTCTGAAAAACATCGCCGGTTGGTGCGCATGGTAAGTCTCTCTAACAGGCCATTCACTAGTAAGAGTGAGAAAAACATCACGGGGTGGTGCTCATTGTAAGGGTTTCTAAGAGGTCATTCACTAGTCGTAGTGAGAACTACATCACGGGGTGGTGTGAATCGGAAGCCCTGAATCAGTATAGGCAGTGAGTGGCAACGTAGGATGGAGAAAAGCACCACGGGGTTTTCAGGATGGGGAGGTCAGGAAACATGCAGTGGCAATGTAAGATAGGTTTCTGAAAAACATCGCGGGGTGGTGAGCATTGTAAGGTTTTCTAACATGCCATTCACTAGTAGGAGTGAGAAAAACATCACGGGGTGGTGTGAATCAGATGTTCTGAATTAGGATAGGCAGTGAGTGGCAATGTAGCATGGAGAAAAGAACCACTTGGTGGTCAGGATGGAGAGGTCAGGAAATATAGATTGGCAATGTAGGATAGTTTTCTGAAAAACATCGCCTTGTGGTGCGCATTGTAAGGCTTTCTAACAGGCCATTCACAAGTAGGAGTGAAAAAAACATAACGGTGTGATATGAATCGGAGGGCATGAATTAGAATAGGCAGTGAGTGGCAATATAGGATGGAGAAAATCACCACGGGGTAGTCACCAAGTGGGGGTCAGGGCACATGCAGAGGCAATGTAGGATAGTTTTCTGAAAAACTTCGCTTGTTGGGAGAATTGTAACGGTTTGTAACAGGCCATTCACTAGGAGGAGTGAGAAAAACATCACGGGGTGGTGTGAATCGAAGGCCATGAATTAGGATAGGCAGTGAGTGTCAATGTAGGATGGAGAAAAGCACCACAGGGTGGTCAGCATGGGGAGGTCAGGAAACATGCAGTGGCAATGTAGGATAGTTTTCTGAAAAACGTCACGTTGTGGTGCCCATTGTAATGTTTCTAACAGGCCATTCTCTAGTAGGAGTGAGAAAAACATTACGGGGTGGTGTGAATCAGAGGGCCTGAATCAGGATAGGCAGTGAGTGGCAATGTAGGATGGAGAAAAGAACCACGGGGTGGTCAGGATGGGGAGGTCAGGAAATATGCAGTGGCAATGTAGGATAGTTTTCTGAAAAACATTGTGGGGTGGGGCGGATATTAAGCTTTTCTAACAGGCCATTCACTAGTAGGAGTGAGAAATACATCATGGTGTGGTGTGAATCAGAGGGCCTGAATCAAGATAGACAGTGAGTTGCAATATCGGATGGAGAATAGCACCACGGGGTGGTCAGCATGGGGAGGTCAGGAAACATGCAGTGGCAATGTTGGATAGGTTTCTGAAAAACATCGCTGGGTGGTGCGCATTGTAAGGGTTTCTAACACGCCATTCACTAGTAGGAGTGAGAAAAACATCACGGGGTGGTGAGAATCGGAGGGCCTGAATTAGGAATGGCAGTGAGTGACAATGTAAAATGGAGAGAAGCACCACGGTGTGGTCAGCATGGGGAGGTCAGGAAACAGGCAGTGGCAATTTAGGATACGTTTCTGAAAAACATCGCAGGGTCTTGCGCATTGTAAGGTTTTCTAACAGGCCACTCACTAGTAGGAGTGAGACATACATCACGGGGTGGTGTGAATCGGAAGCCCTGAATCAGGATAGGCAGTGAGTCGCAATGTAGGATGGAGAGAAGCACCATGGGGTGGTCAGCATATTGAGGTCAGGACACATGCTGTGGCAATGTAGCATAGGTTTCTGAAAAACATCGCTGGTTGTGAGAATTGAAAGGGTTTCAAACAGGCCATTCACTAGTAGGAGTGAGAAAAACATCATGGGGTGGTATTAATCAGAGGGCCTGAATCATGATAGGTAGTGAGTGGCAATGTACAATGGAGAAATGCACCAAGGGGTGGTCAGCATGTAGAGGTCAGGAATCATGCATTGGCAATGTAGGATAGGTTTCTGAAAAACATCGTGGAGTTGTGCGCATTTAACGAATTTCTAACAAGCCATTGACAAGTAGGAGAGAAAAAACCATCAAGGGGTTGGTGTGAATCGGAGGGCCTGAATTAGGAAAGGCTGTGAGTGGCAATGTAGGACGGAGAAAAGCACCACGGGTTTGTCATCATGGAGGAGGCAAGGAAACATGCAATGGCAATGTAGAATAGGTTTCGGATAAACATCACTGCGTGGTGCGCATTGTAAGAGTTTCTAACATGCCATTAACTAGTAGGAGTCAGAACAACATCACGGGGTCTTGTGAATCGAAGGGCCAGATTTAGAGTGGCAATGTAGGATGGAGAAAAGCACCATGGGGTGGTCAGCATGGGGAGTTCAGGAAACATGCAGTGTCAATATAGGATAGGTTTCTGATAAACATCACTGGGTGGTGCGCATTTTAAGGGTTTCTAACAGGTCATCCTCCAGTAGGAGTGAGAAATACATCATTATGTGGTGTGAATCGGAAGACCTGAATCAAGATAGACAGTGAGTGGCAATGTAGGATGGAGAAAAGCACCACGGGTTGGTGAGCATGGGGAGGTCAGGAAACATGCAATGGCAATGTAGGATAGGTTTCTGAAAAACATCGCGGGGTGGTGTGCATTGTAAGGGTTTGTAGCAGCACATTCACTTGTATGGGTGAGAAAAACATCACAGGTTGGTGTGAATCGGAGGGCCTGAATTAGGATAGGCAGTGAGTGGCAATGTAGGATGGAGAAAGGCACAACAGGGCGGTCAGCATGGGGAGGTCAGGAAACATGCAGTGGCAATGTAAGATACTTTTCTGAAAAACATCACGAGGTGGTGCGCATTGTAAGGGTTTCTAACAGGCCATTCACTAGTAGGAGTGAGAAAAACATCACGGTTTGGTGTCAATAGGATGTTCTGAATTAGGTAATCAGTGAGTGGCAATGTAGGATGGAGAAAAGCAACATGGGGTGGTCAGCATGGGGAGGTCAGGAAACATGCATTGGCAATGTAGAATATGTTTCTGAGAAACATCGCTGGGTGGTGCGCATGGTAAGTCTTTCTAACAGGCCATTCACTAGTAAGAGTGAGAAAAACATCACGGGGTGGTGCGTATTGTAAGGGTTTCTAACAGGCCATTCACTAGTAGGAGTGAGAACTACATCACGGGGTGGTGTGAATCGGAAGCCCTGAATCAGGATAGGCAGTGAGTGGCAATATAGGATGGAGAAAAGCACCACGGGGTTGTCAGGATGGGGAGGTCAGGAAACATGCAGTGGCAATGTAGGATAGGTTTCTGAAAAACATCGCGGGGTGGTTTGCATTGTAAGGGTTTGTAGCAGGCCATTCAATTGTAGGGGTGAGAAAAACATCACAGGTTGGTGTGAATCGAGGGCCTGAATTAGGATAGGCAGTGAGTGGCAATGTAGGATGGAGAAAAGCACAACAGGGCGGTCAGCATGTGGAGGTCAGGAAACATGCAGTGGCAATGTAAGATACTTTTCCGAAAAACATCACGAGGTGGTGCACATTGTAAGGGTTTCTAACAGGCCATTCACTAGTAGGAGTGAGAAAAACATCACGGGGTGGTGTGAATCGGAGGGTCTGAATTAGGATAGGCAGTAAGTGGCAATGTAGGATGGAGAAAAGCACCACGGGATGGTCAGCATAGGGAGGTCAGGACACATGCTGTGGCAATGTAGCATAGGTTTCTGTAAAACATCGTTGGGGGTGAGAATTGTAAGGGTTAATAACAGACCATTCACTAGTAGGAGTGAGAAAAACATCACAGGGTGGTATTAATCAGAGGACCTGAATCATGATAGACAGTGAGTGGCAATGTATAATGGAGAAATGCACCACGGGGTGGTCAGCCTGGAGAGGTCAGGAAACATGCATTGGCAATGTAGGATAGGTTTCTGAAAAACATCGTGGGGTTGTGCGGATTGTAAGGCTTTCTAACAAGCCATTGACAAGTAGGAGAGAAAAAAACATCACAGGGTGGTATGACTCGGAGGGCCTGAATTAGGAAAGTCTGTGAGTGGCAATGTAGGATGGAGAAAAGCACCACGGGTTTGTCAGCATGGGGAGGCAAGGAAACATGAAGTGGCAATGTAGAATAGGTTTTGGATAAACATCACTGGGTGGTGCGCATTGTAAGGGTTTCTAACAGGCCATTCACTAGTAGGAGTGAAAACAACATCACGGGTGTTAATAATCAAAGGGCCTGATTTAGGATAGGCAGTGAGTGGCAATGTAGGATGGAGAAATGCACCACGTGGTGGTCAGCATGGGGAGGTCAGGAAACATGCAGAGGCAATGTAGGCTAGGTTTCTGATAAACATCACTGGGTGGTGCGCATTGTAAGGGTTTCTAACAGGCCATTCACTAGTAGGAGTGAGAAATACATCATGGTGTGGTGTGAATCGGAGGACCTGAATCAAGATAGACAGTGAGTGGCATTGTAGGATGGAGAAAAGCACCACGGGTTGGTGAGCATGGGGAGGTCAGGAAACATGCAATGGCAATTTAGGACAGGTTTCTGAAAAATATGGCAGGGTGGTGTGCATTGTAAGGGTTTGTAGCAGGCCATTCACCAGCAGGTGTGAGAAAAATATCACGGGTTGGTGTGAATCGGAGGGCCTGAATTAGGATAGGCAGTGAGTGGCAATGAAGAATGGAGGAAAGCACCACGGGGTGGTCAACAAGGGGAGGTCAGGAAAAATGCATTGGCAATGTAGGAATGGTTTCTGAAACACATCGCCTGGTGGTGTGCATTGTAAGGCTTCCTAACAGGCCATTCAGTAGTAGGAGTGAGAAGAACATCACGGGGTAGTATGAATCGGAGGGCCTAAATTAGGATAGGCAGTGAGTGGAAATGTAAAATGGAGAAAAGCACCATGGTGTGGTCAGCATGGGGAGGTCAGACAACTAGCATTGGCAATGTAGGATAGGTTTCTGAAAAACATAGCCGGGTGGTAGGCATTGTAAGGGTTTCTAACAGGCATTCACTAGTAGGAGTGAGAAAAACATCACGGGGTGGTGTGAATCGGAGGGCCTGAATCAGGATAGGCAGTGAGTGGCAGTGTAGGATGGAGAAAAGCACCACGGTGTGGCCCGAATGGGGAGGTCAGGAAACATGCAGTGGCTATGTAGCATAGGTTTCTGAAAAACATCGCGTGGTAGTGCGCATTGCAAGGGTTTCTAACAGGCCATTCACTAGTAGGAGTGAGAAATAAATCACGCTGTGGTGTGATTCGCAGGGCCTGAATCAAGTTAGACAGTGAGTGGCAATGTAGGATGGAGAAAACCACCATGGGTTGGTGAGTATTGGACGGTCAGGAAACATGCAATGGCAAATAAGATAGGTTTCTGAACAACATTGCGGAGTTGTGCGCATTGTATTGCTTTCTAACAAGCAATTCACAAGTAGGAGTGAAAAAAACATCACGGGGTGGTTTGAATCGGAGGGCCTGAATTTGAATAGGCTGTGAGTGGCAATGTAGGATGGAGAAAAGCACCACTAGTTGGTCATCATGGGGAGGCAAGGAAACATGCAGTGGCAATGTAAAATAGATTTCTAATAAACATCGCTGGGTGGTGCGCATTGTAAGGGTTTCTAACATGCCATTCACTAGTAGGAGTGAGAAAAACATCACAGGGTGGTTGAATCGGAGGGCCTGAATTAGAATAGGCATTGAGTGGCAATGTAGGATGGAGAAAAGCACCACAGGGTGGTCACCATGGGGAGGTCAGGAAACATGCAGTGACAATGTAGAATATGTTTCTGAAAAACATCGCCGGTTGGTGCGCATGGTAAGTCTCTCTAACAGGCCATTCACTAGTAAGAGTGAGAAAAACATCACGGGGTGGTGCTCATTGTAAGGGTTTCTAAGAGGTCATTCACTAGTCGTAGTGAGAACTACATCACGGGGTGGTGTGAATCGGAAGCCCTGAATCAGTATAGGCAGTGAGTGGCAACGTAGGATGGAGAAAAGCACCACGGGGTTTTCAGGATGGGGAGGTCAGGAAACATGCAGTGGCAATGTAAGATAGGTTTCTGAAAAACATCGCGGGGTGGTGAGCATTGTAAGGTTTTCTAACATGCCATTCACTAGTAGGAGTGAGAAAAACATCACGGGGTGGTGTGAATCAGATGTTCTGAATTAGGATAGGCAGTGAGTGGCAATGTAGCATGGAGAAAAGAACCACTTGGTGGTCAGGATGGAGAGGTCAGGAAATATAGATTGGCAATGTAGGATAGTTTTCTGAAAAACATCGCCTTGTGGTGCGCATTGTAAGGCTTTCTAACAGGCCATTCACAAGTAGGAGTGAAAAAAACATAACGGTGTGATATGAATCGGAGGGCATGAATTAGAATAGGCAGTGAGTGGCAATATAGGATGGAGAAAATCACCACGGGGTAGTCACCAAGTGGGGGTCAGGACACATGCAGAGGCAATGTAGGATAGTTTTCTGAAAAACTTCGCTTGTTGGGAGAATTGTAACGGTTTGTAACAGGCCATTCACTAGGAGGAGTGAGAAAAACATCACGGGGTGGTGTGAATCGAAGGCCATGAATTAGGATAGGCAGTGAGTGTCAATGTAGGATGGAGAAAAGCACCACAGGGTGGTCAGCATGGGGAGGTCAGGAAACATGCAGTGGCAATGTAGGATAGTTTTCTGAAAAACGTCACGTTGTGGTGCCCATTGTAATGTTTCTAACAGGCCATTCTCTAGTAGGAGTGAGAAAAACATTACGGGGTGGTGTGAATCAGAGGGCCTGAATCAGGATAGGCAGTGAGTGGCAATGTAGGATGGAGAAAAGAACCACGGGGTGGTCAGGATGGGGAGGTCAGGAAATATGCAGTGGCAATGTAGGATAGTTTTCTGAAAAACATTGTGGGGTGGGGCGGATATTAAGCTTTTCTAACAGGCCATTCACTAGTAGGAGTGAGAAATACATCATGGTGTGGTGTGAATCAGAGGGCCTGAATCAAGATAGACAGTGAGTTGCAATATCGGATGGAGAATAGCACCACGGGGTGGTCAGCATGGGGAGGTCAGGAAACATGCAGTGGCAATGTTGGATAGGTTTCTGAAAAACATCGCTGGGTGGTGCGCATTGTAAGGGTTTCTAACACGCCATTCACTAGTAGGAGTGAGAAAAACATCACGGGGTGGTGAGAATCGGAGGGCCTGAATTAGGAATGGCAGTGAGTGACAATGTAAAATGGAGAGAAGCACCACGGTGTGGTCAGCATGGGGAGGTCAGGAAACATGCAGTGGCAATTTAGGATACGTTTCTGAAAAACATCGCAGGGTCTTGCGCATTGTAAGGTTTTCTAACAGGCCACTCACTAGTAGGAGTGAGACATACATCACGGGGTGGTGTGAATCGGAAGCCCTGAATCAGGATAGGCAGTGAGTCGCAATGTAGGATGGAGAGAAGCACCATGGGGTGGTCAGCATATTGAGGTCAGGACACATGCTGTGGCAATGTAGCATAGGTTTCTGAAAAACATCGCTGGTTGTGAGAATTGAAAGGGTTTCAAACAGGCCATTCACTAGTAGGAGTGAGAAAAACATCATGGGGTGGTATTAATCAGAGGGCCTGAATCATGATAGGTAGTGAGTGGCAATGTACAATGGAGAAATGCACCAAGGGGTGGTCAGCATGTAGAGGTCAGGAATCATGCATTGGCAATGTAGGATAGGTTTCTGAAAAACATCGTGGAGTTGTGCGCATTTAACGAATTTCTAACAAGCCATTGACAAGTAGGAGAGAAAAAACCATCAAGGGGTTGGTGTGAATCGGAGGGCCTGAATTAGGAAAGGCTGTGAGTGGCAATGTAGGACGGAGAAAAGCACCACGGGTTTGTCATCATGGAGGAGGCAAGGAAACATGCAATGGCAATGTAGAATAGGTTTCGGATAAACATCACTGCGTGGTGCGCATTGTAAGAGTTTCTAACATGCCATTAACTAGTAGGAGTCAGAACAACATCACGGGGTCTTGTGAATCGAAGGGCCAGATTTAGAGTGGCAATGTAGGATGGAGAAAAGCACCATGGGGTGGTCAGCATGGGGAGTTCAGGAAACATGCAGTGTCAATATAGGATAGGTTTCTGATAAACATCACTGGGTGGTGCGCATTTTAAGGGTTTCTAACAGGTCATCCTCCAGTAGGAGTGAGAAATACATCATTATGTGGTGTGAATCGGAAGACCTGAATCAAGATAGACAGTGAGTGGCAATGTAGGATGGAGAAAAGCACCACGGGTTGGTGAGCATGGGGAGGTCAGGAAACATGCAATGGCAATGTAGGATAGGTTTCTGAAAAACATCGCGGGGTGGTGTGCATTGTAAGGGTTTGTAGCAGCACATTCACTTGTATGGGTGAGAAAAACATCACAGGTTGGTGTGAATCGGAGGGCCTGAATTAGGATAGGCAGTGAGTGGCAATGTAGGATGGAGAAAGGCACAACAGGGCGGTCAGCATGGGGAGGTCAGGAAACATGCAGTGGCAATGTAAGATACTTTTCTGAAAAACATCACGAGGTGGTGCGCATTGTAAGGGTTTCTAACAGGCCATTCACTAGTAGGAGTGAGAAAAACATCACGGTTTGGTGTCAATAGGATGTTCTGAATTAGGTAATCAGTGAGTGGCAATGTAGGATGGAGAAAAGCAACATGGGGTGGTCAGCATGGGGAGGTCAGGAAACATGCATTGGCAATGTAGAATATGTTTCTGAGAAACATCGCTGGGTGGTGCGCATGGTAAGTCTTTCTAACAGGCCATTCACTAGTAAGAGTGAGAAAAACATCACGGGGTGGTGCGTATTGTAAGGGTTTCTAACAGGCCATTCACTAGTAGGAGTGAGAACTACATCACGGGGTGGTGTGAATCGGAAGCCCTGAATCAGGATAGGCAGTGAGTGGCAATATAGGATGGAGAAAAGCACCACGGGGTTGTCAGGATGGGGAGGTCAGGAAACATGCAGTGGCAATGTAGGATAGGTTTCTGAAAAACATCGCGGGGTGGTTTGCATTGTAAGGGTTTGTAGCAGGCCATTCAATTGTAGGGGTGAGAAAAACATCACAGGTTGGTGTGAATCGAGGGCCTGAATTAGGATAGGCAGTGAGTGGCAATGTAGGATGGAGAAAAGCACAACAGGGCGGTCAGCATGTGGAGGTCAGGAAACATGCAGTGGCAATGTAAGATACTTTTCCGAAAAACATCACGAGGTGGTGCACATTGTAAGGGTTTCTAACAGGCCATTCACTAGTAGGAGTGAGAAAAACATCACGGGGTGGTGTGAATCGGAGGGTCTGAATTAGGATAGGCAGTAAGTGGCAATGTAGGATGGAGAAAAGCACCACGGGATGGTCAGCATAGGGAGGTCAGGACACATGCTGTGGCAATGTAGCATAGGTTTCTGTAAAACATCGTTGGGGGTGAGAATTGTAAGGGTTAATAACAGACCATTCACTAGTAGGAGTGAGAAAAACATCACAGGGTGGTATTAATCAGAGGACCTGAATCATGATAGACAGTGAGTGGCAATGTATAATGGAGAAATGCACCACGGGGTGGTCAGCCTGGAGAGGTCAGGAAACATGCATTGGCAATGTAGGATAGGTTTCTGAAAAACATCGTGGGGTTGTGCGGATTGTAAGGCTTTCTAACAAGCCATTGACAAGTAGGAGAGAAAAAAACATCACAGGGTGGTATGACTCGGAGGGCCTGAATTAGGAAAGTCTGTGAGTGGCAATGTAGGATGGAGAAAAGCACCACGGGTTTGTCAGCATGGGGAGGCAAGGAAACATGAAGTGGCAATGTAGAATAGGTTTTGGATAAACATCACTGGGTGGTGCGCATTGTAAGGGTTTCTAACAGGCCATTCACTAGTAGGAGTGAAAACAACATCACGGGGTGTTAATAATCGAAGGGCCTGATTTAGGATAGGCAGTGAGTGGCAATGTAGGATGGAGAAATGCACCACGTGGTGGTCAGCATGGGGAGGTCAGGAAACATGCAGAGGCAATGTAGGCTAGGTTTCTGATAAACATCACTGGGTGGTGCGCATTGTAAGGGTTTCTAACAGGCCATTCACTAGTAGGAGTGAGAAATACATCATGGTGTGGTGTGAATCGGAGGACCTGAATCAAGATAGACAGTGAGTGGCATTGTAGGATGGAGAAAAGCACCACGGGTTGGTGAGCATGGGGAGGTCAGGAAACATGCAATGGCAATTTAGGACAGGTTTCTGAAAAATATGGCAGGGTGGTGTGCATTGTAAGGGTTTGTAGCAGGCCATTCACCAGCAGGTGTGAGAAAAATATCACGGGTTGGTGTGAATCGGAGGGCCTGAATTAGGATAGGCAGTGAGTGGCAATGAAGAATGGAGGAAAGCACCACGGGGTGGTCAACAAGGGGAGGTCAGGAAAAATGCATTGGCAATGTAGGAATGGTTTCTGAAACACATCGCCTGGTGGTGTGCATTGTAAGGCTTCCTAACAGGCCATTCAGTAGTAGGAGTGAGAAGAACATCACGGGGTAGTATGAATCGGAGGGCCTAAATTAGGATAGGCAGTGAGTGGAAATGTAAAATGGAGAAAAGCACCATGGTGTGGTCAGCATGGGGAGGTCAGACAACTAGCATTGGCAATGTAGGATAGGTTTCTGAAAAACATAGCCGGGTGGTAGGCATTGTAAGGGTTTCTAACAGGCATTCACTAGTAGGAGTGAGAAAAACATCACGGGGTGGTGTGAATCGGAGGGCCTGAATCAGGATAGGCAGTGAGTGGCAGTGTAGGATGGAGAAAAGCACCACGGTGTGGCCCGAATGGGGAGGTCAGGAAACATGCAGTGGCTATGTAGCATAGGTTTCTGAAAAACATCGCGTGGTAGTGCGCATTGCAAGGGTTTCTAACAGGCCATTCACTAGTAGGAGTGAGAAATAAATCACGCTGTGGTGTGATTCGCAGGGCCTGAATCAAGTTAGACAGTGAGTGGCAATGTAGGATGGAGAAAACCACCATGGGTTGGTGAGTATTGGACGGTCAGGAAACATGCAATGGCAAATAAGATAGGTTTCTGAACAACATTGCGGAGTTGTGCGCATTGTATTGCTTTCTAACAAGCAATTCACAAGTAGGAGTGAAAAAAACATCACGGGGTGGTTTGAATCGGAGGGCCTGAATTTGAATAGGCTGTGAGTGGCAATGTAGGATGGAGAAAAGCACCACTAGTTGGTCATCATGGGGAGGCAAGGAAACATGCAGTGGCAATGTAAAATAGATTTCTAATAAACATCGCTGGGTGGTGCGCATTGTAAGGGTTTCTAACATGCCATTCACTAGTAGGAGTGAGAAAAACATCACAGGGTGGTTGAATCGGAGGGCCTGAATTAGAATAGGCATTGAGTGGCAATGTAGGATGGAGAAAAGCACCACAGGGTGGTCACCATGGGGAGGTCAGGAAACATGCAGTGACAATGTAGAATATGTTTCTGAAAAACATCGCCGGTTGGTGCGCATGGTAAGTCTCTCTAACAGGCCATTCACTAGTAAGAGTGAGAAAAACATCACGGGGTGGTGCTCATTGTAAGGGTTTCTAAGAGGTCATTCACTAGTCGTAGTGAGAACTACATCACGGGGTGGTGTGAATCGGAAGCCCTGAATCAGTATAGGCAGTGAGTGGCAACGTAGGATGGAGAAAAGCACCACGGGGTTTTCAGGATGGGGAGGTCAGGAAACATGCAGTGGCAATGTAAGATAGGTTTCTGAAAAACATCGCGGGGTGGTGAGCATTGTAAGGTTTTCTAACATGCCATTCACTAGTAGGAGTGAGAAAAACATCACGGGGTGGTGTGAATCAGATGTTCTGAATTAGGATAGGCAGTGAGTGGCAATGTAGCATGGAGAAAAGAACCACTTGGTGGTCAGGATGGAGAGGTCAGGAAATATAGATTGGCAATGTAGGATAGTTTTCTGAAAAACATCGCCTTGTGGTGCGCATTGTAAGGCTTTCTAACAGGCCATTCACAAGTAGGAGTGAAAAAAACATAACGGTGTGATATGAATCGGAGGGCATGAATTAGAATAGGCAGTGAGTGGCAATATAGGATGGAGAAAATCACCACGGGGTAGTCACCAAGTGGGGGTCAGGACACATGCAGAGGCAATGTAGGATAGTTTTCTGAAAAACTTCGCTTGTTGGGAGAATTGTAACGGTTTGTAACAGGCCATTCACTAGGAGGAGTGAGAAAAACATCACGGGGTGGTGTGAATCGAAGGCCATGAATTAGGATAGGCAGTGAGTGTCAATGTAGGATGGAGAAAAGCACCACAGGGTGGTCAGCATGGGGAGGTCAGGAAACATGCAGTGGCAATGTAGGATAGTTTTCTGAAAAACGTCACGTTGTGGTGCCCATTGTAATGTTTCTAACAGGCCATTCTCTAGTAGGAGTGAGAAAAACATTACGGGGTGGTGTGAATCAGAGGGCCTGAATCAGGATAGGCAGTGAGTGGCAATGTAGGATGGAGAAAAGAACCACGGGGTGGTCAGGATGGGGAGGTCAGGAAATATGCAGTGGCAATGTAGGATAGTTTTCTGAAAAACATTGTGGGGTGGGGCGGATATTAAGCTTTTCTAACAGGCCATTCACTAGTAGGAGTGAGAAATACATCATGGTGTGGTGTGAATCAGAGGGCCTGAATCAAGATAGACAGTGAGTTGCAATATCGGATGGAGAATAGCACCACGGGGTGGTCAGCATGGGGAGGTCAGGAAACATGCAGTGGCAATGTTGGATAGGTTTCTGAAAAACATCGCTGGGTGGTGCGCATTGTAAGGGTTTCTAACACGCCATTCACTAGTAGGAGTGAGAAAAACATCACGGGGTGGTGAGAATCGGAGGGCCTGAATTAGGAATGGCAGTGAGTGACAATGTAAAATGGAGAGAAGCACCACGGTGTGGTCAGCATGGGGAGGTCAGGAAACAGGCAGTGGCAATTTAGGATACGTTTCTGAAAAACATCGCAGGGTCTTGCGCATTGTAAGGTTTTCTAACAGGCCACTCACTAGTAGGAGTGAGACATACATCACGGGGTGGTGTGAATCGGAAGCCCTGAATCAGGATAGGCAGTGAGTCGCAATGTAGGATGGAGAGAAGCACCATGGGGTGGTCAGCATATTGAGGTCAGGACACATGCTGTGGCAATGTAGCATAGGTTTCTGAAAAACATCGCTGGTTGTGAGAATTGAAAGGGTTTCAAACAGGCCATTCACTAGTAGGAGTGAGAAAAACATCATGGGGTGGTATTAATCAGAGGGCCTGAATCATGATAGGTAGTGAGTGGCAATGTACAATGGAGAAATGCACCAAGGGGTGGTCAGCATGTAGAGGTCAGGAATCATGCATTGGCAATGTAGGATAGGTTTCTGAAAAACATCGTGGAGTTGTGCGCATTTAACGAATTTCTAACAAGCCATTGACAAGTAGGAGAGAAAAAACCATCAAGGGGTTGGTGTGAATCGGAGGGCCTGAATTAGGAAAGGCTGTGAGTGGCAATGTAGGACGGAGAAAAGCACCACGGGTTTGTCATCATGGAGGAGGCAAGGAAACATGCAATGGCAATGTAGAATAGGTTTCGGATAAACATCACTGCGTGGTGCGCATTGTAAGAGTTTCTAACATGCCATTAACTAGTAGGAGTCAGAACAACATCACGGGGTCTTGTGAATCGAAGGGCCAGATTTAGAGTGGCAATGTAGGATGGAGAAAAGCACCATGGGGTGGTCAGCATGGGGAGTTCAGGAAACATGCAGTGTCAATATAGGATAGGTTTCTGATAAACATCACTGGGTGGTGCGCATTTTAAGGGTTTCTAACAGGTCATCCTCCAGTAGGAGTGAGAAATACATCATTATGTGGTGTGAATCGGAAGACCTGAATCAAGATAGACAGTGAGTGGCAATGTAGGATGGAGAAAAGCACCACGGGTTGGTGAGCATGGGGAGGTCAGGAAACATGCAATGGCAATGTAGGATAGGTTTCTGAAAAACATCGCGGGGTGGTGTGCATTGTAAGGGTTTGTAGCAGCACATTCACTTGTATGGGTGAGAAAAACATCACAGGTTGGTGTGAATCGGAGGGCCTGAATTAGGATAGGCAGTGAGTGGCAATGTAGGATGGAGAAAGGCACAACAGGGCGGTCAGCATGGGGAGGTCAGGAAACATGCAGTGGCAATGTAAGATACTTTTCTGAAAAACATCACGAGGTGGTGCGCATTGTAAGGGTTTCTAACAGGCCATTCACTAGTAGGAGTGAGAAAAACATCACGGTTTGGTGTCAATAGGATGTTCTGAATTAGGTAATCAGTGAGTGGCAATGTAGGATGGAGAAAAGCAACATGGGGTGGTCAGCATGGGGAGGTCAGGAAACATGCATTGGCAATGTAGAATATGTTTCTGAGAAACATCGCTGGGTGGTGCGCATGGTAAGTCTTTCTAACAGGCCATTCACTAGTAAGAGTGAGAAAAACATCACGGGGTGGTGCGTATTGTAAGGGTTTCTAACAGGCCATTCACTAGTAGGAGTGAGAACTACATCACGGGGTGGTGTGAATCGGAAGCCCTGAATCAGGATAGGCAGTGAGTGGCAATATAGGATGGAGAAAAGCACCACGGGGTTGTCAGGATGGGGAGGTCAGGAAACATGCAGTGGCAATGTAGGATAGGTTTCTGAAAAACATCGCGGGGTGGTTTGCATTGTAAGGGTTTGTAGCAGGCCATTCAATTGTAGGGGTGAGAAAAACATCACAGGTTGGTGTGAATCGAGGGCCTGAATTAGGATAGGCAGTGAGTGGCAATGTAGGATGGAGAAAAGCACAACAGGGCGGTCAGCATGTGGAGGTCAGGAAACATGCAGTGGCAATGTAAGATACTTTTCCGAAAAACATCACGAGGTGGTGCACATTGTAAGGGTTTCTAACAGGCCATTCACTAGTAGGAGTGAGAAAAACATCACGGGGTGGTGTGAATCGGAGGGTCTGAATTAGGATAGGCAGTAAGTGGCAATGTAGGATGGAGAAAAGCACCACGGGATGGTCAGCATAGGGAGGTCAGGACACATGCTGTGGCAATGTAGCATAGGTTTCTGTAAAACATCGTTGGGGGTGAGAATTGTAAGGGTTAATAACAGACCATTCACTAGTAGGAGTGAGAAAAACATCACAGGGTGGTATTAATCAGAGGACCTGAATCATGATAGACAGTGAGTGGCAATGTATAATGGAGAAATGCACCACGGGGTGGTCAGCCTGGAGAGGTCAGGAAACATGCATTGGCAATGTAGGATAGGTTTCTGAAAAACATCGTGGGGTTGTGCGGATTGTAAGGCTTTCTAACAAGCCATTGACAAGTAGGAGAGAAAAAAACATCACAGGGTGGTATGACTCGGAGGGCCTGAATTAGGAAAGTCTGTGAGTGGCAATGTAGGATGGAGAAAAGCACCACGGGTTTGTCAGCATGGGGAGGCAAGGAAACATGAAGTGGCAATGTAGAATAGGTTTTGGATAAACATCACTGGGTGGTGCGCATTGTAAGGGTTTCTAACAGGCCATTCACTAGTAGGAGTGAAAACAACATCACGGGTGTTAATAATCGAAGGGCCTGATTTAGGATAGGCAGTGAGTGGCAATGTAGGATGGAGAAATGCACCACGTGGTGGTCAGCATGGGGAGGTCAGGAAACATGCAGAGGCAATGTAGGCTAGGTTTCTGATAAACATCACTGGGTGGTGCGCATTGTAAGGGTTTCTAACAGGCCATTCACTAGTAGGAGTGAGAAATACATCATGGTGTGGTGTGAATCGGAGGACCTGAATCAAGATAGACAGTGAGTGGCATTGTAGGATGGAGAAAAGCACCACGGGTTGGTGAGCATGGGGAGGTCAGGAAACATGCAATGGCAATTTAGGACAGGTTTCTGAAAAATATGGCAGGGTGGTGTGCATTGTAAGGGTTTGTAGCAGGCCATTCACCAGCAGGTGTGAGAAAAATATCACGGGTTGGTGTGAATCGGAGGGCCTGAATTAGGATAGGCAGTGAGTGGCAATGAAGAATGGAGGAAAGCACCACGGGGTGGTCAACAAGGGGAGGTCAGGAAAAATGCATTGGCAATGTAGGAATGGTTTCTGAAACACATCGCCTGGTGGTGTGCATTGTAAGGCTTCCTAACAGGCCATTCAGTAGTAGGAGTGAGAAGAACATCACGGGGTAGTATGAATCGGAGGGCCTAAATTAGGATAGGCAGTGAGTGGAAATGTAAAATGGAGAAAAGCACCATGGTGTGGTCAGCATGGGGAGGTCAGACAACTAGCATTGGCAATGTAGGATAGGTTTCTGAAAAACATAGCCGGGTGGTAGGCATTGTAAGGGTTTCTAACAGGCATTCACTAGTAGGAGTGAGAAAAACATCACGGGGTGGTGTGAATCGGAGGGCCTGAATCAGGATAGGCAGTGAGTGGCAGTGTAGGATGGAGAAAAGCACCACGGTGTGGCCCGAATGGGGAGGTCAGGAAACATGCAGTGGCTATGTAGCATAGGTTTCTGAAAAACATCGCGTGGTAGTGCGCATTGCAAGGGTTTCTAACAGGCCATTCACTAGTAGGAGTGAGAAATAAATCACGCTGTGGTGTGATTCGCAGGGCCTGAATCAAGTTAGACAGTGAGTGGCAATGTAGGATGGAGAAAACCACCATGGGTTGGTGAGTATTGGACGGTCAGGAAACATGCAATGGCAAATAAGATAGGTTTCTGAACAACATTGCGGAGTTGTGCGCATTGTATTGCTTTCTAACAAGCAATTCACAAGTAGGAGTGAAAAAAACATCACGGGGTGGTTTGAATCGGAGGGCCTGAATTTGAATAGGCTGTGAGTGGCAATGTAGGATGGAGAAAAGCACCACTAGTTGGTCATCATGGGGAGGCAAGGAAACATGCAGTGGCAATGTAAAATAGATTTCTAATAAACATCGCTGGGTGGTGCGCATTGTAAGGGTTTCTAACATGCCATTCACTAGTAGGAGTGAGAAAAACATCACAGGGTGGTTGAATCGGAGGGCCTGAATTAGAATAGGCATTGAGTGGCAATGTAGGATGGAGAAAAGCACCACAGGGTGGTCACCATGGGGAGGTCAGGAAACATGCAGTGACAATGTAGAATATGTTTCTGAAAAACATCGCCGGTTGGTGCGCATGGTAAGTCTCTCTAACAGGCCATTCACTAGTAAGAGTGAGAAAAACATCACGGGGTGGTGCTCATTGTAAGGGTTTCTAAGAGGTCATTCACTAGTCGTAGTGAGAACTACATCACGGGGTGGTGTGAATCGGAAGCCCTGAATCAGTATAGGCAGTGAGTGGCAACGTAGGATGGAGAAAAGCACCACGGGGTTTTCAGGATGGGGAGGTCAGGAAACATGCAGTGGCAATGTAAGATAGGTTTCTGAAAAACATCGCGGGGTGGTGAGCATTGTAAGGTTTTCTAACATGCCATTCACTAGTAGGAGTGAGAAAAACATCACGGGGTGGTGTGAATCAGATGTTCTGAATTAGGATAGGCAGTGAGTGGCAATGTAGCATGGAGAAAAGAACCACTTGGTGGTCAGGATGGAGAGGTCAGGAAATATAGATTGGCAATGTAGGATAGTTTTCTGAAAAACATCGCCTTGTGGTGCGCATTGTAAGGCTTTCTAACAGGCCATTCACAAGTAGGAGTGAAAAAAACATAACGGTGTGATATGAATCGGAGGGCATGAATTAGAATAGGCAGTGAGTGGCAATATAGGATGGAGAAAATCACCACGGGGTAGTCACCAAGTGGGGGTCAGGGCACATGCAGAGGCAATGTAGGATAGTTTTCTGAAAAACTTCGCTTGTTGGGAGAATTGTAACGGTTTGTAACAGGCCATTCACTAGGAGGAGTGAGAAAAACATCACGGGGTGGTGTGAATCGAAGGCCATGAATTAGGATAGGCAGTGAGTGTCAATGTAGGATGGAGAAAAGCACCACAGGGTGGTCAGCATGGGGAGGTCAGGAAACATGCAGTGGCAATGTAGGATAGTTTTCTGAAAAACGTCACGTTGTGGTGCCCATTGTAATGTTTCTAACAGGCCATTCTCTAGTAGGAGTGAGAAAAACATTACGGGGTGGTGTGAATCAGAGGGCCTGAATCAGGATAGGCAGTGAGTGGCAATGTAGGATGGAGAAAAGAACCACGGGGTGGTCAGGATGGGGAGGTCAGGAAATATGCAGTGGCAATGTAGGATAGTTTTCTGAAAAACATTGTGGGGTGGGGCGGATATTAAGCTTTTCTAACAGGCCATTCACTAGTAGGAGTGAGAAATACATCATGGTGTGGTGTGAATCAGAGGGCCTGAATCAAGATAGACAGTGAGTTGCAATATCGGATGGAGAATAGCACCACGGGGTGGTCAGCATGGGGAGGTCAGGAAACATGCAGTGGCAATGTTGGATAGGTTTCTGAAAAACATCGCTGGGTGGTGCGCATTGTAAGGGTTTCTAACACGCCATTCACTAGTAGGAGTGAGAAAAACATCACGGGGTGGTGAGAATCGGAGGGCCTGAATTAGGAATGGCAGTGAGTGACAATGTAAAATGGAGAGAAGCACCACGGTGTGGTCAGCATGGGGAGGTCAGGAAACATGCAGTGGCAATTTAGGATACGTTTCTGAAAAACATCGCAGGGTCTTGCGCATTGTAAGGTTTTCTAACAGGCCACTCACTAGTAGGAGTGAGACATACATCACGGGGTGGTGTGAATCGGAAGCCCTGAATCAGGATAGGCAGTGAGTCGCAATGTAGGATGGAGAGAAGCACCATGGGGTGGTCAGCATATTGAGGTCAGGACACATGCTGTGGCAATGTAGCATAGGTTTCTGAAAAACATTGCTGGTTGTGAGAATTGAAAGGGTTTCAAACAGGCCATTCACTAGTAGGAGTGAGAAAAACATCATGGGGTGGTATTAATCAGAGGGCCTGAATCATGATAGGTAGTGAGTGGCAATGTACAATGGAGAAATGCACCAAGGGGTGGTCAGCATGTAGAGGTCAGGAATCATGCATTGGCAATGTAGGATAGGTTTCTGAAAAACATCGTGGAGTTGTGCGCATTTAACGAATTTCTAACAAGCCATTGACAAGTAGGAGAGAAAAAACCATCAAGGGGTTGGTGTGAATCGGAGGGCCTGAATTAGGAAAGGCTGTGAGTGGCAATGTAGGACGGAGAAAAGCACCACGGGTTTGTCATCATGGAGGAGGCAAGGAAACATGCAATGGCAATGTAGAATAGGTTTCGGATAAACATCACTGCGTGGTGCGCATTGTAAGAGTTTCTAACATGCCATTAACTAGTAGGAGTCAGAACAACATCACGGGGTCTTGTGAATCGAAGGGCCAGATTTAGAGTGGCAATGTAGGATGGAGAAAAGCACCATGGGGTGGTCAGCATGGGGAGTTCAGGAAACATGCAGTGTCAATATAGGATAGGTTTCTGATAAACATCACTGGGTGGTGCGCATTTTAAGGGTTTCTAACAGGTCATCCTCCAGTAGGAGTGAGAAATACATCATTATGTGGTGTGAATCGGAAGACCTGAATCAAGATAGACAGTGAGTGGCAATGTAGGATGGAGAAAAGCACCACGGGTTGGTGAGCATGGGGAGGTCAGGAAACATGCAATGGCAATGTAGGATAGGTTTCTGAAAAACATCGCGGGGTGGTGTGCATTGTAAGGGTTTGTAGCAGCACATTCACTTGTATGGGTGAGAAAAACATCACAGGTTGGTGTGAATCGGAGGGCCTGAATTAGGATAGGCAGTGAGTGGCAATGTAGGATGGAGAAAGGCACAACAGGGCGGTCAGCATGGGGAGGTCAGGAAACATGCAGTGGCAATGTAAGATACTTTTCTGAAAAACATCACGAGGTGGTGCGCATTGTAAGGGTTTCTAACAGGCCATTCACTAGTAGGAGTGAGAAAAACATCACGGTTTGGTGTCAATAGGATGTTCTGAATTAGGTAATCAGTGAGTGGCAATGTAGGATGGAGAAAAGCAACATGGGGTGGTCAGCATGGGGAGGTCAGGAAACATGCATTGGCAATGTAGAATATGTTTCTGAGAAACATCGCTGGGTGGTGCGCATGGTAAGTCTTTCTAACAGGCCATTCACTAGTAAGAGTGAGAAAAACATCACGGGGTGGTGCGTATTGTAAGGGTTTCTAACAGGCCATTCACTAGTAGGAGTGAGAACTACATCACGGGGTGGTGTGAATCGGAAGCCCTGAATCAGGATAGGCAGTGAGTGGCAATATAGGATGGAGAAAAGCACCACGGGGTTGTCAGGATGGGGAGGTCAGGAAACATGCAGTGGCAATGTAGGATAGGTTTCTGAAAAACATCGCGGGGTGGTTTGCATTGTAAGGGTTTGTAGCAGGCCATTCAATTGTAGGGGTGAGAAAAACATCACAGGTTGGTGTGAATCGAGGGCCTGAATTAGGATAGGCAGTGAGTGGCAATGTAGGATGGAGAAAAGCACAACAGGGCGGTCAGCATGTGGAGGTCAGGAAACATGCAGTGGCAATGTAAGATACTTTTCCGAAAAACATCACGAGGTGGTGCACATTGTAAGGGTTTCTAACAGGCCATTCACTAGTAGGAGTGAGAAAAACATCACGGGGTGGTGTGAATCGGAGGGTCTGAATTAGGATAGGCAGTAAGTGGCAATGTAGGATGGAGAAAAGCACCACGGGATGGTCAGCATAGGGAGGTCAGGACACATGCTGTGGCAATGTAGCATAGGTTTCTGTAAAACATCGTTGGGGGTGAGAATTGTAAGGGTTAATAACAGACCATTCACTAGTAGGAGTGAGAAAAACATCACAGGGTGGTATTAATCAGAGGACCTGAATCATGATAGACAGTGAGTGGCAATGTATAATGGAGAAATGCACCACGGGGTGGTCAGCCTGGAGAGGTCAGGAAACATGCATTGGCAATGTAGGATAGGTTTCTGAAAAACATCGTGGGGTTGTGCGGATTGTAAGGCTTTCTAACAAGCCATTGACAAGTAGGAGAGAAAAAAACATCACAGGGTGGTATGACTCGGAGGGCCTGAATTAGGAAAGTCTGTGAGTGGCAATGTAGGATGGAGAAAAGCACCACGGGTTTGTCAGCATGGGGAGGCAAGGAAACATGAAGTGGCAATGTAGAATAGGTTTTGGATAAACATCACTGGGTGGTGCGCATTGTAAGGGTTTCTAACAGGCCATTCACTAGTAGGAGTGAGAAAAACATCACGGGGTGGTGTGAATCGGAGGGTCTGAATTAGGATAGGCAGTGAGTGGCAATGTAGGATGGAGAAAAGCACAACAGGGCGGTCAGCATGTGGAGGTCAGGAAACATGCAGTGGCAATGTAAGATACTTTTCCGAAAAACATCACGAGGTGGTGCACATTGTAAGGGTTTCTAACAGGCCATTCACTAGTAGGAGTGAGAAATAAATCACGCTGTGGTGTGATTCGCAGGGTCTGAATCAAGTTAGACAGTGAGTGGCAATGTAGGATGGAGAAAACCACCACGGGTTGTTGAGCATTGGATGGTCAGGAAACATGCAATGGCAAATAAGATAGGTTTCTGAACAACATCGCGGAGTTGTGCGCATTGTAATGCTTTCTAACAAGCCATTCACAAGTAGGAGTGAAAAAAACATCACGTCATCGTGTGAATCGGAGGACCGGAATTTGAATAGGCTGTGAGTGGCAATGTAGGATGGAGAAAAGCACCACTAGTTGGTCATCATGGGGAGGCAAGGAAACATGCAGTGGCAATGTAAAATAGATTTCTATTAAACATCGCTGGGTGGTGCGCATTGTAAGGGTTTCTAACATGCCATTCACTAGTAGGAGTGAGAAAAACATCACAGGGTGGTTGAATCGGAGGGCCTGAATTAGAATAGGCATTGAGTTGCAATGTAGGATGGAGAAAAGCACCACAGGGTGGTCAGCATGGGGAGGTCAGGAAACATGCAGTGGCAATGTAGGATAGGGTTCTGAAAAACATCGCGGGGTGGTGCGCATTGTATGGGTGTGTGTTACATTACATTCACTAGTAGGAGTGAGAAAAACATCACGGGGTGGTGCGCATAGTATGGGTGTGTGTTACATTACATTCACTACTAGGAGTGAGAAAAACATCACGGGGTGGTGTGATTCGGAGGGTCTGAATTAGGATAGGCAGTGAGTGGCAATGTAGGATGGAGAAAAGCACCGCGCGGTGGTCAGCATGGGGAGGTCAGGGAACATGCAGTGGCAATGTAGGATAGGTTTCTAAAAAACATCACGGGGTGGTGCGCATGGTATGGGTGTGTGTTACATTACATTCACTAGTAGGAGTGAGAAAAACATCATGGGGTGGTGCACATTGTATGGGTGTGTGTTACATTACATTCCCTAGTAGGAGTGAGAAAAACATCACGGGGTGGTATGAATCGGAGGGTCTGAATTAGGATAGGCAGTGAGTCGCAATGTAGGATGGAGAAAAGCACCGCGGGGTGGTCAGCATGGGGAGGTCAGGGAACATGCAGTGGCAATGTAGGTTAGGTTTCTGAAAAACATGGCGGGGTGGTGCGCATTGTATGGGTGTGTGTTACATTTCATTCACTAATAGGAGTGAGAAAAACATCACGGGGTGGTGCGCATTGTATGGGTGTGTGTTACATTACATTCACTAGTAGGAGTGAGAAAAACATCACGTGGTGTGTGAATCGGAGGGTCTGAATTAGGATAGGCAGTGAGTGTCAATGTATGATGGAGAAAAGCACCGCGGGGTGGTCAGCATGGGGATGTCAGGGATCATGCATGTGGCCATGTAGGATAGGTTTCTGAAAAACATCGTGGGGTGGTGCGCATTGTATGGGTGTGTGTTACATTACATTCACTAGTAGGAGTGAGAAAAACATCACGGGGTGGTGTGAATCGGAGGGTCTCAATTAGGATAGTCAGTGAGTGGCAATGTAGGATGGAGAAAAGCACCGCGGGGTGGTCAGCATGGGGAGGTCAGGGAACATGCAGTGGCAATGTAGGATAGGTTTCTGAAAAACATCGTGGGGTGGTGCGCATTGTATGGGTGTGTGTTACATTACATTCACTAGTAGGAGTGAGAAAAACATCGCGGGGTGGTGTGAATCGGAGGGTCTCAATTAGGATAGGCTGTGAGTGAAAATGTAGGATTGAGAAAAGCACCGCATGGTGGTCAGCATGGGGAGGTCAGGGAACATGCAGTGGCAAAGTAGGATAGGTTTCTGAAAAACATCGCGGGGTGGTGCGCATTGTATGGGTGTGTGTTACGTTACATTCACTAGTAGGAGTGAGATAAACATCACGGAGTGGTGTGAATCGGAGGGTCTGAATTAGGATAGGCAGTGAGTGGCAATGTAGGATGGAGAAAAGCACCGCGGGGTGGTCAGCATGGGGAGGTCAGGGAACATGCTGTGGCAATGTAGGATAGGTTTCTGAAAAACATCGCGGGGTGGTGGGCATTGTATGGGTGTGTGTTACATTACATTCACTAGTAGGAGTGAGAAAAACATCACCGGGTGGTGTGAATCGGAGCGTCTGAATTAGGATAGGCAGTGAGTGGCAATGTAGGATGGAGAAAAGCACCGCGGGGTGGTCAGCATGGGGAGGTCAGGGAACATGCTGTGGCAATGTAGGATAGGTTTCTGAAAAACATCGCGGGGTGGTGCGCAACGTATGGGTGTGTGTTACATTACATTCACTAGTAGGAGTGAGAAAAACATCACGGGGTGGTGCGCATTGTATGGGTGTGTGTTACATTACATTCACTACTAGGAGTGAAAAAAAAAAAAACGGGGTGGTGTGAATCAGAGGGTCTGAATTAGGATAGGCAGTGAGTGGCAATGTAGGATGGAGAAAAGCACCGCGGGTTGGTCAGCATGGGGAAGTCAGGGAACATGCAGTGGCAATGTAGGATAGGTTTCTGAAAAACATCGCGGGGTGCTGCGCATTGTATGGGTTTGTGTTACATTGCATTCACTAGTAGGAGTGAGAAAAACATCACGGGGTGGTGTGAATCAGATGTTCTGAATTAGGATAGGCAGTGAGTGGCAATGTAGCATGGAGAAAAGAACCACGTGTTGGTCAGGATGGAGAGGTCAGGAAATATAGATTGGCAATGTAGGATAGTTTTCTGAAAAACATCGCCTTGTGGTGCGCATTGTAAGGCTTTCTAACAGGCCATTCACAAGTAGGAGTGAAAAAACATCACGGTGTGATATGAATCGGAGGGGATAAATTAGAATAGGCAGTGAGTGGCAATATAGAATGGAGAAAATCACCACGGGGTAGTCACCAAGGGTACGTCAGGACACATGCAGAGGCAATGTAGGATAGTTTTCTGAAAAACTTCGCTTGTTGGGAGAATTGTAACGGTTTGTAGCAGGCCATTCACTAGTAGGAGTGAGAAAAACATCACGGGTTGGTGTGAATCGAAGGCCATGAATTAGGATAGGCAGTGAGTGGCAATGTAGGATGGAGAAAAGCACCACAGGGTGGTCAGCATGGGGAGGTCAGGAAACATGCAGTGGCAATGTAGGATAGTTTTCTGAAAAACGTCACGTTGTGGTGCCCATTGTAATGTTTCTAACAGGCCATTCTCTAGTAGGAGTGAGAAAAACATCACGGGGTGGTGTGAATCAGAGGGCCTGAATCAGGATAGGCAGTGAGTGGCAATGTAGGATGGAGAAAAGAACCACGGGGTGGTCAGGATGGGGAGGTCAGGAAATATGCAGTGGCAATGTAGGATAGTTTTCTGAAAAACATTGTGGGGTGGGGCAGATATTAAGCTTTTCTAACAGGCCATTCACTAGTAGGAGTGAGAAATACATCATGGTGTGGTGTGAATCAGAGGATAGGCAGTGAGTGGCAATGTAGGATGGAGAAAAGCACTGCGGGATGGTCAGCATAGGCAGGTCAGGGAACATGCAGTGGCAATGTAGGATAGTTTCTGAAAAACATCACGGGGTGGTGCGCCATGTATGCGTGTGTGTTATATTACATTCACTAGTAGGAGTGAGAAAAACATCACGGGGTGGTGTGATTCGGAGGGTCTGAATTAGCATAGGCAGAGAGTGGCAATGTAGGATGGAGAAAAGCACCGCGGGGTGGTCAGCATGGGGAGGTCAGGGAACATGCAGTGGCAATGTAGGATAGGTTTCTGAAAAACATCGCGGGGTGGTGCGCATTTTATGGGTGTGTGTTATATTACATTCACTAGTAGGAGTGACAAAAACATCGCGGGGTGGTGTGAATCGGAGGGTCTGAATTAGGATAGGCAGTGAGTGGCAATGTAGGATGGAGAAAAGCACCGCGGGGTGGTCAGCATGGGGAGGTCAGGGAACATGCCGTGGCAATGTAGGATAGGTTTCTGAAAAACATCGCGGGGTGGTGCGCATTGTATGGGTGTGTGTTACATTACATTCACTAGTAGGAGTGAGAAAAACATCACGGGGTGGTGTGAATCGGAGGGTCTGAATTAGGATAGGCAGTGAGTGGCAATGTAGGATGGAGAAAAGCACCGCGGGATGGTCAGCATGGGCAGGTCAGGGAACATGCAGTGGCAATGTAGGATAGTTTCTGAAAAACATCACGGGGTGGTGCGCCATGTATGCGTGTGTGTTATATTACATTCACTAGTAGGAGTGAGAAAAACATCACGGGGTGGTGTGATTCGGAGGGTCTGAATTAGGATAGGCAGTGAGTGGCAATGTAGGATGGAGAAAAGCACCGCGGGGTGGTCAGCATGGTGACGTCAGGGAACATGCAGTGGCAATGTAGGATGGGTTTCTGAAAAACATCGCGGGGTGGTGGGCATTGTATGGGTGTGTGTTACATTACATTCACTAGTAGGAGTGAGAAAAACATCATGGGGTGGTTTGATTCGGAGGGTCTGATATAGGATAGGCATTGAGTGGCAATGTAGGATGGAGAAAAGCACTGCGGGGTGGTCAGCATGGGGAGGTCAGGGAACATGCAGTGGCAATGTAGGATAGGTTTCTGAAAAACATCGCGGGGTGCTGCGCATGGTATGGGTGTGTGTTACATTACATTCACTAGTAGGAGTGAGAAAAACATCATGGGGTGGTGCGCATTGTATGGGTGTGTGTTACATTACATTCACTACTAGGAGTGAGAAAAACATCACGGGGTGGTGTGAATCGGAGGGTCTGAATTAGGATAGGCACTGAGTAGCAATGTAGGATGGAGAAAAGCACCGCGGGTTGGTCAGCATGGGGAAGTCAGGGAACATGCAGTGGCAATGTAGGATAGGTTTCTGAAAAACATCGCGGGGTGGTGCGCATTGTATGGGTGTGTTTTACATTACATTCACTAGTAGGAGTGAGAAAAACATCGCGGGGTGGTGCGCATTGTATGGGTGTGTGTTACATTACATTCACTACTAGGAGTGAGAAAAACATCACGGGGTGGTGTGAATCGGAGGGTCTGAATTAGGATAGGCAGTGAGTGGCAATGTAGGATGGAGAAAAGCACCGCGGGGTGGTCAGCATGGGCAGGTCAGGGAACATGCAGAGGCAATGTAGGATAGTTTGAAAAACATCACGGGGTGGTGCGCATTGTATGCGTGTGTGTTATATTACATTCACTAGTAGGAGTGAGAAAATCATCACGGGGTGGTGTGATTCAGAGGGTCTGAATTAGGATAGGCAGTGAGTGGCAATGTAGGATGGAGAAAAGCACCGCGAGGTGGTCAGCATGTGGAGGTCAGGGAACATGCAGTGGCAATGTAGGATAGGTTTCTGAAAAACATCGCGGGGTGGTGCGCATTGTATGGGTGTGTGTTACATTACATTCATTAGTAGGAGTGAGAAAAACATCACGGGTTGGTGCGCATTGTATGGGTGTGTGTTACATTACATTCACTAGTAGGAGTGAGAAAAACATCACGGGGTGGTATGAATCGGAGGGTCTGAATTAGGATAGGCAGTGAGTGGCAATGAAGAATTTAGAAAAGCACCACGGGGTGGTCAACATGGGGAGGTCAGGAAACATGCAGTGGCAATGTAGGATTGGTTTATGAAAAACATCGCGGGGTGGTTTGCATTGTAAGGGTTTGTAGCAGGCCATTCAATTGTAGGGCTGAGAAAAATACCACAGGTTGGTGTGAATCGAGGGCCTGAATTAGAATAGGCAGTGAGTGGCAATGAAGAATTTAGAAAAGCACCACGGAGTGGTCAACATGGGGAGGTCAGGAAACATGCAGTGGCAATGTAGGATAGGTTTCTGAAAAACATCGCGGGCTGGTTTGCATTGTAAGGGTTTGTAGCAGGCCATTCACTAGTAGGAGTGAGAAAAACATCACGGTCTGGTGTGAATAAGATGTTCTGAATTAGGTAATCAGTGAGTGGCAATGTAGGATGGAGAAAAGCAACATGGGGTGGTCAGCATGGGAAGGTCAGGAAACATGCATTGGCAATGTAGAATATGTTTCTGAAAAACTTCGCCGGGTGGTGCGCATGGTAAGTCTCTCTAACAGGCTATTCACTAGTAAGAGTGAGAGAAACATCACGGGTTGTTGCGCATTGTAAGGGTTTCTAACAGGCCATTCACTAGTAGGAGTGAAAACTACATCACGGGGTGGTGTGAATCGGAAGCCCTGAATCAGGATAGGCAGTGAGTGGCAATGTAGGATGGAGAAAAGCACCACGGGATGGACAGCATAGGGAGGTCAGGACACATGCTGTGGCAATGTAGAATAGGTTTCTGTAAAACATCGTTGGGGGTGAGAATTGTAAGGGTTAATAACAGACCATTCACTAGTAGGAGTGAGAAAAACATCACAGGGTGGTATTAATGAGAGGACCTGAATCATGATAGGCAGTGAGTGGCAATGTATAATGGAGAAATGCACCACGGGGTGGTCAGCCTGGAGAGGTCAGGAAACATGCATTGGCAATGTAGGATAGGTTTCTGAAAAACATCGTGGGGTTGTGCGGATTGTAAGGCTTTCTAACAAGCCATTGACAAGAAGGAGAGAAAAAAACATCACAGGGTGGTATGACTCGGAGGGCCTGAATTAGGAAAGGCTGTGAGTGGCAATGTAGGATGGAGAAAAGCACCACGGGTTTGTCAGCATGGGGAGGCAAGGAAACATGCAGTGGCAATGTAGAATAGGTTTTGGATATACATCACTGCGTGGTGCGCATTGTAAGGGTTTCTAACAGGCCATTCACTAGTAGGAGTGAAAACAACATCACGGGGTGTTAATAATCGAAGGGCCTGATTTAGGATAGGCAGTGAGTGGCAATGTAGGATGGAGAAATGCACCACGGGGTGGTCAGCATGGGGAGGTCAGGAAACATGCAGTTGCAATGTAGGCTAGGTTTCTGATAAACATCACTGGGTGGTGCGCATTGTAAGGGTTTCTAACAGGCCATTCACTAATAGGAGTGAGAAATACATCATGGTGTGGTGTGAATCGGAGGACCTGAATCAAGATAGACAGTGAGTGGCATTGTAGGATGGAGAAAAGCACCACGGGTTGGTGAGCATGGGGAGGTCAGGAAACATGCAATGGCAATTTAGGATAGGTTTCTGAAAAATATGGCGGGGTAGTGTGCATTGTAAGGGTTTGTAGCAGGCCATTCACCAGTAGGTGTGAGAAAAATATCACGGGTTGGTGTGAATCGGAGGGCCTGAATTAGGATAGGCAGTGAGTGGCAATGAAGAATGGAGGAAAGCACCACGGGGTGGTCAAAAAGGGGAGGTCAGGAAAAATGCATTGGCAATGTAGGAATGGTTTCTGAAACACAACGCCTGGTGGTGTGCATTGTAAGGCTTCCTAACAGGCCATTCAGTAGTAGGAGTGAGAAGAACATCACGGGGTAGTATGAATCGGAGGGCCTAAATTAGGATAGGCAGTGAGTGGAAATGTAAAATGGAGAAAAGCACCATGGTGTGGTCAGCATGGGGAGGTCAGACAACTAGCATTGGCAATGTAGGATAGGTTTCTGAAAAACATAGCAGGGTGGTAGGCATTGTAAGGGTTTCTAACAGGCATTCACTAGTAGGAGTGAGAAAAACATCACGGGGTGGTGTGAATCGGAGGGTCTGAATTAGGATAGGCAGTGAGTGGCAATGTAGGATGGAGAAAAGCACCGCGGGGTGGTCAGCATGGGCAGGTCAGGGAACATGCAGTGGCAATGTAGGATAGTTTCTGAAAAACATCACGGGGTGGTGCGCCATGTATGCGTGTGTGTTATATTACATTCACTAGTAGGAGTGAGAAAAACATCACGGGGTGGTGTGATTCGGAGGGTCTGAATTAGGATAGGCAGTGAGTAGCAATGTAGGATGGAGAAAAGCACCGTGAGGTGGTCAGCATGGGGAGGTCAGGGAACATGCAGTGGCAATGTAGGATAGGTTTCTGAAAAACATCGCGGAGTGGTGCGCATTTTATGGGTGTGTGTTATATTACATTCACTAGTAGGAGTGACAAAATCATCGCGGGGTGGTGTGAATCGGAGGGTCTGAATTAGGATAGGCAGTGAGTGGCAATGTAGGATGGAGAAAAGGACCGCGGGGTGGTCAGCATGGGGAGGTCAGGGAACATGCAGTGGCAATGTAGGATAGGTTTCTGAAAAACATCGCGGGGTGGTGCGCATTGTATGGGTGTGTGTTACATTACATTCACTAGTAGGAGTGAGAAAAACTTCACGTGGTGGTGTGAATCGGAGGGTCTGAATTAGGATAGGCAGTAAGTGGCAATGTAGGATGGAGAAAAGCAGCGCGGGGTGGTCAGCATGGGGAGGTGAGGGAACATGCAGTGGCAATGTAGGATAGGTTTCTGAAAAACATCGCGGGGTGGTGCGCGTTGTATGGGTGTGTGTTACATTACATTCACTAGTAGGAGTGAGAAAAACATCACGGGGTGGTGCGCATTGTATGGGTGTGTGTTACATTACATTCACTGGTAGGAGTGAGAAAATCATCATGGGGTGGTGTGAATCAGAGGGTCTGAATTAGGATAGGCAGTGAGTGGCAATGTAGGATGGAGAAAAGCACCGCGGGGTGGTCAGAATGGGGAGGTCAGGGAACATGCAGTGGCAATGTAGAATAGGTTTCTGAAAAACATCGCGGGGTGGTTCGCATTGTATGGGTGTGTGTTACATTACATTCACTAGTAGGAGTGAGAAAAACATCACGGGCTGGTGCGCACTCTATGTGTGTGTGTTACATTACATTCACTAGTATGAGTGAGAAAAACATCAGGGGGTGGTGTGATTCGGAGGGTCTGAATTAGGATAGGCAGTGAGTGGCAATGTAGGATGGAGAAAAGCACCGCCGGGTGGTCAGCATGGGCAGGTCAGGGAACATGCAGTGGGAATGTAGGATAGGTTTCAGAAAAACATCACGGGGTGGTGGGCATTGTATGGGTGTGTGTTACATTACATTCACTAGTAAGAGTGAGAAAAACATCACGGGGTGGTGTGATTCGGAGGGTCTGAAATAGGATAGGCAGTGAGTGGCAATGTAGGATGGAGAAAAGCACCGCGGGGTTGTCAGCATGGGGAGGTCAGGGAACATGCAGTGGCAATGTAGGATAGGTTTCTGAAAAACATCGTGGGGTGGTGCGCATTTTGTGGGTGTGTGTTACATTACATTCACTAGTAGGAGTGAGAAAAACATCACGGGGTGGTGCGCATTGAATGGGTGTGTGTTACATTACATTCACTACTAGGAGTGAGAAAAACAACACGGCGTGGTGTGAATCGGAGGATCTGAATTAGGATAGTCAGTGAGTGGCAATGTAGGATGGAGAAAAGCACCGCGGGGTGGTCAGCATGGGGAGGTCAGGGAACATGCAGTGGCAATGTAGGATAAGTTTCTGAAAAACATCGCGGGGTGGTGCGCATTGTATGGGTGTGTGTTACATTACATTCACTAGTAGGAGTGAGAAAAACATCGCGGGGTGGTGTGAATCGGAGGGTCTCAATTAGGATAGGTTGTGAGTGGCAATGTAGGATGAAGAAAAGCACCGCGGGGTGGTCAGCATGGTGAGGTCAGGGAACATGCAGTGGCAATGTAGGATAGGTTTCTGAAAAACATCGCGGGGTGGTGTGCATTGTATGGGTGTGTGTTACATTACATTCACTAGTAGGAGTGAGATAAACATCACAGGGTGGTGTGAATCGGAGGGTCTGAATTAGGATAGGCAGTGAGTGGCAATGTAGGATGGAGAAAAACACCGCGGGGTGGTCAGCATGGTGAGGTCAGGGAACAAGCAGTGGCAATGTAGGATAGGTTTCTGAAAAATATCGCGGGGTGGTGGGCATTGTATGGGTGTGTGTTACATTACATTCACTACTAGGAGTGAGAAAAACATCACGGGGTGGTGTGAATCGGAGGGTCTGAATTAGGATAGGCACTGAGTAGCAATGTAGGATGGAGAAAAGCACTGCGGGTTGGTCAGCATGGGGAAGTGAGGGAACATGCAGTGGCAATGTAGGATAGGTTTCTGAAAAACATCGCGGGGTGGTGCACATTGTATGGGTGTGTGTTACATTACATTCACTAGTAGGAGTGAGAAAAACATCGCGGGGTGGTGCGCATTGTATGGGTGTGTGTTACATTACATTCACTACTAGGAGTGAGAAAAACATCACGGGGTGGTGTGATTCGGAGGGTCTGAATTAGGATAGGCAGTGAGTGGCAATGTAGGATGGAGAAAAGCACCGCGGGGTGGTCAGCATGGGCAGGTCAGGGAACATGCAGAGGCAATGTAGGATAGTTTCTGAAAAACATCACGGGGTGGTGCGCATTGTATGCGTGTGTGTTATATTACATTCACTAGTAGGAGTGAGAAAAACATCACGGGGTGGTGTGATTCAGAGGGTCTGAATTAGGATAGGCAGTGACTGGCAATATAGGATGGAGAAAAGCACCGCTAGGTGGTCAGCATGTGGAGGTCAGGGAACATGCAGTGGCAATGTAGGATAGGTTTCTGAAAAACATCGCGGGGTGGTGCGCATTGTATGGGTGTGTGTTACATTACATTCACTAGAAAGAGTGAGAAAAACATCGCGGGGTGGTGTGAATCGGAGGGTCTCAATTAGGATAGGCTGTGAGTGGCAATGTAGGATTGAGAAAAGCACCGTGGGGTGGTCAGCATGGGGAGGGCAGGGAACATGCAGTGGCAATGTAGGATAGGTTTCTGAAAAATATCGCGGGGTGGTGCGCATTGTATGGGTGTGTGTTACATTACATTCACTAGTGGGAGTGAGATAAACATCACGGGGTGGTGTGAATCAGAGGGTCTGAATTAGGATAGGCAGTGAGTGGCAATGTAGGATGGAGAAAAGCACCGCGGGGTGGTCAGCAGGGTGAGGTCAGGTAACATGCAGGGGCAATATAGGATAGGTTTCTGAAAAACATCGCGGGGTGGTGGGCATTGTATGGGTGTGTGTTACATTACATTCACTAGTAGGAGTGAGAAAAACATCATGGGGTGGTGGAATTGGAGGGTCTGAAATAGGATAGGCATTGAGTGGCAATGTGGATGGAGAAAAGCACTGCGGGGTGGTCAGCATGGGGAGGTCAGGGAACCTGCAGTGGCAATGTAGGATAGGTTTCTGAAAAACATCGCGGGGTGGTGCGCATCGTATGGGTGTGTGTTACATTACATTCACTAGTAGGAGTGAGAAAAACCTCATGGGTGGTGCGCATTGTATGGGTGTGTGTCACATTACATTCACTACTAGGAGTGAGAAAAACATCACGGGGTGCTGTGAATCGGAGGGTCTGAATTAGGATAGGCCGTGAGTGGCAATGTAGGATGGAGAAAAGCACCGCGGTTTGGTCAGCATGGGGAGGTCAGGGAACATGCAGTGGCAATGTAGGATAGGTTTCTGAAAAACATCGCGGGGTGGTGCGCATTGTATGGGTGTGTGTTACAATACATTCACTAGTAGGAGTGAGAAAAAATTCGCGGGGTGGTGTGAATCGGAGGGTCTCAATTAGGATAGGTTGTGAGTGGCAATGTAGGATGGAGAAAAGCACCGCGGGGTGGTCAGCATGGTGAGGTCAGGGAACATGCAGTGGCAATGTAGGATAGGTTTCTGAAAAACATCGCGGGGTGGTGCGCATTGTATGGGTGTGTGTTACATTACATTCACTAGTAGGAGTGAGATAAACATCACAGGGTGGTGTGAATCGGAGGGTCTGAATTAGGATAGGGAGTGAGTGGCAATGTAGGAATTAGAAAAGCACAGCGGGGTGGTCAGCATTGTGAAGTCAGGGAACATGCAGGGGCAATGTAGGATAGGTTTCTGAAAAACTTCGCGCGGTGGTGGGCATTGTATGGGTGTGTGTTACATTACATTCACTAGTAGGAGTGAGAAAAATATCGCGGGGTGGTGCGCATTGTATGGGTGTGTGTTACATTACATTCACTACTAGGAGTGAGAAAAACATCACGGGGTGGTGTGAATCGGAGGGTCTGAATTAGGATAGGCACTGAGTAGCAATGTAGGATGGAGAAAAGCACTGCGGGTTGGTCAGCATGGGGAAGTCAGGGAACATGCAGTGGCAATGTAGGATAGGTTTCTGAAAAACATCGCGGGGTGGTGCACATTGTATTGGTGTGTGTTACATTACATTCACTAGTAGGAGTGAGAAAAACATCGCGGGGTGGTGCGCATTGTATGGGTGTGTGTTACATTACATTCACTACTAGGAGTGAGAAAAACATCACGGGGTGGTGTGATTCGGAGGGTCTGAATTAGGATAGGCAGTGAGTGGCAATGTAGGATGGAGAAAAGCACCGCGGGGTGGTCAGCATGGGCAGGTCAGGGAACATGCAGAGGCAATGTAGGATAGTTTCTGAAAAACATCACGGGGTGGTGCGCATTGTATGCGTGTGTGTTATATTACATTCACTAGTAGGAGTGAGAAAAACATCACGGGGTGGTGTGATTCAGAGGGTCTGAATTAGGATAGGCAGTGACTGGCAATGTAGGATGGAGAAAAGCACCGCTAGGTGGTCAGCATGTGGAGGTCAGGGAACATGCAGTGGCAATGTAGGATAGGTTTCTGAAAAACATCGCGGGGTGGTGCGCATTGTATGGGTGTGTGTTACATTACATTCATTAGTTGGAGTGAGAAAAACATCACGGGTTGGTGCGCATTGTATGGGTGTGTGTTACATTACATTCACTAGTAGGAGTGAGAAAAACATCACGGGGTGGTGTGAATCGGAGGGTCTGAATTAGGATAGGCAGTGAGTGGCAATGTAGGATGGAGAAAAGCACCGCGGGGTGGTCAGCATGGGGACTTCAGGGAACATGCAGTGGCAATGTAGGATAGGTTTCTGAAAAACATCGGGGGGTGGTGCGCATTGTATGGGTGTGTGTTACATTACATTCACTAGTAGGAGTGAGAAAAAAATCACGGGGTGGTGCGCATTGTATGGGTGTGTGTTACATTACATTCACTAGTAGGAGTGAGAAAAACATCACGGGGTGGTGTGAATCGGAGGGTCTGAATTAGAATAGGCAGTGAGTGGCAATGTAGGATGGAGAAAAGCACCGCGGGGTGGACAGCATGGGGAGGTCAGGGAACATGCTGTGGCAATGTAGGATAGGTTTCTGAAAAACATCGCGGGGTGGTGGGCATTGTATGGGTGTGTGTTACATTACATTCACTAGTAAGAGTGATAAAAACATCACGGGGTGGTGTGATTCGGAGGGTCTGAATTAGGATAGGCAGTGAGTGGCAAATGTAGGATGGAGAAAAGCACCGCGGGTTGCTCAGCATGGGGAGGTCAGGGAACATGCAGTGGCAATGTAGGATAGGTTTCTGAAAAACATCGTGGGGTGGTGCACATTGTATGGGTGTGTGTTACATTACATTCACTAGTAGGAGTGAGAAATACATCGCGGGGTGGTGCGCATTGTATGGGTGTGTGTTACATTACATTCACTACTAGGAGTGAGAAAAACATCACGGGGTGGTGTGATTCGGAGGGTCTGAATTAGGATAGGCAGTGAGTGGCAATGTAGGATGGAGAAAAGCACCGCGGGGTGGTCAGCATGGGCAGGTCAGGGAACATGCAGAGGCAATGTAGGATAGTTTCTGAAAAACATCACGGGGTGGTGCGCATTGTATGCGTGTGTGTTATATTACATTCACTAGTAGGAGTGAGAAAAACATCACGGGGTGGTGTGATTCAGAGGGTATGAATTAGGATAGGCAGTGACTGGCAATGTAGGATGGAGAAAAGCACCGCTAGGTGGTCAGCATGTGGAGGTCAGGGAACATGCAGTGGCAATGTAGGATAGGTTTCTGAAAATCATCGCGGGGTGGTGCGCATTGTATGGGTGTGTGTTACATTACATTCATTAGTTGGAGTGAGAAAAACATCACGGGTTGGTGCGCATTGTATGGGTGTGTGTTACATTACATTCACTAGTAGGAGTGAGAAAAACATCACGGGGTGGTGTGAATCGGAGGGTCTGAATTAGGATAGGCAGTGAGTGGCAATGTAGGATGGAGAAAAGCACCGCCGGGTGGTCAGCATGGGGAGGTCAGGGAACATGCAGTGGCAATGTAGGATAGGTTTCTGAAAAACATCGCGGGGTGGTGGCCATTGTATGGGTGTGTGTTACATTACATTCACTAGTAAGAGTGATAAAAACATCACGGGGTGGTGTGAATCGGAGGGTCTGAATTAGGATAGTCAGTGAGTGGCAATGTAGGATGGAGAAAAGCACCGCGGGGTGGTCAGCATAGGGAGGTCAGGGAACATGCAGTGGCAATGTAGGATAGGTTTCTGAAAAACATCGCGGGGTGGTGCGCATTGTATGGGTGTGTGTTACATTACATTCACTAGAAGGAGTGAGAAAAACATCGCGGTGTGGTGTGAATCGGAGGGTCTCAATTAGGTTAGGCTGTGAGTGGCAATGTAAGATTGAGAAAAGCACCGCGGGGTGGTCAGCATGGGGAGGTCTGGGAACATGCCGTGGCAATGTAGGATAGGTTTCTGAAAAATATCGCGGGGTGGTGCGCATTGTATGGGTGTGTGTTACATTACATTCACTAGTAGGAGTGAGAAAAACATCACGGGGTGGTGCGCATTGTATGGGTGTGTGTTACATTACATTCACTACTAGGAGTGAGAAAAACATCACGGGGTGGTGTGATTCGGAGGGTCTGAATTAGGATAGGCAGTGAGTCGCAATGTAGGATGGAGAAAAGCACCGCGGGGTGGTCAGCATGGGGAGCTCAGGGAACATGCAGTGGCAATGTAGGATAGGTTTCTGAAAAACATGGCGGTGTGGTGCGCATTGTATGGGTGTGTGTTACATTTCATTCACTAGTAGGAGTGAGAAAAACATCACGGGGTGGTGCGCATTGTATGGGTGTATGTTACATTGCATTCACTAGTAGGAGTGAGAAAAACATCACGGGGTGGTGTGAATCGGAGGGTCTGAATTAGGATAGGCAGTGAGTGGCAATGTAGGATGGAGAAAAGCACCGCGGGGTGGTCAGCATGGGCAGGTCAGGGAACGTGCAGTGGCAATGTAGGATAGTTTCTGAAAAACATCACGGGGTGGTGCGCCATGTATGCGTGTGTGTTATATTACATTCACTAGTAGGAGTGAGAAAAACATCACGGGGTGGTGTGATTCGGAGGGTCTGAATTAGGATAGGCAGTGAGTGGCAATGTAGGATGGAGAAAAGCACCGCGGGGTGGTCAGCATGGGGAGGTCAGGGAACATGCAGTGGCAATGTAGGATAGGTTTCTGAAAAACATCGCGGGGTGGTGCGCATTTTATGGGTGTGTGTTATATTACATTCACTAGTAGGAGTGACAAAAACATCGCGGGGTGGTGTGAATCGGAGGGTCTGAATTAGGATAGGCAGTGAGTGGCAATGTAGGATGGAGAAAAGCACCGCGGGGTGGTCAGCATGGGGAGGTCAGGGAACATGCAGTGGCAATGTAGGATAGGTTTCTGAAAAACATCGCGGGGTGATGCGCATTGTATGGGTGTGTGTTACATTACATTCACTAGTAGGAGTGAGAAAAACATCACGGGGTGGTGCGCATTGTATGGGTGTGTGTTACATTACATTCACTAGTAGGAGTGAGAAAAACATCACGGGGTGGTGTGAATCGGAGGGTCTGAATTAGGATAGGCAGTGAGTGGCAATGTAGGATGGAGAAAAGCACCGCCGGGTGGTCAGCATGGGGAGGTCAGGGAACATGCAGTGGCAATGTAGAATAGGTTTCTGAAAAACATCGCGGGGTGGTGCGCATTGTATGGGTGTGTGTTACATTACATTCACTAGTATGAGTGAGAAAAACATCACGGGGTGGTGTGAATCGGAGGGTCTGAATTTGGATAGGCAGTGAGTGACAATGTAGGATGGAGAAAAGCACCGCCGGGTGGTCAGCATGGGGAGGTCAGGGAACATGCAGTGGCAATGTAGGATAGGTTTCTGAAAAACATCGCTGGGTGGTGGGCATTGTATGGGTGTGTGTTACATTACATTCACTAGTAAGAGTGATAAAAACATAACGGGGTGGTGTGATTCGGAGGGTCTGAATTAGGATAGGCAGTGAGTGGCAATGTAGGATGGAGAAAAGCACCGCGGGGTGGTCAGCATGGGGAGGTCAGGGAAAATGCAGTGGCAATGTAGGATAGGTTGCTGAAAAACATCGTGGGGTGGTGCGCATTGTGTGGGTGTGTGTTACATTACATTCACTAGTAGGAGTGAGAAAAACATCACGGCGTGGTGCGCCTTGTATGGGTGTGTGTTACATTACATTCACTACTAGGAGTGAGAAAAACATCACGGGGTGGTGTGATTCGGAGAGACTGAATTAGGATAGGCAGTGAGTGGCAATGTAGGATGGAGAAAAGCACCGCGCGGTGGTCAGCATGGGGAGGTCAGGGAACATGCAGTGGCAATGTAGGATAGGTTTCTGAAAAACATCGCGGGGTGGTGCGCATTGTATGGGTGTGTGTTACATTACATTCACTAGTAGGAGTGAGAAAAACATCGCGGGGTGGTGTGATTCAGAGGGTCTGAATTAGGATAGGCAGTGAGTGGCAATGAAGAATTTAGAAAAGCACCACGGGGTGGTCAACATGGGGAGGTCAGGAAACATGCAGTGGCAATGTAGGATAGGTTTATGAAAAACATCGCGGGGTGGTTTGCATTGTAAGGTTTTGTAGCAGGCCATTCACTTGTAGGGCTGAGAAAAACATCACAGGTTGGTGTGAATTGAGGGTCTGAAATAGGATAGGCAGTGAGTGGCAATCAAGAATTTAGAAAAGCACCACGGAGTGGTCAACATGGGGAGGTCAGGAAACATGCAGTGGCCATGTAGGATAGGTTTTTGAAAAACATCGCGGGGTGGTGCGCATTGTATGGGTGTGTGTTACATTACATTCACTAGTAGGAGTGAGAAAAACATCACGGGGTGGTGTGAATCGGAGGGTCTGAATTAGGATAGGCAGTGAGTGGCAATGTAGGATGGAGAAAAGCACCGCCGGGTGGTCAGCATGGGGAGGTCAGGGAACATGCAGTGGCAATGTAGGATAGGTTTCTGAAAAACATCGCGGGGTGGTGGCCATTGTATGGGTGTGTGTTACATTACATTCACTAGTAAGAGTGATAAAAACATCACGGGGTGGTGTGAATCGGAGGGTCTGAATTAGGATAGTCAGTGAGTGGCAATGTAGGATGGAGAAAAGCACCGCGGGGTGGTCAGCATAGGGAGGTCAGGGAACATGCAGTGGCAATGTAGGATAGGTTTCTGAAAAACATCGCGGGGTGGTGCGCATTGTATGGGTGTGTGTTACATTACATTCACTAGAAGGAGTGAGAAAAACATCGCGGTGTGGTGTGAATCGGAGGGTCTCAATTAGGTTAGGCTGTGAGTGGCAATGTAAGATTGAGAAAAGCACCGCGGGGTGGTCAGCATGGGGAGGTCTGGGAACATGCCGTGGCAATGTAGGATAGGTTTCTGAAAAATATCGCGGGGTGGTGCGCATTGTATGGGTGTGTGTTACATTACATTCACTAGTAGGAGTGAGAAAAACATCACGGGGTGGTGCGCATTGTATGGGTGTGTGTTACATTACATTCACTACTAGGAGTGAGAAAAACATCACGGGGTGGTGTGATTCGGAGGGTCTGAATTAGGATAGGCAGTGAGTCGCAATGTAGGATGGAGAAAAGCACCGCGGGGTGGTAAGCATGGGGAGCTCAGGGAACATGCAGTGGCAATGTAGGATAGGTTTCTGAAAAACATGGCGGTGTGGTGCGCATTGTATGGGTGTGTGTTACATTTCATTCACTAGTAGGAGTGAGAAAAACATCACGGGGTGGTGCGCATTGTATGGGTGTATGTTACATTGCATTCACTAGTAGGAGTGAGAAAAACATCACGGGGTGGTGTGAATCGGAGGGTCTGAATTAGGATAGGCAGTGAGTGGCAATGTAGGATGGAGAAAAGCACCGCGGGGTGGTCAGCATGGGCAGGTCAGGGAACGTGCAGTGGCAATGTAGGATAGTTTCTGAAAAACATCACGGGGTGGTGCGCCATGTATGCGTGTGTGTTATATTACATTCACTAGTAGGAGTGAGAAAAACATCACGGGGTGGTGTGATTCGGAGGGTCTGAATTAGGATAGGCAGTGAGTGGCAATGTAGGATGGAGAAAAGCACCGCGGGGTGGTCAGCATGGGGAGGTCAGGGAACATGCAGTGGCAATGTAGGATAGGTTTCTGAAAAACATCGCGGGGTGGTGCGCATTTTATGGGTGTGTGTTATATTACATTCACTAGTAGGAGTGACAAAAACATCGCGGCGTGGTGTGAATCGGAGGGTCTGAATTAGGATAGGCAGTGAGTGGCAATGTAGGATGGAGAAAAGCACCGCGGGGTGGTCAGCATGGGGAGGTCAGGGAACATGCAGTGGCAATGTAGGATAGGTTTCTGAAAAACATCGCGGGGTGATGCGCATTGTATGGGTGTGTGTTACATTACATTCACTAGTAGGAGTGAGAAAAACATCACGGGGTGGTGCGCATTGTATGGGTGTGTGTTACATTACATTCACTAGTAGGAGTGAGAAAAACATCACGGGGTGGTGTGAATCGGAGGGTCTGAATTAGGATAGGCAGTGAGTGGCAATGTAGGATGGAGAAAAGCACCGCCGGGTGGTCAGCATGGGGAGGTCAGGGAACATGCAGTGGCAATGTAGAATAGGTTTCTGAAAAACATCGCGGGGTGGTGCGCATTGTATGGGTGTGTGTTACATTACATTCACTAGTATGAGTGAGAAAAACATCACGGGGTGGTGTGAATCGGAGGGTCTGAATTTGGATAGGCAGTGAGTGGCAATGTAGGATGGAGAAAAGCACCGCCGGGTGGTCAGCATGGGGAGGTCAGGGAACATGCAGTGGCAATGTAGGATAGGTTTCTGAAAAACATCGCTGGGTGGTGGGCATTGTATGGGTGTGTGTTACATTACATTCACTAGTAAGAGTGATAAAAACATAACGGGGTGGTGTGATTCGGAGGGTCTGAATTAGGATAGGCAGTGAGTGGCAATGTAGGATGGAGAAAAGCACCGCGGGGTGGTCAGCATGGGGAGGTCAGGGAAAATGCAGTGGCAATGTAGGATAGGTTGCTGAAAAACATCGTGGGGTGGTGCGCATTGTGTGGGTGTGTGTTACATTACATTCACTAGTAGGAGTGAGAAAAACATCACGGCGTGGTGCGCCTTGTATGGGTGTGTGTTACATTACATTCACTACTAGGAGTGAGAAAAACATCACGGGGTGGTGTGATTCGGAGAGACTGAATTAGGATAGGCAGTGAGTGGCAATGTAGGATGGAGAAAAGCACCGCGCGGTGGTCAGCATGGGGAGGTCAGGGAACATGCAGTGGCAATGTAGGATAGGTTTCTGAAAAACATCGCGGGGTGGTGCGCATTGTATGGGTGTGTGTTACATTACATTCACTAGTAGGAGTGAGAAAAACATCGCGGGGTGGTGTGATTCAGAGGGTCTGAATTAGGATAGGCAGTGAGTGGCAATGAAGAATTTAGAAAAGCACCACGGGGTGGTCAACATGGGGAGGTCAGGAAACATGCAGTGGCAATGTAGGATAGGTTTATGAAAAACATCGCGGGGTGGTTTGCATTGTAAGGTTTTGTAGCAGGCCATTCACTTGTAGGGCTGAGAAAAACATCACAGGTTGGTGTGAATTGAGGGTCTGAAATAGGATAGGCAGTGAGTGGCAATCAAGAATTTAGAAAAGCACCACGGAGTGGTCAACATGGGGAGGTCAGGAAACATGCAGTGGCCATGTAGGATAGGTTTTTGAAAAACATCGCTGGGTGGTGCGCATTGTATGGGTGTGTGTTACATTAAATTCACTAGTAGGAGTGAGAAAAACATCACGGGGTGGTGGGCATTGTATGGGTGTGTGTTACATTACATTCACTAGTAGGAGTGAGAAAAACATCACGGGGTGGTGTGAATCGGAGGGTCTGAATTAGGATAGGCAGTGAGTGGCAATGTAGGATGGAGAAAAGCACCGCAGGGTGGTCAGCATGGGGAGGTCAGGGAACATGCAGGGGCCATGTAGGTTTGGTTTCTGAAAAACATCGCGGGGTGGTGTGAATAGGAAGGTCTGAATTAGGATAGGCAGTGAGTGGCAATGTAGGATGGAGAAAAGCACCCCGGAGTGGTCAGCATGGGGATGTCAGGGAACATGCAGTGGCAGTGTAGGATAGGTTTCTGAAAAGCATCGCGGTGTGGTGCGCATTGTATGGGTGTGTGGTACATTACGTTCACTAGTAGGAGTGAGAAATACATCACGGGGTGGTGCGCATTGTATGGGTGTGTCTTACATTACATTCACTACTAGGAGTGACAAAAATATCACGGGGTTGTGTGAATCGGAGGGTTTGAATTAGGATAGGCAGTGAGTGGCAATGTAGGATAGAGATAAGCACCACGGGGTGGTCAGCATGGGGAGGTCAGGGAACATTCAGTGGCAATGTAGGATAGGTTTCTGAAAAACATCGCTGGGTGGTGCACATTGTATGGGTGTGTGTTACATTACATTCACTAGTAGGAGTGAGAAAAACATCACGGGGTGGTGCGCATTGTATGTTTGTGTGTTACATTACATTCACTAGTAGGAGGGAGAAAAACATCTCGGGGTGGTGCGCATTGTATGGGTGTGTGTTACATTACATTCACTAGTAGGAGTGAGAAAATCATCACGGGGTGGTGCGCATTGTATGGGTGTGTGTTACATTACATTCACTAGTAGGAGTGAGAAAAACATCACAGGGTGGTGCGCATTGTATGCTGTCTGTTACATTACATTCACTAGTAGGAGTGAAAAAAACATCACGGGGTGGTGTGAATCGGAGGGTCTGAATTAGGATAGGCAGTGAGTGGCAATGTAGGATGGAGAAAAGCACCGCGGTGTGGTCAGCATGGGGAGGTCAGGGAACATGCAGTGGCCATGTAGGATAGGTTTTTGAAAAACATCGCGGGGTGGTGCGCATTGTATGGGTGTGTGTTACATTACATTCACTAGTAGGAGTGAGAAAAACATCACGGGTTGGTGCGCATTGTATGGGTGTGTGTTACATTACATTCTCTAGTAGGAGTGAGAAAAACATCACGGGGTGGTGTGAATCGGAGGGTCTGAATTAGGATAGGCAGTGAGTGGCAATGTAGGATGGAGAAAAGCACCGCGGGGTAGTCAGCATGGTGAGGTCAGGCAACATGCAGGGTCCATGTAGGTTAGGTTTCTGAAAAACATCGCGGGGTGGTGTGAATCTGAAGGTCTGAATTAGGATAGGCAGTGAGTGGCAATGTAGGATGGAGAAAAGCACCGCGGGGTGGTCAGCATGGGGAGGTCAGGGAACGTGCAGTTGCAGTGTAGGATAGGTTTCTGAAAAGCATCGCGGGGTGGTGCACATTGTATGGGTGTGTGGTACATTGCGTTCACTAGTAGGAGTGAGAAATACATCACGGGGTGGTGCGCATTGTATGGGTGTGTCTTACATTACATTCATTTCTAGGAGTGAGAAAAATATCACGGGGTTGTGTTAATCGGAGGGTTTGAATTAGGATAGGCAGTGAGTGGCAATGTAGGATAGTGATAAGCACCGCGGGGTGTTCAGCATGGGGAGGTCAGGGAACATGCAGTGGCAATGTAGGATAGGTTTCTGAAAAACATCGCTGGGTGGTGCACATTTTATGGGTGTGTGTTACATTACATTCACTAGTAGGAGTGAGAAAAACATCACGGGGTGGTGCACATTGTATGGGTGTGTGTTACATTACATTCACTAGTAGGAGTGAGAGAAACATCACGGGGTGGTGCGCATTGTATGGGTGTGTGTTACATTACATTCACTAGTAGGAGTGAGAAAAATATCACGGGGTGGTGCGCATTGTATGGGTGTGTGTTACATTACATTCACTAGTAGGAGTGAAAAAAACATCACGGGGTGGTGTGAATCGGAGGGTCTGAATTAGGATAGGCAGTGAGTGGCAATGTAGGATGGAGAAAAGCACCGCCGGGTGGTCAGCATGGGGAGGTCAGGGAACATGCAGTGGCAATGTAGGATAGGTTTCTGAAAAACATCGCGGGGTGGTGGGCATTGTATGGGTGTGTGTTACATTACATTCACTAGTAAGAGTGATAAAAACATCACGGGGTGGTGTGATTCGGAGGGTCTGAATTTGGATAGGCAGTGAGTGGCAATGTAGGATGGAGAAAAGCACCGCGGGGTACTTAGCATGGGGAGGTCAGGGAACATGCAGTGGCAATGTAGTATAGGTTTCTGAAAAACATCGTGGGGTGGTGCGCATTGTGTTGGTGTGTGTTACATTACATTCACTAGTAGGAGTGAGAAAAACATCACGGGGTGGTGCGCATTGTATGGGTGTGCGTTACATTACATTCACTACTAGGAGTGAGAAAAACATCACGGGGTGGTGTGATTCGGAGGGTCTGAATTAGGATAGGCAGTGAGTCGCAATGTAGGATGGAGAAAAGCACCTCGGGGTGGTCAGCATGGGGAGCTCAGGGAACATGCAGTGGCAATGTAGGATAGGTTTCTGAAAAACATGGCGGGGTGGTGCGCATTGTATGGGTGTGTTTTACATTTCATTCACTAGTAGGAGTGAGAAAAACATCACAGGGTGGTGCGCATTGTATGGGTGTGTGTTACATTACATTCACTAGTAGGAGTGAGAAAAACATCACGGGGTGGTTTGAATCGGAGGGTCTGAATTAGGATAGGCAGTGAGTGGCAATGTAGGATGGAGAAAAGCACCGCGGGGTGGTCAGCATGGGGAGGTCAGGGATCATGCATGTGGCCATGTAGGATAGGTTTCAGAAAAACATCGTGGGGTGGTGCGCATTGTTTGGGTGTGTGTTACATTACATTCACTAGTAGGAGTGAGAAAAACATCACGGGGTGGTGTGAATCGGAGGGTCTGAATTAGGATAGTCAGTGAGTGGCAATGTAGGATGGAGAAAAGCACCGCGGGGTGGTCAGCATAGGGAGGTCAGGGAACATGCAGTGGCAATGTAGGATAGGTTTCTGAAAAACATCGCGGGGTGGTGCGCATTGTATGGGTGTGTGTTACATTACATTCACTAGAAGGAGTGAGAAAAACATCGCGGTGTGGTGTGAATCGGAGGGTCTCAATTAGGTTAGGATGTGAGTGGCAATGTAAGATTGAGAAAAGCACCGCGGGGTGGTCAGCATGGGGAGGTCAGGGAACATGCCGTGGCAATGTTGGATAGGTTTCTGAAAAGTATCGCGGGGTGGTGCGCATTGTATGGGTGTGTGTTACATTACATTCACTAGTAGGAGTGAGAAAAACATCACGGGGTGGTGCGCATTGTATGGGTGTGTGTTACATTACATTCACTACTAGGAGTGAGAAAAACATCACGGGGTGGTGTGATTCGGAGGGTCTGAATTAGGATAGGCAGTGAGTCGCAATGTAGGATGGAGAAAAGCACCGCGGGGTGGTCAGCATGGGGAGCTCAGGGAACATGCAGTGGCAATGTAGGATAGGTTTCTGAAAAACATGGCGGTGTGGTGCGCATTGTATGGGTGTGTGTTACATTTCATTCACTAGTAGGAGTGAGAAAAACATCACGGGGTGGTGCGCATTGTATGGGTGTATGTTACATTGCATTCACTAGTAGGAGTGAGAAAAACATCACGGGGTGGTGTGAATCGGAGGGTCTGAATTAGGATAGGCAGTGAGTGGCAATGTAGGATGGAGAAAAGCACCGCGGGGTGGTCAGCATGGGCAGGTCAGGGAACGTGCAGTGGCAATGTAGGATAGTTTCTGAAAAACATCACGGGGTGGTGCGCCCTGTATGCGTGTGTGTTATATTACATTCACTAGTAGGAGTGAGAAAAACATCACGGGGTGGTGTGATTCGGAGGATCTGAATTAGGATAGGCAGTGAGTGGCAATGTAGGATGGAGAAAAGCACCGCGGGGTGGTCAGCATGGGGAGGTCAGGGAACATGCAGTGGCAATGTAGGATAGGTTTCTGAAAAACATCGCGGGGTGGTGCGCATTTTATGGGTGTGTGTTATATTACATTCACTAGTAGGAGTGACAAAAACATCGCGGCGTGGTGTGAATCGGAGGGTCTGAATTAGGATAGGCAGTGAGTGGCAATGTAGGATGGAGAAAAGCACCGCGGGGTGGTCAGCATGGGGAGGTCAGGGAACATGCAGTGGCAATGTAGGATAGGTTTCTGAAAAACATCGCGGGGTGATGCGCATTGTATGGGTGTGTGTTACATTACATTCAGTAGTAGGAGTGAGAAAAACATCACGGGGTGGTGCGCATTGTATGGGTGTGTGTTACATTACATTCACTAGTAGGAGTGAGAAAAACATCACGGGGTGGTGTGAATCGGAGGGTCTGAATTAGGATAGGCAGTGAGTGGCAATGTAGGATCGAGAAAAGCACCGCCGGGTGGTCAGCATGGGGAGGTCAGGGAACATGCAGTGGCAATGTAGAATAGGTTTCTGAAAAACATCGCGGGGTGGTGCGCATTGTATGGGTGTGTGTTACATTACATTCACTAGTATGAGTGAGAAAAACATCACGGGGTGGTGTGAATCGGAGGGTCTGAATTTGGATAGGCAGTGAGTGGCAATGTAGGATGGAGAAAAGCACCGCGGGGTGGTCAGCATGGGCAGGTCAGGGAACATGCAGAGGCAATGTAGGATAGTTTCTGAAAAACATCACGGGGTGGTGCGCATTGTATGCATGTGTGTTATATTACATTCACTAGTAGGAGTGAGAAAAACATCACGGGGTGGTGTGATTCAGAGGGTCTGAATTAGGATAGGCAGTGAGTGGCAATGAAGAATTTAGAAAAGCACCACGGGGTGGTCAACATGGGGAGGTCAGGAAACATGCAGTGGCAATGTAGGATAGGTTTATGAAAAACATCGCGGGGTGGTTTGCATTGTAAGGTTTTGTAGCAGGCCATTCACTTGTAGGGCTGAGAAAAACATCACAGGTTGGTGTGAATCGAGGGTCTGAAATAGGATAGGCAGTGAGTGGCAATCAAGAATTTAGAAAAGCACCACGGAGTGGTCAACTTGGGGAGGTCAGGAAACATGCAGTGGCCATGTAGGATAGGTTTTTGAAAAACATCGCGGGGTGGTGCGCATTGTATGGGTGTGTGTTACATTAAATTCACTAGTAGGAGTGAGAAAAACATCACGGGGTGGTGGGCATTGTATGGGTGTGTGTTACATTACATTCACTAGTAGGAGTGAGAAAAACATCACGGGGTGGTGTGAATCGGAGGGTCTGAATTAGGATAGGCAGTGAGTGGCAATGTAGGATGGAGAAAAGCACCGCAGGGTGGTCAGCATGGGGAGGTCAGGGAACATGCAGGGGCCATGTAGGTTTGGTTTCTGAAAAACATCGCGGGGTGGTGTGAATAGGAAGGTCTGAATTAGGATAGGCAGTGAGTGGCAATGTAGGATGGAGAAAAGCACCCCGGGGTGGTCAGCATGGGGATGTCAGGGAACATGCAGTGGCAGTGTAGGATAGGTTTCTGAAAAGCATCGCGGTGTGGTGCGCATTGTATGGGTGTGTGGTACATTACGTTCACTAGTAGGAGTGAGAAATACATCACGGGGTGGTGCGCATTGTATGGGTGTGTCTTACATTACATTCACTACTAGGAGTGAAAAAAATATCACGGGGTTGTGTGAATCGGAGGGTTTGAATTAGGATAGGCAGTGAGTGGCAATGTAGGATAGAGATAAGCACCACGGGGTGGTCAGCATGGGGAGGTCAGGGAACATTCAGTGGCAATGTAGGATAGGTTTCTGAAAAACATCGCTGGGTGGTGCACATTGTATGGGTGTGTGTTACATTACATTCACTAGTAGGAGTGAGAAAAACATCACGGGGTGGTGCGCATTGTATGGGTGTGTGTTACATTACATTCACTAGTAGGAGGGAGAAAAACATCTCGGGGTGGTGCGCATTGTATGGGTGTGTGTTACATTACATTCACTAGTAGGAGTGAGAAAATCATCACGGGGTCGTGCGCATTGTATGGGTGTGTGTTACATTACATTCACTAGTAGGAGTGAGAAAAACATCACAGGGTGGTGCGCATTGTATGCTGTGTGTTACATTACATTCACTAGTAGGAGTGAAAAAAACATCACGGGGTGGTGTGAATCGGAGGGTCTGAATTAGGATAGGCAGTGAGTGGCAATGTAGGATGGAGAAAAGCACCGCGGTGTGGTCAGCATGGGGAGGTCAGGGAACATGCAGTGGCCATGTAGGATAGGTTTTTGAAAAACATCGCGGGGTGGTGCGCATTGTATGGGTGTGTGTTACATTACATTCACTAGTAGGAGTGAGAAAAACATCACGGGGTGGTGCGCATTGTATGGGTGTGTGTTACATTACATTCTCTAGTAGGAGTGAGAAAAACATCACGGGGTGGTGTGAATCGGAGGGTCTGAATTAGGATAGGCAGTGAGTGGCAATGTAGGATGGAGAAAAGCACCGCGGGGTAGTCAGCATGGTGAGGTCAGGCAACATGCAGGGTCCATGTAGGTTAGGTTTCTGAAAAACATCGCGGGGTGGTGTGAATCTGAAGGTCTGAATTAGGATAGGCAGTGAGTGGCAATGTAGGATGGAGAAAAGCACCGCGGGGTGGTCACCATGGGGAGGTCAGGGAACATGCAGTGGCCATATAGGTTAGGTTTCTGAAAAACATCGCGGGGTGGTGCGCATTGTATGGGTGTGTGTTACATTACATTCACTAGTCGGAGTGAGAAAAACATCACGGGGTGGTGTGAATCAGAGGGTCTGAATTAGGATAGGCAGTGAGTGGCAATGTAGAATGGAGAAAAGCACCGCGGGGTGGTCAGCATGGGGAGGTCAGGGAACATGCAGTGGCAATGTAGGATAGGTTTCTGAAAAACATCACGGGGTGGTGCGCATTGTATGGGTGTGTGTTACATTACATTGACTAGTAGGAGTGAGAAAAACATCACGGGGTGGTGTGAATAGGAAGGTCTGAATTAGGATAGGCAGTGAGTGGCAATGTAGGATGGAGAAAAGCACCCCGGGGTGGTCAGCATGGGGATGTCAGGGAACATGCAGTGGCAGTGTAGGATAGGTTTCTGAAAAGCATCGCGGTGTGGTGCGCATTGTATGGGTGTGTGGTACATTACGTTCACTAGTAGGAGTGAGAAATACATCACGGGGTGGTGCGCATTGTATGGGTGTGTCTTACATTACATTCACTACTAGGAGTGACAAAAATATCACGGGGTTGTGTGAATCGGAGGGTTTGAATTAGGATAGGCAGTGAGTGGCAATGTAGGATAGAGATAAGCACCACGGGGTGGTCAGCATGGGGAGGTCAGGGAACATTCAGTGGCAATGTAGGATAGGTTTCTGAAAAACATCGCTGGGTGGTGCACATTGTATGGGTGTGTGTTACATTACATTCACTAGTAGGAGTGAGAAAAACATCACGGGGTGGTGCGCATTGTATGGGTGTGTGTTACATTACATTCACTAGTAGGAGGGAGAAAAACATCTCGGGGTGGTGCGCATTGTATGGGTGTGTGTTACATTACATTCACTAGTAGGAGTGAGAAAATCATCACGGGGTCGTGCGCATTGTATGGGTGTGTGTTACATTACATTCACTAGTAGGAGTGAGAAAAACATCACAGGGTGGTGTGCATTGTATGCTGTGTGTTACATTACATTCACTAGTAGGAGTGAAAAAAACATCACGGGGTGGTGTGAATCGGAGGGTCTGAATTAGGATAGGCAGTGAGTGGCAATGTAGGATGGAGAAAAGCACCGCGGTGTGGTCAGCATGGGGAGGTCAGGGAACATGCAGTGGCCATGTAGGATAGGTTTTTGAAAAACATCGCGGGGTGGTGCGCATTGTATGGGTGTGTGTTACATTACATTCACTAGTAGGAGTGAGAAAAACATTACGGGGTGGTGCGCATTGTATGGGTGTGTGTTACATTACATTCTCTAGTAGGAGTGAGAAAAACATCACGGGGTGGTGTGAATCGGAGGGTCTGAATTAGGATAGGCAGTGAGTGGCAATGTAGGATGGAGAAAAGCACCGCGGGGTAGTCAGCATGGTGAGGTCCGGCAACATGCAGGGTCCATGTAGGTTAGGTTTCTGAAAAACATCGCGGGGTGGTGTGAATCTGAAGGTCTGAATTAGGATAGGCAGTGAGTGGCAATGTAGGATGGAGAAAAGCACCGCGGGGTGGTCAGCATGGGGAGGTCAGGGAACATGCAGTTGCAGTGTAGGATAGGTTTCTGAAAAGCATCGCGGGGTGGTGCACATTGTATGGGTGTGTGGTACATTGCGTTCACTAGTAGGAGTGAGAAATACATCACGGGGTGGTGCGCATTGTATGGGTGTGTCTTACATTACATTCATTTCTAGGAGTGAGAAAAATATCACGGGGTTGTGTTAATCGGAGGGTTTGAATTAGGATAGGCAGTGAGTGGCAATGTAGGATAGAGATAAGCACCGCGGGGTGTTCAGCATGGGGAGGTCAGGGAACATGCAGTGGCAATGTAGGATAGGTTTCTGAAAAACATCGCTGGGTGGTGCACATTTTATGGGTGTGTGTTACATTACATTCACTAGTAGGAGTGAGAAAAACATCACGGGGTGGTGCACATTTTATGGGTGTGTGTTACATTACATTCACTAGTAGGAGTGAGAGAAACATCACGGGGTGGTGCGCATTGTATGGGTGTGTGTTACATTACATTCACTAGTAGGAGTGAGAAAAATATCACGGGGTGGTGCGCATTGTATGGGTGTGTGTTACATTACATTCACTAGTAGGAGTGAAAAAAACATCACGGGGTGGTGTGAATCGGAGGGTCTGAATTAGGATAGGCAGTGAGTGACAATGTAGGATGGAGAAAAGCACCGCGGTGTGGTCAGCATGGGGAGGTCAGGGAACATGCAGTGGCCAGGTAGGATAGGTTTCTGAAAAACATTGCGGGGTGGTGGGCATTGTATGGGTGTGTGTTACATTACATTCACTAGTAGGAGTGAGAAAAACATCACGGGGTGGTGCGCATTGTATGGGTGTGTTTTACATTACATTCACTAGTAGGAGTGAGAAAAACATCGCGGGGTGGTGTGAATCGGAGGGTCTGAATTAGGATAGGCAGTGAGTTGCAATGTAGGATGGAGAAAAGCACCGCGGGGTGGTCACTATGGGGAGGTCAGGGAACATGCAGTGGCCATGTAGGTTAGGTTTCTGAAAAACATCGCGGGGTGGTGCGCATTGTATGGGTGTGTGTTACATTACATTCACTAGTAGGAGTGAAAAAAACATCACGGGGTGGTGTGAATCGGAGGGTCTGAATTAGGATAGGCAGTGAGTGACAATGTAGGATGGAGAAAAGCACCGCGGTGTGGTCAGCATGGGGAGGTCAGGGAACATGCAGTGGCCATGTAGGATAGGTTTCTGAAAAACATCGCGGGGTGGTGCGCATTGTATGGGTGTGTGTTACATTACATTCACTAGTAGGAGTGAGAAAAACATCACGGGGTGGTGCGCATTGTATGGGTGTGTTTTACATTACATTCACTAGTAGGAGTGAGAAAAACATCGCGGGGTGGTGTGAATCGGAGGGTCTGAATTAGGATAGGCAGTGAGTGGCAATGTAGGATGGAGAAAAGCACCGCGGGGTGGTCACCATGGGGAGGTCAGGGAACATGCAGTGGCCATGTAGGTTAGGTTTCTGAAAAACATCGCGGGGTGGTGCGCATTGTATGGGTGTGTGTTACATTACATTCACTAGTCGGAGTGAGAAAAACATCACGGGGTGGTGTGAATCAGAGGGTCTGAATTAGGATAGGCAGGGAGTGGCAATGTAGAATGGAGAAAAGCACCACGGGGTGGTCAGCATGGGGAGGTCAGGGAACATGCAGTGGCAATGTAGGATAGGTTTCTGAAAAACATCACGGGGTGGTGCGCATTGTATGGGTGTGTGTTACATTACATTGACTAGTAGGAGTGAGAAAAACATCACGGGGTGGTGTGAATCGGAGGGTCTGAATTAGGATAGGCAGTGAGTGTCAATGTAGGATGGAGAAAAGCACCGGGGGTTGATCAGCATTGGGAAGTCAGGGAACATGCAGTGGCAATGTAGGATAGGTTTCTGAAAAACATCGCGGGGTGGTGCGCATTGTATGGATATGTGTTACATTACATTCACTAGTAGGAATGAGAAAAACATCACGGGATGGTGCGCATTGAATGCGTGGGTGTTACATTACATTCACTAGTAGGAGTGAGAAAAACATCACGGGGTGGTGTGAATTGGAGGGTCTGAATTAGGATAGGCACTGTGTGGCAATGTAGGATGGAGAAAAGCACCGCGGGGTTGGTCAGCATGGGGAGGTCAGGGAACATGCAGTGGCAATGTAGGATAGGTTTCTGAAAAACAACGCGGCGTGGTGCGCATTGTATGGGTGTGTGTTACATTACATTCACTAGTAGGAGTGAGAAAAACATTGCGGGGTGTTGCGCATTGTATGGGTGTGTGTTACATTACATTCACTAGTAGGAGTGAGAAAAACATCACGAGGTGGTGTGAATCAGAGGGTCTGAATTAGGATAGGCAGTGAGTGGCAATGTAGGATGGAGAAAAGCACCGCGGGGTGGTCAGCATGGGGAGGGCAGGGAACATGCAGTGGCAATGTAGGATAAGTTTCTGAAAAACATCGCGGGGTGGTGCGCATTGTATGGGTGTGTAGTACATTACGTTCACTAGTAGGAGTGAGAAATACATCACGGGGTGGTGTGCATTGTATGGGTGTGTCTTACATTACATTCACTACTAGGAGTGAGAAAAATATCACGGAGTTGTGTGAATCGGAGTGTTTGAATTAGTATAGGCAGTGAGTGGCAATGTAGGATAGAGATAAGCACCGCGGGGTGGTCAGCATGGGGAGGTCAGGGAACATGCAGTGGCAATGTAGGATAGGTTTCTGAAAAATATCGCTGGGTGGTGCACATTGTATGGGTGTGTGTTACATTACATTCACTAGTAGGAGTGAGAAAAACATCACGGGGTGGTGCGCATTGTATGGGTGTGTGTTACATTACATTCACTAGTAGGAATGAGAAAAACATCACGGGATGGTGCGCATTGAATGGGTGGGTGTTACATTACATTCACTAGTAGGAGTGAGAAAAACATCACGGGGTGGTGTGAATTGGAGGGTCTGAATTAGGATAGGCACTGTGTGGCAATGTAGGATGGAGAAAAGCACCGCGGGGTTGGTCAGCATGGGGAGGTCAGGGAACATGCAGTGGCAATGTAGGATAGGTTTCTGAAAAACAACGCGGGGTGGTGCGCATTGTATGGGTGTGTGTTACATTACATTCACTAGTAGGTGTGAGAAAAACATTGCGGGGTGTTGCGCATTGTATGGGTGTGTGTTACATTACATTCACTAGTAGGAGTTAGAAAAACATCACGGGGTGGTGTGAATCAGAGGGTCTGAATTAGGATAGGCAGTGAGTGGCAATGTAGGATGGAGAAAAGCACCGCGGGGTGGTCAGCATGGGGAGGTCAGGGAACATGCAGTGGCAATGTAGGATAAGTTTCTGAAAAACATCGCGGGGTGGTGCGCATTGTATGGGTGTGTAGTACATTACGTTCACTAGTAGGAGTGAGAAATACATCACGGGGTGGTGTGCATTGTATGGGTGTGTCTTACATTACATTCACTACTAGGAGTGAGAAAAATATCACGGAGTTGTGTGAATCGGAGTGTTTGAATTAGTATAGGCAGTGAGTGGCAATGTAGGATAGAGATAAGCACCGCGGGGTGGTCAGCATGGGGAGGTCAGGGAACATGCAGTGGCAATGTAGGATAGGTTTCTGAAAATCATCGCGGGGTGATGCGCATTGTATGGTTGTGTGTTACATTACATTGACTAGTAGGAGTGAGAAAAACATCACGGGGTGGTGTGAATCGGAGGGTCTGAATTAGGATAGGCACTGTGTGGCAATGTAGGATGGAGAAAAGCACCGCGGGGTTGGTCAGCATGGGGAGGTCAGGGAACATGCAGTGGCAATGTAGGATAGGTTTCTGAAAAACAACGCTGGATTGTGCGCATTGTATCGGTGTGTGTTACATTACATTCACTAGTAGGAGTGAGAATAACATCACGAGGTGGTGCGCATTGTATGGGAGGTTGTTACATTACATGCACTAGTAGGAGTGAGAAAAACATCACGGGGTGGTGTGAATCGGAGGGTCTGAATTAGGATAGGCACTGTGTGGCAATGTAGGATGGAGAAAAGCACCGCGGGGTTGGTCAGCATGGGGAGGTCAGGGAACATGCAGTGGCAATGTAGGATAGGTTTCTGAAAAACAACGCGGGGTGGTGTGCATTGTATGGGTGTGTGTTACATTACATTCACTAGTAGGAGTGAGAAAAAAATCACGGGGTGGTGCGAATTGTTTGGGTGTGTGTTACATTACATTCACTAGTAGGAGTGAGAAAAACATCACGGGGTGGTGCGCATTGTATGGGGGTGTGTTACATTACATTCACTAGTAGGAGTAAGAAAAACATCACAGGGTGGTGTGAATCAGAGGGTCTGAATTAGGATAGGCACTGTGTGGCAATGTAGGATGGGGAAAAGCACCGCGGGGTTGGTCAGCATGGGGAGGTCAGGGAACATGCAGTGGCAATGTAGGATAGGTTTCTGAAAAACAACGCGGGGTGGTGCGCATTGTATGGGTGTGTGTTACATTACATTCACTAGTAGGAGTGAGAAAAACATCGCGGGGTGGTGCGCATGGTATGGGTGTGTGTTAAAATTACATTCACTAGTAGTAATGAGAAAAACATCACGGGGTGGTGCGCATTGTATGCGTGGGTGTTACATTACATTCACTAGTAGGAGTGAGAAAAACATCACGGGGTGGTGTGAATCGGAGGGTCTGAATTAGGATAGGCAGTGAGTGGCAATGTAGGATGGAGAAAAGCACCGCGGGGTGGTCAGCATGGGGAGGTCAGGGAACATGCAGTGGCAATGTAGGATAGGTTTCTGAAAAACATCGCGGGGTGGTGCGCATTGTATGGGTGTGTGTTACATTACATTCACTAGTATGAGTGAGAAAAACATCACGGGGTGGTGTGAATCGGAGGGTCTGAATTTGGATAGGCAGTGAGTGGCAATGTAGGATGGAGAAAAGCACCGCCGGGTGGTCAGCATGGGGAGGTCAGGGAATATGCAGTGGCAATATAGGATAGGTTTCTGAAAAACATCGCGGGGTGGTGGGCATTGTATGGGTGTGTGTTACATTACATTCACTAGTAAGAGTGATAAAAACATAACGGGGTGGTGTGATTCGGAGGGTCTGAATTAGGATAGGCAGTGAGTGGCAATGTAGGATGGAGAAAAGCACCGCGGGGTGGTCAGCATGGGGAGGTCAGGGAACATGCAGTGGCAATGTAGGATAGGTTGCTGAAAAACATTGTGGGGTGGTGCGCATTGTGTGGGTGTGTGTTACATTACATTCACTAGTAGGAGTGAGAAAAACATCAAAAGGTGGTGCGCATTGTATGGGTGTGTGTTACATTACATTCACTACTAGGAGTGAGAAAAACATCACGGGGTGGTGTGATTCGGAGGGACTGAATTAGGATAGGCAGTGAGTGGCAATGTAGGATGGAGAAAAGCACCGCGCGGTGATCAGCATGGGGAGGTCAGGGAACATGCAGTGGCAATGTAGGATAGGTTTCTGAAAAACATCGAGGGGTGGTGCGCATTGTATGGGTGTGTGTTACATTACATTCACTAGTAGGAGTGAGAAAAACATCGCGGGTTGGTGCGCATTGTATGGGTGTGTGTTACATTACATTCACTACTAGGAGTGAGAAAAACATCACGGGGTGGTGTGAGTCGGAGGGTCTGAATTAGGATAGGCAGTGAGTGGCAATGTAGGATGGAGAAAAGCACCGCGGGGTGGTCAGCATGGGCAGGTCAGGGAACATGCAGAGGCAATGTAGGATAGTTTCTGAAAAACATCACGGGGTGGTGCGCATTGTATGCATGTGTGTTATATTACATTCACTAGTAGGAGTGAGAAAAACATCCCGGGGTGGTGTGATTCAGAGGGTCTGAATTAGGATAGGCAGTGAGTGGCAATGAAGAATTTAGAATAGCACCACGGGGTGGTCAACATGGGGAGGTCAGGAAACATGCAGTGGCAATATAGGATAGGTTTATGAAAAACATCGCGGGGTGTTTTGCATTGTAAGGTTTTGTAGCAGGCCATTCACTTGTAGGGCTGAGAAAAACATCACAGGTTGGTGTGAATCGAGGGTCTGAAATAGGATAGGCAGTGAGTGGCAATGTAGGATGGAGAAAAGCACCGTGGGGTGGTCAGCATGGGGAGGTCAGGGAACATGCAGGGGCCATGTAGGTTTGGTTTCTGAAAAACATCGCGGGGTGGTGTGAATAGGAAGGTCTGAATTAGGATAGGCAGTGAGTGGCAATGTAGGATGGAGAAAAGCACCCCGGGGTGGTCAGCATACAGAGGTCAGGGAACATGCAGTGGCAGTGTAGGATAGGTTTCTGAAAAGCATCGCGGTGTGGTGCGCATTGTATGGGTGTGTGGTACATTACGTTCACTAGTAGGAGTGAGAAATACATCACGGAGTGGTGCGCATTGTATGGGTGTGTCTTACATTACATTCACTACTAGGAGTGACAAAAATATCACGGGGTTGTGTGAATCGGAGGGTTTGAATTAGGATAGGCAGTGAGTGGCAATGTAGGATAGAGATAAGCACCACGGGGTGGTCAGCATGGGGAGGTCAGGGAACATGCAGTGGCAATGTAGGATAGGTTTCTGAAAAACATCGCTGGGTGGTGCACATTGTATGGTTGTGTGTTACATTACATTCACTAGTAGGAGTGAGAAAAACATCACGGGGTGGTGCGCATTGTATTGGTGTGTGTTACATTACATTCACTAGTAGGAGTGAGAAAAACATCACGGGGTGGTGCGCATTGTATGCTGTGTGTTACATTACATTCACTAGTAGGAGTGAAAAAAACATCACGGGGTGGTGTGAATCGGAGGGTCTGAATTAGGATAGGCAGTGAGTGGCAATGTAGGATGGAGAAAAGCACCGCGGTGTGGTCAGCATGGGGAGGTCAGGGAACATGCAGTGGCCATGTAGGATAGGTTTTTGAAAAACATCGCGGGGTGGTGTGCATTGTATGGGTGTGTGTTACATTGCATTCACTAGTAGGAGTGAGAAAAACATCACGGGGTGGTGCGCATTGTATGGGTGTGTGTTACATTACATTCTCTAGTAGGAGTGAGAAAAACATCACGGGGTGGTGTGAATCGGAGGGTCTGAATTAGGATAGGCAGTGAGTGGCAATGAAGGATGGAGAAAAGCACCGCGGGGTAGTCAGCATGGTGAGGTCAGGCAACATGCAGGGTCCATGTAGGTTAGGTTTCTGAAAAACATCGCGGGGTTGTGTGAATCTGAAGGTCTGAATTAGGATAGGCAGTGACTGGCAATGTAGGATGGAGAAAAGCACCGCGGGGTGGTCAGCATGGGGAGGTCAGGGAACATGCAGTTGCAGTGTAGGATAGGTTTCTGAAAAGCATCGCGGGGTGGTGCACATTGTATGGGTGTGTGGTACATTACGTTCACTAGTAGGAGTGAGAAATACATCACGGGGTGGTGCGCATTGTATGGGTGTGTCTTACATTACATTCATTTCTAGGAGTGAGAAAATATCACGGGGTTGTGTGAATCGGAGGGTTTGAATTAGCCTAGGCAGTGAGTGGCAATGTAGGATAGAGATAAGCACCGCGGGGTGTTCAGCATGGGGAGGTCAGGGAACATGCAGTGGCAATGTAGGATAGGTTTCTGAAAAACATCGCTGGGTGGTGCACATTGTATGGGTGTGTGTTACATTACATTCACTATTAGGAGTGAGAAAAACATCACGGGGTGGTGCGCATTGTATGGGTGTGTGTTACATTACATTCACTAGTAGGAGTGAGAGAAACATCACGGGGTGGTGCGCATTGTATGGGTGTGTGTTACATTACATTCACTAGTAGGAGTGAGAAAAACATCACGGGGTGGTGCGCATTGTATGGGTGTGTGTTACATTACATTCACTAGTAGGAGTGAAAAAAACATCACGGGGTGGTGTGAATCGGAGGGTCTGAATTAGGATAGGCAGTGAGTGACAATGTAGGATGGAGAAAAGCACCGCGGTCTGGTCAACATGGGGAGGTCAGGGAACATGCAGTGGCCATGTAGGATAGGTTTCTGAAAAATATCGCGGGGTGGTGCGAATTGTATGGGTGTGTGTTACATTACATTCACTAGTAGGAGTGAGAAAAACATCACGGGGTGGTGCGCATTGTATGGGTGTGTTTTACATTACATTCACTAGTAGGAGTGAGAAAAACATCGCGGGGTGGTGTGAATCGGAGGGTCTGAATTAGGATAGGCAGTGAGTGGCAATGTAGGATGGAGAAAAGCACCGCGGGGTGGTCAGCATGTGGAGGTCAGGGAACATGCAGTGGCCATGTAGGTTAGGTTTCTGAAAAACATCGCGGGGTGGTGCGCATTGTATGGGTGTGTGTTACATTACATTCACTAGTAGGAGTGAGAAAAACATCACGGGGTGGTGTGAATCGGAGGGTCTGAATTAGGATAGGCAGTGAGTGGCAATGTAGAATGGAGAAAAGCACCGCGGGGTGGTCAGCATGGGGAGGTCATGGAACATGCAGTGGCAATGTAGGATAGGTTTCTGAAAAACATCACGGGGTGGTGCGCATTGTATGGGTGTGTGTTACATTACATTCACTAGTAGGAGTGAGAAAAACATCGCGGGGTGGTGTGAATCGGAGGGTCTGAATTAGGATAGGCAGTGAGTGGCAATGTAGGATGGAGAAAAGCACCGCGGGGTGGTCAGCATGGGGAGGTCAGGGAACATGCAGTGGCCATGTAGGATAGGTTTCTGAAAAACATCGCGGGGTGGTGCGCATTGTATGGGTGTGTGTTACATTACATTCACTAGTAGGAGTGAGAAAAACATCACGGGGTGGTGTGAATCGGAGGGTCTGAATTAGGATAGGCAGTGAGTGACAATGTAGGATGGAGAAAAGCACCGCGGTGTGGTCAGCATGGGGAGGTCAGGGAACATGCAGTGGCCATGTAGGATAGGTTTCTGAAAAACATCGCGGGGTGGTGCGCATTGTATGGGTGTGTGTTACATTACATTCACTAGTAGGAGTGAGAAAAACATCACGGGGTGGTGCACATTGTATGGGTGTGTTTTACATTACATTCACTAGTAGGAGTGAGAAAAACATCGCGGGGTGGTGTGAATCGGAGGGTCTGAATTAGGATAGGCAGTGAGTGGCAATGTAGGATGGAGAAAAGCACCGCGGGGTGGTCACCATGGGGAGGTCAGGGAACATGCAGTGGCCATGTAGGTTAGGTTTCTGAAAAACATCGCGGGTGGTGCGCATTGTATGGGTGTGTGTTACATTACATTCACTAGTAGGAGTGAGAAAAACATCACGGGGTGGTGTGAATCAGAGGGTCTGAATTAGGATAGGCAGTGAGTGGCAATGTAGAATGGAGAAAAGCACCGCGGGGTGGTCAGCATGGGGAGGTCAGGGAACATGCAGTGGCAATGTAGGATAGGTTTCTGAAAAACATCACGGGGTGGTGCGCATTGTATGGGTGTGTGTTACATTACATTGACTAGTAGGAGTGAGAAAAACATCACGGGGTGGTGTGAATCGGAGGGTCTGAATTAGGATAGGCAGTGAGTGTCAATGTAGAATGGAGAAAAGCACCGCGGGTTGATCAGCATGGGGAAGTCAGGGAACATGCAGTGGCAATGTAGGATAGGTTTCTGAAAAACATCGCGGGGTGGTGCGCATTGTATGGATGTGTGTTACATTACATTCACTAGTAGGAATGAGAAAAACATCACGGGGTGGTGCGCATTGAATGGGTGAGTGTTACATTACATTCACTAGTAGGAGTGAGAAAAACATCACGGGGTGGTGTGAATTGGAGGGGCTGAATTAGGATAGGCACTGTGTGGCAATGTAGGATGGAGAAAAGCACCGCGGGGTTGGTCAGCATGGGGAGGTCAGGGAACATGCAGTGGCAATGTAGGATAGGTTTCTGAAAAACAACGCGGGATTGTGCGCATTGTATCGGTGTGTGTTACATTACATTCACTAGTAGGAGTGAGAATAACATCACGGGGTGGTGCGCATTGTATGGGAGGTTGTTACATTACATGCACTAGTAGGAGTGAGAAAAACATCACGGGGTGGTGTGAATCGGAGGGTCTGAATTAGGATAGCTACTGTGTGGCAATGTAGGATGGAGAAAAGCACCGCGGGGTTGGTCAGCATGGGGAGGTCAGGGAACATGCAGTGGCAATGTAGGATAGGTTTCTGAAAAACAACGCGGGGTGGTGTGCATTGTATGGGTGTGTGTTACATTACATTCACTAGTAGGAGTGAGAAAAAAATCACGGGGTGGTGCGAATTGTTTTGGTGTGTGTTACATTACATTCACTAGTAGGAGTGAGAAAAGCATCACGGGGTGGTGCGCATTGTATGGGTGTGTGTTACATTACATTCACTAGTAGGAGTAAGAAAAACATCACAGGGTGGTGTGAATCGGAGGGTCTGAATTAGGATAGGCACTGTGTGGCAATGTAGGATGGGGAAAAGCACCGCGGGGTTGGTCAGCATGGGGAGGTCAGGGAACATGCAGTGGCAATGTAGGATAGGTTTCTGAAAAACAACGCGGGGTGGTGCGCATTGTATGGGTGTGTGTTACATTACATTCACTAGTAGTAATGAGAAAAACTTCACGGGGTGGTGCGCATTGTATGGGTGGGTGTTACATTACATTCACTAGTAGGAGTGAGAAAAACATCGCGGGTGGTGCGCATGGTATGGGTGTGTGTTACATTACATTCACTAGTAGTAATGAGAAAAACATCACGGGGTGGTGCGCATTGTATGGGTGGGTGTTACATTACATTCACTAGTAGGAGTGAGAAAAACATCACGGGGTGGTGTGAATCGGAGGGTCTGAATTAGGATAGGCAGTGAGTGGCAATGTAGGATGGAGAAAAGCACCGCGGGGTAGTCAGCATGGTGAGGTCAGGCAACATGCAGGGTCCATGTAGGTTAGGTTTCTGAAAAACATCGCGGGGTTGTGTGAATCTGAAGGTCTGAATTAGGATAGGCAGTGAGTGGCAATGTAGGATGGAGAAAAGCACCACGGGGTGGTCAGCATGGGGAGGTCAGGGAACATGCAGTTGCAGTGTAGGATAGGTTTCTGAAAAGCATCGCGGGGTGGTGCACATTGTATGGGTGTGTGGTACATTACGTTCACTAGTAGGAGTGAGAAATACATCACGGGGTGGTGCGCATTGTATGGGTGTGTCTTACATTACATTCATTTCTAGGAGTGAGAAAATATCACGGGGTTGTGTGAATCGGAGGGTTTGAATTAGGATAGGCAGTGAGTGGCAATGTAGGATAGAGATAAGCACCGCGGGGTGTTCAGCATGGGGAGGTCAGGGAACATGCAGTGGCAATGTAGGATAGGTTTCTGAAAAACATCGCTGGGTGGTGCACATTGTATGGGTGTGTGTTACATTACATTCACTAGTAGGAGTGAGAAAAACATAACGGGGTGGTGCGCATTGTATGGGTGTGTGTTACATTACATTCACTAGTAGGAGTGAAAAAAACATCACGGGGTGGTGTGAATCGGAGGGTCTGAATTAGGATAGGCAGTGAGTGACAATGTAGGATGGAGAAAAGCACCGCGGTGTGGTCAGCATGGGGAGGTCAGGGAACATGCAGTGGCCATGTAGGATAGGTTTCTGAAAAACATCGCGGGGTGGTGCGCATTGTATGGGTGTGTGTTACATTACATTCACTAGTAGGAGTGAGAAAAACATCACGGGGTGGTGCGAATTGTTTTGGTGTGTTTTACATTACATTCACTAGTAGGAGTGAGAAAAACATCGCGGGGTGGTGTGAATCGGAGGGTCTGAATTAGGATAGGCAGTGAGTGGCAATGTAGGATGGAGAAAAGCACCGCGGGGTGGTCACCATGGGGAGGTCAGGGAACATGCAGTGGCCATGTAGGTTAGGTTTCTGAAAAACATCGCGGGGTGGTGCGCATTGTATGGGTGTGTGTTACATTACATTCACTAGTAGGAGTGAGAAAAAAATCACGGGGTGGTGTGAATCTGAGGGTCTGAATTAGGATAGGCAGTGAGTGGCAATGTAGAATGGAGAAAAGCACCGCGGGGTGGTCAGCATGGGGAGGTCATGGAACATGCAGTGGCAATGTAGGATAGGTTTCTGAAAAACATCACGGGGTGGTGCGCATTGTATGGGTGTGTGTTACATTACATTCACTAGTAGGACTGAGAAAAACATCGCGGGGTGGTGTGAATCGGAGGGTCTGAATTAGGATAGGCAGTGAGTGGCAATGTAGGATGGAGAAAAGCTCCGCGGGGTGGTCAGCATGGGGAGATCAGGGAACATGCAGTGGCAATGTAGGATAGGTTTCTGAAAATCATAGCGGGTTGGTGCGCATTGTATGGGTGTGTGTTACATTACATTCACTAGTAGGAGTGAAAAAAACATCACGGGGTGGTGTGAATCGGAGGGTCTGAATTAGGATAGGCAGTTAGTGACAATGTAGGATGGAGAAAAGCACCGCGGTGTGGTCAGCATGGGGAGGTCAGGGAACATGCAGTGGCCATGTAGGATAGGTTTCTGAAAAACATCGCGGGGTGGTGCGCATTGTATGGGTGTGTGTTACATTACATTCACTAGTAGGAGTGAGAAAAACATCACGGGGTGGTGCGCATTGTATGGGTGTGTTTTACATTACATTCACTAGTAGGAGTGAGAAAAACATCGCGGGGTGGTGTGAATCGGAGGGTCTGAATTAGCATAGGCAGTGAGTGGCAATGTAGGATGGAGAAAAGCACCGCGGGGTGGTCACCATGGGGAGGTCAGGGAACATGCAGTGGCCATGTAGGTTAGGTTTCTGAAAAACATCGCGGGGTGGTGCGCATTGTATGGGTGTGTGTTACATTACATTCACTAGTAGGAGTGAGAAAAACATCACGGGGTGGTGTGAATCAGAGGGTCTGAATTAGGATAGGCAGTGAGTGGCAATGTAGAATGGAGAAAAGCACCGCGGGGTGGTCAGCATGGGGAGGTCAGGGAACATGCAGTGGCAATGTAGGATAGGTTTCTGAAAAACATCACGGGGTGGTGCGCATTGTATGGGTGTGTGTTACATTACATTCACTAGTAGGAGTGAGAAAAACATCACGGGGTGGTGTGAATCGGAGGGTCTGAATTAGGATAGGCAGTGAGTGGCAATGTAGAATGGAGAAAAGCACCGCGGGGTGGTCAGCATGGGGAGGTCATGGAACATGCAGTGGCAATGTAGGATAGGTTTCTGAAAAACATCACGGGGTGGTGCGCATTGTATGGGTGTGTGTTACATTACATTCACTAGTAGGAGTGAGAAAAACATCGCGGGGTGGTGTGAATCGGAGGGTCTGAATTAGGATAGGCAGTGAGTGGCAATGTAGGATGGAGAAAAGCACCGCGGGGTGGTCAGCATGGGGAGATCAGGGAACATGCAGTGGCAATGTAGGATAGGTTTCTGAAAATCATAGCGGGTTGGTGCGCATTGTATGGGTGTGTGTTACATTACATTCACTAGTAGGAGTGAAAAAAACATCACGGGGTGGTGTGAATCGGAGGGTCTGAATTAGGATAAGCAGTGAGTGACAATGTAGGATGGAGAAAAGCACCGCGGTGTGGTCAGCATGGGGAGGTCAGGGAACATGCAGTGGCCATGTAGGATAGGTTTCTGAAAAACATCGCGGGGTGGTGCGCATTGTATGGGTGTGTGTTACATTACATTCACTAGTAGGAGTGAGAAAAACATCACGGGGTGGTGTGAATCGGAGGGTCTGAATTAGGATAGGCAGTGAGTGACAATGTAGGATGGAGAAAAGCACCGCGGTGTGGTCAGCATGGGGAGGTCAGGGAACATGCAGTGGCCATGTAGGATAGGTTTCTGAAAAACATCGCGGGGTGGTGCGCATTGTATGGGTGTGTGTTACATTACATTCACTAGTAGGAGTGAGAAAAACATCACGGGGTGGTGCACATTGTATGGGTGTGTTTTACATTACATTCACTAGTAGGAGTGAGAAAAACATCGCGGGGTGGTGTGAATCGGAGGGTCTGAATTAGGATAGGCAGTGAGTGGCAATGTAGGATGGAGAAAAGCACCGCGGGGTGGTCACCATGGGGAGGTCAGGGAACATGCAGTGGCCATGTAGGTTAGGTTTCTGAAAAACATCGCGGGGTGGTGCGCATTGTATGGGTGTGTGTTACATTACATTCACTAGTAGGAGTGAGAAAAACATCACGGGGTGGTGTGAATCAGAGGGTCTGAATTAGGATAGGCAGTGAGTGGCAATGTAGAATGGAGAAAAGCACCGCGGGGTGGTCAGCATGGGGAGGTCAGGGAACATGCAGTGGCAATGTAGGATAGGTTTCTGAAAAACATCACGGGGTGGTGCGCATTGTATGGGTGTGTGTTACATTACATTGACTAGTAGGAGTGAGAAAAACATCACGGGGTGGTGTGAATCGGAGGGTCTGAATTAGGATAGGCAGTGAGTGTCAATGTAGAATGGAGAAAAGCACCGCGGGTTGATCAGCATGGGGAAGTCAGGGAACATGCAGTGGCAATGTAGGATAGGTTTCTGAAAAACATCGCGGGGTGGTGCGCATTGTATGGATGTGTGTTACATTACATTCACTAGTAGGAATGAGAAAAACATCACGGGGTGGTGCGCATTGAATGGGTGGGTGTTACATTACATTCACTAGTAGGAGTGAGAAAAACATCACGGGGTGGTGTGAATTGGAGGGGCTGAATTAGGATAGGCACTGTGTGGCAATGTAGGATGGAGAAAAGCACCGCGGGTTTGGTCAGCATGGGGAGGTCAGGGAACATGCAGTGGCAATGTAGGATAGGTTTCTGAAAAACAACGCGGGATTGTGCGCATTGTATCGGTGTGTGTTACATTACATTCACTAGTAGGAGTGAGAATAACATCACGGGGTGGTGCGCATTGTATGGGAGGTTGTTACATTACATGCACTAGTAGGAGTGAGAAAAACATCACGGGGTGGTGTGAATCGGAGGGTCTGAATTAGGATAGCTACTGTGTGGCAATGTAGGATGGAGAAAAGCACCGCGGGGTTGGTCAGCATGGGGAGGTCAGGGAACATGCAGTGGCAATGTAGGATAGGTTTCTGAAAAACAACGCGGGGTGGTGTGCATTGTATGGGTGTGTGTTACATTACATTCACTAGTAGGAGTGAGAAAAAAATCACGGGGTGGTGCGAATTGTTTTGGTGTGTGTTACATTACATTCACTAGTAGGAGTGAGAAAAGCATCACGGGGTGGTGCGCATTGTATGGGTGTGTGTTACATTACATTCACTAGTAGGAGTAAGAAAAACATCACAGGGTGGTGTGAATCGGAGGGTCTGAATTAGGATAGGCACTGTGTGGCAATGTAGGATGGGGAAAAGCACCGCGGGGTTGGTCAGCATGGGGAGGTCAGGGAACATGCAGTGGCAATGTAGGATAGGTTTCTGAAAAACAACGCGGGGTGGTGCGCATTGTATGGGTGTGTGTTACATTACATTCACTAGTAGTAATGAGAAAAACTTCACGGGGTGGTGCGCATTGTATGGGTGGGTGTTACATTACATTCACTAGTAGGAGTGAGAAAAACATCGCGGGGTGGTGCGCATGGTATGGGTGTGTGTTACATTACATTCACTAGTAGTAATGAGAAAAACATCACGGGGTGGTGCGCATTGTATGGGTGGGTGTTACATTACATTCACTAGTAGGAGTGAGAAAAACATCACGGGGTGGTGTGAATCGGAGGGTCTGAATTAGGATAGGCAGTGAGTGGCAATGTAGGATGGAGAAAAGCACCGCGGGGTAGTCAGCATGGTGAGGTCAGGCAACATGCAGGGTCCATGTAGGTTAGGTTTCTGAAAAACATCGCGGGGTTGTGTGAATCTGAAGGTCTGAATTAGGATAGGCAGTGAGTGGCAATGTAGGATGGAGAAAAGCACCACGGGGTGGTCAGCATGGGGAGGTCAGGGAACATGCAGTTGCAGTGTAGGATAGGTTTCTGAAAAGCATCGCGGGGTGGTGCACATTGTATGGGTGTGTGGTACATTACGTTCACTAGTAGGAGTGAGAAATACATCACGGGGTGGTGCGCATTGTATGGGTGTGTCTTACATTACATTCATTTCTAGGAGTGAGAAAATATCACGGGGTTGTGTGAATCGGAGGGTTTGAATTAGGATAGGCAGTGAGTGGCAATGTAGGATAGAGATAAGCACCGCGGGGTGTTCAGCATGGGGAGGTCAGGGAACATGCAGTGGCAATGTAGGATAGGTTTCTGAAAAACATCGCTGGGTGGTGCACATTGTATGGGTGTGTGTTACATTACATTCACTAGTAGGAGTGAGAAAAACATAACGGGGTGGTGCGCATTGTATGGGTGTGTGTTACATTACATTCACTAGTAGGAGTGAAAAAAACATCACGGGGTGGTGTGAATCGGAGGGTCTGAATTAGGATAGGCAGTGAGTGACAATGTAGGATGGAGAAAAGCACCGCGGTGTGGTCAGCATGGGGAGGTCAGGGAACATGCAGTGGCCATGTAGGATAGGTTTCTGAAAAACATCGCGGGGTGGTGCGCATTGTATGGGTGTGTGTTACATTACATTCACTAGTAGGAGTGAGAAAAACATCACGGGGTGGTGCGCATTGTATGGGTGTGTTTTACATTACATTCACTAGTAGGAGTGAGAAAAACATCGCGGGGTGGTGTGAATCGGAGGGTCTGAATTAGGATAGGCAGTGAGTGGCAATGTAGGATGGAGAAAAGCACCGCGGGGTGGTCACCATGGGGAGGTCAGGGAACATGCAGTGGCCATGTAGGTTAGGTTTCTGAAAAACATCGCGGGGTGGTGCGCATTGTATGGGTGTGTGTTACATTACATTCACTAGTAGGAGTGAGAAAAAAATCACGGGGTGGTGTGAATCGGAGGGTCTGAATTAGGATAGGCAGTGAGTGGCAATGTAGAATGGAGAAAAGCACCGCGGGGTGGTCAGCATGGGGAGGTCATGGAACATGCAGTGGCAATGTAGGATAGGTTTCTGAAAAACATCACGGGGTGGTGCGCATTGTATGGGTGTGTGTTACATTACATTCACTAGTAGGACTGAGAAAAACATCGCGGGGTGGTGTGAATCGGAGGGTCTGAATTAGGATAGGCAGTGAGTGGCAATGTAGGATGGAGAAAAGCACCGCGGGGTGGTCAGCATGGGGAGATCAGGGAACATGCAGTGGCAATGTAGGATAGGTTTCTGAAAATCATAGCGGGTTGGTGCGCATTGTATGGGTGTGTGTTACATTACATTCACTAGTAGGAGTGAAAAAAACATCACGGGGTGGTGTGAATCGGAGGGTCTGAATTAGGATAGGCAGTTAGTGACAATGTAGGATGGAGAAAAGCACCGCGGTGTGGTCAGCATGGGGAGGTCAGGGAACATGCAGTGGCCATGTAGGATAGGTTTCTGAAAAACATCGCGGGGTGGTGCGCATTGTATGGGTGTGTGTTACATTACATTCACTAGTAGGAGTGAGAAAAACATCACGGGGTGGTGCGCATTGTATGGGTGTGTTTTACATTACATTCACTAGTAGGAGTGAGAAAAACATCGCGGGGTGGTGTGAATCGGAGGGTCTGAATTAGGATAGGCAGTGAGTGGCAATGTAGGATGGAGAAAAGCACCGCGGGGTGGTCACCATGGGGAGGTCAGGGAACATGCAGTGGCCATGTAGGTTAGGTTTCTGAAAAATATCGCGGGGTGGTGCGCATTGTATGGGTGTGTGTTACATTACATTCACTAGTAGGAGTGAGAAAAACATCACGGGGTGGTGTGAATCAGAGGGTCTGAATTAGGATAGGCAGTGAGTGGCAATGTAGAATGGAGAAAAGCACCGCGGGGTGGTCAGCATGGGGAGGTCAGGGAACATGCAGTGGCAATGTAGGATAGGTTTCTGAAAAACATCACGGGGTGGTGCGCATTGTATGGGTGTGTGTTACATTACATTCACTAGTAGGAATGAGAAAAACATCACGGGGTGGTGCGCATTGAATGGGTGGGTGTTACATTACATTCACTAGTAGGAGTGAGAAAAACATCACGGGGTGGTGTGAATTGGAGGGGCTGAATTAGGATAGGCACTGTGTGGCAATGTAGGATGGAGAAAAGCACCGCGGGGTTGGTCAGCATGGGGAGGTCAGGGAACATGCAGTGGCAATGTAGGATAGGTTTCTGAAAAACAACGCGGGATTGTGCGCATTGTATCGGTGTGTGTTACATTACATTCACTAGTAGGAGTGAGAATAACATCACGGGGTGGTGCGCATTGTATGGGAGGTTGTTACATTACATGCACTAGTAGGAGTGAGAAAAACATCACGGGGTGGTGTGAATCGGAGGGTCTGAATTAGGATAGGCACTGTGTGGCAATGTAGGATGGAGAAAAGCACCGCGGGGTTGGTCAGCATGGGGAGGTCAGGGAACATGCAGTGGCAATGTAGGATAGGTTTCTGAAAAACAACGCGGGGTGGTGTGCATTGTATGGGTGTGTGTTACATTACATTCACTAGTAGGAGTGAGAAAAAAATCACGGGGTGGTGCGAATTGTTTTGGTGTGTGTTACATTACATTCACTAGTAGGAGTGAGAAAAACATCACGGGGTGGTGCGCATTGTATGGGTGTGTGTTACATTACATTCACTAGTAGGAGTAAGAAAAACATCACAGGGTGGTGTGAATCGGAGGGTCTGAATTAGGATAGGCACTGTGTGGCAATGTAGGATGGGGAAAAGCACCGCGGGGTTGGTCAGCATGGGGAGGTCAGGGAACATGCAGTGGCAATGTAGGATAGGTTTCTGAAAAACAACGCGGGGTGGTGCGCATTGTATGGGTGTGTGTTACATTACATTCACTAGTAGGAGTGAGAAAAACATCGCGGGGTGGTGCGCATGGTATGGGTGTGTGTTACATTACATTCACTAGTAGTAATGAGAAAAACATCACGGGGTGGTGCGCATTGTATGGGTGGGTGTTACATTACATTCACTAGTAGGAGTGAGAAAAACATCACGGGGTGGTGTGAATCGGAGGGTCTGAATTAGGATAGGCAGTGAGTGGCAATGTAGGATGGAGAAAAGCACCGCGGGGTGGTCAGCATGGGGAGGTCAGGGAACATGCAGTGGCAATGTAGGAGAGGTTTCTGAAAAACATCGCGGGGTGGTGCGCATTGTATGGGTGTGTGTTACATTACATTCACTAGTAGGAGTGAGAAAAACATCACGGGGTGGTGCGCATTGTATGGGTGTGTGTTACATTACATTCACTAGTAGGAGTGAGAAAAACATCACGGGGTGGTGTGAATCGGAGGGTCTGAATTAGGATAGGCAGTGAGTGGCAATGTAGGATGGAGAAAAGCACCGCCGGGTGGTCAGCATGGGGAGGTCAGGGAACATGCAGTGGCAATGTAGAATAGGTTTCTGAAAAACATCGCGGGGTGGTGCGCATTGTATGGGTGTGTGTTACATTACATTCACTAGTATGAGTGAGAAAAACATCACGGGGTGGTGTGAATCGGAGGGTCTGAATTTGGATAGGCAGTGAGTGGCAATGTAGGATGGAGAAAAGCACCGCCGGGTGGTCAGCATGGGGAGGTCAGGGAACATGCAGTGGCAATGTAGGATAGGTTTCTGAAAAACATCGCGGGGTGGTGGGCATTGTATGGGTGTGTGTTACATTACATTCACTAGTAAGAGTGATAAAAACATAACGGGGTGGTGTGATTAGGAGGGTCTGAATTAGGATAGGCAGTGAGTGGCAATGTAGGATGGAGAAAAGAACCGCGGGGTGGTCAGCATGGGGAGGTCAGGGAACATGCAGTGGCAATGTAGGATAGGTTGCTGAAAAACATCGTGGGGTGGTGCGCATTGTGTGGGTGTGTGTTACATTACATTCACTAGTAGGAGTGAGAAAAACATCAAGGGGTGGTGCGCATTGTATGGGTGTGTGTTACATTACATTCACTACTAGGAGTGAGAAAAACATCACGGGGTGGTGTGAATCGGAGGGTCTGAATTAGGATAGGCAGTGAGTGGCAATGTAGGATGGAGAAAAGCACCGCGGGGTGGTCAGCATGGGCAGGTCAGGGAACATGCAGAGGCAATGTAGGATAGTTTCTGAAAAACATCACGGGGTGGTGCGCATTGTATGCATGTGTGTTATATTACATTCACTAGTAGGAGTGAGAAAAACATCACGGGGTGGTGTGATTCAGAGGGTCTGAATTAGGATAGGCAGTGAGTGGCAATGAAGAATTTAGAATAGCACCACGGGGTGGTCAACATGGGGAGGTCAGGAAACATGCAGTGGCAATGTAGGATAGGTTTATGAAAAACATCGCGGGGTGTTTTGCATTGTAAGGTTTTGTAGCAGGCCATTCACTTGTAGGGCTGAGAAAAACATCAAAGGTTGGTGTGAATCGAGGGTCTGAAATAGGATAGGCAGTGAGTGGCAATGTAGGATGGAGAAAAGCACCGCGGGGTGGTCAGCATGGGGAGGTCAGGGAACATGCAGGGGCCATGTAGGTTTGGTTTCTGAAAAACATCGCGGGGTGTTGTGAATAGGAAGGTCTGAATTAGGATAGGCAGTGTGTGGCAATGTAGGATGGAGAAAAGCACCCCGGGGTGGTCAGCATGGGGAGGTCAGGGAACATGCAGTGGCAGTGTAGGATAGGTTTCTGAAAAGCATCGCGGTGTGGTGCGCATTGTATGGGTGTGTGGTACATTACGTTCACTAGTAGGAGTGAGAAATACATCACGGAGTGGTGCGCATTGTATGGGTGTGTCTTACATTACATTCACTACTAGGAGTGACAAAAATATCACGGGGTTGTGTGAATCGGAGGGTTTGAATTAGGATAGGCAGTGAGTGGCAATGTAGGATAGAGATAAGCACCACGGGGTGGTCAGCATGGGGAGGTCAGGGAACATGCAGTGGCAATGTAGCATAGGTTTCTGAAAAACATCGCTGGGTGGTGCACATTGTATGGTTGTGTGTTACATTACATTCACTAGTAGGAGTGAGAAAAACATCACGGGGTGGTGCGCATTGTATGGGTGTGTGTTACATTACATTCACTAGTAGGAGGGAGAAAAACATCTCGGGGTGGTGCGCATTGTATGGGTGTGTGTTACATTACATTCACTAGTAGGAGTGAGAAAAACATCAAGGGGTGGTGCGCATTGTATGGGTGTGTGTTACATTACATTCACTACTAGGAGTGAGAAAAACATCACGGGGTGGTGTGAATCGGAGGGTCTGAATTAGGATAGGCAGTGAGTGGCAATGTAGGATGGAGAAAAGCACCGCGGGGTGGTCAGCATGGGCAGGTCAGGGAACATGCAGAGGCAATGTAGGATAGTTTCTGAAAAACATCACGGGGTGGTGCGCATTGTATGCATGTGTGTTATATTACATTCACTAGTAGGAGTGAGAAAAACATCACGGGGTGGTGTGATTCAGAGGGTCTGAATTAGGATAGGCAGTGAGTGGCAATGAAGAATTTAGAATAGCACCACGGGGTGGTCAACATGGGGAGGTCAGGAAACATGCAGTGGCAATGTAGGATAGGTTTATGAAAAACATCGCGGGGTGTTTTGCATTGTAAGGTTTTGTAGCAGGCCATTCACTTGTAGGGCTGAGAAAAACATCAAAGGTTGGTGTGAATCGAGGGTCTGAAATAGGATAGGCAGTGAGTGGCAATGTAGGATGGAGAAAAGCACCGCGGGGTGGTCAGCATGGGGAGGTCAGGGAACATGCAGGGGCCATGTAGGTTTGGTTTCTGAAAAACATCGCGGGGTGGTGTGAATAGGAAGGTCTGAATTAGGATAGGCAGTGTGTGGCAATGTAGGATGGAGAAAAGCACCCCGGGGTGGTCAGCATGGGGAGGTCAGGGAACATGCAGTGGCAGTGTAGGATAGGTTTCTGAAAAGCATCGCGGTGTGGTGCGCATTGTATGGGTGTGTGGTACATTACGTTCACTAGTAGGAGTGAGAAATACATCACGGAGTGGTGCGCATTGTATGGGTGTGTCTTACATTACATTCACTACTAGGAGTGACAAAAATATCACGGGGTTGTGTGAATCGGAGGGTTTGAATTAGGATAGGCAGTGAGTGGCAATGTAGGATAGAGATAAGCACCACGGGGTGGTCAGCATGGGGAGGTCAGGGAACATGCAGTGGCAATGTAGCATAGGTTTCTGAAAAACATCGCTGGGTGGTGCACATTGTATGGTTGTGTGTTACATTACATTCACTAGTAGGAGTGAGAAAAACATCACGGGGTGGTGCGCATTGTATGGGTGTGTGTTACATTACATTCACTAGTAGGAGGGAGAAAAACATCTCGGGGTGGTGCGCATTGTATGGGTGTGTGTTACATTACATTCACTAGTAGGAGTGAGAAAATCATCACGGGGTGGTGCGCATTGTATGGGTGTGTGTTACATTACATTCACTAGTAGGAGTGAGAAAAACATCACAGGGTGGTGCGCATTGTATGCTGTGTGTTACATTACATTCACTAGTAGGAGTGAAAAAAACATCACGGGGTGGTGTGAATCGGAGGGTCTGAATTAGGATAGGCAGGGAGTGGCAATGTAGGATGGAGAAAAGCACCCCGGGGTGGTCAGCATGGGGAGGTCAGGGAACATGCAGTGGCAGTGTAGGATAGGTTTCTGAAAAGCATCGCGGTGTGGTGCGCATTGTATGGGTGTGTGGTACATTACGTTCACTAGTAGGAGTGAGAAATACATCACGGAGTGGTGCGCATTGTATGGGTGTGTCTTACATTACATTCACTACTAGGAGTGACAAAAATATCACGGGGTTGTGTGAATCGGAGGGTTTGAATTAGGATAGGCAGTGAGTGGCAATGTAGGATAGAGATAAGCACCACGGGGTGGTCAGCATGGGGAGGTCAGGGAACATGCAGTGGCAATGTAGGATAGGTTTCTGAAAAACATCGCTGGGTGGTGCACATTGTATGGTTGTGTGTTACATTACATTCACTAGTAGGAGTGAGAAAAACATCACGGGGTGGTGCGCATTGTATGGGTGTGTGTTACATTACATTCACTAGTAGGAGGGAGAAAAACATCTCGGGGTGGTGCGCATTGTATGGGTGTGTGTTACATTACATTCACTAGTAGGAGTGAGAAAATCATCACGGGGTGGTGCGCATTGTATGGGTGTGTGTTACATTACATTCACTAGTAGGAGTGAGAAAAACATCACAGGGTGGTGCGCATTGTATGCTGTGTGTTACATTACATTCACTAGTAGGAGTGAAAAAAACATCACGGGGTGGTGTGAATCGGAGGGTCTGAATTAGGATAGGCAGGGAGTGGCAATGTAGGATGGAGAAAAGCACCGCGGTGTGGTCAGCATGGGGAGGTCAGGGAACATGCAGTGGCCATGTAGGATAGGTTTTTGAAAAACATCGCGGGGTGGTGCGCATTGTATGGGTGTGTGTTACATTACATTCACTAGTAGGAGTGAGAAAAACATCACGGGGTGGTGCGCATTGTATGGGTGTGTGTTACATTACGTTCTCTAGTAGGAGTGAGAAAAACATCACGGGGTGGTGTGAATCGGAGGGTCTGAATTAGGATAGGCAGTGAGTGGCAATGTAGGATGGAGAAAAGCACCGCGGGGTAGTCAGCATGGTGAGGTCAGGCAACATGCAGGGTCCATGTAGGTTAGGTTTCTGAAAAACATCGCGGGGTTGTGTGAATCTGAAGGTCTGAATTAGGATAGGCAGTGAGTGGCAATGTAGGATGGAGAAAAGCACCGCGGGGTGGTCAGCATGGGGAGGTCAGGGAACATGCAGTTGCAGTGTATAATAGGTTTCTGAAAAGCATCGCGGGGTGGTGCACATTTTATGGGTGTGTGGTACATTACGTTCACTAGTAGGAGTGAGAAATACATCACGGGGTGGTGCGCATTGAATGGGTGTGTCTTACATTACATTCATTTCTAGGAGTGAGAAAATATCACGGGGTTGTTTTAATCGGAGGGTTTGAATTAGGATAGGCAGTGAGTGGCAATGTAGGATAGAGATAAGCACCGCAGGGTGTTCAGCATGGGGAGGTCAGGGAACATGCAGTGGCAATGTAGGATAGGTTTCTGAAAAACATCACTGGGTGGTGCACATTGTATGGGTGTGTGTTACATTACATTCACTATTAGGAGTGAGAAAAACATCACGGGGTGGTGCGCATTGTATGGGTGTGTGTTACATTACATTCACTAGTAGGAGTGAGAGAAACATCACGGGGTGGTGCGCATTGTATGGGTGTGTGTTACATTACATTCACTAGTAGGAGTGAGAAAAATATCACGGGGTGGTGCGCATTGTATGGGTGTGTGTTACATTACATTCACTAGTAGGAGTGAAAAAAACATCACGGGGTGGTGTGAATCGGAGTGTCTGAATTAGGATAGGCAGTGAGTGACAATGTAGGATGGAGAAAAGCACCGCGGTGTGGTCAGCATGGGGAGGTCAGGGAACATGCAGTGGCCATGTAGGATAGGTTTCTGAAAAACATCGCGTGGTGGTGCGCATTGTATGGGTGTGTGTTACATTACATTCACTAGTAGGAGTGAGAAAAACATCACGGGGTGGTGCGCATTGTATGGGTGTGTTTTACATTACATTCACTAGTAGGAGTGAGAAAAACATCGCTGGGTGGTGTGAATCGGAGGGTCTGAATTAGGATAGGCAGTGAGTGGCAATGTAGGATGGAGAAAAGCACCGCGGGGTGGTCACCATGGGGAGGTCAGGGAACATGCAGTGGCCATGTAGGTTAGGTTTCTGAAAAACATCGCGGGGTGGTGCGCATTGTATGGGTGTGTGTTACATTACATTCACTAGTAGGAGTGAGAAAAACATCACGGGGTGGTGTGAATCGGAGGGTCTGAATTAGGATAGGCAGTGAGTGGCAATGTAGAATGGAGAAAAGCACCGCGGGGTGGTCAGCATGGGGAGGTCATGGAACATGCAGTGGCAATGTAGGATAGGTTTCTGAAAAACATCACGGGGTGGTGCGCATTGCATGGGTGTGTGTTACATTACATTCACTAGTAGGAGTGAGAAAAACATCGCGGGGTGGTGTGAATCGGAGGGTCTGAATTAGGATAGGCAGTGAGTGGCAATGTAGGATGGAGAAAAGCACCGCGGGGTGGTCAGCATGGGGAGATCAGGGAACATGCAGTGGCAATGTAGGATAGGTTTCTGAAAATCATAGCGGGTTGGTGCGCATTGTATGGGTGTGTGTTACATTACATTCACTAGTAGGAGTGAAAAAAACATCACGGGGTGGTGTGAATCGGAGGGTCTGAATTAGGATAGGCAGTGAGTGACAATGTAGGATGGAGAAAAGCACCGCGGTGTGGTCAGCATGGGGAGGTCAGGGAACATGCAGTGGCCATGTAGGATAGGTTTCTGAAAAACATCGCGGGGTGGTGCGCATTGTATGGGTGTGTGTTACATTACATTCACTAGTAGGAGTGAGAAAAACATCACGGGGTGGTGCGCATTGTATGGGTGTGTTTTACATTACATTCACTAGTAGGAGTGAGAAAAAGATCGCGGGGTGGTGTGAATCGGAGGGTCTAAATTAGGATAGGCAGTGAGTGGCAATGTAGGATGGAGAAAAGCACCGCGGGGTGGTCACCATGGGGAGGTCAGGGAACATGCAGTGGCCATGTAGGTTAGGTTTCTGAAAAACATCGCGGGGTGGTGCGCATTGTATGGGTGTGTGTTACATTACATTCACTAGTAGGAGTGAGAAAAACATCACGGGGTGGTGTGAATCATAGGGTCTGAATTAGTATAGGCAGTGAGTGGCAATGTAGAATGGAGAAAAGCACCGCGGGGTGGTCAGCATGGGGAGGTCAGGGAACATGCAGTGGCAATGTAGGATAGGTTTCTGAAAAACATCACGGGGTGGTGCGCATTGCATGGGTGTGTGTTACATTACATTGACTAGTAGGAGTGAGAAAAACATCACAGGGTGGTGTGAATCGGAGGGTCTGAATTAGGATAGGCAGTGAGTGTCAATGTAGAATGGAGAAAAGCACCGCGGGTTGATCAGAATGGGGAAGTCAGGGAACATGCAGTGGCAATGTAGGATAGGTTTCTGAGAAATATCGCGGGGTGGTGCGCATTGTATGGGTGTGTGTTACATTACATTCACTAGTAGGAGTGAGAAAAACATCACGGGCTGGTGCGCATTGTATGGGTGTGTGTTACATTACATTCACTAGTAGGAGTGAGAGAAACATCACGGGGTGGTGCGCATTGAATGGGTGGGTGTTACATTACATTCACTAGTAGGAGTGAGAAAAACATCACGGGGTGGTGTGAATTGGAGGGGCTGAATTAGGATAGGCACTGTGTGGCAATGTAGGATGGAGAAAAGCACCGCGGGGTTGGTCAGCATGGGGAGGTCAGGGAACATGCAGTGGCAATGTAGGATAGGTTTCTGAAAAACAACGCGGGGTGGTGCGCATTGTATGGGTGTGTGTTACATTACATTCACTAGTAGGAGTGAGAAAAACATCACGGGGTGGTGTGAATCGGAGGGTCTGAATTAGGATAGGCACTGTGTGGCAATGTAGGATGGAGAAAAGCACCGCGGGGTTGGTCAGCATGGGGAGGTCAGGGAGCATGCAGTGGCAATGTAGGATAGGTTTCTGAAAAACAACGCGGGGTGGTGCGCATTGTATGGGTGTGTGTTACATTACATTCACTAGTAGGAGTGAGAAAAACATCACGGGCTGGTGCGCATTGTATGGGTGTGTGTTACATTACATTCACTACTAGTAGTGAAAAAAACATCACGGGGTGGTTTGATTCGGAGAGTCTGAATTAGGATAGGCAGTGAGTGACAATGTAGGATGGAGAAAAGCACCGCGGTGTGGTCAGCATGGGGAGGTCAGGGAACATGCAGTGGCCATGTAGGATAGGTTTTTGAAAAACATCGCGGGGTGGTGCGCATTGTATGGGTGTGTGTTACATTACATTCACTAGTAGGAGTGAGAAAAACATCACGGGGTGGTGCGCATTGTATGGGTGTGTGTTACATTACATTCACTAGTAAGAGTGAGAAAAACATCACGGGGTGGTGTGAATCGGAGGGTCTGAATTAGGATAGGCAGTGAGTGGCAATGTAGGATGGAGAAAAGCACCGCGGGGTGGTCAGCATGGGGAGGTCAGGGAACATGCAGTGGCAGTGTAGGATAGGTTTCTGAAAAGCATCGCGGGGTTGTGCACATTGTATGGGTGTGTGGTACATTACGTTCACTAGTAGGAGTGAGAAATACATCACGGGGTGGTGCGCATTGTATGGGTGTGTCTTACATTACATTCACTACTAGGAGTGAGAAAAATATCACGGGGTTGTGTGAATCGGAGTGTTTGAATTAGTATAGGCAGTGAGTGGCAATGTAGGATAGAGATAAGCACCGCGGGGTGGTCAGCATGGGGAGGTCAGGGAACATGCAGTGGCAATGTAGGATAGGTTTCTGAAAAATATCGCTGGGTGGTGCACATTGTATGGGTGTGTGTTACATTACATTCACTAGTAGGAGTGAGAAAAACATCACGGGGTGGTGCGCATTGTATGGGTGTGTGTTACATTACATTCACTAGTAGGAGTGAGAAAAACATCACGGGGTGGTGCGCATTGTATGGGTGTGTGTTACATTACATTCACTAGTAGGAGTGAGAAAAACATCACGGGGTGGTGCGCATTGTATGGGTGTGTGTTACATTATATTCACTAGTAGGAGTGAAAAAAACATCACGGGGTGGTGTGAAATGGAGGGTCTGAATTAGGATAGGCAGTGAGTGTCAATGTAGGATGGAGAAAAGCACCGCGGGTTGATCAGCATGGGGAAGTCAGGGAACATGCAGTGGCAATGTAGGATAGGTTTCTGAAAAACATCCCGGGGTGGTGCGCATTGTATGGATGTGTGTTACATTACATTCACTAGTAGGAATGAGAAAAACATCACGGGGTGGTGCGCATTGAATGGGTGGGTGTTACATTACATTCACTAGTAGGAGTGAGAAAAACATCACGGGGTGGTGTGAATTGGAGGGTCTGAATTAGGATAGGCACTGTGTGGCAATGTAGGATGGAGAAAAGCACCGCGGGGTGGTCAGCATGGGGAGGTCAGGGAACATGCAGTGGCAATGTAGGATAGGTTTCTGAAAAACATCACGGGGTGGTGCGCATTGTATGGGTGTGTGTTACATTACATTGACTAGTAGGAGTTAGAAAAACATCAAGGGGTGGTGTGAATCGGAGGGTCTGAATTAGGATAGGCAGTGAGTGTCAATGTAGAATGGAGAAAAGCACCGCGGGTTGATCAGCATGGGGAAGTCAGGGAACATGCAGTGGCAATGTAGGATAGGTTTCTGAAAAACATCGCGGGGTGGTGCGCATAGTATGGATGTGTGTTACATTACATTCCCTAGTAGGAATGAGAAAAACATCACGGGGTGGTGCGCATTGAATGGGTGGGTGTTACATTACATTCACTAGTAGGAGTGAGAAAAACATCACGGGGTGGTGTGAATTGGAGGGGCTGAATTAGGATAGGCACTGTGTGGCAATGTAGGATGGAGAAAAGCACCGCGGGGTTGGTCAGCATGGGGAGGTCAGGGAACATGCAGTGGCAATGTAGGATAGGTTTCTGAAAAACAACGCGGGGTGGTGCGCATTGTATGGGTGTGTGTTACATTACATTCACTAGTAGGAGTGAGAAAAACATCACGGGGTGGTGTGAATCGGAGGGTCTGAATTAGGATAGGCACTGTGTGGCAATGTAGGATGGAGAAAAGCACCGCGGGGTTGGTCAGCATGGGGAGGTCAGGGAGCATGCAGTGGCAATGTAGGATAGGTTTCTGAAAAACAACGCGGGGTGGTGCGCATTTTATGGGTGTGTGTTACATTACATTCACTAGTAGGAGTGAGAAAAACATCACGGGCTGGTGCGCATTGTATGGGTGTGTGTTACATTACATTCACTACTAGGAGTGAAAAAAACATCACGGGGTGGTTTGATTCGGAGAGTCTGAATTAGGATAGGCAGTGAGTGACAATGTAGGATGGAGAAAAGCACCGCGGTGTGGTCAGCATGGGGAGGTCAGGGAACATGCAGTGGCCATGTAGGATAGGTTTTTGAAAAACATCGCGGGGTGGTGCGCATTGTATGGGTGTGTGTTACATTACATTCACTAGTAGGAGTGAGAAAAACATCACGGGGTGGTGCGCATTGTATGGGTGTGTGTTACATTACATTCACTAGTAAGAGTGAGAAAAACATCACGGGGTGGTGTGAATCGGAGGGTCTGAATTAGGATAGGCAGTGAGTGGCAATGTAGGATGGAGAAAAGCACCGCGGGGTGGTCAGCATGGGGAGGTCAGGGAACATGCAGTGGCAGTGTCGGATAGGTTTCTGAAAAGCATCGCGGGGTGGTGCGCATTGTATGGGTGTGTGGTACATTACGTTCACTAGTAGGAGTGAGAAATACATCACGGGGTGGTGCGCATTGTATGGGTGTGTCTTACATTACATTCACTACTAGGAGTGAGAAAAATATCACGGGGTTGTGTGAATCGGAGTGTTTGAATTAGTATAGGCAGTGAGTGGCAATGTAGGATAGAGATAAGCACCGCGGGGTGGTCAGCATGGGGAGGTCAGGGAACATGCAGTGGCAATGTAGGATAGGTTTCTGAAAAATATCGCTGGGTGGTGCACATTGTATGGGTGTGTGTTACATTACATTCACTAGTAGGAGTGAGAAAAACATCACGGGGTGGTGCGCATTGTATGGGTGTGTGTTACATTACATTCACTAGTAGGAGTGAGAAAAACATCACGGGGTGGTGCGCATTGTATGGGTGTGTGTTACATTACATTCACTAGTAGGAGTGAGAAAAACATCACAGGGTGGTGCGCATTGTATGGGTGTGTGTTACATTATATTCACTAGTAGGAGTGAAAAAAACATCACGGGGTGGTGTGAAATGGAGGGTCTGAATTAGGATAGGCAGTGAGTGTCAATGTAGGATGGAGAAAAGCACCGCGGGTTGATCAGCATGGGGAAGTCAGGGAACATGCAGTGGCAATGTAGGATAGGTTTCTGAAAAACATCCCGGGGTGGTGCGCATTGTATGGATGTGTGTTACATTACATTCACTAGTAAAAATGAGAAAAACATCACGGGGTGGTGCGCATTGAATGGGTGGGTGTTACATTACATTCACTAGTAGGAGTGAGAAAAACATCACGGGGTGGTGTGAATTGGAGGGTCTGAATTAGGATAGGCACTGTGTGGCAATGTAGGATGGAGAAAAGCACCGCGGGGTTGGTCAGCATGGGGAGGTCAGGGAACATGCAGTGGCAATGTAGGATAGGTTTCTGAAAAACAACGCGGGGTGGTGCGCATTGTATGGGTGTGTGTTACATTACATTCACTAGTAGGAATGAGAAAAACATCACGGGGTGGTGCGCATTGTATGGGTGTGTGTTACATTACATTCACTAGTAGGAGTGAGAAAAACATCACGGGGTGGTGTGAATCAGAGGGTCTGAATTAGGATAGGCACTGTGTGGCAATGTAGGATGGAGAAAAGCACCACGGGGTTGGTCAGCATGGGGAGGTCAGGGAACATGCAGTGGCAATGTAGAATAGGTTTCTGAAAAACAACGCGGGGTGGTGCGCATTGTATGGGTGTGTGTTACATTACATTCACTAGTAGGAGTGAGAAAAACATCACGGGCTGGTGCGCATTGTATGGGTTTGTGTTACATTACATTCACTACTAGGAGTGAAAAAAACATCACGGGGTGGTTTGAATCGGAGAGTCTGAATTAGGATAGGCAGTGAGTGACAATGTAGGATTGAGAAAAGCACCGCGGTGTGGTCAGCATGGGGAGGTCAGGGAACATGCAGTGGCCATGTAGGATAGGTTTTTGAAAGACATCGCGGGGTGGTGCGCATTGTATGGGTGTGTGTTACATTACATTCACTAGTAGGAGTGAGAAAAACATCACGGGGTGGTGCGCATTGTATGGGTGTGTGTTACATTACATTCACTAGTAGGAGTGAGAAAAACATCACGGGGTGGTGTGAATCGGAGGGTCTGAATTAGGATAGGCAGTGAGTGGCAATGTAGGATGGAGAAAAGCACCGCGGGGTGGTCAGCATGGGGAGGTCAGGGAACATGCAGTGGCAGTGTAGGATAGGTTTCTGAAAAGCATCGCGGGGTGGTGCGCATTGTATGGGTGTGTGGTACATTACGTTCACTAGTAGGAGTGAGAAATACATCACGGGGTGGTGCGCATTGTATGGGTGTGTCTTACATTACATTCACTACTAGGAGTGAGAAAAATATCACGGGGTTGTGTGAATCGGAGTGTTTGAATTAGTATAGGCAGTGAGTGGCAATGTAGGATAGAGATAAGCACCGCGGGGTGGTCAGCATGGGGAGGTCAGGGAACATGCAGTGGCAATGTAGGATAGGTTTCTGAAAAATATCGCTGGGTGGTGCACATTGTATGGGTGTGTGTTACATTACATTCACTAGTAGGAGTGAGAAAAACATCACGGGGTGGTGCGCATTGTATGGGTGTTTGTTACATTACATTCACTAGTAGGAGTGAGAAAAACATCACGGGGTGGTGCGCATTGTATGGGTGTGTGTTACATTACATTCACTAGTAGGAGTGAGAAAAACATCACGGGGTGGTGCGCATTGTATGGGTGTGTGTTACATTATATTCATTAGTAGGAGTGAAAAAAACATCACGGGGTGGTGTGAAATGGAAGGTCTGAATTAGGATAGGCAGTGAGTGACAATGTAGGATGGAGAAAAGCACCGCGGTGTGGTCAGCATGGGGAGGTCAGGGAACATGCAGTGGCCATGTAGGATAAGTTTCTGAAAAACATCGCTGGGTGGTGCGCATTGTATGGGTGTGTGTTACATTACATACACTAGTAGGAGTGAGAAAAACATCACGGGGTGGTGCGCATTGTATGGGTGTGTTTTACATTACATTCACTAGTAGGAGTGAGAAAAACATCGCGGGGTGTTGTGAATCGGAGGGTCTGAATTAGGATAGGCAGTGAGTGGCAATGTAGGATTGAGAAATGTACCGCGGGGTGGTCAGCATGGGGAGGTCAGGGAACATGCAGTGGCCATGTAGGTTAGGTTTCTGAAAAACATCGCGATGTGGTGCGCATTGTATGGGTGTGTGTTACATTACATTCACTACTAGGAGTGAGAAAAATATCACGGGGTGGTGTGAACCGGAGGGTTTGAATTAGGATAGGCAGTGAGTGGCAATGTAGGATAGAGATAAGCACCGTGGGGTGGTCAGCATGGGGAGGTCAGGAAACATGCAGTGGCAATGTAGGATAGGTTTCTGAAAAACATCGCTGGGTGGTGCGCATTGAATCGGTGTGTGTTACATTACATTCACTAGTAGGAGTGAGAAAAACATCACGGGGTGGTGCGCATTGTATGGGTGGGTGTTACATTACATTCACTAGTAGGAGTGAGAAAAACATCAAGGGGTGGTGTGAATCGGAGGGTCTGAATTAGGATAGGCACTGTGTGGCAATGTAGGATGGAGAAAAGCACCGCGGGGTTGGTCAGCATGGGGAGGTCAGGGAACATGCAGTGGCAATGTAGGATAGGTTTCTGAAAAACAACGCGGGGTGGTGCGCATTGTATGGGTGTGTGTTACATTACATTCACTAGTAGGAGTGAGAAATACATCACGGGGTGGTGCGTATTGTATGGGTATGTGTTACATTACATTCACTAGTAGGGGTGAAAAAAACATCACGGGGTGGTGTGAATCGGAGGGTCTGAATTAAGATAGGCAGTGAGTGGCAATGTAGGATGGAGAAAAGCACCGCGGTGTGGTCAGCATGGGGAGGTCAGGGAACATGCAGTGGCCATGTAGGATAGGTTTTTGAAAAACATCGCAGGGTGGTGCGCATTGTATGGGTGTGTGTTACATTACATTCACTACTAGGAGTGATAAAAACATCACGGGGTTAGGGTGAATCGGAGGGTCTGCATTAGGATAGGCAGTGAGTGGCAATGTAGAATGGAGAAAAGCACCGCGGGGTGGTCAGCATGGGGAGGTCAGGGAACATGCAGTGGCAATTTAGGATAGGTTTCTGAAAAACATCACGGGGTGGTGCGCATTGTATGGGTGTGTGTTACATTACATTCACTAGTAGGAGTGAGAAAAACATCGCGGGGTGGTGTGAATCGGAGGGTCTGAATTAGGATAGGCAGTGAGTGGCAATGTAGGATGGAGAAAAGCACCGCGGGGTGGTCAGCATGGGGAGGTCAGGGAACATGCAGTGGCAATGTAGGATAGGTTTCTGAAAATCATCGCGGGGTGGTGCGCATTGTATGGTTGTGTGTTACATTACATTGACTAGTAGGAGTGAGAAAAACATCACGGGGTGGTGTGAATCGGAGGGTCTGAATTAGGATAGGCAGTGAGTGTCAATGTAGGATGGAGAAAAGCACCGCGGGGTGGTCAGCATGGGGAAGTCAGGGAACATGCAGTGGCAATGTAGGATAGGTTTCTGAAAAACATCGCGTGGTAGTGCGCATTGTATGGGTGTGTGTTACATTACATTCACTAGTAGGAATGAGAAAAACATCACGGGGTGGTGCGCATTATATGGGTGGGTGTTACATTACATTCACTAGTAGGAGTGAGAAAAACATCACAGGGTGGTGTGAATTGGAGGGTCTGAATTAGGATAGGCACTGTGTGGCAATGTAGGATGGAGAAAAGCACCGCGGGGTTGGTCAGCATGGGGAGGTCAGGGAACATGCAGTGGCAATGTAGGATAGGTTTCTGAAAAACAACGCGGGGTGGTGCGCATTGTATGGGTGTGTGTTACATTACATTCACTAGTAGGAGTGAGAAAAACATCGCGGGGTGGTGCGCATTGTATGGGTGTGTGTTACATTACATTCACTAGTAGGAGTGAGAAAAACATCACAGGGTGGTGTGAATCGTAGGGTCTGAATTAGGATAGGCAGTGAGTGGCAATGTAGGATGGAGAAAAGCACCGCGGGATGGTCAGCATGGGGAGGTCAGGGAACATGCAGTGGCAATGTAGGATAGGTTTCTGAAAAACATCGCGGGGTGGTGCGCATTGTATGGGTGTGTGTTACATTACATTCACTAGTAGTAATGAGAAAAACATCACGGGGTGGTGCGCATTGTATGGGTGGGTGTTACATTACATTCACTAGTAGGAGTGAGAAAAACATCACGGGTGGTGTGAATCGGAGGTTCTGAATTAGGATAGGCACTGTGTGGCAATGTATGATGGAGAAAAGCACCGCGGGGTTGGTCAGCATGGGGAGGTCAGGGAACATGCAGTGGCAATGTAGGATAGGTTTCTGAAAAACAACGCGGGATTGTGCGCATTGTATCGGTGTGTGTTACATTACATTCACTAGTAGGAGTGAGAATAACATCACGGGGTGGTGCGCATTGTATGGGAGGTTGTTACATTTCATGCACTAGTAGGAGTGAGAAAAACATCACGGGGTGGTGTGAATCGGAGGGTCTGAATTAGGATAGGCACTGTGTGGCAATGTAGGATTGAGAAAAGTCCCGCGGGGTTGGTCAGCATGGGGAGGTCAGGGAACATGCAGTGGCAATGTAGGATAGGTTTCTGAAAAACAACGCGGGGTGGTGTGCATTGTATGGGTGTGTGTTACATTACATTCACTAGTAGGAGTGAGAAAAAAATCACGGGGTGGTGCAAATTGTTTCGGTGTGTGTTACATTACATTCACTAGTAGGAGTGAGAAAAACATCGCGGGGTGGTGCGCATTGTATGGGTGTGTGTTACATTACATTCACTAGTAGGAGTGAGAAAAACATTACGGGGTGGTGCGCAATGTATGGGTGTGTGTTACATTACATTCACTAGTAGGAATGAGAAAAACATCACGGGGTGGTGTCAATCGGAGGGTCTGAATTGGGATAGGCAGTGAGTGGCAATGTAGGATGGAGAAAAGCACCGCGGGGTGGTCAGCATGGTGAGGTCAGGCAACATGCAGGGGCCATGTAGGTTAGGTTTCTGAAAAACATCGCGGGGTGGTGTGAATCGGAAGGTCTGAATTAGGATAGGCAGTGAGTGGCAATGTAGGATGGAGAAAAGCACCGCGGGATGGTCAGCATGGGTAGGTCAGGGAACATGCAGTGGCAGTGTAGGATAGGTTTCTGAAAAGCAGAGCGGGGTGGTGCGCATTGTATGGGTGTGTGGTACATTACGTTCATTAGTAGGAGTGAGAAAAACATCACGGGGTGGTGCGCATTGTATGGGTGTGTGTTACATTACATTCACTAGTAGGAGTGAGAAAAATATTACGGGGTTGTGTGAATCGGAGGGTTTGAATTAGGATAGGCAGTGAGTGGCAATGTAGGATAGAGATAAGCACCACGGGGTGGTCAGCATGGGGAGGTCAGGGAACATGCACTGGCAATGTAGGATAGGTTTCTGAAAAACATCGCTTGGTGGTGCACATTGTATGGGTGTGTGTTACATTACATTCACTAGTAGGTGTGAGAAAAACATCACGGGGTGGTGCGCATTGTATGGGTGTCTGTTACATTACATTCACTAGTAGGAGTGAGAAAAACATCACGGGGTGGTGCGCATTGTATGGGTGTGTGTTACATTACATTCACTAGTAGGAGTGAGAAAAACATCACGGGGTGGTGCGCATTGTATGGGTGTGTGTTACATTGCATTCACTAGTAGGAGTGAGAAAAACATCACGGGGTGGTGTGAATCGGAGGGTCTGAATTAGGATAGGCACTGTGTGGCAATGTAGGATGGAGAAAAGCACCGCGGGGTTGGTAAGCATGGGGAGGTCAGGAAACATGCAGTGGCAATGTAGGATAGGTTACTGAAAAACAACGCGGGGTGGTGCGCATTGTATGGGTGTGTGTTACATTACATTCACTAGTAGGAGTGAGAAAAACATCACGGTCTGGTGCGCATTGTATGGGTGGGGGTTATATTGCATGCACTAGTAGGAGTGAGAAAAACATCACGGGGTGGTGTGAATCGGAGGGCCTGAATTAGGATAGGCACTGTGTGGCAATGTAGGATGGAGAAAAGCACCGCGGGGTTGGTCAGCATGGGGAGGTCAGGGAACATGCAGTGGCAATGTAGGATAGGTTTCTGAAAAACAACGCGGGTTGGTGCACATTGTATGGGTGTGTGTTACATTACATTCACTAGTAGGAGTGAGAAAAACATCACGGGGTGGTGCGCATTGTATGGTTGTGTGTTACATTACATTCACTAGTAGGAGTGAGAAAAACATCACGGGGTGGTGCGCATTGTATGGGTGTGTGTTACATTACATTCACTATTAGGAGTGAGAAAAACATCACGGGGTGGTGCACATTGTATGGGTGTGTGTTACATTACATTCACTAGTAGGAGTGAGAAAAACATCGCTGGGTGGTGTGAATCGGAGGGTCTCAATTAGGATAGGCAGTGAGTGGTATGTAGGATGGAGAAAAGCACCGCGGGGTGGTCAGCATGGGGAGGTCAGGGAACATGCAGTGGCAATGTAGGATAAGTTTCTGAAAAACATCGCGGAGTGGTGCGCATTGTATGGGTGTGTGTTACATTACATTCACTAGTAGTAATGAGAAAAACATCACGGGGTGGTGCGCATTGTATGGGTGGGTGTTACATTACATCACTAGTAGGAGTGAAAAAAACATCACGGGGTGGTGTGAATCGGAGTGTCTGAATTAGGATAGGCACTGTGTGGCAATGTAGGATGGAGAAAAGCACCGCGGGGTTGGTCAGCATGGGGAGGTCAGGGAACATGCAGTGGCAATGTAGGATAGTTTTCTGAAAAACAACGCGGGGTGGTGCGCATTGTATGGGTGTGTGTTACATTACATTCACTAGTAGGAGTGAGAAAAACATCACGGGGTTGTGCGCATTGTATGGGTGGGTGTTACATTACATGCACTAGTAGGAGTGAGAAAAACATCACGGGGTGGTGTGAATCGGAGGGTCTGAATTAGGATAGGCACTGTGTGGCAATGTAGGATGGAGAAAAGCACCCCGGGGTTGGTCAGCATGGGGAGGTCAGGGAACATGCAGTGGCAATGTTGGATAGGTTTCTGAAAAACAACGCGGGGTGGTGCGCATTGTATGGGTGTGTGTTACATTACATTCACTAGTAGGAGTGAGAAAAACATCACGGGGTGGTGCGCATTGTATGGGTGTGTGTTACATTACATTCACTAGTAGGAGTGAGAAAAATATTACGGGGTTGTGTGAATCGGAGGGTTTGAATTAGGATAGGCAGTGAGTGGCAATGTAGGATAGAGATAAGCACCACGGGGTGGTCAGCATGGGGAGGTCAGGGAACATGCACTGGCAATGTAGGATAGGTTTCTGAAAAACATCGCTTGGTGGTGCACATTGTATGGGTGTGTGTTACATTACATTCACTAGTAGGTGTGAGAAAAACATCACGGGGTGGTGCGCATTGTATGGGTGTCTGTTACATTACATTCACTAGTAGGAGTGAGAAAAACATCACGGGGTGGTGCGCATTGTATGGGTGTGTGTTACATTACATTCACTAGTAGGAGTGAGAAAAACATCACGGGGTGGTGCGCATTGTATGGGTGTGTGTTACATTGCATTCACTAGTAGGAGTGAGAAAAACATCACGGGGTGGTGTGAATCGGAGGGTCTGAATTAGGATAGGCACTGTGTGGCAATGTAGGATGGAGAAAAGCACCGCGGGGTTGGTAAGCATGGGGAGGTCAGGAAACATGCAGTGGCAATGTAGGATAGGTTTCTGAAAAACATCGCGGGGTGGTGCGCATTGTATGGGTGTGTGTTACATTACATTCACTAGTAGGAGTGAGAAAAACATTGCGGGGTGTTGCGCATTGTATGGGTGTGTGTTACATTACATTCACTAGTAGGAGTGAGAAAAACATCACGGAGTGGTGTGAATCGGAGGGTCTGAATTAGGATAGGCAGTGAGTGACATTGTAGGATGGAGAAAAGCACCGCGGTGTGGTCAGCATGGGGAGGTCAGGGAACATGCAGTGGCCATGTAGGATAGGTTTCTGAAAAACATCGCGGGGTGGTGCGCATTGTATGGGTGTGTGTTACATTACATTCACTAGTAGGAGTGAGAAAAACATTGCGGGGTGTTGCGCATTGTATGGGTGTGTGTTACATTACATTCACTAGTAGGAGTGAGAAAAACATCACAGGGTGGTGTGAATCAGAGGGTCTGAATTAGGATAGGCAGTGAGTGGCAATGTAGGATGGCGAAAAGCACCGCGGGGTGGTCAGCATGAGGAGGTCAGGGAACATGCAGTGGCAATGTAGGATAGGTTACTGAAAAACAACGCGGGGTGGTGCGCATTGTATGGGTGTGTGTTACATTACATTCACTAGTAGGAGTGAGAAAAACATCACGGTCTGGTGCGCATTGTATGGGTGGGGGTTACATTGCATGCACTAGTAGGAGTGAGAAAAACATCACGGGGTGGTGTGAATCGGAGGGCCTGAATTAGGATAGGCACTGTGTGGCAATGTAGGATGGAGAAAAGCACCGCGGGGTTGGTCAGCATGGGGAGGTCAGGGAACATGCAGTGGCAATGTAGGATAGGTTTCTGAAAAACAACGCGGGGTGGTGCACATTGTATGGGTGTGTGTTACATTACATTCACTAGTAGGAGTGAGAAAAACATCACGGGGTGGTGCGCATTGTATAGTTGTGTGTTACATTACATTCACTAGTAGGAGTGAGAAAAACATCACGGGGTGGTGCGCATTGTATGGGTGTGTGTTACATTACATTCACTATTAGGAGTGAGAAAAACATCACGGGGTGGTGCACATTGTATGGGTGTGTGTTACATTACATTCACTAGTAGGAGTGAGAAAAACATCGCTGGGTGGTGTGAATCGGAGGGTCTCAATTAGGATAGGCAGTGAGTGGTATGTAGGATGGAGAAAAGCACCGCGGGGTGGTCAGCATGGGGAGGTCAGGGAACATGCAGTGGCAATGTAGGATAAGTTTCTGAAAAACATCGCGGGGTGGTGCGCATTGTATGGGTGTGTGTTACATTACATTCACTAGTAGTAATGAGAAAAACATCACGGGGTCGTGCGCATTGTATGGGTGGGTGTTACATTACATCACTAGTAGGAGTGAAAAAAACATCACGGGGTGGTGTGAATCGGAGTGTCTGAATTAGGATAGGCACTGTGTGGCAATGTAGGATGGAGAAAAGCACCGCGGGGTTGGTCAGCATGGGGAGGTCAGGGAACATGCAGTGGCAATGTCGGATAGTTTTCTGAAAAACAACGCGGGGTGGTGCGCATTGTATGGGTGTGTGTTACATTACATTCACTAGTAGGAGTGAGAAAAACATCACGGGGTGGTGCGCATTGTATGGGTGGGTGTTACATTACATGCACTAGTAGGAGTGAGAAAAACATCACGGGGTGGTGTGAATCGGAGGGTCTGAATTAGGATAGGCACTGTGTGGCAATGTAGGATGGAGAAAAGCACCCCGGGGTTGGTCAGCATGGGGAGGTCAGGGAACATGCAGTGGCAATGTTGGATAGGTTTCTGAAAAACAACGCGGGGTGGTGCGCATTGTATGGGTGTGTGTTACATTACATTCACTAGTAGGAGTGAGAAAAACATCACGGGGTGGTGCGCATTGTATGGGTGTGTGTTACATTACATTCACTAGTAGGAGTGAGAAAAACATCACGGGGTGGTGCGCATTAGATGGGTGTGTGTTACATTACATTCACTAGTAGGAGTGAGAAAAACATCACGGGGTGGTGTGAATCGGAGGGTCTGAATTAGGATAGGCAGTGAGTGGCAATGTAGGATGGAGAAAAGCACCGCGGTGTGGTCAGCATGGGGAGGTCAGGGAACATGCAGTGGCAGTGTAGGATAGGTTTCTGAAAAGCATCGCGGGGTGGTGCGCATTGTATGGGTGTGTGGTACATTACGTTCACTAGTAGGAGTGAGAAATACATCCCGGGGTGGTGCGCATTGTATGGGTGTGTCTTACATTACATTCACTACTAGGAGTGAAAAAAATATTACGGGGTTGTGTGAATCGGAGGGTTTGAATTAGGATAGGCAGTGAGTGGCAATGTAGGATAGAGATAAGCACCACGGGGTGGTCAGCATGGGGAGGTCAGGGAACATGCAGTGGCAATGTAGGATAGGTTTCTGAAAATCATCGCTGGGTGGTGCACATTGTATGGGTGTGTGTTACATTACATTCACTAGTAGGTGTGAGAAAAACGTCACGGGGTGGTGCGCATTGTATGGGTGTGTGTTACATTACATTCACTAGTAGGAGTGAGAAAAACATCACGGGGTGGTGCGCATTGTATGGGTGTGTGTTACATTACATTCACTAGTAGGAGTGAGAAAAACATCACGGGGTGGTGCACATTGTATGGGTGTGTGTTACATTGCATTCACTAGTAGGAGTGAAAAAAACATCACGGGGTGGTGTGAATCGGAGGGTCTGAATTAGGATAAGCAGTGAGTGACAATGTAGGATGGAGAAAAGCACCGCGGTGTGGTCAGCATGGGGAGGTCAGGGAACATGCAGTGGCCATGTAGGATAGGTTTCTGAAAAACATCGCGGGGTGGTGTGCATTGTATGGGTGTGTGTTACATTACATTCACTAGTAGGAGTGAGAAAAACATCACGGGGTGGTGCGCATTGTATGGGTGTGTTTTACATTACATTCACTAGTAGGAGTGAGTAAAACATCGCGGGGTGGTGTGAATCGGAGGGTCTGAATTAGGATAGGCAGTGAGTGGCAATGTAGGATGGAGAAAAGCACCGCGGGGTGGTCAGCATGGGGAGGTTAGGGAACATGCAGTGGCCATGTAGGTTAGGTTTCTGAAAAACATCGCGGGGTGGTGCGCATTGTATGGGTGTGTGTTACATTACATTCACTAGTAGGAGTGAGAAAAACGTCACGGGGTGGTGTGAATCGGAGGGTCTGAATTAGGATAGGCAGTGAGTGGCAATGTAGGATGGAGAAAAGCACCGCGGGGTGGTCAGCATGGGGAGGTCAGGGAACATTCAGTGGCAATGTAGGATAGGTTTCTGAAAAACATCGCGGGGTGGTGCGCATTGTATGGGTGTGTGTTACATTACATTCACTAGTAGTAATGAGAAAAACATCACGGTGTGGTGCGCATTGTATGGGTGGGTGTTACATTACATTCACTAGTAGGAGTGAGAAAAACATCACGGGGTGGTGTGAATCGGAGGGTCTGAATTAGGATAGGCACTGTGTGGCAATGTAGGATGGAGAAAAGCACCGCGGGGTTGTTCAGCATGGGGAGGTCAGGGAACATGCAGTGGCAATGTAGGATAGGTTTCTGAAAAACAACGCGGGGTGGTGCGCATTGTATGGGTGTTTGTTACATTATATTCACTACTAGGAGTGAGAAAAACATCACGGGGTGGTGCGCATTGTATGGGTATGTGTTACATTACATTCACTAGTAGGAGTGAGAAAAACTTCACGGGGTGGTGCGCATTGTATGGGTGTGTGTTACATTACATTCACTAGTAGGAGTGAAAAAAACATCACGGGGTGGTCTGAATCGGAGGGTCTGAATTAGGATAGGCTCTGTGTGGCAATGTAGGATGGAGAAAAGCACCGCGGGGTTTGTCAGCATGGGGAGGTCAGGGAACATGCAGTGGCAATGTAGGATAGGTTTCTGAAAAACAACGCGGGGTGGTGCGCATTGTATGGGTGTGTGTTACATTACATTCACTAGTAGGAGTGAGAAAAACATCGCGGGGTGGTGCGCATTGTATGGGTGTGTGTTACATTACATTCACTAGTAGGAGTGCGAAAAACATCACGGGGTGGTGTGAATCGGAGGGTCTGTATTAGGATAGGCAGTGAGTGGCAATGTAGAATGGAGAAAAGCACCGCGGGGTGGTCAGCATGGGGAGGTCAGGGAACATGCAGTGGCAATGTAGCATAGGTTTCTGAAAAACATCACGGGGTGGTGCGCATTGTATGGGTGTGTGTTACATTACATTCACTAGTAGGAGTGAGAAAAACATGGCGGGGTGGTGTGAATCGGAGGGTCTGAATTAGGATAGGCAGTGAGTGGCAATGTAGGATGGAGAAAAGCACCGCGGTGTGGTCAGCATGGGGAGGTCAGGGAACATGCAGTGGCCATGTAGGATAGGTTTCTGAAAAACATCGCGGGGTGGTGCGCATTGTATGGGTGTGTGTTACATTACATTCACTAGTAGGAGTGAGAAAAACATTGCGGGGTGTTGCGCATTGTATGGGTGTGTGTTACATTACATTCACTAGTAGGAGTGAGAAAAACATCACAGGGTGGTGTGAATCAGAGGGTCTGAATTAGGATAGGCAGTGAGTGGCAATGTAGGATGGCGAAAAGCACCGCGGGGTGGTCAGCATGAGGAGGTCAGGGAACATGCAGTGGCAATGTAGGATAGGTTACTGAAAAACAACGCGGGGTGGTGCGCATTGTATGGGTGTGTGTTACATTACATTCACTAGTAGGAGTGAGAAAAACATCACGGGCTGGTGCGCATTGTATGGGTGGGGGTTACATTGCATTCACTAGTAGGAGTGAGAAAAACATCACGGGGTGGTGTGAATCGGAGGGTCTGAATTAGGATAGGCACTGTGTGGCAATGTAGGATGGAGAAAAGCACCGCGGGGTTGGTCAGCATGGGGAGGTCAGGGAACATGCAGTGGCAATGTAGGATAGGTTTCTGAAAAACACCGCGGGGTGGTGCACATTGTATGGGTGTGTGTTACATTACATTCACTAGTAGGAGTGAGAAAAACATCACGGGGTGGTGCGCATTGTATGGGTGTGTGTTACATTACATTCACTAGTAGGAGTGAGAAAAACATAACGGGGTGGTGCGCATTGTATGGTTGTGTGTTACATTACATTCACTAGTAGGAGTGAGAAAAACATCACGGGGTGGTGCGCATTTTATGGGTGTGTGTTACATTACATTCACTATTAGGAGTGAGAAAAACATCACGGGGTGGTGCACATTGTATGGGTGTGTGTTACATTACATTCACTAGTAGGAGTGAGAAAAACATCGCTGGGTGGTGTGAATCGGAGGGTCTCAATTAGGATAGGCAGTGAGTGGTATGTAGGATGGAGAAAAGCACCGCGGGGTGGTCAGCATGGTGAGGTCAGGGAACATGCAGTGGCAATGTAGGATAAGTTTCTGAAAAACATCGCGGGGTGGTGCGCATTGTATGGGTGTGTGTTACATTACATTCACTAGTAGTAATGAGAAAAACATCAAGGGGTGGTGCGCATTGTATGGGTGGGTGTTACATTACATCACTAGTAGGAGTGAAAAAAACATCACGGGGTGGTGTGAATCGGAGTGTTTGAATTAGGATAGGCACTGTGTGGCAATGTAGGATGGAGAAAAGCACCGCGGGGTTGGTCAGCATGGGGAGGTCAGGGAACATGCAGTGGCAATGTAGGATAGTTTTCTGAAAAACAACGCGGGGTGGTGCGCATTGTATGGGTGTGTGTTACATTACATTCACTAGTAGGAGTGAGAAAAACATCACGGGGTGGTGCGCATTGTATGGGTGGGTGTTACATTACATGCACTAGTAGGAGTGAGAAAAACATCACGTGGTGGTGTGAATCGGAGGGTCTGAATTAGGATAGGCACTGTGTGGCAATGTAGGATGGAGAAAAGCACCCCGGGGTTGGTCAGCATGGGGAGGTCAGGGAACATGCAGTGGCAATGTTGGATAGGTTTCTGAAAAACAACGCGGGGTGGTGCGCATTGTATGGGTGTGTGTTACATTACATTCACTAGTAGGAGTGAGAAAAACATCACGGGGTGGTGCGCATTGTATGGGTGTGTGTTACATTACATTCACTAGTAGGAGAGAGAAAAACATCACGGGGTGGTGCGCATTGCATGGGTGTGTGTTACATTACATTCACTAGTAGGAGTGAGAAAAACATCACGGGGTGGTGTGAATCGGAGGGTCTGAATTAGGATAGGCAGTGAGTGGCAATGTAGGATGGAGAAAAGCACCGCGGTGTGGTCAGCATGGGGAGGTCAGGGAACATGCAGTGGCAGTGTAGGATAGGTTTCTGAAAAGCATCGCGGGGTGGTGCGCATTGTATGGGTGTGTGGTACATTACGTTCACTAGTAGGAGTGAGAAATACATCCCGGGGTGGTGCGCATTGTATGGGTGTGTCTTACATTACATTCACTACTAGGAGTGAAAAAAATATTACGGGGTTGTGTGAATCGGAGGGTTTGAATTAGGATAGGCAGTGAGTGGCAATGTAGGATAGAGATAAGCACCACGGGGTGGTCAGCATGGGGAGGTCAGGGAACATGCAGTGGCAATGTAGGATAGGTTTCTGAAAAACATCGCTGGGTGGTGCACATTGTATGGGTGTGTGTTACATTACATTCACTAGTAGGTGTGAGAAAAACGTCACGGGGTGGTGCGCATTGTATGGGTGTGTGTTACATTACATTCACTAGTAGGAGTGAGAAAAACATCACGGGGTGGTGCGCATTGTATGGGTGTGTGTTACATTACATTCACTAGTAGGAGTGAGAAAAACATCACGGGGTGGTGTGAATCGGAGGGTCTGAATTAAGATAGGCACTGTGTGGCAATGTAGGATGGAGAAAAGCACCCCGGGGTTGGTCAGCATGGGGAGGTCAGGGAACATGCAGTGGCAATGTAGGATAAGTTTCTGAAAAACATCGCGGGGTGGTGCGCATTGTATGGGTGTGTGTTACATTACATTCACTAGTAGTAATGAGAAAAACATCACGGGGTGGTGCGCATTGTATGGGTGGGTGTTACATTACATCACTAGTAGGAATGAAAAAAACATCACGGGGTGGTGTGAATCGGAGTGTCTGAATTAGGATAGGCACTGTGTGGCAATGTAGGATGGAGAAAAGCACCGCGGGGTTGGTCAGCATGGGGAGGTCAGGGAACATGCAGTGGCAATGTAGGATAGTTTTCTGAAAAACAACGCGGGGTGGTGCGCATTGTATGGGTGTGTGTTACATTACATTCACTAGTAGGAGTGAGAAAAACATCACGGGGTGGTGCGCATTGTATGGGTATGTGTTACATTACATTCACTAGTAGGAGTGAGAAAAACATCACGGGGTGGTGTGAATCGGAGGGTCTGAATTAGGATAAGCAGTGAGTGGCAATGTAGGATGGAGAAAAGCACCGCGGGGTGGTCAGCATGGGGAGGTCAGGGAACATGCAGTGGCAATGTAGGATAAGTTTCTGAAAAACATCGCGGGGTGGTGCGCATTGTATGGGTGTGTGTTACATTACATTCACTAGTAGTAATGAGAAAAACATCACGGGGTGGTGCGCATTGTATGGGTGGGTGTTACATTACATCACTAGTAGGAGTGAAAAAAACATCACGGGGTGGTGTGAATCGGAGTGTCTGAATTAGGATAGGCACTGTGTGGCAATGTAGGATGGAGAAAAGCACCGCGGGGTTGGTCAGCATGGGGAGGTCAGGGAACATGCAGTGGCAATGTAGGATAGTTTTCTGAAAAACAACGCGGGGTGGTGCGCATTGTATGGGTGTGTGTTACATTACATTCACTAGTAGGAGTGAGAAAAACATCACGGGGTGGTGCGCATTGTATGGGTGGGTGTTACATTACACGCACTAGTAGGAGTGAGAAAAACATCACGGGGTGGTGTGAATCGGAGGGTCTGAATTAGGATAGGCTCTGTGTGGCAATGTAGGATGGAGAAAAGCACCGCGGGGTTTGTCAGCATGGGGAGGTCAGGGAACATGCAGTGGCAATGTAGGATAGGTTTCTGAAAAACAACGCGGGGTGGTGCGCATTGTATGGGTGTGTGTTACATTACATTCACTAGTAGGAGTGAGAAAAACATCGCGGGGTGGTGCGCATTGTATGGGTGTGTGTTACATTACATTCACTAGTAGGAGTGCGAAAAACATCACGGGGTGGTGTGAATCGGAGGGTCTGTATTAGGATAGGCAGTGAGTGGCAATGTAGAATGGAGAAAAGCACCGCGGGGTGGTCAGCATGGGGAGGTCAGGGAACATGCAGTGGCAATGTAGCATAGGTTTCTGAAAAACATCACGGGGTGGTGCGCATTGTATGGGTGTGTGTTACATTACATTCACTAGTAGGAGTGAGAAAAACATGGCGGGGTGGTGTGAATCGGAGGGTCTGAATTAGGATAGGCAGTGAGTGGCAATGTAGGATGGAGAAAAGCACCGCGGTGTGGTCAGCATGGGGAGGTCAGGGAACATGCAGTGGCCATGTAGGATAGGTTTCTGAAAAACATCGCGGGGTGGTGCGCATTGTATGGGTGTGTGTTACATTACATTCACTAGTAGGAGTGAGAAAAACATTGCGGGGTGTTGCGCATTGTATGGGTGTGTGTTACATTACATTCACTAGTAGGAGTGAGAAAAACATCACAGGGTGGTGTGAATCAGAGGGTCTGAATTAGGATAGGCAGTGAGTGGCAATGTAGGATGGCGAAAAGCACCGCGGGGTGGTCAGCATGAGGAGGTCAGGGAACATGCAGTGGCAATGTAGGATAGGTTACTGAAAAACAACGCGGGGTGGTGCGCATTGTATGGGTGTGTGTTACATTACATTCACTAGTAGGAGTGAGAAAAACATCACGGGCTGGTGCGCATTGTATGGGTGGGGGTTACATTGCATTCACTAGTAGGAGTGAGAAAAACATCACGGGGTGGTGTGAATCGGAGGGTCTGAATTAGGATAGGCACTGTGTGGCAATGTAGGATGGAGAAAAGCACCGCGGGGTTGGTCAGCATGGGGAGGTCAGGGAACATGCAGTGGCAATGTAGGATAGGTTTCTGAAAAACACCGCGGGGTGGTGCACATTGTATGGGTGTGTGTTACATTACATTCACTAGTAGGAGTGAGAAAAACATCACGGGGTGGTGCGCATTGTATGGGTGTGTGTTACATTACATTCACTAGTAGGAGTGAGAAAAACATAACGGGGTGGTGCGCATTGTATGGTTGTGTGTTACATTACATTCACTAGTAGGAGTGAGAAAAACATCACGGGGTGGTGCGCATTTTATGGGTGTGTGTTACATTACATTCACTATTAGGAGTGAGAAAAACATCACGGGGTGGTGCACATTGTATGGGTGTGTGTTACATTACATTCACTAGTAGGAGTGAGAAAAACATCGCTGGGTGGTGTGAATCGGAGGGTCTCAATTAGGATAGGCAGTGAGTGGTATGTAGGATGGAGAAAAGCACCGCGGGGTGGTCAGCATGGTGAGGTCAGGGAACATGCAGTGGCAATGTAGGATAAGTTTCTGAAAAACATCGCGGGGTGGTGCGCATTGTATGGGTGTGTGTTACATTACATTCACTAGTAGTAATGAGAAAAACATCAAGGGGTGGTGCGCATTGTATGGGTGGGTGTTACATTACATCACTAGTAGGAGTGAAAAAAACATCACGGGGTGGTGTGAATCGGAGTGTTTGAATTAGGATAGGCACTGTGTGGCAATGTAGGATGGAGAAAAGCACCGCGGGGTTGGTCAGCATGGGGAGGTCAGGGAACATGCAGTGGCAATGTAGGATAGTTTTCTGAAAAACAACGCGGGGTGGTGCGCATTGTATGGGTGTGTGTTACATTACATTCACTAGTAGGAGTGAGAAAAACATCACGGGGTGGTGCGCATTGTATGGGTGGGTGTTACATTACATGCACTAGTAGGAGTGAGAAAAACATCACGTGGTGGTGTGAATCGGAGGGTCTGAATTAGGATAGGCACTGTGTGGCAATGTAGGATGGAGAAAAGCACCCCGGGGTTGGTCAGCATGGGGAGGTCAGGGAACATGCAGTGGCAATGTTGGATAGGTTTCTGAAAAACAACGCGGGGTGGTGCGCATTGTATGGGTGTGTGTTACATTACATTCACTAGTAGGAGTGAGAAAAACATCACGGGGTGGTGCGCATTGTATGGGTGTGTGTTACATTACATTCACTAGTAGGAGAGAGAAAAACATCACGGGGTGGTGCGCATTGCATGGGTGTGTGTTACATTACATTCACTAGTAGGAGTGAGAAAAACATCACGGGGTGGTGTGAATCGGAGGGTCTGAATTAGGATAGGCAGTGAGTGGCAATGTAGGATGGAGAAAAGCACCGCGGTGTGGTCAGCATGGGGAGGTCAGGGAACATGCAGTGGCAGTGTAGGATAGGTTTCTGAAAAGCATCGCGGGGTGGTGCGCATTGTATGGGTGTGTGGTACATTACGTTCACTAGTAGGAGTGAGAAATACATCCCGGGGTGGTGCGCATTGTATGGGTGTGTCTTACATTACATTCACTACTAGGAGTGAAAAAAATATTACGGGGTTGTGTGAATCGGAGGGTTTGAATTAGGATAGGCAGTGAGTGGCAATGTAGGATAGAGATAAGCACCACGGGGTGGTCAGCATGGGGAGGTCAGGGAACATGCAGTGGCAATGTAGGATAGGTTTCTGAAAAACATCGCTGGGTGGTGCACATTGTATGGGTGTGTGTTACATTACATTCACTAGTAGGTGTGAGAAAAACGTCACGGGGTGGTGCGCATTGTATGGGTGTGTGTTACATTACATTCACTAGTAGGAGTGAGAAAAACATCACGGGGTGGTGCGCATTGTATGGGTGTGTGTTACATTACATTCACTAGTAGGAGTGAGAAAAACATCACGGGGTGGTGTGAATCGGAGGGTCTGAATTAAGATAGGCACTGTGTGGCAATGTAGGATGGAGAAAAGCACCCCGGGGTTGGTCAGCATGGGGAGGTCAGGGAACATGCAGTGGCAATGTAGGATAAGTTTCTGAAAAACATCGCGGGGTGGTGCGCATTGTATGGGTGTGTGTTACATTACATTCACTAGTAGTAATGAGAAAAACATCACGGGGTGGTGCGCATTGTATGGGTGGGTGTTACATTACATCACTAGTAGGAATGAAAAAAACATCACGGGGTGGTGTGAATCGGAGTGTCTGAATTAGGATAGGCACTGTGTGGCAATGTAGGATGGAGAAAAGCACCGCGGGGTTGGTCAGCATGGGGAGGTCAGGGAACATGCAGTGGCAATGTAGGATAGTTTTCTGAAAAACAACGCGGGGTGGTGCGCATTGTATGGGTGTGTGTTACATTACATTCACTAGTAGGAGTGAGAAAAACATCACGGGGTGGTGCGCATTGTATGGGTATGTGTTACATTACATTCACTAGTAGGAGTGAGAAAAACATCACGGGGTGGTGTGAATCGGAGGGTCTGAATTAGGATAAGCAGTGAGTGGCAATGTAGGATGGAGAAAAGCACCGCGGGGTGGTCAGCATGGGGAGGTCAGGGAACATGCAGTGGCAATGTAGGATAAGTTTCTGAAAAACATCGCGGGGTGGTGCGCATTGTATGGGTGTGTGTTACATTACATTCACTAGTAGTAATGAGAAAAACATCACGGGGTGGTGCGCATTGTATGGGTGGGTGTTACATTACATCACTAGTAGGAGTGAAAAAAACATCACGGGGTGGTGTGAATCGGAGTGTCTGAATTAGGATAGGCACTGTGTGGCAATGTAGGATGGAGAAAAGCACCGCGGGGTTGGTCAGCATGGGGAGGTCAGGGAACATGCAGTGGCAATGTAGGATAGTTTTCTGAAAAACAACGCGGGGTGGTGCGCATTGTATGGGTGTGTGTTACATTACATTCACTAGTAGGAGTGAGAAAAACATCACGGGGTGGTGCGCATTGTATGGGTGGGTGTTACATTACACGCACTAGTAGGAGTGAGAAAAACATCACGGGGTGGTGTGAATCGGAGGGTCTGAATTAGGATAGGCACTGTGTGGCAATGTAGGATGGAGAAAAGCACCCCGGGGTTGGTCAGCATGGGGAGGTCAGGGAACATGCAGTGGCAATGTTGGATAGGTTTCTGAAAAACAACGCGGGGTGGTGCGCATTGTATGGGTGTGTGTTACATTACATTCACTAGTAGGAGTGAGAAAAACATCACGGGGTGGTGCACATTGTATGGGTGTGTGTTACATTACATTCACTAGTAGGAGTGAGAAAAACATCACGGGGTGGTGCGCATTGCATGGGTGTGTGTTACATTACATTCACTAGTAGGAGTGAGAAAAACATCACGGGGTGGTGCGCATTGTATGGGTGGGTGTTACATTACATGCACTCGTAGGAGTGAGAAAAACATCACGGGGTGGTGTGAATCGGAGGGTCTGAATTAGGATAGGCACTGTGTGTCAATGTAGGATGGAGAAAAGCACCCCGGGGTTGGTCAGCATGGGGAGGTCAGGGAACATGCAGTGGCAATGTTGGATAAGTTTCTGAAAAACAACGCGGGGTGGTGCGCATTGTATGGGTGTGTGTTACATTACATTCACTAGTAGGAGTGAGAAAAACATCACGGGGTGGTGCGCATTGTATGGGTGTGTGTTACATTACATTCACTAGTAGGAGTGAGAAAAACATCACGGGGTGGTGCGCATTGCATGGGTGTGTGTTACATTACATTCACTAGTAGGAGTGAGAAAAACATCACAGGGTGGTGTGAATCGGAGGGTTTGAATTAGGATAGGCAGTGAGTGGCAATGTAGGATGGAGAAAAGCACCGCGGTGTGGTCAGCATGGGGAGGTCAGGGAACATGCAGTGGCAGTGTAGGATAGGTTTCTGAAAAGCATCGCGGGGTGGTGCGCATTGTATGGGTGTGTGGTACATTACGTTCACTAGTAGGAGTGAGAAATACATCCCGGGGTGGTGCGCATTGTATGGGTGTGTCTTATATTACATTCACTACTAGGAGTGAAAAAAATATTACGGGTTTGTGTGAATCGGAGGGTTTGAATTAGGATAGGCAGTGAGTGGCAATGTAGGATAGAGATAAGCACCACGGGGTGGTCAGCATGGGGAGGTCAGGGAACATGCAGTGGCAATGTAGGATAGGTTTCTGAAAAACATCGCTGGGTGGTGCACATTGTATGGGTGTGTGTTACATTACATTCACTAGTAGGTGTGAGAAAAACGTCACGGGGTGGTGCGCATTGTATGGGTGTGTGTTACATTACATTCACTAGTAGGAGTGAGAAAAACATCACGGGGTGGTGCGCATTGTATGGGTGTGTGTTACATTACATTCACTAGTAGGAGTGAGAAAAACATCACGGGGTGGTGCACATTGTATGGGTGTGTGTTACATTGCATTCACTAGTAGGAGTGAAAAAAACATCACGGGGTGGTGTGAATCGGAGGATCTGAATTAGGATAAGCAGTGAGTGACAATGTAGGATGGAGAAAAGCACCGCGGTGTGGTCAGCATGGGGAGGTCAGGGAACATGCAGTGGCCATGTAGGATAGGTTTCTGAAAAACATCGCGGGGTGGTGTGCATTGTATGGGTGTGTGTTACATTACATTCACTAGTAGGAGTGAGAAAAACATCACGGGGTGGTGCGCATTGTATGGGTGTGTTTTACATTACATTCACTAGTAGGAGTGAGTAAAACATCGCGGGGTGGTGTGAATTGGAGGGTCTGAATTAGGATAGGCAGTGAGTGGCAATGTAGGATGGAGAAAAGCACCGCGGGGTGGTCAGCATGGGGAGGTTAGGGAACATGCAGTGGCCATGTAGGTTAGGTTTCTGAAAAACATCGCGGGGTGGTGCGCATTGTATGGGTGTGTGTTACATTACATTCACTAGTAGGAGTGAGAAAAACGTCACGGGGTGGTGTGAATCGGAGGGTCTGAATTAGGATAGGCAGTGAGTGGCAATGTAGGATGGAGAAAAGCACCGCGGGGTGGTCAGCATGGGGAGGTCAGGGAACATTCAGTGGCAATGTAGGATAGGTTTCTGAAAAACATCGCGGGGTGGTGCGCATTGTATGGGTGTGTGTTACATTACATTCACTAGTAGTAATGAGAAAAACATCACGGTGTGGTGCTCATTGTATGGGTGGGTGTTACATTACATTCACTAGTAGGAGTGAGAAAAACATCACGGGGTGGTGTGAATCGGATGGTCTGAATTAGGATAGGCACTGTGTGGCAATGTAGGATGGAGAAAAGCACCGCGGGGTTGTTCAGCATGGGGAGGTCAGGGAACATGCAGTGGCAATGTAGGATAGGTTTCTGAAAAACAACGCGGGGTGGTGCGCATTGTATGGGTGTGTGTTACATTATATTCACTACTAGGAGTGAGAAAAACATCACGGGGTGGTGCGCATTGTATGGGTATGTGTTACATTACATTCACTAGTAGGAGTGAGAAAAACTTCACGGGGTGGTGCGCATTGTATAGGTGTGTGTTACATTACATTCACTAGTAGGAGTGAAAAAAACATCACGGGGTGGTCTGAATCGGAGGGTCTGAATTAGGATAGGCTCTGTGTGGCAATGTAGGATGGAGAAAAGCACCGCGGGGTTTGTCAGCATGGGGAGGTCAGGGAACATGCAGTGGCAATGTAGGATAGGTTTCTGAAAAACAACGCGGGGTGGTGCGCATTGTATGGGTGTGTGTTACATTACATTCACTAGTAGGAGTGAGAAATACATCGCGGGGTGGTGCGCATTGTATGGGTGTGTGTTACATTACATTCACTAGTAGGAGTGCGAAAAACATCACGGGGTGGTGTGAATCGGAGGGTCTGTATTAGGATAGGCAGTGAGTGGCAATGTAGAATGGAGAAAAGCACCGCGGGGTGGTCAGCATGGGGAGGTCAGGGAACATGCAGTGGCAATGTAGCATAGGTTTCTGAAAAACATCACGGGGTGGTGCGCATTGTATGGGTGTGTGTTACATTACATTCACAAGTAGGAGTGAGAAACACATGGCGGGGTGGTGTGAATCCGAGGGTCTGAATTAGGATAGGCAGTGAGTGGCAATGTAGGATGGAGAAAAGCACCGCGGGGTGGTCAGCATGTGGAGGTCAGGGAACATGCAGTGGCAATGTAGGATAGGTTTCTGAAAATCATCGCGGGGTGGTGCGCATTGTATGGGTGTGTGTTACATTACATTGACTAGTAGGAGTGAGAAAAACATCACGGGGTGGTGTGAATCGGAGGGTCTGAATTAGGATAGGCAGTGAGTGTCAATGTACGATGGATAAGAGCACCGCGGGGTGGTCAGCATGGGGAAGTCAGGGAACATGCAGTGGCAATGTAGGATAGGTTTCTGAAAAACATCGCGGGGTGGTGCGCATTGTATGGGTGTGTGTTACATTACATTCACTAGTAGGAGTGAGAAAAACATCACGGGGTGGTGCGCATTGTATGGGTGTGTGTTACATTACATTCACTAGTAGGAGTGAGAAAAACATCACGGGGTGGTGTGAATCGGAGGGTCTGAATTAGGATAGGCACTGTGTGGCAATGTAGGATGGAGAAAAGCACCGCGGGGTTGGTCAGCATGGGGAGTTCAGGGAACATGCAGTGGCAATGTAGGATAGGTTTATGAAAAACAACGCGGGGTGGTGCGCATTGTATGGGTGTGTGTTACATTACATTCACTAGTATGAGTGAGAAAAACATCGCGGGGTGGTGCGCATTGTATGGGTGTGTGTTACATTACATTCACTAGTAGGAGTGAGAAAAACATCACGGGGTGGTGTTAATCGGAGGGTCTGAATTAGGATAGGCAGTGAGTGGCAATGTAGGATGGAGAAAAGCACCGCGGGGTGGTCAGCATGGGGAGGTCAGGGAACATTCAGTGGCAATGTAGGATAGGTTTCTGAAAAACATCGCGGGGTGGTGCGCATTGTATGGGTGTGTGTTACATTACATTCACTAGTAGTAATGAGAAAAACATCACGGGGTTGTGCGCATTGTATGGGTGGGTGTTACATTACATTCACTGGTAGGAGTGAGAAAAACATCACGGGGTGGTGTGAATCGGAGGGTCTGAATTAGGATAGGCACTGTGTGGCAATGTAGGATGGAGAAAAGCACCGCGGGGTTGGTCAGCATGGGGAGGTCAGGGAAAATGCAGTGGCAATGTAGGATAGGTTTCTGAAAAACAAAGCGGGGTGGTGCGCATTGTATGGGTGTGTGTTACATTACATTCACTAGTAGGAGTGAGAAAAACATCATGGGGTGGTGCGCATTGTATGGGTATGTGTTACATTACATTCACTAGTAAGAGTGAGAAAAACTTCACGGGGTGGTGCGCATTGTATGGGTGTGTGTTACATTAAATTCACTAGTAGGAGTGAAAAAAACATCACGGGGTGGTGTGAATCGGAGGGTCTGAATTAGGATAGGCACTGTGTGGCAACGTAGGATGGAGAAAAGCACCGCTGGGTTGGTCAGCATGGGGAGGTCAGGGAACATGCAGTGGCAATATAGGATAGGTTTCTGAAAAACAACGCGGGGTGGTGCGCATTGTATGGGTGTGTGTTACATTACATTCACTAGTAGGAGTGAGAAAAACATCGCGGGGTGGTGCGCATTGTATGGGTGTGTGTTACATTACATTCACTAGTAGGAGTGAGAAAAACATCACGGGGTGGTGTGAATCGGAGGGTCTGAATAAGGATAGGCAGTGAGTGGCAATGTAGGATGGAGAAAAGCACCGCGGTGTGGTCAGCATGGGGAGGTCAGGGAACATTCAGTGGCAATGTAGGATAGGTTTCTGAAAAACATCGCGGGGTGGTGCGCATTGTATGGGTGTGTGTTACATTACATTCACTAGTAGTAATGAGAAAAACATCACGGGGTGGTGCGCATTGTATGGGTGTGTGTTACATTACATTCACTAGTAGGAGTGAGAAAATCATCACGGGGTGGTGTGAATCGGAGGGTCTGAATAAGGATAGGCAGTGAGTGGCAATGTAGGATGGAGAAAAGCACCGCGGGGTCGTCAGCATGGGGAGGTCAGGGAACATTCAGTGGCCATGTAGGTTAGGTTTCTGAAAAACATCGCGGGGTGGTGCGCATTGTATGGGTGTGTGTTACATTACATTCACTACTAGGAGTGAGAAAAATATCACGGGGTGGTGTGAACCGGAGTGTTTGAATTAGGATAGGCAGTGAGTGGCAATGTAGGATAGAGATAAGCACCGTGGGGTGGTCAGCATGGGGAGGTCAGGGAACATGCAGTGGCAATGTAGGATAGGTTTCTGAAAAACATCGCTGGGTGGTGCGCATTGTATGGGTGTGTGTTACATTACATTCACTAGTAGTAATGAGAAAAACATCACGGGGTGGTGCGCATTGTATGGGTGGGTGTTACATTACATTCACTAGAAGGAGTGAGAAAAACATCACGGGGTGGTGTGAATCGGAGGGTCTGAATTAGGATAGGCACTGTGTGGCAATGTAGGATGGAGAAAAGCACCGCGGGGTTGGTCAGCATGGGGAGGTCAGGGAACATGCAGTGGCAATGTAGGATAGGTTTCTGAAAAACAACGCGGGGTGGTGCGCATTGTATGGGTGTGTGTTACATTACATTCACTAGTAGGAGTAAGAAAAACATCACGGGGTGGTGCGCATTGTATGGGTATGTGTTACATTACATTCACTAGTAGGAGTGAGAAAAACTTCACGGGGGGGTGCGCATTGTATGGGTGTGTGTTACATTACATTCACTAGTAGGAGTGAAAAAAACATCACGGGGTGGTGTGAATCGGAGGGTCTGAATTAGGATAGGCACTGTGTGGCAATGTACTTTGGAGAAAAGCACCGCGGGGTTTGTCAGCATGGGGAGGTCAGGGAACATGCAGTGGCAATGTAGGATAGGTTTCTGAAAAACAACGCGGGGTGGTGTGCATTGTATGGGTGTTTGTTACATTACATTCACTAGTAGGAGTGAGAAAAACATCGCGGGGTGGTGCGCATTGTATGGGTGTTTGTTACATTACATTCACTAGTAGGAGTGCGAAAAACATCATGGGGTGGTGTGAATCGCAGGGTCTGAATTAGGATAGGCAGTGAGTGGCAATGTAGAATGGAGAAAAGCACCGCGGGGTGGTCAGCATGGGGAGGTCAGGGAACATGCAGTGGCAATGTAGCATAGGTTTCTGAAAAACATCACGGGGTGGTGCGCATTGGATGGGTGTGTGTTACATTACATTCACTAGTAGGAGTGAGAAAAACATGGCGGGTGGTGTGAATCGGAGGGTCTGAATTAGGATAGGCAGTGAGTGGCAATGTAGGATGGAGAAAAGCACCGCGGGGTGGTCAGCATGGGGAGGTCAGGGAACATGCAGTGGCAATGTAGGATAGGTTTCTGAAAATCATCGCGGGGTGGTGCGCATTGTATGGGTGTGTGTTACATTACATTGACTAGTAGGAGTGAGAAAAACATCACGGGGTGGTGTGAATCGGAGGGTCTGAATTAGGATAGGCAGTGAGTGTCAATGTACGATGGATAAGAGCACCGCGGGGTGGTCAGCATGGGGAAGTCAGGGAACATGCAGTGGCAATGTAGGATAGGTTTCTGAAAAACATCGCGGGGTGGTGCGCATTGTATGGGTGTGTGTTACATTACATTCACTAGTAGGAATGAGAAAAACATCACGGGGTGGTGCGCATTGTATGGGTGGGTGTTACATTACATTCACTAGTAGGAGTGAGAAAAACATCACGGGGTGGTGTGAATCGGAGGGTCTGAATTAGGATAGGCAGTGAGTGGCAATGTAGGATGGAGAAAAGCACAGCGGGGTGGTCAGCATGGGGAGGTCAGGGAACATTCAGTGGCAATGTAGGATAGGATTCTGAAAAACATCGCGGGGTGGTGCGCATTGTATGGGTGTGTGTTACATTACATTCACGAGTAGTAATGAGAAAAACGTCACGGGGTGGTGCGCATTGTATGGGTGGGTGTTACATTACATTCACTAGTAGGAGTGAGAAAAACATCACGGGGTGGTGTGAATCGAAGGGTCTGAATTAGAATAGGCAATGTGTGGCAATGTAGGATGGAGAAAAGCACCGCGGGGTTGGTCAGCATGGGGAGGTCAGGGAACATGCAGTGGCAATGTAGGATAGGTTTCTGAAAAACAACGCGGGGTGGTGCGCATTGTATGGGTGTGTGTTACATTACATTTACTAGTAGGAGTGAGAAAAACATCACGGGGTGGTGCGCATTGTATGGGTATGTGTTACATTACATTCACTAGTAGGAGTGAGAAAAACTTCACGGGGTGGTGCGCATTGTATTTGTGTGTGTTACATTACATTCACTAGTAGGAGTGAAAAAAACATCACGTGGTGGTGTGAATCGGAGCGTCTGAATTAGGATAGGCAGTGAGTGGCAATGTAGGATGGAGAAAAGCACAGCGGTGTGGTCAGCATGGGGAGGTCAGGGAACATGCAGTGGCCATGTAGGATAGGTTTTTGAAAAACATCGCGGGGTGGTGCGCATTTTATGGGTGTGTGTTACATTACATTCACTAGTAGGAGTGAGAAAAACATCACGGGGTGGTGCGCATTGTATGGGTGTGTGTTACATTACATTCACTAGTAGGAGTGAGAAAAACATCACAGGGTGGTGTGAATTGGAGGGTCTGAATTAGGATAGGCACTGTGTGGCAATGTAGGATGGGAAAAAGCACCGCGGGGTTGGTCAGCATGGGGAGGTCAGGGAACATGCAGTGGCAGTGTAGGATAGGTTTCTGAAAAGCATCGCGGTGTGGTGCGCATTGTATGGGTGTGTGGTACATTACGCTCACTAGTAGGAGTGAGAAATATATCACGGGGTGGTGCGCATTGTATGGGTGTGTCTTACATTACATTAACTACTAGGAGTGAGAAAAATATCACGGGGTTGTGTGAATCGGAGGGTTTGAATTAGGATAGGCAGTGAGTGGCAATGTAGGATAGAGATAAGCACCGCGGGGTGGTCAGCATGGGGAGGTCAGGGAACATGCAGTGGCAATGTAGGATAGGTTTCTGAAAAACATCGCTGGGTGGTGCACATTGTATGGGTGTATGTTACATTACATTCACTAGTAGGAGTGAGAAAAAAATCACGGGGTGGTGCGCATTGTATGGGTGTCTGTTACATTACATTCACTAGTAGGAGTGAGAAAAACATCACGGGGTGGTGCGCATTGTATGGGTGTGTGTTACATTACATTCACTAGTAGGAGTGAGAAAAACATCACGGGGTGGTGCGCATTGTATGGGTGTGTGTTACATTATATTCACTAATAGGAGTGAAAAAAACATCACGGGGTGGTGTGAATTGGAGGGTCTGAATTAGGATAGGCAGTGAGTGACAATGTAGGATGGAGAAAAGCACCGCGGTGTGGTCAGCATGGGGAGGTCAGGGAACATGCAGTGGCCATGTAGGATAGGTTTCTGAAAAACATCGCGGGGTGGTGTGCATTGTATGGGTGTGTGTTACATTACATTCACTAGTAGGAGTGAGAAAAACATCACGGGGTGGTGGGCATTGTATGGGTGTGTTTTACATTACATTCACTAGTAGGAGTGAGAAAAACATCGCGGGGTGGTGTGAATCGGAGGGTCTGAATTAGGATAGGCAGTGAGTGGCAATTTAGGATGGAGAAAAGCACCGCGGGGTGGTCAGCATGGGGAGGTCAGGGAACATGCAGTGGCCAAGTAGGTTAGGATTCTGAAAAACATCGCGGGGTGGTGCGCATTGTATGGGTGTGTGTTACATTACATTGACTAGTAGGAGTGAGAAAAACATCACGGGGTGGTGTGAATCGGAGGGTCTGAATTAGGATAGGCAGTGAGTGTCAATGTAGGATGGAGAAAAGCACCGCGGGGTGGTCAGCATGGGGAAGTCAGGGAACATGCAGTGGCAATGTAGGATAGGTTTCTGAAAAACATCGCGGGGTGGTGCGCATTGTATGGGTGTGTGTTACATTACATTCACTAGTAGGAGTGAGAAAAACATCACGGGGTGGTGCGCATTGTATGGGTGTGTGTTACATTACATTCACTAGTAGTAATGAGAAAAACATCACGGGGTGGTGCGCATTGTATGGGTGTGTGTTACATTACATTCACTAGTAGGAGTGAGAAAATCATCACGGGGTGGTGTGAATCGGAGGGTCTGAATAAGGATAGGCAGTGAGTGGCAATGTAGGATGGAGAAAAGCACCGCGGGGTGGTCAGCATGGGGAGGTCAGGGAACATTCAGTGGCCATGTAAGTTAGGTTTCTGAAAAACATCGCGGGGTGGTGCGCATTGTATGGGTGTGTGTTACATTACATTCACTACTAGGAGTGAGAAAAATATCACGGGGTGGTGTGAACCGGAGTGTTTGAATTAGGATAGGCAGTGAGTGGCAATGTAGGATAGAGATAAGCACCGTGGGGTGGTCAGCATGGGGAGGTCAGGGAACATGCAGTGGCAATGTAGGATAGGTTTCTGAAAAACATCGCTGGGTGGTGCGCATTGTATGGGTGTGTGTTACATTACATTCACTAGTAGTAATGAGAAAAACATCACGGGGTGGTGCGCATTGTATGGGTGGGTGTTACATTACATTCACTAGTAGGAGTGAGAAAAACATCACGGGGTGGTGTGAATCGGAGGGTCTGAATTAGGATAGGCACTGTGTGGCAATGTAGGATGGAGAAAAGCACCGCGGGGTTGGTCAGCATGGGGAGGTCAGGGAACATGCAGTGGCAATGTAGGATAGGTTTCTGAAAAACAACGCGGGGTGGTGCGCATTGTATGGGTGTGTGTTACATTACATTCACTAGTAGGAGTAAGAAAAACATCACGGGGTGGTGCGCATTGTATGGGTATGTGTTACATTACATTCACTAGTAGGAGTGAGAAAAACTTCACGGGGGGGTGCGCATTGTATGGGTGTGTGTTACATTACATTCACTAGTAGGAGTGAAAAAAACATCACGGGGTGGTGTGAATCGGAGGGTCTGAATTAGGATAGGCACTGTGTGGCAATGTACTTTGGAGAAAAGCACCGCGGGGTTTGTCAGCATGGGGAGGTCAGGGAACATGCAGTGGCAATGTAGGATAGGTTTCTGAAAAACAACGCGGGGTGGTGTGCATTGTATGGGTGTTTGTTACATTACATTCACTAGTAGGAGTGAGAAAAACATCGCGGGGTGGTGCGCATTGTATGGGTGTTTGTTACATTACATTCACTAGTAGGAGTGCGAAAAACATCATGGGGTGGTGTGAATCGCAGGGTCTGAATTAGGATAGGCAGTGAGTGGCAATGTAGAATGGAGAAAAGCACCGCGGGGTGGTCAGCATGGGGAGGTCAGGGAACATGCAGTGGCAATGTAGCATAGGTTTCTGAAAAACATCACGGGGTGGTGCTCATTGGATGGGTGTGTGTTACATTACATTCACTAGTAGGAGTGAGAAAAACATGGCGGGTGGTGTGAATCGGAGGGTCTGAATTAGGATAGGCAGTGAGTGGCAATGTAGGATGGAGAAAAGCACCGCGGGGTGGTCAGCATGGGGAGGTCAGGGAACATGCAGTGGCAATGTAGGATAGGTTTCTGAAAATCATCGCGGGGTGGTGCGCATTGTATGGGTGTGTGTTACATTACATTGACTAGTAGGAGTGAGAAAAACATCACGGGGTGGTGTGAATCGGAGGGTCTGAATTAGGATAGGCAGTGAGTGTCAATGTACGATGGATAAGAGCACCGCGGGGTGGTCAGCATGGGGAAGTCAGGGAACATGCAGTGGCAATGTAGGATAGGTTTCTGAAAAACATCGCGGGGTGGTGCGCATTGTATGGGTGTGTGTTACATTACATTCACTAGTAGGAATGAGAAAAACATCACGGGGTGGTGCGCATTGTATGGGTGGGTGTTACATTACATTCACTAGTAGGAGTGAGAAAAACATCACGGGGTGGTGTGAATCGGAGGGTCTGAATTAGGATAGGCAGTGAGTGGCAATGTAGGATGGAGAAAAGCACAGCGGGGTGGTCAGCATGGGGAGGTCAGGGAACATTCAGTGGCAATGTAGGATAGGTTTCTGAAAAACATCGCGGGGTGGTGCGCATTGTATGGGTGTGTGTTACATTACATTCACGAGTAGTAATGAGAAAAACGTCACGGGGTGGTGCGCATTGTATGGGTGGGTGTTACATTACATTCACTAGTAGGAGTGAGAAAAACATCACGGGGTGGTGTGAATCGAAGGGTCTGAATTAGAATAGGCAATGTGTGGCAATGTAGGATGGAGAAAAGCACCGCGGGGTTGGTCAGCATGGGGAGGTCAGGGAACATGCAGTGGCAATGTAGGATAGGTTTCTGAAAAACAACGCGGGGTGGTGCGCATTTTATGGGTGTGTGTTACATTACATTTACTAGTAGGAGTGAGAAAAACATCACGGGGTGGTGCGCATTGTATGGGTATGTGTTACATTACATTCACTAGTAGGAGTGAGAAAAACTTCACGGGGTGGTGCGCATTGTATTTGTGTGTGTTACATTACATTCACTAGTAGGAGTGAAAAAAACATCACGTGGTGGTGTGAATCGGAGCGTCTGAATTAGGATAGGCAGTGAGTGGCAATGTAGGATGGAGAAAAGCACAGCGGTGTGGTCAGCATGGGGAGGTCAGGGAACATGCAGTGGCCATGTAGGATAGGTTTTTGAAAAACATCGCGGGGTGGTGCGCATTTTATGGGTGTGTGTTACATTACATTCACTAGTAGGAGTGAGAAAAACATCACGGGGTGGTGCGCATAGTATGGGTGTGTGTTACATTACATTCACTAGTAGGAGTGAGAAAAACATCACAGGGTGGTGTGAATTGGAGGGTCTGAATTAGGATAGGCACTGTGTGGCAATGTAGGATGGGAAAAAGCACCGCGGGGTTGGTCAGCATGGGGAGGTCAGGGAACATGCAGTGGCAGTGTAGGATAGGTTTCTGAAAAGCATCGCGGGGTGGTGCGCATTGTATGGGTGTGTGGTACATTACGCTCACTAGTAGGAGTGAGAAATATATCACGGGGTGGTGCGCATTGTATGGGTGTGTCTTACATTACATTAACTACTAGGAGTGAGAAAAATATCACGGGGTTGTGTGAATCGGAGGGTTTGAATTAGGATAGGCAGTGAGTGGCAATGTAGGATAGAGATAAGCACCGCGGGGTGGTCAGCATGGGGAGGTCAGGGAACATGCAGTGGCAATGTAGGATAGGTTTCTGAAAAACATCGCTGGGTGGTGCACATTGTATGGGTGTGTGTTACATTACATTCACTAGTAGGAGTCAGAAAAAAATCACGGGGTGGTGCGCATTGTATGGGTGTCTGTTACATTACATTCACTAGTAGGAGTGAGAAAAACATCACGGGGTGGTGCGCATTGTATGGGTGTGTGTTACATTACATTCACTAGTAGGAGTGAGAAAAACATCACGGGGTGGTGCGCATTGTATGGGTGTGTGTTACATTATATTCACTAATAGGAGTGAAAAAAACATCACGGGGTGGTGTGAATTGGAGGGTCTGAATTAGGATAGGCAGTGAGTGACAATGTAGGATGGAGAAAAGCACCGCGGTGTGGTCAGCATGGGGAGGTCAGGGAACATGCAGTGGCCATGTAGGATAGGTTTCTGAAAAACATCGCGGGGTGGTGTGCATTGTATGGGTGTGTGTTACATTACATTCACTAGTAGGAGTGAGAAAAACATCACGGGGTGGTGGGCATTGTATGGGTGTGTTTTACATTACATTCACTAGTAGGAGTGAGAAAAACATCGCGGGGTGGTGTGAATCGGAGGGTCTGAATTAGGATAGGCAGTGAGTGGCAATTTAGGATGGAGAAAAGCACCGCGGGGTGGTCAGCATGGGGAGGTCAGGGAACATGCAGTGGCCAAGTAGGTTAGGATTCTGAAAAACATCGCGGGGTGGTGCGCATTGTATGGGTGTGTGTTACATTACATTGACTAGTAGGAGTGAGAAAAACATCACGGGGTGGTGTGAATCGGAGGGTCTGAATTAGGATAGGCAGTGAGTGTCAATGTAGGATGGAGAAAAGCACCGCGGGGTGGTCAGCATGGGGAAGTCAGGGAACATGCAGTGGCAATGTAGGATAGGTTTCTGAAAAACATCGCGGGGTGGTGCGCATTGTATGGGTGTGTGTTACATTACATTCACTAGTAGGAGTGAGAAAAACATCACGGGGTGGTGCGCATTGTATGGGTGTGTGTTACATTACATTCACTAGTAGTAATGAGAAAAACATCACGGGGTGGTGCGCATTGTATGGGTGTGTGTTACATTACATTCACTAGTAGGAGTGAGAAAATCATCACGGGGTGGTGTGAATCGGAGGGTCTGAATAAGGATAGGCAGTGAGTGGCAATGTAGGATGGAGAAAAGCACCGCGGGGTGGTCAGCATGGGGAGGTCAGGGAACATTCAGTGGCCATGTAGGTTAGGTTTCTGAAAAACATCGCGGGGTGGTGCGCATTGTATGGGTGTGTGTTACATTACATTCACTACTAGGAGTGAGAAAAATATCACGGGGTGGTGTGAACCGGAGTGTTTGAATTAGGATAGGCAGTGAGTGGCAATGTAGGATAGAGATAAGCACCGTGGGGTGGTCAGCATGGGGAGGTCAGGGAACATGCAGTGGCAATGTAGGATAGGTTTCTGAAAAACATCGCTGGGTGGTGCGCATTGTATGGGTGTGTGTTACATTACATTCACTAGTAGTAATGAGAAAAACATCACGGGGTGGTGCGCATTGTATGGGTGGATGTTACATTACATTCACTAGTAGGAGTGAGAAAAACATCACGGGGTGGTGTGAATCGGAGGGTCTGAATTAGGATAGGCACTGTGTGGCAATGTAGGATGGAGAAAAGCACCGCGGGGTTGGTCAGCATGGGGAGGTCAGGGAACATGCAGTGGCAATGTAGGATAGGTTTCTGAAAAACAACGCGGGGTGGTGCGCATTGTATGGGTGTGTGTTACATTACATTCACTAGTAGGAGTAAGAAAAACATCACGGGGTGGTGCGCATTGTATGGGTATGTGTTACATTACATTCACTAGTAGGAGTGAGAAAAACTTCACGGGGGGGTGCGCATTGTATGGGTGTGTGTTACATTACATTCACTAGTAGGAGTGAAAAAAACATCACGGGGTGGTGTGAATCGGAGGGTCTGAATTAGGATAGGCACTGTGTGGCAATGTACTTTGGAGAAAAGCACCGCGGGGTTTGTCAGCATGGGGAGGTCAGGGAACATGCAGTGGCAATGTAGGATAGGTTTCTGAAAAACAACGCGGGGTGGTGTGCATTGTATGGGTGTTTGTTACATTACATTCACTAGTAGGAGTGAGAAAAACATCGCGGGGTGGTGCGCATTGTATGGGTGTTTGTTACATTACATTCACTAGTAGGAGTGCGAAAAACATCATGGGGTGGTGTGAATCGCAGGGTCTGAATTAGGATAGGCAGTGAGTGGCAATGTAGAATGGAGAAAAGCACCGCGGGGTGGTCAGCATGGGGAGGTCAGGGAACATGCAGTGGCAATGTAGCATAGGTTTCTGAAAAACATCACGGGGTGGTGCGCATTGGATGGGTGTGTGTTACATTACATTCACTAGTAGGAGTGAGAAAAACATGGCGGGTGGTGTGAATCGGAGGGTCTGAATTAGGATAGGCAGTGAGTGGCAATGTAGGATGGAGAAAAGCACCGCGGGGTGGTCAGCATGGGGAGGTCAGGGAACATGCAGTGGCAATGTAGGATAGGTTTCTGAAAATCATCGCGGGGTGGTGCGCATTGTATGGGTGTGTGTTACATTACATTGACTAGTAGGAGTGAGAAAAACATCACGGGGTGGTGTGAATCGGAGGGTCTGAATTAGGATAGGCAGTGAGTGTCAATGTACGATGGATAAGAGCACCGCGGGGTGGTCAGCATGGGGAAGTCAGGGAACATGCAGTGGCAATGTAGGATAGGTTTCTGAAAAACATCGCGGGGTGGTGCGCATTGTATGGGTGTGTGTTACATTACATTCACTAGTAGGAATGAGAAAAACATCACGGGGTGGTGCGCATTGTATGGGTGGGTGTTACATTACATTCACTAGTAGGAGTGAGAAAAACATCACGGGGTGGTGTGAATCGGAGGGTCTGAATTAGGATAGGCAGTGAGTGGCAATGTAGGATGGAGAAAAGCACAGCGGGGTGGTCAGCATGGGGAGGTCAGGGAACATTCAGTGGCAATGTAGGATAGGATTCTGAAAAACATCGCGGGGTGGTGCGCATTGTATGGGTGTGTGTTACATTACATTCACGAGTAGTAATGAGAAAAACGTCACGGGGTGGTGCGCATTGTATGGGTGGGTGTTACATTACATTCACTAGTAGGAGTGAGAAAAACATCACGGGGTGGTGTGAATCGAAGGGTCTGAATTAGAATAGGCAATGTGTGGCAATGTAGGATGGAGAAAAGCACCGCGGGGTTGGTCAGCATGGGGAGGTCAGGGAACATGCAGTGGCAATGTAGGATAGGTTTCTGAAAAACAACGCGGGGTGGTGCGCATTGTATGGGTGTGTGTTACATTACATTTACTAGTAGGAGTGAGAAAAACATCACGGGGTGGTGCGCATTGTATGGGTATGTGTTACATTACATTCACTAGTAGGAGTGAGAAAAACTTCACGGGGTGGTGCGCATTGTATTTGTGTGTGTTACATTACATTCACTAGTAGGAGTGAAAAAAACATCACGTGGTGGTGTGAATCGGAGCGTCTGAATTAGGATAGGCAGTGAGTGGCAATGTAGGATGGAGAAAAGCACAGCGGTGTGGTCAGCATGGGGAGGTCAGGGAACATGCAGTGGCCATGTAGGATAGGTTTTTGAAAAACATCGCGGGGTGGTGCGCATTTTATGGGTGTGTGTTACATTACATTCACTAGTAGGAGTGAGAAAAACATCACGGGGTGGTGCGCATTGTATGGGTGTGTGTTACATTACATTAACTAGTAGGAGTGAGAAAAACATCACAGGGTGGTGTGAATTGGAGGGTCTGAATTAGGATAGGCACTGTGTGGCAATGTAGGATGGGAAAAAGCACCGCGGGTTTGGTCAGCATGGGGAGGTCAGGGAACATGCAGTGGCAGTGTAGGATAGGTTTCTGAAAAGCATCGCGGGGTGGTGCGCATTGTATGGGTGTGTGGTACATTACGCTCACTAGTAGGAGTGAGAAATATATCACGGGGTGGTGCGCATTGTATGGGTGTGTCTTACATTACATTAACTACTAGGAGTGAGAAAAATATCACGGGGTTGTGTGAATCGGAGGGTTTGAATTAGGATAGGCAGTGAGTGGCAATGTAGGATAGAGATAAGCACCGCGGGGTGGTCAGCATGGGGAGGTCAGGGAACATGCAGTGGCAATGTAGGATAGGTTTCTGAAAAACATCGCTGGGTGGTGCACATTGTATGGGTGTGTGTTACATTACATTCACTAGTAGGAGTGAGAAAAAAATCACGGGGTGGTGCGCATTGTATGGGTGTCTGTTACATTACATTCACTAGTAGGAGTGAGAAAAACATCACGGGGTGGTGCGCATTGTATGGGTGTGTGTTACATTACATTCACTAGTAGGAGTGAGAAAAACATCACGGGGTGGTGCGCATTGTATGGGTGTGTGTTACATTATATTCACTAATAGGAGTGAAAAAAACATCACGGGGTGGTGTGAATTGGAGGGTCTGAATTAGGATAGGCAGTGAGTGACAATGTAGGATGGAGAAAAGCACCGCGGTGTGGTCAGCATGGGGAGGTCAGGGAACATGCAGTGGCCATGTAGGATAGGTTTCTGAAAAACATCGCGGGGTGGTGTGCATTGTATGGGTGTGTGTTACATTACATTCACTAGTAGGAGTGAGAAAAACATCACGGGGTGGTGGGCATTGTATGGGTGTGTTTTACATTACATTCACTAGTAGGAGTGAGAAAAACATCGCGGGGTGGTGTGAATCGGAGGGTCTGAATTAGGATAGGCAGTGAGTGGCAATTTAGGATGGAGAAAAGCACCGCGGGGTGGTCAGCATGGGGAGGTCAGGGAACATGCAGTGGCCATGTAGGTTAGGATTCTGAAAAACATCGCGGGGTGGTGCGCATTGTATGGGTGTGTGTTACATTACATTGACTAGTAGGAGTGAGAAAAACATCACGGGGTGGTGTGAATCGGAGGGTCTGAATTAGGATAGGCAGTGAGTGTCAATGTAGGATGGAGAAAAGCACCGCGGGGTGGTCAGCATGGGGAAGTCAGGGAACATGCAGTGGCAATGTAGGATAGGTTTCTGAAAAACATCGCGGGGTGGTGCGCATTGTATGGGTGTGTGTTACATTACATTCACTAGTAGGAATGAGAAAAACATCACGGGCTGGTGTGCATTGTATGGGTGGGTGTTACATTACATTCACTAGTAGGAGTGAGTAAAACATCACGGGGTGGTGTGAATTGGAGGGTCTGAATTAGGATAGGCACTGTGTGGCAATGTAGGATGGAGAAAAGCACCGCGGGGTTGGTCAGCATGGGGAGGTCAGGGAACATGCAGTGGCAATGTAGGATAGGTTTCTGAAAAAAACGCGGGGTGGTCCGCATTGTATGGGTGTGTGTTACATTACTTTCACTAGTAGGAGTGAGAAAAACATCGCGGGGTGGTGCGCATTGTATGGGTGTGTGTTACATTACATTCACTAGTAGGAGTGAGAAAAACATCACGGGGTGGTGTGAATCAGAGGGTCTGTATTAGGACAGACAGTGAGTGGCAATGTAGGATGGAGAAACGCACCGCGGGGTGGTCAGCATGGGGAGGTCAGGGAACATGCAGTGGCAATGTAGGATAGGTTTCTGAAAAACATCGCGGGGTGGTGCGCATTGTATGGGTGTGTGTTACATTACATTCACTAGTAGTAATGAGAAAAACATCACGGGGTGGGGCGCATTGTATGGGTGGGTGTTACATTACATTCACTAGTAGGAGTGAGAAAAACATCACGGGGTGGTGTGAATCGGAGGGTCTAAATTAGGATAGGCAGTGAGTGGCAATGTAGGATGGAGAAAAGCACCGCGTGGTTGGTCAGCATTGGGACGTCAGGGAACATGCAGTGGCAATGTAGAATAGGTTTCTGAAAAACAACGCGGGATGGTGCACATTGTATGGGTGTGTGTTACATTACATTCACTAGTAGGAGTGAGAAAAACATCACGGGGTTGTGCGCATTGTATGGGAGGATGTTACATTACATGCACTAGTAGGAGTGAGAAAAACATCACGGGGTGGTGTGAATCGGAGGGTCTGAATTAGGATAGGCACTGTGTGGCAATGTAGGATGGAGAAAAGCACCGCGGGGTTGGTCAGCATGGGGAGGTCAGGGAACATGCAGTGGCAATGTAGGATAGGTTTATGAAAAACAACGCGGGGTGGTGCGCATTGTATGGGTGTGTGTTACATTACATTCACTAGTAGGAGTGAGAAAAAAATTACGGGGTGGTGCGCATTGTATGGGTGTGTGTTACATTACATTCACTAGTAGGAGTGAGAAAAACATCACGGGGTGGTGCGCATTGTATGGGTGTGTGTTACATTACATTCACTACTAGGAGTGAAAAAAACATCACGGGGTGGTGTGAATCGGAGGGTCTGAATTAGGATAGGCAGTGAGTGGCAATGTAGGATGGAGAAAAGCACCGCGGTGTGCTCAGCATGGGGAGGTCAGGGAACATGCAGTGGCCATGTAGGATAGGTTTTTGAAAAACATCGCGGGGTGGTGCGCATTGTATGGGTGTGTGTTACATTACATTCACTAGTAGGAGTGAGAAAAACATCACGGGGTGGTGGGCATTGTATGGGTGTGTGTTACATTACATTCACTAGTAGGAGTGAGAAAAACATCACGGGGTGGTGTGAATCGGAGGGTCTAAATTAGGATAGGCAGTGAGTGGCAATGTAGGATGGAGAAAAGCACCGCAAGGTGGTCAGCATGGGGAGGTCAGGGAACATGCAGTGGCAGTGTAGGATAGGTTTCTGAAAAGCATCGCGGTGTGGTGCGCATTGTTTGGGTGTGTGGTACATTACGTTCACTAGTAGGAGTGAGAAATACATCACGGGGTGGTGCGCATTGTATGGGTGTGTCTTACATTACATTCACTACTAGGAGTGACAAAAATATCACGGGGTTGTGTGAATCGGAGGGTTTTAATTAGGATAGGCAGTGAGTGGCAATGTAGGATAGAGATAAGCACCATGGGGTGGTCAGGATGGGGAGGTCAGGGAACATGCAGTGGCAATGTAGGATAGGTTTCTGAAAAACATCGCGGGGTGGTGCGCATTGTATGGGTGTGTGTTACATTACATTCACTAGTAGGAATGAGAAAAACATCACGGGCTGGTGCGCATTGTATGGGTGGGTGTTACATTACACTGACTAGTAGGAGTGAGTAAAACATCATGGGGTGGTGTGAATTGGAGGGTCTGAATTAGGATAGGCACTGTGTGGCAATGTAGGATGGAGAAAAGCACCGCGGGGTTGGTCAGCATGGTGAGGTCAGGGAACATGCAATGGCAATGTAGGATAGGTTTCTGAAAAACAACGCGGGGTGGTGCGCATTGTATGGGTGTGTGTTACTTTACTTTCACTAGTAGGAGTGAGAAAAACATCGCGGGGTGGTGCGCATTGTATGGGTGTGTGTTACATTACATTCACTAGTAGGAGTGAGAAAAACATCACGGGGTGGTGTGAATCAGAGGGTCTGAATTAGGATAGACAGTGAGTGGCAATGTAGGATGGAGAAAAGCACCGCGGGGTGGTCAGCATGGGGAGGTCAGGGAACATGCAGTGGCAATGTAGGATAGGTTACTGAAAAACATCGCGGGGTGGTGCGCATTGTATGGGTGTGTGTTACATTACATTCACTAGTAGTAATGAGAAAAACATCACGGGGTGGTGCGCATTGTATGGGTGGGTGTTACATTACATTCACTAGTAGGAGTGAGAAAAACATCACGGGGTGGTGTGAATCGGAGGGTCTGAATTAGGATAGGCACTGTGTGGCAATGTAGGATGGAGAAAAGCACCGCGTGGTTGGTCAGCATGGGGACGTCAGGGAACATGCAGTGGCAATGTAGAATAGGTTTCTGAAAAACAACGCGTGATGGTGCACATTGTATGGGTGTGTGTTACATTACATTCACTAGTAGGAGTGAGAAAAACATCAGGGTGTGGTGCGCATTGTATGGGAGGATGTTACATTACATGCACTAGAAGGAGTGAGAAAAACATCACGCGGTGGTGTGAATCAGAGGGTGTGAATTAGGATAGGCACTGTGTGGCAATGTAGGATGGAGAAAAGCACCTCGGGGATGGTCAGCATGGGGAGGTCAGGGAACATGCAGTGGCAATGTAGGATAGGTTTATGAAAAACAACGCGGGGTGGTGCGCATTGTATGGGTGTGTGTTACATTACATTCACTAGTAGGAGTGAGAAAAAAATTACGGGGTGGTGCGCATTGTATGGGTGTGTGTTACATTACATTCACTAGTAGGAGTGAGAAAAACATAACGGGGTGGTGCGCATTGTATGGGTGTGTGTTACATTACATTCACTACTAGGAGTGAAAAAAACATCACGGGGTGGTGTGAATCGGAGGGTCTGAATTAGGATAGGCAGTGAGTGGCAATGTAGGATGGAGAAAAGCACCGCGGTGTGGTCAGCATGGGGAAGTCAGGGAACATGCAGTGGCCATGTAGGATAGGTTTTTGAAAAACATCACGGGGTGGTGCGCATTGTATGGGTGTGTGTTACATTACATTCACTAGTAGGAGTGAGAAAAACATCATGGGGTGGTGGGCATTGTATGGGTGTGTGTTACATTACATTCACTAATAGGAGTGAGAAAAACATCACGGGGTGGTGTGAATCGGAGGGTCTGAATTAGGATAGGCAGTGAGTGGCAATGTAGGATGGAGAAAAGCACCGCGGGGTGGTTAGCATGGGGAGGTCAGGGAACATGCAGTGGCAGTGTAGGATAGGTTTCTGAAAAGCATCGCGGTGTGGTGCGCATTGTTTGGGTGTGTGGTACATTATGTTCACTAGTAGGAGTGAGAAATACATCACGGGGTGGTGCGCATTGTATGGGTGTGTCTTACATTACACTCACTACTAGGAGTGACAAAAATATCACGGGGTTGTGTGAATCGGAGGGTTTGAATTAGGATAGACAGTGAGTGGCAATGTAGGATATAGATAAGCACCATGGGGTGGTCAGCATGGGGAGGTCAGGGAACATGCAGTGGCAATGTAGGATAGGTTTTTGAAAAACATCGCGGGGTGGTGCGCATTGTGTGGGTGTGTGTTACATTACATTCACTAGTAGGAGTGAGAAAAACATCACGGGGTTGTGCGCATTGTATGGGTGTGTGTTACATTACATTCACTAGTAGGAGTGAGAAAAACATCACGGGGTGGTGTGAATCGGAGGGCCTGAATTAGGATAGGCAGTGAGTGGCAATGTAGGATTTAGAAAAGCACCGCAGGGTGGTCAGCATGGTGAGGTCAGGGAACATGCAGGGGCCATGTAGGTTAGGGTTCTGAAAAACATCGCGGGGTGGTGGGAATCGGAAGGTCTGAATTAGGATAGGCAGTGAGTGGCAATGTAGGATGGAGAAAAGCACCGTGGGGTGGTCAGCATGGTGAGGTCAGGGAACTTGCAGGGGCCATGTAGGTTAGGTTTCTGAAAAACATCGCGGGGTGGTGTGAATCGGAAGGTCTGAATTAGGATAGGCAGTGAGGGGCAATGTAGGATGGAGAAAAGCACCGCGGGGTGGTCAGCATGGGGAGGTCAGGGAACATGCAGTGGCAGTGTAGGATAGGTTTCTGAAAAGCATCGCGGGGTGGTGCGCATTGTATGGGTGTGTGGTACATTACGTTCACTAGTAGGAGTGAGAAATATATCACGGGGTGGTGCGCATTGTATGGGTGTGTCTTACATTACATTAACTACTAGGAGTGAGAAAAATATCACGGGGTTGTGTGAATCGGAAGGTTTGAATTAGGATAGGCAGTGAGTGGCAATGTAGGATAGAGATAAGCACCGCGGGGTGGTCAGCATGGGGAGGTCAGGGAACATGCAGTGGCAATGTAGAATAGGTTTCTGAAAAACATCGCTGGGTGGTGCACATTGTATGGGTGTGTGTTACATTACATTCACTAGTAGGAGTGAGAAAAACATCACGGGGTGGTGCGCATTGTATGGGTGTGTGTTACATTACATTCACTAGTAGGAGTGAGAAAAACATCACGGGGTGGTGCGCATTGTATGGGTGTGTGTTACATTACATTCACTAGTAGGAGTGAGAAAAACATCACGGGGTGGTGCGCATTGTATGGGTGTGTGTTACATTATATTCACTAGTAGGAGTGAGAAAAACATCACGGGGTAGTGCGCATTGTATGGGTGTGTTTTACATTACATTCACTAGTAGGAGGGAGAAAAACATCGCGGGGTGGTGTGAATCGGAGGGTCTGAATTAGGATAGGCAGTGAGTGGCAATGTAGGATGGAGAAAAGCACCGCGGGGTGGTCAGCATGGGGAGGTCAGGGAACATGCAGTGGCAATGTAGGATAGGTTTCTGAAAATCATCGCGGGGTGGTGCGCATTGTATGGGTGTGTGTTACATTACATTGACTAGTAGGAGTGAGAAAAACATCACGGGGTGGTGTGAATCGGAGGGTCTGAATTAGGATAGGCAGTGAGTGTCAATGTAGGATGGAGAAAAGCACCGCGGGGTGGTCAGCATGGAGAAGTCAGGGAACATGCAGTGGCAATGTAGGATAGGTTTCTGAAAAACATCGCGGGGTGGTGAGCATTGTATGGGTGTGTGTTACATTACATTCACTAGTAGGAATGAGAAAAACATCACTGGGTGGTGCGCATTGTATGGATGGGTGTTACATTACATTCACTAGTAGGAGTGAGTAAAACATCATGGGGTGGTGTGAATTGGAGGGTCTGAATTAGGATAGGCACTGTGTGGCAATGTAGGATGGAGAAAAGCACCGCGGGGTTGGTCAGCATGGGGAGGTCAGGGAGCATGCAGTGGCAATGTAGTATAGGTTTCTGAAAAACAACGCGGGGTGGTGCGCATTGTATGGGTGTGTGTTACATTACTTTCAGTAGTAGGAGTGAGAAAAACATCACGGGGTGGTGTGAATCAGAGGGTCTGAATTAGGATAGACAGTGAGTGGCAATGTAGGATGGAGAAAAGCACCGCGGGGTGGTCAGCATGGGTAGGTCAGGGAACATGCAGGGTCAATGTAGGATAGGTTTCTGAAAAACATCGCGGGGTGGTGCGCATTGTATGGGTGTGTGTTACATTACATTCACTAGTAGTAATGAGAAAAACATCACGGGGTGGTGCGCATTGTATGGGTGGGTGTTACATTACATTCACTAGTAGGAGTGACAAAAACATCACGGGGTGGTGTGAATCGGAGGGTCTGAATTAGGATAGCCACTGTGTGGCAATGTAGGATGGAGAAAAGCACCGCGTGGTTGGTCAGCATGGGGACGTGAGGGAACATGCAGTGGCAATGTAGAATAGGTTTCTGAAAAACAACGCGGGATGGTGCACATTGTATGGGTCTGTGTTACATTATATTCACTAGTAGGAGTGAGAAAAGCATCACGGGGTGGTGCGCATTGTATGGGAGGGTGTTACATTACATGCACTAGTAGGAGTGAGAAAAACATCACGGGGTGGAGTGAATTGGAGGGTCTGAATTAGGATAGGCACTGTGTGGCAATGTAGGATGGAGAAAAGCACCGCGGGGTTGGTCAGCATGGGGAGGTCAGGGAACATGCAGTGGCAATGTAGGATAGGTTTATGAAAAACAACGCGGGGTGGTGCGCATTGTATGTGTGTGTGTTACATTACATTCATTAGTAGGAGTGAGAAAAAAATTACGGGGTGGTGCGCATTGTATGGGTGTGTGTTACATTACATTCACTAGTAGGAGTGAGAAAAACATCACGGATTGGTGCGCATTGTATGGTTGTGTGTTACATTACATTCACTACTAGGAGTGAAAAAAACATCACGGGGTGGTGTGAATCGGAGGGTCTGAATTAGGATAGGCAGTGAATGGCAATGTAGGATAGAGAAAAGCACCGCGGTGTGGTCAGCATGGGGAGGTCAGGGAACATGGAGTGGCCATGTAGGATAGGTTTTTGAAAAACATCGCGTGGTGGTTTGCATTGTATGGGTTTGTGTTACATTACACTCACTAGTAGGAGTGAGAAAAACATCACGGGGTGGTGGGCATTTTATGGGTGTGTGTTACATTACATTCACTAGTAGGAGTGAGAAAAACATCACGGGGTGGTGTGAATCGGAGGGTCTGAATTAGGATAGGCAGTGAGTGGCAATGTAGGATGGAGAAAAGCACCGCGGGGTGGTCAGCATGGGGAGGTCAGGGAACATGCAGTGACAGTGTAGGATAGGTTTCTGAAAAGCATCGCGGTGTGGTGCGCATTGTATGGGTGTGTGGTACATTACGTTCACTAGTAGGAGTGAGAAATACATCACGGGGTGGTGCGCATTGTATGGGTAAGTCTTACATTACATTCACTACTAGGAGTGACAAAAATATCACGGGGTTGTGTGAATCGGAGGGTTTGAATTAGGATAGGCAGTGAGTGGCAATGTAGGATAGAGATAAGCACCATGGGGTGGTCAGCATGGGGAGGTCAGGGAACATGCAGTGGCAATGTAGGATAGGTTTCTGAAAAACATTGCTGGGTGGGGCACATTGTATGGGTGTGTGTTACATTACATTCACTAGTAAGAGTGAGAAAAACATCACGGGGTGGTGCGCATTTTATGGGTGTGTGTTACATTACATTCACTAGTAGGAGTGAGAAAAACATCACGGGGTGGTGCGCATTGTATGGCTGTGTGTCACATTACATTTATTAGTAGGAATGAGAAAATCATCACGGGGTGGTGCTCATTGTATGGGTGTGTGTTACATTACATTCACTAGTAGGAGTGAGAAAAACATCACGGGGTAGTGCGCATTGTATGGGTGTGTTTTACATTACATTCACTAGTAGGAGGGAGAAAAACATCGCGGGGTGGTGTGAATCGGAGGGTCTGAATTAGGATAGGCAGTGAGTGGCAATGTAGGATGGAGAAAAGCACCGCGGGGTGGTCAGCATGGGGAGGTCAGGGAACATGCAGTGGCAATGTAGGATAGGTTTCTGAAAATCATCGCGGGGTGGTGAGCATTGTATGGGTGTGTGTTACATTACATTGACTAGTAGGAGTGAGAAAAACATCACGGGGTGGTGTGAATCGGAGGGTCTGAATTAGGATAGGCAGTGAGTGTCAATGTAGGATGGAGAAAAGCACCGCGGGGTGGTCAGCATTGGGAAGTCAGGGAACATGCAGTGGCAATGTAGGATAGGTTTCTGAAAAACATCGCGGGGTGGTGCGCATTGTATGGGTGTGTGTTACATTACATTCACTAGTAGGAATGAGAAAAACATCACTGGGTGGTGCGCATTGTATGGATGGGTGTTACATTACATTCACTAGTAGGAGTGAGTAAAACATCATGGGGTGGTGTGAATTGGAGGGTCTGAATTAGGATAGGCACTGTGTGGCAATGTAGGATGGAGAAAAGCACCGCGGGGTTGGTCAGCATGGGGAGGTCAGGGAGCATGCAGTGGCAATGTAGTATAGGTTTCTGAAAAACAACGCGGGGTGGTGCGCATTGTATGGGTGTGTGTTACATTACTTTCACTAGTAGGAATGAGAAAAACATCGCGGGGTGGTGCGCATTGTATGGGTGTGTGTTACATTACATTCACTAGTAGGAGTGAGAAAAACATCACGGGTTGGTGTGAATCAGAGGGTCTGAATTAGGATAGACAGTGAGTGGCAATGTAGGATGGAGAAAAGCACCGCGGGGTGGTCAGCATGGGTAGGTCAGAGAACATGCAGGGTCAATGTAGGATAGGTTTCTGAAAAACATCGCGGGGTGGTGCGCATTGTATGGGTGTGTGTTACATTACATTCACTAGTAGTAATGAGAAAAACATCACGGGGTGGTGCGCATTGTATGGGTGGGTGTTACATTACATTCACTACTAGGAGTGAAAAAAACATCACGGGGTGGTGTGAATCGGAGGGTCTGAATTAGGATAGGCAGTGAATGGCAATGTAGGATAGAGAAAAGCACCGCGGTGTGGTCAGCATGGGGAGGTCAGGGAACATGGAGTGGCCATGTAGGATAGGTTTTTGAAAAACATCGCGTGGTGGTTTGCATTGTATGGGTTTGTGTTACATTACACTCACTAGTAGGAGTGAGAAAAACATCACGGGGTGGTGGGCATTTTATGGGTGTGTGTTACATTACATTCACTAGTAGGAGTGAGAAAAACATCACGGGGTGGTGTGAATCGGAGGGTCTGAATTAGGATAGGCAGTGAGTGGCAATGTAGGATGGAGAAAAGCACCGCGGGGTGGTCAGCATGGGGAGGTCAGGGAACATGCAGTGACAGTGTAGGATAGGTTTCTGAAAAGCATCGCGGTGTGGTGCGCATTGTATGGGTGTGTGGTACATTACGTTCACTAGTAGGAGTGAGAAATACATCACGGGGTGGTGCGCATTGTATGGGTTAGTCTTACATTACATTCACTACTAGGAGTGACAAAAATATCACGGGGTTGTGTGAATCGGAGGGTTTGAATTAGGATAGGCAGTGAGTGGCAATGTAGGATAGAGATAAGCACCATGGGGTGGTCAGCATGGGGAGGTCAGGGAACATGCAGTGGCAATGTAGGATAGGTTTCTGAAAAACATCGCTGGGTGGGGCACATTGTATGGGTGTGTGTTACATTACATTCACTAGTAAGAGTGAGAAAAACATCACGGGGTGGTGCGCATTTTATGGGTGTGTGTTACATTACATTCACTAGTAGGAGTGAGAAAAACATCACGGGGTGGTGCGCATTGTATGGCTGTGTGTCACATTACATTTATTAGTAGGAATGAGAAAATCATCACGGGGTGGTGCTCATTGTATGGGTGTGTGTTACATTACATTCACTAGTAGGAGTGAGAAAAACATCACGGGGTAGTGCGCATTGTATGGGTGTGTTTTACATTACATTCACTAGTAGGAGGGAGAAAAACATCGCGGGGTGGTGTGAATCGGAGGGTCTGAATTAGGATAGGCAGTGAGTGGCAATGTAGGATGGAGAAAAGCACCGCGGGGTGGTCAGCATGGGGAGGTCAGGGAACATGCAGTGGCAATGTAGGATAGGTTTCTGAAAATCATCGCGGGGTGGTGAGCATTGTATGGGTGTGTGTTACATTACATTGACTAGTAGGAGTGAGAAAAACATCACGGGGTGGTGTGAATCGGAGGGTCTGAATTAGGATAGGCAGTGAGTGTCAATGTAGGATGGAGAAAAGCACCGCGGGGTGGTCAGCATTGGGAAGTCAGGGAACATGCAGTGGCAATGTAGGATAGGTTTCTGAAAAACATCGCGGGGTGGTGCGCATTGTATGGGTGTGTGTTACATTACATTCACTAGTAGGAATGAGAAAAACATCACTGGGTGGTGCGCATTGTATGGATGGGTGTTACATTACATTCACTAGTAGGAGTGAGTAAAACATCATGGGGTGGTGTGAATTGGAGGGTCTGAATTAGGATAGGCACTGTGTGGCAATGTAGGATGGAGAAAAGCACCGCGGGGTTGGTCAGCATGGGGAGGTCAGGGAGCATGCAGTGGCAATGTAGTATAGGTTTCTGAAAAACAACGCGGGGTGGTGCGCATTGTATGGGTGTGTGTTACATTACTTTCACTAGTAGGAATGAGAAAAACATCGCGGGGTGGTGCGCATTGTATGGGTGTGTGTTACATTACATTCACTAGTAGGAGTGAGAAAAACATCACGGGTTGGTGTGAATCAGAGGGTCTGAATTAGGATAGACAGTGAGTGGCAATGTAGGATGGAGAAAAGCACCGCGGGGTGGTCAGCATGGGTAGGTCAGAGAACATGCAGGGTCAATGTAGGATAGGTTTCTGAAAAACATCGCGGGGTGGTGCGCATTGTATGGGTGTGTGTTACATTACATTCACTAGTAGTAATGAGAAAAACATCACGGGGTGGTGCGCATTGTATGGGTGGGTGTTACATTACATTCACTACTAGGAGTGAAAAAAACATCACGGGGTGGTGTGAATCGGAGGGTCTGAATTAGGATAGGCAGTGAATGGCAATGTAGGATAGAGAAAAGCACCGCGGTGTGGTCAGCATGGGGAGGTCAGGGAACATGGAGTGGCCATGTAGGATAGGTTTTTGAAAAACATCGCGTGGTGGTTTGCATTGTATGGGTTTGTGTTACATTACACTCACTAGTAGGAGTGAGAAAAACATCACGGGGTGGTGGGCATTTTATGGGTGTGTGTTACATTACATTCACTAGTAGGAGTGAGAAAAACATCACGGGGTGGTGTGAATCGGAGGGTCTGAATTAGGATAGGCAGTGAGTGGCAATGTAGGATGGAGAAAAGCACCGCGGGGTGGTCAGCATGGGGAGGTCAGGGAACATGCAGTGACAGTGTAGGATAGGTTTCTGAAAAGCATCGCGGTGTGGTGCGCATTGTATGGGTGTGTGGTACATTACGTTCACTAGTAGGAGTGAGAAATACATCACGGGGTGGTGCGCATTGTATGGGTTAGTCTTACATTACATTCACTACTAGGAGTGACAAAAATATCACGGGGTTGTGTGAATCGGAGGGTTTGAATTAGGATAGGCAGTGAGTGGCAATGTAGGATAGAGATAAGCACCATGGGGTGGTCAGCATGGGGAGGTCAGGGAACATGCAGTGGCAATGTAGGATAGGTTTCTGAAAAACATCGCTGGGTGGGGCACATTGTATGGGTGTGTGTTACATTACATTCACTAGTAAGAGTGAGAAAAACATCACGGGGTGGTGCGCATTTTATGGGTGTGTGTTACATTACATTCACTAGTAGGAGTGAGAAAAACATCACGGGGTGGTGCGCATTGTATGGCTGTGTGTCACATTACATTTATTAGTAGGAATGAGAAAATCATCACGGGGTGGTGCTCATTGTATGGGTGTGTGTTACATTACATTCACTAGTAGGAGTGAGAAAAACATCACGGGGTAGTGCGCATTGTATGGGTGTGTTTTACATTACATTCACTAGTAGGAGGGAGAAAAACATCGCGGGGTGGTGTGAATCGGAGGGTCTGAATTAGGATAGGCAGTGAGTGGCAATGTAGGATGGAGAAAAGCACCGCGGGGTGGTCAGCATGGGGAGGTCAGGGAACATGCAGTGGCAATGTAGGATAGGTTTCTGAAAATCATCGCGGGGTGGTGAGCATTGTATGGGTGTGTGTTACATTACATTGACTAGTAGGAGTGAGAAAAACATCACGGGGTGGTGTGAATCGGAGGGTCTGAATTAGGATAGGCAGTGAGTGTCAATGTAGGATGGAGAAAAGCACCGCGGGGTGGTCAGCATTGGGAAGTCAGGGAACATGCAGTGGCAATGTAGGATAGGTTTCTGAAAAACATCGCGGGGTGGTGCGCATTGTATGGGTGTGTGTTACATTACATTCACTAGTAGGAATGAGAAAAACATCACTGGGTGGTGCGCATTGTATGGATGGGTGTTACATTACATTCACTAGTAGGAGTGAGTAAAACATCATGGGGTGGTGTGAATTGGAGGGTCTGAATTAGGATAGGCACTGTGTGGCAATGTAGGATGGAGAAAAGCACCGCGGGGTTGGTCAGCATGGGGAGGTCAGGGAGCATGCAGTGGCAATGTAGTATAGGTTTCTGAAAAACAACGCGGGGTGGTGCGCATTGTATGGGTGTGTGTTACATTACTTTCACTAGTAGGAATGAGAAAAACATCGCGGGGTGGTGCGCATTGTATGGGTGTGTGTTACATTACATTCACTAGTAGGAGTGAGAAAAACATCACGGGTTGGTGTGAATCAGAGGGTCTGAATTAGGATAGACAGTGAGTGGCAATGTAGGATGGAGAAAAGCACCGCGGGGTGGTCAGCATGGGTAGGTCAGAGAACATGCAGGGTCAATGTAGGATAGGTTTCTGAAAAACATCGCGGGGTGGTGCGCATTGTATGGGTGTGTGTTACATTACATTCACTAGTAGTAATGAGAAAAACATCACGGGGTGGTGCGCATTGTATGGGTGGGTGTTACATTACATTCACTAGTAGGAGTGACAAAAACATCACGGGGTGGTGTGAATCGGAGGGTCTGAATTAGGATAGGCACTGTGTGGCAATGTAGGATGGAGAAAAGCACCGCGTGGTTGGTCAGCATGGGGACGTCAGGGAACATTCAGTGGCAATGTAGAATAGGTTTCTGAAAAACAACGCGGGATGGTGCACATTGTATGGGTGTGTTTTACATTATATTCACTAGTAGGAGTGAGAAAAACATCACGGGGTGGTGCGCATTGTATGGGAGGGTGTTACATTACATGCACTAGTAGGAGTGAGAAAAACATCACGGGGTGGAGTGAATTGGAGGGTCTGAATTAGGATAGGCACTGTGTGGCAATGTAGGATGGAGAAAAGCACCGCGGGGTTGTTTCAGCATGGGGAGGTCAGGGAACATGCAGTGGCAATGTAGGATAGGTTTATGAAAAACAACGCGGGGTGGTGCGCATTGTATGGGTGTGTGTTACATTACATTCACTAGTAGTAATGAGAAAAACATCACGGGGTTGGGCGCATTGTATGGGTGGGTGTTACATTACATTCACTAGTAGGAGTGACAAAAACATCACGGGGTGGTGTGAATCGGAGGGTCTGAATTAGGATAGCCACTGTGTGGCAATGTAGGATGGAGAAAAGCACCGCGTGGTTGGTCAGCATGGGGACGTGAGGGAACATGCAGTGGCAATGTAGAATAGGTTTCTGAAAAACAACGCGGGATGGTGCACATTGTATGGGTCTGTGTTACATTATATTCACTAGTAGGAGTGAGAAAAACATCACGGGGTGGTGCGCATTGTATGGGAGGGTGTTACATTACATGCACTAGTAGGAGTGAGAAAAACATCACGGGGTGGAGTGAATTGGAGGGTCTGAATTAGGATAGGCACTGTGTGGCAATGTAGGATGGAGAAAAGCACCGCGGGGTTGGTCAGCATGGGGAGGTCAGGGAACATGCAGTGGCAATGTAGGATAGGTTTATGAAAAACAACGCGGGGTGGTGCGCATTGTATGTGTGTGTGTTACATTACATTCACTAGTAGGAGTGAGAAAAAAATTACGGGGTGGTGCGCATTGTATGGGTGTGTGTTACATTACATTCACTAGTAGGAGTGAGAAAAAAATTACGGGGTGGTGCGCATTGTATGGGTGTGTGTTACATTACATTCACTAGTAGGAGTGAGAAAAACATCACGGATTGGTGCGCATTGTATGGTTGTGTGTTACATTACATTCACTACTAGGAGTGAAAAAAACATCACGGGGTGGTGTGAATCGGAGGGTCTGAATTAGGATAGGCAGTGAGTGGCAATGTAGGATAGAGAAAAGCACCGCGGTGTGGTCAGCATGGGGAGGTCAGGGAACATGGAGTGGCCATGTAGGATAGGTTTTTGAAAAACATCGCGGGGTGGTGCGCATTGTATGGGTGTGTGTTACATTACACTCACTAGTAGGAGTGAGAAAAACATCACGGGGTGGTGGGCATTGTATGGGTGTGTGTTACATTACATTCACTAGTAGGAGTGAGAAAAACATCACGGGGTGGTGTGAATCGGAGGGTCTGAATTAGGATAGGCAGTGAGTGGCAATGTAGGATGGAGAAAAGCACCGCGGGGTGGTCAGCATGGGGAGGTCAGGGAACATGCAGTGACAGTGTAGGATAGGTTTCTGAAAAGCATCGCGGTGTGGTGCGCATTGTATGGGTGTGTGGTACATTACGTTCACTAGTAGGAGTGAGAAATACATCACGGGGTGGTGCGCATTGTATGGGTTAGTCTTACATTACATTCACTACTAGGAGTGACAAAAATATCACGGGGTTGTGTGAATCGGAGGGTTTGAATTAGGATAGGCAGTGAGTGGCAATGTAGGATAGAGATAACCACCATGGGGTGGTCAGCATGGGGAGGTCAGGGAACATGCAGTGGCAATGTAGGATAGGTTTCTGAAAAACATCGCTGGGTGGGGCACATTGTATGGGTGTGTGTTATATTACATTCACTACTAAGAGTGAGAAAAACATCACGGGGTGGTGCGCATTTTATGGGTGTGTGTTACATTACATTCACTAGTAGGAGTGAGAAAAACATCACGGGGTGGTGCGCATTGTATGGGTGTGTGTCACATTACATTTATTAATAGGAATGAGAAAATCATCACGGGGTGGTGCTCATTGTATGGGTGTGTGTTACATTACATTCACTAGTAGGAGTGAGAAAAACATCACGGGGTGGTGTGCATTGTATGGGTGTGTGTTACATTACATTCACTAGTAGGAGTGAAAAAAATATCACGGGGTGGTGTGAATCGGAGGGTCTGAATTAGGATAGACAGTGAGTGGCAATGTAGGATGGAGAAAAGCACCGTGGTGTGGTCAGCATGGGGAGGTCAGGGAACATGCAGTGGCCATGTAGGATAGGTTTTTGAAAAACATCGCGGGGTGGTGCGCATTGTATGGGTGTGTGTTACATTACATTCACTAGTAGGAGTGAGAAAAACATCACGGGGTGGTGCGCATTGTATGGGTGTGTGTTACATTACATTCTCTAGTAGGAGTGAGAAAAACATCACGGGGTGGTGTGAATCGGAGGGTCTGAATTAGGATAGGCAGTGAGTGGCAATGTAGGATTTAGAAAAGCACCGCGGGGTGGTCAGCATGGTGAGGTCAGGAAACATGCAGGGGCCATGTAGGTTAGGGTTCTGAAAAACATCGCGGGGTGGTGTGAATCGGAAGGTCTGAATTAGGATAGGCAGTGAGTGGCAATGTAGGATGGAGAAAAGCACCGCGGTGTGGTCAGCATGGGGAGGTCAGGGAACATGCAGTGGCCATGTAGGATAGGTTTTTGAAAAACATCGCGGGGTGGTGCGCATTGTATGGTTGTGTGTTACATTACATTCACTAGTAGGAGTGAGAAAAACATCACGGGGTGGTGCGCATTGTATGGGTGTGTGTTACATTACATTCACTAGTAGGAGTGAGAAAAACATCACGGGGTGGTGTGAATCGGAGGGTCTGAATTAGGATAGGCAGTGAGTGGCAATGTAGGATGGAGAAAAGCACCGTGGGGTGGTCAGCATGGTGAGGTCAGGGAACTTGCAGGGGCCATGTAGGATAGGTTTCTGAAAAACATCGCGGGGTGGTGCGCACTGTATGGGTGTGTGTTACATTACATTCACTAGTAGTAATGAGAAAAACATCACGGGGTGGTGCGCATTGTATGGGTGTGTGTTACATTATATTCACTAGTAGGAGTGAGAAAAACATCACGGGGTGGTGCGCATTGTATGGGAGGGTGTTACATTACATCCACTAATAGGAGTGAGAAAAACATCACGGGGTGGTTCGCATTGTATGGGTGTGTGTTACATTACATTCACTAGTAGGAGTGAGAAAAACATCACGAAATGGTGCGCATTATATGGGTGTGTGTTACATTACAATCACTACTAGGAGTGAAAAAAACATCACGGGGTGGTGTGAATCGGAGGATCTGAATTAGGATAGGCAGTGAGTGGCAATGTAGGATAGAGAAAAGCACCGCGGTGTGGTCAGCATGGGGAGGTCAGGGAACATGCAGTGGCCATGTAGGATAGGTTTTTGAAAAACATCGCGGGGTGGTGCGCATTGTATGGGTGTGTGTTACATTACATTCACTAGTAGGAGTGAGAAAAACATCACGGGGTGGTGGGCATTGTATGGGTGTGTGTTACATTACATTCACTAGTAGGAGTGAGAAAAACATCACGGGGTGGTGTGAATCGGAGGGTCTGAATTAGAATAGGCAGTTAGTGGCAATGTAGGATGGAGAAAAGCACCGCGGGGTGGTCAGCATGGGGAGGTCAGGGAACATGCAGTGGCAGTGTAGGATAGGTTTCTGAAAAGCATAGCGGTGTGGTGCGCATTGTTTGGGTGTGTGGTACATTACGTTCACTAGTAGGAGTGAGAAATACATCACGGGGTGGTGCACATTGTATGGGTTAGTCTTACATTACATTCACTACTAGGAGTGACAAAAATATCACGGGGTTGTGTGAATCGGAGGGTTTGAATTAGGATAGGCAGTGAGTGGCAATGTAGGATAGAGATAAGCACCATGGGGTGGTCAGCATGGGGAGGTCAGGGAACATGCAGTGGCAATGTAGGATAGGTTTCTGAAAAACATCGCTGGGTGGTGCACATTGTATGGGTGTGTGTTACATTACATTCACTAGTAAGAGTGAGAAAAACATCACGGGGTGGTGCGCATTTTATGGGTGTGTGTTACATTACATTAACTAGTAGGAGTGAGAAAAACATCACGGGGTGGTGCGCATTGTATGGGTGTGTGTCACATTACATTTATTAGTAGGAGTGAGAAAATCATCACGGGGTGGTGCTCATTGTATGGGTGTGTGTTACATTACATTCACTAGTAGGAGTGAGAAAAACATCATGGGGTGGTGTGCATTGTATGGATGTGTGTTACATTACATTCACTAGTAGGAGTGAAAAAAACATCACGGGGTGGTGTGAATCGGAGGGTCTGAATTAGGATAGACAGTGAGTGGCAATGTAGGATGGAGAAAAGCACCGTGGTGTGGTCAGCATGGGGAGGTCAGGGAACATGCAGTGGCCATGTAGGATAGGTTTTTGAAAAACATCGCGGGGTGGTGCGCATTGTATGGGTGTGTGTTACATTACATTCACTAGTAGGAGTGAGAAAAACATCACGGGGTGGTGCGCATTGTATGGGTGTGTGTTACATTACATTCTCTAGTAGGAGTGAGAAAAACATCACGGGGTGGTGTGAATCGGAGGGTCTGAATTAGGATAGGCAGTGAGTGGCAATGTAGGATTTAGAAAAGCACCGCGGGGTGGTCAGCATGGTGAGGTCAGGGAACATGCAGGGGCCATGTAGGTTAGGGTTCTGAAAAACATCGCGGGGTGGTGTGAATCGGAAGGTCTGAATTAGGATAGGCAGTGAGTGGCAATGTAGGATGGAGAAAAGCACCGCGGTGTGGTCAGCATGGGGAGGTCGGGGAACATGCAGTGGCCATGTAGGATAGGTTTTTGAAAAACATCGCGGGGTGGTGCGCATTGTATGGGTGTGTGTTACATTACATTCACTAGTAGGAGTGAGAAAAACATCACGGGGTGGTGCGCATTGTATGGGTGTGTGTTACATTACATTCACTAGTAGGAGTTAGAAAAACATCACGGGGTGGTGTGAATCGGAGGGTCTGAATTAGGATAGGCAGTGAGTGGCAATGTAGGATGGAGAAAAGCACCGTGGGGTGGTCAGCATGGTGAGGTCAGGGAACTTGCAGGGGCCATATAGGTTAGGTTTCTGAAAAACATCGCGGGGTGGTGTGAATCGGAAGGTCTAAATTAGGATAGGCAGTGAGTGGCAATGTAGGATGGAGAAAAGCACCGCGGGGTGGTCAGCATGGGGAGGTCAGGGAACATGCAGTGGCAGTGTAGGATAGGTTTCTGAAAAGCATCGCGGGGTGGTCCGCATTGTATGGGTGTGTGGTACATTACGTTCACTAGTAGGAGTGCGAAATACATCACGGGGTGGTGCGCATTGTATGGGTGGGTGTTACATTACATTCACTAGTAGGAGTGAGTAAAACATCATGGGGTGGTGTGATTTGGAGGGTCTGAATTAGGATAGGCACTGTGTGGCAATGTAGGATGGAGAAAAGCACCGCGGGGTTGGTCAGCATGGGGAGGTCAGGGAACATGCAGTGGCAATGTAGGATAGGTTTCTGAAAAACAACGCGGGGTGGTGCGCATTGTATGGGTGTGTGTTACATTACTTTCACTAGTAGGAGTGAGAAAAACATCGCGGGGTGGTGTGAATCAGAGGGTCTGAATTAGGATAGACAGTGAGTGGCAATGTAGGATGGAGAAAAGCACCGCGGGGTGGTCAGCATGGGGAGGTCAGGGAACATGCAGTGGCAATGTAGGATAGGTTTCTGAAAAACATCGCGGGGTGGTGCGCATCGTATGGGTGTGTGTTACATTACATTCACTAGTAGTAACGAGAAAAATATCACGGGGTGGTGCGCATTGTATGGGTGGGTGTTACATTACATTCACTAGTAGGAGTGAGAAAAACATCATGGGGTGGTGTGAATCGGAGGGTCTGAATTAGGATAGGCAGTGAGTGGCAATGTAGGATTTAGAAAAGCACCGCGGGTGGTCAGCATGGTGAGGTCAGGGAACATGCAGGGGCCATGTAGGTTAGGGTTCTGAAAAACATCGCGGGGTGGTGTGAATCGGAAGGTCTGATTTAGGATAGGCAGTGAGTGGCAATGTAGGATGGAGAAAAGCACCGCGGGGTGGTCAGCATGGGGAGGTCAGTGAACATGCAGTGGCAGTGTTGGATAGGTTTCTGAAAAGCATCGCGGTGTGGTGCGCAATGTATGGGTGTGTGGTACATTACGTTCACTAGTAGGAGTGAGAAATACATCACGGGTTGGTGCGCATTGTATGGGTGTGTCTTACATTACATTCACTACTAGGAGTGAGAAAAATATCACGGGGTTGTGTGAATCGGAGGGTTTCAATTAGGATAGGCAGTGAGTGGCAATGTAGGATATAGATAAGCACCGCGGGGTGTTCAGCATGGGGAGGTCAGGCAACATGCAGTGGCAATGTAGGATAGGTTTCTGAAAAACATCGCTGGGTGGTGCACATTGTATGGGTGTGTGTTACATTACATTCACTAGTAGGAGTGAGAAAAACATCACGGGGTGGTGCGCATTGTATGGGTGTGTGTTACATTACATTCACAAGTAGGAGTGAGAAAAACATCACGGGGTGGTTCGCATTGTATGGGTGTGTGTTACATTACAATCACTAGTAGGAGTGAGAAAAACATCACGGGGTGGTGCGCATTATATGGGTGTGTGTTACATTACATTCACTAGTAGGAGTGAAAAAAACATCACGGGGTGCTGTGAATCGGAGGGTCTGAATTAGGATAGGCAGTGAGTGGCAATGTAGGATGGAGAAAAGCACCGCGGTGTGGTCAGCATGGGGAGGTCAGGGAACATGCAGTGGCCAGGTAGGATAGGTATTTGAAAAACATCGCAGGGTGGTGCGCATTGTATGGGTGTGTGTTACATTACATTCACTAGTAGGAGTGAGAAAAACATCACGGGGTGGTGGGCATTGTATGGGTGTGTGTTACATTACATTCACTAGTAGGAGTGAGAAATACATCACGGGGTGGTGTGAATCGGAGGGTCTGAATTAGGATAGGCAGTGAGTGGCAATGTAGGATGGAGAAAAGCACCGCGGGGTGGTCAGCATGGGGAGGTCAGGGAACATGCAGTGGCAGTGTAGGATAGGTTTCTGAAAAGCATCGCGGTGTGGTGCGCATTGTATGGGTGTGTGGTACATTACGTTCACTAGTAGGAGTGAGAAATACATCACGGGGTGGTGCGCATTGTATGGGTGTGTCTTACATTACATTCACTACTAGGAGTGACAAAAATATCACGGGGTGGTGTGAATCGGAGTGTTTGAATTAGGATAGGCAGTGAGTGGCAATGTAGGATAGAGATAAGCACCATGGGGTGGTCAGCATGGGGAGGTCAGGGAACATGCAGTGGCAATGTAGGATGGAGAAAAGCACCGTGGGGTGGTCAGCATGGTGAGGTCAGGGAACTTGCAGGGGCCATGTAGGATAGGTTTCTGAAAAACATCGCGGGGTGGTGCGCATTGTATGGGTGTGTGTTACATTACATTCACTAGTAGTAATGAGAAAAACATCACGGGGTGGTGCGCATTGTATGGGTGGGTGTTAAATTACATTCACTAGTAGGAGTGAGAAAAACATCACGGGGTGGTGTGAATCGGAGGGTCTGAATTAGGATAGGCACTGTGTGGCAATGTAGGATGGAGAAAAGCACCGCGTGGTTGGTCAGCATGGGGACGTCAGGGAACATGCAGTGGCAATGTAGAATAGGTTTCTGAAAAACAACGCGGGATGGTGCACATTGTATGGGTGTGTGTTACATTATATTCACTAGTAGGAGTGAGAAAAACATCACGGGGTGGTGCGCATTGTATGGGAGGGTGTTACATTACATGCACTAGTAGGAGTGAGAAAAACATCACGGGGTGGAGTGAATCGGAGGGTCTGAATTAGGATAGGCACTGTGTGGCAATGTAGTATGGAGAAAAGCACCGCGGGGTTGGTCAGCATGGGGAGGTCAGGGAACATGCAGTGGCAATGTAGGATAGGTTTATGAAAAACAACGCGGGGTGGTGCGCATTGTATGGGTGTGTGTTACATTACATTCACTAGTAGGAGTGAGAAAAAAATTACGGGGTGGTGCGCATTGTATGGGTGTGTGTTACATTACATTCACTAGTAGGAGTGAGAAAAACATCACGAAATGGTGCGCATTATATGGGTGTGTGTTACATTACATTCACTACTAGGAGTGAAAAAAACATCACGGGGTGGTGTGAATCGGAGGGTCTGAATTAGGATAGGCAGTGAGTGGCAATGTAGGATAGAGAAAAGCACCGCGGTGTGGTCAGCATGGGGAGGTCAGGGAACATGCAGTGGCCATGTAGGATAGGTTTTTGAAAAACATCGCGGGGTGGTGCGCATTGTATGGGTGTGTGTTACATTACATTCACTAGTAGGAGTGAGAAAAACATCACGGGGTGGTGGGCATTGTATGGGTGTGTGTTACATTATATTCACTAGTAGGAGTGAGAAAAACATCACGGGGTGGTGTGAATCGGAGGGTCTGAATTAGGATAGGCAGTGAGTGGCAATGTAGGATGGAGAAAAGCACCGCGGGGTGGTCAGCATGGGGAGGTCAGGGAACATGCAGTGGCAGTGTAGGATAGGTTTCTGAAAAGCATCGCGGTGTGGTGCGCATTGTTTGGGTGTGTGGTACATTACGTTCACTAGTAGGAGTGAGAAATACATCACGGGGTGGTGCGCATTGTATGGGTTAGTCTTACATTATATTCACTACTAGGAGTGACAAAAATATCACGGGGTTGTGTGAATCGGAGGGTTTGAATTAGGATAGGCAGTGAGTGGCAATGTAGGATAGAGATAAGCACCATGGGGTGGTCAGCATGGGGAGGTCAGGGAACATGCAGTGGCAATGTAGGATAGGTTTCTGAAAAACATCGCTGGGTGGTGCACATTGTATGGGTGTGTGTTACATTACATTCACTAGTAAGAGTGAGAAAAACATCACGGGGTGCTGCGCATTTTATGGGTGTGTGTTACATTACATTAACTAGTAGGAGTGAGAAAAACATCACGGGGTGGTGCGCATTGTATGGGTGTGTGTCACATTACATTTATTAGTAGGAGTGAGAAAATCATCACGGGGTGGTGCTCATTGTATGGGTGTGTGTTACATTACATTCACTAGTAGGAGTGAGAAAAACATCATGGGGTGGTGTGCATTGTATGGGTGTGTGTTACATTACATTCACTAGTAGGAGTGAAAAAAACATCACGGGGTGGTGTGAATCGGAGGGTCTGAATTAGGATAGACAGTGAGTTGCAATGTAGGATGGAGAAAAGCACCGTGGTGTGGTCAGCATGGGGAGGTCAGGGAACATGCAGTGGCCATGTAGGATAGGTTTTTGAAAAACATCGCGGGGTGGTGCGCATTGTATGGGTGTGTGTTACATTACATTCACTAGTAGGAGTGAGAAAAACATCACGGGGTGGTGCGCATTGTATGGGTGTGTGTTACATTACATTCACTAGTAGCAGTGAGAAAAACATCACGGGGTGGTGTGAATCGGAGGGTCTGAATTAGGATAGGCAGTGAGTGGCAATGTAGGATGGAGAAAAGCACCGTGGGGTGGTCAGCATGGTGAGGTCAGGGAACTTGCAGGGGCCATATAGGTTAGGTTTCTGAAAAACATCGCGGGGTGGTGTGAATCGGAAGGTCTAAATTAGGATAGGCAGTGAGTGGCAATGTAGGATGGAGAAAAGCACCGCGGTGTGGTCAGCATGGGGTGGTCAGGGAACATGCAGTGGCAGTGTAGGATAGGTTTCTGAAAAGCATCGCGGGGTGGTGCGCATTGTATGGGTGTGTGGTACATTACGTTCACTAGTAGGAGTGAGAAATACATCACGGGGTGGTGCGCATTGTATGGGTGGGTGTTACATTACATTCACTAGTAGGAGTGAGTAAAACATCATGGGGTGGTGTGAACTGCAGGGTCTGAATTAGGATAGGCACTGTGTGGCAATGTAGGATGGAGAAAAGCACCGCGGGGTTGGTCAGCATGGGGAGGTCAGGGAACATGCAGTGGCAATGTAGGATAGGTTTCTGAAAAACAACGCGGGGTGGTGCGCATTGTATGGGTGTGTGTTACATTACTTTCACTAGTAGGAGTGAGAAAAACATCGCGGGGTGCTGTGAATCAGAGGGTCTGAATTAGGATAGACAGTGATTGGCAATGTAGGATGGAGAAAAGCACCGCGGGGTGGTCAGCATGGGGAGGTCAGGGAACATGCAGTGGCAATGTAGGATAGGTTTCTGAAAAACATCGCGGGGTGGTGCGCATCGCATGGGTGTGTGTTACATTACATTCACTAGTAGTAATGAGAAAAATATCACGGGGTGGTGCGCATTGTATGGGTGTGTGTTACATTACATTCACTAGTAGGAGTGAGAAAAACATCACGGGGTGGTGCGCATTGTATGGGTGTGTGTTACATTACATTCACTAGTAGGAGTGAGAAAAACATCACGGGGTGGTGCGCATTGTATGGGTGTGTGTTACATTACATTCACTAGTAGGAGTGAGAAAAACATCACGGGGTGGTGTGAATCGGAGGGTCTGAATTAGGATAGGCAGTGAGTGTCGATGTAGGATGGAGAAAAGCACCGCGGGGTGGTCAGCATGGGGAGGTCAGGGAACATGCAGTGGCAATGTAGGATAGGTTTCTGAAAAGCATCGCGGTGTGGTGCGCAATGTATGGGTGTGTGGTACATTACGTTCACTAGTAGGAGTGAGAAATACATCACGGGTTGGTGCGCATTGTATGGGTGTGTCTTACATTACATTCACTACTAGGAGTGAGAAAAATATCACGGGGTTGTGTGAATCGGAGGGTTTCAATTAGGATAGGCAGTGAGTGGCAATGTAGGATATAGATAAGCACCGCGGGGTGTTCAGCATGGGGAGGTCAGGCAACATGCAGTGGCAATGTAGGATAGGTTTCTGAAAAACATCGCTGGGTGGTGCACATTGTATGGGTGTGTGTTACATTACATTCACTAGTAGGAGTGAGAAAAACATCACGGGGTGGTGCGCATTGTATGGGTGTGTGTTACATTACATTCACTAGTAGGAGTGAGAAAAACATCACGGGGTGGTTCGCATTGTATGGGTGTGTGTTACATTACAATCACTAGTAGGAGTGAGAAAAACATCACGGGGTGGTGCGCATTGTATGGGTGTGTGTTACATTACATTCACTAGTAGGAGTGAAAAAAACATCACGGGGTGCTGTGAATCGGAGGGTCTGAATTAGGATAGGCAGTGAGTGGCAATGTAGGATGGAGAAAAGCACCGCGGTGTGGTCAGCATGGGGAGGTCAGGGAACATGCAGTGGCCATGTAGGATAGGTATTTGAAAAACATCGCGGGGTGGTGCGCATTGTATGGGTGTGTGTTACATTACATTCACTAGTAGGAGTGAGAAAAACATCACGGCGTGGTGGGCATTGTATGGGTGTGTGTTACATTACATTCACTAGTAGGAGTGAGAAAAACATCACGGGGTGGTGTGAATCGGAGGGTCTGAATTAGGATAGGCAGTGAGTGGCAATGTAAGATGGAGAAAAGCACCGCGGGGTGGTCAGCATGGGGAGGTCAGGGAAAATGCAGGGGCCATGTAGGTTAGGTTTCTGAAAAACATCGCGGGGTGGTGTGAATCGGAAGGTCTGAATTAGGATAGGCAGTGAGTGGCAATGTAGGATGGAGAAAAGCACCGCGGGGTGGTCAGCATGGGGAGGTCAGGGAACATGCAGTGGCAGTGTAGGATAGGTTTCTGAAAAGCATCGCGGTGTGGTGCACATTGTATGGGTGTGTGGTACATTACGTTCACTAGTAGGAGTGAGAAATACATCACGGGGTGGTGCGCATTGTATGGGTGTGTCTTACATTACATTCACTACTAGGAGTGACAAAAATATCACGGGGTGGTGTGAATCGGAGGGTTTGAATTAGGATAGGCAGTGAGTGGCAATGTAGGATAGAGATAAGCACCATGGGGTGGTCAGCCTGGGGAGGTCAGGGAACATGCAGTGGCAATGTAGGATAGGTTTCTGAAAAACATCGCTGGGTGGTGCACATTGTATGGGTGTGTGTTACATTACATTCACAAGTAGGAGTGAGAAAAACATCACGGGGTGGTGCGCATTGTATGGGTGTGTGTTACATTACATTCACTAGTAGGAGTGAGAAAAACATCACGGGGTGGTGCGCATTGTATGGGTGTGTGTTACATTACATTTACTAGTAGGAGTGAGAAAATCATCACGGGGTGGTGCGCATTGTATGGGTGTGTGTTACATTACATTCACTAGTAGGAGTGAGAAAAACATCACGGGGTGGTGTGCATTGTATGGGTGTGTGTTACATTACATTCACTAGTAGGAGTGAAAAAAACATCACGGGGTGGTGTGAATCGGAGTGTCTGAATTAGGATAGGCAGTGAGTGGCAATGTAGGATGGAGAAAAGCACCGCGGTGTGGTCAGCATGGGGAGGTCAGGGAACATGCAGTGGCCATGTAGGATAGGTTTTTGAAAAACATCGCGGGGTGGTGCGCATTGTATGGGTGTGTGTTACATTACATTCACTAGTAGGAATGAGAAAAACATCACGGGGTGGTGCGCATTGTATGGGTGTGTGTTACATTACATTCACTAGTAGGTGTGAGAAAAACATCACGGGGTGGTGTGAATCGGAGGGTCTGAATTAGGATAGGCAGTGAGTGGCAATGTAGGATGGAGAAAAGCACCGCGGGCTGGTCAACATGGTGAGGTCAGGGAACATGCAGGGGCCATGTAGGTTAGGGTTCTGAAAAACATCGCGGGGTGGTGTGAATCGGAAGGTCTGAATTAGGATAGGCAGTGAGTGGCAATGTAAGATGGAGAAAAGCACCGCGGGGTGGTCAGCATGGGGAGGTCAGGGAACATGCAGTGGCAGTGTAGGATAGGTTTCTGAAAATCATCGCGGGGTGGTGCGCATTGTATGGGTGTGTGGTACATTACGTTCACTAGTAGGAGTGAGAAATACATCACGGGGTGGTGCGCATTGTATGGGTGTGTCTTACATTACATTCACTACTAGGAGTGAGAAAAATATCATGGGGTTGTGTGAATCGGAGTGTTTGAATTAGGATAGGCAGTGAGTGGCAATGTAGGATAGAGATAAGCACCGCGGGGTGTTCAGCATGGGGAGGTCAGGGAACATGCAGTGGCAATGTAGGATAGGTTTCTGAAAAACATCGCTGGGTGGTGCACATTGTATGGGTGTGTGTTACATTACATTCACTAGTAGGAGTGAGAAAAACATCACGGGGTGGTGCGCATTGTATGGGTGTGTGTTACATTACATTCACTAGTAGGAGTGAGAAAAACATCACGGAGTGGTGCGCATTGTATGGGTGTGTGTTACATTACATTCACTGGTAGGAGTGAGAAAAACATCACGTGGTGGTGCGCATTGTATGGGTGTGTGTTACATTACATTCACTAGTAGGAGTGAAAAAACCATCAAGGGGTGGTGTGAATCGGAGGGTCTGAATTAGGATAGGCAGTGAGTGACAATGTAGGATGGAGAAAAGCACCGCGGTGTGGTCTAGCATGGGGAGGTCAGGGAACATGCAGTGGCCATGTAGGATAGGTTTCTGAAAACATCGCGGGGTGGTGCGCATTGTATGGGTGTGTGTTACATTACATTCACTAGTAGGAGTGAGAAAAACATCACGGGGTGGTGCGCATTGTATGGGCGTGTGTTACATTACATTCACTAGTAGGAGTGAGAAAAACATCGCGGGGTGGTGTGAATCGGAGGGTCTGAATTAGGATAGGCAGTGAGTGGAAATGTAGGATGGAGAAAAGCACCACGGGGTGGTCAGCATGGGGAGGTCAGGGAACATGCAGGGGCCATGTAGGTTAGGTTTCTGAAAAACATCGCGGGGTGGTGTGAATCGGAAGGTCTGAATTAGGAAAGGCAGTGAGTGGCAATGTAGGATGGAGAAAAGCACGGCGGGGTGGTCAGCATGGGGAGGTCAGGGAACATGCAGTTGCTGTGTAGGATAGGTTTCTGAAAAGCATCGCGTGGTGGTGCACATTGTATGGGTGTGTGGTACATTACGTTCACTAGTAGGAGTGAGAAATACATCACGGGGTGGTGCGCATTGTATGGGTGTGTCTTACATTACATTCACTACTAGGAGTGAGAAAAATATCACGGGGTTGTGTGAATCGGAGGGTTTGAATTAGGATAGGCAGTGAGTGACAATGTAGGACGGAGAAAAGCACCGCGGTGTGGTCAACATGGGGAGGTCAGGGAACATGCAGTGGCCATGTAGGATAGGTTGCTGAAAAACATCGCGCGGTGGTGCCCATTGTATGGGTGTGTGTTACATTACATTCAGTAGTAGGAGTGAGAAAAACATCACGGGGTGGTGTGAATCGGAGGGTCTGAATTAGGATAGGCAGTGAGTGGCAATGTAGAATGGAGAAAAGCACTGCGGGGTGATCGGCATGGGGAGGTCAGGGAACATGCAGTGGCAATGTAGGATAGGTTTCTGAAAAACATCACGGGGTGGTGCGCATTGTATGGGTGTGTGTTACATTACATTCACTAGTAGGAGTGAGAAAAACATCGCGGGGTGGTGTGAATCGGAGGGTCTGAATTAGGATAGGCAGTGAGTGGCAATGTAGGATGGAGAAAAGCACCGCGGGGTGGTCAACATGGGGAGGTCAGGGAACATGCAGTGGCAATGTGGGATAGGTTTCTGAAAATCATCGTGGGGTGGTGCGCATTGTATGGGTGTGTGTTACATTACATTGACTAGTAGGATTGAGAAAAACATCACGGGGTGGTGTGAATCGGAGGGTCTGAATTAGGATAGGCAGTGAGTGTCAATGTAGGATGGAGAAAACCACCGCGGGGTGGTCAGCATGGGGAAGTCAGGGAACATGCAGTGGCAATGTTGGATAGGTTTCTGAAAAACAACGCGGGGTGGTGCGCATTGTATGGGTGTGTGTTACATTACATTCACTAGTAGGAGTGAGAAAAACATCGCGGGGTGTTGCGCATTGTATGGGTGTGTGTTACATTACATTCACTAGTAGGAGTGAGAAAAACATCACGGGGTGGTGTGAATCAGAGGGTCTGAATTATGATAGGCAGTGAGTGGCAATGTAGGATGGAGAAAAGCACCGCGGGGTGGTCAGCATGTGGAGGTCAGGGAACATGCAGTGGCAATGTAGGATAGGTTTCTGAAAAACAACGCGGGGTGGTGCGCATTGTATGGGTGTGTCTTACATTACATTCACTAGTAGGAGTGAGAAAAACATCACGGGGTGGTGCACATTGTATGGGTGTGTGTTACATTACATTCACTACTAGGAGTGAGAAAAACATCACAGGGTGGTGCGCATTGTATGGGTGTGTGTTACATTACATTCACTAGTAGGAGTGAGAAAAACATCACGGGGTGGTGCGCATTGTATGGGTGTGTGTTACATTACATTCACTAGTAGGAGTGAAAAAAATATCACGGGGTGGTGTGAATCGGAGGGTCTGAATTAGGATAGGCAGAGTGGCAATGTAGGATGGAGAAAAGCACCGCGGTGTGGCCAGCATGGGGAGGTCAGGGAACATGCAGTGGCCATGTAGGATAGGTTTTTGAAAAACATCGCGGGGTGGTGCGCATTGTATGGGTGTGTGTTACATTACATTCACTAGTAGGAGTGAGAAAAACATCACGGGGTGGTGTGAATCGGAGCGTCTCAATTAGGATAGGCAGTGAGTGGAAATGTAGGATGGAGAAAAGCACCGCGGGGTGGTCAGCATGGGGAGGTCAGGGAACATGCAGGGGCCATGTAGGTTAGGTTTCTGAAAAACTTCGCGGGGTGGTGTGAATCGGAAGGTCTGAATTAGGAAAGGCAGTGAGTGGCAATGTAGGATGGAGAAAAGCACCGCGGGGTGGTCAGCATGGGGAGGTCAGGGAACATGCAGTGGCTGTGTAGGATAGGTTTCTGAAAAGCATCGCGGGGTGGTGCACATTGTATGGGTGTGTGGTACATTACGTTCACTAGTAGGAGTGAGAAATACATCACGGGGTGGTGCGCATTGTATGGGTGTGTCTTACATTACATTCACTACTAGGAGTGAGAAAAATATCACGGGGTTGTGTGAATCGGAGGGTTTGAATTAGGATAGGCAGTGAGTGGCAATGTAGGATAGAGATAAGCACCGCGGGGTGTTCAGCATGGGGAGGTCTGGGAACATGCAGTGGCAATGCAGGATAGGTTTCTGAAAAACATCGCTGGGTGGTGCACATTGTATGGGTGTGTGTTACATTACATTCACTAGTAGGATTGAGAAAAACATCACGGGGTGGTGCGCATTGTATGGGTGTGTGTTACATTACATTCACTAGTAGGAGTGAGAAAAACATCACGGGGTGGTGCGCATTGTATGGGTGGGTGTTACATTACATTTACTAGTAGGAGTGAGAAAAACATCACGGGGTGGTGCGCATTGTATGGGTGTGTGTTACATTACATTCACTAGTAGGAGTGAAAAAAACATCACGGGGTGGTATCAATCGGAGGGTCTGATTTAGGATAGGCAGTGAGTGGCAATGTCGGATGGAGAAAAGCACCGCGGGCTGGTCAGCATGGGGAGGTCACGGAACATGCAGTGGCAATGTAGGATAGGTTTCTGAAAAACATCGCGGGGTGGTGCGCATTGTATGGGTGTGTGTTACATTACATTCACTAGTAGGAGTGAGAAAAACATCACGGTGTGGTTCGCAATGTATGGGTGTGTGTTACATTACATTCACTAGTAGGAGTGAGAAAAACATCACGGGGTGGTGTGAATCAGAGGGTCTGAATTAGGATAGGCAGTGAGTGGCAATGTAGGATGGAGAAAAGCACCGCGGGGTGGTCAGCATGGGGACGTCAGGGAATATGCAGTGGCAATGTAGGATAGGTTTCTGAAAAACATCGCGGGGTGGTGCACATTGTATGGGTGTGTGTTACATAACATTCACTAGAAGGAGTGAGAAAAACATCACGGGGTGGTATCAATCGGAGGGTCTGATTTAGGATAGGCAGTGAGTGGCAATGTCGGATGGAGAAAAGCACCGCGGGCTGGTCAGCATGGGGAGGTCACGGAACATGCAGTGGCAATGTAGGATAGGTTTCTGAAAAACATCGCGGGGTGGTGTGCATTGTATGGGTGTGTGTTACATTACATTCACTAGTAGGAGTGAGAAAAACATCACGGGGTGGTGTGCATTGTATGGGTGTGTGTTACATTACATTCACTAGTAGGAGTGAGAAAAACATCACGGGGTGGTGTGAATCGCAGGGTCTGAATTAGGATAGGCAGTGAGTGGCAATTTAGGATGGAGAAAAGCACCGTGGGGTGGTCAGCATGGGGAGGTCAGGGAACATGCAATGGCAATGTAGGATAGGTTTCTGAAAAACATCGCGGGGTGGTGCGCATTGTATGGTTGTGTGTTACATTACATTCACTAGTAGGAGTGAGAAAAACATCACGGGGTGGTGCGCATTGTATGTGTATGTGTTACATTACATTCACTAGTAGGACTGAGAAAAACATCACGGGGTGGTTCGCATTATATGGGTGTGTGTTACATTACATTCACTAGTAGGAGTGAGAAAAACATCACGGGGTGGTGTGCATTGTATGGGTGTGTGTTACATTACATTCACTAGTAGGAGTGAGAAAAACATCACGGGGTGGTGTGAATCGCAGGGTCTGAATTAGGATAGGCAGTGAGTGGCAATTTAGGATGGAGAAAAGCACCGTGGGGTGGTCAGCATGGGGAGGTCAGGGAACATGCAATGGCAATGTAGGATAGGTTTCTGAAAAACATCGCGGGGTGGTGCGCATTGTATGGTTGTGTGTTACATTACATTCACTAGTAGGAGTGAGAAAAACATCACGGGGTGGTGTGCATTGTATGTGTATGTGTTACTTTACATTCACTAGTAGGACTGAGAAAAACATCACGGGGTGGTTCGCATTGTATGGGTGTGTGTTACATTACATTCACTAGTAGGAGTGAGAAAAACATCACGCGGTGGTGCGCATTGTATGGGTGTGTGTTACATTACATTCACTATTAGGAGTGAGAAAAACATCACGGGGTGGTGTGAATCGGAGGGTCTGAATCAGGACAGGCAGTGAGTGGCAATGTAGGATGGAGAAAAGCACCGCGGGTTGGTCAGCATGGGGAGGTCAGGGAACATGCAGTGGCAATGTAGGATAGGTTTCTGAAAAACATCGCGGGGTGGTGCGCATTGTATGGGTGTGTGTTACATTACATTCACTAGTAGGAGTGAGAAAAACATCGCGGGGTGGTGCACATTGTATGGGTGTGTGTTACATTACATTCACTAGTAGGAGTGAGAAAAATATCACGGGGTGGTGCGCATTGTATGGGTCTGTGTTACATTACATTCACTAGTAGGAGTGAGAAAAACATCACGGGGTGGTGTCAATCGGATGATCAGAATTAGGATAGGCAGTGAGTGGCAATGTAGGATGGAGAAAAGCACCGCGGGGTGGTCAGCATGGGGAGGTCAGGGAACATGCAGTGGCAATGTAGGATAGTCTTCTGAAAAACATCGCGGGGTGGTGCGCATTGTATGGGTGTGTGTTACATTACATTCACTAGTAGGAGTGAGAAAAACATCATGGGGTGGTGCGCATTGTATGGGTGTGTGTTACATTACATTCACTAGAAGGAGTGACAAAAACATCACGGAGTGGTGTGAATCGGAGGGTCTGAATTAGGATAGGCTGTGAGCGGCAATGTAGGATGGAGAAAAGCACCGCGGGGTGGTCAGCATGGGGAAGTCAGGGAACATGCAATGGCAATGTAGGATAGGTTTCTGAAAAAAATCGCGGGGTGGTGCGCATTGTATGGTTGTGTGTTACATTACATTCACTAGTAGGAGTGAGAAAAACATCACGGGATGGTGTGAATCGGAGGGTCTGATTTATATACGCAGTGAGTGGCAATGTAGGATGGATAAAAGCACCTCGGGTTGGTCAGCATGGGGAGGTCAGGGAACATGCAGTGGCAATGTAGGATAGGTTTCTGAAAAACATCGTGGAGTGGTGCGCATTGTATGGGTGTGTGTTACATTACATTCACTAGTAGGAGTGAGAAAAACACTGGTTGGTGCGCAATGTATTGATGTGTGTTACATTACATTCACGAGTAGGAGTGAGAAAAACATCACGGGTTGGTGTGAATCGGAGGGTCTGAATTAGGATAGGCAGTGACTGGCAATGTAGGATGGAGAAAAGCACCGAGGGGTGGTCAGCATGGGGAGGTCAGGGAACATGCAGTGGCAATGTAGGATAGTTTTCTGAAAAACATCGCGGGGTGGTGCGCATTGTATGGGTGTGTGTTACATTACATTCACTAGTAGGAGTGAGAAAAACATCACGGGGCGGTGCGCATTGTATGGGTGTGTGTTACATTACATTCACTAGTAGGAGTGAGAAAAACATCACGGGGCGGTGCGCATTGCATGGGTGTATGTTACCTTACATTCACTAGTAGGAGTGAGAAAAACATCACGGGGCGGTGCACATTGTATGGGTGTGTGTTACCTTACATTCACTACTAGGAGTGAGAAAAACATCACGGGGTGGTGCGCATTCTATGGGTGTGCGTTACATTACATTCCCTAGTAGCAGTGAGAAAAACATCACGGGGTGGTGCGCATTGTATGGGTGTGTGTTACATTACATTCACTAGTAGGAGTGAGAAAAACATCACGGGGTGGTGCGCATTGTATGGGTGTGTGTTACATTACATTCACTACTAGGAGTGAGAAAAACATCACTGGGTTGTGCGCATTGTATGGGTGTGTGTTACATTACATTCACTAGTAGGAATGAGAAAAACATCACGGTGTGGTGCGCATTGTATGGGTGTGTGTAACATTACATTCACTAGTAGGAGTGAGAAAAATATCACGGGGTGGTGCCCATTGTATGGGTGTGTGTTACATTACATTCACAAGTAGGAGTGAGAAAAACATCACGGGGTGGTGCGCATTGTATGGGTGTGTGTTACATTACATTCACTAGTAGGAGTGAGAAAAACATCACGGGGTGGTGCGCATTGTATGTGTGTGTGTTACATTACATTCACTAGTAGGAGTGAGAAAAATATCACGGGGTGGTGCGCATTGTATGGGTGTGTGTTACATTACATTCTCTAGTAGGAGTGAGAAAAACATCACGGTGTGGTGCACATTGTATGGGTGTTTGTTACATTACATTCACTAGTAGGAGTGAGAAAAACATCCCGGGGTGGTGCACATTGTATGGGTGTGTGTTACATTACATTCACTAGTAGGAGTGAGAAAAACATCACGGGGTGGTGCGCATTGTATGGGTGTGTGTTACATTACATTCACTAGTAGGAGTGAGAAAAACATCACGGGGTGGTGCGCATTGTATGGGTGTGTGTTACATTATATTCACTAGTAGGAGTGAAAAAAACATCACGGGGTGGTGTGAAATGGAGGGTCTGAATTAGGATAGGCAGTGAGTGTCAATGTAGGATGGAGAAAAGCCCTGTGGGGTGGTCAGCATGGGGAGGTCAGGGAACATGCAGTGGCAATGTAGGATAGGTTTCTGAATAACATCACGGGGTGGAGCGCATTGTATGGCTGTGTGTTACATTACATTCACTAGTAGGAGGGAGAAAAACATCACGGGGTGGTGCGCATTGTATGGGTGTGTGTTACATTACATTCACTAGTAGGAGTGAGAAAAACATCACGGGGTGGTGCGTATTGTATGGGTGTGTGTTACATTACATTCACTAGTAGGAGTGAGAAAAACATCACGGGGTGGTGTGCATTGTATGGGTGTGTGTTACATTACATTCACTAGTAGCAGTGAGAAAAACATCATGGGGTGGTGCGCATTGTATGGGTGTGTGTTACATTACATTCACTAGTAGGAGTGAGAATAACATCATGGGGTGGTGCGCATTGTATGGGTGTGTGTTACATTACATTCACTAGTAGGAGTGAGAAAAACATCACGGGGTGGTGCGCATTGTATGGGTGTGTGTTACATTACATTCACTAGTAGGAGTGAGAAAAACATCACGGGGTGGTGCGCATTGTATGGGTGTGTGTTACATTACATTCACTAGTAGGAGTGAGAAAAACATCACGGGGTGGTGCGCATTGTATGGGTGTGTGTTACATTAGATTCACTAGTAGGAGTGAGAAAAACATCACGGGGTGGTGCGCATTGTATGGGTGTGTGTTACATTACATTCACTAGTAGGAGTGAGATAAACATCACGGGGTGGTGCGAATTGTATGGGTGTGTGTTACATTACATTCACTAGTAGGAGTGAGAAAAACATCACGGGGTGGTGCGCATTGTATGGGTGTGTGTTACATTAGATTCACTAGTAGGAGTGAGAAAAACATCACGGGGTGGTGTGCATTGTATGGGTGTGTGTTACATTACATTCACTACTAGGAGTGAGAAAAACATCACTGGGTGGTGCGCATTGTATGGGTGTGTGTTACATTACATTCACTACTAGGAGTGAGAAAAACATCACGGGGTGGTGTGAATTGGATGTTCTGAATTAGGATAGGTAGTGAGTTGCAATTTAGGAAGGAGAAAAGCACCGCGGGGTGGTCAGCATGGGGAGGTCAGGGAACATGCAGTGGCAATGTAGGAGAGGTTTCTGAAAAACATCGCGGTGTGGTGCGCATTGTATGGGTGTGTGTTACATTACATTCACTAGTAGGAGTGAGAAAAACATCACGGGGTGGTGCGCATTGTATGGGTGTGTGTTACATTACATTCACTAGTACATGTGAGAATAACATCACGGGGTGGTGCGCATTGTATGGGTGTGTGTTACATTACATTCACTAGTAGGAGTGAGAAAAACATCACGGGGTGGTGCGCATTGTATGTGTGTGTGTTACATTACATTCACTAGTAGGAGTGAGAAAAATATCACGGGGTGGTGCGCATTGTATGGGTGTGTGTTACATTACATTCTCTAGTAGGAGAAAGAAAAACATCACGGTGTGGTGCACATTGTATGGGTGTTTGTTACATTACATTCACTAGTAGGAGTGAGAAAAACATCCCGGGGTGGTGCACATTGTATGGGTGTGTGTTACATTACATTCACTAGTAGGAGTGAGAAAAACATCACGGGGTTGTGTGAATCGGAGGGTCTGAATTAGGATAGGCAGTGAGTGGCAATGTAGGATGGAGAAAAGCCCTGTGGGGTGGTCAGCATGGGGAGGTCAGGGAACATGCAGTGGCACTGTAGGATAGGTTTCTGAATAACATCACGGGGTGGAGCGCATTGTATGGGTGTGTGTTACATTACATTCACTAGTAGCAGTGAGAAAAACATCACGGGGTGGTGCGCATTGTATGGGTGTGTGTTACGTTACATTCACTAGTAGGAGTGAGAAAAACATCACGGGGTGGTGTGCATTGTATGGGTGTGTGTTACATTACATTCACTACTAGGAGTGAGAAAAACATCACGGGGTGGTGCGCATTGTATGGGTGTGTGTTACATTACATTCACTACTAGGAGTGATAAAAACATCACGGGGTGGTGTGAATTGGATGTTCTGAATTAGGATAGGTAGTGAGTTGCAATGTAGGAAGGAGAAAAGCACCGCGGGGTGGTCAGCATGGGGAGGTCAGGGAACATGCAGTGGCAATGTAGGATAGGTTTCTGAAAAACATCGCGGGGTGGTGCGCATTGTATGGGTGTGTGTTACATTACATTCATTAGTAGGAGTGAGAAAAACATCACGGGGTGGTGCGCATTGTATGGGTGTGTGTTACATTACATTCACTAGTACATGTGAGAATAACATCACGGGGTGGTGCGCATTGTATGGGTGTGTGTTACATTACATTCACTAGTAGATGTGAGAAAAACATCACGCGGTGGTGCGCATTGTTTGGGTGTGTGTTACATTACATTCACTAGTAGGAGTGAGAAAAACATCACGGGGTGGTGCACATTGTATGGGTGTGTGTTACATTACATTCACTAATAGGAGTGAGAAAAACATCACGGGGTGGTGCGCATTGTATGGGTGTGTGTTACATTACATTCACTATTAGGAGTGACAAAAACATCATGGGGTGGTGCGCATTGTATGCGTGTGTATTACATTACATTCACTAGTAGGAGTGAGAAAAACATCATGGGGTGGTGCGCATTGTATTGGTGTGTGTTACATTACATTCACTAGTAGGAGTGAGAAAAACATCACGGGGTGGTGCGCATTGTATAGGTGTGTTTTACATTACATTCACTAGTAGGAGTGAGAAAAATATCACGGGGTGGTGCGCATTGCATGGGTGTGTGTTACATTAGATTCACTAGTAGGAGTGAGAAAAACATCACGTGGTGGTGCGCATTGTGTGGGTGTGTGTTACATTACATTCAATAGTAGGAGTGAGAAAGACATCACGGGGTGGTGCGCATTGTATGGGTGTGTGTTACATTACATTCACTAGTAGGAGTGATAAAAACATCACGGGGTGGTGTGAATTGGATGTTCTGAATTAGGATAGGTAGTGAGTTGCAATGTAGGAAGGAGAAAAGCACCGCGGGGTGGTCAGCATGGGGAGGTCAGGGAACATGCAGTGGCAATGTAGGATAGGTTTCTGAAAAACATCGCGGGGTGGTGCGCATTGTATGGGTGTGTGTTACATTACATTCATTAGTAGGAGTGAGAAAAACATCACGGGGTGGTGCGCATTGTATGGGTGTGTGTTACATTACATTCACTAGTACATGTGAGAATAACATCACGGGGTGGTGCGCATTGTATGGGTGTGTGTTACATTACATTCACTAGTAGATGTGAGAAAAACATCACGCGGTGGTGCGCATTGTTTGGGTGTGTGTTACATTACATTCACTAGTAGGAGTGAGAAAAACATCACGGGGTGGTGCACATTGTATGGGTGTGTGTTACATTACATTCACTAATAGGAGTGAGAAAAACATCACGGGGTGGTGCGCATTGTATGGGTGTGTGTTACATTACATTCACTATTAGGAGTGACAAAAACATCATGGGGTGGTGCGCATTGTATGCGTGTGTATTACATTACATTCACTAGTAGGAGTGAGAAAAACATCATGGGGTGGTGCGCATTGTATTGGTGTGTGTTACATTACATTCACTAGTAGGAGTGAGAAAAACATCACGGGGTGGTGCGCATTGTATAGGTGTGTTTTACATTACATTCACTAGTAGGAGTGAGAAAAATATCACGGGGTGGTGCGCATTGCATGGGTGTGTGTTACATTAGATTCACTAGTAGGAGTGAGAAAAACATCACGTGGTGGTGCGCATTGTGTGGGTGTGTGTTACATTACATTCAATAGTAGGAGTGAGAAAGACATCACGGGGTGGTGCGCATTGTATGGGTGTGTGTTACATTACATTCACTAGTAGGAGTGTGAAAAACATCACGGGGTGGTGTGCATTGTATGGGAGTGTGTTACATTACATTCACTAGTAGGAGTGAGAAAAACATCACGGGGCGGTGCGCATTGTATGGGTGTGTGTTACATTACATTCACTAGTAGGAGTGAGAAAAACATCACGGTGCGGTGCGCATTGCATGGGTGTATGTTACATTACATTCACTAGTAGGAGTGAGAAAAACATCACGGGGCGGTGCACATTGTATGGGTGTGTGTTACCTTACATTCACTACTAGGAGTGAGAAAAACATCACGGGGTGGTGCGCATTCTATGGGTGTGCGTTACATTACATTCCCTAGTAGCAGTGAGAAAAACATCACGGGGTGGTGCGCATTGTATGGGTGTGTGTTACATTACATTCACTAGTAGGAGTGAGAAAAACATCACGGTGTGGGGCGCATTGCATGGGTGTATGTTACATTACATTCACTAGTAGGAGTGAGAAAAACATCACGGGGCGGTGCACATTGTATGGGTGTGTGTTACCTTACATTCACTACTAGGAGTGAGAAAAACATCACGGGGTGGTGCGCATTCTATGGGTGTGCGTTACATTACATTCCCTAGTAGCAGTGAGAAAAACATCACGGGGTGGTGCGCATTGTATGGGTGTGTGTTACATTACATTCACTAGTAGGAGTGAGAAAAACATCACGGGGTGGTGCGCATTGTATGGGTGTGTGTTACATTACATTCACTACTAGGAGTGAGAAAAACATCACTGGGTTGTGCGCATTGTATGGGTGTGTGTTACATTACATTCACTAGTAGGAATGAGAAAAACATCACGGTGTGGTGCGCATTGTATGGGTGTGTGTTACATTACATTCACTAGTAGGAGTGAGAAAAACATCCCGGGGTGGTGCGCATTGTATGGGTGTGTGTTACATTACATTCACTAGTAGGAGTGAGAAAAACATCACGGGGTTGTGTGAATCGGAAGGTCTGAATTAGGATAGGCAGTGAGTGGCAATGTAGGATGGAGAAAAGCCCTGTGGGGTGGTCAGCATGGGGAGGTCAGGGAACATGCAGTGGCAATGTAGGATAGGTTTCTGAATAACATCACGGGGTGGAGCGCATTGTATGGGTGTGTGTTACATTACATTCACTAGTAGGAGGGAGAAAAACATCCCGGTTTGGTGCGCATTGTATGGGTGTGTGTTACATTACATTCACTAGTAGGAGTGAGAAAACCATCACGGGGCGGTGCGCATTGTATGGGTGTGTGTTACATTACATTCACTAGTAGGAGTGAGAAAAACATCACGGGGTGGTGCGCATTGTATGGGTGTGTGTTACATTACATTCACTAGTAGATGTGAGAAAAACATCACGCGGTGGTGCGCATTGTTTGGGTGTGTGTTACATTACATTCACAAGTAGGAGTGAGAAAAACATCACGGGGTGGTGCACATTGTATGGGTGTGTGTTACATTACATTCACTAATAGGAGTGAGAAAAACATCACGGGGTGGTGCGCATTGTATGGGTGTGTGTTACATTACATTCACTAGTAGGAGTGAGAAAAACATCATGGGGTGGTGCGCATTGTATGGGTGTGTATTACATTACATTCACTAGTAGGAGTGAGAAAAACATCATGGGGTGGTGCGCATTGTATTGGTGTGTGTTACATTACATTCACTAGTAGGAGTGAGAAAAACATCACGGGGTGGTGCGCATTGTATAGGTGTGTGTTACATTACATTCACTAGTAGGAGTGAGAAAAATATCACGGGGTGGTGCGCATTGCATGGGTGTGTGTTACATTAGATTCACTAGTAGGAGTGAGAAAAACATCACGTGGTGGTGCGCATTGTGTGGGTGTGTGTTACATTACATTCACTAGTAGGAGTGAGAAAGACATCACGGGGTGGTGCGCATTGTATGGGTGTGTGTTACATTACATTCACTAGTAGGAGTGTGAAAAACATCACGGGGTGGTGTGCATTGTATGGGTGTGTGTTACATTACATTCACTAGTAGGAGTGAGAAAAACATCACGGGGCGGTGCGCATTGTATGGGTGTGTGTTACATTACATTCACTAGTAGGAGTGAGAAAAACGTCACGGTGCGGTGCGCATTGCATGGGTGTATGTTACATTACATTCACTAGTAGGAGTGAGAAAAACATCACGGGGCGGTGCACATTGTATGGGTGTGTGTTACCTTACATTCACTACTAGGAGTGAGAAAAACATCACGGGGTGGTGCGCATTCTATGGGTGTGCGTTACATTACATTCCCTAGTAGCAGTGAGAAAAACATCACGGGGTGGTGCGCATTGTATGGGTGTGTGTTACATTACATTCACTAGTAGGAGTGAGAAAAACATCACGGGGTGGTGCGCATTGTATGGGTGTGTGTTACATTACATTCACTACTAGGAGTGAGAAAAACATCACTGGGTTGTGCGCATTGTATGGGTGTGTGTTACATTACATTCACTAGTAGGAATGAGAAAAACATCACGGTGTGGTGCGCATTGTATGGGTGTGTGTTACATTACATTCACTAGTAGGAGTGAGAAAAATATCACGGGGTGGTGCCCATTGTATGGGTGTGTGTTACATTACATTCACAAGTAGGAGTGAGAAAAACATCACGGGGTGGTGCGCATTGTATGGGTGTGTGTTACATTACATTCACTAGTAGGAGTGAGAAAAACATCACGGGGTGGTGCGCATTGTATGTGTGTGTGTTACATTACATTCACTAGTAGGAGTGAGAAAAATATCACGGGGTGGTGCGCATTGTATGGGTGTGTGTTACATTACATTCTCTAGTAGGAGTGAGAAAAACATCACGGTGTGGTGCACATTGTATGGGTGTGTGTTACATTACATTCACTAGTAGGAGTGAGAAAAACATCCCGGGGTGGTGCGCATTGTATGGGTGTGTGTTACATTACATTCACTAGTAGGAGTGAGAAAAACATCACGGGGTTGTGTGAATCGGAGGGTCTGAATTAGGATAGGCAGTGAGTGGCAATGTAGGATGGAGAAAAGCCCTGTGGGGTGGTCAGCATGGGGAGGTCAGGGAACATGCAGTGGCAATGTAGGATAGGTTTCTGAATAACATCACGGGGTGGAGCGCATTGTATGGGTGTGTGTTACATTACATTCACTAGTAGGAGGGAGAAAAACATCACGGGGTGGTGCGCATTGTATGGGTGTGTGTTACATTACATTCACTAGTAGGAGTGAGAAAAACATCACGGGGTGGTGCGTATTGTATGGTGTGTGTTACATTACATTCACTAGTAGGAGTGAGAAAAACATCACGGGGTGGTGTGCATTGTATGGGTGTGTGTTACATTACATTCACTAGTAGCAGTGAGAAAAACACGGGGTGGTGCGCATTGTATGGGTGTGTGTTACATTACATTCACTAGTAGGAGTGAGAATAACATCATGGGGTGGTGCGCATTGTATGGGTGTGTGTTATATTACATTCACTAGTAGGAGTGAGAAAAATATCACGGGGTGGTGCGCATTGTATGGGTGTGTGTTACATTACATTCACTAGTAGGAGTGAGAAAAACATCACGGGGTGGTGCGCATTGTATGGGTGTGTGTTACATTAGATTCACTAGTAGGAGTGAGAAAAACATCACGGGGTGGTGCGCATTGTATGGCTGTGTGTTACATTACATTCACTAGTAGGAGTGAGATAAACATCACGGGGTGGTGCGCATTGTATGGGTGTGTGTTACATTACATTCACTAGTAGGAGTGAGAAAAACATCACGGGGTGGTGCGCATTGTATGGGTGTGTGTTACATTAGATTCACAAGAGGAGTGAGAAAAACATCGCGGGGTGGTGCGCATTGTATGGGTGTGTGTTACATTAGATTCACTAGTAGGAGTGAGAAAAACATCGCGGGGTGGTGCGCATTGTATGGGTGTGTGTTACATTACATTCACTAGTAGCAGTGAGAAAAACATCACGGGGTGGTGCGCATTGTATGGGTGTGTGTTACGTTACATTCACTAGTAATAGTGAGAAAAACATCACGGGGTGGTGTGCATTGTATGGGTGTGTGTTACATTACATTCACTACTAGGAGTGAGAAAAACATCACGTGGTGGTGCGCATTGTATGGGTATGTGTTACATTACATTCACTACTAGGAGTGAGAAAAACATCACGGGGTGGTGTGAATTGGATGTTCTGAATTAGGATAGGTAGTGAGTTGCAATGTAGGAAGGAGAAAAGCACCGCGGGGTGGTCAGCATGGGGAGGTCAGGGAACATGCAGTGGCAATGTAGGATAGGTTTCTGAAAAACATCGGGGGGTGGTGCGCATTGTATGGGTGTGTGTTACATTACATTCACTAGTAGGAGTGAGAAAAACATCACGGGGTGGTGCGCATTGTATGGGTGTGTGTTACATTACATTCACTAGTACATGTGAGAATAACATCACGGGGTGGTGCGCATTGTATGGGTGTGTGTTACATTACATTCACTAGTAGGAGTGAGAAAAACATCACGGGGTGGTGCGCATTGTATGGGTGTGTGTTACATTACATTCACTAGTAGATGTGAGAAAAACATCACGGGGTGGTGCGCATTGTTTGGGTGTGTGTTACATTACATTCACTAGTAGGAGTGAGAAAAACATCACGGGGTGGTGCGCATTGTATGGGTGTGTGTTACATTAGATTCACTAGTAGGAGTGAGAAAAACATCACGGAGTCGTGTGAATCGGAGTTTCTGAATTAGGATAGGCAGTGAGTGGCAATGTAGGATGGAGAAAAGCACCGCGCGGTGGTCAGCATGGGGAGGTCAGGGAACATGCAGTGGTAATGTAGGATAGGTTTCTGAAAAACATCGCGGGGTGGTGCGCATTGTATGGGTGTGTGTTACATTAGATTCACTAGTAGGAGTGAGAAAAACATCACGGGGTGGTGCGCATTGTATGGGTTTGTGTTACATTACATTCACTAGTAGATGTGAGAAAAACATCACGGGGTGGTGCGCATTGTATGGGTGTGTGTTACATTACATTCACTAGTAGGAGTGAGAAAAACATCACGGGGCGGTGCGCATTGTATGGGTGTGTGTTACATTACATTCACTAGTAGGAGTGAGAAAAACATCACGGTGCGGTGCGCATTGCATGGGTGTATGTTACATTACATTCACTAGTAGGAGTGAGAAAAACATCACGGGGCGGTGCACATTGTATGGGTGTGTGTTACCTTACATTCACTACTAGGAGTGAGAAAAACATCACGGGGTGGTGCGCATTCTATGGGTGTGCGTTACATTACATTCCCTAGTAGCAGTGAGAAAAACATCACGGGATGGTGCGCATTGTATGGGTGTGTGTTACATTACATTCACTAGTAGGAGTGAGAAAAACATCACGGTGCGGTGCGCATTGCATGGGTGTATGTTACATTACATTCACTAGTAGGAGTGAGAAAAACATCACGGGGCGGTGCACATTGTATGGGTGTGTGTTACCTTACATTCACTACTAGGAGTGAGAAAAACATCACGGGGTGGTGCGCATTCTATGGGTGTGAGTTACATTACATTTCCTAGTAGCAGTGAGAAAAACATCACGGGGTGGTGCGCATTGTATGGGTGTGTGTTACATTACATTCACTAGTAGGAGTGAGAAAAACATCACGGGGTGGTGCGCATTGTATGGGTGTGTGTTACATTACATTCACTACTAGGAGTGAGAAAAACATCACTGGGTTGTGCGCATTGTATGGGTGTGTGTTACATTACATTCACTAGTAGGAATGAGAAAAACATCACGGTGTGGTGCGCATTGTATGGGTGTGTGTTACATTACATTCACTAGTAGGAGTGAGAAAAACATCACGGGGTGGTGCGCATTGTATGGGTGTGTGTTACATTACATTCACTAGTAGGAGTGAGAAAAACATCACGGGGTGGTGCGCATTGTATGTGTGTGTGTTACATTACATTCACTAGTAGGAGTGAGAAAAATATCACGGGGTGGTGCGCATTGTATGGGTGTGTGTTACATTACATTCTCTAGTAGGAGTGAGAAAATCATCACGGTGTGGTGCACATTGTATGGGTGTGTGTTACATTACATTCACTAGTAGGAGTGAGAAAAACATCCCGGGGTGGTGCGCATTGTATGGGTGTGTGTTACATTACATTCACTAGTAGGAGTGAGAAAAACATCACGGGGTTGTGTGAATCGGAGGGTCTGAATTAGGATAGGCAGTGAGTGGCAATGTAGGATGGAGAAAAGCCCTGTGGGGTGGTCAGCATGGGGAGGTCAGGGAACATGCAGTGGCAATGTAGGATAGGTTTCTGAATAACATCACGGGGTGGAGCGCATTGTATGGGTGTGTGTTACATTACATTCACTAGTAGGAGGGAGAAAAACATCACGGGGTGGTGCGCATTGTATGGGTGTGTGTTACATTACATTCACTAGTAATAGTGAGAAAAACATCACGGGGTGGTGCGTATTGTATGGTGTGTGTTACATTACATTCACTAGTAGGAGTGAGAAAAACATCACGGGGTGGTGTGCATTGTATGGGTGTGTGTTACATTACATTCACTAGTAGCAGTGAGAAAAACATCACGGGGTGGTGCGCATTGTATGGGTGTGTGTTACATTACATTCACTAGTAGGAGTGAGAATAACATCATGGGGTGGTGCGCATTGTATGGGTGTGTGTTACATTACATTCACTAGTAGGAGTGAGAAAAACATCACGGGGTGGTGCGCATTGTATGGGTGTGTGTTACATTACATTCACTAGTAGGAGTGAGAAAAACATCACGGGGTGATGCGCATTGTATGGGTGTGTGTTACATTAGATTCACTAGTAGGAGTGAGAAAAACATCACGGGGTGGTGCGCATTGTATGGCTGTGTGTTACATTACATTCACTAGTAGGAGTGAGATAAACATCACGGGGTGGTGCGCATTGTATGGGTGTGTGTTACATTACATTCACTAGTAGGAGTGAGAAAAACATCACGGGGTGGTGCGCATTGTATGGGTGTGTGTTACATTAGATTCACTAGTAGGAGTGAGAAAAACATCGCGGGGTGGTGCGCATTGTATGGGTGTGTGTTACATTAGATTCACTAGTAGGAGTGAGAAAAACATCGCGGGGTGGTGCGCATTGTATGGGTGTGTGTTACATTACATTCACTAGTAGCAGTGAGAAAAACATCACGGGGTGGTGCGCATTGTATGGGTGTGTGTTACATTACATTCACTAGTAGGAGTGAGAAAAACATCACGGGGTGGTGCGCATTGTATGGGTGTGTGTTACATTACATTCACTACTAGGAGTGAGAAAAACATCACTGGGTTGTGCGCATTGTATGGGTGTGTGTTACATTACATTCACTAGTAGGAATGAGAAAAACATCACGGTGTGGTGCGCATTGTATGGGTGTGTGTTACATTACATTCACTAGTAGGAGTGAGAAAAATATCACGGGGTGGTGCCCATTGTATGGGTGTGTGTTACATTACATTCACAAGTAGGAGTGAGAAAAACATCACGGGGTGGTGCGCATTGTATGGGTGTGTGTTACATTACATTCACTAGTAGGAGTGAGAAAAACATCACGGGGTGGTGCGCATTGTATGTGTGTGTGTTACATTACATTCACTAGTAGGAGTGAGAAAAATATCACGGGGTGGTGCGCATTGTATGGGTGTGTGTTACATTACATTCTCTAGTAGGAGTGAGAAAAACATCACGGTGTGGTGCACATTGTATGGGTGTGTGTTACATTACATTCACTAGTAGGAGTGAGAAAAACATCCCGGGGTGGTGCGCATTGTATGGGTGTGTGTTACATTACATTCACTAGTAGGAGTGAGAAAAACATCACGGGGTTGTGTGAATCGGAGGGTCTGAATTAGGATAGGCAGTGAGTGGCAATGTAGGATGGAGAAAAGCCCTGTGGGGTGGTCAGCATGGGGAGGTCAGGGAACATGCAGTGGCAATGTAGGATAGGTTTCTGAATAACATCACGGGGTGGAGCGCATTGTATGGGTGTGTGTTACATTACATTCACTAGTAGGAGGGAGAAAAACATCACGGGGTGGTGCGCATTGTATGGGTGTGTGTTACATTACATTCACTAGTAGGAGTGAGAAAAACATCACGGGGTGGTGCGTATTGTATGGTGTGTGTTACATTACATTCACTAGTAGGAGTGAGAAAAACATCACGGGGTGGTGTGCATTGTATGGGTGTGTGTTACATTACATTCACTAGTAGCAGTGAGAAAAACACGGGGTGGTGCGCATTGTATGGGTGTGTGTTACATTACATTCACTAGTAGGAGTGAGAATAACATCATGGGGTGGTGCGCATTGTATGGGTGTGTGTTATATTACATTCACTAGTAGGAGTGAGAAAAATATCACGGGGTGGTGCGCATTGTATGGGTGTGTGTTACATTACATTCACTAGTAGGAGTGAGAAAAACATCACGGGGTGGTGCGCATTGTATGGGTGTGTGTTACATTAGATTCACTAGTAGGAGTGAGAAAAACATCACGGGGTGGTGCGCATTGTATGGCTGTGTGTTACATTACATTCACTAGTAGGAGTGAGATAAACATCACGGGGTGGTGCGCATTGTATGGGTGTGTGTTACATTACATTCACTAGTAGGAGTGAGAAAAACATCACGGGGTGGTGCGCATTGTATGGGTGTGTGTTACATTAGATTCACAAGAGGAGTGAGAAAAACATCGCGGGGTGGTGCGCATTGTATGGGTGTGTGTTACATTAGATTCACTAGTAGGAGTGAGAAAAACATCGCGGGGTGGTGCGCATTGTATGGGTGTGTGTTACATTACATTCACTAGTAGCAGTGAGAAAAACATCACGGGGTGGTGCGCATTGTATGGGTGTGTGTTACGTTACATTCACTAGTAATAGTGAGAAAAACATCACGGGGTGGTGTGCATTGTATGGGTGTGTGTTACATTACATTCACTACTAGGAGTGAGAAAAACATCACGTGGTGGTGCGCATTGTATGGGTATGTGTTACATTACATTCACTACTAGGAGTGAGAAAAACATCACGGGGTGGTGTGAATTGGATGTTCTGAATTAGGATAGGTAGTGAGTTGCAATGTAGGAAGGAGAAAAGCACCGCGGGGTGGTCAGCATGGGGAGGTCAGGGAACATGCAGTGGCAATGTAGGATAGGTTTCTGAAAAACATCGGGGGGTGGTGCGCATTGTATGGGTGTGTGTTACATTACATTCACTAGTAGGAGTGAGAAAAACATCACGGGGTGGTGCGCATTGTATGGGTGTGTGTTACATTACATTCACTAGTACATGTGAGAATAACATCACGGGGTGGTGCGCATTGTATGGGTGTGTGTTACATTACATTCACTAGTAGGAGTGAGAAAAACATCACGGGGTGGTGCGCATTGTATGGGTGTGTGTTACATTACATTCACTAGTAGATGTGAGAAAAACATCACGGGGTGGTGCGCATTGTTTGGGTGTGTGTTACATTACATTCACTAGTAGGAGTGAGAAAAACATCACGGAGTGGTGCGCATTGTATGGGTGTGTGTTACATTAGATTCACTAGTAGGAGTGAGAAAAACATCACGGAGTCGTGTGAATCGGAGTTTCTGAATTAGGATAGGCAGTGAGTGGCAATGTAGGATGGAGAAAAGCACCGCGCGGTGGTCAGCATGGGGAGGTCAGGGAACATGCAGTGGTAATGTAGGATAGGTTTCTGAAAAACATCGCGGGGTGGTGCGCATTGTATGGGTGTGTGTTACATTAGATTCACTAGTAGGAGTGAGAAAAACATCACGGGGTGGTGCGCATTGTATGGGTTTGTGTTACATTACATTCACTAGTAGATGTGAGAAAAACATCACGGGGTGGTGCGCATTGTATGGGTGTGTGTTACATTACATTCACTAGTAGGAGTGAGAAAAACATCACGGGGCGGTGCGCATTGTATGGGTGTGTGTTACATTACATTCACTAGTAGGAGTGAGAAAAACATCACGGTGCGGTGCGCATTGCATGGGTGTATGTTACATTACATTCACTAGTAGGAGTGAGAAAAACATCACGGGGCGGTGCACATTGTATGGGTGTGTGTTACCTTACATTCACTACTAGGAGTGAGAAAAACATCACGGGGTGGTGCGCATTCTATGGGTGTGCGTTACATTACATTCCCTAGTAGCAGTGAGAAAAACATCACGGGATGGTGCGCATTGTATGGGTGTGTGTTACATTACATTCACTAGTAGGAGTGAGAAAAACATCACGGTGCGGTGCGCATTGCATGGGTGTATGTTACATTACATTCACTAGTAGGAGTGAGAAAAACATCACGGGGCGGTGCACATTGTATGGGTGTGTGTTACCTTACATTCACTACTAGGAGTGAGAAAAACATCACGGGGTGGTGCGCATTCTATGGGTGTGCGTTACATTACATTTCCTAGTAGCAGTGAGAAAAACATCACGGGGTGGTGCGCATTGTATGGGTGTGTGTTACATTACATTCACTAGTAGGAGTGAGAAAAACATCACGGGGTGGTGCGCATTGTATGGGTGTGTGTTACATTACATTCACTACTAGGAGTGAGAAAAACATCACTGGGTTGTGCGCATTGTATGGGTGTGTGTTACATTACATTCACTAGTAGGAATGAGAAAAACATCACGGTGTGGTGCGCATTGTATGGGTGTGTGTTACATTACATTCACTAGTAGGAGTGAGAAAAACATCACGGGGTGGTGCGCATTGTATGGGTGTGTGTTACATTACATTCACTAGTAGGAGTGAGAAAAACATCACGGGGTGGTGCGCATTGTATGTGTGTGTGTTACATTACATTCACTAGTAGGAGTGAGAAAAATATCACGGGGTGGTGCGCATTGTATGGGTGTGTGTTACATTACATTCTCTAGTAGGAGTGAGAAAATCATCACGGTGTGGTGCACATTGTATGGGTGTGTGTTACATTACATTCACTAGTAGGAGTGAGAAAAACATCCCGGGGTGGTGCGCATTGTATGGGTGTGTGTTACATTACATTCACTAGTAGGAGTGAGAAAAACATCACGGGGTTGTGTGAATCGGAGGGTCTGAATTAGGATAGGCAGTGAGTGGCAATGTAGGATGGAGAAAAGCCCTGTGGGGTGGTCAGCATGGGGAGGTCAGGGAACATGCAGTGGCAATGTAGGATAGGTTTCTGAATAACATCACGGGGTGGAGCGCATTGTATGGGTGTGTGTTACATTACATTCACTAGTAGGAGGGAGAAAAACATCACGGGGTGGTGCGCATTGTATGGGTGTGTGTTACATTACATTCACTAGTAATAGTGAGAAAAACATCACGGGGTGGTGCGTATTGTATGGTGTGTGTTACATTACATTCACTAGTAGGAGTGAGAAAAACATCACGGGGTGGTGTGCATTGTATGGGTGTGTGTTACATTACATTCACTAGTAGCAGTGAGAAAAACATCACGGGGTGGTGCGCATTGTATGGGTGTGTGTTACATTACATTCACTAGTAGGAGTGAGAATAACATCATGGGGTGGTGCGCATTGTATGGGTGTGTGTTACATTACATTCACTAGTAGGAGTGAGAAAAACATCACGGGGTGGTGCGCATTGTATGGGTGTGTGTTACATTACATTCACTAGTAGGAGTTAGAAAAACATCACGGGGTGATGCGCATTGTATGGGTGTGTGTTACATTAGATTCACTAGTAGGAGTGAGAAAAACATCACGGGGTGGTGCGCATTGTATGGCTGTGTGTTACATTACATTCACTAGTAGGAGTGAGATAAACATCACGGGGTGGTGCGCATTGTATGGGTGTGTGTTACATTACATTCACTAGTAGGAGTGAGAAAAACATCACGGGGTGGTGCGCATTGTATGGGTGTGTGTTACATTAGATTCACTAGTAGGAGTGAGAAAAACATCGCGGGGTGGTGCGCATTGTATGGGTGTGTGTTACATTAGATTCACTAGTAGGAGTGAGAAAAACATCGCGGGGTGGTGCGCATTGTATGGGTGTGTGTTACATTACATTCACTAGTAGCAGTGAGAAAAACATCACGGGGTGGTGCGCATTGTATGGGTGTGTGTTACGTTACATTCACTAGTAATAGTGAGAAAAACATCACGGGGTGGTGTGCATTGTATGGGTGTGTGTTACATTACATTCACTACTAGGAGTGAGAAAAACATCACGTGGTGGTGCGCATTGTATGGGTATGTGTTACATTACATTCACTACTAGGAGTGAGAAAAACATCACGGGGTGGTGTGAATTGGATGTTCTGAATTAGGATAGGTAGTGAGTTGCAATGTAGGAAGGAGAAAAGCACCGCGGGGTGGTCAGCATGGGGAGGTCAGGGAACATGCAGTGGCAATGTAGGACAGGTTTCTGAAAAACATCGCGGGGTGGTGCGCATTGTATGGGTGTGTGTTACATTACATTCACTAGTAGATGTGAGAAAAACATCACGGGGTGGTGCGCATTGTTTGGGTGTGTGTTACATTACATTCACTAGTAGGAGTGAGAAAAACATCACGGGGTGGTGCGCATTGTATGGGTGTGTGTTACATTAGATTCACTAGTAGGAGTGAGAAAAACATCACGGAGTCGTGTGAATCGGAGTTTCTGAATTAGGATAGGCAGTGAGTGGCAATGTAGGATGGAGAAAAGCACCGCGCGGTGGTCAGCATGGGGAGGTCAGGGAACATGCAGTGGTAATGTAGGATAGGTTTCTGAAAAACATCGCGGGGTGGTGCGCATTGTATGGGTGTGTGTTACATTAGATTCACTAGTAGGAGTGAGAAAAACATCACGGGGTGGTGCGCATTGTATGGGTTTGTGTTACATTACATTCACTAGTAGATGTGAGAAAAACATCACGGGGTGGTGCGCATTGTATGGGTGTGTGTTACATTACATTCACTAGTAGGAGTGAGAAAAACATCACGGGGTGGTGCACATTGTATGGGTGTGTGTTACATTACATTCACGAGCAGGAGTGAGAAAAACATCACGGGGTGTTCGCATTGTATGGGTGTGTGTTACATTACATTCACTAGTAGGAGTGAGAAAAACATCACGGGGTGGTGTGCATTGTAGGGGTGTGTATTACATTACATTCACTACTAGGAGTGAGAAAAACATCACGGGGTGGTGTGAATCAGAGTGTCTGAATTAGGATAGGCAGTGAGAGGCAATGTAGGATGGAGAAAAGCACCGCGGGGTGGTCAGCATGGGGAGGTCAGGGAACATGCAGTGGCAATGTAGGATAGGTTTCTGAAAAACATCGCGGGGTGGTGCGCATTGTATGGGTGTGTGTTACATAGATTCACTAGTAGGAGTGAGAAAAACATCACGGGGTGGTGCGCATTGTATGGGTGTGTGTTACATTACATTCACTAGTAGGAGTGAGAAAAACAGCACGGGGTGTTCGCATTGTATGGGTGTGTGTTACATTACATTCACTAGTAGGAGTGAGAAAAATATCACGGGGTGGTGCGCATTGTATGGGTGTGTGTTACATTACATTCACTAGTAGGAGTGAGAAAAACATCACGGTGTGGTGCGCATTGTATGGGTGTGTGTTACATTACAGTCACTAGTAGGAGTGAGAAAAACATCACGGGGTGGTGGGCATTGTATGGGTGTGTGTTACATTACATTCACTAGTAGGACTGAGAAAAACATCGCGGGGTGGTGCGCATTGTATGGGTGTGTGTTACATAACATTCACTAGTGGGAGTGAGAAAAACATCGCGGGGTGGTGTGCATTGTATGGGTGTGTGTTACATTACATTCACTAGTAGGAGTGAGAAAAACATCACGGGGTTGTGTGAATCGGAGGGTCTGAATTAGGATAGACAGTGAGTGGCAATGTAGGATGGAGAAAAGCTCTGTGGGATGGTCAGCATGGGGAGGTCAGGGAACATGCAGTGGCAATGTAGGATAGGTTTCTGAAAAATATGACGGGGTGGTGCGCATTGTATGGGTGTGTGTTACATTACATTCACTAGTACGAGGGAGAAAAACATCACGGGGTGGTGCGCATTGTATGGGTGTGTGTTACATTACATTCAGTAGTAGGAGTGAGAAAAACATCACGGGGTGGTGCACATTGTATGGGTGTGTGTTACATTACATTCACTAGTAGGAGTGAGAAAAACATCACGGGGTGGTGCGCATTGTATGGGTGTGTGTTACATTACATTCACTAGTAGGAGTGAGAAAAACATCACGGGGTGGTGCGCATTGTATGGGTGTGTGTTACATTACATTCACTAGTAGGAGTGAGAAAAACATCACGGGGTGGTGCGCATAGTATTGGTGTGTGTTACATTACATTCACTAGTAGGAGTGAGAAAAACAACACGGGGTGGTGCGCATTGTATAGGTGTGTGTTACATTACATTCACTAGTAGGAGTGAGAAAAATATCACGGGGTGGTGCGCATTGTATGGGTGTGTGTTACATTAGATTCACTAGTAGGAGTGAGAAAAACATCACGGGGTGGTGCGCATTGTGTGTGTGTGTGTTACATTACATTCACTAGTAGGAGTGAGAAAGACATCACGGGGTGGTGCGCATTGTATGGGTGTGTGTTACATTACATTCACTAGTAGGAGTGTGAAAAACATCACGGGGTGGTGCGCATTGTATGGGTGTGTGTTACATTACATTCACTAGTAGGAGTGAGAAAAACATCACGGGGCGGTGCGCATTGTATGGGTGTGTGTTACATTACATTCACTAGTAGGAGTGAGAAAAGCATCACGGGGCGGTGCGCATTGCATGGGTGTATGTTACATTACATTCACTAGTAGGAGTGAGAAAAACATCACGGGGCGGTGCGCATTGTATGGGTGTGTGTTACCTTACATTCACTACTAGGAGTGAGAAAAACATCACGGGGTGGTGCGCATTCTATGGGTGTGCGTTACATTACATTCCCTAGTAGCAGTGAGAAAAACATCACGGGGTGGTGCGCATTGTATGGGTGTGTGTTACATTACATTCACTAGTAGGAGTGAGAAAAACATCACGGGGTGGTGCGTATTGTATGGGTGTGTGTTACATTACATTCACTACTAGGAGTGAGAAAAACATCACTGGGTTGTGCGCATTGTATGGGTGTGTGTTACATTACATTCACTAGTAGGAATGAGAAAAACATCACGGTGTGGTGCGCATTGTATGGGTGTGTGTTACATTACATTCACTAGTAGGAGTGAGAAAAATATCACGGGGTGGTGCGCATTGTATGGGTGTGTGTTACATTACATTCACAAGTAGGAGTGAGAAAAACATCACGGGGTATTGCGAATTGTATGGGTGTGTGTTACATTACATTCACTAGTAGGAGTGAGAAAAACATCACGGGGTGGTGCGCATTGTATGGGTGTGTGTTACATTACATTCACTAGTAGGAGTGAGAAAAACATCACGGGGTGATGCGCATTGTATGGGTGTGTGTTACATTAGATTCACTAGTAGGAGTGAGAAAAACATCACGGGGTGGTGCGCATTGTATGGCTGTGTGTTACATTACATTCACTAGTAGGAGTGAGATAAACATCACGGGGTTGTGCGCATTGTATGGGTGTGTGTTACATTACATTCACTAGTAGGAGTGAGAAAAACATCACGGGGTGGTGCGCATTGTATGGGTGTGTGTTACATTAGATTCACTAGTAGGAGCGAGAAAAACATCGCGGGGTGGTGCGCATTGTATGGGTGTGTGTTACATTAGATTCACTAGTAGGAGTGAGAAAAACATCGCGGGGTGGTGCGCATTGTATGGGTGTGTGTTACATTACATTCACTAGTAGCAGTGAGAAAAACATCACGGGGTGGTGCGCATTGTATGGGTGTGTGTTACGTTACATTCACTAGTAATAGTGAGAAAAACATCACGGGGTGGTGTGCATTGTATGGGTGTGTGTTACATTACATTCACTACTAGGAGTGAGAAAAACATCACGTGGTGGTGCGCATTGTATGGGTATGTGTTACATTACATTCACTACTAGGAGTGAGAAAAACATCACGGGGTGGTGTGAATTGGATGTTCTGAATTAGGATAGGTAGTGAGTTGCAATGTAGGAAGGAGAAAAGCACCGCGGGGTGGTCAGCATGGGGAGGTCAGGGAACATGCAGTGGCAATGTAGGATAGGTTTCTGAAAAACATCGCGGGGTGGTGCGCATTGTATGGGTGTGTGTTACATTACATTCACTAGTAGGAGTGAGAAAAACATCACGTGGTGGTGCGCATTGTATGGGTGTGTGTTACATTACATTCACTAGTACATGTGAGAATAACATCACGGGGTGGTGCGCATTGTATGGGTGTGTGTTACATTACATTCACTAGTAGGAGTGAGAAAAACATCACGGGGTGGTGCGCATTGTATGGGTGTGTGTTACATTACATTCACTAGTAGATGTGAGAAAAACATCACGGGGTGGTGCGCATTGTTTGGGTGTGTGTTACATTACATTCACTAGTAGGAGTGAGAAAAACATCACGGGGTGGTGCGCATTGTATGGGTGTGTGTTACATTAGATTCACTAGTAGGAGTGAGAAAAACATCACGGAGTCGTGTGAATCGGAGTTTCTGAATTAGGATAGGCAGTGAGTGGCAATGTAGGATGGAGAAAAGCACCGCGCGGTGGTCAGCATGGGGAGGTCAGGGAACATGCAGTGGTAATGTAGGATAGGTTTCTGAAAAACATCGCGGGGTGGTGCGCGTTGTATGGGTGTGTGTTACATTAGATTCACTAGTAGGAGTGAGAAAAACATCACGGGGTGGTGCGCATTGTATGGGTTTGTGTTACATTACATTCACTAGTAGATGTGAGAAAAACATCACGGGGTGGTGCGCATTGTATGGGTGTGTGTTACATTACATTCACTAGTAGGAGTGAGAAAAACATCACGGGGTGGTGCGCATTGTATGGGTGTGTGTTACATTACATTCACTAGTAGGAGTGAGAAAAACATCACGGGGTGGTGCGCATTGTATGGGTGTGTGTTACATTACATTCACTAGTAGGAGTGAGAAAAACAGCACGGGGTGTTCGCATTGTATGGGTGTGTGTTACATTACATTCACTAGTAGGAGTGAGAAAAAATCACGGGGTGGTGCGCATTGTATGGGTGTGTGTTACATTACATTCACTAGTAGGAGTGAGAAAAACATCACGGTGTGGTGCGCATTGTATGGGTGTGTGTTACATTACAGTCACTAGTAGGAGTGAGAAAAACATCACGGGGTGGTGGGCATTGTATGGGTGTGTGTTACATTACATTCACTAGTAGGACTGAGAAAAACATCGCGGGGTGGTGCGCATTGTATGGGTGTGTGTTACATAACATTCACTAGTAGGAGTGAGAAAAACATCGCGGGGTGGTGTGCATTGTATGGGTGTGTGTTACATTACATTCACTAGTAGGAGTGAGAAAAACATCACGGGGTTGTGTGAATCGGAGGGTCTGAATTAGGATAGACAGTGAGTGGCAATGTAGGATGGAGAAAAGCTCTGTGGGATGGTCAGCATGGGGAGGTCAGGGAACATGCAGTGGCAATGTAGGATAGGTTTCTGAAAAATATGACGGGGTGGTGCGCATTGTATGGGTGTGTGTTACATTACATTCACTAGTACGAGGGAGAAAAACATCACGGGGTGGTGCGCATTGTATGGGTGTTTGTTACATTACATTCACTAGTAGGAGTGAGAAAAACATCACGGGGTGGTGCACATTGTATGGGTGTGTGTTACATTACATTCACTAGTAGGAGTGAGAAAAACATCACGGGGTGGTGCGCATTGTATGGGTGTGTGTTACATTACATTCACTAGTAGGAGTGAGAAAAACATCACGGGGTGGTGCGCATTGTATGGGTGTGTGTTACATTAGATTCACTAGTAGGAGTGAGAAAAACATCACGGGGTGGTGCGCATAGTATTGGTGTGTGTTACATTACATTCACTAGTAGGAGTGAGAAAAACAACACGGGGTGGTGCGCATTGTATAGGTGTGTGTTACATTACATTCACTAGTAGGAGTGAGAAAAATATCACGGGGTGGTGCGCATTGTATGGGTGTGTGTTACATTAGATTCACTAGTAGGAGTGAGAAAAACATCACGGGGTGGTGCGCATTGTGTGTGTGTGTGTTACATTACATTCAATAGTAGGAGTGAGAAAGACATCACGGGGTGGTGCGCATTGTATGGGTGTGTGTTACATTACATTCACTAGTAGGAGTGTGAAAAACATCACGGGGTGGTGCGCATTGTATGGGTGTGTGTTACATTACATTCACTAGTAGGAGTGAGAAAAACATCACGGGGCGGTGCGCATTGTATGGGTGTGTGTTACATTACATTCACTAGTAGGAGTGAGAAAAGCATCACGGGGCGGTGCGCATTGCATGGGTGTATGTTACATTACATTCACTAGTAGGAGTGAGAAAAACATCACGGGGCGGTGCGCATTGTATGGGTGTGTGTTACCTTACATTCACTACTAGGAGTGAGAAAAACATCACGGGGTGGTGCGCATTCTATGGGTGTGCGTTACATTACATTCCCTAGTAGCAGTGAGAAAAACATCACGGGGTGGTGCGCATTGTATGGGTGTGTGTTACATTACATTCACTAGTAGGAGTGAGAAAAACATCACGGGGTGGTGCGTATTGTATGGGTGTGTGTTACATTACATTCACTACTAGGAGTGAGAAAAACATCACTGGGTTGTGCGCATTGTATGGGTGTGTGTTACATTACATTCACTAGTAGGAATGAGAAAAACATCACGGTGTGGTGCGCATTGTATGGGTGTGTGTTACATTACATTCACTAGTAGGAGTGAGAAAAATATCACGGGGTGGTGCGCATTGTATGGGTGTGTGTTACATTACATTCACAAGTAGGAGTGAGAAAAACATCACGGGTTATTGCGAATTGTATGGGTGTGTGTTACATTACATTCACTAGTAGGAGTGAGAAAAACATCACGGGGTGGTGCGCATTGTATGTGTGTGTGTTACATTACATTCACTAGTAGGAGTGAGAAAAATATCACGGGGTGGTGCGCATTGTATGGGTGTGTGTTACATTACGTTCACTAGCAGGAGTGAGAAGAACATCGCGGGGTGGTGCGCATTGTATGGGTGTGTGTTACATTACATTCACTAGTAGGAGTGAGAAAAACATCACGGGGTGGTGCGCATAGTATTGGTGTGTGATACATTACATTCACTAGTAGGAGTGAGAAAAACAACACGGGGTGGTGCGCATTGTATAGGTGTGTGTTACATTACATTCACTAGTAGGAGTGAGAAAAATATCACGGGGTGGTGCGCATTGTATGGGTGTGTGTTACATTAGATTCACTAGTAGGAGTGAGAAAAACATCACGGGGTGGTGCGCATTGTGTGTGTGTGTGTTACATTACATACACTAGTAGGAGTGAGAAAGACATCACGGGGTGGTGCGCATTGTATGGGTGTGTGTTACATTACATTCACTAGTAGGAGTGTGAAAAACATCACGGGGTGGTGCGCATTGTATGGGTGTGTGTTACATTACATTCACTAGTAGGAGTGAGAAAAACATCACGGGGCGGTGCGCATTGTATGGGTGTGTGTTACATTACATTCACTAGTAGGAGTGAGAAAAGCATCACGGGGCGGTGCGTATTGCATGGGTGTATGTTACATTACATTCACTAGTAGGAGTGAGAAAAACATCACGGGGCGGTGCGCATTGTATGGGTGTGTGTTACCTTACATTCACTACTAGGAGTGAGAAAAACATCACGGGGTGGTGCGCATTCTATGGGTGTGCGTTACATTACATTCCCTAGTAGCAGTGAGAAAAACATCACGGGGTGGTGCGCATTGTATGGGTGTGTGTTACATTACATTCACTAGTAGGAGTGAGAAAAACATCACGGGGTGGTGCGTATTGTATGGGTGTGTGTTACATTACATTCACTACTAGGAGTGAGAAAAACATCACTGGGTTGTGCGCATTGTATGGCTGTGTGTTACATTACATTCACTAGTAGGAATGAGAAAAACATCACGGTGTGGTGCGCATTGTATGGGTGTGTGTTACATTACATTCACTAGTAGGAGTGAGAAAAATATCACGGGGTGGTGCGCATTGTATGGGTGTGTGTTACATTACATTCACAAGTAGGAGTGAGAAAAACATCACGGGGTATTGCGAATTGTATGGGTGTGTGTTACATTACATTCACTAGTAGGAGTGAGAAAAACATCACGGGGTGGTGCGCATTGTATGTGTGTGTGTTACATTACATTCACTAGTAGGAGTGAGAAAAATATCACGGGGTGGTGCGCATTGTATGGGTGTGTGTTACATTACATTCACTAGCAGGAGTGAGAAGAACATCGCGGGGTGGTGCGCATTGTATGGGTGTGTGTTACATTACATTCACTAGTAGGAGTGAGAAAAACATCACGGGGTTGTGTGAATCGGAGAGTCTGGATTAGGATAGGCAGTGAGTGGCAATGTAGGATGGAGAAAAGCCCTGTGGGCTGGTCAGCATGGGGAGGTCAGGGAACATGCAGTGGCAATGTATGATAGGTTTCTGAATAACATCACGGGGTGGAGCGCATTGTATGGGTGTGTGTTACATTACATTCACTAGTAGGAGGGAGAAAAACATCACGGGGTGGTGCGCATTGTATGGGTGTGTGTTACATTACATTCACTAGTAGGAGTGAGAAAAACATCACGGGGTGGTGCGTATTGTATGGGTGTGTGTTACATTACATTCACTAGTAGGAGTGAGAAAAACATCACGGGGTGGTGCGCATTGTATGGGTGTGTGGTACATTACATTCACTAGTAGGAGTGAGAAAAACATCATGGGGTGGTGCGCATTGTATGGGTGTGTGTTACATTACATTCACTAGTAGGAGTGAGAATAACATCATGGGGTGGTGCGCATTGTATGGGTGTGTGTTACCTTACATTCACTACTAGGAGTGAGAAAAACATCACGGGGTGGTGCGCATTCTATGGGTGTGCGTTACATTACATTCCCTAGTAGCAGTGAGAAAAACATCACGGGGTGGTGCGCATTGTATGGGTGTGTGTTACATTACATTCACTAGTAGGAGTGAGAAAAACATCACGGGGTGGTGCGTATTGTATGGGTGTGTGTTACATTACATTCACTACTAGGAGTGAGAAAAACATCACTGGGTTGTGCGCATTGTATGGGTGTGTGTTACATTACATTCACTAGTAGGAATGAGAAAAACATCACGGTGTGGTGCGCATTGTATGGGTGTGTGTTACATTACATTCACTAGTAGGAGTGAGAAAAATATCACGGGGTGGTGCGCATTGTATGGGTGTGTGTTACATTACATTCACAAGTAGGAGTGAGAAAAACATCACGGGGTAGTGCGCATTGTATGGGTGTGTGTTACATTACATTCACTAGTAGGAGTGAGAAAAACATCACGGGGTGGTGCGCATTGTATGTGTGTGTGTTACATTACATTCACTAGTAGGAGTGAGAAAAATATCACGGGGTGGTGCGCATTGTATGGGTGTGTGTTACATTACATTCACTAGTAGGAGTGAGAAGAACATCGCGGGGTGGTGCGCATTGTATGGGTGTGTGTTACATTACATTCACTAGTAGGAGTGTGAAAAACATCACGGGGTTGTGCGCATTGTATGGCTGTGTGTTACATTACATTCACTAGTAGGAATGAGAAAAACATCACGGTGTGGTGCGCATTGTATGGGTGTGTGTTACATTACATTCACTAGTAGGAGTGAGAAAAATATCACGGGGTGGTGCGCATTGTATGGGTGTGTGTTACATTACATTCACAAGTAGGAGTGAGAAAAACATCACGGGGTATTGCGAATTGTATGGGTGTGTGTTACATTACATTCACTAGTAGGAGTGAGAAAAACATCACGGGGTGGTGCGCATTGTATGTGTGTGTGTTACATTACATTCACTAGTAGGAGTGAGAAAAATATCACGGGGTGGTGCGCATTGTATGGGTGTGTGTTACATTACATTCACTAGCAGGAGTGTGAAGAACATCGCGGGGTGGTGCGCATTGTATGGGTGTGTGTTACATTACATTCACTAGTAGGAGTGAGAAAAACATCACGGGGTGGTGCGTATTGTATGGGTGTGTGTTACATTACATTCACTACTAGGAGTGAGAAAAACATCACTGGGTTGTGCGCATTGTATGGGCGTGTGTTACATTACATTCACTAGTAGGAATGAGAAAAACATCACGGTGTGGTGCGCATTGTATGGGTGTGTGTTACATTACATTCACTAGTAGGAGTGAGAAAAATATCACGGGGTGGTGCGCATTGTATGGGTGTGTGTTACATTACATTCAAAAGTAGGAGTGAGAAAAACATCACGGGGTAGTGCGCATTGTATGGGTGTGTGTTACATTACATTCACTAGTAGGAGTGAGAAAAACATCACGGGGTGGTGCGCATTGTATGTGTGTGTGTTACATTACATTCACTAGTCGGAGTGAGAAAAATATCACGGGGTGGTGCGCATTGTATGGGTGTGTGTTACATTACATTCACTAGTAGGAGTGAGAAGAACATCGCGGGGTGGTGCGCATTGTATGGGTGTGTGTTACATTACATTCACTAGTAGGAGTGAGAAAAACATCACGGGGTTGTGTGAATCGGAGGGTCTGAATCAGGATAGGCAGTGAGTGGCAATGTAGGATGGATAAAAGCCCTGTGGGCTGGTGAGCATGGGGAGGTCAGGGAACATGCAGTGGCAATGTAGGATAGGTTTCTGAATAACATCACGGGGTGGTGCGCATTGTATGGGTTTGTGTTACATTACATTCACTAGTAGATGTGAGAAAAACATCACGGGGTGGTGCGCATTGTATGGGTGTGTGTTACATTACATTCACTAGTAGGAGTGAGAAAAACATCACGGGGTGGTGCACATTGTATGGGTGTGTGTTACATTACATTCACGAGCAGGAGTGAGAAAAACATCACAGTGTGGTGCGCATTGTATGGGTGTGTGTTACATTAGATTCACTAGTAGGAGTGAGAAAAACATCACGGGGTGGTGCGCATTGTATGGGTGTGTGTTACATTACATTCACTAGTAGGAGTGAGAAAAACATCACGGGTTGGTGCGCATTGTATGGGTGTGTGTTACATTACATTCAATAGTAGGAGTGAGAAAAACATCACGGGGTGGTGTGCATTGTAGGGGTGTGTATTACATTACATTCACTACTAGGAGTGAGAAAAACATCACGGGGTGGTGTGAATCAGAGGGTCTGAATTAGGATAGGCAGTGAGAGGCAATGTAGGATGGAGAAAAGCACCGCGGGTTGGTCAGCATGGGGAGGTCAGGGAACATGCAGTGGCAATGTAGGATAGGTTTCTGAAAAACATCGCGGGGTGGTGCGCATTGTATGGGTGTGTGTTACATAGATTCACTAGTAGGAGTGAGAAAAACATCACGGGGTGGTGCGCATTGTATGGGTGTGTGTTACATTACATTCACTAGTAGGAGTGAGAAAAACGTCACGGGGTGTTCGCATTGTATGGGTGTGTGTTACATTACATTCACTAGTAGGAGTGAGAAAAATATCACGGGGTGGTGCGCATTGTATGGGTGTGTGTTACATTACATTCACTAGTAGGAGTGAGAAAAACATCACGGTGTGGTGCGCATTGTATGGGTGTGTGTTACATTACAGTCACTAGTAGGAGTGAGAAAAACATCACGGGGTGGTGGGCATTGTATGGGTGTGTGTTACATTACATTCACTAGTAGGACTGAGAAAAACATCGCGGGGTGGTGCGCATTGTATGGGTGTGTGTTAGATAACATTCACTAGTAGGAGTGAGAAAAACATCGCGGGGTGGTGCGCATTGTATGGGTGTGTGTTACATTACATTCACTAGTAGGAGCGAGAAAAACATCACAGGGTTGTGTGAATCGGAGGGTCTGAATTAGGATAGACAGTGAGTGGCAATGTAGGATGGAGAAAAGCTCTGTGGGATGGTCAGCATGGGGAGGTCAGAGAACATGCAGTGGCAATGTAGGATAGGTTTCTGAAAAATATGACGGGGTGGTGCGCATTGTATGGGTGTGTGTTACATTACATTCACTAGTAGGAGGGAGAAAAACATCACGGGGTGGTGCGCATTGTATGGGTGTGTGTTACATTACATTCACTAGTAGGAGTGAGAAAAACATCACGGGGTGGTGCACATTGTATGGGTGTGTGTTACATTACATTCACTAGTAGGAGTGAGAAAAACATCACGGGGTGGTGCGCATTGTATGGGTGTGTGTTACATTACATTCACTAGTAGGAGTGAGAAAAACATCATGGGGTGGTGCGCATTGTATGGGTGTGTGTTACATTACATTCACTAGTAGGAGTGAGAAAAACATCACGGGGTGGTGCGCATAGTATTGGTGTGTGTTACATTACATTCACTAGTAGGAGTGAGAAAAACAACACGGGGTGGTGCGCATTGTATAGGTGTGTGTTACATTACATTCACTAGTAGGAGTGAGAAAAATATCACGGGGTGGTGCGCATTGTATGGGTGTGTGTTACATTAGATTCACTAGTAGGAGTGAGAAAAACATCACGGGGTGGTGCGCATTGTGTGTGTGTGTGTTACATTACATTCACTAGTAGGAGTGAGAAAGACATCACGGGGTGGTGCGCATTGTATGGGTGTGTGTTACATTACATTCACTAGTAGGAGTGTGAAAAACATCACGGGGTGGTGCGCATTGTATGGGTGTGTGTTACATTACATTCACTAGTAGGAGTGAGAAAAACATCACGGGGCGGTGCGCATTGTATGGGTGTGTGTTACATTACATTCACTAGTAGGAGTGAGAAAAGCATCACGGGGCGGTGCGCATTGCATGGGTGTATGTTACATTACATTCACTAGTAGGAGTGAGAAAAACATCACGGGGCGGTGCGCATTGTATGGGTGTGTGTTACCTTACATTCACTACTAGGAGTGAGAAAAACATCACGGGGTGGTGCGCATTCTATGGGTGTGCGTTACATTACATTCCCTAGTAGCAGTGAGAAAAACATCACGGGGTGGTGCGCATTGTATGGGTGTGTGTTACATTACATTCACTAGTAGGAGTGAGAAAAACATCACGGGGTGGTGCGTATTGTATGGGTGTGTGTTACATTACATTCACTACTACGAGTGAGAAAAACATCACTGGGTTGTGCGCATTGTATGGGTGTGTGTTACATTACATTCACTAGTAGGAATGAGAAAAACATCACGGTGTGGTGCGCATTGTATGGGTGTGTGTTACATTACATTCACTAGTAGGAGTGAGAAAAATATCACGGGGTGGTGCGCATTGTAAGGGTGTGTGTTACATTACATTCACAAGTAGGAGTGAGAAAAACATCACGGGGTATTGCGAATTGTATGGGTGTGTGTTACATTACATTCACTAGTAGGAGTGAGAAAAACATCACGGGGTGGTGCGCATTGTATGTGTGTGTGTTACATTACATTCACTAGTAGGAGTGAGAAAAATATCACGGGGTGGTGCGCATTGTATGGGTGTGTGTTACATTACATTCACTAGCAGGAGTGAGAAGAACATCGCGGGGTGGTGCGCATTGTATGGGTGTGTGTTACATTACATTCACTAGTAGGAGTGAGAAAAACATCACGGGGTGGTGCGCATAGTATTGGTGTGTGATACATTACATTCACTAGTAGGAGTGAGAAAAACAACACGGGGTGGTGCGCATTGTATAGGTGTGTGTTACATTACATTCACTAGTAGGAGTGAGAAAAATATCACGGGGTGGTGCGCATTGTATGGGTGTGTGTTACATTAGATTCACTAGTAGGAGTGAGAAAAACATCACGGGGTGGTGCGCATTGTGTGTGTGTGTGTAACATTACATTCACTAGTAGGAGTGAGAAAGACATCACGGGGTGGTGCGCATTGTATGGGTGTGTGTTACATTACATTCACTAGTAGGAGTGTGAAAAACATCACGGGGTGGTGCGCATTGTATGGGTGTGTGTTACATTACATTCACTAGTAGGAGTGAGAAAAACATCACGGGGCGGTGCGCATTGTATGGGTGTGTGTTACATTACATTCACTAGTAGGAGTGAGAAAAGCATCACGGGGCGGTGCGTATTGCATGGGTGTATGTTACATTACATTCACTAGTAGGAGTGAGAAAAACATCACGGGGCGGTGCGCATTGTATGGGTGTGTGTTACCTTACATTCACTACTAGGAGTGAGAAAAACATCACGGGGTGGTGCGCATTCTATGGGTGTGCGTTACATTACATTCCCTAGTAGCAGTGAGAAAAACATCACGGGGTGGTGCGCATTGTATGGGTGTGTGTTACATTACATTCACTAGTAGGAGTGAGAAAAACATCACGGGGTGGTGCGTATTGTATGGGTGTGTGTTACATTACATTCACTACTAGGAGTGAGAAAAACATCACTGGGTTGTGCGCATTGTATGGCTGTGTGTTACATTACATTCACTAGTAGGAATGAGAAAAACATCACGGTGTGGTGCGCATTGTATGGGTGTGTGTTACATTACATTCACTAGTAGGAGTGAGAAAAATATCACGGGGTGGTGCGCATTGTATGGGTGTGTGTTACATTACATTCACAAGTAGGAGTGAGAAAAACATCACGGGGTATTGCGAATTGTATGGGTGTGTGTTACATTACATTCACTAGCAGGAGTGAGAAAAACATCACGGGGTGGTGCGCATTGTATGTGTGTGTGTTACATTACATTCACTAGTAGGAGTGAGAAAAATATCACGGGGTGGTGCGCATTGTATGGGTGTGTGTTACATTACATTCACTAGCAGGAGTGAGAAGAACATCGCGGGGTGGTGCGCATTGTATGGGTGTGTGTTACATTACATTCACTAGTAGGAGTGAGAAAAACATCACGGGGTTGTGTGAATCGGAGAGTCTGGATTAGGATAGGCAGTGAGTGGCAATGTAGGATGGAGAAAAGCCCTGTGGGCTGGTCAGCATGGGGAGGTCAGGGAACATGCAGTGGCAATGTATGATAGGTTTCTGAATAACATCACGGGGTGGAGCGCATTGTATGGGTGTGTGTTACATTACATTCACTAGTAGGAGGGAGAAAAACATCACGGGGTGGTGCGCATTGTATGGGTGTGTGTTACATTACATTCACTAGTAGGAGTGAGAAAAACATCACGGGGTGGTGCGTATTGTATGGGTGTGTGTTACATTACATTCACTAGTAGGAGTGAGAAAAACATCACGGGGTGGTGCGCATTGTATGGGTGTGTGGTACATTACATTCACTAGTAGGAGTGAGAAAAACATCATGGGGTGGTGCGCATTGTATGGGTGTGTGTTACATTACATTCACTAGTAGGAGTGAGAATAACATCATGGGGTGGTGCGCATTGTATGGGTGTGTGTTACATTACATTCACTAGTAGGAGTGAGAAAAACATCACGGGGTGGTGCGCATTGTATAGGTGTGTGTTACATTACATTCACTAGTAGGAGTGAGAAAAACATCACGGGGTGGTGCGCATTGTATAGGTGTGTGTTACATTACATTCACTAGTAGGAGTGAGAAAAATATCACGGGGTGGTGCGCATTGTATGGGTGTGTGTTTCATTAGATTCACTAGTAGGAGTGAGAAAGACATCACGTGGTGGTGCGCAATGTTTGGGTGTGTGTTACATTACATTCACTAGTAGGAGTGGGAAAGACATCATGGGGTGGTGCGCATTGTATGGGTGTGTTACTTTACATTCACTAGTAGGCATGTGAAAAACATCACGGGGTGGTGCGCATTGTATGGGTGTGTGTTACATTACATTCACTAGTAGGAGTGAGAAAAACATCACGGGGCAGTGCGCATTGTATGGGTGTGTGTTACACTACATTCACTAGTAGGAGTGAGAAAAACATCACGGGGCGGTGCGCATTGCATGGGTGTATGTTACATTACATTCACTAGTAGGAGTGAGAAAAACATCACGGGGGGTGCGCATTGTATGGGTGTGTGTTACCTTACATTCACTACTAGGAGTGAGAAAAACATCACGGGGTGGTGCGCATTCAATGGGTGTGCGTTACATTACATTCCCTAGTAGCAGTGAGAAAAACATCACGGGGTGGTGCGCATTGTATGGGTGTGTGTTACATTACATTCACTAGGAGGAGTGAGAAAAACATCACGGGGTGGTGCGTATTGTATGGGTGTGTGTTACATTACATTCACTACTAGGAGTGAGAAAAACATCACTGGGTTGTGCGCATTGTATGGGTGTGTGTTACATTACATTCACTAGTAGGAATGAGAAAAACATCACGGTGTGGTGCGCATTGTATGGGTGTGTGTTACATTACATTCACTAGTAGGAGTGAGAAAAATATCACGGGGTGGTGCGCATTGTATGGGTGTGTGTTACATTACATTCACAAGTAGGAGTGAGAAAAACATCACGGGGTAGTGCGCATTGTATGGGTGTGTGTTACATTACATTCACTAGTAGGAGTGAGAAAAACATCACGGGGTGGTGCGCATTGTATGTGTGTGTGTTACATTACATTCACTAGTAGGAGTGAGAAAAATATCACGGGGTGGTGCGCATTGTATGGGTGTGTGTTACATTACATTCACTAGTAGGAGTGAGAAGAACATCACGGGGTGGTGCGCATTGTATGGGTGTGTGTTACATTACATTCACTAGTAGGAGTGAGAAAAACATCACGGGGTTGTGCGCATTGTATGGCTGTGTGTTACATTACATTCACTAGTAGGAATGAGAAAAACATCACGGTGTGGTGCGCATTGTATGGGTGTGTGTTACATTACATTCACTAGTAGGAGTGAGAAAAATATCACGGGGTTGTGCGCATTGTATGGCTGTGTGTTACATTACATTCACTAGTAGGAATGAGAAAAACATCACGGTGTGGTGCGCATTGTATGGGTGTGTGTTACATTACATTCACTAGTAGGAGTGAGAAAAATATCACGGGGTGGTGCGCATTGTATGGGTGTGTGTTACATTACATTCACTAGCAAGAGTGAGAAGAACATCGCGGGGTGGTGCGCATTGTATGGGTGTGTGTTACATTACATTCACTAGTAGGAGTGAGAAAAACATCACGGGGTTGTGTGAATCGGAGAGTCTGGATTAGGATAGGCAGTGAGTGGCAATGTAGGATGGAGAAAAGCCCTGTGGGCTGGTCAGCATGGGGAGGTCAGGGAACATGCAGTGGCAATGTATGATAGGTTTCTGAATAACATCACGGGGTGGAGCGCATTGTATGGGTGTGTGTTACATTACATTCACTAGTAGGAGGGAGAAAAACATCACGGGGTGGTGCGCATTGTATGGGTGTGTGTTACATTACATTCACTAGTAGGAGTGAGAAAAACATCACGGGGTGGTGCGTATTGTATGGGTGTGTGTTACATTACATTCACTAGTAGGAGTGAGAAAAACATCACGGGGTGGTATGCATTGTATGGGTGTGTGGTACATTACATTCACTAGTAGGAGTGAGAAAAACATCATGGGGTGGTGCGCATTGTATGGGTGTGTGTTACATTACATTCACTAGTAGGAGTGAGAATAACATCATGGGGTGGTGCGCATTGTATGGGTGTGTGTTACATTACATTCACTAGTAGGAGTGAGAAAAACATCACGGGGTGGTGCGCATTGTATAGGTGTGTGTTACATTACATTCACTAGTAGGAGTGAGAAAAACATCACGGGGTGGTGCGCATTGTATAGGTGTGTGTTACATTACATTCACTAGTAGGAGTGAGAAAAATATCACGGGGTGGTGCGCATTGTATGGGTGTGTGTTTCATTAGATTAACTAGTAGGAGTGAGAAAAACATCACGTGGTGGTGCGCAATGTGTGGGTGTGTGTTACATTACATTCACTAGTAGGAGTGAGAAAGACATCATGGGGTGGTGCGCATTGTATGGGTGTGTGTTACTTTACATTCACTAGTAGGCGTGTGAAAAACATCACGGGGTGGTGCGCATTGTATGGGTGTGTGTTACATTACATTCACTAGTAGGAGTGAGAAAAACATCACGGGGCAGTGCGCATTGTATGGGTGTGTGTTACATTACATTCACTAGTAGGAGTGAGAAAAACATCACGGGGCGGTGCGCATTGCATGGGTGTAGGTTACATTACATTCACTAGTAGGAGTGAGAAAAACATCACAGGGCGGTGCGCATTGTATGGGTGTGTGTTACATTACATTCACTAGTAGGAGTGAGAAAAGCATCACGGGGCGGTGCGCATTGCATGGGTGTATGTTACATTACATTCACTAGTAGGAGTGAGAAAAACATCACGGGGGGTGCGCATTGTATGGGTGTGTGTTACCTTACATTCACTACTAGGAGTGAGAAAAACATCACGGGGTGGTGCGCATTCTATGGGTGTGCGTTACATTACATTCCCTAGTAGCAGTGAGAAAAACATCACGGGGTGGTGCGCATTGTATGGGTGTGTGTTACATTACATTCACTAGTTGGAGTGAGAAAAACATCACGGGGTGGTGCGTATTGTATGGGTGTGTGTTACATTACATTCACTACTAGGAGTGAGAAAAACATCACTGGGTTGTGCGCATTGTATGGGTGTGTGTTACATTACATTCACTAGTAGGAATGAGAAAAACATCACGGTGTGGTGCGCATTGTATGGGTGTGTGTTACATTACATTCACTAGTAGGAGTGAGAAAAATATCACGGGGTGGTGCGCATTGTATGGGTGTGTGTTACATTACATTCACAAGTAGGAGTGAGAAAAACATCACGGGGTAGTGCGCATTGTATGGGTGTGTGTTACATTACATTCACTAGTAGGAGTGAGAAAAACATCACGGGGTGGTGCGCATTGTATGGGTGTGTGTTACATTACATTCACTAGTAGGAGTGAGAAGAACATCGCGGGGTGGTGCGCATTGTATGGGTGTGTGTTACATTACATTCACTAGTAGGAGTGAGAAAAACATCACGGGGTTGTGTGAATCGGAGGGTCTGAATTAGGATAGGCAGTGAGTGGCAATGTAGGATGGATAAAAGCCCTGTGGGCTAGTGAGCATGGGGAGGTCAGGGAACATGCAGTGGCAATGTAGGATAGGTTTCTGAATAACATCACGGGGTGGAGCGCATTGTATGGGTGTGTGTTACATTACATTCACTAGTAGGAGGGAGAAAAACATCACGGGGTGGTGCGCATTGTATGGGTGTGTGTTACATTACATTCACTAGTAGGAGTGAGAAAAACATCACGGGGTGGTGCGTATTGTATGGGTGTGTGTTACATTACATTCACTAGTAGGAGTGAGAAAAACATTACGGGGTGGTGCGCATTGTATGGGTGTGTGTTACATTACATTCACTAGTAGGAGTGAGAAAAACATCATGGGGTGGTGCGCATTGTATGGGTGTGTGTTACATTACATTCACTAGTAGGAGTGAGAATAACATCATGGGGTGGTGCGCATTGTATGGGTGTGTGTTACATTACATTCACTAGTAGGAGTGAGAAAAACATCACGGGGTGGTGCGCATTGTATAGGTGTGTGTTACATTACATTCACTAGTAGGAGTGAGAAAAACATCACGGGGTGGTGCGCATTGTTTGGGTGTGTGTTACATTACATTCACTAGTACGAGTGAGAAAAATATCACGGGGTGGTGCGCATTGTATGGGTGTGTGTTACATTAGATTCACTAGTAGGAGTGAGAAAAACATCACGGGGTGGTGCGCATTGTGTGGGTGTGTGTTACATTACATTCACTAGTAGGAGTGAGAAAGACATCACGGGGTGGTGCGCATTGTATGGGTGTGTGTTACATTACATTCACTAGTAGGCGTGTGAAAAACATCACGGGGTGGTGCGCATTGTATGGGTGTGTGTTACATTACATTCACTAGTAGGAGTGAGAAAAACATCACGGGGCGGTGCGCATTGCATGGGTGTATGTTACATTACATTCACTAGTAGGAGTGAGAAAAACATCACGAGCGGTGCGCATTGTATGGGTGTGTGTTACCTTACATTCACTACTAGGAGTGAGAAAAACATCCCGGGGTGGTGCGCATTGTATGGGTGTGCGTTACATTACATTCCCTAGCAGCAGTGAGAAAAACATCACGTATTGGTGCGCATTGTATGGGTGTGTGTTACATTACATTCACTAGTAGGAGTGAGAAAAACATCACGGGGTGGTGCGCATTGTATGGGTGTGTGTTACATTACATTCACTACTAGGAGTGAGAAAAACATCACTGGGTTGTGCGCATTGAATGGGTGTGTGTTACATTACATTCACTAGTAGGAATGAGAAAAACATCACGGTGTGGTGCGCATTGTATGGGTGTGTGTTACATTACATTCACTAGTAGGAGTGAGAAAAATATCACGGGGTGGTGCGCATTGTATGGGTGTGTGTTACATTACATTCACAAGTAGGAGTGAGAAAAACATCACGGTGTGGTGCGCATTGTATGGGTGTGTGTTACATTACATTCACTAGTAGGAGTGAGAAAAACATCACGGGGTGGTGCGCATTGTATGTGTGTGTGTTACATTACATTCACTAGTAGGAGTGAGAAAAATATCACGGGGTGGTGCGCATTGTATGGGTGTGTGTTACATTACATTCTCTAGTAGGAGTGAGAAAAACATCACGGTGTGGTGCACATTGTATGGGTGTGTGTTACATTACATTCACTAGTAGGAGTGAGAAAAATATCACGGAGTGGTGCGCATTGTATGGGTGTGTGTTACATTACATTCACTAGTAGGAGTGAGAAGAACATCGCGGGGTGGTGCGCATTGTATGGGTGTGTGTTACATTACATTCACTAGTAGGAGTGAGAAAAACATCACGGGGTTGTGTGAATCGGAGGGTCTGAATTAGGATAGGCAGTGAGTGGCAATGTAGGATGGAGAAAAGCCCTGTGGGCTGGTGAGCATGGGGAGGTCAGGGAACATGCAGTGGCAATGTAGGATAGGTTTCTGAATAACATCACGGGGTGGAGCGCATTGTATGGGTGTGTGTTACATTACATTCACTAGTAGGAGGGAGAAAAACATAACGGGGTGGTGCGCATTGTATGGGTGTGTGTTACATTACATTCACTAGTAGGAGTGAGAAAAACATCACGGGGTGGTGCGTATTGTATGGGTGTGTGTTACATTACATTCACTAGTAGGAGTGAGAAAAACATTACGGGGTGGTGCGCATTGTATGGGTGTGTGTTACATTACATTCACTAGTAGGAGTGAGAAAAACATCATGGGGTGGTGCGCATTGTATGGGTGTGTGTTACATTACATTCACTAGTAGGAGTGAGAATAACATCATGGGGTGGTGCGCATTGTATGGGTGTGTGTTACATTACATTCACTAGTAGGAGTGAGAAAAACATCACGGGGTGGTGCGCATTGTATAGGTGTGTGTTACATTACATTCACTAGTAGGAGTGAGAAAAACATCACGGGGTGGTGCGCATTGTATAGGTGTGTGATACATTACATTCACTAGTAGGAGTGAGAAAAATATCACGGGGTGGTGCGCATTGTATGGGTGTGTGTTACATTAGATTCACTAGTAGGAGTGAGAAAAACATCACGGGGTGGTGCGCATTGTGTGGGTGTGTGTTACATTACATTCACTAGTAGAAGTGAGAAAGACATCACGGGGTGGTGCGCATTGTATGGGTGTGTGTTACATTACATTCACTAGTAGGCGTGTGAAAAACATCACGGGGTGGTGCGCATTGTATGGGTGTGTGTTACATTACATTCACTAGTAGGAGTGAGAAAAACATCACGGGGCGGTGCGCATTGTATGGGTGTGTGTTACATTACATTCACTAGTAGGAGTGAGAAAAACATCACGGGGTGGTGCGCATTGCATGGGTGTATGTTACATTACATTCACTAGTAGGAGTGAGAAAAACATCACGGGGCAGTGCGCATTGTATGGGTGTGTGTTACCTTACATTCACTACTAGGAGTGAGAAAAACATCCCGGGGTGGTGCGCATTCTATGGGTGTGCGTTACATTACATTCCCTAGTAGCAGTGAGAAAAACATCACGGGGTGGTGCGCATTGTATGGGTGTGTGTTACATTACATTCACTAGTAGGAGTGAGAAAAACATCACGGGGTGGTGCGCATTGTATGGGTGTGTGTTACATTACATTCACTAGTAGGAGTGAGAAAAACATCACGGGGCAGTGCGCATTGTATGGGTGTGTGTTACATTACATTCACTAGTAGGAGTGAGAAAAACATCACGGGGCGGTGCGCATTGCATGGGTGTAGGTTACATTACATTCACTAGTAGGAGTGAGAAAAACATCACAGGGCGGTGCGCATTGTATGGGTGTGTGTTACATTACATTCACTAGTAGGAGTGAGAAAAGCATCACGGGGCGGTGCGCATTGCATGGGTGTATGTTACATTACATTCACTAGTAGGAGTGAGAAAAACATCACGGGGGGTGCGCATTGTATGGGTGTGTGTTACCTTACATTCACTACTAGGAGTGAGAAAAACATCACGGGGTGGTGCGCATTCTATGGGTGTGCGTTACATTACATTCCCTAGTAGCAGTGAGAAAAACATCACGGGGTGGTGCGCATTGTATGGGTGTGTGTTACATTACATTCACTAGTTGGAGTGAGAAAAACATCACGGGGTGGTGCGTATTGTATGGGTGTGTGTTACATTACATTCACTACTAGGAGTGAGAAAAACATCACTGGGTTGTGCGCATTGTATGGGTGTGTGTTACATTACATTCACTAGTAGGAATGAGAAAAACATCACGGTGTGGTGCGCATTGTATGGGTGTGTGTTACATTACATTCACTAGTAGGAGTGAGAAAAATATCACGGGGTGGTGCGCATTGTATGGGTGTGTGTTACATTACATTCACAAGTAGGAGTGAGAAAAACATCACGGGGTAGTGCGCATTGTATGGGTGTGTGTTACATTACATTCACTAGTAGGAGTGAGAAAAACATCACGGGGTGGTGCGCATTGTATGGGTGTGTGTTACATTACATTCACTAGTAGGAGTGAGAAGAACATCGCGGGGTGGTGCGCATTGTATGGGTGTGTGTTACATTACATTCACTAGTAGGAGTGAGAAAAACATCACGGGGTTGTGTGAATCGGAGGGTCTGAATTAGGATAGGCAGTGAGTGGCAATGTAGGATGGATAAAAGCCCTGTGGGCTAGTGAGCATGGGGAGGTCAGGGAACATGCAGTGGCAATGTAGGATAGGTTTCTGAATAACATCACGGGGTGGAGCGCATTGTATGGGTGTGTGTTACATTACATTCACTAGTAGGAGGGAGAAAAACATCACGGGGTGGTGCGCATTGTATGGGTGTGTGTTACATTACATTCACTAGTAGGAGTGAGAAAAACATCACGGGGTGGTGCGTATTGTATGGGTGTGTGTTACATTACATTCACTAGTAGGAGTGAGAAAAACATTACGGGGTGGTGCGCATTGTATGGGTGTGTGTTACATTACATTCACTAGTAGGAGTGAGAAAAACATCATGGGGTGGTGCGCATTGTATGGGTGTGTGTTACATTACATTCACTAGTAGGAGTGAGAATAACATCATGGGGTGGTGCGCATTGTATGGGTGTGTGTTACATTACATTCACTAGTAGGAGTGAGAAAAACATCACGGGGTGGTGCGCATTGTATAGGTGTGTGTTACATTACATTCACTAGTAGGAGTGAGAAAAACATCACGGGGTGGTGCGCATTGTTTGGGTGTGTGTTACATTACATTCACTAGTACGAGTGAGAAAAATATCACGGGGTGGTGCGCATTGTATGGGTGTGTGTTACATTAGATTCACTAGTAGGAGTGAGAAAAACATCACGGGGTGGTGCGCATTGTGTGGGTGTGTGTTACATTACATTCACTAGTAGGAGTGAGAAAGACATCACGGGGTGGTGCGCATTGTATGGGTGTGTGTTACATTACATTCACTAGTAGGCGTGTGAAAAACATCACGGGGTGGTGCGCATTGTATGGGTGTGTGTTACATTACATTCACTAGTAGGAGTGAGAAAAACATCACGGGGCGGTGCGCATTGCATGGGTGTATGTTACATTACATTCACTAGTAGGAGTGAGAAAAACATCACGAGCGGTGCGCATTGTATGGGTGTGTGTTACCTTACATTCACTACTAGGAGTGAGAAAAACATCCCGGGGTGGTGCGCATTGTATGGGTGTGCGTTACATTACATTCCCTAGCAGCAGTGAGAAAAACATCACGTATTGGTGCGCATTGTATGGGTGTGTGTTACATTACATTCACTAGTAGGAGTGAGAAAAACATCACGGGGTGGTGCGCATTGTATGGGTGTGTGTTACATTACATTCACTACTAGGAGTGAGAAAAACATCACTGGGTTGTGCGCATTGAATGGGTGTGTGTTACATTACATTCACTAGTAGGAATGAGAAAAACATCACGGTGTGGTGCGCATTGTATGGGTGTGTGTTACATTACATTCACTAGTAGGAGTGAGAAAAATATCACGGGGTGGTGCGCATTGTATGGGTGTGTGTTACATTACATTCACAAGTAGGAGTGAGAAAAACATCACGGTGTGGTGCGCATTGTATGGGTGTGTGTTACATTACATTCACTAGTAGGAGTGAGAAAAACATCACGGGGTGGTGCGCATTGTATGTGTGTGTGTTACATTACATTCACTAGTAGGAGTGAGAAAAATATCACGGGGTGGTGCGCATTGTATGGGTGTGTGTTACATTACATTCTCTAGTAGGAGTGAGAAAAACATCACGGTGTGGTGCACATTGTATGGGTGTGTGTTACATTACATTCACTAGTAGGAGTGAGAAAAATATCACGGAGTGGTGCGCATTGTATGGGTGTGTGTTACATTACATTCACTAGTAGGAGTGAGAAGAACATCGCGGGGTGGTGCGCATTGTATGGGTGTGTGTTACATTACATTCACTAGTAGGAGTGAGAAAAACATCACGGGGTTGTGTGAATCGGAGGGTCTGAATTAGGATAGGCAGTGAGTGGCAATGTAGGATGGAGAAAAGCCCTGTGGGCTGGTGAGCATGGGGAGGTCAGGGAACATGCAGTGGCAATGTAGGATAGGTTTCTGAATAACATCACGGGGTGGAGCGCATTGTATGGGTGTGTGTTACATTACATTCACTAGTAGGAGGGAGAAAAACATAACGGGGTGGTGCGCATTGTATGGGTGTGTGTTACATTACATTCACTAGTAGGAGTGAGAAAAACATCACGGGGTGGTGCGTATTGTATGGGTGTGTGTTACATTACATTCACTAGTAGGAGTGAGAAAAACATTACGGGGTGGTGCGCATTGTATGGGTGTGTGTTACATTACATTCACTAGTAGGAGTGAGAAAAACATCATGGGGTGGTGCGCATTGTATGGGTGTGTGTTACATTACATTCACTAGTAGGAGTGAGAATAACATCATGGGGTGGTGCGCATTGTATGGGTGTGTGTTACATTACATTCACTAGTAGGAGTGAGAAAAACATCACGGGGTGGTGCGCATTGTATAGGTGTGTGTTACATTACATTCACTAGTAGGAGTGAGAAAAACATCACGGGGTGGTGCGCATTGTATAGGTGTGTGATACATTACATTCACTAGTAGGAGTGAGAAAAATATCACGGGGTGGTGCGCATTGTATGGGTGTGTGTTACATTAGATTCACTAGTAGGAGTGAGAAAAACATCACGGGGTGGTGCGCATTGTGTGGGTGTGTGTTACATTACATTCACTAGTAGAAGTGAGAAAGACATCACGGGGTGGTGCGCATTGTATGGGTGTGTGTTACATTACATTCACTAGTAGGCGTGTGAAAAACATCACGGGGTGGTGCGCATTGTATGGGTGTGTGTTACATTACATTCACTAGTAGGAGTGAGAAAAACATCACGGGGCGGTGCGCATTGTATGGGTGTGTGTTACATTACATTCACTAGTAGGAGTGAGAAAAACATCACGGGGTGGTGCGCATTGCATGGGTGTATGTTACATTACATTCACTAGTAGGAGTGAGAAAAACATCACGGGGCAGTGCGCATTGTATGGGTGTGTGTTACCTTACATTCACTACTAGGAGTGAGAAAAACATCCCGGGGTGGTGCGCATTCTATGGGTGTGCGTTACATTACATTCCCTAGTAGCAGTGAGAAAAACATCACGGGGTGGTGCGCATTGTATGGGTGTGTGTTACATTACATTCACTAGTAGGAGTGAGAAAAACATCACGGGGTGGTGCGCATTGTATGGGTGTGTGTTACATTACATTCACTACTAGGAGTGAGAAAAACATCACTGGGTTGTGCGCATTGTATGGGTGTGTGTTACATTACATTCACTAGTAGGAATGAGAAAAACATCACGGTGTGGTGCGCATTGTATGGGTGTGTGTTACATTACATTCACTAGTAGGAGTGAGAAAAATATCACGGGGTGGTGCGCATTGTATGGGTGTGTGTTACATTACATTAACAAGTAGGAGTGAGAAAAACATCACGGGTGGTGCGCATTGTATGGGTTTGTGTTACATTACATTCACTAGTAGGAGTGAGAAAAACATCACGGGGTATTGCGCATTGTATGTGTGTGTGTTACATTACATTCAATAGTAGGAGTGAGAAAAATATCACGGGGTGGTGCGCATTGTATGGGTGTGTGTTACATTACATTCTCTAGTAGGAGTGAGAAAAACATCACAATGTGGTGCACATTGTATGGGTGTGTGTTACATTACATTCACTAGTAGGAGTGAGAAAAACATCACGGGGTTGTGTGAATCGGAGGGTCTGAATTAGGATAGGCAGTGAGTGTCAATGTAGGATGGAGAAAAGCCCTGTGGGGTGGTCAGCATGGGGAGGTCAGGGAACATGCAGTGGCAATGTAGGATAGGTTTCTGAATAACATCACGGGGTGGAGCGCATTGTATGGGTGTGTGTTACATTACATTCACTAGTAGGAGGGAGAAAAACATCACGGGGTGGTGCGCATTGTATGGGTGTGTGTTACATTACATTCACTAGTAGGAGTGAGAAAAACATCACGGGGTGGTGCGCATTGTATGGGTGTGTGTTACATTACATTCACTAGTAGGAGTGAGAAAAACATCACGGGGTGGTGCGCATTGTATGGGTGTGTGTTACATTACATTCACTAGTAGGAGTGAGAAAAACATCACGGGTTGGTGCGCATTGTATGGGTGGGTGTTACATTAGATTCACTAGTAGGAGTGAGAAAAACATCACGGGGTGGTGCGCATTGTATGGGTGTGTGTTACATTACATTCACTAGTAGGAGTGAGAAAAACATCACGGGGTGGTGCGCATTGTATGGGTGTGTGTTACATTACATTCACTAGTAGGAGTGAGAAAAACATCACGGGGTGGTGCGCATGGTATGGGTGTGTGTTACATTACATTCACTACTAGGAGTGACAAAAACATCACGGGGTGGTGTGAATCGGAGGGTCTGAATTAGGATAGGCAGTGAGTGGCAATGTATGATGGAGAAAAGCACCGCGAGTTGGTCAGCATGGGGAGGTCAGGGAACATGCAGTGGCAATGAAGGATAGGTTTCTGAAAAACATCTCGGGGTGGTGCGCATTGTATGGGTGTGTGTTACATTACATTCACTAGTAGGAGTGAGAAAAACATCACGGGGTGGTGCGCATTGTATGGGTGTGTGTTACATTACATTCACTAGTAGGAGTGAGAAAAACATCACGGGGTGATGTGCATTGTATGGGTGTGTGTTACATTACATTTACTAGTAGGGGTGAGAAAAACATCACGCGATGGTGCGCATTGTATGGGTGTGTGTTACATTACATTCACTAGTAGGAGTGAGAAAAACATCACGGGGTGGTGCGCATTGTATGGGTGTGTGTTACATTACATTCACTAGTAGGAGTGAGAAAAACATCACGGGGTGGTGCGCATTGTATGGGTGTGTGTTACATTACATTCACTAGTAGGAGTGAGAAAAACATCACGGGGTGGTGTGCATTGTATGGGTGTGTGTTACATTACATTTACTAGTAGGGGTGAGAAAAACATCACGCGGTGGTGCGCATTGTATGGGTGTGTGTTACATTAGATTCACTAGTAGGAGTGAGAAAAACATCACGGGGTGATGCGCATTGTATGGGTGTGTGTTACATTAGATTCACTAGTAGGAGTGAGAAAAACATCACGGGGTGTTGCGCATTGTATGGGTGTGTGTTACATTACATTCACTAGTAGGAGTGAGAAAAACATCACGGGGCGGTGCTCATTGTATGGGTGTGTGTTACATTACATTCACTAGTAGGAGTGAGAAAAACATCACGGGGTGGTGCGCATTGTATGGGTGTGTGTTACATTACTTTCACTAGTAGGAGTGAGAAAAACATCACGGGGTGGTGCGCATTGTATGGGTGTGTGTTACATTACATTCACTAGTAGGAGTGAGAAAAACATCACGGGGTGGTGTGCATTGTATGGGTGTGTGTTACATTACATTCACTAGTAGCAGTGAGAAAAACATCACGGGGTGGTGCGCATTGTATGGGTGTGTGTTACATTACATTCACTAGTAGCAGTGAGAAAAACATCACGGGGTGGTGCGCATTGTATGGCTGTGTGTTACATTACATTCACTAGTAGGAGTGAGAAAAACATCACGGGGTCGTGCGCATTGTAAGGGTGTGTGTTACATTACATTCACAACTAGGAGTGAGAAAAACATCACGGGGTGGTGTGAATCGGAGGGTCTGCATTAGGATAGGCAGTGAGTGGCAATGTAGGATGGAGAAAAGCTCTGTGGGATGGTCAGCATGGGGAGGTCAGGGAACATGCAGTGGCAATGTAGGATAGGTTTCTGAAAAATATCACGGGGTGGTGCGCATTGTATGGGTGTGTGTTACATTACATTCACTAGTAGGAGGGAGAAAAACATCACGGGGTGGTGCGCATTGTATGGGTGTGTGTTACATTACATTCACTAGTAGGAGTGAGAAAAACATCATGGGGTGTTGCGCATTGTATGGGTGTGTGTTACATTACATTCACTAGTAGGAGTGAGAAAGACATCACGGGGTGGTGCGCATTGTATGGGTGTGTGTTACATTAGATTCACTAGTGTGAGTGAGAAAAACATCACGGGCTGGTGCGCATTGTGTGTGTGTGTGTTACATTACATTCACTAGTAGGAGTGAGAAAGACATCACGGGGTGGTGCGCATTGTATGGGTGTGTGTTACATTACATTCACTAGTAGGAGTGTGAAAAACATCACGGGGTGGTGCGCATTGTATGGGTGTGTGTTACATTACATTCACTAGTAGTAGTGAGAAAAACATCACGGGGCGGTGCGCATTGTATGGGTGTGTGTTACATTACATTCACTAGTAGGAGTGAGAAAAGCATCACGGGGCGGTGCGCATTGCATGGGTGTATGTTACATTACATTCACTAGTAGGAGTGAGAAAAACATCACGGGGCGGTGCGCATTGTATGGGTGTGTGTTACCTTACATTCACTACTAGGAGTGAGAAAAACATCACGGGGTGGTGCGCATTCTATGGGTCTGCGTTACGTTACATTCCCTAGTAGCAGTGAGAAAAACATCACGGGGTGGTGCGCATTGTATGGGTGTGTGTTACATTACATTCACTAGTAGGAGTGAGAAAAACATCACGGGGTGGTGCGCATTGTATGGGTGTGTGTTATATTACATTCACTAGTAGGAGTGAGAAAAACATCACGGGGTGGTTCGCATTGTATGGGTGTGTGTTACATTACATTCACTAGTAGGCGTGTGAAAAACATCACGGGGTGGTGCGCATTGTATGGGTGTGTGTTACATTACATTCACTAGTAGGAGTGAGAAAAACATCACGGGGCGGTGCGCATTGTATGGGTGTGTGTTACATTACATTCACTAGTAGGAGTGAGAAAAACATCACGGGGTGGTGCGCATTGCATGGGTGTATGTTACATTACATTCACTAGTAGGAGTGAGAAAAACATCACGGGGCAGTGCGCATTGTATGGGTGTGTGTTACCTTACATTCACTACTAGGAGTGAGAAAAACATCCCGGGGTGGTGCGCATTCTATGGGTGTGCGTTACATTACATTCCCTAGTAGCAGTGAGAAAAACATCACGGGGTGGTGCGCATTGTATGGGTGTGTGTTACATTACATTCACTAGTAGGAGTGAGAAAAACATCACGGGGTGGTGCGCATTGTATGGGTGTGTGTTACATTACATTCACTACTAGGAGTGAGAAAAACATCACTGGGTTGTGCGCATTGTATGGGTGTGTGTTACATTACATTCACTAGTAGGAATGAGAAAAACATCACGGTGTGGTGCGCATTGTATGGGTGTGTGTTACATTACATTCACTAGTAGGAGTGAGAAAAATATCACGGGGTGGTGCGCATTGTATGGGTGTGTGTTACATTACATTAACAAGTAGGAGTGAGAAAAACATCACGGGTGGTGCGCATTGTATGGGTTTGTGTTACATTACATTCACTAGTAGGAGTGAGAAAAACATCACGGGGTATTGCGCATTGTATGTGTGTGTGTTACATTACATTCAATAGTAGGAGTGAGAAAAATATCACGGGGTGGTGCGCATTGTATGGGTGTGTGTTACATTACATTCTCTAGTAGGAGTGAGAAAAACATCACAATGTGGTGCACATTGTATGGGTGTGTGTTACATTACATTCACTAGTAGGAGTGAGAAAAACATCACGGGGTTGTGTGAATCGGAGGGTCTGAATTAGGATAGGCAGTGAGTGTCAATGTAGGATGGAGAAAAGCCCTGTGGGGTGGTCAGCATGGGGAGGTCAGGGAACATGCAGTGGCAATGTAGGATAGGTTTCTGAATAACATCACGGGGTGGAGCGCATTGTATGGGTGTGTGTTACATTACATTCACTAGTAGGAGGGAGAAAAACATCACGGGGTGGTGCGCATTGTATGGGTGTGTGTTACATTACATTCACTAGTAGGAGTGAGAAAAACATCACGGGGTGGTGCGCATTGTATGGGTGTGTGTTACATTACATTCACTAGTAGGAGTGAGAAAAACATCACGGGGTGGTGCGCATTGTATGGGTGTGTGTTACATTACATTCACTAGTAGGAGTGAGAAAAACATCACGGGTTGGTGCGCATTGTATGGGTGGGTGTTACATTAGATTCACTAGTAGGAGTGAGAAAAACATCACGGGGTGGTGCGCATTGTATGGGTGTGTGTTACATTACATTCACTAGTAGGAGTGAGAAAAACATCACGGGGTGGTGCGCATTGTATGGGTGTGTGTTACATTACATTCACTAGTAGGAGTGAGAAAAACATCACGGGGTGGTGCGCATGGTATGGGTGTGTGTTACATTACATTCACTACTAGGAGTGACAAAAACATCACGGGGTGGTGTGAATCGGAGGGTCTGAATTAGGATAGGCAGTGAGTGGCAATGTATGATGGAGAAAAGCACCGCGAGTTGGTCAGCATGGGGAGGTCAGGGAACATGCAGTGGCAATGAAGGATAGGTTTCTGAAAAACATCTCGGGGTGGTGCGCATTGTATGGGTGTGTGTTACATTACATTCACTAGTAGGAGTGAGAAAAACATCACGGGGTGGTGCGCATTGTATGGGTGTGTGTTACATTACATTCACTAGTAGGAGTGAGAAAAACATCACGGGGTGATGTGCATTGTATGGGTGTGTGTTACATTACATTTACTAGTAGGGGTGAGAAAAACATCACGCGATGGTGCGCATTGTATGGGTGTGTGTTACATTACATTCACTAGTAGGAGTGAGAAAAACATCACGGGGTGGTGCGCATTGTATGGGTGTGTGTTACATTACATTCACTAGTAGGAGTGAGAAAAACATCACGGGGTGGTGCGCATTGTATGGGTGTGTGTTACATTACATTCACTAGTAGGAGTGAGAAAAACATCACGGGGTGGTGTGCATTGTATGGGTGTGTGTTACATTACATTTACTAGTAGGGGTGAGAAAAACATCACGCGGTGGTGCGCATTGTATGGGTGTGTGTTACATTAGATTCACTAGTAGGAGTGAGAAAAACATCACGGGGTGATGCGCATTGTATGGGTGTGTGTTACATTAGATTCACTAGTAGGAGTGAGAAAAACATCACGGGGTGTTGCGCATTGTATGGGTGTGTGTTACATTACATTCACTAGTAGGAGTGAGAAAAACATCACGGGGCGGTGCTCATTGTATGGGTGTGTGTTACATTACATTCACTAGTAGGAGTGAGAAAAACATCACGGGGTGGTGCGCATTGTATGGGTGTGTGTTACATTACTTTCACTAGTAGGAGTGAGAAAAACATCACGGGGTGGTGCGCATTGTATGGGTGTGTGTTACATTACATTCACTAGTAGGAGTGAGAAAAACATCACGGGGTGGTGTGCATTGTATGGGTGTGTGTTACATTACATTCACTAGTAGCAGTGAGAAAAACATCACGGGGTGGTGCGCATTGTATGGGTGTGTGTTACATTACATTCACTAGTAGCAGTGAGAAAAACATCACGGGGTGGTGCGCATTGTATGGCTGTGTGTTACATTACATTCACTAGTAGGAGTGAGAAAAACATCACGGGGTCGTGCGCATTGTAAGGGTGTGTGTTACATTACATTCACAACTAGGAGTGAGAAAAACATCACGGGGTGGTGTGAATCGGAGGGTCTGCATTAGGATAGGCAGTGAGTGGCAATGTAGGATGGAGAAAAGCTCTGTGGGATGGTCAGCATGGGGAGGTCAGGGAACATGCAGTGGCAATGTAGGATAGGTTTCTGAAAAATATCACGGGGTGGTGCGCATTGTATGGGTGTGTGTTACATTACATTCACTAGTAGGAGGGAGAAAAACATCACGGGGTGGTGCGCATTGTATGGGTGTGTGTTACATTACATTCACTAGTAGGAGTGAGAAAAACATCATGGGGTGTTGCGCATTGTATGGGTGTGTGTTACATTACATTCACTAGTAGGAGTGAGAAAGACATCACGGGGTGGTGCGCATTGTATGGGTGTGTGTTACATTAGATTCACTAGTGTGAGTGAGAAAAACATCACGGGCTGGTGCGCATTGTGTGTGTGTGTGTTACATTACATTCACTAGTAGGAGTGAGAAAGACATCACGGGGTGGTGCGCATTGTATGGGTGTGTGTTACATTACATTCACTAGTAGGAGTGTGAAAAACATCACGGGGTGGTGCGCATTGTATGGGTGTGTGTTACATTACATTCACTAGTAGTAGTGAGAAAAACATCACGGGGCGGTGCGCATTGTATGGGTGTGTGTTACATTACATTCACTAGTAGGAGTGAGAAAAGCATCACGGGGCGGTGCGCATTGCATGGGTGTATGTTACATTACATTCACTAGTAGGAGTGAGAAAAACATCACGGGGCGGTGCGCATTGTATGGGTGTGTGTTACCTTACATTCACTACTAGGAGTGAGAAAAACATCACGGGGTGGTGCGCATTCTATGGGTCTGCGTTACGTTACATTCCCTAGTAGCAGTGAGAAAAACATCACGGGGTGGTGCGCATTGTATGGGTGTGTGTTACATTACATTCACTAGTAGGAGTGAGAAAAACATCACGGGGTGGTGCGCATTGTATGGGTGTGTGTTATATTACATTCACTAGTAGGAGTGAGAAAAACATCACGGGGTGGTTCGCATTGTATGGGTGTGTGTTACATTACATTCACTAGTAGGAGTGAGAAAAACATCACGGGTTGGTGCGCATTGTATGGGTGGGTGTTACATTAGATTCACTAGTAGAAGTGAGAAAAACATCACGGGGTGGTGCGCATTGTATGGGTGTGTGTTACATTACATTCACTAGTAGCAGTGAGACAAACATCACGGGGTGGTGCGCATTGTATGGGTGTGTGTTACATTACATTCACTAGTAGGAGTGAGAAAAACATCACGGGGTGGTGCGCATGGTATGGGTGTGTGTTACATTATATTCACTACTAGGAGTGAGAAAAACATCACGGGGTGGTGTGAATCGGAGGGTCTGAATTAGGATAGGCAGTGAGTGGCAATGTATGATGGAGAAAAGCACCGCGAGTTGGTCAGCAAGGGGAGGTCAGGGAACATGCAGTGGCAATGTAGGATAGGTTTCTGAAAAACATCGCGGGGTGGTGCGCATTGTATGGGTGTGTGTTACATTACATTCACTAGTAGGAGTGAGAAAAACATCACGGGGTGGTGCGCATTGTATGGGTGTGTGTTACATTACATTCACTAGTAGGAGTGAGAAAAACATCACGGGGTGGTGTGCATTGTATGGGTGTGTGCTACATTACATTTACTAGTAGGGGTGAGAAAAACATCACGCGGTGGTGCGCATTGTATGGGTGTGTGTTACATTAGATTCACTAGTAGGAGTGAGAAAAACATCACGGGGTGATGCGCATTGTATGGGTGTGTGTTACATTAGATTCACTAGTAGAAGTGAGAAAAACATCACGGGGTGTTGCGCATTGTATGGGTGTGTGTTACATTACATTCACTAGTAGGAGTGAGAAAAACATCACGGGGCGGTGCTCATTGTATGGGTGTGTGTTACATTACATTCACTAGTAGGAGTGAGAAAAACATCACGGGGTGGTGCGCATTGTATGGGTGTGTGTTACATTACTTTCACTAGTAGGAGTGAGAAAAACATCACGGGGTGGTGCGCATTGTATGGGTGTGTGTTACATTACATTCACTAGTAGGAGTGAGAAAAACATCACGGGGTGGTGCGCATTGTATGGGTGTGTGTTACATTACATTCACTTGTAGGAGTCAGAAAAACATCACGGGGTGGTGTGCATTGTATGGGTGTGTGTTACATTACATTCAATAGTAGCAGTGAGAAAAACATCACGGGGTGGTGCGCATTGTATGGGTGTGTGTTACATTACATTCACTAGTAGCAGTGAGAAAAACATCACGGGGTGGTGCGCATTGTATGGCTGTGTGTTACATTAGATTCACTAGTAGGAGTGAGAAAAACATCACGGGGTCGTGCGCATTGTAAGGGTGTGTGTTACATTACATTCACAACTAGGAGTGAGAAAAACATCACGGGGTGGTGTGAATCGGAGGGTCTGAATTAGGTTAGGCAGTGAGTGGCAATGTAGGATGGAGAAAAGCTCTGTGGGATGGTCAGCATGGGGAGGTCAGGGAACATGCAGTGGCAATGTAGGATAGGTTTCTGAAAAATATCACGGGGTGGTGCGCATTGTATGGGTGTGTGTTACATTACATTCACTAGTAGGAGGGAGAAAAACATCACGGGGTGGTGCGCATTGTATGGGTGTGTGTTACATTACATTCACTAGTAGGAGTGAGAAAAACATCATGGGGTGGTGCGCATTGTATGGGTGTGTGTTACATTACATTCACTAGTAGGAGTGAGAAAAACATCATGGGGTGGTGCGCATTGTATTGGTGTGTGTTACGTTACATTCACTAGTAGGAGTGAGAAAAACATCACGGGGTGGTGCGCATTGTATAGGTGTGTGTTACATTACATTCACTAGTAGGAGTGAGAAAAATATCACGGGGTGGTGCGCATTGTATGGGTGTGTGTTACATTAGATTCACTAGTGTGAGTGAGAAAAACATCACGGGGTGGTGCGCATTGTGTGTGTGTGTTACATTACATTCACTAGTAGGAGTGAGAAAGACATCACGGGGTGGTGCGCATTGTATGGGTGTGTGTTACATTACATTCACTAGTAGGAGTGTGAAAAACATCACGGGGTGGTGCGCATTGTATGGGTGTGTGTTACATTACATTCACTAGTAGGAGTGAGAAAAACATCACGGGGCGGTGCACATTTTATGGGTGTGTGTTACATTACATTCACTAGTACGTGTGAGAAAAGCATCACGGGGCGGTGCGCATTGCATGGGTGTATGTTACATTACATTCACTAGTAGGAGTGAGAAAAACATCACGGGGCGGTGCGCACTGTATGGGTGTGTGTTACCTTACATTCACTACTAGGAGTGAGAAAAACATCACGGGGTGGTGCGCATTCTATGGGTGTGCGTTACATTACATTCCCGAGTAGCAGTGAGAAAAACATCACGGGGTGGTGCGCATTGTATGGGTGTGTGTTACATTACATTCACTAGTAGGAGTGAGAAAAACATCACGGGGTGGTGCGCATTGTATGGGTGTGTGTTACATTACATTCACTACTAGGAGTGAGAAAAACATCACGGGGCGGTGCGCATTGCATGGGTGTATGTTACATTACATTCACTAGTAGGAGTGAGAAAAACATCACGGGGCGGTGCGCATTGTATGGGTGTGTGTTACCTTACATTCACTACTAGGAGTGAGAAAAACATCCCGGGGTGGTGCGCATTCTATGGGTGTGCGTTATATTACATTCCCTAGCAGCAGTGAGAAAAACATCACGTGGTGGTGCGCATTGTATGGGTGTGTGTTACATTACATTCACTAGTAGGAGTGAGAAAAACATCACGGGGTGGTGCGCATTGTATGGGTGTGTGTTACATTACATTCACTACTAGGAGTGAGAAAAACATCACTGGGTTGTGCGCATTGTATGGGTGTGTGTTACATTACATTCACTAGTAGGAATGAGAAAAACATCACGGTGTGGTGCGCATTGTATGGGTGTGTGTTACATTACATTCACTAGTAGGAGTGAGAAAAATATCACGGGGTGGTGCGCATTGTATGGGTGTGTGTTACATTACATTCACAAGTAGGAGTGAGAAAAACATCACGGGTGGTGCGCATTGTATGGGTGTGTGTTACATTACATTCACTAGTAGGAGTGAGAAAAACATCACGGGGTGGTGCGCATTGTATGTGTGTGTGTTACATTACATTCACTAGTAGGAGTGAGAAAAATATCACGGGGTGGTGCGCATTGTATGGGTGTGTGTTACATTACATTCTCTAGTAGGAGTGAGAAAAACATCACGGTGTGGTGCACATTGTATGGGTGTGTGTTACATTACATTCACTAGTAGGAGTGAGAAAAATATCACGGAGTGGTGCGCATTGTATGGGTGTGTGTTACATTACATTCACTAGTAGGAGTGAGAAGAACATCGCGGGGTGGTGCGCATTGTATGGGTGTGTGTTACATTACATTCACTAGTAGGAGTGAGAAAAACATCACGGGGTTGTGTGAATCGGAGGGTCTGAATTAGGATAGGCAGTGAGTGGCAATGTAGGATGGAGAAAAGCCCTGTGGGCTGGTGAGCATGGGGAGGTCAGGGAACATGCAGTGGCAATGTAGGATAGGTTTCTGAATAACATCACGGGGTGGAGCGCATTGTATGGGTGTGTGTTACATTACATTCACTAGTAGGAGTGAGAAAAACATCACGGGGTGGAGCGCATTGTATGGGTGTGTGTTACATTACATTCACTAGTAGGAGTGTGAAAAACATCACGGGGTGGTGCGCATTGTATGGGTGTGTGTTACATTACATTCACTAGTAGTAGTGAGAAAAACATCACGGGGCGGTGCGCATTGTATGGGTGTGTGTTACATTACATTCACTAGTAGGAGTGAGAAAAGCATCACGGGGCGGTGCGCATTGCATGGGTGTATGTTACATTACATTCACTAGTAGGAGTGAGAAAAACATCACGGGGCGGTGCGCATTGTATGGGTGTGTGTTACCTTACATTCACTACTAGGAGTGAGAAAAACATCACGGGGTGGTGCGCATTCTATGGGTCTGCGTTACATTACATTCCCTAGTAGCAGTGAGAAAAACATCACGGGGTGGTGCGCATTGTATGGGTGTGTGTTACATTACATTCACTAGTAGGAGTGAGAAAAACATCACGGGTTGGTGCGCATTGTATGGGTGGGTGTTACATTAGATTCACTAGTAGAAGTGAGAAAAACATCACGGGGTGGTGCGCATTGTATGGGTGTGTGTTACATTACATTCACTAGTAGGAGTGAGAAAAACATCACGGGGTGGTGCGCATTGTATGGGTGTGTGTTACATTACATTCACTAGTAGGAGTGAGAAAAACATCACGGGGTGGTGCGCATGGTATGGGTGTGTGTTACATTACATTCACTACTAGGAGTGAGAAAAACATCACGGGGTGGTGTGAATCGGAGGGTCTGAATTAGGATAGGCAGTGAGTGGCAATGTATGATGGAGAAAAGCACCGCGAGTTGGTCAGCAAGGGGAGGTCAGGGAACATGCAGTGGCAATGTAGGATAGGTTTCTGAAAAACATCGCGGGGTGGTGCGCATTGTATGGGTGTGTGTTACATTACATTCACTAGTAGGAGTGAGAAAAACATCACGGGGTGGTGCGCATTGTATGGGTGTGTGTTACATTACATTCACTAGTAGGAGTGAGAAAAACATCACGGGGTGGTGTGCATTGTATGGGTGTGTGCTACATTACATTTACTAGTAGGGGTGAGAAAAACATCACGCGGTGGTGCGCATTGTATGGGTGTGTGTTACATTAGATTCACTAGTAGGAGTGAGAAAAACATCACGGGGTGATGCGCATTGTATGGGTGTGTGTTACATTAGATTCACTAGTAGGAGTGAGAAAAACATCACGGGGTGTTGTGCATTGTATGGGTGTGTGTTACATTACATTCACTAGTAGGAGTGAGAAAAACATCACGGGGCGGTGCTCATTGTATGGGTGTGTGTTACATTACATTCACTAGTAGGAGTGAGAAAAACATCACGGGGTGGTGCGCATTGTATGGGTGTGTGTTACATTACTTTCACTAGTAGGAGTGAGAAAAACATCACGGGGTGGTGCGCATTGTATGGGTGTGTGTTACAATACATTCACTAGTAGGAGTGAGAAAAACATCACGGGGTGGTGCGCATTGTATGGGTGTGTGTTACATTACATTCACTTGTAGGAGTCAGAAAAACATCACGGGGTGGTGTGCATTGTATGGGTGTGTGTTACATTACATTCACTAGTAGCAGTGAGAAAAACATCACGGGGTGGTGCGCATTGTATGGGTGTGTGTTACATTACATTCACTAGTAGCAGTGAGAAAAACATCACGGGGTGGTGCGCATTGTATGGCTGTGTGTTACATTACATTCACTAGTAGGAGTGAGAAAAACATCACGGGGTCGTGCGCATTGTAAGGGTGTGTGTTACATTACATTCACAACTAGGAGTGAGAAAAACATCACGGGGTGGTGTGAATCGGAGGGTCTGAATTAGGTTAGGCAGTGAGTGGCAATGTAGGATGGAGAAAAGCTCTGTGGGATGGTCAGCATGGGGAGGTCAGGGAACATGCAGTGGCAATGTATGATAGGTTTCTGAAAAATATCACGGGGTGGTGCGCATTGTATGGGTGTGTGTTACATTACATTCACTAGTAGGAGGGAGAAAAACATCACGGGGTGGTGCGCATTGTATGGGTGTGTGTTACATTACATTCACTAGTAGGAGTGAGAAAAACATCATGGGGTGGTGCGCATTGTGTGTGTGTGTTACATTACATTCACTAGTAGGAGTGAGAAAGACATCACGGGGTGGTGCGCATTGTATGGGTGTGTGTTACATTACATTCACTAGTAGGAGTGTGAAAAACATCACGGGGTGGTGCGCATTGTATGGGTGTGTGTTACATTACATTCACTAGTAGGAGTGAGAAAAACATCACGGGGCGGTGCACATTTTATGGGTGTGTGTTACATTACATTCACTAGTACGTGTGAGAAAAGCATCACGGGGCGGTGCGCATTGCATGGGTGTATGTTACATTACATTCACTAGTAGGAGTGAGAAAAACATCACGGGGCGGTGCGCATTGTATGGGTGTGTGTTACCTTACATTCACTACTAGGAGTGAGAAAAACAACACGGGGTGGTGCGCATTCTATGGGTGTGCGTTACATTACATTCCCGAGTAGCAGTGAGAAAAACATCACGGGGTGGTGCGCATTGTATGGGTGTGTGTTACATTACATTCACTAGTAGGAGTGAGAAAAACATCACGGGGTGGTGCGCATTGTATGGGTGTGTGTTACATTACATTCACTACTAGGAGTGAGAAAAACATCACTGGGTTGTGCGCATTGTATGGGTGTGTGTTACATTACATTCACTAGTAGGAATGAGAAAAACATCACGGTGTGGTGCGCATTGTATGGGTGTGTGTTACATTACATTCACTAGTAGGAGTGAGAAAAATATCACGGGGTGGTGCGCATTGTATGGGTGTGTGTTACATTACATTCACAAGTAGGAGTGAGAAAAACATCACGGGTGGTGCGCATTGTATGGGTGTGTGTTACATTACATTCACTAGTAGGAGTGAGAAAAACATCACGGGGTGGTGCGCATTGTATGTGTGTGTGTTACATTACATTCACTAGTAGGAGTGAGAAAAATATCACGGGGTGGTGCGCATTGTATGGGTGTGTGTTACATTACATTCTCTAGTAGGAGTGAGAAAAACATCACGGTGTGGTGCACATTGTATGGGTGTGTGTTACATTACATTCACTAGTAGGAGTGAGAAAAATATCACGGAGTGGTGCGCATTGTATGGGTGTGTGTTACATTACATTCACTAGTAGGAGTGAGAAGAACATCGCGGGGTGGTGCGCATTGTATGGGTGTGTGTTACATTACATTCACTAGTAGGAGTGAGAAAAACATCACGGGGTTGTGTGAATCGGAGGGTCTGAATTAGGATAGGCAGTGAGTGGCAATGTAGGATGGAGAAAAGCCCTGTGGGCTGGTGAGCATGGGGAGGTCAGGGAACATGCAGTGGCAATGTAGGATAGGTTTCTGAATAACATCACGGGGTGGAGCGCATTGTATGGGTGTGTGTTACATTACATTCACTAGTAGGAGGGAGAAAAACATCACGGGGTGGTGCGCATTGTATGGGTGTGTGTTACATTACATTCATTAGTAGGAATGAGAAAAACATCACGGGGTGGTGCGCATTGTATGGGTGTGTGTTACATTACATTCACTAGTAGGAGTGAGAATAACATCATGGGGTGGTGCGCATTGTATGGGTGTGTGTTACATTACATTCACTAGTAGGAGTGAGAAAAACATCACGGGGTGGTGCGCATTGTATAGGTGTGTGTTACATTACATTCACTAGTAGGAGTGAGAAAAACATCACGGGGTGGTGCGCATTGTATAGGTGTGTGATACATTACATTCACTAGTAGGAGTGAGAAAAACATCACGGGGCGGTGCGCATTCTATGGGTGTGCGTTACATTACATTCCCTAGTAGCAGTGAGAAAAACATCACGGGGTGGTGCGCATTGTATGGGTGTGTGTTACATTACATTCACTAGTAGGAGTGAGAAAAACATCACGGGGTGGTGCGCATTGTATGGGTGTGTGTTACATTACATTCACTACTAGGAGTGAGAAAAACATCACTGGGTTGTGCGCATTGTATGGGTGTGTGTTACATTACATTCACTAGTAGGAATGAGAAAAACATCACGGTGTGGTGCACATTGTATGGGTGTGTGTTACATTACATTCACTAGTAGGAGTGAGAAAAATATCACGGGGTGGTGCGCATTGTATGGGTGTGTGTTACATTACATTCACAAGTAGGAGTGAGAAAAACATCACGGGTGGTGCGCATTGTATGGGTGTGTGTTACATTACATTCACTAGTAGGAGTGAGAAAAACATCACGGGGTATTGCGCATTGTATGTGTGTGTGTTACATTACATTCAATAGTAGGAGTGAGAAAAATACCACGGGGTGGTGCGCATTGTATGGGTGTGTGTTACATTACATTCTCTAGTAGGAGTGAGAAAAACATCACAATGTGGTGCACATTGTATGGGTGTGTGTTACATTACATTCACTAGTAGGAGTGAGAAAAACATCACGGGGTTGTGTGAATCGGAGGGTCTGAATTAGGATAGGCAGTGAGTGGCAATGTAGGATGGAGAAAAGCCCTGTGGGGTGGTCAGCATGGGAAGGTCAGGGAACATGCAGTGGCAATGTAGGATAGGTTTCTGAATAACATCACGGGGTGGAGCGCATTGTATGGGTGTGTGTTACATTACATTCACTAGTAGGAGGGAGAAAAACATCACGGGGTGGTGCGCATTGTATGGGTGTGTGTTACATTACATTCCCTAGTAGGAGTGAGAAAAACATCACGGGGTGGTGCGCATTGTATGGGTGTGTGTTACATTACATTCACTAGTAGGAGTGAGAAAAACATCACGGGGTGGTGCGCATTGTATGGGTGTGTGTTACATTACATTCACTAGTAGGAGTGAGAAAAACATCACGGGTTGGTGCGCATTGTATGGGTGGGTGTTACATTAGATTCACTAGTAGGAGTGAGAAAAACATCACGGGGTGGTGCGCATTGTATGGGTGTGTGTTACATTACATTCACTAGTAGGAGTGAGAAAAACATCACGGGGTGGTGCGCATGGTATGGGTGTGTGTTACATTACATTCACTACTAGGAGTGACAAAAACATCACGGGGTGGTGTGAATCGGAGGGTCTGAATTAGGATAGGCAGTGAGTGGCAATGTATGATGGAGAAAAGCACCGCGAGTTGGTCAGCATGGGGAGGTCAGGGAACATGCAGTGGCAATGTAGGATAGGTTTCTGAAAAACATCTCGGGGTGGTGCGCATTTTATGGGTGTGTGTTACATTACGTACACTAGTAGGAGTGAGAAAAACATCACGGGGTGGTGCGCATTGTATGGGTGTGTGTTACATTACATTCACTAGTAGGAGTGAGAAAAACATCACGGGGTGGTTTGCATTGTATGGGTGTGTGTTACATTACATTTACTAGTAGGGGTGAGAAAAACATCACGCGATGGTGCGCATTGTATGGGTGTGTGTTACATTACATTCACTAGTAGGAGTGAGAAAAACATCACGGGGTGGTGCGCATTGTATGGGTGTGTGTTACATTACATTCACTAGTAGGAGTGAGAAAAACATCACGGGGTGGTGTGCATTGTATGGGTGTGTGTTACATTACATTTACTAGTAGGGGTGAGAAAAACATCACGCGGTGGTGCGCATTGTATGGGTGTGTGTTACATTAGATTCACTAGTAGGAGTGAGAAAAACATCACGGGGTGATGCGCATTGTATGGGTGTGTGTTACATTAGATTCACTAGTAGCAGTGAGAAAAACATCACGGGGTGTTGCGCATTGTATGGGTGTGTGTTACATTACATTTACTAGTAGGGGTGAGAAAAACATCACGCGATGGTGCGCATTGTATGGGTGTGTGTTACATTACATTCACTAGTAGGAGTGAGAAAAACATCATGGGGTGGTGCGCATTGTATGGGTGTGTGTTACATTACATTCACTAGTAGGAGTGAGAAAAACATCACGGGGTGGTGTGCATTGTATGGGTGTGTGTTACATTACATTTACTAGTAGGGGTGAGAAAAACATCACGCGGTGGTGCGCATTGTATGGGTGTGTGTTACATTAGATTCACTAGTAGGAGTGAGAAAAACATCACGGGGTGATGCACATTGTATGGGTGTGTGTTACATTAGATTCACTAGTAGCAGTGAGAAAAACATCACGGGGTGTTGCGCATTGTATGGGTGTGTGTTACATTACATTCACTAGTAGGAGTGAGAAAAACATCACGGGGCGGTGCTCATTGTATGGGTGTGTGTTACATTACATTCACTAGTAGGAGTGAGAAAAACATCACGGTGTGGTGCGCATTGTATGGGTGTGTGTTACATTACTTTCACTAGTTGGAGTGAGAAAAACATCACGGGGTGGTGCGCATTGTATGGGTGTGTGTTACATTACATTCACTAGTAGGAGTGAGAAAAACATCACGGGGTGGTGCGCATTGTATGGGTGTGTGTTACATTACATTCACTTGTAGGAGTGAGAAAAACATCACGGGGTGGTGTGCATTGTATGGGTGTGTGTTACATTACATTCACTAGTAGCAGTGAGAAAAACATCACGGGGTGGTGCGCATTGTATGGGTGTGTGTTACATTACATTCACTAGTAGCAGTGAGAAAAACATCACGGGGTGGTGCGCATTGTATGGCTGTGTGTTACATTACATTCACTAGTAGGAGTGAGAAAAACATCACGGGGTCGTGCGCATTGTAAGGGTGTGTGTTACATTACATTCACAACTAGGAGTGAGAAAAACATCACGGGGTGGTGTGAATCGGAGGGTCTGCATTAGGATAGGCAGTGAGTGGCAATGTAGGATGGAGAAAAGCTCTGTGGGATGGTCAGCATGGGGAGGTCAGGGAACATGCAGTGGCAATGTAGGATAGGTTTCTGAAAAATATCACGGGGTGGTGCGCATTGTATGGGTGTGTGTTACATTACATTCACTAGTAGGAGGGAGAAAAACATCACGGGGTGGTGCGCATTGTATGGGTGTGTGTTACATTACATTCACTAGTAGGAGTGAGAAAAACATCATGGGGTGGTGCGCATTGTATGGGTGTGTGTTACATTACATTCACTAGTAGGAGTGAGAAAGACATCACGGGGTGGTGCGCATTGTATGGGTGTGTGTTACATTAGATTCACTAGTGTGAGTGAGAAAAACATCACGGGGTGGTGCGCATTGTGTGTGTGTGTGTTACATTACATTCACTAGTAGGAGTGAGAAAAACATCACGGGGTGGTGCGCATTGTATGGGTGTGTGTTACATTACATTCATTAGTAGTAGTGAGAAAAACATCACGGGGCAGTGCGCATTGTATGGGTGTGTGTTACATTACATTCACTAGTAGGAGTGAGAAAAGCATCACGGGGCGGTGCGCATTGCATGGGTGTATGTTACATTACATTCACTAGTAGGAGTGAGAAAAACATCACGGGGTGGTGCGCATTGTATGGGTGTGTGTTACATTACATTCACTAGTAGCAGTGAGAAAAACATCACGGGGTGGTGCGCATTGTATGGGTGTGTGTTACATTACATTCACTAGTAGGAGTGAGAAAAACATCACGGGGTGGTGCGCATTGTATGGGTGTGTGTTACATTACATTCACTAGTAGGAGTGAGAAAAACATCACGGGGTGGTGCGCATTGTATGGGTGTGTGTTACATTACATTCACTAGTAGGAGTGAGAAAAACATCACGGGTTGGTGCGCATTGTATGGGTGGGTGTTACATTAGATTCACTAGTAGAAGTGAGAAAAACATCACGGGGTGGTGCGCATTGTATGGGTGTGTGTTACATTACATTCACTAGTAGGAGTGAGAAAAACATCATGGGGTGGTGCGCATTGTATGGGTGTGTGTTACATTACATTCACTAGTAGGAGTGAGAAAAACATCACGGGGTGGTGCGCATGGTATGGGTGTGTGTTACATTACATTCACTACTAGGAGTGAGAAAAACATCACGGGGTGGTGTGAATCTGAGGGTCTGAATTAGGATAGGCAGTGAGTGGCAATGTATGATGGAGAAAAGCACCTCGAGTTGGTCAGCAAGGTGAGGTCAGGGAACATGCAGTGGCAATGTAGGATAGGTTTCTGAAAAACATCGCGGGGTGGTGCGCATTGTATGGGTGTGTGTTACATTACATTCACTAGTAGGAGTGAGAAAAACATCACGGGGTGGTGCGCATTGTATGGGTGTGTGTTACATTACATTCACTAGTAGGAGTGAGAAAAACATCACGGGGTGGTGTGCATTGTATGGGTGTGTGTTACATTACATTTACTAGTAGGGGTGAGAAAAACATCACGCGGTGGTGCGCATTGTATGGGTGTGTGTTACATTACATTCACTAGTAGGAGTGAGAAAAACATCACGGGGTGATGCGCATTGTATGGGTGTGTGTTACATTAGATTCACTAGTAGGAGTGAGAAAAACATCACGGGGTGTTGCGCATTGTATGGGTGTGTGTTACATTACATTCACTAGTAGGAGTGAGAAAAACATCACGGGGCGGTGCTCATTGTATGGGTGTGTGTTACATTACATTCACTAGTAGGAGTGAGAAAAACATCACGGGGTGGTGCGCATGGTATGGGTGTGTGTTACATTACATTCACTACTAGGAGTGAGAAAAACATCACGGGGTGGTGCGCATTGTATGGGTGTGTGTTACATTACATTCACTAGTAGGAGTGAGAAAAACATCACGGGGTGGTGCGCATTGTATGGGTGTGTGTTACATTACATTCACTTGTAGGAGTGAGAAAAACATCACGGGGTGGTGTGCATTGTATGGGTGTGTGTTACATTACATTCACTATTAGCAGTGAGAAAAACATCACGGGGTGGTGCGCATTGTATGGGTGTGTGTTACATTACATTCACTAGTAGCAGTGAGAAAAACATCACGGGGTGGTGCGCATTGTATGGCTGTGTGTTACATTACATTCACTAGTAGGAGTGAGAAAAACATCACGGGGTCGTGCGCATTGTAAGGGTGTGTGTTACATTACATTCACAACTAGGAGTGAGAAAAACATCACGGGGTGGTGTGAATCGGAGGGTCTGAATTAGGTTAGGCAGTCAGTGGCAATGTAGGATGGAGAAAAGCTCTGTGGGATGGTCAGCATGGGGAGGTCAGGGAACATGCAGTGGCAAAGTAGGATAGGTTTCTGAAAAATATCACGGGGTGGTGCGCATTGTATGGGTGTGTGTTACATTACATTCACTAGTAGGAGGGAGAAAAACATCACGGGGTGGTGAGCATTGTATGGGTGTGTGTTACATTACATTCACTAGTAGGAGTGAGAAAAACATCATGGGGTGGTGCGCATTGTATGGGTGTGTGTTACATTACATTCACTAGTAGGAGTGAGAAAAACATCATGGGGTGGTGCGCATTGTATTGGTGTGTGTTACGTTACATTCACTAGTAGGAGTGAGAAAAACATCACGGGGTGGTGCGCATTGTATAGGTGTGTGTTACATTACATTCACTAGTAGGAGTGAGAAAAATATCACGGGGTGGTGCGCATTGTATGGGTGTGTGTTACATTAGATTCACTAGTGTGAGTGAGAAAAATATCACGGGGTCGTGCGCATTGTGTGTGTGTGTGTTACATTACATTCACTAGTAGGAGTGAGAAAGACATCACGGGGTGGTGCGCATTGTATGGGTGTGTGTTACATTACATTCACTAGTAGGAGTGTGAAAACATCACGGGGTGGTGCGCATTGTATGGGTGTGTGTTACATTACATTCACTAGTAGGAGTGAGAAAAACATCACGGGGCGGTGCACATTGTATGGGTTTGTGTTACATTACATTCACTAGTAGGAGTGAGAAAAGCATCACGGGGCGGTGCGCATTGCATGGGTGTATGTTACATTACATTCACTAGTAGGAGTGAGAAAAACATCACCGGGCGGTGCGCATTGTATGGGTGTGTGTTACCTTACATTCACTACTAGGAGTGAGAAAAACATCACGGGGTGGTGCGCATTGTATGGGTGTGCGTTACATTACATTCCCGAGTAGCAGTGAGAAAAACATCACGGGGTGGTGCGCATTGTATGGGTGTGTGTTACATTACATTCACTAGTAGGAGTGAGAAAAACATCACGGGGTGGTGCGCATTGTATGGGTGTGTGTTACATTACATTCACTACTAGGAGTGAGAAAAACATCACTGGGTTGTGCGCATTGTATGGGTGTGTGTTACATTACATTCACTAGTAGGAATGAGAAAAACATCACGGTGTGGTGCGCTTTGTATGGGTGTGTGTTACATTACATTCACTAGTAGGAGTGAGAAAAATATCACGGGGTGGTGCGCATTGTATGGGTGTGTGTTACATTACATTCACAAGTAGGAGTGAGAAAAACACCACGGGGTGGTGCGCATTGTATGGGTGTGTGTTACATTACATTCACTAGTAGGAGTGAGAAAAACATCACGGGGTGGTGCGCATTGTATGTGTGTGTGTTACATTACATTCACTAGTAGGAGTGAGAAAAATATCACGGGGTGGTGCGCATTGTATGGGTGTGTGTTACATTACATTCACTAGTAGGAGTGAGAAAAACATCGCGGGGTGGTGCGCATTTTATGGGTGTGTGTTACATTACATTCACTAGTAGGAGTGAGAAAAACATCACGGGGTTGTGTGAATCGGAGGGTCTGAATTAGGATAGGCAGTGAGTGGCAATGTAGGATGGAGAAAAGCCCTGTGGTGTGGTCAGCATGGGGAAGTCAGGGAACATGCAGTGGCAATGTAGGATAGGTTTCTGAATAACATCACGGGGTGGAGCGCATTGTATGGGTGTGTGTTACATTACATTCACTAGTAGGAGGGAGAAAAACATCACGCGGTGGTGCGCATTTTATGGGTGTGTGTTACATTACATTCACTAGTAGGAGTGAGAAAAACATCACGGGGTGGTGCGTATTGTATGGGTGTGTGTTACATTACATTCACTAGTAGGAGTGAGAAAAACATCACGGGGTGGTGCGCATTGTATGGGTGTGTATTACATTACATTCACTAGTAGGAGTGAGAAAAACATCATGGGGTGGTGCGCATTGTATGGGTGTGTGTTACATTACATTCACAAGTAGGAGTGAGAAAAACATCACGGGGTGGTGCGCATTGTATGGGTGTGTGTTACATTAGATTCACTAGTAGGAGTGAGAAAAACATCACGGGGTGTTGCGCATTGTATGGGTGTGTGTTACATTACATTCACTAGTAGGAGTGAGAAAAACATCACGGGGCGGTGCTCATTGTATGGGTGTGTGTTACATTACATTCACTCGTAGGAGTGAGAAAAACATCACGGGGTGGTGCGCATTGTATGGGTGTGTGTTACATTACTTTCACTAGTAGGAGTGAGAAAAACATCACGGGGTGGTGCGCATTGTATGGGTGTGTGTTACATTACATTCACTAGTAGGAGTGAGAAAAACATCACGGGGTGGTGCGCATTGTATGGGTGTGTGTTACATTACATTCACTTGTAGGAGTGAGAAAAACATCACGGGGTGGTGTGCATTGTATGGGTGTGTGTTACATTACATTCACTAGTAGCAGTGAGAAAAACATCACGGGGTGGTGCGCATTGTATGGGTGTGTGTTACATTACATACACTAATAGCAGTGAGAAAAACATCACGGGGTGGTGCGCATTGTATGGCTGTGTGTTACATTACATTCACTAGTAGGAGTGAGAAAAACATCACGGGGTCGTGCGCATTGTAAGGGTGTGTGTTACATTACATTCACAACTAGGAGTGAGAAAAACATCACTGGGTGGTGTTAATCGGAGGGTCTGAATTAGGATAGGCAGTGAGTGGCAATGTAGGATGGAGAAAAGCTCTGTGGGATGGTCAGCATGGGGAGGTCAGGGAACATGCAGTGGCAATGTAGGATAGGTTTCTGAAAAATATCACGGGGTGGTGCGCATTGTATGGGTGTGTGTTACATTACATTCACTAGTAGGAGGGAGAAAAACATCACGGGGTGGTGCGCATTGTCTGGGTGTGTGTTACATTACATTCACTAGTAGGAGTGAGAAAAACATCATGGGGTGGTGCGCATTGTATGGGTGTGTGTTACATTACATTCACTAGTAGGAGTGAGAAAAACATCATGTGGTGGTGCGCATTGTATTGGTGTGTGTTACGTTACATTCACTAGTAGGAGTGAGAAAAACATCACGGGGTGGTGCGCATTGTATAGGTGTGTGTTACATTACATTCACTAGTAGGAGTGAGAAAAATATCACGGGGTGGTGCGCATTGTATGGGTGTGTGTTACATTAGATTCACTAGTGTGAGTGAGAAAAACATCACGGGGTGGTGCGCATTGTGTGTGTGTGTGTTACATTACATTCACTAGTAGGAGTGAGAAAGACATCACGGGGTGGTGCGCATTGTATGGGTGTGTGTTACATTACATTCACTAGTAGGAGTGAGAAAAACATCACGGGGTGGTGCGCATTGTATGGGTGTGTGTTACATTACATTCACTAGTAGGAGTGAGAAAACATCACGGGGTGGTGCGCATGGTATGGGTGTGTGTTACATTACATTCACTACTAGGAGTCAGAAAAACATCACGGGGTGGTGTGAATCGGAGGGTCTGAATTAGGATAGGCAGTGAGTGGCAATGTATGATGGAGAAAAGCACCGCGAGTTGGTCAGCATGGGGAGGTCAGGGAACATGCAGTGGCAATGTAGGATAGGTTTCTGAAAAACATCGCGGGGTGGTGCGCATTGTATGGGTGTGTGTTACATTACATTCACTAGTAGGAGTGAGAAAAACATCACGGGGTGGTGCGCATTGTATGGGTGTGTGTTACATTACATTCACTAGTAGGAGTGAGAAAAACATCACGGGGTGGTGTGCATTGTATGGGTGTGTGTTACATTACATTTACTAGTAGGGGTGAGAAAAACATCACGCGGTGGTGCGCATTGTATGGGTGTGTGTTACATTAGATTCACTAGTAGGAGTGAGAAAAACATCACGGGGTGATGCGCATTGTATTGGTGTGTGTTACATTAGATTCACTAGTAGGAGTGAGAAAAACATCACGGGGTGTTGCGCATTGTATGGGTGTGTGTTACATTACATTCACTAGTAGGATTGAGAAAAACATCACGAGGCGTTGCTCATTGTATGGGTGTGTGTTACATTACATTCACTAGTAGGAGTGAGAAAAACATCACGGGGTGGTGCGCATTGTATGGGTGTGTGTTACATTACTTTCACTAGTAGGAGTGAGAAAAACATCAAGGGGTGGTGCGCATTGTATGGGTGTGTGTTACATTACATTCACTAGTAGGAGTGAGAAAAACATCACGGGGTGGTGCGCATTGTATGGGTGTGTGTTACATTACATTCACTTGTAGGAGTGAGAAAAACATCACGGGGTGGTGTGCATTGTATGGGTGTGTGTTACATTACATTCACTAGTAGCAGTGAGAAAAACATCACGGGGTGGTGCGCATTGTATGGGTGTGTGTTACATTACATTCACTAGTAGCAGTGAGAAAAACATCACGGGGTGGTGCGCATTGTATGGCTGTGTGTTACATTACATTCACTAGTAGGAGTGAGAAAAACATCACGGGGTCGTGCGCATTGTAAGGGTGTGTGTTACATTACATTCACAACTAGGAGTGAGAAAAACATCACGGGGTGGTGTGAATCGGAGGGTCTGAATTAGGATAGGCAGTGAGTGGCAATGTAGGATGGAGAAAAGCTCTGTGGGATGGTCAGCATGGGGAGGTCAGGGAACATGCAGTGGCAATGTAGGATAGGCTTTTGAAAAATATCACGGGGTGGTGCGCATTGTATGGGTGTGTGTTACATTACATTCACTAGTAGGAGGGAGAAAAACATCACGGGGTGGTGCGCATTGTATGGGTGTGTGTTACATTACATTCACTAGTAGGAGTGAGAAAAACATCATGGGGTGGTGCGCATTGTATGGGTGTGTGTTACATTACATTCACTAGTAGGAGTGAGAAAAACATCATGGGGTGGTGCGCATTGTATTGGTGTGTGTTACGTTACATTCACTAGTAGGAGTGAGAAAAACATCACGGGGTGGTGCGCATTGTATAGGTGTGTGTTACATTACATTCACTAGTAGGAGTGAGAAAAATATCACGGGGTGGTGCGCATTGTATGGGTGTGTGTTACATTAGATTCACTAGTGTGAGTGAGAAAAACATCACGGGGTGGTGCGCATTGTGTGTGTGTGTGTTACATTACATTCACTAGTAGGAGTGAGAAAGACATCACGGGGTGGTGCGCATTGTATGGGTGTGTGTTACATTACATTCACTAGTAGGAGTGTGAAAAACATCACGGGGTGGTGCGCACTTTATGGGTGTGTGTTACATTACATTCACTAGTAGGAGTGAGAAAAACATCACGGGGCGGTGTGCATTGTATGGGTGTGTGTTACATTACATTCACTAGTAGGAGTGAGAAAAGCATCACGGGGCGGTGCGCATTGCATGGGTGTATGTTACATTACATTCACTAGTAGGAGTGAGAAAAACATCACGGGGTGGTGCGCATTGTATGGGTGTGTGTTACCTTACATTCACTAGTAGGAGTGAGAAAAACATCACGGGGCGGTGCGCATTGTATGGGTGTGTGTTACCTTACATTCACTACTAGGAGTGAGAAAAACATCACGGGGTGGTGCGCATTCTATGGGTGTGCGTTACATTACATTCCCGAGTAGCAGTGAGAAAAACATCACGGGGTGGTGCGCATTGTATGGGTGTGTGTTACATTACATTCACTAGTAGGAGTGAGAAAAACATCACGGGGTGGTGCGCATTGTATGGGTGTGTGTTACATTACATTCACTACTAGGAGTGAGAAAAACATCACTGGGTTGTGCGCATTGTATGGGTGTGTGTTACATTACATTCACTAGTAGGAATGAGAAAAACATCACGGTGTGGTGCGCATTGTATGGGTGTGTGTTACATTACATTCACTAGTAGGAGTGAGAAAAATATCACGGGGTGGTGCGCATTGTATGGGTGTGTGTTACATTACATTCACAAGTAGGAGTGAGAAAAACATCATGTGGTGGTGCGCATTGTATGGGTGTGTGTTACATTACATTCACTAGTAGGAGTGAGAAAAACATCATGGGGTGGTGCGCATTGTATGGGTGTGTGTTACATTACATTCACTAGTAGGAGTGAGAAAAACATCATGTGGTGGTGCGCATTGTATTGGTGTGTGTTACGTTACATTCACTAGTAGGAGTGAGAAAAACATCATGTGGTGGTGCGCATTGTATTGGTGTGTGTTACGTTACATTCACTAGTAGGAGTGAGAAAAACATCACTGGGTGGTGTGAATCGGAGGGTCTGAATTAGGATAGGCAGTGAGTGGCAATGTAGGATGGAGAAAAGCTCTGTGGGATGGTCAGCATGGGGAGGTCAGGGAACATGCAGTGGCAATGTAGGATAGGTTTCTGAAAAATATCACGGGGTGGTGCGCATTGTATGGGTGTGTGTTACATTACATTCACTAGTAGGAGGGAGAAAAACATCACGGGGTGGTGCGCATTGTCTGGGTGTGTGTTACATTACATTCACTAGTAGGAGTGAGAAAAACATCATGGGGTGGTGCGCATTGTATGGGTGTGTGTTACATTACATTCACTAGTAGGAGTGAGAAAAACATCATGTGGTGGTGCGCATTGTATTGGTGTGTGTTACGTTACATTCACTAGTAGGAGTGAGAAAAACATCACGGGGTGGTGCGCATTGTATAGGTGTGTGTTACATTACATTCACTAGTAGGAGTGAGAAAAATATCACGGGGTGGTGCGCATTGTATGGGTGTGTGTTACATTAGATTCACTAGTGTGAGTGAGAAAAACATCACGGGGTGGTGCGCATTGTGTGTGTGTGTGTTACATTACATTCACTAGTAGGAGTGAGAAAGACATCACGGGGTGGTGCGCATTGTATGGGTGTGTGTTACATTACATTCACTAGTAGGAGTGAGAAAAACATCACGGGGTGGTGCGCATTGTATGGGTGTGTGTTACATTACATTCACTAGTAGGAGTGAGAAAACATCACGGGGTGGTGCGCATGGTATGGGTGTGTGTTACATTACATTCACTACTAGGAGTCAGAAAAACATCACGGGGTGGTGTGAATCGGAGGGTCTGAATTAGGATAGGCAGTGAGTGGCAATGTATGATGGAGAAAAGCACCGCGAGTTGGTCAGCATGGGGAGGTCAGGGAACATGCAGTGGCAATGTAGGATAGGTTTCTGAAAAACATCGCGGGGTGGTGCGCATTGTATGGGTGTGTGTTACATTACATTCACTAGTAGGAGTGAGAAAAACATCACGGGGTGGTGCGCATTGTATGGGTGTGTGTTACATTACATTCACTAGTAGGAGTGAGAAAAACATCACGGGGTGGTGTGCATTGTATGGGTGTGTGTTACATTACATTTACTAGTAGGGGTGAGAAAAACATCACGCGGTGGTGCGCATTGTATGGGTGTGTGTTACATTAGATTCACTAGTAGGAGTGAGAAAAACATCACGGGGTGATGCGCATTGTATTGGTGTGTGTTACATTAGATTCACTAGTAGGAGTGAGAAAAACATCACGGGGTGTTGCGCATTGTATGGGTGTGTGTTACATTACATTCACTAGTAGGATTGAGAAAAACATCACGAGGCGTTGCTCATTGTATGGGTGTGTGTTACATTACATTCACTAGTAGGAGTGAGAAAAACATCACGGGGTGGTGCGCATTGTATGGGTGTGTGTTACATTACTTTCACTAGTAGGAGTGAGAAAAACATCAAGGGGTGGTGCGCATTGTATGGGTGTGTGTTACATTACATTCACTAGTAGGAGTGAGAAAAACATCACGGGGTGGTGCGCATTGTATGGGTGTGTGTTACATTACATTCACTTGTAGGAGTGAGAAAAACATCACGGGGTGGTGTGCATTGTATGGGTGTGTGTTACATTACATTCACTAGTAGCAGTGAGAAAAACATCACGGGGTGGTGCGCATTGTATGGGTGTGTGTTACATTACATTCACTAGTAGCAGTGAGAAAAACATCACGGGGTGGTGCGCATTGTATGGCTGTGTGTTACATTACATTCACTAGTAGGAGTGAGAAAAACATCACGGGGTCGTGCGCATTGTAAGGGTGTGTGTTACATTACATTCACAACTAGGAGTGAGAAAAACATCACGGGGTGGTGTGAATCGGAGGGTCTGAATTAGGATAGGCAGTGAGTGGCAATGTAGGATGGAGAAAAGCTCTGTGGGATGGTCAGCATGGGGAGGTCAGGGAACATGCAGTGGCAATGTAGGATAGGCTTTTGAAAAATATCACGGGGTGGTGCGCATTGTATGGGTGTGTGTTACATTACATTCACTAGTAGGAGGGAGAAAAACATCACGGGGTGGTGCGCATTGTATGGGTGTGTGTTACATTACATTCACTAGTAGGAGTGAGAAAAACATCATGGGGTGGTGCGCATTGTATGGGTGTGTGTTACATTACATTCACTAGTAGGAGTGAGAAAAACCTCATGGGGTGGTGCGCATTGTATTGGTGTGTGTTACGTTACATTCACTAGTAGGAGTGAGAAAAACATCACGGGGTGGTGCGCATTGTATAGGTGTGTGTTACATTACATTCACTAGTAGGAGTGAGAAAAATATCACGGGGTGGTGCGCATTGTATGGGTGTGTGTTACATTAGATTCACTAGTGTGAGTGAGAAAAACATCACGGGGTGGTGCGCATTGTGTGTGTGTGTGTTACATTACATTCACTAGTAGGAGTGAGAAAGACATCACGGGGTGGTGCGCATTGTATGGGTGTGTGTTACATTACATTCACTAGTAGGAGTGTGAAAAACATCACGGGGTGGTGCGCACTTTATGGGTGTGTGTTACATTACATTCACTAGTAGGAGTGAGAAAAACATCACGGGGCGGTGTGCATTGTATGGGTGTGTGTTACATTACATTCACTAGTAGGAGTGAGAAAAGCATCACGGGGCGGTGCGCATTGCATGGGTGTATGTTACATTACATTCACTAGTAGGAGTGAGAAAAACATCACGGGGTGGTGCGCATTGTATGGGTGTGTGTTACCTTACATTCACTAGTAGGAGTGAGAAAAACATCACGGGGCGGTGCGCATTGTATGGGTGTGTGTTACCTTACATTCACTACTAGGAGTGAGAAAAACATCACGGGGTGGTGCGCATTCTATGGGTGTGCGTTACATTACATTCCCGAGTAGCAGTGAGAAAAACATCACGGGGTGGTGCGCATTGTATGGGTGTGTGTTACATTACATTCACTAGTAGGAGTGAGAAAAACATCACGGGGTGGTGCGCATTGTATGGGTGTGTGTTACATTACATTCACTACTAGGAGTGAGAAAAACATCACTGGGTTGTGCGCATTGTATGGGTGTGTGTTACATTACATTCACTAGTAGGAATGAGAAAAACATCACGGTGTGGTGCGCATTGTATGGGTGTGTGTTACATTACATTCACTAGTAGGAGTGAGAAAAATATCACGGGGTGGTGCACATTGTATGGGTGTGTGTTACATTACATTCACAAGTAGGAGTGAGAAAAACACCACGGGGTGGTGCGCATTGTATGGGTGTGTGTTACATTACATTCACTAGTAGGAGTGAGAAAAACATCACGGGGTGGTGCGCATTGTATGTGTGTGTGTTACATTACATTCACTAGTAGGAGTGAGAAAAATATCACGGGGTGGTGCGCATTGTATGGGTGTGTGTTACATTACATTCACTAGTAGGAGTGAGAAAAACATCGCGGGGTGGTGCGCATTGTATGGGTGTGTGTTACATTACATTCACTACTAGGAGTGAGAAAAACATCACGGCGTTGTGTGAATCGGAGGGTCTGAATTAGGATAGGCAGTGAGTGGCAATGTAGGATGGAGAAAAGCCCTGTGGTGTGGTCAGCATGGGGAGGTCAGGCAACATGCAGTGGCAATGTAGGATAGGTTTCTGAATAACATCACGGGGTGGAGCGCATTGTATGGGTGTGTGTTACATTACATTCACTAGTAAGAGTGAGAAAAACATCAAGGGGCGGTGCGCATTTTATGGGTGTGTGTTACATTACATTCACGAGTAGGAGTGAGAAAATCATCACAGGGTGGTGCGCATTTTATGGGTGTGTGTTACATTACATTCACTAGTAGGAGTGAGAAAATCATCACGGGGTGGTGCGTATTGTATGGGTGTGTGTTACATTACATTCACTAGTAGGAGTGAGAAAAACATCACGGGGTGGTGCGCATTGTATGGGTGTGTGTTACATTAGATTCACTAGTAGGAGTGAGAAAAACATCACGGGGTGGTGCGCATTGTGTGGGTGTGTGTTACATTACATTCACTAGTAGGAGTGAGAAAGACATCACGGGGTGGTGCGCATTGTATGGGTGTGTGTTACATTACATTCACTAGTAGGGGTGTGAAAAACATCACGGGGTGGTGCGCATTGTATGGGTGTGTGTTACATTACATTCACTAGTAGGAGTGAGAAAAACATCACGGGGCGATGCGCATTGTATGGGTGTGTGTTACATTACATTCACTAGAAGGAGTGAGAAAAACATCACGGGGCGGTGCGCATTGCATGGGTGTATGTTACATTACATTCACTAGTAGGAGTGAGAAAAACATCAAGGGGCGGTGCGCATTGTATGGGTGTGTGTTACCTTACATTCACTACTAGGAGTGAGAAAAACAAAACGGGGTGGTGCGCATTCTATGGGTGTGCGTTACATTACATTCCCTATTAGCAGTGAGAAAAACATCACGGGGTGGTGCGCATTGTATGGGTGTGTGTTACATTACATTCACTAGTAGGAGTGAGAAAAACATCACGGGGTTGTGCGCATTGTATGTGTGTGTGTTACATTACATTCACTAGTAGGAGTGAGAAAAATATCACGGGGTGGTGCGCATTGTATGGGTGTGTGTTACATTACATTCTCTAGTAGGAGTGAGAAAAACATCATGGTGTGGTGCACATTGTATGGGTGTGTGTTACATTACATTCACTAGTAGGAGTGAGAAAAACATCGCGGGGTGGTGCGCATTGTATGGGTGTGTGTTACATTACATTCACTAGTAGGAGTGAGAAAAACATCACGGCGTTGTGTGAATCGGAGGGTCTGAATTAGGATAGGCAGTGAGTGGCAATGTAGGATGGAGAAAAGCCCTGTGGGGTGGTCAGCATGGGGAGGTCAGGGAACATGCAGTGGCAATGTAGGATAGGTTTCTGAATAACATCACGGGGTGGAGCGCATTGTATGGGTGTGTGTTACATTACATTCACTAGTAGGAGGGAGAAAAACATCACGGGGTGGTGCGCATTGTATGGGTGTGTGTTACATTACATTCACTAGTAGGAGTGAGAAAAACATCACGGGGTGGTGCGCATTGTATGGGTGTGTGTTACATTACATTCACTGGTAGGAGTGAGAAAAACATCACGGGGTGGTGCGCATGGTATGGGTGTGTGTTACATTACATTCACTACTAGGAGTGAGAAAAACATAACGGGGTGGTGTGAATCGGAGGGTCTGAATTAGGATAGGCAGTGAGTGGCAATGTATGATGGAGAAAAGCACCGCGTGTTGGTCAGCATGGGGAGGTCAGGAAACATGCAGTGGCAATGTAGGATAGGTTTCTGAAAAACATCGCGGGGTGGTGCGCATTGTATGGGAGTGTGTTACATTACATTCACTAGTAGGAGTGAGAAAAACATCACGGGGTGGTGCGCATTGTATGGGTGTGTGTTACATTACATTCACTAGTAGGAGTGAGAAAAACATCACGGGGTGGTGTGCATTGTATGGGTGTGTGTTACATTACATTTACTAGTAGGGGTGAGAAAAACATCACGGGGTGGTGCGCATTGTATGGGTGTGTGTTACATTAGATTCACTAGTAGGAGTGAGAAAAACATCACGGGGTGGTGCGCATTGTAGGGGTGTGTGTTACATTAGATTCACTAGTAGGAGTGAGAAAAACATCACGGGGCGTTGCGCATTGTATGGGTGTGTGTTACATTACATTCACTAGTAGGAGTGAGAAAAACATAACAGGGCGGTGCTCATTGTATGGGTGTGTGTTACATTACATTCATTAGTAGGAGTGAGAAAAACATCAAGGGGTGGTGCGCATTGTATGGGTGTGTGTTACATTACATTCACTAGTAGGAGTGAGAAAAACATCACGGGGTGGTGCGCATTGTATGGGTGTGTGTTACATTACATTCACTAGTAGGAGTGAGAAAAACATCACGGGGTGGTGCGCATTGTATGGGTGTGTGTTACATTACATTCACTAGTAGGAGTGAGAAAAACATCACGGGGTTGTGCGCATTGTATGGGTGTGTGTTACATTACATTCACTAGTAGCAGTGAGAAAAACATCACGGGGTGGTGCGCATTGTATGGGTGTGTGTTACATTAGATTCACTAGTAGGAGTGAGAAAAACATCACGGGGTGGTGCGCATTGTATGGGTGTGTGTTACATTACATTCACTAGTAGGAGTGAGAAAAACATCACGGTATGGTGTGAATCGGAGGGTCTGAATTAGGATAGGCAGTGAGTGGCAATGTAGGATGGAGAAAAGCACAGCGGGGTGGTCAGCATGGGGAGGTCAGGGAACATGCAGTGGCAATGTAGGATAGGTTTCTGAAAAACATCACGGCGTAGTGCGCATTGTATGGGTGTGTGTTACATTACATTCACTAGTAGGAGGGAGAAAAACATCACGGGGTGGTGCGCATTGTATGGGTGTGTGTTACATTACATTCACTAGTAGGAGTGAGAAAAACATCACGGGGTGGTGCGCATTGTATGGGTGTGTGTTACATTACATTCACTGGTAGGAGTGAGAAAAACATCACGGAGTGGTGCCCATTGTATGGGTTTGTGTTACATTACATTCACTAGTAGAAGTGAGAAAAACATCACGGGGTGGTGCGCATTGTATGGGTGTGTGTTACATTACATTCACTAATACGAGTGATAAATACATCACGGGGTGGTGCGCATTGTATGGGTGTGTGTTACATTACATTCACTAGTAGGAGTGAGAAAAACATCACGGGGTGTTGCGCATTGTATGGGTGTGTGTTACATTACATTCACTAGTAGGAGTGAGAAAAACATCGCGGGGTGGTGCGCATTGTATGGGTGTGTGTTACATTAAAGTCACTAGTAGGAGTGAGAAAAACATCACGGGGTGGTGTGAATCGGAGGGTCTGAATTAGGATAGGCAGTGAGTGGCAATGTAGGATGGAGAAAAGCACCGCGAGGTGGTCAGCATGGGGAGGTCAGGGAACATGCATGGCAATGTAGGATATGTTTCTGAAAAACATCGCGGGGTGGTGCGCATTGTATGGGTGTGTGTGACATTACATTCACTAGTAGCAGTGAGAAAAACATCACGGGGTGGTGGGCATTGTACGGGTGTGTGTTACATTACATTCACTACTAGGAGTGAGAAAAACATCACGGGGTGGTGTGAATCAGAGGGTCTGAATTAAGATAGGCAGTGAGTGGCAATGTAGGATGGAGAAAAGCACCGCGGGGTGGTCAGCATGGGGAGGTCAGGGAACATGAAGTGGAAATGTAAGATAGGTTTCTGAAAAACATCACCGGGTGGTGCGCATTGTATGGGTGTGTGTTACATTACATTCACTAGTAGGAGTGAGAAAAACATCACGGGGTGGTGCGCATTGTATGGGTGTGTGTTACATTAGATTCATTGGTAGGAGTGAGAAAAACATCACGGGGTGGTGCGCATTGTATGGGTGTGTGTTACATTACATTCACTACTAGGAGTGAGAAAAACATCACGGGGTGGTGCGCATTGTATGGGTGTGTGTTACATTACATTCACTAGTAGGAGTGAGAAAAACATCACTGGGTGGTGCGCATTGTATGGGTGTATGTTACATTACATTCACTACTAGGAGTGAGAAAAATATCACGGGGTGGTGTGAATCGGAGGGTCTAAATTAGGATAGGAAGTGAGTGGCAATGTAGGATGGAGAAAAGCACAGTGGGGTGGTCAGCATGGGGAAGTCAGGGAACATGCAGTGGCAATGTATGATATGTTTCTGAAAAACATCGCGGGGTGTTGCGCATTGTATGGGTGTGTGTTACCTTAGATTCACTAGTAGGAGTGAGAAAAATATCACGGGGTGGTGCGCATTGTATGGGTGTGTGTTACATTACATTCACTAGTAGGAGTGAGAAAAACATCACGGGGTGGTGCGCATTGTATGGGTGTGTGTTACATTACATTCACTAGTAGGAGTGAGAAAAACATCACGGGTTGGTGCGCATTGTATGGGTGTGTGTTACATTAGATTCACTAGTAGGATTGAGAAAAACATCACGGGGTGGTGCGCATTGTATGGGTGTGTGTTACATTACATTCACTAGTAGGAGTGAGAAAAACATCACGGGGTGGTGCGCATTGTATGGGTGTGTGTTACATTACATTCACTAGTAGGAGGGAGAAAAACATCACGGGGTGGTGCGCATTGTATGGGTGTATTACATTACATTCACTAGTAGGAGTGAGAAAAACATCACGGGGTAGTGCGCATTGTATGGGTGTGTGTTACATTACATTCACTAGTAGGAGTGAGAAAAACATCACGGGGTGGTGCGCATTGTATGGGTGTGTGTTACATTACATTCACTAGTAGGAGTGAGAAAAACATCACGGGGTGGTGCGCATTGTATGGGTGTGTGTTACATTACATTCACTGGTAGGAGTGACAAAAACATCACGGAGTGGTGCCCATTGTATGGGTTTGTGTTACATTACATTCACTAGTAGGAGTGAGAAAAACATCACGGGGTGGTGCGCATTGTATGGGTGTGTGTTACATTACATTCACTAATAGGAGTGATAAATACATCACGGGGAGGTGCGCATTGTATGGGTGTGTGTGACACTACATTCACTGGTAGGAGTGAGAAAAACATCACGGGGTGGTGCCCATTGTATGGGTGTGTGTTACATTACATTCACTAGTAGGAGTGAGAAAAACATCACGTGGTGGTGGGCATTGTATGGGTGTATGTTACATTACATTCGCTACTAGGAGTGAGAAAAATATCACGGGGTGGTGTGAATCATAGGGTCTGAATTAGTATAGGCAGTGAATGGCAATGTAGGATGGAGAAAAGCACAGCGGGGTGGTCAGCATGGGGAAGTCAGGGAACATGCAGTGGCAATGTAACATAGGTTTCTGAAAAACATCGCGGGGTGGTGCGCATTGTATGGGTGTGTGTTACATTACATTCACTAGTGGGAGTGAGAAAAACATCACGGGGTGTTGCGCATTGTATGGGTGTGTGTTACATTACATTCACTAGTAGGAGTGAGAAAAACATCACGCGGTGGTGCGCATTGTATGGGTGTGTGTTACATTACATTCACTAGTAGGAGTGAGAAAAACATCACGGGCTGGTGCGCATTGTATGGGTGTGTGTTACATTAGATTCACTAGTAGGAGATAGAAAAACATCACGGGGTGGTGCGCATTGTATGGGTGTGTGTTACATTACTTTCACTAGTAGGAGTGAGAAAAACATCACGGGGTGGTGCGCATTGTATGGGTGTGTGTTACATTACATTCACTAGTAGGAGTGAGAAAAATATCACGGGGTGGTGCACATTGTATGGGTGTGTGTTACATTACATTCACTAGTAGGAGTGAGAAACACATCACGGGGTGGTGCGCATTGTATGGGTGTGTGTTACATTACATTCACTACTAGGAGTGAGAAAAACATCGCGGGGTGGTGCGCATTGTATGGGTGTGTGTTACATTAAAGTCACTAGTAGGAGTGAGAAAAACATCACGGCGTGGTGTGAATCGGAGAGTCTGAATTAAGATAGGCAGTGAGTGGCATTGTAGGATGGAGAAAAGCACCGCGAGGTGGTCAGCATGGGGAGGTCAGGGAACATGCATGGCAATGTAGGATATGTTTCTGAAAAACATCACCGGGTGGTGCGCATTGTATGGGTGTGTGTTACATTACATTCACTAGTAGGAGTGAGAAAAACATCACGGGGTGGTGCGCATTGTATGGGTGTGTGTTATATTACATTCACTAGTAGGAGTGAGAAACACATCACGGTGTGGTGCGCATTGTATGGGTGTGTGTGACATTACATTCACTAGTAGCAGTGAGAAAAACATCACGGGGTGGTGGGCATTGTATGGGTGTGTGTTAAATTACATTCACTACTAGGAGTGAGAAAAACATCACGGGGTGGTGTGAATCGGAGGGTCTGAATTAAGATAGGCAGTGAGTGGCATTGTAGGATGGAGAAAAGCACCGCGGGGTGGTCAGCATGGGGAGGTCAGGGAACATGAAGTGGCAATGTAGGATAGGTTTCTGAAAAACATCACCGGGTGGTGCGCATTGTATGGGTGTGTGTTACATTACATTCACTAGTAGGAGTGAGAAAAACATCACGGGGTGGTGCGCATTGTATGGGTGTGTGTTACATTACATTCACTACTAGGAGTGAGAAAAACATCACGGGGTGGTGCGCATCGTACGGGTGTGTGTTACATTACATTCACTAGTAGGAGTGAGAAAAACATCACGGGGTGGTGCGCATTGTATGGGTGTGTGTTACATTACATTCACTAGTAGGAGTGAGAAAAACATCACGGGGTGGTGCGCATTGTATGGCTGTGTGTTACATTAGATTCACTAGTAGGAGTGAGAAAAACATCACGGGGTGGTGCGCATTGTATGGGTGTGTGTTACATTACATTCACTAGTAGGAGTGAGAAAAACATCACGGGGTGGTGCGCATTGTATGGCTGTGTGTTACATTACATTCACTAGTAGGAGTGAGAAAAGCATCACGGGGCGGTGCGCATTGCATGGGTGTATGTTACATTACATTCACTAGTAGGAGTGAGAAAAACATCACGGGGCGGTGCGCATTGTATGGGTGTGTGTTACCTTACATTCACTACTAGGAGTGAGAAAAACATCACGGGGTGGTGCGCATTCTATGGGTGTGCGTTACATTACATTCCCTAGTAGCAGTGAGAAAAACATCACGGGGTGGTGCGCAATGTATGGGTGTTTGTTACATTACATTCACTAGTAGGAGTGAGAAAAACATCACGGGGTGGTGCGCATTGTATGGGTGTGTGTTACATTACATTCACTAGTAGGAGTGAGAAAAACATCACGGGGTGGTGCGCATTGTATGGGTGTGTGTTACATTACATTCACTAGTAGGAGTGAGAAAAACATCACGGGTTGGTGCGCATTGTATGGGTGGGTGTTACATTAGATTCACTAGTAGGAGTGAGAAAAACATCACGGGGTGGTGCGCATTGTATGGGTGTGTGTTACATTACATTCACTAGTAGGACTGAGAAAAACATCACGGGGTGGTGCGCATTGTATGGGTGTGTGTTACATTACATTCACTAGTAGGAGTGAGAAAACATCACGGGGTGGTGCGCATGGTATGGGTGTGTGTTACATTTCATTCACTACTAGGAGTGAGAAAAACATCACGGGGTGGTGTGAATCGGAGGGTCTGAATTAGGATAGGCAGTGAGTGGCAATGTATGATGGAGAAAAGCACCGCGAGTTGGTCAGCATGGGGAGGTCAGGGAACATGCAGTGGCAATGTAGGATAGGTTTCTGAAAAACATCGCGGGGTGGTGCGCATTGTATGGGTGTGTGTTACATTACATTCACTAGTAGGAGTGAGAAAAACATCACGGGGTGGTGCGCATTGTATGGGTGTGTGTTACATTACATTCACTAGTAGGAGTGAGAAAAACATCACGGGGTGGTGTGCATTGTATGGGTGTGTGTTACATTACATTTACTAGTAGGGGTGAGAAAAACATCACGCGGTGGTGCGCATTGTATGGGTGTGTGTTACATTAGATTCACTAGTAGGAGTGAGAAAAACATCACGGGGTGATGCGCATTGTATGGGTGTGTGTTACATTAGATTCACTAGTAGGAGTGAGAAAAACATCACGGGGTGTTGCGCATTGTATGGGTGTGTGTAACATTACATTCACTAGTAGGAGTGAGAAAAATATCACGGGGCGGTGCTCATTGTATGGGTGTGTGTTACATTACATTCACTAGTAGGAGTGAGAAAAACATCACGGGGTGGTGCGCATTGTATGGGTGTGTGTTACATTACTTTCACTAGTAGGAGTGAGAAAAACATCACGGGGTGGTGCGCATTGTATGGGTGTGTGTTACATTACATTCACTAGTAGGAGTGAGAAAAACATCACGGGGTGGTGCGCATTGTATGGGTGTGTGTTACATTACATTCACTTGTAGGAGTGAGAAAAACATCACGGGGTGGTGTGCATTGTATGGGTGTGTGTTACATTACATTCACTAGTAGCAGTGAGAAAAACATCACGGGGTGGTGCGCATTGTATGGGTGTGTGTTACATTACATTCACTAGTAGCAGTGAGAAAAACATCACGGGGTGGTGCGCATTGTATGGCTGTGTGTTACATTACATTCACTAGTAGGAGTGAGAAAAACATCACGGGGTCGTGCGCATTGTAAGGGTGTGTGTTACATTACATTCACAACTAGGAGTGAGAAAAACTTCACGGGGTGGTGTGAATCGGAGGGTCTGAATTAGGATAGGCAGTGAGTGGCAATGTAGGATGGAGAAAAGCTCTGTGGGATGGTCAGCATGGGGAGGTCAGGGAACATGCAGTGGCAATGTAGGATAGGTTTTTGAAAAATATCACGGGGTGGTGCGCATTGTATGGGTGTGTGTTACATTACATTCACTAGTAGGAGGGAGAAAAACATCACGGGGTGGTGCGCATTGTATGGGTGTGTGTTACATTACATTCACTAGTAGGAGTGAGAAAAACATCATGGGGTGGTGCGCATTGTATGGGTGTGTGTTACATTACATTCACTAGTAGGAGTGAGAAAAACATCATGGGGTGGTGCGCATTGTATTGGTGTGTGTTACGTTACATTCACTAGTAGGAGTGAGAAAAACATCACGGGGTGGTGCGCATTGTATAGGTGTGTGTTACATTACATTCACTAGTAGGAGTGAGAAAAATATCACGGGGTGGTGCGCATTGTATGGGTGTGTGTTACATTAGATTCACTAGTGTGAGTGAGAAAAACATCACGGGGTGGTGCGCATTGTGTGTGTGTGTGTTACATTACATTCACTAGTAGGAGTGAGAAAGACATCACGGGGTGGTGCGCATTGTATGGGTGTGTGTTACATTACATTCACTAGTAGGAGTGTGAAAAAAACATCACGGGGTGGTGCGCATTGTATGGGTGTGTGTTACATTACATTCACTAGTAGGAGTGAGAAAAACATCACGGGGTGGTGCGCATTGTATGGGTGTGTGTTACATTACATTCACTAGTAGGAGGGAGAAAAACATCACGGGGTGGTGCGCATTGTATGGGTGTATTACATTACATTCACTAGTAGGAGTGAGAAAAACATCACGGGGTAGTGCGCATTGTATGGGTGTGTGTTACATTACATTCACTAGTAGGAGTGAGAAAAACATCACGGGGTGGTGCGCATTGTATGGGTGTGTGTTACATTACATTCACTAGTAGGAGTGAGAAAAACATCACGGGGTCTTGCGCATTGTATGGGTGTGTGTTACATTACATTCACTGGTAGGAGTGACAAAAACATCACGGAGTGGTGCCCATTGTATGGGTTTGTGTTACATTACATTCACTAGTAGGAGTGAGAAAAACATCACGGGGTGGTGCGCATTGTATGGGTGTGTGTTACATTACATTCACTAATAGGAGTGATAAATACATCACGGGGAGGTGCGCATTGTATGGGTGTGTGTGACACTACATTCACTGGTAGGAGTGAGAAAAACATCACGGGGTGGTGCCCATTGTATGGGTGTGTGTTACATTACATTCACTAGTAGGAGTGAGAAAAACATCACGTGGTGGTGGGCATTGTATGGGTGTATGTTACATTACATTCGCTACTAGGAGTGAGAAAAATATCACGGGGTGGTGTGAATCATAGGGTCTGAATTAGTATAGGCAGTGAATGGCAATGTAGGATGGAGAAAAGCACAGCGGGGTGGTCAGCATGGGGAAGTCAGGGAACATGCAGTGGCAATGTAACATAGGTTTCTGAAAAACATCGCGGGGTGGTGCGCATTGTATGGGTGTGTGTTACATTACATTCACTAGTGGGAGTGAGAAAAACATCACGGGGTGTTGCGCATTGTATGGGTGTGTGTTACATTACATTCACTAGTAGGAGTGAGAAAAACATCACGCGGTGGTGCGCATTGTATGGGTGTGTGTTACATTACATTCACTAGTAGGAGTGAGAAAAACATCACGGGCTGGTGCGCATTGTATGGGTGTGTGTTACATTAGATTCACTAGTAGGAGATAGAAAAACATCACGGGGTGGTGCGCATTGTATGGGTGTGTGTTACATTACTTTCACTAGTAGGAGTGAGAAAAACATCACGGGGTGGTGCGCATTGTATGGGTGTGTGTTACATTACATTCACTAGTAGGAGTGAGAAAAATATCACGGGGTGGTGCACATTGTATGGGTGTGTGTTACATTACATTCACTAGTAGGAGTGAGAAACACATCACGGGGGTGTGCGCATTGTATGGGTGTGTGTTACATTACATTCATTACTAGGAGTGAGAAAAACATCGCGGGGTGGTGCGCATTGTATGGGTGTGTGTTACATTAAAGTCACTAGTAGGAGTGAGAAAAACATCACGGCGTGGTGTGAATCGGAGAGTCTGAATTAAGATAGGCAGTGAGTGGCATTGTAGGATGGAGAAAAGCACCGCGAGGTGGTCAGCATGGGGAGGTCAGGGAACATGCATGGCAATGTAGGATATGTTTCTGAAAAACATCACCGGGTGGTGCGCATTGTATGGGTGTGTGTTACATTACATTCACTAGTAGGAGTGAGAAAAACATCACGGGGTGGTGCGCATTGTATGGGTGTGTGTTATATTACATTCACTAGTAGGAGTGAGAAACACATCACGGTGTGGTGCGCATTGTATGGGTGTGTGTGACATTACATTCACTAGTAGCAGTGAGAAAAACATCACGGGGTGGTGGGCATTGTATGGGTGTGTGTTACATTACATTCACTACTAGGAGTGAGAAAAACATCACGGGGTGGTGTGAATCGGAGGGTCTGAATTAAGATAGGCAGTGAGTGGCATTGTAGGATGGAGAAAAGCACCGCGGGGTGGTCAGCATGGGGAGGTCAGGGAACATGAAGTGGCAATGTAGGATAGGTTTCTGAAAAACATCACCGGGTGGTGCGCATTGTATGGGTGTGTGTTACATTACATTCACTAGTAGGAGTGAGAAAAACATCACGGGGTGGTGCGCATTGTATGGGTGTGTGTTACATTACATTCACTACTAGGAGTGAGAAAAACATCACGGGGTGGTGCGCATCGTACGGGTGTGTGTTACATTACATTCACTAGTAGGAGTGAGAAAAACATCACGGGGTGGTGCGCATTGTATGGGTGTGTGTTACATTACATTCACTAGTAGGAGTGAGAAAAACATCACGGGGTGGTGCGCATTGTATGGCTGTGTGTTACATTAGATTCACTAGTAGGAGTGAGAAAAACATCACGGGGTGGTGCGCATTGTATGGGTGTGTGTTACATTACATTCACTAGTAGGAGTGAGAAAAACATCACGGGGTGGTGCGCATTGTATGGCTGTGTGTTACATTACATTCACTAGTAGGAGTGAGAAAAGCATCACGGGGCGGTGCGCATTGCATGGGTGTATGTTACATTACATTCACTAGTAGGAGTGAGAAAAACATCACGGGGCGGTGCGCATTGTATGGGTGTGTGTTACCTTACATTCACTACTAGGAGTGAGAAAAACATCACGGGGTGGTGCGCATTCTATGGGTGTGCGTTACATTACATTCCCTAGTAGCAGTGAGAAAAACATCACGGGGTGGTGCGCAATGTATGGGTGTTTGTTACATTACATTCACTAGTAGGAGTGAGAAAAACATCACGGGGTGGTGCGCATTGTATGGGTGTGTGTTACATTACATTCACTAGTAGGAGTGAGAAAAACATCACGGGGTGGTGCGCATTGTATGGGTGTGTGTTACATTACATTCACTAGTAGGAGTGAGAAAAACATCACGGGTTGGTGCGCATTGTATGGGTGGGTGTTACATTAGATTCACTAGTAGGAGTGAGAAAAACATCACGGGGTGGTGCGCATTGTATGGGTGTGTGTTACATTACATTCACTAGTAGGACTGAGAAAAACATCACGGGGTGGTGCGCATTGTATGGGTGTGTGTTACATTACATTCACTAGTAGGAGTGAGAAAACATCACGGGGTGGTGCGCATGGTATGGGTGTGTGTTACATTTCATTCACTACTAGGAGTGAGAAAAACATCACGGGGTGGTGTGAATCGGAGGGTCTGAATTAGGATAGGCAGTGAGTGGCAATGTATGATGGAGAAAAGCACCGCGAGTTGGTCAGCATGGGGAGGTCAGGGAACATGCAGTGGCAATGTAGGATAGGTTTCTGAAAAACATCGCGGGCTGGTGCGCATTGTATGGGTGTGTGTTACATTACATTCACTAGTAGGAGTGAGAAAAACATCACGGGGTGGTGCGCATTGTATGGGTGTGTGTTACATTACATTCACTAGTAGGAGTGAGAAAAACATCACGGGGTGGTGTGCATTGTATGGGTGTGTGTTACATTACATTTACTAGTAGGGGTGAGAAAAACATCACGCGGTGGTGCGCATTGTATGGGTGTGTGTTACATTAGATTCACTAGTAGGAGTGAGAAAAACATCACGGGGTGATGCGCATTGTATGGGTGTGTGTTACATTAGATTCACTAGTAGGAGTGAGAAAAACATCACGGGGTGTTGCGCATTGTATGGGTGTGTGTAACATTACATTCACTAGTAGGAGTGAGAAAAATATCACGGGGCGGTGCTCATTGTATGGGTGTGTGTTACATTACATTCACTAGTAGGAGTGAGAAAAACATCACGGGGTGGTGCGCATTGTATGGGTGTGTGTTACATTACTTTCACTAGTAGGAGTGAGAAAAACATCACGGGGTGGTGCGCATTGTATGGGTGTGTGTTACATTACATTCACTAGTAGGAGTGAGAAAAACATCACGGGGTGGTGCGCATTGTATGGGTGTGTGTTACATTACATTCACTTGTAGGAGTGAGAAAAACATCACGGGGTGGTGTGCATTGTATGGGTGTGTGTTACATTACATTCACTAGTAGCAGTGAGAAAAACATCACGGGGTGGTGCGCATTGTATGGGTGTGTGTTACATTACATTCACTAGTAGCAGTGAGAAAAACATCACGGGGTGGTGCGCATTGTATGGCTGTGTGTTACATTACATTCACTAGTAGGAGTGAGAAAAACATCACGGGGTCGTGCGCATTGTAAGGGTGTGTGTTACATTACATTCACAACTAGGAGTGAGAAAAACTTCACGGGGTGGTGTGAATCGGAGGGTCTGAATTAGGATAGGCAGTGAGTGGCAATGTAGGATGGAGAAAAGCTCTGTGGGATGGTCAGCATGGGGAGGTCAGGGAACATGCAGTGGCAATGTAGGATAGGTTTTTGAAAAATATCACGGGGTGGTGCGCATTGTATGGGTGTGTGTTACATTACATTCACTAGTAGGAGGGAGAAAAACATCACGGGGTGGTGCGCATTGTATGGGTGTGTGTTACATTACATTCACTAGTAGGAGTGAGAAAAACATCATGGGGTGGTGCGCATTGTATGGGTGTGTGTTACATTACATTCACTAGTAGGAGTGAGAAAAACATCATGGGGTGGTGCGCATTGTATTGGTGTGTGTTACGTTACATTCACTAGTAGGAGTGAGAAAAACATCACGGGGTGGTGCGCATTGTATAGGTGTGTGTTACATTACATTCACTAGTAGGAGTGAGAAAAATATCACGGGGTGGTGCGCATTGTATGGGTGTGTGTTACATTAGATTCACTAGTGTGAGTGAGAAAAACATCACGGGGTGGTGCGCATTGTGTGTGTGTGTGTTACATTACATTCACTAGTAGGAGTGAGAAAGACATCACGGGGTGGTGCGCATTGTATGGGTGTGTGTTACATTACATTCACTAGTAGGAGTGTGAAAAAAACATCACGGGGTGGTGCGCATTGTATGGGTGTGTGTTACATTACATTCACTAGTAGGAGTGAGAAAAACATCACGGGGTGGTGTGCATTGTATGGGTGTGTGTTACATTACATTCACTAGTAGGAGTGAGAAAAGCATCACGGGGCGGTGCGCATTGCATGGGTGTATGTTACATTACATTCACTAGTAGGAGTGAGAAAAACATCACGGGGTGGTGCGCATTGTATGGGTGTGTGTTACCTTACATTCACTAGTAGGAGTGAGAAAAACATCACGGGGCGGTGCGCATTGTATGGGTGTGTGTTACCTTACATTCACTACTAGGAGTGAGAAAAACATCACGGGGTGGTGCGCATTCTATGGGTGTGCGTTACATTACATTCCCGAGTAGCAGTGAGAAAAACATCACGGGGTGGTGCGCATTGTATGGGTGTGTGTTACATTACATTCACTAGTAGGAGTGAGAAAAACATCACGGGGTGGTGCGCATTGTATGGGTGTGTGTTACATTACATTCACTACTAGGAGTGAGAAAAACATCACTGGGTTGTGCGCATTGTATGGGTGTGTGTTACATTACATTCACTAGTAGGAATGAGAAAAACATCACGGTGTGGTGCGCATTTTATGGGTGTGTGTTACATTACATTCACTAGTAGGAGTGAGAAAAATATCACGGGGTGGTGCGCATTGTATGGGTGTGTGTTACATTACATTCACAAGTAGGAGTGAGAAAAACACCACGGGGTGGTGCGCATTGTATGGGTGTGTGTTACATTACATTCACTAGTAGGAGTGAGAAAAACATCACGGGGTGGTGCGCATTGTATGTGTGTGTGTTACATTACATTCACTAGTAGGAGTGAGAAAAATATCACGGGGTGGTGCGCATTGTATGGGTGTGTGTTACATTACATTCACTAGTAGGAGTGAGAAAAACATCGCGGGGTGGTGCGCATTGTATGGGTGTGTGTTACATTACAATCACTATTAGGAGTGAGAAAAACATCACGGGGTTGTGTGAATCGGAGGGTCTGAATTAGGATAGGCAGTGAGTGGCAATGTAGGATGGAGAAAAGCCCTGTGGTGTGGTCAGCATGGGGAGGTCAGGGAACATGCAGTGGCAATGTAGGATAGGTTTCTGAATAACATCACGGGGTGGAGCGCATTGTATGGGTGTGTGTTACATTACATTCACTAGTAGGAGTGAGAAAAACATCAAGGGGCGGTGCGCATTTTATGGGTGTGTGTTACATTACATTCACTAGTAGGAGTGAGAAAATCATCACGGGGTGGTGCGCATTTTATGGGTGTGTGTTACATTACATTCACTAGTAGGAGTGAGAAAATCATCACGGGGTGGTGCGTATTGTATGGGTGTGTGTTACATTACATTCACTAGTAGGAGTGAGAAAAACATCACGGGGTGGTGCGCATTGTATGGGTGTGTGTTACATTAGATTCACTAGTAGGAGTGAGAAAAACATCACGGGGTGGTGCGCATTGTGTGGGTGTGTGTTACATTACATTCACTAGTAGGAGTGAGAAAGACATCACGGGGTGGTGCGCATTGTATGGGTGTGTGTTACATTACATTCACTAGTAGGGGTGTGAAAAACATCACGGGGTGGTGCGCATTGTATGGGTGTGTGTTACATTACATTCACTAGTACGAGTGAGAAAAACATCACGGGGCGATGCGCATTGTATGGGTGTGTGTTACATTACATTCACTAGTAGGAGTGAGAAAAACATCACGGGGCGGTGCGCATTGCATGGGTGTATGTTACATTACATTCACTAGTAGGAGTGAGAAAAACATCAAGGGGCGGTGCGCATTGTATGGGTGTGTGTTACCTTACATTCACTACTAGGAGTGAGAAAAACATCACGGGGTGGTGCGCATTCTATGGGTGTGCGTTACATTACATTCCCTAGTAGCAGTGAGAAAAACATCACGGGGTGGTGCGCATTGTATGGGTGTGTGTTACATTACATTCAATAGTAGGAGTGAGAAAAACATCACGGGGTTGTGCGCATTGTATGGGTGTGTGTTACATTACATTCACTAGTAGGAGTGAGAAAAACATCACGGGGTTGTGCGCATTGTATGTGTGTGTGTTACATTACATTCACTAGTAGGAGTGAGAAAAATATCACGGGGTGGTGCGCATTGTATGGGTGTGTGTTACATTACATTCTCTAGTAGGAGTGAGAAAAACATCATGGTGTGGTGCACATTGTATGGGTGTGTGTTACATTACATTCACTAGTAGGAGTGAGAAAAACATCGCGGGGTGGTGCGCATTGTATGGGTGTGTGTTACATTACATTCACTAGTAGGAGTGAGAAAAACATCACGGCGTTGTGTGAATCGGAGGGTCTGAATTAGGATAGGCAGTGAGTGGCAATGTAGGATGGAGAAAAGCCCTGTGGGGTGGTCAGCATGGGGAGGTCAGGGAACATGCAGTGGCAATGTAGGATAGGTTTCTGAATAACATCACGGGGTGGAGCGCATTGTATGGGAGTGTGTTACATTACATTCACTAGTAGGAGGGAGAAAAACATCACGGGGTGGTGCGCATTGTATGGGTGTGTGTTACATTACATTCACTAGTAGGAGTGAGAAAAACATCACGGGGTGGTGCGCATTGTATGGGTGTGTGTTACATTACATTCACTAGTAGGAGTGAGAAAAACATCACGGGGTGGTGCGCATTGTATGGGTGTGTGTTACATTACATTCACTAGTAGGAGTGAGAAAAACATCACGGGTTGGTGCGCATTGTATGGGTGTGTGTTACATTAGATTCACTAGTAGGATTGAGAAAAACATCACGGGGTGGTGCGCATTCTATGGGTGTGTGTTACATTACATTCACTAGTAGGAGTGAGAAAAACATCACGGGGTGGTGCGCATTGTATGGGTGTGTGTTACATTACATTCACTAGTAGGAGTGAGAAAAACCTCACGGGGTGGTGCGCATGGTATGGGTGTGTGTTACATTACATTCACTACTAGGAGTGAGAAAAACATAACGGGGTGGTGTGAATCGGAGGGTCTGAATTAGGATAGGCAGTGAGTGGCAATGTATGATGGAGAAAAGCACCGCGAGTTGGTCAGCATGGGGAGGTCAGGGAACATGCAGTGGCAATGTAGGATAGGTTTCTGAAAAACATCGCGGGGTGGTGCGCATTGTATGGGTGTGTGTTACATTACATTCACTAGTAGGAGTGAGAAAAACATCACGGGGTGGTGCGCATTGTATGGGTGTGTGTTACATTACATTCACTAGTAGGAGTGAGAAAAACATCACGGGGTGGTGTGCATTGTATGGGTGTGTGTTACATTACATTTACTAGTAGGGGTGAGAAAAACATCACGGGGTGGTGCGCATTGTATGGGTGTGTGTTACATTAGATTCACTAGTAGGAGTGAGAAAAACATCACGGGGTGGTGCGCATTGTAGGGGTGTGTGTTACATTAGATTCACTAGTAGGAGTGAGAAAAACATCACGGGGCGTTGCGCATTGTATGGGTGTGTGTTACATTACATTCACTAGTAGGAGTGAGAAAAACATAACGGGGCGGTGCTCATTGTATGGGTGTGTGTTACATTACATTCATTAGTAGGAGTGAGAAAAACATCACGGGGTGGTGCGCATTGTATGGGTGTGTGTTACATTACATTCACTAGTAGGAGTGAGAAAAACATCACGGGGTGGTGCGCATTGTATGGGTGTGTGTTACATTACATTCACTAGTAGGAGTGAGAAAAACATCACGGGGTGGTGCGCATTGTATGGGTGTGTGTTACATTACATTCACTAGTAGGAGTGAGAAAAACATCACGGGGTTGTGCGCATTGTATGGGTGTGTGTTACATTACATTCACTAGTAGCAGTGAGAAAAACATCACGGGGTGGTGCGCATTGTATGGGTGTGTGTTACATTAGATTCACTAGTAGGAGTGAGAAAAACATCACGGGGTGGTGCGCATTGTATGGGTGTGTGTTACATTACATTCACTAGTAGGAGTGAGAAAAACATCACGGTATGGTGTGAATCGGAGGGTCTGAATTAGGATAGGCAGTGAGTGGCAATGTAGGATGGAGAAAAGCACAGCGGGGTGGTCAGCATGGGGAGGTCAGGGAACATGCAGTGGCAATGTAGGATAGGTTTCTGAAAAACATCACGGCGTAGTGCGCATTGTATGGGTGTGTGTTACATTACATTCACTAGTAGGAGGGAGAAAAACATCACGGGGTGGTGCGCATTGTATGGGTGTCTGTTACATTACATTCACTAGTAGGAGTGAGAAAAACATCACGGGGTGGTGCGCATTGTATGGGTGTGTGTTACATTACATTCACTGGTAGGAGTGAGAAAAACATCACGGAGTGGTGCCCATTGTATGGGTTTGTGTTACATTACATTCACTAGTAGAAGTGAGAAAAACATCACGGGCTGGTGCGCATTGTATGGGTGTGTGTTACATTACATTCACTAATACGAGTGATAAATACATCACGGGTTGGTGCGCATTGTATCGGTGTGTGTTACATTACATTCACTGGTAGGAGTGAGAAAAACATCACGGGGTGGTGCGCATTGTATGGGTGTGTGTTACATTACATTCACTAGTAGGAGTGAGAAAAACATCACGTGGTGGTGCGCATTGTATGGGTGTATGTTACATTACATTCGCTACTAGGAGTGAGAAAAATATCACGGGGTGGTGTGAATCAGAGGGTCTGAATTAGGATAGGCAGTGAATGGCAATGTAGGATGGAGAAAAGCACAGCGGGGTGGTCAGCATGGGGAAGTCAGGGAACATGCAGTGGCAATGTAACATAGGTTTCTGAAAAACATCGCGGGGTGGTGCGCATTGTATGGGTGTGTGTTACATTACATTCACTAGTAGGAGTGAGAAAAACATCACGGGGTGTTGCGCATTGTATGGGTGTGTGTTACATTACATTCACTAGTAGGAGTGAGAAAAACATCGCGGGGTGGTGCGCATTGTATGGGTGTGTGTTACATTAAAGTCACTAGTAGGAGTGAGAAAAACATCACGGGGTGGTGTGAATCGGAGGGTCTGAATTAGGATAGGCAGTGAGTGGCAATGTAGGATGGAGAAAAGCACCGCGAGGTGGTCAGCATGGGGAGGTCAGGGAACATGCATGGCAATGTAGGATATGTTTCTGAAAAACATCGCGGGGTGGTGCGCATTGTATGGGTGTGTGTTACATTACATTCACTAGTAGGAGTGAGAAAAACATCACGGGGTGGTGCGCATTGTATGGGTGTGTGTTACATTACATTCACTAGTAGGATTGAGAAAAACATCACGGGGTGGTGTGAATCGGAGGGTCTGAATTAGAATAGGCAGTGAGTGCCAATGTAGGATGGAGAAAAGCACCGCAGGGTGGTCAGCATGGGGAGGTCAGGGAACATGCAGTTTCAATGTACGATAGGTTTCTGAAAAACATCGCGGGGTGGTGTGCATTGTATGGGTGTGTGTTACATTATATTCAATAGTAGGAGTGAGAAAAACATCACGGGTTGGTGCGCATTGTATGGGTGTGTGTTACATTACATTCACTAGTAGGAGTGAGAAAAACATCACGGGCTGGTGCGCATTGTATGGGTGTGTGTTACATTACATTCACGAGTAGGAGTGAGAAAAACATCACGGGGTGGTGCGCATTGTATGGGTGTGTGTTACATTACATTCACTAGTAGGAGTGAGAAAAACATCACGGCGTTGTGTGAATCGGAGGGTCTGAATTAGGATAGGCAGTGAGTGGCAATGTAGGATGGAGAAAAGCCCTGTGGGGTGGTCAGCATGGGGAGGTCAGGGAACATGCAGTGGCAATGTAGGATAGGTTTCTGAATAACATCACGGGGTGGAGCGCATTGTATGGGTGTGTGTTACATTACATTCACTAGTAGGAGGGAGAAAAACATCACGGGGTGGTGCGCATTGTATGGGTGTGTGTTACATTACATTCACTAGTAGGAGTGAGAAAAACATCACGGGGTGGTGCGCATTGTATGGGTGTGTGTTACATTACATTCACTAGTAGGAGTGAGAAAAACATCACGGGGTGGTGCGCATGGTATGGGTGTGTGTTACATTACATTCACTACTAGGAGTGAGAAAAACATAACGGGGTGGTGTGAATCGGAGGGTCTGAATTAGGATAGGCAGTGAGTGGCAATGTATGATGGAGAAAAGCACCACGAGTTGGTCAGCATGGGGAGGTCAGGGAACATTCAGTGGCAATGTAGGATAGGTTTCTGAAAAACATCGCGGGGTGGTGCGCATTGTATGGGTGTGTGTTACATTACATTCACTAGTAGGAGTGAGAAAAACATCACGGGGTGGTGCGCATTGTATGGGTGTGTGTTACATTACATTCACTAGTAGGAGTGAGAAAAACATCACGGGGTGGTGTGCATGGTATGGGTGTGTGTTACATTACATTTACTAGTAGGGGTGAGAAAAACATCACGGGGTGGTGCGCATTGTATGGGTGTGTGTTACATTAGATTCACTAGTAGGAGTGAGAAAAACATCACGGGGTGGTGAGCATTGTAGGGGTGTGTGTTACATTAGATTCACTAGTAGGAGTGAGAAAAACATCACGGGGCGTTTCGCATTGTATGGGTGTGTGTTACATTACATTCACTAGTAGGAGTGAGAAAAACATAACGGGGCGGTGCTCATTGTATGGGTGTGTGTTACATTACATTCATTAGTAGGAGTGAGAAAAACATCACGGGGTGGTGCGCATTGTATGGGTGTGTGTTACATTACATTCACTAGTAGGAGTGAGAAAAACATCACGGGGTGGTGCGCATTGTATGGGTGTGTGTTACATTACATTCACTAGTAGGAGTGAGAAAAACATCACGGGGTGGTGCGCATTGTATGGGTGTGTGTTACATTACATTCACTAGTAGGAGTGAGAAAAACATCACGGGGTTGTGCGCATTGTATGGGTGTGTGTTACATTACATTCACTAGTAGCAGTGAGAAAAACATCACGGGGTGGTGCGCATTGTATGGGTGTGTGTTACATTAGATTCACTAGTAGGAGTGAGAAAAACATCACGGGGTGGTGCGCATTGTATGGGTGTGTGTTACATTACATTCACTAGTAGGAGTGAGAAAAACATCACGGTATGGTGTGAATCGGAGGGTCTGAATTAGGATAGGCAGTGAGTGGCAATGTAGGATGGAGAAAAGCACAGCGGGGTGGTCAGCATGGGGAGGTCAGGGAACATGCAGTGGCAATGTAGGATAGGTTTCTGAAAAACATCACGGCGTAGTGCGCATTGTATGGGTGTGTGTTACATTACATTCACTAGTAGGAGGGAGAAAAACATCACGGGGTGGTGCGCATTGTATGGGTGTCTGTTACATTACATTCACTAGTAGGAGTGAGAAAAACATCACGGGGTGGTGCGCATTGTATGGGTGTGTGTTACATTACATTCACTGGTAGGAGTGAGAAAAACATCACGGAGTGGTGCCCATTGTATGGGTTTGTGTTACATTACATTCACTAGTAGAAGTGAGAAAAACATCACGGGGTGGTGCGCATTGTATGGGTGTGTGTTACATTACATTCACTAGTAGGATTGAGAAAAACATCACGGGGTGGTGCGCATTGTATGGATGTGTGTTACATTACATACACTACTAGGAGTGAGAAAAACATCACGGGGTGGTGCGCATTGTATGGGTGTGTGTTACATTACATTCAGTAGTAGGAGTGAGAAAAACATCACGGTTTGGTGCGCATTGTATGGGTGTGTGTTACATTACATTCACTACTAGGAGTGAGAAAAACATCACGGGGTGGTGCGCATTGTATGGGTGTGTGTTACATTACATTAATTAGTAGGAGTGAGAAAAACATCACGGGGTGGTGCGCATTGTATGGGTGTGTGTTACATTATATTCACTACTAGCAGTGAGAAAAACATCACGGGGTGGTGCGCATTGTATGGGTGTGTGTTACATTACATTCACTAGAAGGAGTGACAAAAACATCACGGGGTGGTGCGCATTGTATGGGTGTGTGTTACATTACATTCACTAGTAGCAGTGAGAAAAACATCACGGGGTGGTGCGCATTGTATGGGTGTGTGTTACATTACATTCACTAGTAGGAGTGAGAAAAACATCACGGGGTGGTGCGCATTGTATGGGTGTGTGTTACATTACATTCACTAGTAGGAGTGAGAAAAACATCACGTGGTGGTGCGCATTTTATGGGTGTGTGTTACATTACTTTCACTAGTAGGAGTGAGAAAAACATCACGGGGTGGTGCGCATTGTATGGGTGTGTGTTACATTACATACACTAGTAGGAGTGAGAAAAACATCACGGGGTGGTGCGCATTCTATGGGTGTGCGTTACATTACATTCCCTAGTAGCAGTGAGAAAAACATCACGGGGTGGTGCGCATTGTATGGGTGTGTGTTACATTACATTCAATAGTAGGAGTGAGAAAAACATCACGGGGTTGTGCGCATTGTATGGGTGTGTGTTACATTACATTCACTAGTAGGAGTGAGAAAAACATCACGGGGTTGTGCGCATTGTATGTGTGTGTGTTACATTACATTCACTAGTAGGAGTGAGAAAAATATCACGGGGTGGTGCGCATTGTATGGGTGTGTGTTACATTACATTCTCTAGTAGGAGTGAGAAAAACATCATGGTGTGGTGCACATTGTATGGGTGTGTGTTACATTACATTCACTAGTAGGAGTGAGAAAAACATCGCGCGGTGGTGCGCATTGTATGGGTGTGTGTTACATTACATTCACTAGTAGGAGTGAGAAAAACATCACGGCGTTGTGTGAATCGGAGGGTCTGAATTAGGATAGGCAGTGAGTGGCAATGTAGGATGGAGAAAAGCCCTGTGGGGTGGTCAGCATGGGGAGGTCAGGGAACATGCAGTGGCAATGTAGGATAGGTTTCTGAATAACATCACGGGGTGGAGCGCATTGTATGGGTGTGTGTTACATTACATTCACTAGTAGGAGGGAGAAAAACATCACGGGGTGGTGCGCATTGTATGGGTGTGTGTTACATTACATTCACTAGTAGGAGTGAGAAAAACATCACGGGGTGGTGCGCATTGTATGGGTGTGTGTTACATTACATTCACTAGTAGGAGTGAGAAAAACATCACGGGGTGGTGCGCATTGTATGGGTGTGTGTTACATTACATTCACTAGTAGGAGTGAGAAAAACATCACGGGTTGGTGCGCATTGTATGGGTGTGTGTTACATTAGATTCACTAGTAGGATTGAGAAAAACATCACGGGGTGGTGCGCATTCTATGGGTGTGTGTTACATTACATTCACTAGTAGGAGTGAGAAAAACATCACGGGGTGGTGCGCATTGTATGGGTGTGTGTTACATTACATTCACTAGTAGGAATGAGAAAAACCTCACGGGGTGGTGCGCATGGTATGGGTGTGTGTTACATTACATTCACTACTAGGAGTGAGAAAAACATAACGGGGTGGTGTGAATCGGAGGGTCTGAATTAGGATAGGCAGTGAGTGGCAATGTATGATGGAGAAAAGCACCGCGAGTTGGTCAGCATGGGGAGGTCAGGGAACATGCAGTGGCAATGTAGGATAGGTTTCTGAAAAACATCGCGGGGTGGTGCGCATTGTATGGGTGTGTGTTACATTACATTCACTAGTAGGAGTGAGAAAAACATCACGGGGTGGTGCGCATTGTATGGGTGTGTGTTACATTACATTCACTAGTAGGAGTGAGAAAAACATCACGGGGTGGTGTGCATTGTATGGGTGTGTGTTACATTACATTTACTAGTAGGGGTGAGAAAAACATCACGGGGTGGTGCGCATTGTATGGGTGTGTGTTACATTAGATTCACTAGTAGGAGTGAGAAAAACATCACGGGGTGGTGCGCATTGTAGGGGTGTGTGTTACATTAGATTCACTAGTAGGAGTGAGAAAAACATCACGGGGCGTTGCGCATTGTATGGGTGTGTGTTACATTACATTCACTAGTAGGAGTGAGAAAAACATAACGGGGCGGTGCTCATTGTATGGGTGTGTGTTACATTACATTCATTAGTAGGAGTGAGAAAAACATCACGGGGTGGTGCGCATTGTATGGGTGTGTGTTACATTACATTCACTAGTAGGAGTGAGAAAAACATCACGGGGTGGTGCGCATTGTATGGGTGTGTGTTACATTACATTCACTAGTAGGAGTGAGAAAAACATCACGGGGTGGTGCGCATTGTATGGGTGTGTGTTACATTACATTCACTAGTAGGAGTGAGAAAAACATCACGGGGTTGTGCGCATTGTATGGGTGTGTGTTACATTACATTCACTAGTAGCAGTGAGAAAAACATCACGGGGTGGTGCGCATTGTATGGGTGTGTGTTACATTAGATTCACTAGTAGGAGTGAGAAAAACATCACGGGGTGGTGCGCATTGTATGGGTGTGTGTTACATTACATTCACTAGTAGGAGTGAGAAAAACATCACGGTATGGTGTGAATCGGAGGGTCTGAATTAGGATAGGCAGTGAGTGGCAATGTAGGATGGAGAAAAGCACAGCGGGGTGGTCAGCATGGGGAGGTCAGGGAACATGCAGTGGCAATGTAGGATAGGTTTCTGAAAAACATCAAGGCGTAGTGCGCATTGTATGGGTGTGTGTTACATTACATTCACTAGTAGGAGGGAGAAAAACATCACGGGGTGGTGCGCATTGTATGGGTGTCTGTTACATTACATTCACTAGTAGGAGTGAGAAAAACATCACGGGGTGGTGCGCATTGTATGGGTGTGTGTTACATTACATTCACTGGTAGGAGTGAGAAAAACATCACGGAGTGGTGCCCATTGTATGGGTTTGTGTTACATTACATTCACTAGTAGAAGTGAGAAAAACATCACGGGCTGGTGCGCATTGTATGGGTGTGTGTTACATTACATTCACTAATACGAGTGATAAATACATCACGGGTTGGTGCGCATTGTATCGGTGTGTGTTACATTACATTCACTGGTAGGAGTGAGAAAAACATCACGGGGTGGTGCGCATTGTATGGGTGTGTGTTACATTACATTCACTAGTAGGAGTGAGAAAAACATCACGTGGTGGTGCGCATTGTATGGGTGTATGTTACATTACATTCGCTACTAGGAGTGAGAAAAATATCACGGGGTGGTGTGAATCAGAGGGTCTGAATTAGGATAGGCAGTGAATGGCAATGTAGGATGGAGAAAAGCACAGCGGGGTGGTCAGCATGGGGAAGTCAGGGAACATGCAGTGGCAATGTAACATAGGTTTCTGAAAAACATCGCGGGGTGGTGCGCATTGTATGGGTGTGTGTTACATTACATTCACTAGTAGGAGTGAGAAAAACATCACGGGGTGTTGCGCATTGTATGGGTGTGTGTTACATTACATTCACTAGTAGGAGTGAGAAAAACATCGCGGGGTGGTGCGCATTGTATGGGTGTGAGTTACATTAAAGTCACTAGTAGGAGTGAGAAAAACATCACGGGGTGGTGTGAATCGGAGGGTCTGAATTAGGATAGGCAGTGAGTGGCAATGTAGGATGGAGAAAAGCACCGCGAGGTGGTCAGCATGGGGAGGTCAGGGAACATGCATGGCAATGTAGGATATGTTTCTGAAAAACATCGCGGGGTGGTGCGCATTGTATGGGTGTGTGTTACATTACATTCACTAGTAGGAGTGAGAAAAACATCACGGGGTGGTGCGCATTGTATGGGTGTGTGTTACATTACATTCACTAGTAGGATTGAGAAAAACATCACGGGGTGGTGTGAATCGGAGGGTCTGAATTAGAATAGGCAGTGAGTGGCAATGTAGGATGGAGAAAAGCACCGCAGGGTGGTCAGCATGGGGAGGTCAGGGAACATGCAGTTTCAATGTACGATAGGTTTCTGAAAAACATCGCGGGGTGGTGTGCATTGTATGGGTGTGTGTTACATTATATTCAATAGTAGGAGTGAGAAAAACATCACGGGTTGGTGCGCATTGTATGGGTGTGTGTTACATTACATTCACTAGTAGGAGTGAGAAAAACATCACGGGCTGGTGCGCATTGTATGGGTGTGTGTTACATTACATTCACGAGTAGGAGTGAGAAAAACATCACGGGGTGGTGCGCATTGTATGGGTGTGTGTTACATTACATTCACTAGTAGGAGTGAGAAAAACATCACGGCGTTGTGTGAATCGGAGGGTCTGAATTAGGATAGGCAGTGAGTGGCAATGTAGGATGGAGAAAAGCCCTGTGGGGTGGTCAGCATGGGGAGGTCAGGGAACATGCAGTGGCAATGTAGGATAGGTTTCTGAATAACATCACGGGGTGGAGCGCATTGTATGGGTGTGTGTTACATTACATTCACTAGTAGGAGGGAGAAAAACATCACGGGGTGGTGCGCATTGTATGGGTGTGTGTTACATTACATTCAATAGTAGGAGTGAGAAAAACATCACGGGGTGGTGCGCATTGTATGGGTGTGTGTTACATTACATTCACTAGTAGGAGTGAGAAAAACATCACGGGGTGGTGCGCATTGTATGGGTGTGTGTTACATTACATTCACTAGTAGGAGTGAGAAAAACATCACGGGTTGGTGCGCATTGTATGGGTGTGTGTTACATTAGATTCACTAGTAGGATTGAGAAAAACATCACGGGGTGGTGCGCATTCTATGGGTGTGTGTTACATTACATTCACTAGTAGGAGTGAGAAAAACATCACGGGGTGGTGCGCATTGTATGGGTGTGTGTTACATTACATTCACTAGTAGGAGTGAGAAAAACATCACGGGGTGGTGCGCATGGTATGGGTGTGTGTTACATTACATTCACTACTAGGAGTGAGAAAAACATAACGGGGTGGTGTGAATCGGAGGGTCTGAATTAGGATAGGCAGTGAGTGGCAATGTATGATGGAGAAAAGCACCGCGAGTTGGTCAGCATGGGGAGGTCAGGGAACATGCAGTGGCAATGTAGGATAGGTTTCTGAAAAACATCGCGGGGTGGTGCGCATTGTATGGGTGTGTGTTACATTACATTCACTAGTAGGAGTGAGAAAAACATCACGGGGTGGTGCGCATTGTATGGGTGTGTGTTACATTACATTCACTAGTAGGAGTGAGAAAAACATCACGGGGTGGTGTGCATTGTATGGGTGTGTGTTACATTACATTTACTAGTAGGGGTGAGAAAAACATCACAGGGTGGTGCGCATTGTATGGGTGTGTGTTACATTAGATTCACTAGTAGGAGTGAGAAAAACATCACGGGGTGGTGCGCATTGTAGGGGTGTGTGTTACATTAGATTCACTAGTAGGAGTGAGAAAAACATCACGGGGCGTTGCGCATTGTATGGGTGTGTGTTACATTACATTCACTAGTAGGAGTGAGAAAAACATAACGGGGCGGTGCTCATTGTATGGGTGTGTGTTACATTACATTCATTAGTAGGAGTGAGAAAAACATCACGGGGTGGTGCGCATTGTATGGGTGTGTGTTACATTACATTCACTAGTAGGAGTGAGAAAAACATCACGGGGTGGTGCGCATTGTATGGGTGTGTGTTACATTACATTCACTAGTAGGAGTGAGAAAAACATCACGGGGTGGTGCGCATTGTATGGGTGTGTGTTACATTACATTCACTAGTAGGAGTGAGAAAAACATCACGGGGTTGTGCGCATTGTATGGGTGTGTGTTACATTACATTCACTAGTAGCAGTGAGAAAAACATCACGGGGTGGTGCGCATTGTATGGGTGTGTGTTACATTAGATTCACTAGTAGGATTGAGAAAAACATCACGGGGTGGTGCGCATTGTATGGGTGTGTGTTACATTACATTCACTAGTAGGAGTGAGAAAAACATCACGGTATGGTGTGAATCGGAGGGTCTGAATTAGGATAGGCAGTGAGTGGCAATGTAGGATGGAGAAAAGCACAGCGGGGTGGTCAGCATGGGGAGGTCAGGGAACATGCAGTGGCAATGTAGGATAGGTTTCTGAAAAACATCACGGCGTAGTGCGCATTGTATGGGTGTGTGTTACATTACATTCACTAGTAGGAGGGAGAAAAACCTCACGGGGTGGTGCGCATTGTATGGGTGTCTGTTACATTACATTCACTAGTAGGAGTGAGAAAAACATCACGGGGTGGTGCGCATTGTATGGGTGTGTGTTACATTACATTCACTGGTAGGAGTGAGAAAAACATCACGGAGTGGTGCCCATTGTATGGGTTTGTGTTACATTACATTCACTAGTAGAAGTGAGAAAAACATCACGGGGTGGTGCGCATTGTATGGGTGTGTGTTACATTACATTCACTAGTAGGATTGAGAAAAACATCACGGGGTGGTGCGCATTGTATGGATGTGTGTTACATTACATACACTACTAGGAGTGAGAAAAACATCACGGGGTGGTGCGCATTGTATGGGTGTGTGTTACATTACATTCAGTAGTAGGAGTGAGAAAAACATCACGGTTTGGTGCGCATTGTATGGGTGTGTGTTACATTACATTCACTACTAGGAGTGAGAAAAACATCACGGGGTGGTGCGCATTGTATGGGTGTGTGTTACATTACATTAATTAGTAGGAGTGAGAAAAACCTCACGGGGTGGTGCGCATTGTATGGGTGTGTGTTACATTATATTCACTACTAGCAGTGAGAAAAACATCACGGGGTGGTGCGCATTGTATGGGTGTGTGTTACATTACATTCACTAGAAGGAGTGACAAAAACATCACGGGGTGGTGCGCATTGTATGGGTGTGTGTTACATTACATTCACTAGTAGCAGTGAGAAAAACATCACGGGGTGGTGCGCATTGTATGGGTGTGTGTTACATTACATTCACTAGTAGGAGTGAGAAAAACATCACGGGGTGGTGCGCATTGTATGGGTGTGTGTTACATTACATTCACTAGTAGGAGTGAGAAAAACATCACGTGGTGGTGCGCATTTTATGGGTGTGTGTTACATTACTTTCACTAGTAGGAGTGAGAAAAACATCACGGGGTGGTGCGCATTGTATGGGTGTGTGTTACATTACATTCACTAGTAGGAGTGAGAAAAACATCACGGGGTGGTGCGCATTGTATGGGTGTGTGTTACATTACATTCACTAGTAGGAGTGAGAAAAACATCACGGGGTGGTGCGCATTGTATGGGTGTGTGTTACATTACATTCACTAGTAGCAGTGAGAAAAACATCACGGGGTGGTGCGCATTGTATGGGTGTGTGTTACATTACATTCACTAGTAGGAGTGAGAAAAACATCACGGGGTGGTGGGCATTGTATGGGTGTGTGTTACATTACATTCACTAGTAGGAGTGAGAAAAACATCACGGGGTGGTGGGCATTGTATGGGTGTGTGTTACATTACATTCACTAGTAGGAGTGAGAAAAACATCGCGGGGTGGTGCGCATTGTATGGGTGTGAGTTACATTAAAGTCACTAGTAGGAGTGAGAAAAACATCACGGGGTGGTGTGAATCGGAGGGTCTGAATTAGGATAGGCAGTGAGTGGCAATGTAGGATGGAGAAAAGCACCGCGAGGTGGTCAGCATGGGGAGGTCAGGGAACATGCATGGCAATGTAGGATATGTTTCTGAAAAACATCGCGGGGTGGTGCGCATTGTATGGGTGTGTGTTACATTACATTCACTAGTAGGAGTGAGAAAAACATCACGGGGTGGTGCGCATTGTATGGGTGTGTGTTACATTACATTCACTAGTAGGATTGAGAAAAACATCACGGGGTGGTGTGAATCGGAGGGTCTGAATTAGAATAGGCAGTGAGTGGCAATGTAGGATGGAGAAAAGCACCGCAGGGTGGTCAGCATGGGGAGGTCAGGGAACATGCAGTTTCAATGTACGATAGGTTTCTGAAAAACATCGCGGGGTGGTGTGCATTGTATGGGTGTGTGTTACATTATATTCAATAGTAGGAGTGAGAAAAACATCACGGGTTGGTGCGCATTGTATGGGTGTGTGTTACATTACATTCACTAGTAGGAGTGAGAAAAACATCACGGGCTGGTGCGCATTGTATGGGTGTGTGTTACATTACATTCACGAGTAGGAGTGAGAAAAACATCACGGGGTGGTGCGCATTGTATGGGTGTGTGTTACATTACATTCACTAGTAGGAGTGAGAAAAACATCACGGCGTTGTGTGAATCGGAGGGTCTGAATTAGGATAGGCAGTGAGTGGCAATGTAGGATGGAGAAAAGCCCTGTGGGGTGGTCAGCATGGGGAGGTCAGGGAACATGCAGTGGCAATGTAGGATAGGTTTCTGAATAACATCACGGGGTGGAGCGCATTGTATGGGTGTGTGTTACATTACATTCACTAGTAGGAGGGAGAAAAACATCACGGGGTGGTGCGCATTGTATGGGTGTGTGTTACATTACATTCACTAGTAGGAGTGAGAAAAACATCACGGGGTGGTGCGCATTGTATGGGTGTGTGTTACATTACATTCACTAGTAGGAGTGAGAAAAACATCACGGGGTGGTGCGCATTGTATGGGTGTGTGTTACATTACATTCACTAGTAGGAGTGAGAAAAACATCACGGGTTGGTGCGCATTGTATGGGTGTGTGTTACATTAGATTCACTAGTAGGATTGAGAAAAACATCACGGGGTGGTGCGCATTCTATGGGTGTGTGTTACATTACATTCACTAGTAGGAGTGAGAAAAACATCACGGGGTGGTGCGCATTGTATGGGTGTGTGTTACATTACATTCACTAGTAGGAGTGAGAAAAACATCACGGGGTGGTGCGCATGGTATGGGTGTGTGTTACATTACATTCACTACTAGGAGTGAGAAAAACATAACGGGGTGGTGTGAATCGGAGGGTCTGAATTAGGATAGGCAGTGAGTGGCAATGTATGATGGAGAAAAGCACCGCGAGTTGGTCAGCATGGGGAGGTCAGGGAACATGCAGTGGCAATGTAGGATAGGTTTCTGAAAAACATCGCGGGGTGGTGCGCATTGTATGGGTGTGTGTTACATTACATTCACTAGTAGGAGTGAGAAAAACATCACGGGGTGGTGCGCATTGTATGGGTGTGTGTTACATTACATTCACTAGTAGGAGTGAGAAAAACATCACGGGGTGGTGTGCATTGTATGGGTGTGTGTTACATTACATTTACTAGTAGGGGTGAGAAAAACATCACGGGGTGGTGCGCATTGTATGGGTGTGTGTTACATTAGATTCACTAGTAGGAGTGAGAAAAACATCACGGGGTGGTGCGCATTGTAGGGGTGTGTGTTACATTAGATTCACTAGTAGGAGTGAGAAAAACATCACGGGGCGTTGCGCATTGTATGGGTGTGTGTTACATTACATTCACTAGTAGGAGTGAGAAAAACATAACGGGGCGGTGCTCATTGTATGGGTGTGTGTTACATTACATTCATTAGTAGGAGTGAGAAAAACATCACGGGGTGGTGCGCATTGTATGGGTGTGTGTTACATTACATTCACTAGTAGGAGTGAGAAAAACATCACGGGGTGGTGCGCATTGTATGGGTGTGTGTTACATTACATTCACTAGTAGGAGTGAGAAAAACATCACGGGGTGGTGCGCATTGTATGGGTGTGTGTTACATTACATTCACTAGTAGGAGTGAGAAAAACATCACGGGGTTGTGCGCATTGTATGGGTGTGTGTTACATTACATTCACTAGTAGCAGTGAGAAAAACATCACGGGGTGGTGCGCATTGTATGGGTGTGTGTTACATTAGATTCACTAGTAGGAGTGAGAAAAACATCACGGGGTGGTGCGCATTGTATGGGTGTGTGTTACATTACATTCACTAGTAGGAGTGAGAAAAACATCACGGTATGGTGTGAATCGGAGGGTCTGAATTAGGATAGGCAGTGAGTGGCAATGTAGGATGGAGAAAAGCACAGCGGGGTGGTCAGCATGGGGAGGTCAGGGAACATGCAGTGGCAATGTAGGATAGGTTTCTGAAAAACATCACGGCGTAGTGCGCATTGTATGGGTGTGTGTTACATTACATTCACTAGTAGGAGGGAGAAAAACCTCACGGGGTGGTGCGCATTGTATGGGTGTCTGTTACATTACATTCACTAGTAGGAGTGAGAAAAACATCACGGGGTGGTGCGCATTGTATGGGTGTGTGTTACATTACATTCACTGGTAGGAGTGAGAAAAACATCACGGAGTGGTGCCCATTGTATGGGTTTGTGTTACATTACATTCACTAGTAGAAGTGAGAAAAACATCACGGGGTGGTGCGCATTGTATGGGTGTGTGTTACATTACATTCACTAGTAGGATTGAGAAAAACATCACGGGGTGGTGCGCATTGTATGGATGTGTGTTACATTACATACACTACTAGGAGTGAGAAAAACATCACGGGGTGGTGCGCATTGTATGGGTGTGTGTTACATTACATTCAGTAGTAGGAGTGAGAAAAACATCACGGTTTGGTGCGCATTGTATGGGTGTGTGTTACATTACATTCACTACTAGGAGTGAGAAAAACATCACGGGGTGGTGCGCATTGTATGGGTGTGTGTTACATTACATTAATTAGTAGGAGTGAGAAAAACCTCACGGGGTGGTGCGCATTGTATGGGTGTGTGTTACATTATATTCACTACTAGCAGTGAGAAAAACATCACGGGGTGGTGCGCATTGTATGGGTGTGTGTTACATTACATTCACTAGAAGGAGTGACAAAAACATCACGGGGTGGTGCGCATTGTATGGGTGTGTGTTACATTACATTCACTAGTAGCAGTGAGAAAAACATCACGGGGTGGTGCGCATTGTATGGGTGTGTGTTACATTACATTCACTAGTAGGAGTGAGAAAAACATCACGGGGTGGTGCGCATTGTATGGGTGTGTGTTACATGACATTCACTAGTAGGAGTGAGAAAAACATCACGTGGTGGTGCGCATTTTATGGGTGTGTGTTACATTACTTTCACTAGTAGGAGTGAGAAAAACATCACGGGGTGGTGCGCATTGTATGGGTGTGTGTTACATTACATTCACTAGTAGGAGTGAGAAAAACATCACGGGGTGGTGCGCATTGTATGGGTGTGTGTTACATTACATTCACTAGTAGGAGTGAGAAAAACATCACGGGGTGGTGCGCATTGTATGGGTGTGTGTTACATTACATTCACTAGTAGCAGTGAGAAAAACATCACGGGGTGGTGCGCATTGTATGGGTGTGTGTTACATTACATTCACTAGTAGGAGTGAGAAAAACATCACGGGGTGGTGGGCATTGTATGGGTGTGTGTTACATTACATTCACTAGTAGGAGTGAGAAAAACATCACGGGGTGGTGCGCATTGTATGGGTGTGTGTTACATTACATTCACTAGTAGGAGTGAGAAAAACATCACGGGGTGGTGCGCATTGTATGGGTGTGTGTTACATTACATTCACTAGTAGGAGTGAGAAAAACATCACGGGGTGGTGCACATTGTATGGGTGTGTGTTACATTACATTCACTAGTAGGAGTGAGAAAAACATCACGGGGTGGTGCGCATTGTATGGGTGTGTGTTACATTACATTAACTAGTAGGAGTGATAAAAACATCACGGTGTGGTGCGCATTGTATGGGTTTGTGTTACATTACAATCCCTAGTAGGAGTGAGAAAAACATCACGGGGTGGTGCGCATTGTATGGGTGTGTGTTACATTACATTCACTAGTAGGAGTGAGAAAAACATCACGGGGTGGTGCGCATTGTATGGGTGTGTGTTAAATTACATTCACTTGTAGGAGTGAGAAAAACATCACGGGGTGGTGCGCATTGTATGGGTGTGTGTTACATTACATTCACTAGTAGGAGTGAGAAAAACATCACTTGGTGGTGCGCATTGTATGGGTGTGTGTTACATTACTTTCACAAGTAGGAGTGAGAAAAACATCACGGGGTGGTGCGCATTGTATGGGTGTGTGTTACATTAGATTCACTAGTAGGAGTGAGAAAAACATCACGGGGTGGTGCGCATTGTATGGGTGTGTGTTACATTACATTCACTACTAGCAGTGTGAAAAACATCACGGGGTGGTGCGCATTGTATGGGTGTGTGTTACATTACATTCACTAGTAGGATTGAGAAAAACATCACGGGGTGGTGCGCATTGTATGGATGTGTGTTACATTACATACACTACTAGGAGTGAGAAAAACATCACGGGGTGGTGCGCATTGTATGGGTGTGTGTTACATTACATTCAGTAGTAGGTGTTAGAAAAACATCACGGGTTGGTGCGCATTGTATGGGTGTGTGTTACATTACATTCACTACTAGGAGTGAGAAAAACATCACGGGGTGGTGCGCATTGTATGGGTGTGTGTTACATTACATTAACTAGTAGGAGTGAGAAAAACATCACGGGGTGGTGCGCATTGTATGGGTGTGTGTTACATTATATTCACTACTAGCAGTGAGAAAAACATCACAGGGTGGTGCGCATTGTATGGGTGTGTGTTACATTACATTCACTAGAAGGAGTGACAAAAACATCACGGGGTGGTGCGCATTGTATGGGTGTGTGTTACATTACATTCACTAGAAGCAGTGAGAAAAACATCACGGGGTGGTGCGCATTGTATGGGTGTGTGTTACATTACATTCACTAGTAGGAGTGAGAAAAACATCACGGGGTGGTGCGCATTGTATGGGTGTGTGTTACATTACATTCACTAGTAGGAATGAGAAAAACATCACGGGGTGGTGCGCATTGTATGGGTGTGTGTTACATTACTTTCACTAGTAGGAGTGAGAAAAACATCACGGGGTGGTGCGCATTGTATGGGTGTGTGTTACATTACATTCACTAGTAGGAGTGAGAAAAACATCACGGGGTGGTGCGCATTGTATGGGTGTGTGTTACATTAGATTCACTAGTAGGAGTGAGAAAAACATCACGGTGTGGTGCGCATTGTATGGGTGTGTGTTACATTACATTCACTAGTAGGAGTGAGAAAAACATCACGGGGTGGTGCGCATTGTATGGGTGTGTGTTACATTACATTCACTAGTAGGAGTGAGAAAAACATCACGGGGTGGTGCGCATTGTATTGGTGTGTGTTACATTAGATTCACTAGTAGGAGTGAGAAAGACATCACGGGGTGCTGCGCATTGTATGGGTGTGTGTTACATTAGATTCACTAGTAGGAGTGAGAAAGACATCACGAGGTGGTGCGCATTGTATGGGTGTGTGTTACATTACATTCGCTACTAGGAGTGAGAAAGACATCACGGGGTGGTGCGCATTGTATGGTTGTGTGTTACGTTACATTCATTAGTAGGAGTGAGAAAGACATCACGGGGTGGTGTGCATTGTATGGGTGTGTGTTACGTTACATTCACTAGTAGGAGTGAGAAAGACATCACGGGGTGGTGCCCATGGTATGCGTGTGTGTTACATTACATTCACTAGTAGGAGTGAGAAAAACATCACGGGGTGGTGCGCATTGTATGGGTGTGTGTTACATTACATTCACTTGTAGGAGTGAGAAAAACAGCACGGGGTGGTGCGCATTGTATGGGTGTGTGTTACATTACATTCACTACTAGGAGTGAGAAAAACATCACGGGGTGGTGCACATTGTATGGGTGTGTGTTACATTACATACACTAGTAGGAGCGAGAAAAACATCACGGGGTGGTGCGCATTGTATGGGTGTGTGTAACATTACATTCACTAGTAGGAGTGAGAAAAACAACACGGGGTGGTGCGCATTGTATGGGTGTGTGTTACATTACATTCACTAGTAGGAGTGAGAAAAACATCACGGGGTGGTGCGCATTGTATGGATGTGTGTTACATTACATTCACTAGTAGAGTGAGAAAAACATCACAGGGCGGTGCGCATTGTATGGGTGTGTGTTACATTACATTCACTAGTAGGAGTGAGAAAAACATCACGGGGTGGTGCGCATTGTATGGGTGTGTGTTACATTACATTCACTAGTAGCAGTGAGAAAAACATCACGGGGTGGTGCGCATTGTATGGGTGTGTGTTACATTACATTTGCTACTAGGAGTGAGAAAAACATCACGGGGTGGTGCGCATTGTATGGGTGTGTGTTACATTAGATTCGCTACTAGGAGTGAGAAAAACATCATGGGGTGGTGCGCATTGTATGGGTGTGTGTTACATTACATTCACTAGTAGGAGTGAGAAAAACATCACGCGGTGGTGCGCATTGTATGGGTGTGTGTTACATTACATTCACTAGTAGGAGTGAGAAAAACATCACGCGGTGGTGCGCATTGTATGGGTGTGTGTTACATTACTTTCACAAGTAGGAGTGAGAAAAACATCACGGGGTGGTGCGCATTGTATGTGTGTGTGTTACATTAGATTCACTAGAAGGAGTGAGAAAAACATCACGGGGTGGTGCGCATTGTATGTGTGTGTGTTACATTAGATTCACTAGAAGGAGTGAGAAAAACATCACGGGGTGGTGCGCATTGTATGGGTGTGTGTTACATTACATTCACTAGTAGGAGTGAGAAAAACATCACGGGGTGGTGCGCATTGTATGGGTGTGTGTTACATTGCATTCACTAGTAGGATTGAGAAAAATATCACGGGGTGGTGTGAATCGGAGGGTCTGAATTAGGATAGGCAGTGAGTGGCAATGTAGGATGGAGAAAAGCACCGCAGGGTGGTCAGCATGGGGAGGTCAGGGAACATGCAGTTTCAATGTACGATAGGTTTCTGAAAAACATCGCGGGGTGGTGTGCATTGTATGGGTGTGTGTTACATTATATTCAATAGTAGGAGTGAGAAAAACATCACGGGTTGGTGTGCATTGTATGGGTGTGTGTTACATTACATTCACTAGTAGGAGTCAGAAAAACATCACGGGGTGTTGCGCATTGTATGGGTGTGTGTTACATTACATTCACTAGTAGGAGTGAGAAAAACATCACGGGGTGGTGCGCATTGTATGGGTGTGTGTTACATTACATTCACTAGTAGGATTGAGAAAAACATCACGGGGTGGTGTGAATCGGAGGGTCTGAATTAGGATAGGCAGTGAGTGGCAATGTAGGATGGAGAAAAGCACCGCAGGGTGGTCAGCATGGGGAGGTCAGGGAACATGCAGTTTCAATGTACGATAAGTTTCTGAAAAACATCGCGGGGTGGTGTGCATTGTATGGGTGTGTGTTACATTATATTCAACAGTAGGTGTGAGAAAAACATCACGGGTTGGTGCGCATTGTATGGGTGTGTGTTACATTACATTCACTAGTAGGAGTCAGAAAAACATCACGGGGTGTTGCGCAATGTATGGGTGTGTGTTACATTACATTCACTAGTAGGAGTGAGAAAAAAATCACGGGGTGGTGTGTATCGGAGGGTCTGAATTAGGATAGGCAGTGAGTGGCAATGTAGGATGGAGAAAAGCACCGCGGGGTGGTCAGCATGGGGAGGTCAGGGAACATGCATTTTCAATGTACGATAGGTTTCTGAAAAACATCGCGGGGTGGTGTGCATTGTATGGGTGTGTGTTACATTATATTCAATAGTAGGAGTGAGAAAAACATCACGGGGTGGTGCGCATTGTATGGGTGTGTGTTACATTACATTCACTAGTAGGAGTGAGAAAAACAGCACGGGGTGGTGCGCATTGTATGGGTGTGTGTTACATTACATTCACTAGTAGGAGTGAGAAAAACATCACGGGGTGGTGCGCATTGTATGGGTGTGTGTTACATTACATACACTAGTAGGAGTGAGAAAAACATCACGGGGTGGTGCGCATTGTATAGGTGTGTGTAACATTACATTCACTAGTAGGAGTGAGAAAAACAACACGGGGTGGTGCGCATTGTATGGGTGTGTGTTACATTACATTCACTAGTAGGAGTGAGAAAAACATCACGGGGTGGTGCGCATTGTATGGGTGTGTGTTACATTACATTCACTAGTAGAGTGAGAAAAACATCACGGGGTGGTGCGCATTGTATGGGTGTGTGTTACATTGCATTCACTAGTAGCAGTGAGAAAAACATCACGGGGTGGTGCGCATTGTATAGGTGTGTGTTACATTACATTTGCTACTAGGAGTGAGAAAAACATCACGGGGTGGTGCGCATTGTATGGGTGTGTGTTACATTAGATTCGCTACTAGGAGTGAGAAAAACATCATGGGGTGGTGCGCATTGTATGGGTGTGTGTTACATTACATTCACTAGTAGGAGTGAGAAAAACATCACGGGGTGGTGCGCATTGTATGGATGTGTGTTACATTACATTCACTAGTAGGAGTGAGAAAAACATCACGGGGTGGTGCGCATTGTATGGGTGTGTGTTACATTACTTTCACAAGTAGGAGTGAGAAAAACATCACGGGGTGGTGCGCATTGTATGTGTGTGTGTTACATTAGATTCACTAGAAGGAGTGAGAAAAACATCACGGGGTGGTGCGTTTTGTATGTGTGTGTGTTACATTAGATTCACTAGAAGGAGTGAGAAAAACATCACGGGGTGGTGCGCATTGTATGGGTGTGTGTTACATTACATTCACTAGTAGGAGTGAGAAAAACATCACGGGGTGGTGCGCATTGTATGGGTGTGTGTTACATTACATTCACTAGTAGCAGTGAGAAAAACATCACGGGGTGGTGCGCATTGTATGGGTGTGTGTTACATTACATTCACTAGTAGCAGTGAGAAAAACATCACGGGGTGGTGCGCATTGTATGTGTGTGTGTTACATTACATTCACTAGTAGGAGTGAGAAAAACATCACGGGGTGGTGCGCATTGTATGGGTGTGTGTTACATTACATTCACTAGTAGGAGTGATAAAAACATCACGGGGTGGTGCGCATTGCATGGGTGTGTGTTACATTACATTCACTAGTAGCAGTGAGAAAAACATCACGGGGTGGTGCGCATTGTATGTGTGTATGTTACATTACATTGACTAGTAGGATTGAGAAAAATATCACGGGGTGGTGTGAATCGGAGGGTCTGAATTAGGATAGGCAGTGAGTGGCAATGTAGGATGGAGAAAAGCACCGCAGGGTGGTCAGCATGGGGAAGTCAGGGAACATGCAGTTTCAATGTAGTATAGGTTTCTGAAAAACATTGCGGGGTGGTGCGCATTTTATGGGTGTGTGTTACATTACATTCACTAGTAGGAGTGAGAAAAACATCACGGGGTGGTGCGCATTGCATGGGTGTGTGTTACATTAAATTCACTAATAGGATTGAGAAAAACATCACGTGGTGGTGTGAATCGGAGGGTCTGAATTAGGATAGGCAGTGAGTGGCAATGTAGGATGGAGAAAAGCACCGCTGGGTGGTCAGCATGGGGATGTCAGGGAACATGCAGTGGCAATGTAGGATAGGTTTCTGAAAAACATCGCGGGGTGGTGCGCATTGTATGGGTGTGTGTTACATTACATTCACTAGTAGGAGTGAGAAAAACATCACGGGGTGGTGCGCATTGTATGGGTGTGTGTTACATTACATTCACTAGTAGGATTGAGAAAAACATCACGGGGTGGTGTGAATCGGAGGGTCTGAATTAGGATAGGCAATGAGTGGCAATGTAGGATGGAGAAAAGCACCGCAGGGTGGTCAGCATGGGGAGGTCAGGGAACATGCAGTTTCAATGTACGATAGGTTTCTGAAAAACATCGCGGGGTGGTGTGCATTGTATGGGTGTGTGTTACATTATATTCAATGGTAGGAGTGAGAAAAACATCACGGGTTGGTGCGCGTTGTATGGGTGTGTGTTACATTACATTCACTAGTAGGAGTCAGAAAAACATCACGGGGTGTTGCGCATTGTATGGGTGTGTGTTACATTGCATTCACTAGTAGGAGTGAGAAAAACATCACGGGGTGGTGTGTATCGGAGGGTCTGAATTAGGATAGGCAGTGAGTGGCAATGTAGGATGGAAAAAAGCACCGCGGGGTGGTCAGCATGGGGAGGTCAGGAAACATGCATTTTCAATGTACGATAGGTTTCTGAAAAACATCGCGGGGTGGTGTGCATTGTGTGGGTGTGTGTTACATTATATTCAATAGTAGGAGTGAGAAAAACATCACGGGGTGGTGCGCATTGTATGGGTGTGTGTTACATTACGTTCACTAGTAGGAGTGAGAAAAACAGCACGGGGTGGTGCGCATTGTATGGGTGTGTGTTACATTACATTCACTAGTAGGAGTGAGAAAAACAGCATGGGGTGGTGCGCATTGTATGGGTGTGTGTTACATTACATACACTAGTAGGAGTGAGAAAAACATCACAGGGTGGTGCGCATTGTATGGGTGTGTGTAACATTACATTCACTAGTAGGGGTGAGAAAAACAACACGGGGTGGTGCGCATTGTATGGGTGTGTGTTACATTACATTCACTAGTAGGAGTGAGAAAAACATCACGGGGTGCTGCGCATTGTATGGGTGTGTGTTACATTACATTCACTAGTAGAGTGAGAAAAACATCACGTGGTGGTGCGCATTGTATGGGTGTGTGTTACATTACATTCACTAGTAGCAGTGAGAAAAACATCACGGGGTGGTGCGCATTGTATGGGTGTGTGTTACATTACATTTGCTACTAGGAGTGAGAAAAACATCACGGGGTGGTGCGCATTGTATGGGTGTGTGTTACATTACATTCACTAGTAGGAGTGAGAAAAACATCACGGGGTGGTGCGCATTGTATGGGTGTGTGTTACATTACATTCACTAGTAGGAGTGAGAAAAACATCACGGGGTGGTGCGCATTGTATGGGTGTGTGTTACATTACTTTCACAAGTAGGAATGAGAAAAACATCACGGGGTGGTGCGCATTGTATGTGTGTGTGTTACATTAGATTCACTAGAAGGAGTGAGAAAAACATCACGGGGTGGTGCGCATTGTATGTGTGTGTGTTACATTAGATTCACTAGAAGGAGTGAGAAAAACATCACGGGGTGGTGCGCATTGTATGGGTGTGTGTTACATTACATTCACTAGTAGGAGTGAGAAAAACATCACGGGGTGGTGCGCATTGTATGGGTGTGTGTTACATTACATTCACTAGTAGGAGTGAGAAAAACATCACGGGGTGGTGCGCATTGTATGGGTGTGTGTTACATTACATTCACTAGTAGCAGTGAGAAAAACATCACGGGGTGGTGCGCATTGTATGTGTGTGTGTTACATTACATTGACTAGTAGGAGTGAGAAAAACATCACGGTGTGGTGTGAATCGGAGGGTCTGTATTAGGATAGGCAGTGAGTGGCAATGTAGGATGGAGAAAAGCACCGCGGGGTGGTCAACATGTGGAGGTCAGGGAACATGCAATGGCAATGTAGGATAGGTTTCTGAAAAACATCGCGGGGTGGTACGCATTGTATGGGTGTGTGTTACATTACATTCACTAGTAGGAGTGAGAAAAACATCACGGGGTGGTGTGAATCGGAGGGTCTGAATTAGGATAGGCAGTGAGTGGCAATGTAGGATGGAGAAAAGCACCGCGGGGTGGTCAACATGTGGAGGTCAGGGAACATGCAATGGCAATGTAGGATAGGTTTCTGAAAAACATCGCGGGGTGGTACGCATTGTATGGGTGTGTGTTACATTACATTCACTAGTAGGAGTCAGAAAAACATCACGGGGTGTTGCGCATTGTATGGGTGTGTGTTACATTACATTCACTAGTAGGAGTGAGAAAAACATCACGGGGTGGTGTGTATCGGAGGGTCTGAATTAGGATAGGCAGTGAGTGGCAATGTAGGATGGAAAAAAGCACCGCGGGGTGGTCAGCATGGGGAGGTCAGGAAACATGCATTTTCAATGTACGATAGGTTTCTGAAAAACATCGCGGGGTGGTGTGCATTGTGTGGGTGTGTGTTACATTATATTCAATAGTAGGAGTGAGAAAAACATCACGGGGTGGTGCGCATTGTATGGGTGTGTGTTACATTACGTTCACTAGTAGGAGTGAGAAAAACAGCACGGGGTGGAGCGCATTGTATGGGTGTGTGTTACATTACATTCACTAGTAGGAGTGAGAAAAACAGCATGGAGTGGTGCGCATTGTATGGGTGTGTGTTACATTACATACACTAGTAGGAGTGAGAAAAACATCACAGGGTGGTGCGCATTGTATGGGTGTGTGTAACATTACATTCACTAGTAGGGGTGAGAAAAACAACACGGGGTGGTGCGCATTTTATGGGTGTGTGTTACATTACATTCACTAGTAGGAGTGAGAAAAACATCACGGGGTGCTGCGCATTGTATGGGTGTGTGTTACATTACATTCACTAGTAGAGTGAGAAAAACATCACGGGGTGGTGCGCATTGTATTGGTGTGTGTTACATTACATTCACTAGTAGCAGTGAGAAAAACATCACGGGGTGGTGCGCATTGTATGGGTGTGTGTTACATTACATTCACTAGTAGCAGTGAGAAAAACATCACGGGGTGGTGCGCATTGTATGGGTGTGTGTTACATTACATTTGCTACTAGGAGTGAGAAAAACATCACGGGGTGGTGCGCATTGTATGGGTGTGTGTTACATTACATTCACTAGTAGGAGTGAGAAAAACATCACGGGGTGGTGCGCCTTGTATGGGTGTGTGTTACATTACATTCACTAGTAGGAGTGAGAAAAACATCACGGGGTGGTGCGCATTGTATGGGTGTGTGTTACATTACTTTCACAAGTAGGAATGAGAAAAACATCACGGGGTGGTGCGCATTGTATGTGTGTGTGTTACATTAGATTCACTAGAAGGAGTGAGAAAAACATCACGGGGTGGTGCGCATTGTATGTGTGTGTGTTACATTAGATTCACTAGAAGGAGTGAGAAAAACATCACGGGGTGGTGCGCATTGTATGGGTGTGTGTTACATTACATTCACTAGTAGGAGTGAGAAAAACATCACGGGGTGGTGCGCATTGTATGGGTGTGTGTTACATTACATTCACTAGTAGGAGTGAGAAAAACATCACGGGGTGGTGCGCATTGTATGGGTGTGTGTTACATTACATTCACTAGTAGCAGTGAGAAAAACATCACGGGGTGGTGCGCATTGTATGTGTGTGTGTTACATTACATTGACTAGTAGGAGTGAGAAAAACATCACGGTGTGGTGTGAATCGGAGGGTCTGTATTAGGATAGGCAGTGAGTGGCAATGTAGGATGGAGAAAAGCACCGCGGGGTGGTCAACATGTGGAGGTCAGGGAACATGCAATGGCAATGTAGGATAGGTTTCTGAAAAACATCGCGGGGTGGTACGCATTGTATGGGTGTGTGTTACATTACATTCACTAGTAGGAGTGAGAAAAACATCACGGGGTGGTGTGAATCGGAGGGTCTGAATTAGGATAGGCAGTGAGTGGCAATGTAGGATGGAGAAAAGCACCGCGAGGTGGTCAGCATGGGGAGGTCAGGGAACATGCAGTGGCAATGTAGGATAGTTTTCTGAAAAACATCACGGGGTGGTGCGCATTGTATGGGTGTGTGTTACATTACATTCACTAGTAGGAGTGAGTAAAACTTCACGGGATGGTGTGAATCGGACGGTCTGAAATGAGATATGAAGTGAGTGGCAATGTAGGAAGGAGAAAAGCACCGCGTGGTGGTCAGCATTGGGAAGTCAGGGAAAATGCCGTGGCAATGCAGGATAGGTTTCTGAAAAACATCGCGGGGTGGTGCGCATTGTATGGGTGTGTGTTACATTACATTCACTAGTGGGAGTGAGAAAGACATCACGGGGTGGTGTGAATAGGAGGGTGTGAATTAGGATAGGCAGTGAGTGGCAATTTAGGATGGAGAAAAGCACTGCGGGGTGGTCAGCATGGGGAGGTCAGGGAACATGCAGTGGCAATGTAGGATAGGTTTCTGAAAAACATCGCGGGGTGGTGCGCATTGTATGGGTGTGTGTTACATTACATTCACTAGTAGGAGTGAGAAAAACATCACGGGGTGGTGCGCATTGCATGGGTGTGTGTTACATTAAATTCACTAGTAGGATTGAGAAAAACATCACGTGGTGGTGTGAATCGGAGGGTCTGAATTAGGATAGGCAGTGAGTGGCAATGTAGGATGGAGAAAAGCACCGCTGGGTGGTCAGCATGGGGATGTCAGGGAACATGCAGTGGCAATGTAGGATAGGTTTCTGAAAAACATCGCGGGGTGGTGCGCATTGTATGGGTGTGTGTTACATTACATTCACTAGTAGGATTGAGAAAAACATCACGGGGTAGTGTGAATCGGAGGGTCTGAATTAGGATAGGCAGTGAGTGGCAATGTAGGATGGAGAAAAGCACCGCAGGGTGGTCAGCATGGGGAGGTCAGGGAACATGCAGTTTCAATGTACGATAGGTTTCTGAAAAACATCGCGGGGTGGTGTGCATTGTATGGGTGTGTGTTACATTATATTCAATAGTAGGAGTGAGAAAAACATCACGGGTTGGTGCGCATTGTATGGGTGTGTGTTACATTACATTCACTAGTAGGAGTCAGAAAAACATCACGGGTTGGTGCGCATTGTATGGGTGTGTGTTACATTACATTCACTAGTAGGAGTGAGAAAAACATCACGGGGTGGTGTGAATCGGAGGGTCTGAATTAGGATAGGCAGTGAGTGGCAATGTAGGATGGAGAAAAGCACCGCGGGGTGGTCAGCATGGGGAGGTCAGGGAACATGCAGTTTCAATGTACGATAGGTTTCTGAAAAACATCGCGGGGTGGTGTGCATTGTATGGGTGTGTGTTACATTATATTCAATAGTAGGAGTGAGAAAAACATCACGGGGTGGTGCGCATTGTATGGGTGTGTGTTACATTACATTCACTAGTAGGAGTGAGAAAAACAGCACGGGGTGGTGCGCATTGTATGGGTGTGTGTTACATTACATTCACTAGTAGGAGTGAGAAAAACATCACGGGGTGGTGCGCATTGTATGGGTGTGTGTTACATTACATACACTAGTAGGAGTGAGAAAAACATCACGGGGTGTTGCGCATTGTAAGGGTGTGTGTAACATTACATTCACTAGTAGGAGTGAGAAAAACAACACGGGGTGGTGCGCATTGTATGGGTGTGTGTTACATTACATTCACTAGTAGGAGTGAGAAAAACATCACGGGGTGGTGCGCATTGTATGGGTGTGTGTTACATTACATTCACTAGTAGAGTGAGAAAAACATCACGGGGTGGTGCGCATTGTATGGGTGTGTGTTACATTACATTCACTAGTAGGAGTGAGAAAAACATCACGGGGTGGTGCGCATTGTATGGGTGTGTGTTACATTACATTTGCTACTAGGAGTGAGAAAAACATCACGGGGTGGTGCGCATTGTATGGGTGTGTGTTACATTAGATTCGCTACTAGGAGTGAGAAAAACATCATGGGGTGGTGCGCATTGTATGGGTGTGTGTTACATTACATTCACTAGTAGGAGTGAGAAAAACATCACGGGGTGGTGCGCATTGTATGGGTGTGTGTTACATTACTTTCACAAGTAGGAGTGAGAAAAACATCACGGGGTGGTGCGCATTGTATGTGTGTGTGTTACATTAGATTCACTAGAAGGAGTGAGAAAAACATCACGGGGTGGTTCGCATTGTATGTGTGTGTGTTACATTAGATTCACTAGAAGGAGTGAGAAAAACATCACGGGGTGGTGCGCATTGTATGGGTGTGTGTTACATTACATTCACTAGTAGGAGTGAGAAAAACATCACGGGGTGGTGCGCATTGTATGGGTGTGTGTTACATTACATTCACTAGTAGGAGTGAGAAAAACATCACGGGGTGGTGCGCATTGTATGGGTGTGTGTTACATTACATTCACTAGTAGCAGTGAGAAAAACATCACGGGGTGGTGCGCATTGCATGGGTGTGTGTTACATTACATTCACTAGTAGGAGTGAGAAAAACATCACGGGGTGGTGCGCATTGTATGGGTGTGTGTTACATTACATTCACTAGTAGGAGTGAGAAAAACATCACGGGGTGGTGCGCATTGTATGTGTGTGTGTTACATTACATTCACTAGTAGGAGTGAGAAAAACATCACGGGGTGGTGCGCATTGTATGGGTGTGTGTTACATTACATTCGCTAGTAGGAGTGAGAAAAACATCACGGGGTGGTGCGCATTGTATGGGTGTGTGTTACATTACATTCACTAGTAGGAGTGAGAAAAACATCACGGGGTGGTGCGCATTGCATGGGTGTGTGTTACATTACATTCACTAGTAGGAGTGAGAAAAACATCACGGGGTGGTGCGCATTGTATGGGTGTGTGTTACATTACATTCACTAGTAGGAGTGAGAAAAACATCACGGTGTGGTGCGCATTGTATGGGTGTGTGTTACATTACATTCACTAGTAGGAGTGAGAAAAACATCACGGGGTGGTGCTCATTGTATGGGTGTGTGTTACATTACATTCACTAGTAGGAGTGAGAAAAACATCACGGTGTGGTGTGAATCGGAGGGTCTGTATTAGGATAGGCAGTGAGTGGCAATGTAGGATGGAGAAAAGCACCGCGGGGTGGTCAACATGTGGAGGTCAGGGAACATGCAATGGCAATGTAGGATAGGTTTCTGAAAAACATCGCGGGGTGGTACGCATTGTATGGGTGTGTGTTACATTACATTCACTAGTAGGAGTGAGAAAAACATCACGGGGTGGTGTGAATCGGAGGGTCTGAATTAGGATAGGCAGTGAGTGGCAATGTAGGATGGAGAAAAGCACCGCGGGGTGGTCAACATGTGGAGGTCAGGGAACATGCAATGGCAATGTAGGATAGGTTTCTGAAAAACATCGCGGGGTGGTACGCATTGTATGGGTGTGTGTTACATTACATTCACTAGTAGGAGTCAGAAAAACATCACGGGGTGTTGCGCATTGTATGGGTGTGTGTTACATTACATTCACTAGTAGGAGTGAGAAAAACATCACGGGGTGGTGTGTATCGGAGGGTCTGAATTAGGATAGGCAGTGAGTGGCAATGTAGGATGGAAAAAAGCACCGCGGGGTGGTCAGCATGGGGAGGTCAGGAAACATGCATTTTCAATGTACGATAGGTTTCTGAAAAACATCGCGGGGTGGTGTGCATTGTGTGGGTGTGTGTTACATTATATTCAATAGTAGGAGTGAGAAAAACATCACGGGGTGGTGCGCATTGTATGGGTGTGTGTTACATTACGTTCACTAGTAGGAGTGAGAAAAACAGCACGGGGTGGAGCGCATTGTATGGGTGTGTGTTACATTACATTCACTAGTAGGAGTGAGAAAAACAGCATGGAGTGGTGCGCATTGTATGGGTGTCTGTTACATTACATACACTAGTAGGAGTGAGAAAAACATCACAGGGTGGTGCGCATTGTATGGGTGTGTGTAACATTACATTCACTAGTAGGGGTGAGAAAAACAACACGGGGTGGTGCGCATTGTATGGGTGTGTGTTACATTACATTCACTAGTAGGAGTGAGAAAAACATCACGGGGTGCTGCGCATTGTATGGGTGTGTGTTACATTACATTCACTAGTAGAGTGAGAAAAACATCACGGGGTGGTGCGCATTGTATTGGTGTGTGTTACATTACATTCACTAGTAGCAGTGAGAAAAACATCACGGGGTGGTGCGCATTGTATGGGTGTGTGTTACATTACATTCACTAGTAGCAGTGAGAAAAACATCACGGGGTGGTGCGCATTGTATGGGTGTGTGTTACATTACATTTGCTACTAGGAGTGAGAAAAACATCACGGGGTGGTGCGCATTGTATGGGTGTGTGTTACATTACATTCACTAGTAGGATTGAGAAAAACATCACGGGGTGGTGCGCCTTGTATGGGTGTGTGTTACATTACATTCACTAGTAGGAGTGAGAAAAACATCACGGGGTGGTGCGCATTGTATGGGTGTGTGTTACATTACTTTCACAAGTAGGAATGAGAAAAACATCACGGGGTGGTGCGCATTGTATGTGTGTGTGTTACATTAGATTCACTAGAAGGAGTGAGAAAAACATCACGGGGTGGTGCGCATTGTATGTGTGTGTGTTACATTAGATTCACTAGAAGGAGTGAGAAAAACATCACGGGGTGGTGCGCATTGTATGGGTGTGTGTTACATTACATTCACTAGTAGGAGTGAGAAAAACATCACGGGGTGGTGCGCATTGTATGGGTGTGTGTTACATTACATTCACTAGTAGGAGTGAGAAAAACATCACGGGGTGGTGCGCATTGTATGGGTGTGTGTTACATTACATTCACTAGTAGCAGTGAGAAAAACATCACGGGGTGGTGCGCATTGTATGTGTGTGTGTTACATTACATTGACTAGTAGGAGTGAGAAAAACATCACGGTGTGGTGTGAATCGGAGGGTCTGTATTAGGATAGGCAGTGAGTGGCAATGTAGGATGGAGAAAAGCACCGCGGGGTGGTCAACATGTGGAGGTCAGGGAACATGCAATGGCAATGTAGGATAGGTTTCTGAAAAACATCGCGGGGTGGTACGCATTGTATGGGTGTGTGTTACATTACATTCACTAGTAGGAGTGAGAAAAACATCACGGGGTGGTGTGAATCGGAGGGTCTGAATTAGGATAGGCAGTGAGTGGCAATGTAGGATGGAGAAAAGCACCGCGAGGTGGTCAGCATGGGGAGGTCAGGGAACATGCAGTGGCAATGTAGGATAGTTTTCTGAAAAACATCACGGGGTGGTGCGCATTGTATGGGTGTGTGTTACATTACATTCACTAGTAGGAGTGAGTAAAACTTCACGGGATGGTGTGAATCGGACGGTCTGAAATGAGATATGAAGTGAGTGGCAATGTAGGAAGGAGAAAAGCACCGCGTGGTGGTCAGCATTGGGAAGTCAGGGAAAATGCCGTGGCAATGCAGGATAGGTTTCTGAAAAACATCGCGGGGTGGTGCGCATTGTATGGGTGTGTGTTACATTACATTCACTAGTGGGAGTGAGAAAGACATCACGGGGTGGTGTGAATAGGAGGGTGTGAATTAGGATAGGCAGTGAGTGGCAATTTAGGATGGAGAAAAGCACTGCGGGGTGGTCAGCATGGGGAGGTCAGGGAACATGCAGTGGCAATGTAGGATAGGTTTCTGAAAAACATCGCGGGGTGGTGCGCATTGTATGGGTGTGTGTTACATTACATTCACTAGTAGGAGTGAGAAAAACATCACGGGGTGGTGCGCATTGCATGGGTGTGTGTTACATTAAATTCACTAGTAGGATTGAGAAAAACATCACGTGGTGGTGTGAATCGGAGGGTCTGAATTAGGATAGGCAGTGAGTGGCAATGTAGGATGGAGAAAAGCACCGCTGGGTGGTCAGCATGGGGATGTCAGGGAACATGCAGTGGCAATGTAGGATAGGTTTCTGAAAAACATCGCGGGGTGGTGCGCATTGTATGGGTGTGTGTTACATTACATTCACTAGTAGGATTGAGAAAAACATCACGGGGTAGTGTGAATCGGAGGGTCTGAATTAGGATAGGCAGTGAGTGGCAATGTAGGATGGAGAAAAGCACCGCAGGGTGGTCAGCATGGGGAGGTCAGGGAACATGCAGTTTCAATGTACGATAGGTTTCTGAAAAACATCGCGGGGTGGTGTGCATTGTATGGGTGTGTGTTACATTATATTCAATAGTAGGAGTGAGAAAAACATCACGGGTTGGTGCGCATTGTATGGGTGTGTGTTACATTACATTCACTAGTAGGAGTCAGAAAAACATCACGGGTTGGTGCGCATTGTATGGGTGTGTGTTACATTACATTCACTAGTAGGAGTGAGAAAAACATCACGGGGTGGTGTGAATCGGAGGGTCTGAATTAGGATAGGCAGTGAGTGGCAATGTAGGATGGAGAAAAGCACCGCGGGGTGGTCAGCATGGGGAGGCCAGGGAACATGCAGTTTCAATGTACGATAGGTTTCTGAAAAACATCGCGGGGTGGTGTGCATTGTATGGGTGTGTGTTACATTATATTCAATAGTAGGAGTGAGAAAAACATCACGGGGTGGTGCGCATTGTATGGGTGTGTGTTACATTACATTCACTAGTAGGAGTGAGAAAAACAGCACGGGGTGGTGCGCATTGTATGGGTGTGTGTTACATTACATTCACTAGTAGGAGTGAGAAAAACATCACGGGGTGGTGCGCATTGTATGGGTGTGTGTTACATTACATACACTAGTAGGAGTGAGAAAAACATCACGGGGTGTTGCGCATTGTAAGGGTGTGTGTAACATTACATTCACTAGTAGGAGTGAGAAAAACAACACGGGGTGGTGCGCATTGTATGGGTGTGTGTTACATTACATTCACTAGTAGGAGTGAGAAAAACATCACGGGGTGGTGCGCATTGTATGGGTGTGTGTTACATTACATTCACTAGTAGAGTGAGAAAAACATCACGGGGTGGTGCGCATTGTATGGGTGTGTGTTACATTACATTCACTAGTAGGAGTGAGAAAAACATCACGGGGTGGTGCGCATTGTATGGGTGTGTGTTACATTACATTTGCTACTAGGAGTGAGAAAAACATCACGGGGTGGTGCGCATTGTATGGGTGTGTGTTACATTAGATTCGCTACTAGGAGTGAGAAAAACATCATGGGGTGGTGCGCATTGTATGGGTGTGTGTTACATTACATTCACTAGTATGAGTGAGAAAAACATCACGGGGTGGTGCGCATTGTATGGGTGTGTGTTACATTACTTTCACAAGTAGGAGTGAGAAAAACATCACGGGGTGGTGCGCATTGTATGTGTGTGTGTTACATTAGATTCACTAGAAGGAGTGAGAAAAACATCACGGGGTGGTTCGCATTGTATGTGTGTGTGTTACATTAGATTCACTAGAAGGAGTGAGAAAAACATCACGGGGTGGTGCGCATTGTATGGGTGTGTGTTACATTACATTCACTAGTAGGAGTGAGAAAAACATCACGGGGTGGTGCGCATTGTATGGGTGTGTGTTACATTACATTCACTAGTAGGAGTGAGAAAAACATCACGGGGTGGTGCGCATTGTATGGGTGTGTGTTACATTACATTCACTAGTAGCAGTGAGAAAAACATCACGGGGTGGTGCGCATTGCATGGGTGTGTGTTACATTACATTCACTAGTAGGAGTGAGAAAAACATCACGGGGTGGTGCGCATTGTATGGGTGTGTGTTACATTACATTCACTAGTAGGAGTGAGAAAAACATCACGGGGTGGTGCGCATTGTATGTGTGTGTGTTACATTACATTCACTAGTAGGAGTGAGAAAAACATCACGGGGTGGTGCGCATTGTATGGGTGTGTGTTACATTACATTCGCTAGTAGGAGTGAGAAAAACATCACGGGGTGGTGCGCATTGTATGGGTGTGTGTTACATTACATTCACTAGTAGGAGTGAGAAAAACATCACGGGGTGGTGCGCATTGCATGGGTGTGTGTTACATTACATTCACTAGTAGGAGTGAGAAAAACATCACGGGGTGGTGCGCATTGTATGGGTGTGTGTTACATTACATTCACTAGTAGGAGTGAGAAAAACATCACGGTGTGGTGCGCATTGTATGGGTGTGTGTTACATTACATTCACTAGTAGGAGTGAGAAAAACATCACGGGGTGGTGCTCATTGTATGGGTGTGTGTTACATTACATTCACTAGTAGGAGTGAGAAAAACATCACGGTGTGGTGTGAATCGGAGGGTCTGTATTAGGATAGGCAGTGAGTGGCAATGTAGGATGGAGAAAAGCACCGCGGGGTGGTCAACATGTGGAGGTCAGGGAACATGCAGTGGCAATGTAGGATAGGATTCTGAAAAACATCGCGGGGTGGTGCGCATTGTATGGGTGTGTGTTACATTACATTCACTAGTAGGAGTGAGAAAAACATCACGGGGTGGTGTGAATCGGAGGGTCTGAATTAGGATAGGCAGTGAGTGGCAATGTAGGATGGAGAAAAGCCCCGCGAGGTGGTCAGCATGGGGAGGTCAGGGAACATGCAGTGGCAATGTAGGATAATTTTCTGAAAAACATCACGGGGTGGTGCGCATTGTATGGGTGTGTGTTACATTACATTCACTAGTAGGAGTGAGTAAAACTTCACGGGATGGTGTGAATCGGACGGTCTGAAATGAGATATGAACTGAGTGGCAATGTAGGAAGGAGAAAAGCACCGCGAGGTGGTCAGCATGGGGAAGTCAGGGAACATGCAGTGGCAATGCAGGATAGGTTTCTGAAAAACATCGCGGGGTGGTGCGCATTGTATGGGTGTGTGTTACATTACATTCACTAGTGGGAGTGAGAAAGACATCACGGGGTGGTGTGAATAGGAGGGTGTGAATTAGGATAGGCAGTGAGTGGCAATTTAGGATGGAGAAAAGCACTGCGGGGTGGTCAGCATGGGGAGGTCAGGGAACATGCAGTGGCAATGTAGGATAGGTTTCTGAAAAACATCGCGGTGTGGTGCGCATGGTATGGGTGTGTGTTACATTACATTCACTAGTAGGAGTGAGAAAAACATCACGGGGTGGTGCGCATTGTATGGGTGTGTGTAACATTACATTCACTAGTAGGAGTGAGAAAAACATCACGGGGTGGTGTGAATCGGAGGGTCTGAATTAGGATAGGCAGTGAGTGGCAATGTAGGATGGAGAAAAGCATCGCAGGGTGGTCAGCATGGGGAAGTCAGGGAACATGCAGTTTCAATGTAGTATAGGTTTCTGAAAAACATTGCGGGGTGGTGCGCATTGTATGGGTGTGTGTTACATTACATTCACTAGTAGGAGTGAAAAAAACATCACGGGGTGGTGCGCATTGCATGGGTGTGTGTTACATTAAATTCACTAGTAGGATTGAGAAAAACATCACGGGGTGGTGTGAATCGGAGGGTCTGAATTAGGATAGGCAATGAGTGGCAATGTAGGATGGAGAAAAGCACCGCTGGGTGGTCAGCATGGGGAGGTCAGGGAACATGCAGTGGCAATGTAGGATAGGTTTCTGAAAAACATCGCGGGGTGGTGCGCATTGTATGGGTGTGTGCTACATTACATTCACTAGTAGGAGTGAGAAAAACATCACGTGGTGGTGCGCATTGTACGGGTGTGTGTTACATTACATTCACTAGTAGGATTGAGAAAAACATCACGGGGTGGTGTGAATCGGACGGTCTGAATTAGAAGAGGCAGTGAGTGGCAATGTAGGATGGAGAAAAGCACCGCAGGGGGGTCAGCATGGGGAGGTCAGGGAACATGCAGTTTCAATGTACGATAGGATTCTGAAAAACATCGCGGGGTGGTGTGCATTGTATGGGTGTGTGTTACATTATATTCAATAGTAGGAGTGAGAAAAACATCACGGGTTGGTGCGCATTGTATGGGTGTGTGTTACATTACATTCACTAGTAGGAGTCAGAAAAACATCACGGGGTGGTGCGCATTGTATGGGTGTGTGTTACATTACATTCACAAGTGGGAGTGAGAAAGACATCACGGGGTGGTGTGAATAGGAGGGTGTGAATTAGGATAGGCAGTGAGTGGCAATTTAGGATGGAGAAAAGCACTGCGGGGTGGTCAGCATGGGGAGGTCAGGAAACATGCAGTGGCAATGTAGGATAGGTTTCTGAAAAACATCACGGGGCGGTGCGCATGGTATGGGTGTGTGTTACATTACATTCACTAGTAGGAGTGAGAAAAACATCACGGGGTGGTGCGCATTGTATGGGTGTGTGTAACATTACATTCACTAGTAGGAGTGAGAAAAACATCACTGGGTGGTGTGAATCGGAGGGTCTGAATTAGGATAGGCAGTGAGTGGCAATGTAGGATGGAGAAAAGCATCGCAGGGTGGTCAGCATGGGGAAGTCAGGGAACATGCAGTTTCAATGTAGTATAGGTTTCTGTAAAACATTGCGGGGTGGTGTGCATTGTGTGGGTGTGTGTTACATTATATTCAATAGTAGGAGTGAGAAAAACATCACGGGTTGGTGCGCATTGTATGGGTGTGTGTTACATTATATTCACTAGTAGGAGTCACAAAAACATCACAGGGTGGTGCGCATTGTATGGGTGTGTGTTACATTACATTCACTAGTAGGAGTGAGAAAAACATCACGGGGTGGTGTGAATCAGAGAGTCTGAATTAGGATAGGCAGTGAGTGGCAATGTAGGATGGAGAAAAGCACCGCGGGGTGGTCAGCATGGGGAGGTCAGGGAACATGCAGTGGCAATGTAGGATAGGTTTCTTAAAAACATCGTGGGGTGGTGCGCATTGTATGGGTGGGTGTTACATTACATTCACTAGTAGGAGTGAGAAAAACATCACGGGGTGGTGCGCATTTTATGGGTGTGTGTTACATTACATTCACTAGTACGAGTGAGAAAAACATCACGGGGTGGTGCGCATTGTATGGGTGTGTGTTACATTACGTTCACTAGTAGGAGTGAGAAAAACATCACGGGGTGGTGTCAATCGGAAGGTCTTAATTCGGATAGGCAGTGAGTAGCAATGTAGGATGGAGAAAAGCACCGCGGGTTGGTCAGCATGGGGAGGTCAGGGAACATGCAGTGGAAATGTAGGATACGTTTCTGAAAAACATCGCGGGGTGGTGCGCATTGTATGGGTGTGTGTTACATTACATTCACTAGTAGGAGTGAGAAAAACATCACGGGGTGCTGCGCATTGTATGGGTGTGTGTTACATTACATTCACTAGTAGCAGTGAGAAAAACATCACGGGGTGGTGTGAATCGGAGGGTCTGAATTAGGATAGGCAGTGAGTGGCAATGTAGGATGGAGAAAAGCACCGCGAGGTGGTAGGCATGGGGAGGTCAGGGAACATGCAGTGGCAATGTAGGATAGTTTTCTGAAAAACATCACGGGGTGGTGCGCATTGTATGGGTGTGTGTTACATTACATTCACTAGTAGGAGTGAGTAAAACTTCACGGGATGGTGTGAATCGGACGGTCTGAAATGAGATATGAACTGAGTGGCAATGTAGGAAGGAGAAAAGCACCGCGAGGTGGTCAGCATGGGGAAGTCAGGGAACATGCAGTGGCAATGCAGGATAGGTTTCTGAAAAACATGGCGGGGTGGTGCGCATTGTATGGGTGTGTGTTACATTACATTCACTACTGGGAGTGAGAAAGACATCACGGGGTGGTGTGAATAGGAGGGTGTGAATTAGGATAGGCAGTGAGTGGCAATTTAGGATGGAGAAAAGCACTGCGGGGTGGTCAGCATGGGGAGGTCAGGGAACATGCAGTGGCAATGTAGGATAGGTTTCTGAAAAACATCGCGGTGTGGTGCGCATGGTATGGGTGTGTGTTACATTACATTCACTAGTAGGAGTGAGAAAAACATCACGGGGTGGTGCGCATTGTATGGGTGTGTGTAACATTACATTCACTAGTAGGAGTGAGAAAAACATCACGGGGTGGTGTGAATCGGAGGGTCTGAATTAGGATAGGCAGTGAGTGGCAATGTAGGATTGAGAAAAGCATCGCAGGGTGGTCAGCATGGGGAAGTCAGGGAACATGCAGTTTCAATGTAGTATAGGTTTCTGAAAAACATTGCGGGGTGGTGCGCATTGTATTGGTGTGTGTTACATTACATTCACTAGTAGGAGTGAGAAAAACATCACGGGGTGGTGCGCATTGCATGGGTGTGTGTTACATTAAATTCACTAGTAGGATTGAGAAAAACATCACGGGGTGGTGTGAATCGGAGGGTCTGAATTAGGATAGGCAATGAGTGGCAATGTAGGATGGAGAAAAGCACCGCTGGGTGGTCAGCATGGGGAGGTCAGGGAACTTGCAGTGGCAATGTAGGATAGGTTTCTGAAAAACATCGCGGGGTGGTGCGCATTGTATGGGTGTGTGTTACATTACATTCACTAGTAGGAGTGAGAAAAACATCACGGGGTGGTGCGCATTGTACGGGTGTGTGTTACATTACATTCACTAGTAGGATTGAGAAAAACATCACGGGGTGGTGTGAATCGGAGGGTCTGAATTAGAATAGGCAGTGAGTGGCAATGTAGGATGGAGAAAAGCACCGCAGGGGGGTCAGCATGGGGAGGTCAGGGAACATGCAGTTTCAATGTACGATAGGATTCTGAAAAACATCGCGGGGTGGTGTGCATTGTATGGGTGTCTGTTACATTATATTCAATAGTAGGAGTGAGAAAAACATCACGGGTTGGTGCGCATTGTATGGGTGTGTGTTACATTACATTCACTAGTAGGAGTCAGAAAAACATCACGGGGTGGTGCGCATTGTATGGGTGTGTGTTACATTACATTCACTACTGGGAGTGAGAAAGACATCACGGGGTGGTCTGAATAGGAGGGTGTGAATTAGGATAGGCAGTGAGTGGCAATTTAGGATGGAGAAAAGCACTGCGGGGTGGTCAGCATGGGGAGGTCAGGGAACATGCAGTGGCAATGTAGGATAGGTTTCTGAAAAACATCACGGGGCGGTGCGCATGGTATGGGTGTGTGTTACATTACATTCACTAGTAGGAGTGAGAAAAACATCACGGGGTGGTGCGCATTGTATGGGTGTGTGTTACATTACGTTCACTAGTAGGAGTGAGAAAAACATCACGGGGTGGTGTCAATCGGAAGGTCTTAATTCGGATAGGCAGTGAGTAGCAATGTAGGATGTAGAAAAGCACCGCGGGTTGGTCAGCATGGGGAGGTCAGGGAACATGCAGTGGAAATGTAGGATACGTTTCTGAAAAACATCGCGGGGTTTTGCGCATTGTATGGGTGTGTGTTACACTACATTCACTAGTAGGAGTGAGAAAAACATCACGGGGTGGTGCGCATTATATGGGTGTGTGTTACATTACATTCACTAGTAGGACTGAGAAAATCATCACGGAGCGGTGCGCATTGTATGGGTGTGTGTTACATTACATTCACTAGTACGAGTGAGAAAAAAATCACGGGGTGATGCGCATTGTATGGGTGTGTGTTAAATTACATTCACTAGTAGGAGTGAGAAAAACATCACGGGGTGGTGTGAATCGGAGGGTCTGAATTAGGATAGTCATTGAGTGGCAATGTAGGATGGAGAAAAGCACCGTGGGGTGGTCAGCATGGGGATGTCAGGGAACATGCAGTGGCAATGTAAGATAGGTTTCTGAAAAACATCGCGGGGTGGTGCGCATGGTATGGGTGTGTGTTACATTACATTCACTAGTAGGAGTGAGAAAAACATCACGGGGTGGTGCGCATTGTATGGGTGTGTGTAACATTACATTCACTAGTAGGAGTGAGAAAAACATCACGGGGTGGTGTGAATCGGAGGGTCTGAATTAGGATAGGCAGTGAGTGGCAATGTAGGATGGAGAAAAGCATCGCAGGGTGGTCAGCATGGGGAAGTCAGGGAACATGCAGTTTCAATGTAGTATAGGTTTCTGTAAAACATTGCGGGGTGGTGTGCATTGTGTGGGTGTGTGTTACATTATATTCAATAGTAGGAGTGAGAAAAACATCACGGGTTGGTGCGCATTGTATGGGTGTGTGTTACATTATATTCACTAGTAGGAGTCACAAAAACATCACAGGGTGGTGCGCATTGTATGGGTGTGTGTTACATTACATTCACTAGTAGGAGTGAGAAAAACATCACGGGGTGGTGTGAATCAGAGAGTCTGAATTAGGATAGGCAGTGAGTGGCAATGTAGGATGGAGAAAAGCACCGCGGGGTGGTCAGCATGGGGAGGTCAGGGAACATGCAGTGGCAATGTAGGATAGGTTTCTTAAAAACATCGTGGGGTGGTGCGCATTGTATGGGTGGGTGTTACATTACATTCACTAGTAGGAGTGAGAAAAACATCACGGGGTGGTGCGCATTTTATGGGTGTGTGTTACATTACATTCACTAGTACGAGTGAGAAAAACATCACGGGGTGGTGCGCATTGTATGGGTGTGTGTTACATTACGTTCACTAGTAGGAGTGAGAAAAACATCACGGGGTGGTGTCAATCGGAAGGTCTTAATTCGGATAGGCAGTGAGTAGCAATGTAGGATGGAGAAAAGCACCGCGGGTTGGTCAGCATGGGGAGGTCAGGGAACATGCAGTGGAAATGTAGGATACGTTTCTGAAAAACATCGCGGGGTGGTGCGCATTGTATGGGTGTGTGTTACATTACATTCACTAGTAGGAGTGAGAAAAACATCACGGGGTGCTGCGCATTGTATGGGTGTGTGTTACATTACATTCACTAGTAGCAGTGAGAAAAACATCACGGGGTGGTGTGAATCGGAGGGTCTGAATTAGGATAGGCAGTGAGTGGCAATGTAGGATGGAGAAAAGCACCGCGAGGTGGTAGGCATGGGGAGGTCAGGGAACATGCAGTGGCAATGTAGGATAGTTTTCTGAAAAACATCACGGGGTGGTGCGCATTGTATGGGTGTGTGTTACATTACATTCACTAGTAGGAGTGAGTAAAACTTCACGGGATGGTGTGAATCGGACGGTCTGAAATGAGATATGAACTGAGTGGCAATGTAGGAAGGAGAAAAGCACCGCGAGGTGGTCAGCATGGGGAAGTCAGGGAACATGCAGTGGCAATGCAGGATAGGTTTCTGAAAAACATGGCGGGGTGGTGCGCATTGTATGGGTGTGTGTTACATTACATTCACTACTGGGAGTGAGAAAGACATCACGGGGTGGTGTGAATAGGAGGGTGTGAATTAGGATAGGCAGTGAGTGGCAATTTAGGATGGAGAAAAGCACTGCGGGGTGGTCAGCATGGGGAGGTCAGGGAACATGCAGTGGCAATGTAGGATAGGTTTCTGAAAAACATCGCGGTGTGGTGCGCATGGTATGGGTGTGTGTTACATTACATTCACTAGTAGGAGTGAGAAAAACATCACGGGGTGGTGCGCATTGTATGGGTGTGTGTAACATTACATTCACTAGTAGGAGTGAGAAAAACATCACGGGGTGGTGTGAATCGGAGGGTCTGAATTAGGATAGGCAGTGAGTGGCAATGTAGGATTGAGAAAAGCATCGCCGGGTGGTCAGCATGGGGAAGTCAGGGAACATGCAGTTTCAATGTAGTATAGGTTTCTGAAAAACATTGCGGGGTGGTGCGCATTGTATGGGTGTGTGTTACATTACATTCACTAGTAGGAGTGAGAAAAACATCACGGGGTGGTGCGCATTGCATGGGTGTGTGTTACATTAAATTCACTAGTAGGATTGAGAAAAACATCACGGGGTGGTGTGAATCGGAGGGTCTGAATTAGGATAGGCAATGAGTGGCAATGTAGGATGGAGAAAAGCACCGCTGGGTGGTCAGCATGGGGAGGTCAGGGAACATGCAGTGGCAATGTAGGATAGGTTTCTGAAAAACATCGCGGGGTGGTGCGCATTGTATGGGTGTGTGTTACATTACATTCACTAGTAGGAGTGAGAAAAACATCACGGGGTGGTGCGCATTGTACGGGTGTGTGTTACATTACATTCACTAGTAGGATTGAGAAAAACATCACGGGGTGGTGTGAATCGGAGGGTCTGAATTAGAATAGGCAGTGAGTGGCAATGTAGGATGGAGAAAAGCACCGCAGGGGGGTCTGCATGGGGAGGTCAGGGAACATGCAGTTTCAATGTACGATAGGATTCTGAAAAACATCGCGGGGTGGTGTGCATTGTATGGGTGTCTGTTACATTATATTCAATAGTAGGAGTGAGAAAAACATCACGGGTTGGTGCGCATTGTATGGGTGTGTGTTACATTACATTCACTAGTAGGAGTCAGAAAAACATCACGGGGTGGTGCGCATTGTATGGGTGTGTGTTACATTACATTCACTACTGGGAGTGAGAAAGACATCACGGGGTGGTCTGAATAGGAGGGTGTGAATTAGGATAGGCAGTGAGTGGCAATTTAGGATGGAGAAAAGCACTGCGGGGTGGTCAGCATGGGGAGGTCAGGGAACATGCAGTGGCAATGTAGGATAGGTTTCTGAAAAACATCACGGGGCGGTGCGCATGGTATGGGTGTGTGTTACATTACATTCACTAGTAGGAGTGAGAAAAACATCACGGGGTGGTGCGCATTGTATGGGTGTGTGTTACATTACGTTCACTAGTAGGAGTGAGAAAAACATCACGGGGTGGTGTCAATCGGAAGGTCTTAATTCGGATAGGCAGTGAGTAGCAATGTAGGATGGAGAAAAGCACCGCGGGTTGGTCAGCATGGGGAGGTCAGGGAACATGCAGTGGAAATGTAGGATACGTTTCTGAAAAACATCGCGGGGTTTTGCGCATTGTATGGGTGTGTGTTACACTACATTCACTAGTAGGAGTGAGAAAAACATCACGGGGTGGTGCGCATTATATGGGTGTGTGTTACATTACATTCACTAGTAGGACTGAGAAAATCATCACGGAGCGGTGCGCATTGTATGGGTGTGTGTTACATTACATTCACTAGTACGAGTGAGAAAAAAATCACGGGGTGATGCGCATTGTATGGGTGTGTGTTAAATTACATTCACTAGTAGGAGTGAGAAAAACATCACGGGGTGGTGTGAATCGGAGGGTCTGAATTAGGATAGTCATTGAGTGGCAATGTAGGATGGAGAAAAGCACCGTGGGGTGGTCAGCATGGGGATGTCAGGGAACATGCAGTGGCAATGTAAGATAGGTTTCTGAAAAACATCGCGGGGTGGTGCGCATTGTATGGGTGTGTGTTACATTACATTCACTAGTAGCAGTGAGAAAAACATCACGGGGTGGTGTGAATCGGAGGGTCTGAATTAGGATAGGCAGTGAGTGGCAATGTAGGATGGAGAAAAGCACCGCGGGGTGGTGAGCATGGGGAGGTCAGGGAACATGCAGTGGCAATGTAGGATAGGTTTCTGAAAAACATCAAGGGGTGGTGCGCATTGTATGGGTGTGTGTTACATTACATTCACTAGTAGGAGTGAGAAAAACATCACGGGGTGGTGTGAATTGGAAGGTCTGAATTAGAATAGGCAGTGAGTGGCAATGTAGAATGGAGAAAAGCACCGCAGGGTGGTCAGCATGGGGAGGTCAGGGAACATGCAGGTGCAATGTAGGATAGGTTTCTGAAAAACATCGTGGGGTGGTGCGCATTGTATGGGTGGGTGTTACATTACATTCATTAGTAGGAGTGAGAAAAACATCACGGGGTGGTGCGCATTGTATGGGTGTGTGTTACATTACATTCACTACTACGAGTGAGAAAAACATCACGGGGTGGTGCGCATTGTATGGGTGTGTGTTACATTACGTTCACTAGTAGGAGTGAGAAAAACATCACGGGGTGGTGTCAATCGGAAGGTCTGAATTAGGTTAGGCCTTGAGTGGCAATGTAGGATGGAGAAAAGCACCGCGGGGTGGTCAGCATGGGGAAGTCAGGGAACATGCCGTGGCAATGCAGGATAGGTTTCTGAAAAACATCGCGGGGTGGTGCGCATTGTATGGGTGTGTGTTACATTACATTCACTAGTGGGAGTGAGAAAGACATCACGGGGTGGTGTGAATAGGAGGGTGTGAATTAGGATAGGCAGTGAGTGGCAATTTAGGATGGAGAAAAGCACTGCGGTGTGGTCAGCATGGGGAGGTCAGGGAACATGCAGTGGCAATGTAGGATAGGTTTCTGAAAAACATCGCGGGGTGGTGCGCATTGTATGGGTGTGTGTTACATTACATTCACTAGTAGGAGTGAGAAAAACATCACGGGGTGGTGCGCATTGCATGGGTGTGTGTTACATTAAATTCACTAGTAGGATTGAGAAAAACATCACGTGGTGGTGTGAATCGGAGGGTATGAATTAGGATAGGCAGTGAGTGGCAATGTAGGATGGAGAAAAGCACCGCTGGGTGGTCAGCATGGGGAGGTCAGGGAACATGCAGTGGCAATGTAGGATAGGTTTCTGAAAAACATCGCGGGGTGGTGCGCATTGTATGGGTGTGTGTTACATTACATTCACTAGTAGGTGTGAGAAAAACATCACGGGGTGGTGCGCCTTGTATGGGTGTGTGTTACATTACATTCACTAGTAGGAATGAGAAAAACATCACGGGGTGGTGTGAATCGGAGGGTCTGAATTATAATAGGCAGTGAGTGGCAATGTAGGATGGAGAAAAGCACCGCAGGGTGGTCAGCATGGGGAGGTCAGGGAACATGCAGTTTCAATGTACGATAGGTTTCTGAAAAACATCGCGGGGTGGTGTGCATTGTATAGGTATGTGTTACATTATATTCAATAGTAGGAGTGAGAAAAACATCACGGGTTGGTGCGCATTGTATGGGTGTGTGTTACATTACATTCACTAGTAGGAGTCAGAAAAACATCATGGGGTGGTGCGCATTGTATGGGTGTGTGTTACATTACATTCACTAGTGGGAGTGAGAAAGACATCACGGGGTGGTGTGAATAGGAGGGTGTGAATTAGGATAGGCAGTTAGTGGCAATTTAGGATGGAGAAAAGCACTGCGGGGTGGTCAGCATGGGGAGGTCAGGGAACAAGCAGTGGCAATGTAGGATAGGTTTCTGAAAAACATCGCGTGGTGGTGCGCATGGTATGGGTGTGTGTTACATTACATTCACTAGTAGGATTGAGAAAAACATCACGGGGTGGTGCGCATTGTATGGGTGTGTGTAACATTACATTCACTAGTAGGAGTGAGAAAAACATCACGGGGTGGTGTGAATCGGAGGGTCTGAATTAGGATAGGCAGTGAGTGGCAATGTAGGATGGAGAAAAGCATCGCAGGGTGGTCAGCATGGGGAAGTCAGGGAACATGCAGTTTCAATGTAGTATAGGTTTCTGAAAAACATTGCGGGGTGGTGCGCATTTTATGGGTGTGTGTTACATTACATTCACTAGTAGGAGTGAGAAAAACATCACGGGGTGGTGCGCATTGCTTGGGTGTGTGTTACATTAAATTCACTAGTAGGATTGAGAAAAACATCACGTGGTGGTGTGAATCGGAGGGTCTCAATTAGGATAGGCAGTGAGTGGCAATGTAGGATGGAGAAAAGCACCGCTGGGTGGTCAGCATGGGGATGTCAGGGAACATGCAGTGGCAATGTAGGATAGGTTTCTGAAAAACATCGCGGGGTGGTGCGCATTGTATGGGTGTGTGTTACATTACAATCACTAGTAGGATTGAGAAAAACATCACGGGGTGGTGTGAATCGGAGGGTCTGAATTAGGATAGGCAGTGAGTGGCAATGTAGGATGGAGAAAAGCACCGCAGGGTGGTCAGCATGGGGAGGTCAGGGAACATGCAGTTTCAATGTACGATAGGTTTCTGAAAAACATCGCGGGGTGGTGTGCATTGTATGGGTGTGTGTTACATTATATTCAATAGTAGGAGTGAGAAAAACATCACGGGTTGGTGCACATTGTATGGGTGTGTGTTACATTACATTCACTAGTAGGAGTCAGAAAAACATCACGGGGTGGTTCGCATTGTATGGGTGTGTGTTACATTACATTCACTAGTAGGAGTGAGAAAAACATCACGGGGTGGTGTGAATCGGAGGGTCTGAATTAGGATAGGCAGTGAGTGGCAATGTAGGATGGAGAAAAGCACCGCGGGGTGGTCAGCATGGGGAGGTCAGGGAACATGCAGTTTCAATGTACGATAGGTTTCTGAAAAACATCGCGGGGTGGTGTGCATTGTATGGGTGTGTGTTACATTATATTCAATAGTAGGAGTGAGAAAAACATCACGGGGTGGTGCGCATTGTATGGGTGTGTGTTACATTACATTCACTAGTAGGAGTGAGAAAAACAGCACGGGGTGGTACGCATTGTATGGGTGTGTGTTACATTACATTCACTAGTAGGAGTGAGAAAAACATCACGGGGTGGTGCGCATTGTATGGGTGTGTGTTACATTACATACACTAGTAGGAGTGAGAAAAACATCACGGGGTGGTGCGCATTGTATGGGTGTGTGTAACATTACATTCACTAGTAGGAGTGAGAAAAACAACACGGGGTGGTGCGCATTGTATGGGTGTGTGTTACATTACAATCACTAGTAGGAGTGAGAAAAACATCACGGGGTGGTGCGCATTGTATGGGTGTGTGTTACATTACATTCACTAGTAGAGTGAGAAAAACATCACGGGGTGGTGCGCATTGTATGGGTGTGTGTTACATTACATTCACTAGTAGCAGTGAGAAAAACATCACGGGGTGGTGCGCATTGCATGGGTGTGTGTTACATTAAATTCACTAGTAGGATTGAGAAAAACATCACGTGGTGGTGTGAATCGGAGGGTCTGTATTAGGATAGGCAGTGAGTGGCAATGTAGGATGGAGAAAAGCACCGCTGGGTGGTCAGCATGGGGATGTCAGGGAACATGCAGTGGCAATGTAGGATAGGTTTCTGAAAAACATCGCGGGTGGTGCGCATTGTATGGGTTTGTGTTACATTACATTCACTAGTAGGATTGAGAAAAACATCACGGGGTGGTGTGAATCGGAGGGTCTGAATTAGGATAGGCAGTGAGTGGCAATGTAGGATGGAGAAAAGCACCGCAGGGTGGTCAGCATGGGGAGGTCAGGGAACATGCAGTTTCAATGTACGATAGGTTTCTGAAAAACATCGCGGGGTGGAGTGCATTGTATGGGTGTGTGTTACATTATATTCAATAGTAGGAGTGAGAAAATCATCACGGGTTGGTGCGCATTGTATGGGTGTGTGTTACATTACATTCACTAGTAGGAGTCAGAAAAACATCACGGGGTGGTGCGAATTGTATGGGTGTGTGTTACATTACATTCACTAGTAGGAGTGAGAAAAACATCACGGGGTGGTGTGAATCGGAGGGTCTGAATTAGGATAGGCAGTGAGTGGCAATGTAGGATGGAGAAAAGCAAAGCGGGGTGGTCAGCATGGGGAGGTCAGGGAACATGCAGTTTCAATGTACAATAGGTTTCTGAAAAACATCGCGGGGTGGTGTGCATTGTATGGGTGTGTGTTACATTATATTCAATAGTAGGAGTGAGAAAAACATCACGGGGTGGTGCGCATTGTATGGGTGTGTGTTACATTACATTCACTAGTAGGAGTGAGAAAAACAGCACGGGGTGGTGCGCATTGTATGGGTGTGTGTTACATTACATTCACTAGTAGGAGTGAGAAAAACATCACGGGGTGGTGCGCATTGTATGGGTGTGTGTTACATTACATACACTAGTAGGAGTGAGAAAAACATCACGGGGTGGTGCGCATTGTATGGGTGTGTGTAACATTACATTCACTAGTAGGAGTGAGAAAAACAACACGGGGTGGTGCGCATTGTATGGGTGTGTGTTACATTACATTCAGTAGTAGGAGTGAGAAAAACATCACGGGGTGGTGCGCATTGTATGGGTGTGTGTTACATTACATTCACTAGTAGAGTGAGAAAAACATCACGGGGTGGTGCGCATTGTATGGGTGTGTGTTACATTACATTCACTAGTAGCAGTGAGAAAAACATCACGGTGTGGTGCGCATAGTATGGGTGTGTGTTACATTACATTTGCTACTAGGAGTGAGAAAAACATCACGGGGTGGTGCGCAAGTATGTGTGTGTGTTACATTAGATTCACTAGAAGGAGTGAGAAAAACATCACGGGGTGGTGCGCATTGTATGTGTGTGTGTTACATTAGATTCACTAGAAGGAGTGAGAAAAACATCACGGGGTGGTGCGCATTGTATGTGTGTGTGTTACATTAGATTCACTAGAAGGAGTGAGAAAAACATCACGGGGTGGTGCGCATTGTATGGGTGTGTGTTACATTACATTCACTAGTAGGAGCGAGAAAAACATCACGGGGTGGTGCGCATTGTATGGGTGTGTGTTACATTAGATTCACTAGTAGGATTGAGAAAAACATCACGGGGTGGTGCGCATTGTGTGGGTGTGTGTTACATTACATTCACTAGTAGCAGTGAGAAAAACATCACGGGGTGGTGCGCATTGTATGTGTGTGTGTTACATTACATTCACTAGTAGGAGTGAGAAAAACATCACGGGGTGGTGCGCATTGTATGGGTGTGTGTTACATTACATTCACTAGTAGGAGTGAGAAAAACATCACGGGGTGGTGCGCATTGTATGGGTGTGTGTTACATTACATTCACTAGTAGGAGTGAGAAAAACATCACGGGGTGGTGCGCATTGCATGGGTGTGTGTTACATTACATTCACTAGTAGGAGTGAGAAAAACATCACGGGGTGGTGCGCATTGTATGGGTGTGTGTTACATTACATTCACTAGTAGGAGTGAGAAAAACATCACGGTGTGGTGCGCATTGTATGGGTGTGTGTTATATTACATTCACTAGTAGGAGTGAGAAAAACATCACGGGGTGGTGCTCATTGTATGGGTGTGTGTTACATTACATTCGCTAGTAGGAGTGAGAAAAACATCACGGTGTGGTGTGAATCGGAGGGTCTGTATTAGGATAGGCAGTGAGTGGCAATGTAGGATGGAGAAAAGCACCGCGGGGTGGTCAACATGTGGAGGTCAGGGAACATGCAGTGGCAATGTAGGATAGGTTTCTGAAAAACATCGCGGGGTGGTGCGCATTGTATGGGTGTGTGTTACATTACATTCACTAGTAGGAGTGAGAAAAACATCACGGGGTGGTGTGAATCGGAGGGTCTGAATTAGGATAGGCAGTGAGTGGCAATGTAGGATGGAGAAAAGCACTGCGGGGTGGTCAGCATGGGCAGGTCAGGGAACATGCAGTGGCAATGTAGGATAGTTTTCTGAAAAACATCACGGGGTGGTGCGCATTGTATGGGTGTGTTTTACATTACATTCACTAGTAGGAGTGAGTAAAACTTCACGGGATGGTGTGAATCGGACGGTCTGAAATGAGATATGAACTGAGTGGCAATGTAGGAAGGAGAAAAGCACCGCGTGGTGGTCAGCATGGGGAAGTCAGGGAACATGCAGTGGCAATGCAGGATAGGTTTCTGAAAAACATCGCGGGGTGGTGCGCATTGTATGGGTGGGTGTTACATTACATTCATTAGTAGGAGTGAGAAAAACATCACGGGGTGGTGCGCATTGTATGGGTGTGTGTTACATTACATTCACTACTACGAGTGAGAAAAACATCACGGGGTGGTGCGCATTGTATGGGTGTGTGTTACATTACGTTCACTAGTAGGAGTGAGAAAAACATCACGGGGTGGTGTCAATCGGAAGGTCTGAATTAGGTTAGGCCGTGAGTGGCAATGTAGGATGGAGAAAAGCACCGCGGGGTGGTCAGCATGGGGAGGTCAGGGAACATGCAGTGGAAATGTAGGATAGGTTTCTGAAAAACATCGCGGGGTGGTGCGCATTGTATGGGTGTGTGTTACATTAGATTCACTAGTATGAGTGAGAAAAACATCACGGGGTGGTGGGCATTATATGGGTGTGTGTTACATTACATTCACTAGTAGGAGTGAGAAAATCATCACGGGGCGGTGCGCATTGTATGTGTGTGTGTTACATTACATTCACTAGTACGAGTGAGAAAAACATCACGGGGTGGTGCGCATTGTATGGGTGTGTGTTACATTACATTCACTAGTAGGAGTGAGAAAAACATCACGGGGTGGTGTGAATCGGAGGGTCGGAATTAGGATAGGCAGTGAGTGGCAATGTAGGATGGAGAAAAGCACCGCGGGATGGTCAGCATGGGGATGTCAGGGAACATGCAGTGGCAATGTAGGATAGTTTTCTGAAAAACATCACGCGGTGGTGCGCATTGTATGGGTGTGTGTTACATTACATTCACTAGTAGGAGTGAGTAAAACTTCACGGGATTGTGTGAATCGGACGGTCTGAAATGAGATATGAAGTGAGTGGCAATGTAGGAAGGAGAAAAGCACCGAGTGGTGGTCAGCATGGGGAAGTCAGGGAACATGCCGTGGCAATGCAGGATAGGTTTCTGAAAAACATCGCGGGGTGGTGCGCATTGTATGGGTGTGTGTTACATTACATTCACTAGTGGGAGTGAGAAAGACATCACGGGGTGGTGTGAATAGGAGGGTGTGAATTAGGATAGGCAGTGAGTGGCAATTTAGGATGGAGAAAAGCACTGCGGGGTGGTCAGCATGGGGAGGTCAGGGAACATGCAGTGGCAATGTAGGATAGGTTTCTGAAAAACATCGCGGGGTGGTGCGCATTGTATGGGTGTGTGTTAAATTACATTCACTAGTAGGAGTGAGAAAAACATCACGGGGTGGTGCGCATTGCATGGGTGTGTGTTACATTAAATTCACTAGTAGGATTGAGAAAAACATCACGTGGTGGTGTGAATCGGAGGGTCTGAATTAGGATAGGCAGTGAGTGGCAATGTAGGATGGAGAAAAGCACCGCTGGGTGGTCAGCATGGGGAGGTCAGGGAACATGCAGTGGCAATGTAGGATAGGTTTCTGAAAAACATCGCGGGGTGGTGTGCATTGTATGGGTGTGTGTTACATTATATTCAATAGTAGGAGTGAGAAAAACATCACGGGTTGGTGCGCATTGTATGGGTGTTTGTTACATTACATTCACTAGTAGGAGTCAGAAAAACATCCTGGGGTGGTGCGCATTGTATGGGTGTGTGTTACATTACATTCACTAGTGGGAGTGAGAAAGACATCACGGGGTGGTGTGAATAGGAGGGTGTGAATTAGGATAGGCAGTGAGTGGCAATTTAGGATGGAGAAAAGCACTGCGGGGTGGGCAGCATGGGGAGGTCAGGGAACAACCAGTGGCAATGTAGGATAGGTTTCTGAAAAACATCGCGTCGTGGTGCGCATGGTATGGGTGTGTGTTACATTACATTCACTAGTAGGAGTGAGAAAAACATGACGGGGTGGTGCGCATTGTATGGGTGTGTGTAACATTACATTCACTAGTAGGAGTGAGAAAAACATCACGGGGTGGTGTGAATCGGAGGGTCTGAATTAGGATAGGCAGTGAGTGGCAATGTAGGATGGAGAAAAGCATCGCAGGGTGGTCAGCATGGGGAAGTCAGGGAACATGCAGTTTCAATGTAGTATAGGTTTCTGAAAAACATTGCGGGGTGGTGCGCATTTTATGGGTGTGTGTTACATTACATTCACTAGTAGGATTGAGAAAAACATCACGGGGTGGTGTGAATCGGAGGGTCTGAATTAGGATAGGCAGTGAGTGGCAATGTAGGATGGAGAAAAGCACCGCAGGGTGGTCAGCATGGGGAGGTCAGGGAACATGCAGTTTCAATGTACGATAGGTTTCTGAAAAACATCGCGGGGTGGTGTGCATTGTATGGGTGTGTGTTACATTATATTCAATAGTAGGAGTGAGAAAAACATCACGGGTTGGTGCGCATTGTATGGGTGTGTGTTACATTACATTCACTAGTAGGAGTCAGAAAAACATCACGGGGTGGTGCGCATTGTATGGGTGTGTGTTACATTACATTCACTAGTAGGAGTGAGAAAAACATCACGGGGTGGTGTGAATCGGAGGGTCTGAATTAGGATAGGCAGGGAGTGGCAATGTAGGATGGAGAAAAGCAAAGCGGGGTGGTCAGCATGGGGAGGTCAGGGAACATGCAGTTTCAATGTACGATAGGTTTCTGAAAAACATCGCGGGGTGGTGTGCATTGTATGGGTGTGTGTTACATTATATTCAATAGTAGGAGTGAGAAAAACATCACGGGGTGGTGCGCATTGTATGGGTGTGTGTTACATTACATTCACTAGTAGGAGTGAGAAAAACAGCACGGGGTGGTGCGCATTGTATGGGTGTGTGTTACATTACATTCACTAGTAGGAGTGAGAAAAACATCACGGGGTGGTGCGCATTGTATGGGTGTGTGTTACATTACATACACTAGTAGGAGTGAGAAAAACATCACGGGGTGGTGCGCATTGTATGGGTGTGTGTAACATTACATTCACTAGTAGGAGTGAGAAAAACAACACGGGGTGGTGCGCATTGTATGGGTGTGTGTTACATTACATTCACTAGTAGGAGTGAGAAAAACATCACGGGGTGGTGCGCATTGTATGGGTGTGTGTTACATTACATTCACTAGTAGAGTGAGAAAAACATCACAGGGTGGTGCGCATTGTATGGGTGTGTGTTACATTACATTCACTAGTAGCAGTGAGAAAAACATCACGGTGTGGTGCGCATAGTATGGGTGTGTGTTACATTACATTTGCTACTAGGAGTGAGAAAAACATCACGGGGTGGTGCGCATTGTATGGGTGTGTGTTACATTACTTTGACAAGTAGGAGTGAGAAAAACATCACGGGGTGGTGCGCATTGTATGTGTGTGTGTTACATTACATTCACTAGTAGGAGTGAGAAAAACATCACGGGGTGGTGCGCATTGTATGGGTGTGTGTTACATTACATTCACTAGTAGGAGTGAGAAAAACATCACGGGGTGGTGCGCATTGTATGGGTGTGTTTTACATTACATTCACTAGTAGGAGTGAGAAAAACATCACGGGGTGGTGCGCATTGTATGGGTGTGTGTTACATTACTTTGACAAGTAGGAGTGAGAAAAACATCACGGGGTGGTGCGCATTGTATGTGTGTGTGTTACATTACATTCACTAGTAGGATTGAGAAAAACATCACGGGGTGGTGTGAATCGGAGGGTCTGAATTAGGATAGGCAGTGAGTGGCAATGTAGGATGGAGAAAAGCACCGCAGGGTGGTCAGCATGGGGAGGTCAGGGAACATGCAGTTTCAATGTACGATAGGTTTCTGAAAAACATCGCGGGGTGGTGTGCATTGTATGGGTGTGTGTTACATTATATTCAATAGTAGGAGTGAGAAAAACATCACGGGGTGGTGCGCATTGTATGGGTGTGTGTTACATTACATTCACTAGTAGGAGTGAGAAAAACAGCACGGGGTGGTGCGCATTGTATGGGTGTGTGTTACATTACATTCACTAGTAGGAGTGAGAAAAACATCACGGGGTGGTGCGCATTGTATGGGTGTGTGTTACATTACATACACTAGTAGGAGTGAGAAAAACATCACGGGGTGGTGCGCATTGTATGGGTGTGTGTAACATTACATTCACTAGTAGGAGTGAGAAAAACAACACGGGGTGGTGCGCATTGTATGGGTGTGTGTTACATTACATTCACTAGTAGGAGTGAGAAAAACATCACGGGGTGGTGCGCATTGTATGGGTGTGTGTTACATTACATTCACTAGTAGAGTGAGAAAAACATCACAGGGTGGTGCGCATTGTATGGGTGTGTGTTACATTACATTCACTAGTAGCAGTGAGAAAAACATCACGGTGTGGTGCGCATAGTATGGGTGTGTGTTACATTACATTTGCTACTAGGAGTGAGAAAAACATCACGGGGTGGTGCGCATTGTATGGGTGTGTGTTACATTAGATTCGCTACTAGGAGTGAGAAAAACATCATGGGGTGGTGCGCATTGTATGGGTGTGTGTTACATTACATTCACTAGTAGGAGTGAGAAAAACATCACGGGGTGGTGCGCATTGTATGGGTGTGTTTTACATTACATTCACTAGTAGGAGTGAGAAAAACATCACGGGGTGGTGCGCATTGTATGGGTGTGTGTTACATTACTTTGACAAGTAGGAGTGAGAAAAACATCACGGGGTGGTGCGCATTGTATGTGTGTGTGTTACATTAGATTCACTAGAAGGAGTGAGAAAAACATCACGGGGTGGTGCGCATTGTATGTGTGTGTGTTACATTAGATTCACTAGAAGGAGTGAGAAAAACATCACGGGGTGGTGCGCATTGTATGGGTGTGTGTTACATTACATTCACTAGTAGGAGCGAGAAAAACATCACGGGGTGGTGCGCATTGTATGGGTGTGTGTTACATTAGATTCACTAGTAGGATTGAGAAAAACATCACGGGGTGGTGCGCATTGTGTGGGTGTGTATTACATTACATTCACTAGTAGCAGTGAGAAAAACATCACGGGGTGGTGCGCATTGTATGTGTGTGTGTTACATTACATTCACTAGTAGGAGTGAGAAAAACATCACGGGGTGGTGCGCATTGTATGGGTGTGTGTTACATTACATTCACTAGTAGGAGTGAGAAAAACATCACGGGGTGGTGCGCATTGTATGGGTGTGTGTTACATTACATTCACTAGTAGGAGTGAGAAAAACATCACGGGGTGGTGTGCATTGCATGGGTGTGTGTTACATTACATTCACTAGTAGGAGTGAGAAAAACATCACGGGGTGGTGCGCATTGTATGGGTGTGTGTTACATTACATTCACTAGTAGGAGTGAGAAAAACATCACGGTGTGGTGCGCATTGTATGGGTGTGTGTTATATTACATTCACTAGTAGGAGTGAGAAAAACATCACGGGGTTGTGCTCATTGTATGGGTGTGTGTTACATTACATTCGCTAGTAGGAGTGAGAAAAACATCACGGTGTGGTGTGAATCGGAGGGTCTGTATTAGGATAGGCAGTGAGTGGCAATGTAGGATGGAGAAAAGCACCGCGGGGTGGTCAACATGTGGAGGTCAGGGAACATGCAGTGGCAATGTAGGATAGGTTTCTGAAAAACAACGCGGGGTGGTGCGCATTGTATGGGTGTGTGTTACATTACATTGACTAGTAGGAGTGAGAAAAACATCACGGGGTGGTGTGAATCGGAGGGTCTGAATTAGGATAGGCAGTGAGTGGCAATGTAGGATGGAGAAAAGCACTGCGGGGTGGTCAGCATGGGCAGGTCAGGGAACATGCAGTGGCAATGTAGGATAGTTTTCTGAAAAACATCACGGGGTGGTGCGCATTGTATGGGTGTGTGTTATATTACATTCACTAGTAGGAGTGAGTAAAACTTCACGGGATGGTGTGAATCGGACGGTCTGAAATGAGATATGAACTGAGTGGCAATGTAGGAAGGAGAAAAGCACCGCGTGGTGGTCAGCATGGGGAAGTCAGGGAACATGCAGTGGCAATGCAGGATAGGTTTCTGAAAAACATCGCGGGGTGGTGCGCATTGTATGGGTGTGTGTTACATTACATTCACTAGTGGGAGTGAGAAACACATCACGGGGTGGTGTGAATAGGAGGGTGTGAATTAGGATAGGCAGTGAGTGGCAATTTAGGATGGAGAAAAGCACTGCGGGGTGGTCAGCATGGGCAGGTCAGGGAACATGCAGTGGCAATGTAGGATAGGTTTCTGAAAATCATCGCGGGGTGGTGCGCATGGTATGGGTGTGTGTTACATTACATTCACTAGTAGGAGTGAGAAAAACATCACGGGGTGGTGCGCATTGTATGGGTGTGTGTAACATTACATTCACTAGTAGGAGTGAGAAAAACATCACGGGGTGGTGTGAATCGGAGGGTCTGAATTAGGATCGGCAGTGAGGGGCAATGTAGGATGGAGAAAAGCATCGCAGGGTGGTCAGCATGGGGAAGTCAGGGAACATGCAGTTTCAATGTAGTATAGGTTTCTGAAAAACATTGCCGGGTGGTGCGCATTGTATGGGTGTGTGTTACATTACATTCACTAGTAGGAGTGAGAAAAACATCACGGTGTGGTGCGCATTGCATGGGTGTGTGTTACATTAAATTCACTAGTAGAATTGAGAAAAACATCACGTGGTGGTGTGAATCGGAGGGTCTGAATTAGGATAGGCAATGAGTGGCAATGTAGGATGGAGAAAAGCACCGCTGGGTGGTCAGCATGGGGAGGTCAGGGAACATGCAGTGGCAATGTAGGATAGGTTTCTGAAAAACATCGCGTGGTGGTGCGCATTGTATGAGTGTGTGTTACATTACATTCACTAGTAGGAGTGAGAAAAACATCACGGGGTGGTGCGCATTGTACGGGTGTGTGTTACATTACATTCACTAGTAGGATTGAGAAAAACATCACGGGGTGGTGTGAATCGGAGGGTCTGAATTAGAATAGGCAGTGAGTGGCAATGTAGGATGGAGAAAAGCACCGCAGGGGGGTCAGCATGGGGAGGTCAGGGAACATGCAGTTTCAAAGTACGATAGGATTCTGAAAAACATCGCGGGGTGGTGTGCATTGTATGGGTGTGTGTTACATTATATTCAATAGCAGGAGTGAGAAAAACATCACGGGTTGGTGCGCATTGTATGGGTGTGTGTTACATTACATTCACTAGTAGGAGTCAGAAAAACATCACGGGGTGGTGCGCATTGTATGGGTGTGTGTTACATTACATTCACTAGTGGGAGTGAGAAAGACATCACGGGGTGGTGTGAATAGGAGGGTGTGAATTAGGATAGGCAGTGAGTGGCAATTTAGGATGGAGAAAACACTGCGGGGTGGTCAGCATGGGGAGGTCAGGGAACATGCAGTGGCAATGTAGGATAGGTTTCTGAAAAACATCAAGGGGCGGTGCGCATGGTATGGGTGTGTGTTACATTACATTCACTAGTAGGAGTGAGAAAAACATCACGGGGTGGTGCGCATTGTATGGGTGTGTGTAACATTACATTCACTAGTAGGAGTGAGAAAAACATCACGGTGTGGTGTGAATCGGAGGGTCTGAATTAGGATAGGCAGTGAGTGGCAATGTAGGATGGAGCAAAGCATCGCAGGGTGGTCAGCATGGGGAAGTCAGGGAACATGCAGTTTCAATGTAGTATAGGTTTCTGAAAAACATTGCGGGGTGGTGTGCATTGTGTGGGTGTGTGTTACATTATATTCAATAGTAGGAGTGAGAAAAACATCACGGGTTGGTGCGCATTGTATGGGTGTGTGTTACATTACATTCACTAGTAGGAGTCACAAAAGCATCACGGGGTGGTGCGCATTGTATGGGTGTGTGTTACATTACATTCACTAGTAGGAGTGAGAAAAACATCACGGGGTGGTGCGCATTGTATGGGTGTGTGTAACATTACATTCACTAGTAGGATTGAGAAAAACATCACGGGGTGGTGCGCATTGTATGGGTGTGTGTTACATTACATTCACTAGTAGGAGTGAGAAAAACATCACGGGGTGGTGTGAATCGGAGGGTCTGAATTAGGATAGGCTGTGAGTGGCAATGTAGGATGGAGAAAAGCACCGCGGTGTGGTCAGCATGGGGAGGTCAGGGAACATTCAGTGGCAATGTAGGATAGGTTTCTGAAAAACATCGCGGGGTGGTGTGCATTGTATGGGTGTGTGTTACATTACATTCACTAGTAGGAGTGAGAAAAACATCACGGGGTGGTGCGCATTGTATGGGTGTGTGTTACATTACATTCACTACTAGGAGTGATAAAATCATCACGGGGTGGTGCGCATTGTATGGGTGTGTGTTACATTACATTCACTAGTAGGAGTGAGAAAAACAGCACTGGGTGGTGTGAATCAGAGGGTCTGAATTAGGATAGGCAGTGAGTGGCAATGTAGGATGGAGAAAAGCACCGCGGGGTGGTCAGCATGGGGTGGTCAGGGAACATGCAGTGGCAATGTAGGATAGGTTTCTGAAAAACATCGCGGGGTGGTGCGCATTGTATGGGTGTGTGTTACATTACATTCACTAGAAGGAGTGAGACAAACATCACGAGGTGGTGCTCATTGTATGGGTGTGTCTTACATTACATTCACTATTAGGAGTGAGAAAAACATCACGGGGTGGTGTGAATCGGAGGGGCTGTATTAGGATAGGCAGTGAGTGGCAATGTAGGATGGAGAAAAGCACCGCGGGGTGGTCAGCATGTGGAGGTCAGGGAACATGCAGTGGCAATGTAGGATAGGTTTCTGAAAAACATCGCGGGGTGGTGCGCATTGTATGGGTGTGTGTTACATTAGATTCACTAGTAGGAGTGAGAAAAACATCACGGGGTGGTGTGAATCGGAGAGACTGAATTAGGATAGGCAGTGAGTGGCAATGTAGGATGGAGAAAAGCACCGCGAGTTGGTCAGCATGGGGAGGCCCAGGAACCTGCAGTGGCAATTTAGGATAATTTTCTGAAAAACATCACGGGGTGGTGCGCATTGTATGGGTGTGTGTTACATTACATTCACTAGTAGGAGTGAGAAAAACATCACAGGGTGGTGTGAATCGGAGGGTCTGAAATAAGATATGCAGTGAGTGGCAATGTAGGAAGGAGAAAAGCACCGCGGGGTGGTCAGCATGGGGAAGTCAGGGAACATGCAGTGGCATTGCAGGATAGGTTTCTGAAAAACATCGCGGGGTGGTGCGCATTGTACGGGTGTGTGTTACATTACATTCACTAGTGGGAGTGAGAAAAACATCACTGGGTGGTGTGAATAGGAGGGTGTGAATTAGGATACGCAGTGAGTGGCAATTTAGGATGGAGAAAAGCACTGCGGGGTGGTCAGCATGGGAAGGTCAGGGAACATGCAGTGGCAACGTAGTATAAGTTTCTGAAAAACATCGCGGGGTGGTGCGCATTGTATGGGTGTGTGTTACATTACATTCACTAGTAGGAGTGAGAAAAACATCACGGGGTGGTGCGCATTGTATGGGTGTGTGTAACATTACATTCACTATTAGGAGTGAGAAAAACATCACGGGGTGGTGTCAATCGGAGGGTCTGAATTAGGATAGGCAGTGAGTGGCAATGTAGGATGGAGAAAAGATCCGCAGGGTGGTCAGCATGGGGAAGTCAGGGAACATGCAGTTTCAATGTGGGATAGGTTTCTGAAAAACATCGCGGTGTGGTGCGCATTGTATGGGTGTGTGTTACATTACATTCACTAGTAGGAGTGAGAAAAACATCACGGGGTGGTGCGCATTGTATGGGTGTGTGTTACATTACATACACTAGTAGGAGTGAGAAAAACATCACGGGGTGGTGCGCATTGTATGGGTGTGTGTAACATTACATTCACTAGTAGGAGTGAGAAAAACAACACGGGGTGGTGCGCATTGTATGGGTGTGTGTTACATTACATTCACTAGTAGGAGTGAGAAAAACATCACGGGGTGGTGCGCATTGTATGGGTGTGTGTTACATTACATTCACTAGTAGGAGTGAGAAAAACATCACGGGGTGGTGCGCATTGTATGGGTGTGTGTCACATTACATTCACTAGTAGCAGTGAGAAAAACATCACGGGGTGGTGCACATTGTATGGGTGTGTGTTACATTACATTCACTAGTAGGAGTGAGAAAAACATCACTGGGTGGTGCGCATTGTATGGGTGTGTGTTACATTACATTCACTAGTAGGAGTGAGAAAAACATCACGGGGTGGTGCGCATTGTATGTGTGTGTGTTACATTACATTCACTAGTAGGTGTGAGAAAAACATCACGGGGTGGTGCGCATTGTATGGGTGTGTGTTACATTACATTCACTAGTAGGAGTGAGAAAAACATCACGGGGTGGTGCGCATTGTATGGGTGTGTGTTACATTACATTCACTAGTAGGAGTGAGAAAAACATCACGGGGTGGTGCGCATTGTATGGGTGTTTGTTACATTACATTCACTAATAGGAGTGAGAAAAACATCACGGGGTTGTGAGCATTGTATGGGTGTGTGTTACATTACATTCGCTAGTAGCAGTGAGAAAAACATCACGGGGTGGTGCGCATTGTATGGGTGTGTGTTACATTACATTTGCTACTAGGAGTGCGAAAAACATCACGGGGTGGTGCGCATTGTATGGGTGTGTGTTACATTACATTCGCTACTAGGAGTGAGAAAAACATCATGGGGTGGTGCGCATTGTATGGGTGTGTGTTACATTACATTCACTAGTAGGAGTGAGAAAAACATCACGGGGTGGTGCGCATTGTATGGGTGTGTGTTACATTACATTCACTAGTAGGAGTGAGAAAAACATCACGGGGTGGTGCGCATTGTATGGGTGTGTGTTACATTACATTCACTAGTAGGAGTGAGAAAAACATCACGGGGTGGTGCGCATTGTATGGGTGTGTGTTACATTACTTTCACAAGTAGGAGTGAGAAAAACATCACGGGGTGGTGTGCATTGTATGTGTGTGTGTTACATTAGTTTCACTAGAAGGAGTGAGAAAAACATCACGGGGTGGTGCGCATTGTATGTGTGTGTGTTACATTAGATTCACTAGACGGAGTGAGAAAAACATCACGTGGTGGTGCGCATTGTATGGGTGTCTGTTACATTAGATTCACTAGTAGGAGTGAGAAAAACATCACGGGGTGGTGCGCATTGTATGGGTGTGTGTTACATTAGATTCACTAGTAGGAGTGAGAAAAACATCACGGGGTGGTGCGCATTGTATGGGTGTGTGTTACATTACATTCACTAGTAGCAGTGAGAAAAACATCACGGGGTGGTGCGCATTGTATGTGTGTGTGTTACATTACATTCACTAGTAGGAGTGAGAAAAACATCACGGGGTGGTGCGCATTGTATGGGTGTGTGTTACATTACATTCACTAGTAGGAGTGAGAAAAACATCACGGGGTGGTGCGCATTGTATGGGTGTGTGTTACATTACATTCACTAGTAGGAGTGAGAAAAACATCACGGGGTGGTGGGCATTGTATGGGTGTGTGTTACATTAGATTCACTAGTAGGAGTGAGAAAAACATCACGGGGTGGTGCGCATTGTATGGGTGTGTGTTACATTACATTCACTAGTAGGAGTGAGAAAAACATCACGGGGTGGTGCTCATTGTATGGGTGTGTGTTACATTACATTCACTAGTAGGAGTGAGAAAAACATCACGGGGTGGTGTGAATCGGAGGGTCTGTATTAGGATAGGCAGTGAGTGGCAATGTAGGATGGAGAAAAGCACCGCGGGGTGGTCAACATTTGGAGGTCAGGGAACATGCAGTGGCAATGTAGGATAGGTTTCTGAAAAACATCGCGGGGTGGTGCGCATTGTATGCGTGTGTGTTACATTACATTCACTAGTAGGAGTGAGAAAAACATCACGGGGTGGTGTGAATCGGAGGGTCTGAATTAGGATAGGCAGTGAGTGGCAATGTAGGATGGAGAAAAGCACCGCGAGGTGGTCAGCATGGGGAGGTCAGGGAACATGCAGTGGCAATGTAGGATAGTTTTCTGAAAAACATCACGGGGTGGTGCGCATTGTATGAGTGTGTGCTACATTACATTCACTAGTAGGAGTGAGTAAAACTTCACGGGATGGTGTGAATCGGACGGTCTGAAATGAGATATGAAGTGAGTGCTAATGTAGGAAGGAGAAAAGCACCGCAGGGTGGTCAGCATGGGGAGGTCAGGGAACATGCAATTTCAATGTACGATAGGTTTCTGAAAAACATCGCGGGGTGGTGTGCATTGTATGGGTGTGTGTGACATTATATTCAATAGTAGGAGTGAGAAAAACATCACGGGTTGGTGCGCATTGTATGGGTGTGTGTTACATTACATTCACTAGTAGGAGTCAGAAAAACATCACGGGGTGGTGCGCATTGTATGGGTGTGTGTTACATTACATTCACTAGTAGGAGTGAGAAAAACATCACGGGGTGCTGCGCATTGTATGGGTGTGTGTTACATTACATTCACTAGTAGGAGTGAGAATAACATCACAGGGTGGTGTGAATCAGAGGGTCTGAATTAGGATAGGCAGTGAGTGGCAATGTAGGATGGAGAAAAGCACCGCGGGGTGGTGAGCATGGGGAGGTCAGGGAACATTCAGTGGCAATGTAGGATAGGTTTCTGAAAAACATCAAGGGGTGGTGCGCATTGTATGGGTGTGTGTTACATTACATTCACTAGTAGTAGTGAGAAAAACATCACGGGGTGGTGTGAATCGGAGGGTCTGAATTAGGATAGGCAGTGAGTGGCAATGTAGGATGGAGAAAAGCACCGCGGGGTGGTCAGCATGGGGAGGTCAGGGAACATGCAGTGGCAATGTAGGATAGGTTTCTTAAAAACATCGTGGGGTGGTGCGCATTGTATGGGTGGGTGTTACATTACATTCACTAGTAGGAGTGAGAAAAACATCACGGGGTGGTGCGCATTGTATGGGTGTGTGTTACATTACATTCACTAGTACGAGTGAGAAAAACATCACGGGTGGTGCGCATTGTATGGGTGTGTGTTACATTACGTTCACTAGTAGGAGTGAGAAAAACATCACGGGGTGGTGTCAATCGGAAGGTCTTAATTCGGATAGGCAGTGAGTGGCAATGTAGGATGGAGAAAAGCACCGTGGGTTGGTCAGCATGCGGAGGTCAGGGAACATGCAGTGGAAATGTAGGATAGGTTTCTGAAAAACATCGCGGGGTGGTGCGCATTGTATCGGTGTGTGTTACATTACATTCACTAGTAGGAGTGAGAAAAACATCACGGGGTGGTGCGCATTGTATGGGTGTGTGTTACATTACATTCACTAGTAGGAGTGAGAAAAACATCACGGGGTGGTGCTCATTGTATGGGTGTGTGTTACATTACATTCACTTGTAGGAGTGAGAAAAACATCACGGGGTGGTGTGAATCGGAGGGTCTGTATTAGGATAGGCAGTGAGTGGCAATGTAGGATGGAGAAAAGCACCGCGGGGTGGTCAACATGTGGAGGTCAGGGAACATGCAGTGGCAATGTAGGATAGGTTTCTGAAAAACATCGCGGGGTGGTGCGCATTGTATGGGTGTGTGTTACATTACATTCACTAGTAGGAGTGAGAAAAACATCACGGGGTGCTGCGCATTGTATGGGTGTGTGTTACATTACATTCACTAGTAGGAGTGAGAAAAACATCACGGGGTGGTGCGCATTGTATGGGTGTGTGTAACATTACATTCACTATTAGGAGTGAGAAAAACATCACGGGGTGGTGTCAATCGGAGGGTCTGAATTAGGATAGGCAGTGAGTGGCAATGTAGGATGGAGAAAAGATCCGCAGGGTGGTCAGCATGGGGAAGTCAGGGAACATGCAGTTTCAATGTGGGATAGGTTTCTGAAAAACATCGCGGTGTGGTGCGCATTGTATGGGTGTGTGTTACATTACATTCACTAGTAGGAGTGAGAAAAACATCACGGGGTGGTGCGCATTGTATGGGTGTGTGTTACATTACATACACTAGTAGGAGTGAGAAAAACATCACGGGGTGGTGCGCATTGTATGGGTGTGTGTAACATTACATTCACTAGTAGGAGTGAGAAAAACAACACGGGGTGGTGCGCATTGTATGGGTGTGTGTTACATTACATTCACTAGTAGGAGTGAGAAAAACATCACGGGGTGGTGCGCATTGTATGGGTGTGTGTTACATTACATTCACTAGTAGGAGTGAGAAAAACATCACGGGGTGGTGCGCATTGTATGGGTGTGTGTCACATTACATTCACTAGTAGCAGTGAGAAAAACATCACGGGGTGGTGCACATTGTATGGGTGTGTGTTACATTACATTCACTAGTAGGAGTGAGAAAAACATCACTGGGTGGTGCGCATTGTATGGGTGTGTGTTACATTACATTCACTAGTAGGAGTGAGAAAAACATCACGGGGTGGTGCGCATTGTATGTGTGTGTGTTACATTACATTCACTAGTAGGTGTGAGAAAAACATCACGGGGTGGTGCGCATTGTATGGGTGTGTGTTACATTACATTCACTAGTAGGAGTGAGAAAAACATCACGGGGTGGTGCGCATTGTATGGGTGTGTGTTACATTACATTCACTAGTAGGAGTGAGAAAAACATCACGGGGTGGTGCGCATTGTATGGGTGTTTGTTACATTACATTCACTAATAGGAGTGAGAAAAACATCACGGGGTGGTGAGCATTGTATGGGTGTGTGTTACATTACATTCGCTAGTAGCAGTGAGAAAAACATCACGGGGTGGTGTGAATCGGAGGGTCTGAATTAGGATAGGCAGTGAGTGGCAATGTAGGATGGAGAAAAGCACCGCGGGGTGGTGAGCATGGGGAGGTCAGGGAACATGCAGTGGCAATGTAGGATAGGTTTCTGAAAAACATCAAGGGGTGGTGCGCATTGTATGGGTGTGTGTTACATTACATTCACTAGTAGGAGTGAGAAAAACATCACGGGGTGGTGTGAATTGGAAGGTCTGAATTAGAATAGGCAGTGAGTGGCAATGTAGAATGGAGAAAAGCACCGCAGGGTGGTCAGCATGGGGAGGTCAGGGAACATGCAGGTGCAATGTAGGATAGGTTTCTGAAAAACATCGTGGGGTGGTGCGCATTGTATGGGTGGGTGTTACATTACATTCATTAGTAGGAGTGAGAAAAACATCACGGGGTGGTGCGCATTGTATGGGTGTGTGTTACATTACATTCACTACTACGAGTGAGAAAAACATCACGGGGTGGTGCGCATTGTATGGGTGTGTGTTACATTACGTTCACTAGTAGGAGTGAGAAAAACATCACGGGGTGGTGTCAATCGGAAGGTCTGAATTAGGTTAGGCCTTGAGTGGCAATGTAGGATGGAGAAAAGCACCGCGGGGTGGTCAGCATGGGGAAGTCAGGGAACATGCCGTGGCAATGCAGGATAGGTTTCTGAAAAACATCGCGGGGTGGTGCGCATTGTATGGGTGTGTGTTACATTACATTCACTAGTGGGAGTGAGAAAGACATCACGGGGTGGTGTGAATAGGAGGGTGTGAATTAGGATAGGCAGTGAGTGGCAATTTAGGATGGAGAAAAGCACTGCGGTGTGGTCAGCATGGGGAGGTCAGGGAACATGCAGTGGCAATGTAGGATAGGTTTCTGAAAAACATCGCGGGGTGGTGGGCATTGTATGGGTGTGTGTTACATTACATTCACTAGTAGGAGTGAGAAAAACATCACGGGGTGGTGCGCATTGCATGGGTGTGTGTTACATTAAATTCACTAGTAGGATTGAGAAAAACATCACGTGGTGGTGTGAATCGGAGGGTATGAATTAGGATAGGCAGTGAGTGGCAATGTAGGATGGAGAAAAGCACCGCTGGGTGGTCAGCATGGGGAGGTCAGGGAACATGCAGTGGCAATGTAGGATAGGTTTCTGAAAAACATCGCGGGGTGGTGCGCATTGTATGGGTGTGTGTTACATTACATTCACTAGTAGGTGTGAGAAAAACATCACGGGGTGGTGCGCCTTGTATGGGTGTGTGTTACATTACATTCACTAGTAGGAATGAGAAAAACATCACGGGGTGGTGTGAATCGGAGGGTCTGAATTATAATAGGCAGTGAGTGGCAATGTAGGATGGAGAAAAGCACCGCAGGGTGGTCAGCATGGGGAGGTCAGGGAACATGCAGTTTCAATGTACGATAGGTTTCTGAAAAACATCGCGGGGTGGTGTGCATTGTATAGGTATGTGTTACATTATATTCAATAGTAGGAGTGAGAAAAACATCACGGGTTGGTGCGCATTGTATGGGTGTGTGTTACATTACATTCACTAGTAGGAGTCAGAAAAACATCATGGGGTGGTGCGCATTGTATGGGTGTGTGTTACATTACATTCACTAGTGGGAGTGAGAAAGACATCACGGGGTGGTGTGAATAGGAGGGTGTGAATTAGGATAGGCAGTTAGTGGCAATTTAGGATGGAGAAAAGCACTGCGGGGTGGTCAGCATGGGGAGGTCAGGGAACAAGCAGTGGCAATGTAGGATAGGTTTCTGAAAAACATCGCGTGGTGGTGCGCATGGTATGGGTGTGTGTTACATTACATTCACTAGTAGGATTGAGAAAAACATCACGGGGTGGTGCGCATTGTATGGGTGTGTGTAACATTACATTCACTAGTAGGAGTGAGAAAAACATCACGGGGTGGTGTGAATCGGAGGGTCTGAATTAGGATAGGCAGTGAGTGGCAATGTAGGATGGAGAAAAGCATCGCAGGGTGGTCAGCATGGGGAAGTCAGGGAACATGCAGTTTCAATGTAGTATAGGTTTCTGAAAAACATTGCGGCGTGGTGCGCATTTTATGGGTGTGTGTTACATTACATTCACTAGTAGGAGTGAGAAAAACATCACGGGGTGGTGCGCATTGCTTGGGTGTGTGTTACATTAAATTCACTAGTAGGATTGAGAAAAACATCACGTGGTGGTGTGAATCGGAGGGTCTCAATTAGGATAGGCAGTGAGTGGCAATGTAGGATGGAGAAAAGCACCGCTGGGTGGTCAGCATGGGGATGTCAGGGAACATGCAGTGGCAATGTAGGATAGGTTTCTGAAAAACATCGCGGGGTGGTGCGCATTGTATGGGTGTGTGTTACATTACAATCACTAGTAGGATTGAGAAAAACATCACGGGGTGGTGTGAATCGGAGGGTCTGAATTAGGATAGGCAGTGAGTGGCAATGTAGGATGGAGAAAAGCACCACAGGGTGGTCAGCATGGGGAGGTCAGGGAACATGCAGTTTCAATGTACGATAGGTTTCTGAAAAACATCGCGGGGTGGTGTGCATTGTATGGGTGTGTGTTACATTATATTCAATAGTAGGAGTGAGAAAAACATCACGGGTTGGTGCACATTGTATGGGTGTGTGTTACATTACATTCACTAGTAGGAGTCAGAAAAACATCACGGGGTGGTTCGCATTGTATGGGTGTGTGTTACATTACATTCACTAGTAGGAGTGAGAAAAACATCACGGGGTGGTGTGAATCGGAAGGTCTGAATTAGGATAGGCAGTGAGTGGCAATGTAGGATGGAGAAAAGCACCGCGGGGTGGTCAGCATGGGGAGGTCAGGGAACATGCAGTTTCAATGTACGATAGGTTTCTGAAAAACATCGCGGGGTGGTGTGCATTGTATGGGTGTGTGTTACATTATATTCAATAGTAGGAGTGAGAAAAACATCACGGGGTGGTGCGCATTGTATGGGTGTGTGTTACATTACATTCACTAGTAGGAGTGAGAAAAACAGCACGGGGTGGTACGCATTGTATGGGTGTGTGTTACATTACATTCACTAGTAGGAGTGAGAAAAACATCACGGGGTGGTGCGCATTGTATGGGTGTGTGTTACATTACATACACTAGTAGGAGTGAGAAAAACATCACGGGGTGGTGCGCATTGTATGGGTGTGTGTAACATTACATTCACTAGTAGGAGTGAGAAAAACAACACGGGGTGGTGCGCATTGTATGGGTGTGTGTTACATTACAATCACTAGTAGGAGTGAGAAAAACATCACGGGGTGGTGCGCATTGTATGGGTGTGTGTTACATTACATTCACTAGTAGAGTGAGAAAAACATCACGGGGTGGTGCGCATTGTATGGGTGTGTGTTACATTACATTCACTAGTAGCAGTGAGAAAAACATCACGGGGTGGTGCGCATTGCATGGGTGTGTGTTACATTAAATTCACTAGTAGGATTGAGAAAAACATCACGTGGTGGTGTGAATCGGAGGGTCTGTATTAGGATAGGCAGTGAGTGGCAATGTAGGATGGAGAAAAGCACCGCTGGGTGGTCAGCATGGGGATGTCAGGGAACATGCAGTGGCAATGTAGGATAGGTTTCTGAAAAACATCGCGGGTGGTGCGCATTGTATGGGTTTGTGTTACATTACATTCACTAGTAGGATTGAGAAAAACATCACGGGGTGGTGTGAATCGGAGGGTCTGAATTAGGATAGGCAGTGAGTGGCAATGTAGGATGGAGAAAAGCACCGCAGGGTGGTCAGCATGGGGAGGTCAGGGAACATGCAGTTTCAATGTACGATAGGTTTCTGAAAAACATCGCGGGGTGGAGTGCATTGTATGGGTGTGTGTTACATTATATTCAATAGTAGGAGTGAGAAAATCATCACGGGTTGGTGCGCATTGTATGGGTGTGTGTTACATTACATTCACTAGTAGGAGTCAGAAAAACATCACGGGGTGGTGCGAATTGTATGGGTGTGTGTTACATTACATTCACTAGTAGGAGTGAGAAAAACATCACGGGGTGGTGTGAATCGGAGGGTCTGAATTAGGATAGGCAGTGAGTGGCAATGTAGGATGGAGAAAAGCAAAGCGGGGTGGTCAGCATGGGGAGGTCAGGGAACATGCAGTTTCAATGTACGATAGGTTTCTGAAAAACATCGCGGGGTGGTGTGCATTGTATGGGTGTGTGTTACATTATATTCAATAGTAGGAGTGAGAAAAACATCACGGGGTGGTGCGCATTGTATGGGTGTGTGTTACATTACATTCACTAGTAGGAGTGAGAAAAACAGCACGGGGTGGTGCGCATTGTATGGGTGTGTGTTACATTACATTCACTAGTAGGAGTGAGAAAAACATCACGGGGTGGTGCGCATTGTATGGGTGTGTGTTACATTACATACACTAGTAGGAGTGAGAAAAACATCACGGGGTGGTGCGCATTGTATGGGTGTGTGTAACATTACATTCACTAGTAGGAGTGAGAAAAACAACACGGGGTGGTGCGCATTGTATGGGTGTGTGTTACATTACATTCACTAGTAGGAGTGAGAAAAACATCACGGGGTGGTGCGCATTGTATGGGTGTGTGTTACATTACATTCACTAGTAGAGTGAGAAAAACATCACGGGGTGGTGCGCATTGTATGGGTGTGTGTTACATTACATTCACTAGTAGCAGTGAGAAAAACATCACGGTGTGGTGCGCATAGTATGGGTGTGTGTTACATTACATTTGCTACTAGGAGTGAGAAAAACATCACGGGGTGGTGCGCAAGTATGTGTGTGTGTTACATTAGATTCACTAGAAGGAGTGAGAAAAACATCACGGGGTGGTGCGCATTGTATGTGTGTGTGTTACATTAGATTCACTAGAAGGAGTGAGAAAAACATCACGGGGTGGTGCGCATTGTATGTGTGTGTGTTACATTAGATTCACTAGAAGGAGTGAGAAAAACATCACGGGGTGGTGCGCATTGTATGGGTGTGTGTTACATTACATTCACTAGTAGGAGCGAGAAAAACATCACGGGGTGGTGCGCATTGTATGGGTGTGTGTTACATTAGATTCACTAGTAGGATTGAGAAAAACATCACGGGGTGGTGCGCATTGTGTGGGTGTGTGTTACATTACATTCACTAGTAGCAGTGAGAAAAACATCACGGGGTGGTGCGCATTGTATGTGTGTGTGTTACATTACATTCACTAGTAGGAGTGAGAAAAACATCACGGGGTGGTGCGCATTGTATGGGTGTGTGTTACATTACATTCACTAGTAGGAGTGAGAAAAACATCACGGGGTGGTGCGCATTGTATGGGTGTGTGTTACATTACATTCACTAGTAGGAGTGAGAAAAACATCACGGGGTGGTGCGCATTGCATGGGTGTGTGTTACATTACATTCACTAGTAGGAGTGAGAAAAACATCACGGGGTGGTGCGCATTGTATGGGTGTGTGTTACATTACATTCACTAGTAGGAGTGAGAAAAACATCACGGTGTGGTGCGCATTGTATGGGTGTGTGTTATATTACATTCACTAGTAGGAGTGAGAAAAACATCACGGGGTGGTGCTCATTGTATGGGTGTGTGTTACATTACATTCGCTAGTAGGAGTGAGAAAAACATCACGGTGTGGTGTGAATCGGAGGGTCTGTATTAGGATAGGCAGTGAGTGGCAATGTAGGATGGAGAAAAGCACCGCGGGGTGGTCAACATGTGGAGGTCAGGGAACATGCAGTGGCAATGTAGGATAGGTTTCTGAAAAACATCGCGGGGTGGTGCGCATTGTATGGGTGTGTGTTACATTACATTCACTAGTAGGAGTGAGAAAAACATCACGGGGTGGTGTGAATCGGAGGGTCTGAATTAGGATAGGCAGTGAGTGGCAATGTAGGATGGAGAAAAGCACTGCGGGGTGGTCAGCATGGGCAGGTCAGGGAACATGCAGTGGCAATGTAGGATAGTTTTCTGAAAAACATCACGGGGTGGTGCGCATTGTATGGGTGTGTTTTACATTACATTCACTAGTAGGAGTGAGTAAAACTTCACGGGATGGTGTGAATCGGACGGTCTGAAATGAGATATGAACTGAGTGGCAATGTAGGAAGGAGAAAAGCACCGCGTGGTGGTCAGCATGGGGAAGTCAGGGAACATGCAGTGGCAATGCAGGATAGGTTTCTGAAAAACATCGCGGGGTGGTGCGCATTGTATGGGTGGGTGTTACATTACATTCATTAGTAGGAGTGAGAAAAACATCACGGGGTGGTGCGCATTGTATGGGTGTGTGTTACATTACATTCACTACTACGAGTGAGAAAAACATCACGGGGTGGTGCGCATTGTATGGGTGTGTGTTACATTACGTTCACTAGTAGGAGTGAGAAAAACATCACGGGGTGGTGTCAATCGGAAGGTCTGAATTAGGTTAGGCCGTGAGTGGCAATGTAGGATGGAGAAAAGCACCGCGGGGTGGTCAGCATGGGGAGGTCAGGGAACATGCAGTGGAAATGTAGGATAGGTTTCTGAAAAACATCGCGGGGTGGTGCGCATTGTATGGGTGTGTGTTACATTAGATTCACTAGTATGAGTGAGAAAAACATCACGGGGTGGTGGGCATTATATGGGTGTGTGTTACATTACATTCACTAGTAGGAGTGAGAAAATCATCACGGGGCGGTGCGCATTGTATGTGTGTGTGTTACATTACATTCACTAGTACGAGTGAGAAAAACATCACGGGGTGGTGCGCATTGTATGGGTGTGTGTTACATTACATTCACTAGTAGGAGTGAGAAAAACATCACGGGGTGGTGTGAATCGGAGGGTCGGAATTAGGATAGGCAGTGAGTGGCAATGTAGGATGGAGAAAAGCACCGCGGGATGGTCAGCATGGGGATGTCAGGGAACATGCAGTGGCAATGTAGGATAGTTTTCTGAAAAACATCACGCGGTGGTGCGCATTGTATGGGTGTGTGTTACATTACATTCACTAGTAGGAGTGAGTAAAACTTCACGGGATTGTGTGAATCGGACGGTCTGAAATGAGATATGAAGTGAGTGGCAATGTAGGAAGGAGAAAAGCACCGAGTGGTGGTCAGCATGGGGAAGTCAGGGAACATGCCGTGGCAATGCAGGATAGGTTTCTGAAAAACATCGCGGGGTGGTGCGCATTGTATGGGTGTGTGTTACATTACATTCACTAGTGGGAGTGAGAAAGACATCACGGGGTGGTGTGAATAGGAGGGTGTGAATTAGGATAGGCAGTGAGTGGCAATTTAGGATGGAGAAAAGCACTGCGGGGTGGTCAGCATGGGGAGGTCAGGGAACATGCAGTGGCAATGTAGGATAGGTTTCTGAAAAACATCGCGGGGTGGTGCGCATTGTATGGGTGTGTGTTAAATTACATTCACTAGTAGGAGTGAGAAAAACATCACGGGGTGGTGCGCATTGCATGGGTGTGTGTTACATTACATTCACTAGTAGGAGTCAGAAAAACATCACGGGGTGGTGCGCATTGTATGGGTGTGTGTTACATTACATTCACTAGTAGGAGTGAGAAAAACATCACGGGGTGGTGTGAATCGGAGGGTCTGAATTAGGATAGGCAGTGAGTGGCAATGTAGGATGGAGAAAAGCACCGCAGGGTGGTCAGCATGGGGAGGTCAGGGAACATGCAGTTTCAATGTACGATAGGTTTCTGAAAAACATCGCGGGGTGGTGTGCATTGTATGGGTGTGTGTTACATTATATTCAATAGTAGGAGTGAGAAAAACATCACGGGTTGGTGCGCATTGTATGGGTGTGTGTTACATTACATTCACTAGTAGGAGTCAGAAAAACATCACGGGGTGGTGCGCATTGTATGGGTGTGTGTTACATTACATTCACTAGTAGGAGTGAGAAAAACATCACGGGGTGGTGTGAATCGGAGGGTCTGAATTAGGATAGGCAGGGAGTGGCAATGTAGGATGGAGAAAAGCAAAGCGGGGTGGTCAGCATGGGGAGGTCAGGGAACATGCAGTTTCAATGTACGATAGGTTTCTGAAAAACATCGCGGGGTGGTGTGCATTGTATGGGTGTGTGTTACATTATATTCAATAGTAGGAGTGAGAAAAACATCACGGGGTGGTGCGCATTGTATGGGTGTGTGTTACATTACATTCACTAGTAGGAGTGAGAAAAACAGCACGGGGTGGTGCGCATTGTATGGGTGTGTGTTACATTACATTCACTAGTAGGAGTGAGAAAAACATCACGGGGTGGTGCGCATTGTATGGGTGTGTGTTACATTACATACACTAGTAGGAGTGAGAAAAACATCACGGGGTGGTGCGCATTGTATGGGTGTGTGTAACATTACATTCACTAGTAGGAGTGAGAAAAACAACACGGGGTGGTGCGCATTGTATGGGTGTGTGTTACATTACATTCACTAGTAGGAGTGAGAAAAACATCACGGGGTGGTGCGCATTGTATGGGTGTGTGTTTCATTACATTCACTAGTAGAGTGAGAAAAACATCACAGGGTGGTGCGCATTGTATGGGTGTGTGTTACATTACATTCACTAGTAGCAGTGAGAAAAACATCACGGTGTGGTGCGCATAGTATGGGTGTGTGTTACATTACATTTGCTACTAGGAGTGAGAAAAACATCACGGGGTGGTGCGCATTGTATGGGTGTGTGTTACATTACTTTGACAAGTAGGAGTGAGAAAAACATCACGGGGTGGTGCGCATTGTATGTGTGTGTGTTACATTACATTCACTAGTAGGAGTGAGAAAAACATCACGGGGTGGTGCGCATTGTATGGGTGTGTGTTACATTACATTCACTAGTAGGAGTGAGAAAAACATCACGGGGTGGTGCGCATTGTATGGGTGTGTTTTACATTACATTCACTAGTAGGAGTGAGAAAAACATCACGGGGTGGTGCGCATTGTATGGGTGTGTGTTACATTACTTTGACAAGTAGGAGTGAGAAAAACATCACGGGGTGGTGCGCATTGTATGTGTGTGTGTTACATTACATTCACTAGTAGGATTGAGAAAAACATCACGGGGTGGTGTGAATCGGAGGGTCTGAATTAGGATAGGCAGTGAGTGGCAATGTAGGATGGAGAAAAGCACCGCAGGGTGGTCAGCATGGGGAGGTCAGGGAACATGCAGTTTCAATGTACGATAGGTTTCTGAAAAACATCGCGGGGTGGTGTGCATTGTATGGGTGTGTGTTACATTATATTCAATAGTAGGAGTGAGAAAAACATCACGGGGTGGTGCGCATTGTATGGGTGTGTGTTACATTACATTCACTAGTAGGAGTGAGAAAAACAGCACGGGGTGGTGCGCATTGTATGGGTGTGTGTTACATTACATTCACTAGTAGGAGTGAGAAAAACATCACGGGGTGGTGCGCATTGTATGGGTGTGTGTTACATTACATACACTAGTAGGAGTGAGAAAAACATCACGGGGTGGTGCGCATTGTATGGGTGTGTGTAACATTACATTCACTAGTAGGAGTGAGAAAAACAACACGGGGTGGTGCGCATTGTATGGGTGTGTGTTACATTACATTCACTAGTAGGAGTGAGAAAAACATCACGGGGTGGTGCGCATTGTATGGGTGTGTGTTACATTACATTCACTAGTAGAGTGAGAAAAACATCACAGGGTGGTGCGCATTGTATGGGTGTGTGTTACATTACATTCACTAGTAGCAGTGAGAAAAACATCACGGTGTGGTGCGCATAGTATGGGTGTGTGTTACATTACATTTGCTACTAGGAGTGAGAAAAACATCACGGGGTGGTGCGCATTGTATGGGTGTGTGTTACATTAGATTCGCTACTAGGAGTGAGAAAAACATCATGGGGTGGTGCGCATTGTATGGGTGTGTGTTACATTACATTCACTAGTAGGAGTGAGAAAAACATCACGGGGTGGTGCGCATTGTATGGGTGTGTTTTACATTACATTCACTAGTAGGAGTGAGAAAAACATCACGGGGTGGTGCGCATTGTATGGGTGTGTGTTACATTACTTTGACAAGTAGGAGTGAGAAAAACATCACGGGGTGGTGCGCATTGTATGTGTGTGTGTTACATTAGATTCACTAGAAGGAGTGAGAAAAACATCACGGGGTGGTGCGCATTGTATGTGTGTGTGTTACATTAGATTCACTAGAAGGAGTGAGAAAAACATCACGGGGTGGTGCGCATTGTATGGGTGTGTGTTACATTACATTCACTAGTAGGAGCGAGAAAAACATCACGGGGTGGTGCGCATTGTATGGGTGTGTGTTACATTAGATTCACTAGTAGGATTGAGAAAAACATCACGGGGTGGTGCGCATTGTGTGGGTGTGTGTTACATTACATTCACTAGTAGCAGTGAGAAAAACATCACGGGGTGGTGCGCATTGTATGTGTGTGTGTTACATTACATTCACTAGTAGGAGTGAGAAAAACATCACGGGGTGGTGCGCATTGTATGGGTGTGTGTTACATTACATTCACTAGTAGGAGTGAGAAAAACATCACGGGGTGGTGCGCATTGTATGGGTGTGTGTTACATTACATTCACTAGTAGGAGTGAGAAAAACATCACGGGGTGGTGTGCATTGCATGGGTGTGTGTTACATTACATTCACTAGTAGGAGTGAGAAAAACATCACGGGGTGGTGCGCATTGTATGGGTGTGTGTTACATTACATTCACTAGTAGGAGTGAGAAAAACATCACGGTGTGGTGCGCATTGTATGGGTGTGTGTTATATTACATTCACTAGTAGGAGTGAGAAAAACATCACGGGGTTGTGCTCATTGTATGGGTGTGTGTTACATTACATTCGCTAGTAGGAGTGAGAAAAACATCACGGTGTGGTGTGAATCGGAGGGTCTGTATTAGGATAGGCAGTGAGTGGCAATGTAGGATGGAGAAAAGCACCGCGGGGTGGTCAACATGTGGAGGTCAGGGAACATGCAGTGGCAATGTAGGATAGGTTTCTGAAAAACAACGCGGGGTGGTGCGCATTGTATGGGTGTGTGTTACATTACATTGACTAGTAGGAGTGAGAAAAACATCACGGGGTGGTGTGAATCGGAGGGTCTGAATTAGGATAGGCAGTGAGTGGCAATGTAGGATGGAGAAAAGCACTGCGGGGTGGTCAGCATGGGCAGGTCAGGGAACATGCAGTGGCAATGTAGGATAGTTTTCTGAAAAACATCACGGGGTGGTGCGCATTGTATGGGTGTGTGTTACATTACATTCACTAGTAGGAGTGAGTAAAACTTCACGGGATGGTGTGAATCGGACGGTCTGAAATGAGATATGAACTGAGTGGCAATGTAGGAAGGAGAAAAGCACCGCGTGGTGGTCAGCATGGGGAAGTCAGGGAACATGCAGTGGCAATGCAGGATAGGTTTCTGAAAAACATCGCGGGGTGGTGCGCATTGTATGGGTGTGTGTTACATTAGATTCGCTACTAGGAGTGAGAAAAACATCACGGGGTGGTGCGCATTGTATGGGTGTGTGTTACATTAGATTCGCTACTAGGAGTGAGAAAAACATCATGGGGTGGTGCGCATTGTATGGGTGTGTGTTACATTACATTCACTAGTAGGAGTGAGAAAAACATCACGGGGTGGTGCGCATTGTATGGGTGTGTTTTACATTACATTCACTAGTAGGAGTGAGAAAAACATCACGGGGTGGTGCGCATTGTATGGGTGTGTGTTACATTACTTTGACAAGTAGGAGTGAGAAAAACATCACGGGGTGGTGCGCATTGTATGTGTGTGTGTTACATTAGATTCACTAGAAGGAGTGAGAAAAACATCACGGGGTGGTGCGCATTGTATGTGTGTGTGTTACATTAGATTCACTAGAAGGAGTGAGAAAAACATCACGGGGTGGTGCGCATTGTATGGGTGTGTGTTACATTACATTCACTAGTAGGAGCGAGAAAAACATCACGGGGTGGTGCGCATTGTATGGGTGTGTGTTACATTAGATTCACTAGTAGGATTGAGAAAAACATCACGGGGTGGTGCGCATTGTGTGGGTGTGTGTTACATTACATTCACTAGTAGCAGTGAGAAAAACATCACGGGGTGGTGCGCATTGTATGTGTGTGTGTTACATTACATTCACTAGTAGGAGTGAGAAAAACATCACGGGGTGGTGCGCATTGTATGGGTGTGTGTTACATTACATTCACTAGTAGGAGTGAGAAAAACATCACGGGGTGGTGCGCATTGTATGGGTGTGTGTTACATTACATTCACTAGTAGGAGTGAGAAAAACATCACGGGGTGGTGTGCATTGCATGGGTGTGTGTTACATTACATTCACTAGTAGGAGTGAGAAAAACATCACGGGGTGGTGCGCATTGTATGGGTGTGTGTTACATTACATTCACTAGTAGGAGTGAGAAAAACATCACGGTGTGGTGCGCATTGTATGGGTGTGTGTTATATTACATTCACTAGTAGGAGTGAGAAAAACATCACGGGGTTGTGCTCATTGTATGGGTGTGTGTTACATTACATTCGCTAGTAGGAGTGAGAAAAACATCACGGTGTGGTGTGAATCGGAGGGTCTGTATTAGGATAGGCAGTGAGTGGCAATGTAGGATGGAGAAAAGCACCGCGGGGTGGTCAACATGTGGAGGTCAGGGAACATGCAGTGGCAATGTAGGATAGGTTTCTGAAAAACAACGCGGGGTGGTGCGCATTGTATGGGTGTGTGTTACATTACATTGACTAGTAGGAGTGAGAAAAACATCACGGGGTGGTGTGAATCGGAGGGTCTGAATTAGGATAGGCAGTGAGTGGCAATGTAGGATGGAGAAAAGCACTGCGGGGTGGTCAGCATGGGCAGGTCAGGGAACATGCAGTGGCAATGTAGGATAGTTTTCTGAAAAACATCACGGGGTGGTGCGCATTGTATGGGTGTGTGTTACATTACATTCACTAGTAGGAGTGAGTAAAACTTCACGGGATGGTGTGAATCGGACGGTCTGAAATGAGATATGAACTGAGTGGCAATGTAGGAAGGAGAAAAGCACCGCGTGGTGGTCAGCATGGGGAAGTCAGGGAACATGCAGTGGCAATGCAGGATAGGTTTCTGAAAAACATCGCGGGGTGGTGCGCATTGTATGGGTGTGTGTTACATTACATTCACTAGTGGGAGTGAGAAACACATCACGGGGTGGTGTGAATAGGAGGGTGTGAATTAGGATAGGCAGTGAGTGGCAATTTAGGATGGAGAAAAGCACTGCGGGGTGGTCAGCATGGGCAGGTCAGGGAACATGCAGTGGCAATGTAGGATAGGTTTCTGAAAATCATCGCGGGGTGGTGCGCATGGTATGGGTGTGTGTTACATTACATTCACTAGTAGGAGTGAGAAAAACATCACGGGGTGGTGCGCATTGTATGGGTGTGTGTAACATTACATTCACTAGTAGGAGTGAGAAAAACATCACGGGGTGGTGTGAATCGGAGGGTCTGAATTAGGATCGGCAGTGAGGGGCAATGTAGGATGGAGAAAAGCATCGCAGGGTGGTCAGCATGGGGAAGTCAGGGAACATGCAGTTTCAATGTAGTATAGGTTTCTGAAAAACATTGCCGGGTGGTGCGCATTGTATGGGTGTGTGTTACATTACATTCACTAGTAGGAGTGAGAAAAACATCACGGTGTGGTGCGCATTGCATGGGTGTGTGTTACATTAAATTCACTAGTAGAATTGAGAAAAACATCACGTGGTGGTGTGAATCGGAGGGTCTGAATTAGGATAGGCAATGAGTGGCAATGTAGGATGGAGAAAAGCACCGCTGGGTGGTCAGCATGGGGAGGTCAGGGAACATGCAGTGGCAATGTAGGATAGGTTTCTGAAAAACATCGCGTGGTGGTGCGCATTGTATGAGTGTGTGTTACATTACATTCACTAGTAGGAGTGAGAAAAACATCACGGGGTGGTGCGCATTGTACGGGTGTGTGTTACATTACATTCACTAGTAGGATTGAGAAAAACATCACGGGGTGGTGTGAATCGGAGGGTCTGAATTAGAATAGGCAGTGAGTGGCAATGTAGGATGGAGAAAAGCACCGCAGGGGGGTCAGCATGGGGAGGTCAGGGAACATGCAGTTTCAAAGTACGATAGGATTCTGAAAAACATCGCGGGGTGGTGTGCATTGTATGGGTGTGTGTTACATTATATTCAATAGCAGGAGTGAGAAAAACATCACGGGTTGGTGCGCATTGTATGGGTGTGTGTTACATTACATTCACTAGTAGGAGTCAGAAAAACATCACGGGGTGGTGCGCATTGTATGGGTGTGTGTTACATTACATTCACTAGTGGGAGTGAGAAAGACATCACGGGGTGGTGTGAATAGGAGGGTGTGAATTAGGATAGGCAGTGAGTGGCAATTTAGGATGGAGAAAACACTGCGGGGTGGTCAGCATGGGGAGGTCAGGGAACATGCAGTGGCAATGTAGGATAGGTTTCTGAAAAACATCAAGGGGCGGTGCGCATGGTATGGGTGTGTGTTACATTACATTCACTAGTAGGAGTGAGAAAAACATCACGGGGTGGTGCGCATTGTATGGGTGTGTGTAACATTACATTCACTAGTAGGAGTGAGAAAAACATCACGGTGTGGTGTGAATCGGAGGGTCTGAATTAGGATAGGCAGTGAGTGGCAATGTAGGATGGAGCAAAGCATCGCAGGGTGGTCAGCATGGGGAAGTCAGGGAACATGCAGTTTCAATGTAGTATAGGTTTCTGAAAAACATTGCGGGGTGGTGTTCATTGTGTGGGTGTGTGTTACATTATATTCAATAGTAGGAGTGAGAAAAACATCACGGGTTGGTGCGCATTGTATGGGTGTGTGTTACATTACATTCACTAGTAGGAGTCACAAAAACATCACGGGGTGGTGCGCATTGTATGGGTGTGTGTTACATTACATTCACTAGTAGGAGTGAGAAAAACATCACGGGGTGGTGCGCATTGTATGGGTGTGTGTAACATTACATTCACTAGTAGGATTGAGAAAAACATCACGGGGTGGTGCGCATTGTATGGGTGTGTGTTACATTACATTCACTAGTAGGAGTGAGAAAAACATCACGGGGTGGTGTGAATCGGAGGGTCTGAATTAGGATAGGCTGTGAGTGGCAATGTAGGATGGAGAAAAGCACCGCGGTGTGGTCAGCATGGGGAGGTCAGGGAACATTCAGTGGCAATGTAGGATAGGTTTCTGAAAAACATCGCGGGGTGGTGTGCATTGTATGGGTGTGTGTTACATTACATTCACTAGTAGGAGTGAGAAAAACATCACGGGGTGGTGCGCATTGTATGGGTGTGTGTTACATTACATTCACTACTAGGAGTGATAAAATCATCACGGGGTGGTGCGCATTGTATGGGTGTGTGTTACATTACATTCACTAGTAGGAGTGAGAAAAACAGCACTGGGTGGTGTGAATCAGAGGGTCTGAATTAGGATAGGCAGTGAGTGGCAATGTAGGATGGAGAAAAGCACCGCGGGGTGGTCAGCATGGGGTGGTCAGGGAACATGCAGTGGCAATGTAGGATAGGTTTCTGAAAAACATCGCGGGGTGGTGCGCATTGTATGGGTGTGTGTTACATTACATTCACTAGAAGGAGTGAGACAAACATCACGAGGTGGTGCTCATTGTATGGGTGTGTCTTACATTACATTCACTATTAGGAGTGAGAAAAACATCACGGGGTGGTGTGAATCGGAGGGGCTGTATTAGGATAGGCAGTGAGTGGCAATGTAGGATGGAGAAAAGCACCGCGGGGTGGTCAGCATGTGGAGGTCAGGGAACATGCAGTGGCAATGTAGGATAGGTTTCTGAAAAACATCGCGGGGTGGTGCGCATTGTATGGGTGTGTGTTACATTAGATTCACTAGTAGGAGTGAGAAAAACATCACGGGGTGGTGTGAATCGGAGAGACTGAATTAGGATAGGCAGTGAGTGGCAATGTAGGATGGAGAAAAGCACCGCGAGTTGGTCAGCATGGGGAGGCCCAGGAACCTGCAGTGGCAATTTAGGATAATTTTCTGAAAAACATCACGGGGTGGTGCGCATTGTATGGGTGTGTGTTACATTACATTCACTAGTAGGAGTGAGAAAAACATCACAGGGTGGTGTGAATCGGAGGGTCTGAAATAAGATATGCAGTGAGTGGCAATGTAGGAAGGAGAAAAGCACCGCGGGGTGGTCAGCATGGGGAAGTCAGGGAACATGCAGTGGCATTGCAGGATAGGTTTCTGAAAAACATCGCGGGGTGGTGCGCATTGTACGGGTGTGTGTTACATTACATTCACTAGTGGGAGTGAGAAAAACATCACTGGGTGGTGTGAATAGGAGGGTGTGAATTAGGATAGGCAGTGAGTGGCAATTTAGGATGGAGAAAAGCACTGCGGGGTGGTCAGCATGGGAAGGTCAGGGAACATGCAGTGGCAACGTAGTATAAGTTTCTGAAAAACATCGCGGGGTGGTGCGCATTGTATGGGTGTGTGTTACATTACATTCACTAGTAGGAGTGAGAAAAACATCACGGGGTGGTGCGCATTGTATGGGTGTGTGTAACATTACATTCACTATTAGGAGTGAGAAAAACATCACGGGGTGGTGTCAATCGGAGGGTCTGAATTAGGATAGGCAGTGAGTGGCAATGTAGGATGGAGAAAAGATCCGCAGGGTGGTCAGCATGGGGAAGTCAGGGAACATGCAGTTTCAATGTGGGATAGGTTTCTGAAAAACATCGCGGTGTGGTGCGCATTGTATGGGTGTGTGTTACATTACATTCACTAGTAGGAGTGAGAAAAACATCACGGGGTGGTGCGCATTGTATGGGTGTGTGTTACATTACATACACTAGTAGGAGTGAGAAAAACATCACGGGGTGGTGCGCATTGTATGGGTGTGTGTAACATTACATTCACTAGTAGGAGTGAGAAAAACAACACGGGGTGGTGCGCATTGTATGGGTGTGTGTTACATTACATTCACTAGTAGGAGTGAGAAAAACATCACGGGGTGGTGCGCATTGTATGGGTGTGTGTTACATTACATTCACTAGTAGGAGTGAGAAAAACATCACGGGGTGGTGCGCATTGTATGGGTGTGTGTCACATTACATTCACTAGTAGCAGTGAGAAAAACATCACGGGGTGGTGCACATTGTATGGGTGTGTGTTACATTACATTCACTAGTAGGAGTGAGAAAAACATCACTGGGTGGTGCGCATTGTATGGGTGTGTGTTACATTACATTCACTAGTAGGAGTGAGAAAAACATCACGGGGTGGTGCGCATTGTATGTGTGTGTGTTACATTACATTCACTAGTAGGTGTGAGAAAAACATCACGGGGTGGTGCGCATTGTATGGGTGTGTGTTACATTACATTCACTAGTAGGAGTGAGAAAAACATCACGGGGTGGTGCGCATTGTATGGGTGTGTGTTACATTACATTCACTAGTAGGAGTGAGAAAAACATCACGGGGTGGTGCGCATTGTATGGGTGTTTGTTACATTACATTCACTAATAGGAGTGAGAAAAACATCACGGGGTGGTGAGCATTGTATGGGTGTGTGTTACATTACATTCGCTAGTAGCAGTGAGAAAAACATCACGGGGTGGTGCGCATTGTATGGGTGTGTGTTACATTACATTTGCTACTAGGAGTGCGAAAAACATCACGGGGTGGTGCGCATTGTATGGGTGTGTGTTACATTACATTCGCTACTAGGAGTGAGAAAAACATCATGGGGTGGTGCGCATTGTATGGGTGTGTGTTACATTACATTCACTAGTAGGAGTGAGAAAAACATCACGGGGTGGTGCGCATTGTATGGGTGTGTGTTACATTACATTCACTAGTAGGAGTGAGAAAAACATCACGGGGTGGTGCGCATTGTATGGGTGTGTGTTACATTACATTCACTAGTAGGAGTGAGAAAAACATCACGGGGTGGTGCGCATTGTATGGGTGTGTGTTACATTACTTTCACAAGTAGGAGTGAGAAAAACATCACGGGGTGGTGTGCATTGTATGTGTGTGTGTTACATTAGTTTCACTAGAAGGAGTGAGAAAAACATCACGGGGTGGTGCGCATTGTATGTGTGTGTGTTACATTAGATTCACTAGACGGAGTGAGAAAAACATCACGTGGTGGTGCGCATTGTATGGGTGTCTGTTACATTAGATTCACTAGTAGGAGTGAGAAAAACATCACGGGGTGGTGCGCATTGTATGGGTGTGTGTTACATTAGATTCACTAGTAGGAGTGAGAAAAACATCACGGGGTGGTGCGCATTGTATGGGTGTGTGTTACATTACATTCACTAGTAGCAGTGAGAAAAACATCACGGGGTGGTGCGCATTGTATGTGTGTGTGTTACATTACATTCACTAGTAGGAGTGAGAAAAACATCACGGGGTGGTGCGCATTGTATGGGTGTGTGTTACATTACATTCACTAGTAGGAGTGAGAAAAACATCACGGGGTGGTGCGCATTGTATGGGTGTGTGTTACATTACATTCACTAGTAGGAGTGAGAAAAACATCACGGGGTGGTGGGCATTGTATGGGTGTGTGTTACATTAGATTCACTAGTAGGAGTGAGAAAAACATCACGGGGTGGTGCGCATTGTATGGGTGTGTGTTACATTACATTCACTAGTAGGAGTGAGAAAAACATCACGGGGTGGTGCTCATTGTATGGGTGTGTGTTACATTACATTCACTAGTAGGAGTGAGAAAAACATCACGGGGTGGTGTGAATCGGAGGGTCTGTATTAGGATAGGCAGTGAGTGGCAATGTAGGATGGAGAAAAGCACCGCGGGGTGGTCAACATTTGGAGGTCAGGGAACATGCAGTGGCAATGTAGGATAGGTTTCTGAAAAACATCGCGGGGTGGTGCGCATTGTATGCGTGTGTGTTACATTACATTCACTAGTAGGAGTGAGAAAAACATCACGGGGTGGTGTGAATCGGAGGGTCTGAATTAGGATAGGCAGTGAGTGGCAATGTAGGATGGAGAAAAGCACCGCGAGGTGGTCAGCATGGGGAGGTCAGGGAACATGCAGTGGCAATGTAGGATAGTTTTCTGAAAAACATCACGGGGTGGTGCGCATTGTATGAGTGTGTGCTACATTACATTCACTAGTAGGAGTGAGTAAAACTTCACGGGATGGTGTGAATCGGACGGTCTGAAATGAGATATGAAGTGAGTGCTAATGTAGGAAGGAGAAAAGCACCGCAGGGTGGTCAGCATGGGGAGGTCAGGGAACATGCAATTTCAATGTACGATAGGTTTCTGAAAAACATCGCGGGGTGGTGTGCATTGTATGGGTGTGTGTGACATTATATTCAATAGTAGGAGTGAGAAAAACATCACGGGTTGATGCGCATTGTATGGGTGTGTGTTACATTACATTCACTAGTAGGAGTCAGAAAAACATCACGGGGTGGTGCGCATTGTATGGGTGTGTGTTACATTACATTCACTAGTAGGAGTGAGAAAAACATCACGGGGTGCTGCGCATTGTATGGGTGTGTGTTACATTACATTCACTAGTAGGAGTGAGAATAACATCACAGGGTGGTGTGAATCAGAGGGTCTGAATTAGGATAGGCAGTGAGTGGCAATGTAGGATGGAGAAAAGCACCGCGGGGTGGTGAGCATGGGGAGGTCAGGGAACATTCAGTGGCAATGTAGGATAGGTTTCTGAAAAACATCAAGGGGTGGTGCGCATTGTATGGGTGTGTGTTACATTACATTCACTAGTAGTAGTGAGAAAAACATCACGGGGTGGTGTGAATCGGAGGGTCTGAATTAGGATAGGCAGTGAGTGGCAATGTAGGATGGAGAAAAGCACCGCGGGGTGGTCAGCATGGGGAGGTCAGGGAACATGCAGTGGCAATGTAGGATAGGTTTCTTAAAAACATCGTGGGGTGGTGCGCATTGTATGGGTGGGTGTTACATTACATTCACTAGTAGGAGTGAGAAAAACATCACGGGGTGGTGCGCATTGTATGGGTGTGTGTTACATTACATTCACTAGTACGAGTGAGAAAAACATCACGGGTGGTGCGCATTGTATGGGTGTGTGTTACATTACGTTCACTAGTAGGAGTGAGAAAAACATCACGGGGTGGTGTCAATCGGAAGGTCTTAATTCGGATAGGCAGTGAGTGGCAATGTAGGATGGAGAAAAGCACCGTGGGTTGGTCAGCATGCGGAGGTCAGGGAACATGCAGTGGAAATGTAGGATAGGTTTCTGAAAAACATCGCGGGGTGGTGCGCATTGTATCGGTGTGTGTTACATTACATTCACTAGTAGGAGTGAGAAAAACATCACGGGGTGGTGCGCATTGTATGGGTGTGTGTTACATTACATTCACTAGTAGGAGTGAGAAAAACATCACGGGGTGGTGCTCATTGTATGGGTGTGTGTTACATTACATTCACTTGTAGGAGTGAGAAAAACATCACGGGGTGGTGTGAATCGGAGGGTCTGTATTAGGATAGGCAGTGAGTGGCAATGTAGGATGGAGAAAAGCACCGCGGGGTGGTCAACATGTGGAGGTCAGGGAACATGCAGTGGCAATGTAGGATAGGTTTCTGAAAAACATCGCGGGGTGGTGCGCATTGTATGGGTGTGTGTTACATTACATTCACTAGTAGGAGTGAGAAAAACATCACGGGGTGCTGCGCATTGTATGGGTGTGTGTTACATTACATTCACTAGTAGGAGTGAGAAAAACATCACAGGTTGGTGTGAATCGGAGGGTCTGAATTAGGATAGGCAGTGAGTGGCAACGTAGGATGGAGAAAAGCACCGCGGGGTGGTCAGCATGGGGAGGTCAGCGAACATTCAGTGGCAATGTAGGATAGGTTTCTGAAAAACATCAAGGCGTGGTGCGCATTGTATGGGTGTGTGTTACATTACATTCACTAGTAGGAGTGAGAAAAACATCACGGGGTGGTGTGAATCGGAGGGTCTGAATTAGGATAGGCAGTGAGTGGCAATGTAGGATGGAGAAAAGCACCGCGGGGTGGTCAGCATGGGGAGGTCAGGGAACATGCAGTGGCAATGTAGGATAGGTTTCTTAAAAACATCGTGGGGTGGTGCTCAATGTATGGGTGGGTGTTACATTACATTCACTAGTAGGAGTGAGAAAAACATCACGGGGTGGTGCGCATTGTATGGGTGTGTGTTACATTACATTCACTAGTACGAGTGAGAAAAACATCACGGGGTGGTGCGCATTGTATGAGTGTGTGTTACATTACGTTCACTAGTAGGAGTGAGAAAAACATCACGGGGTGGTGTCAATCGGAAGGTCTTAATTCGGATAGGCAGTGAGTGGCAATGTAGAATGGAGAAAAGCACCGCTTGTTGGTCAGCATGGGGAGGTCAGGGAACATGCAGTGGCAATGTAGGATAATTTTCTGAAAAACATCACGGGGTGGTGCGCATTGTATGGGTGTGTGTTACATTACATTCACTAGTACGAGTGAGAAAAACATCGCGGGGTGGTGCGCATTGTATGGGTGTGTGTTACATTACATTCACTAATAGGAGTGAGAAAAACATCACGGGGTGGTGTGAATCGGAGGGTCTGAATTAGGATAGGCAGTGAGTGGCAATGTAGGATGGAGAAAAGCACCGCGAGGTGGTCAGCATGGGGAGGTCAGGGAACATGCAGTGGCAATGTAGGATAATTTTCTGAAAAACATCACGGGGTGGTGCGCATTGTATGAGTGTGTGTTACATTACATTCACTAGTAGGAGTGTGAAAAACATCACGGGGTGGTGTGAATCGGAGGGTCTGAATTAGGATAGGCAGTGAGTGGCCTTGTAGAATGGAGAAAAGTACCACGGGGTGGTCAGCATGGGGAGGTCAGGGAACATGCAGTGGCAATGTAAGATAGGTTTCTGAAAAACATCGCGGGGTGGTGCGCATTGTATTGGTGTGTGTTACATTACATTCACTAGTAGGAGTGAGAAAAACATCACGGGGTGCTGCGCATTGTATGGGTGTGTGTTACATTACATTCACTAGTAGGAGTGAGAATAACATCACAGGGTGGTGTGAATCAGAGGGTCTGAATTAGGATAGGCAGTGAGTGGCAATGTAGGATGGAGAAAAGCACCGCGGGGTGGTGAGCATGGGGAGGTCAGGGAACATTCAGTGGCAATGTAGGATAGGTTTCTGAAAAACATCAAGGGGTGGTGCGCATTGTATGGGTGTGTGTTACATTACATTCACTAGTAGGAGTGAGAAAAACATCACGGGGTGGTGTGAATCGGAGGGTCTGAATTAGGATAGGCAGTGAGTGGCAATGTAGGATGGAGAAAAGCACCGCGGGGTGGTCAGCATGGGGAGGTCAGGGAACATGCAGTGGCAATGTAGGATAGGTTTCTTAAAAACATCGTGGGGTGGTGCGCATTGTATGGGTGGGTGTTACATTACATTCACTAGTAGGAGTGAGAAAAACATCACGGGGTGGTGCGCATTGTATGGGTGTGTGTTACATTACATTCACTAGTACGAGTGAGAAAAACATCACGGGTGGTGCGCATTGTATGGGTGTGTGTTACATTATGTTCACTAGTAGGAGTGAGAAAAACATCACGGGGTGGTGTCAATCGGAAGGTCTTAATTCGGATAGGCAGTGAGTGGCAATGTAGGATGGAGAAAAGCACCGTGGGTTGGTCAGCATGCGGAGGTCAGGGAACATGCAGTGGAAATGTAGGTTAGGTTTCTGAAAAACATCGCGGGGTGGTGCCCATTGTATCGGTGTGTGTTACATTACATTCACTAGTAGGAGTGAGAAAAACATCACGGGGTGGTGCGCATTGTATGGGTGTGTGTTACATTACATTCACTAGTAGGAGTGAGAAAAACATCACTGGGTGGTGCTCATTGTATGGGTGTGTGTTACATTACATTCACTAGTAGGAGTGAGAAAAACATCACGGGGTGGTGTGAATCGTAGGGTCTGTATTAGGATAGGCAGTGAGTGGCAATGTAGGATGGAGAAAAGCACCGCGGGGTGGTCAACATGTGGAGGTCAGGGAACATGCAGTGGCAATGTAGGATAGGTTTCTGAAAAACATCGCGGGGTGGTGCGCATTGTATGGGTGTGTGTTACATTACATTCACTAGTAGGAGTGAGAAAGACATCACGGGGTGCTGCGCATTGTATGGGTGTGTGTTACATTACATTCACTAGTAGGAGTGAGAAAAACATCACAGGTTGGTGTGAATCGGAGGGTCTGAATTAGGATAGGCAGTGAGTGGCAACGTAGGATGGAGAAAAGCACCGCGGGGTGGTCAGCATGGGGAGGTCAGGGAACATTCAGTGGCAATGTAGGATAGGTTTCTGAAAAACATCAAGGGGTGGTGCGCATTGTATGGGTGTGTGTTACATTACATTCACTTGTAGGAGTGAGAAAAACATCACGGGGTGGTGTGAATCGGAGGGTCTGTATTAGGATAGGCAGTGAGTGGCAATGTAGGATGGAGAAAAGCACCGCGGGGTGGTCAACATGTGGAGGTCAGGGAACATGCAGTGGCAATGTAGGATAGGTTTCTGAAAAACATCGCGGGGTGGTGCGCATTGTATGGGTGTGTGTTACATTACATTCACTAGTAGGAGTGAGAAAAACATCACGGGGTGCTGCGCATTGTATGGGTGTGTGTTACATTACATTCACTAGTAGGAGTGAGAAAAACATCACAGGTTGGTGTGAATCGGAGGGTCTGAATTAGGATAGGCAGTGAGTGGCAACGTAGGATGGAGAAAAGCACCGCGGGGTGGTCAGCATGGGGAGGTCAGCGAACATTCAGTGGCAATGTAGGATAGGTTTCTGAAAAACATCAAGGGGTGGTGCGCATTGTATGGGTGTGTGTTACATTACATTCACTAGTAGGAATGAGAAAAACAACACGGGGTGGTGTGAATCGGAGGGTCTGAATTAGGATAGGCAGTGAGTGGCAATGTAGGATGGAGAAAAGCACCGCGGGGTGGTCAGCATGGGGAGGTCAGGGAACATGCAGTGGCAATGTAGGATAGGTTTCTTAAAAACATCGTGGGGTGGTGCTCATTGTATGGGTGGGTGTTATATTACATTCACTAGTAGGAGTGAGAAAAACATCACGGGGTGGTGCGCATTGTATGGGTGTGTGTTACATTACATTCACTAGTACGAGTGAGAAAAACATCACGGGGTGGTGCGCATTGTATGGGTGTGTGTTACATTACGTTCACTAGTAGGAGTGAGAAAAACATCACGGGGTGGTGTCAATCGGAAGGTCTTAATTCGGATAGGCAGTGAGTGGCAATGTAGGATGGAGAAAAGCACCGCTTGTTGGTCAGCATGGGGAGGTCAGGGAACATGCAGTGGAAATGTAGGATAGGTTTCTGAAAAACATCGCGGGGTGGTGCGCATTGTATGGGTGTGTGTTACATTACATTCACTAGTAGGAGTGAGAAAAACATCACGGGGTGGTGTGAATCGGAGGGTCTGAATTAGGATAGGCAGTGAGTGGCAATGTAGGATGGAGAAAAGCACCGCGAGGTGGTCAGCATGGGGAGGTCAGGGAACATGCAGTGGCAATGTAGGATAATTTTCTGAAAAACATCACGGGGTGGTGCGCATTGTATGAGTGTGTGTTACATTACATTCACTAGTAGGAGTGTGAAAAACATCACGGGGTGGTGTGAATCGGAGGGTCTGAATTAGGATAGGCAGTGAGTGGCCTTGTAGAATGGAGAAAAGTACCACGGGGTGGTCAGCATGGGGAGGTCAGGGAACATGCAGTGGCAATGTAAGATAGGTTTCTGAAAAACATCGCGGGGTGGTGCGCATTGTATTGGTGTGTGTTACATTACATTCACTAGTAGGAGTGAGAAAAACATCACGGGGTGCTGCGCATTGTATGGGTGTGTGTTACATTACATTCACTAGTAGGAGTGAGAATAACATCAAAGGGTGGTGTGAATCAGAGGGTCTGAATTAGGATAGGCAGTGAGTGGCAATGTAGGATGGAGAAAAGCACCGCGGGGTGGTGAGCATGGGGAGGTCAGGGAACATTCAGTGGCAATGTAGGAAAGGTTTCTGAAAAACATCAAGGGGTGGTGCGCATTGTATGGGTGTGTGTTACATTACATTCACTAGTAGGAGTGAGAAAAACATCACGGGGTGGTGTGAATCGGAGGGTCTGAGTTAGGATAGGCAGTGAGTGGCAATGTAGGATGGAGAAAAGCACCGCGGGGTGGTCAGCATGGGGAGGTCAGGGAACATGCAGTGGCAATGTAGGATAGGTTTCTTAAAAACATCGTGGGGTGGTGCGCATTGTATGGGTGGGTGTTACATTACATTCACTAGTAGGAGTGAGAAAAACATCACGGGGTGGTGCGCATTGTATGGGTGTGTGTTACATTACATTCACTAGTACGAGTGAGAAAAACATCACGGGTGGTGCACATTGTATGGGTGTGTGTTACATTATGTTCACTAGTAGGAGTGAGAAAAACATCACGGGGTGGTGTCAATCGGAAGGTCTTAATTCGGATAGGTAGTGAGTGGCAATGTAGGATGGAGAAAAGCACCGTGGGTTGGTCAGCATGCCGAGGTCAGGGAACATGCAGTGGAAATGTAGGTTAGGTTTCTGAAAAACATCGCGGGGTGGTGCCCATTGTATCGGTGTGTGTTACATTACATTCACTAGTAGGAGTGAGAAAAACATCACGGGGTGGTGCGCATTGTATGGGTGTGTGTTACATTACATTCACTAGTAGGAGTGAGAAAAACATCACTGGGTGGTGCTCATTGTATGGGTGTGTGTTACTTTACATTCACTAGTAGGAGTGAGAAAAACATCACGGGGTGGTGTGAATCGTAGGGTCTGTATTAGGATAGGCAGTGAGTGGCAATGTAGGATGGAGAAAAGCACCGCGGGGTGGTCAACATGTGGAGGTCAGGGAACATGCAGTGGCAATGTAGGATAGGTTTCTGAAAAACATCGCGGGGTGGTGCGCATTGTATGGGTGTGTGTTACATTACATTCACTAGTAGGAGTGAGAAAGACATCACGGGGTGCTGCGCATTGTATGGGTGTGTGTTACATTACATTCACTAGTAGGAGTGAGAAAAACATCACGGGTTGGTGTGAATCGGAGGGTCTGAATTAGGATAGGCAGTGAGTGGCAACGTAGGATGGAGAAAAGCACCGCGGGGTGGTCAGCATGGGGAGGTCAGGGAACATTCAGTGGCAATGTAGGATAGGTTTCTGAAAAACATCAAGGGGTGGTGCGCATTGTATGGGTGTGTGTTACATTACATTCACTAGTAGGAGTGAGAAAAACATCACGGGGTGGTGTGAATCGGAGGGTCTGAATTAGGATAGGCAGTGAGTGGCAATGTAGGATGGAGAAAAGCACTGCGGGGTGGTCAGCATGGGGAGGTCAGGGAACATTCAGTGGCAATGTAGGATAGGTTTCTTAAAAACATCGTGGGGTGGTGCTCATTGTATGGGTGGGTGTTACATTACATTCACTAGTAGGAGTGAGAAAAACATCACGGGGTGGTGCGCATTGTATGGGTGTGTGTTACATTACATTCACTAGTACGAGTGAGAAATACATCACGGGGTGGTGCGCATTGTATGGGTGTGTGTTACATTACGTTCACTAGTAGGAGTGAGAAAAACATCACGGGGTGGTGTCAATCGGAAGGTCTTAATTCGGATAGGCAGTGAGTGGCAATGTAGGATGGAGAAAAGCACCGCTTGTTGGTCAGCATGGGGAGGTCAGGGAACATGCAGTGGAAATGTAGGATAGGTTTCTGAAAAACATCGCCGGGTGGTGCGCATTGTATGGGTGTGTGTTACATTACATTCACTAGTACGAGTGAGAAAAACATCACAGGGTGATGCGCATTGTATGGGTGTGTGTTAAATTACATTCACTAGTAGGAGTGAGAAAAACATCACGGGGAGGTGTGAATCGGAGGGTCTGAATTAGGATAGTCAGTGAGTGGCAATGTATGATGGAGAAAAGCACCGTAGGGTGGTCAGCATGGGGTGGTCAGGGAACATGCAGTGGCAATGTAGGATAGGTTTCTGAAAAACATCGCAGGGTGGTGCGCATTGTATGGGTTTGTGTTACATTACATTCACTAGTAGGAGTGAGAAAAACATCACGGGGTGGTGCTCATTTTATGGGTGTGTGTTACATGACATTCACTAGTAGGAGTGAGAAAAACATCACGGGGTGGTGTGAATCAGAGGGACTGTATTAGGATAGGCAGTGAGTGGCAATGTAGGATGGAGAAAAGCACCGCGAGGTGGTCAGCATGGGGAGGTCAGAGAACATGCAGTGGCAATGTAGGATAGGTTTCTGAAAAACATCGCGGGGTGGTGCGCATTGTATGGGTGTGTGTTACATTTCATTCACTAGTGGGAGTGAGAAAAACATCACGGGGTGGTGTGAATAGGAGTGTGTGAATTAGGATAGGCAGTGAGTGGCAATTTAGGATGGAGAAAAGCACTGCGGGGTGGTCAGCATGGGGAGGTCAGGGAACATGCAGTGGCAATGTAGGATAGGTTTCTGAAAAACATCGCGGGGTGGTGCGCATTGTATGGGTGTGTGTTACATTACATTCACTAGTAGGATTGAGAAAAACATCATGGGGTGGTGTGAATCGGAGGGTCTGAATTAGGATAGGCAGTGAGTGGCAATGTAGGATGGAGAAAAGCACCGCAGGGTGGTCAGCATGGGGAGGTCAGGGAACATGCAGTTTCAATGTACGATAGGTTTCTGAAAAACATCGCGGGGTGGTGTGCATTGTATGGGTGTGTGTTACATTACATTCACTAGTAGGAGTGAGAAAAACATCACGGGGTGGTGCGCATTGTATGGGTGTGTGTTACATTACATTCACTAGTAGGAGTGAGAAAAACATCACGGGGTGGTGCGCATTGTATGGGTGTGTGTTACATTACATTCACTAGTAGGAGTGAGAAAAACATCACGGGGTGGTGCGCATTGTATGTGTGTGTGTTACATTACATTCACTAGTAGGAGTGAGAAAAACATGACGGGGTGGTGTGAATCGGAGGGTCTGAATTAGGATAGGCAGTGAGTGGCCTTGTAGGATGGAGAAAAGCACCGCGGGGTGGTCAGCATGGGGATGTCAGGGAACATTCAGTGGCAATGTAGGATAGGTTTCTGAAAAAACATCAAGGGGTGGTGCGCATTGTATGGGTGTGTGTTACATTACATTCACTAGTAGGAGTGAGAAAAACATCACGGGGTGGTGTGAATCGGAAGGTCTGAATTAGGATAGGCAGTGAGTGGCAATGTAGGATGGAGAAAAGCACTGCGGGGTGGTCAGCATGGGGAGGTCAGGGAACATTCAGTGGCAATGTAGGATAGGTTTCTTAAAAACATCGTGGGGTGGTGCTCATTTTATGGGTGGGTGTTACATTACATTCACTAGTAGGAGTGAGAAAAACATCACGGGGTGGTGCGCATTGTATGGGTGTGTGTTACATTACATTCACTAGTACGAGTGAGAAATACATCACGGGGTGGTGCGCATTGTATGGGTGTGTGTTACATTACGTTCACTAGTAGGAGTGAGAAAAACATCACGGGGTGGTGTCAATCGGAAGGTCTTAATTCGGATAGGCAGTGAGTGGCAATGTAGGATGGAGAAAAGCACCGCTTGTTGGTCAGCATGGGGAGGTCAGGGAACATGCAGTGGAAATGTAGATTAGGTTTCTGAAAAACATCGCGGGGTGGTGCGCATTGTATGGGTGTGTGTTACATTACATTCACTAGTACGAGTGAGAAAAACATCACAGGGTGATGCGCATTGTATGGGTGTGTGTTAAATTACATTCACTAGTAGGAGTGAGAAAAACATCACGGGGTGGTGTGAATCGGAGGGTCTGAATTAGGATAGTCAGTGAGTGGCAATGTATGATGGAGAAAAGCACCGTAGGGTGGTCAGCATGGGGTGGTCAGGGAACATGCAGTGGCAATGTAGGATAGGTTTCTGAAAAACATCGCGGGGTGGTGCGCATTGTATGGGTTTGTGTTACATTACATTCACTAGTAGGAGTGAGAAAAACATCACGGGGTGGTGCTCATTTTATGGGTGTGTGTTACATGACATTCACTAGTAGGAGTGAGAAAAACATCACGGGGTGGTGTGAATCAGAGGGACTGTATTAGGATAGGCAGTGAGTGGCAATGTAGGATGGAGAAAAGCACCGCGAGGTGGTCAGCATGGGGAGGTCAGAGAACATGCAGTGGCAATGTAGGATAGGTTTCTGAAAAACATCGCGGGGTGGTGCGCATTGTATGGGTGTGTGTTACATTTCATTCACTAGTGGGAGTGAGAAAAACATCACGGGGTGGTGTGAATAGGAGTGTGTGAATTAGGATAGGCAGTGAGTGGCAATTTAGGATGGAGAAAAGCACTGCGGGGTGGTCAGCATGGGGAGGTCAGGGAACATGCAGTGGCAATGTAGGATAGGTTTCTGAAAAACATCGCGGGGTGGTGCGCATTGTATGGGTGTGTGTTACATTACATTCACTAGTAGGATTGAGAAAAACATCATGGGGTGGTGTGAATCGGAGGGTCTGAATTAGGATAGGCAGTGAGTGGCAATGTAGGATGGAGAAAAGCACCGCAGGGTGGTCAGCATGGGGAGGTCAGGGAACATGCAGTTTCAATGTACGATAGGTTTCTGAAAAACATCGCGGGGTGGTGTGCATTGTATGGGTGTGTGTTACATTACATTCACTAGTAGGAGTGAGAAAAACATCACGGGGTGGTGCGCATTGTATGGGTGTGTGTTACATTACATTCACTAGTAGGAGTGAGAAAAACATCACGGGGTGGTGCGCATTGTATGGGTGTGTGTTACATTACATTCACTAGTCGGAGTGAGAAAAACATCACGGGGTGGTGCGCATTGTATGTGTGTGTGTTACATTACATTCACTAGTAGGAGTGAGAAAAACATGACGGGGTGGTGTGAATCGGAGGGTCTGAATTAGGATAGGCAGTGAGTGGCCTTGTAGGATGGAGAAAAGCACCGCGGTTTGGTCAGCATGGGGTGGTTAGGGAACATGCAGTGGCAATGTAGGATAGGTTTCTGAAAAACATCGCGGGGTGGTGCGCATTGTATGGGTGTGTGTTACATTACATTCACTAGTAGGAGTGAGAAAAACATCACGAGGTGGTGCTCATTGTATGGGTGTGTGTTACATTACATTCACTAGTAGGAGTGAGAAAAACATCACGGGGTGGTGTGAATCGGAGGGTCTGTATTAGGATAGGCAGTGAGTGGCAATGTAGGATGGAGAAAAGCACTGCGGGGTGGTCAGCATGTGGAGGTCAGGGAACATGCAGTGGCAATGTAGGATAGGTTTCTGAAAAACATCGCGGGGTGGTGCGCATTGTATGGGTGTGTGTTACATTACATTCACTAGTAGGAGTGAGAAAAACATCACGGGGTGGTGTGAATCGGAGAGTCTGAATTAGGATAGGCAGTGAGTGGCAATGTAGGATGGAGAAAAGCACCGCGAGGTGGTCAGCATGGGGAGGTCAGGGAACCTGCAGTGGCAATTTAGGATAGTTTTCTGAAAAACATCACGGGGTGGTGCGCATTGTATGGGTGTGTGTTACATTACATTCACTAGTAGGAGTGAGAAAAACATCACGGGGTGGTGTGAATCGGAGGGTCTGAAATAAGATATGCAGTGAGTGGCAATGTAGGAAGGAGAAAAGCACCGCAGGGTGGTCAGCATGGGGAAGTCAGGGAACATGCAGTGGCAATGCAGGATAGGTTTCTGAAAAACATCGCGGGGTGGTGCGCATTGTACGGGTGTGTGTTACATTACATTCACTAGTGGGAGTGAGAAAAACATCACTGGGTGGTGTGAATAGGAGGGTGTGAATTAGGATAGGCAGTGAGTGGCAATTTAGGTTGGAGAAAAGCACTGCGGGGTGGTCAGCATGGGAAGGTCAGGGAACATGCAGTGGCAATGTAGTATAGGTTTCTGAAAAACATCGCGGGGTGGTGCGCATTGTATGGGTGTGTGGTACATTACATTCACTAGTAGGAGTGAGAAAAACATCACGGGGTGGTGCGCATTGTATGGGTGTGTGTAACATTACATTGACTAGTAGGAGTGAGAAAAACATCACGGGGTGGTGTCAATCGGAGGGTCTGAATTAGGATAGGCAGTGAGTGGCAATGTAGGATGGAGAAAAGCACCGCAGGGTGGTCAGCATGGGGAAGTCAGGGAACATGCAGTTTCAATATAGGATAGGTTTCTGAAAAACATCGCGATGTGGTGCGCATTGTATGGGTGTGTGTTACATTACATTCACTAGTAGGAGTGAGAAAAACATCACGGGGTGGTGCGTATTGTATGGGTGTGTGTTACATTACATTCACTAGTAGGAGTGAGAAAAACCTCACGGGGTGGTGCCGATTGTATGGGTGTGTGTTACATTACATTCACTAGTAGGAGTGAGAAAAACATCACGGGGTGGTGCGCATTGTATGGATGTCTGTTACATTTTATTCACTAGTAGGAGTGAGAAAAACATCACGGTGTGGTGTGAATCGGAGGGTCTGAATTAGGATAGGCAGTGAGTGGCCTTGTAGGATGGAGAAAAGCACCGCGGAGTGGTCAGCATGGGGAGGTCAGGGAACATGCAGTGGCAATGTAGGATAGGTTTCTGAAAAACATCGCGGGGTGGTGCGCATTGTATGGGTGTGTGTTACATTACATTCACTAGTAGGAGTGAGAAAGACATCACGGGGTGCTGCGCATTGTATGGGTGTGTGTTACATTACATTCACTAGTAGGAGTGAGAAAAACATCACGGGGTGGTGTGAATCGGAGGGTCTGAATTATGATAGGCAGTGAGTGGCAATGTAGGATTGAGAAAAGCACCGCAGGGTGGTCAGCATGGGGAAGTCAGGGAACATGCAGTTTCAATGTATGATAGGTTTCTGAAAAACATCGCGGGGTGGTGCGCATTGTATGGGTGTGTGTTACATTACATTCACTAGTAGGAGTGAGAAAAACATCACGGGGTGGTGCGCATTGCATGGGTGTGTGTTACATTACATTCACTAGTAGGAGTGAGAAAAACATCACGGGGTGCTGTGAATCGGAGGGTCTGAATTAGGATAGGCAGTGCGTGGCAATGTAGGATGGAGAAAAGCACTGCGGGGTGGTCAGCATGCGGAGGTCAGGGAACATGCAGTGTCAATGTAGGATAGGTTTCTGAAAAAAATCGCGGGGTGGTGCGCATTGTATGGGTGTGTGGTACATTACATTCACTAGTAGAAGTGAGAAAAACATGACGGGGTGGTGCGCATTGTATGGGTGTGTGTTACATTACATTCACTAGTAGGATTGAGAAAAACATCATGGGGTGGTGCGCATTGTATGGATGTCTGTTACATTTTATTCACTAGTAGGAGTGAGAAAAACATCACGGTGTGGTGTGAATCGGAGGGTCTGAATTAGGATAGGCAGTGAGTGGCCTTGTAGGATGGAGAAAAGCACCGCGGAGTGGTCAGCATGGGGAGGTCAGGGAACATGCAGTGGCAATGTAGGATAGGTTTCTGAAAAACATCGCGGGGTGGTGCGCATTGTATGGGTGTGTGTTACATTACATTCACTAGTAGGAGTGAGAAAGACATCACGGGGTGCTGCGCATTGTATGGGTGTGTGTTACATTACATTCACTAGTAGGAGTGAGAAAAACATCACGGGGTGGTGTGAATCGGAGGGTCTGAATTATGATAGGCAGTGAGTGGCAATGTAGGATTGAGAAAAGCACCGCAGGGTGGTCAGCATGGGGAAGTCAGGGAACATGCAGTTTCAATGTATGATAGGTTTCTGAAAAACATCGCGGGGTGGTGCGCATTGTATGGGTGTGTGTTACATTACATTCACTAGTAGGAGTGAGAAAAACATCACGGGGTGGTGCGCATTGCATGGGTGTGTGTTACATTACATTCACTAGTAGGAGTGAGAAAAACATCACGGGGTGCTGTGAATCGGAGGGTCTGAATTAGGATAGGCAGTGCGTGGCAATGTAGGATGGAGAAAAGCACTGCGGGGTGGTCAGCATGCGGAGGTCAGGGAACATGCAGTGTCACTGTAGGATAGGTTTCTGAAAAAAATCGCGGGGTGGTGCGCATTGTATGGGTGTGTGGTACATTACATTCACTAGTAGAAGTGAGAAAAACATGACGGGGTGGTGCGCATTGTATGGGTGTGTGTTACATTACATTCACTAGTAGGATTGAGAAAAACATCATGGGGTGGTGTGAATCGGTGAGACTGAATTAGGATAGGCAGTGAGTGGCAATGTAGGATGGAGAAAAGCACCGCAGGGTGGTCAGCATGGGGAGGTCAGGGAACATGCAGTTTCAATGTACGATAGGTTTCTGAAAAACATCCCGGGGTGGTGTGCATTGTATGGGTGTGTGTTACATTACATTCACTAGTAGGAGTGAGAAAAACATCACGGTGTGGTGCGCATTGTATGGGTGTGTGTTACATTACATTCACTAGTAGGAGTGAGAAAAACATCACGGGGTGGTGTGAATCGGAGGGTCTGAAATAAGATATGCAGTGAGTGGCAATGTAGGAAGGAGAAAAGCACCGCAGGGTGGTCAGCTGGGGAAGTCAGGGAACATGCAGTGGCAATGCAGGATAGGTTTCTGAAAAACATCGCGGGGTGGTGCGCATTGTACGGGTGTGTGTTACATTACATTCACTAGTGGGAGTGAGAAAAACATCACTGGGTGATGTGAATAGGAGGGTGTGAATTAGGATAGGCAGTGAGTGGCAATTTAGGATGGAGAAAAGCACTGCGGGGTGGTCAGCATGGGAAGGTCAGGGAACATGCAGTGGCAATGTAGTATAGGTTTCTGAAAAACATTGCGGGGTGGTGCGCATTGTATGGGTGTGTGTTACATTACATTCACTAGTAGGAGTGAGAAAAACATCACGGGGTGGTGCGCATTGTATGGGTGTGTGTAACATTACATTCACTAGTAGGAGTGAGAAAAACATCACGGGGTGGTGTCAATCGGAGGGTCTGAATTAGGATAGGCAGTGAGTGGCAATTTAGGATGGAGAAAAGCACCGCAGGGTGGTCAGCATGGGGAAGTCAGGGAACATGCAGTTTCAATATAGGATAGGTTTCTGAAAAACATCGCGATGTGGTGCGCATTGTATGGGTGTGTGTTACATTACATTCACTAGTAGGAGTGAGAAAAACATCACGGGGTGGTGCGCATTGTATGGGTGTGTGTTACATTACATTCACTAGTAGGAGTGAGAAAAACCTCACGGGGTGGTGCGCATTGTATGGGTGTGTGTTACATTACATTCACAAGTAGGAGTGAGAAAAACATCACGGGGTGGTGCGCATTGTATGGATGTCTGTTACATTTCATTCACTAGTAGGAGTGAGAAAAACATCACGGGGTGGTGTGAATCGGAGGGTCTGAATTAGGATAGGCAGTGAGTGGCAATGTAGGATGGAGAATAGCACCGCGGGGTGGTGAGCATGGGGAGGTCAGGGAACATGGAGTGGCAATGTAGGATAGGTTTCTGAAAAACATCAAGGGGTGATGCGCATTGTATGGGTGTGTGTTACATTACATTCACTAGTAGGAGTGAGAAAAACATCACGGGGTGCTGTGAATCGGAGGGTCTGAATTAGAATAGGCAGTGAGTGGCAATGTAGGATGGAGAATAGCACCGCGGGGTGGTCAGCATGGGGAGGTCAGGGAACATGCAGTGGCAATGTAGGATAGGTTTCTGAAAAACATCGTGGGGTGGTGCACATTGTATGGGTGTGTGTTACATTACATTCACTAGTACGAGTGAGAAAAACATCACGGGGTGGTCCGCATTGTATGGGTGTGTGTTACATTACGTTCACTAGTAGGAGTGAGAAAAACATCACGGGGTGGTGTCAATCGGAAGGTCTGTATTAGGATAGGCAGTGAGTGGCAATGTAGGATGGAGAAAAGCACCGCGGGGTGGTCAGCATGGGGAGGTCAGGGAACATGCAGTGGAAATGTAGGATAGGTTTCTGAAAAACATCGCGGGGTGGTGCGCATTGTATGGGTTTGTGTTACATTACATTCACTAGTAGGAGTGAGAAAAACATCACGGGGTGATACGCATTATATGGGTGTGTGTTACATTACATTCACTAGTAGGAGTGAGAAAATCATCACGGGGCGGTGCACATTGTATGGGTGTGTGTTACATTACATTCACTAGTACGAGTGAGAAAAACATCACGGGGTGGTGCGCATTGTATGGGTGTGTGTTACATTACATTCACTAGTAGGAGTGAGACAACCATCACGGGGTGGTGTGAATCGGAGGGTCTGAATTAGGATAGGCAGTGAGTGGCAATGTAGGATGGAGAAAAGCACCGCGGGGTGGTCAGCATGGGGAGGTCAGGGAACATGCAGTGGCAATGTAGGATAGGTTTCTGAAAAACATTGCGGGGTGGTGCACATTGTATGTGTGTGTGTTACATTACATTCACTAGTAGGAGTTAGAAAAACATCACGGGGTGGTGCGCATTGTATGGGTGTGTGTTACATTACATTCACTAGTAGGAGTGAGAAAATCATCACGGGGTGGTGTGAATCGGAGGGTCTGAATTAGGATAGGCAGGGAGTAGCAATGTAGGATGGAGAAAAGCACCGCGGGGTGGTCAGCATGGGGAGGTCAGGGAACATGCAGTGGCAATGTAGGATAGGTTTCTGAACAACATCGCGTGGTGGTGTGCGTTATGGGTGTGTGTTAAATGACATTCACTAGTAGGAGTGAGAAAAACATCCCGGGGTGGTGTGAATCGGAGGGTCTGAATTAGGATAGGCAGTGAGTGGCAATGTAGGATGGCGAAAAGCACCGCGGGGTGGTCAGCATGGGGAGTTCAGGGAACATGCAGTGGCAATGTAGGATAGGTTTCTGAAAAACATCGCGGGGTGTTGCGCATTGTATGGGTGTGTGTTACATTACATTCACTAGTAGGAGTGAGAAAAACATCATGGGGTGGTGTGAATCGGAGGGTCTGAATTAGGATAGGCAGTGAGTGGCAATGTAGGATGGAGAAAAGCACCGCGGGGTGGTCAGCATGGGGAGGTCAGGGAACATGCAGTGGCAATGTAGGAGAGGTTTCTGAAAAACATCGCGGGGTGGTGCGCATTGTATGGGTGTGTGTTACATTACATTCACTAGTAGGAGTGAGAAAAACATCACGGGGTGGTGCGCATTGTATGGGTGTGTGTTACATTACATTCACTAGTAGGAGTGAGAAAAACATCACGGGGTGGTGTGTATCGGAGGGTCTGAATTAGGATAGGCAGTGAGTGGCAATGTAGGATGGAGAAAAGCACCGTGGTGTGGTCAGCATGGGGAGGTCAGGGAACATGCAGTGGCAATGTAGGATAGGTTTCTGAAAAACATCGCGGGGTGGTGTGCATTGTATAGGTGTGTGTTACATTACATTCACTAGTAGGAGTGAGAAAAACATCACGGGGTGGTGCGCATTGTATGGGTGTGTGTTACATTACATTCACTAGTAGGAGTGAGAAAAACATCACGGGGTGGTCTGAATCGGAGGGTCTGAATTAGGATAGGCAGTGAGTGGCAATGTAGGATGGAGAAAAGCACCGCGGGGTGGTCAGCATGGGGAGGTCAGGGAACATGCAGTGGCAATGTAGGATAGGTCTCTGAAAAACATCGCGGGGTGGTGTGCATTGTATGGGTGTGTGTTACATTACATTCACTAGTACGAGTGAGAAAAACATCACGGGGTGGTGTGAATCGGAGGGTCTGAATTAGGATAGGCAGTGAGTGGCAATGTAGGATGGAGAAAAGCACCGCGGGGTGGTCAGCATGGGGAGGTCAGGGAACATGCAGTGGCAATGTAGGATAGGTTTCTGAAAAACATCGCGGGGTGGTGCGCATTGTATGGGTGTGTGTTACATTATATTCACTAGTAGGAGTGTGAAAAACATCACGGGGTGGTGCGCATTGTATGGGTGTGTGTTACATTACATTCACTAGTAGGAGTGAGAAAAACATCACGGGGCGGTGCGCATTGTATGGGTGTGTGTTACATTACATTCACTAGTACGAGTGAGAAAAACATCACGGGGTGGTGCGCATTGTATGGGTGTGTGTTACATTACATTCACTAGTAGTTGTGAGAAAAACATCACGTGGTGGTGTGAATCGGAGGGTCTGAATTAGGATAGGCAGTGAGTGGCAATGTAGGATGGATAAAAGCACCGAGGACTGGTCAGCATGGGGAGGTCAGGGAACATGCAGTGGCAATGTAGGATAGGTTTCTGAACAACATCGCGTGGTGGTGCGCATTATGGGTGTGTGTTAAATGACATTCACTAGTAGGAGTGAGAAAAACATCCCGGGGTGGTGTGAATCGGAGGGTCTGAATTAGGATAGGCAGTGAGTGGCAATGTAGGATGGAGAAAAGCACCGCGGGGTGGTCAGCATGGGGAGTTCAGTGAACATGCAGTGGCAATGTCGGATAGGTTTCTGAAAAACATCGCGGGGTGGTGCGCATTCTATGGGTGTGTGTTACATTACATTCACTAGTAGGAGTGAGAAAAACATCACGGGGTGGTGCGCATTGTATGGGTGTGTGTAACATTACATTGACTAGTAGGAGTGAGAAAAACATCACGGGGTGGTGTCAATCGGAGGGTCTGAATTAGGATAGGCAGTGAGTGGCAATGTAGGATGGAGAAAAGCACCGCAGGGTGGTCAGCATGGGGAAGTCAGGGAACATGCAGTTTCAATATAGGATAGGTTTCTGAAAAACATCGCGATGTGGTGCGCATTGTATGGGTGTGTGTTACATTACATTCACTAGTAGGAGTGAGAAAAACATCACGGGGTGGTGCGCATTGTATGGGTGTGTGTTACATTACATTCACTAGTAGGAGTGAGAAAACCCTCACGGGGTGGTGCGCATTGTATGGGTGTGTGTTACATTACATTCACTAGTAGGAGTGAGAAAAACATCACGGGGTGGTGCGCATTGTATGGATGTCTGTTACATTTTATTCACTAGTAGGTATGAGAAAAACATCACGGTGTGGTGTGAATCGGAGGGTCTGAATGAGGATAGGCAGTGAGTGGCCTTGTAGGATGGAGAAAAGCACCGCGGGGTGGTCAGCATGGGGAGGTCAGGGAACATGCAGTGGCAATGTAGGATAGGTTTCTGAAAAACATCGCGGGGTGGTGCGCATTGTATGGGTGTGTGTTACATTACATTCACTAGTAGGAGTGAGAAAAACATCACGGGGTGCTGCGCATTGTATGGGTGTGTGTTACATTACATTCACTAGTAGGAGTGATAAAAACATCACGGGGTGGTGCGCATTGTATGGATGTCTGTTACATTTCATTCACTAGTAGGAGTGAGAAAAACATCACGGTGTGGTGTGAATCGGAGGGTCTGATTTAGGATAGGCAGTGAGTGGCCTTGTAGGATGGAGAAAAGCACCGCGGGGTGGTCAGCCTGGGGAGGTCAGGGAAAATGCAGTGGCAATGTAGTATAGGTTTCTGAAAAACATCGCGGGGTGGTGCGCATTATATGGGTGTGTGTTACATTACATTCACTAGTAGGAGTGAGAAAAACATCACGGGGTGCTGCGCATTGTATGGGTGTGTGTTACATTACATTCACTAGAAGGAGTGAGAAAAACATCACAGGGTGGTGAGAATCGGAGGGTCTGAATTAGGATAGGCAGTGAGTGGCAATGTAGGATGGAGAAAAGCACCGCGGGGTGGTGAGCATGGGGAGGTCAGGGAACATGGAGTGGCAATGTAGGATAGGTTTCTGAAAAACATCAAGGGGTGGTGCGCATTGTATGGGTGTGTGTTACATTACATTCACTAGTAGGAGTGAGAAAAACATCACGGGGTGGTGTGAATCGGAGGGTCTGAATTAGGATAGGCAGTGAGTGGCAATGTAGGATGGAGAATAGCACCGCGGGGTGGTCAGCATGGGGAGGTCAGGGAACATGCAGTGGCAATGTAGGATAGGTTTCTGAAAAACATCGTGGGGTGGTGCGCATTGTATGGGTGTGTGTTACATTACATTCACTAGTACGAGTGAGAAAAACATCACGGGGTGGTCCGCATTGTATGGGTGTGTGTTACATTACGTTCACTAGTAGGAGTGAGAAAAACATCACGGGGTGGTGTCAATCGGAAGGTCTGAATTAGAATAGGCAGTTAGTGGCAATGTAGGATGGAGAAAAGCACCGCGGGGTGGTCTGCATGGGGAGGTCAGGGAACATGCAGTGGAAATGTAGGATAGGTTTCTGAAAAACATCGCGGGGTGGTGCGCATTGTATGGGTTTGTGTTACATTACATTCACTAGTAGGAGTGAGAAAAACATCACGGGGTGATACGCATTATATGGGTGTGTGTTACATTACATTCACTAGTAGGAGTGAGAAAATCATCACGGGGCGGTGCACATTGTATGGGTGTGTGTTACATTACATTCACTAGTACGAGTGAGAAAAACATCACGGGGTGGTGCGCATTGTATGGGTGTGTGTTACATTACATTCACTAGTAGGAGTGAGACAAACATCACGGGGTGGTGTGAATCGGAGGGTCTGAATTAGGATAGGCAGTGAGTGGCAATGTAGGATGGAGAAAAGCACCGCGGGGTGGTCAGCATGGGGAGGTCAGGGAACATGCAGTGGCAATGTAGGATAGGTTTCTGAAAAACATTGCGGGGTGGTGCGCATTGTATGTGTGTGTGTTACATTACATTCACTAGTAGGAGTTAGAAAAACATCACGGGGTGGTGCGCATGGTATGGGTGTGTGTTACATTACATTCACTAGTAGGAGTGAGAAAATCATCACGGGGTGGTGTGAATCGGAGGGTCTGAATTAGGATAGGCAGGGAGTAGCAATGTAGGATGGAGAAAAGCACCGCGGGGTGGTCAGCATGGGGAGGTCAGGGAACATGCAGTGGCAATGTAGGATAGGTTTCTGAACAACATCGCGTGGTGGTGTGCATTATGGGTGTGTGTTAAATGACATTCACTAGTAGGAGTGAGAAAAACATCCCGGGGTGGTGTGAATCGGAGGGTCTGAATTAGGATGGGCAGTGAGTGGCAATGTAGGATGGCGAAAAGCACCGCGGGGTGGTCAGCATGGGGAGTTCAGGGAACATGCAGTGGCAATGTAGGATAGGTTTCTGAAAAACATCGCGGGGTGTTGCGCATTGTATGGGTGTGTGTTACATTACATTCACTAGTAGGAGTGAGAAAAACATCATGGGGTGGTGTGAATCGGAGGGTCTGAATTAGGATAGGCAGTGAGTGGCAATGTAGGATGGAGAAAAGCACCGCGGGGTGGTCAGCATGGGGAGGTCAGGGAACATGCAGTGGCAATGTAGGAGAGGTTTCTGAAAAACATCGCGGGGTGATGCGCATTGTATGGGTGTGTGTTACATTACATTCACTAGTAGGAGTGAGAAAAACATCACGGGGTGGTGCGCATTGTATGGGTGTGTGTTACATTACATTCACTAGTAGGAGTGAGAAAAACATCACGGGGTGGTGTGTATCGGAGGGTCTGAATTAGGATAGGCAGTGAGTGGCATTGTAGGATGGAGAAAAGCACCGTGGTGTGGTCAGCATGGGGAGGTCAGGGAACATGCAGTGGCAATGTAGGATAGGTTTCTGAAAAACATCGCGGGGTGGTGTGCATTGTATAGGTGTGTGTTACATTACATTCACTAGTAGGAGTGAGAAAAACATCACGGGGTGGTGCGCATTGTATGGGTGTGTGTTACATTACATTCACTAGTAGGAGTGAGAAAAACATCACGGGGTGGTCTGAATCGGAGGGTCTGAATTAGGATAGGCAGTGAGTGGCAATGTAGGATGGAGAAAAGCACCGCGGGGTGGTCAGCATGGGGAGGTCAGGGAACATGCAGTGGCAATGTAGGATAGGTTTCTGAAAAACATCGCGGGGTGGTGTGCATTGTATGGGTGTGTGTTACATTACATTCACTAGTACGAGTGAGAAAAACATCACGGGGTGGTGTGAATCGGAGGGTCTGAATTAGGATAGGCAGTGAGTGGCAATGTAGGATGGAGAAAAGCACCGCGGGGTGGTCAGCATGGGGAGGTCAGGGAACATGCAGTGGCAATGTAGGATAGGTTTCTGAAAAACATCGCGGGGTGGTGCGCATTGTATGGGTGTGTGTTACATTATATTCACTAGTAGGAGTGTGAAAAACATCACGGGGTGGTGCGCATTGTATGGGTGTGTGTTACATTACATTCACTAGTAGGAGTGAGAAAAACATCACGGGGCGGTGCGCATTGTATGGGTGTGTGTTACATTACATTCACTAGTACGAGTGAGAAAAACATCACGGGGTGGTGCGCATTGTATGGGTGTGTGTTACATTACATTCACTAGTAGTTGTGAGAAAAACATCACGGGGTGGTGTGAATCGGAGGGTCTGAATTAGGATAGGCAGTGAGTGGCAATGTAGGATGGATAAAAGCACCGAGGACTGGTCAGCATGGGGAGGTCAGGGAACATGCAGTGGCAATGTAGGATAGGTTTCTGAACAACATCGCGTGGTGGTGCGCATTATGGGTGTGTGTTAAATGATATTCACTAGTAGGAGTGAGAAAAACATCCCGGGGTGGTGTGAATCGGAGGGTCTGAATTAGGATAGGCAGTGAGTGGCAATGTAGGATGGAGAAAAGCACCGCGGGGTGGTCAGCATGGGGAGTTCAGTGAACATGCAGTGGCAATGTCGGATAGGTTTCTGAAAAACATCGCGGGGTGGTGCGCATTCTATGGGTGTGTGTTACATTACATTCACTAGTAGGAGTGAGAAAAACATCACGGGGTGGTGCGCATTGTATGGGTGTGTGTAACATTACATTGACTAGTAGGAGTGAGAAAAACATCACGGGGTGGTGTCAATCGGAGGGTCTGAATTAGGATAGGCAGTGAGTGGCAATGTAGGATGGAGAAAAGCACCGCAGGGTGGTCAGCATGGGGAAGTCAGGGAACATGCAGTTTCAATATAGGATAGGTTTCTGAAAAACATCGCGATGTGGTGCGCATTGTATGGGTGTGTGTTACATTACATTCACTAGTAGGAGTGAGAAAAACATCACGGGGTGGTGCGCATTGTATGGGTGTGTGTTACATTACATTCACTAGTAGGAGTGAGAAAAACCTCACGGGGTGGTGCGCATTGTATGGGTGTGTGTTACATTACATTCACTAGTAGGAGTGAGAAAAACATCACGGGGTGGTGCGCATTGTATGGATGTCTGTTACATTTTATTCACTAGTAGGTGTGAGAAAAACATCACGGTGTGGTGTGAATCGGAGGGTCTGAATGAGGATAGGCAGTGAGTGGCCTTGTAGGATGGAGAAAAGCACCGCGGGGTGGTCAGCATGGGGAGGTCAGGGAACATGCAGTGGCAATGTAGGATAGGTTTCTGAAAAACATCGCGGGGTGGTGCGCATTGTATGGGTGTGTGTTACATTACATTCACTAGTAGGAGTGAGAAAAACATCACGGGGTGCTGCGCATTGTATGGGTGTGTGTTACATTACATTCACTAGTAGGAGTGAGAAAAACATCACGGGGTGGTGTGAATCGGAGGGTCTGAATTATAATAGGCAGTGAGTGGCAATGTAGGATTGAGAAAAGCACCGCAGGGTGGTCAGCATGGGGAAGTCAGGGAACATGCAGTTTCAATGTATGATAGGTTTCTGAAAAACATCGCGGGGTGGTGCGCATTGTATGGGTGTGTGTTACATTACATTCACTAGTAGGAGTGAGAAAAACATCACGGGGTGGTGCGCATTGCATGGGTGTGTGTTACATTACATTCACTAGTAGGAGTGAGAAAAACATCACGGGGTGCTGTGAATCGGAGGGTCTGAATTAGGATAGGCAGTGCGTGGCAATGTAGGATGGAGAAAAGCACTGCGGGGTGGTCAGCTTGGGGAGGTCAGGGAACATGCAGTGGCAATGTAGGATAGGTTTCTGAAAAAAATCGCGGGGTGGTGCGCATTGTATGGGTGTGTGGTACATTACATTCACTAGTAGAAGTGAGAAAAACATCACGGGGTGGTGCGCATTGTATGGGTGTGTGTTACATTACATTCACTAGTAGGATTGAGAAAAACATCATGGGGTGGTGTGAATCGGAGGGTCTGAATTAGGATAGGCAGTGAGTGGCAATGTAGGATGGAGAAAAGCACCGCAGGGTGGTCAGCATGGGGAGGTCAGGGAACATGCAGTTTCAATGTATGATAGGTTTCTGAAAAACATCGCGGGGTGGTGTGCATTGTATGGGTGTGTGTTACATTACATTCACTAGTAGGAGTGAGAAAAACATCAAGGGGTGGTGCGCATTGTATGGGTGTGTGTTACATTACATTCACTAGTAGGAGTGAGAAAAACATCACGGGGTGGTGCGCATTGTATGGGTGTGTGTTACATTACATTCACTAGTAGGAGTGAGAAAAACATCACGGGGTGGTGTGAATCGGAGGGTCTGAAATAAGATATGCAGTGAGTGGCAATGTAGGAAGGAGAAAAGCACCGCAGGGTGGTCAGCTGGGGAAGTCAGGGAACATGCAGTGGCAATGCAGGATAGGTTTCTGAAAAACATCGCGGGGTGGTGCGCATTGTACGGGTGTGTGTTACATTACATTCACTAGTGGGAGTGAGAAAAACATCACTGGGTGATGTGAATAGGAGGGTGTGAATTAGGATAGGCAGTGAGTGGCAATTTAGGATGGAGAAAAGCACTGCGGGGTGGTCAGCATGGGAAGGTCAGGGAACATGCAGTGGCAATGTAGTATAGGTTTCTGAAAAACATCGCGGGGTGGTGCGCATTGTATGGGTGTGTGTAACATTACATTCACTAGTAGGAGTGAGAAAAACATCACGGGGTGGTGCGCATTGTATGGGTGTGTGTTACATTACATTCACTAGTAGGAGTGAGAAAAACCTCACGGGGTGGTGCGCATTGTATGGGTGTGTGTTACATTACATTCAGTAGTAGGAGTGAGAAAAACATCACGGGGTGGTGCGCATTGTATGGATGTCTGTTACATTTCATTCACTAGTAGGAGTGAGAAAAACATCACGGTGTGGTGTGAATCGGAGGGTCTGAATTAGGATAGGCAGTGAGTGGCCTTGTAGGATGGAGAAAAGCACCGCGGGGTGGTCAGCCTGGGGAGGTCAGGGAACATGCAGTGGCAATGTAGGATAGGTTTCTGAAAAACATCGCGGGGTGGTGCGCATTATATGGGTGTGTGTTACATTACATTCACTAGTAGGAGTGAGAAAAACATCACGGGGTGGTGCGCATTGTATGGGTGTGTGTTACATTACATTCACTAGAAGGAGTGAGAAAAACATCACAGGGTGGTGAGAATCGGAGGGTCTGAATTAGGATAGGCAGTGAGTGGCAATGTAGGATGGAGAAAAGCACCGCGGGGTGGTGAGCATGGGGAGGTCAGGGAACATGGAGTGGCAATGTAGGATAGGTTTCTGAAAAACATCAAGGGGTGGTGCGCATTGTATGGGTGTGTGTTACATTACATTCACTAGTAGGAGTGAGAAAAACATCACGGGGTGGTGTGATCGGAGGGTCTGAATTAGGATAGGCAGTGAGTGGCAATGTAGGATGGAGAAAAGCACCGCGGGGTGGTCAGCATGGGGAGGTCAGGGAACATGCAGTGGCAATGTAGGATAGGTTTCTGAAAAACATCGTGGGGTGGTGCGCATTGTATGGGTGTGTGTTACATTACATTCACTAGTACGAGTGAGAAAAACATCACGGGGTGGTCCGCATTGTATGGGTGTGTGTTACATTATGTTCACTAGTAGGAGTGAGAAAAACATCACGGGGTGGTGTCAATCGGAAGGTCTGAATTAGGATAGGCAGTGAGTGGCAATGTAGGAAGGAGAAAAGCACCGCAGGGTGGTCAGCTGGGGAAGTCAGGGAACATGCAGTGGCAATGCAGGATAGGTTTCTGAAAAACATCGCGGGGTGGTGCGCATTGTACGGGTGTGTGTTACATTACATTCACTAGTAGGAGTGAGAAAAACATCACGGGGTGGTGTGAATCGGAGGGTCTGAAATAAGATATGCAGTGAGTGGCAATGTAGGAAGGAGAAAAGCACCGCAGGGTGGTCAGCTGGGGAAGTCAGGGAACATGCAGTGGCAATGCAGGATAGGTTTCTGAAAAACATCGCGGGGTGGTGCGCATTGTACGGGTGTGTGTTACATTACATTCACTAGTGGGAGTGAGAAAAACATCACTGGGTGATGTGAATAGGAGGGTGTGAATTAGGATAGGCAGTGAGTGGCAATTTAGGATGGAGAAAAGCACTGCGGGGTGGTCAGCATGGGAAGGTCAGGGAACATGCAGTGGCAATGTAGTATAGGTTTCTGAAAAACATCGCGGGGTGGTGCGCATTGTATGGGTGTGTGTTACATTACATTCACTAGTAGGAGTGAGAAAAACATCACGGGGTGGTGCGCATTGTATGGGTGTGTGTAACATTACATTCACTAGTAGGAGTGAGAAAAACATCACGGGGTGGTGTCAATCGGAGGGTCTGAATTAGGATAGGCAGTGAGTGGCAATGTAGGATGGAGAAAAGCACCGCAGGGTGGTCAGCATGGGGAAGTCAGGGAACATGCAGTTTCAATATAGGATAGGTTTCTGAAAAACATCGCGATGTGGTGCGCATTGTATGGGTGTGTGTTACATTATATTCACTAGTAGGAGTGAGAAAAACATCACGGGGTGGTGCGCATTGTATGGGTGTGTGTTACATTACATTCACTAGTAGGAGTGAGAAAAACCTCACGGGGTGGTGCGCATTGTATGGGTGTGTGTTACATTACATTCACTAGTAGGAGTGAGAAAAACATCACGGGGTGGTGCGCATTGTATGGATGTCTGTTACATTTCATTCACTAGTAGGAGTGAGAAAAACATCACGGTGTGGTGTGAATCGGAGGGTCTGAATTAGGATAGGCAGTGAGTGGCCTTGTAGGATGGAGAAAAGCACCGCGGGGTGGTCAGCCTGGGGAGGTCAGGGAACATGCAGTGGCAATGTAGGATAGGTTTCTGAAAAACATCGCGGGGTGGTGCGCATTATATGGGTGTGTGTTACATTACATTCACTAGTAGGAGTGAGAAAAACATCACGGGGTGGTGCGCATTGTATGGGTGTGTGTTACATTACATTCACTAGAAGGAGTGAGAAAAACATCACAGGGTGGTGAGAATCGGAGGGTCTGAATTAGGATAGGCAGTGAGTGGCAATGTAGGATGGAGAAAAGCACCGCGGGGTGGTGAGCATGGGGAGGTAAGGGAACATGGAGTGGCAATGTAGGATAGGTTTCTGAAAAACATCAAGGGGTGGTGCGCATTGTATGGGTGTGTGTTACATTACATTCACTAGTAGGAGTGAGAAAAACATCACGGGGTGGTGTGAATCGGAGGGTCTGAATTAGGATAGGCAGTGAGTGGCAATGTAGGATGGAGAAAAGCACCGCGGGGTGGTCAGCATGGGGAGGTCAGGGAACATGCAGTGGCAATGTAGGATAGGTTTCTGAAAAACATCGTGGGGTGGTGCGCATTGTATGGGTGTGTGTTACATTACATTCACTAGTACGAGTGAGAAAAACATCACGGGGTGGTCCGCATTGTATGGGTGTGTGTTACATTATGTTCACTAGTAGGAGTGAGAAAAACATCACGGGGTGGTGTCAATCGGAAGGTCTGAATTAGGATAGGCAGTGAGTGGCAATGTAGGATGGAGAAAAGCACCGCGGGGTGGTCAGCATGGGGAGGTCAGGGAACATGCAGTGGAAATGTAGGATAGGTTTCTGAAAAACATAGCGGGGTGGTGCGCATTGTATGGTTTTGTGTTACATTACATTCACTAGTAGGAGTGAGAAAATCATCACGGGGTGATACGCATTTTATGGGTGTGTGTTACATTACATTCACTAGTAGGAGTGAGAAAATCATCACGGGGCGGTGCACATTGTATGGGTGTGTGTTACATTACATTCACTAGTACGAGTGAGAAAAACATCACGGGGTGGTGCGCATTGTATGGGTGTGTGTTACATTACATTCACTAGTAGGAGTGAGACAAACATCACGGGGTGGTGTGAATCGGAGGGTCTGAATTAGGATAGGCAGTGAGTGGCAATGTAGGATGGAGAAAAGCACCGCGGGGTGGTCAGCATGGGGAGGTCAGGGAACATGCAGTGGCAATGTAGGATAGGTTTCTGAAAAACATTGCGGGGTGGTGCGCATTGTATGTGTGTGTGTTACATTACATTCACTAGTAGGAGTTAGAAAAACAGCACGGGGTGGTGCGCATTGTATGGGTGTGTGTTACATTACATTCACTAGTAGGAGTGAGAAAATCATCACGGGGTGGTGTGAATCGGAGGGTCTGAATTAGGATAGGCAGTGAGTAGCAATGTAGGATGGAGAAAAGCACCGCGGGGTGGTCAGCATGGGGAGGTCAGGGAACATGCAGTGGCAATGTAGGATAGGTTTCTGAACAACATCGCGTGGTGGTGTGCATTATGGGTGTGTGTTAAATGACATTCACTAGTAGGAGTGAGAAAAACATGCCGGGGTGGTGTGAATCGGAGGGTCTGAATTAGGATAGGCAGTGAGTGGCAATGTAGGATGGCGAAAAGCACCGCGGGGTGGTCAGCATGGGGAGTTCAGGGAACATGCAGTGGCAATGTAGGATAGGTTTCTGAAAAACATCGCGGGGTGTTGCGCATTCTATGGGTGTGGGTTACATTACATTCACTAGTAGGATTGAGAAAAACATCATGGGGTGGTGTGAATCGGAGGGTCTGAATTAGGATAGGCAGTGAGTGGCAATGTAGGATGGAGAAAAGCACCGCGGGGTTGTCAGCATGGGGAGGTCAGGGAACATGCAGTGGCAATGTAGGAGAGGTTTCTGAAAAACATCGCGGGGTGGTGTGCATTGTATGGGTGTGTGTTACATTACATTCACTAGTAGGAGTGAGAAAAACATCACGGGGTGGTGCGCATTGTATGGGTGTGTGTTACATTACATTCACTAGTAGGAGTGAGAAAAACATCACGGGGTGGTGTGTATCGGAGGGTCTGAATTAGGATAGGCAGTGAGTGGCAATGTAGGATGGAGAAAAGCACCGCGGTGTGGTCAGCATGGGGAGGTCAGGGAACATGCAGTGGCAATGTAGGATAGGTTTCTGAAAAACATCGCGGGGTGGTGTGCATTGTATAGGTGTGTGTTACATTACATTCACTAGTAGGAGTGAGAAAAACATCACGGGGTGGTGCGAATTGTATGGGTGTGTGTTACATTACATTCACTAGTAGGAGTGAGAAAATCATCACTTGGTTGGGCACATTGTATGGGTGTGTGTTACATTACATTCAATAGTAGGAGTGAGAAAAACATCACGGGGTGGTGTGAATCTGAGGGACTGAATTAGGATAGGCACTGAGTGGCAATGTAGGATGGAGAAAAGCACCGCGGGGTGGTCAGCATGGGGAGGTCAGAGAACATGCAGTGGCACTGTAGGATAGGTTTCTGAAAAACATCGCGGGGTGGTGTGCATTGTATGGGTGTGTGTTACATTACATTCACTAGTACGAGTGAGAAAAACATCACGGGGTGGTGTGAATCGGAGGGTCTGAATTAGGATAGGCAGTGAGTGGCAATGTAGGATGGAGAAAAGCACCGCGGGGTGGTCAGCATGGGGAGGTCAGGGAACATGCAGTGGCAATGTAGGATAGGTTTCTGAAAAACATCGTGGGGTGGTGCGCATTGTATGGGTGTGTGTTACATTATATTCACTAGTAGGAGTGTGAAAAACATCACGGGGTGGTGCGCATTGTATGGGTGTGTGTTACATTACATTCACTAGTAGGAGTGAGAAAAACATCACGGGGCGGTGCGCATTGTATGGGTGTGTGTTACATTACATTCACTAGTACGAGTGAGAAAAACATCACGGGGTGGTGCGCATTGTATCGGTGTGTGTTACATTACATTCACTAGTAGTTGTGAGAAAAACATCACGGGGTGGTGTGAATCGGAGGGTCTGAATTAGGATAGGCAGTGAGTGGCAATGTAGGATGGATAAAAGCACCGAGGACTGGTCAGCATGGGGAGGTCAGGGAACATGCAGTGGCAATGTAGGATAGGTTTCTGAACAACATCGCGTGGTGGTGCGCATTATGGGTGTGTGTTAAATGACATTCACTAGTAGGAGTGAGAAAAACATCCCGGGGTGGTGTGAATCGGAGGGTCTGAATTAGGATAGGCAGTGAGTGGCAATATAGGATGGAGAAAAGCACCGCGGGGTGGTCAGCATGGGGAGTTCAGTGAACATGCAGTGGCAATGTCGGATAGGTTTCTGAAAAACATCGCGGGGTGGTGCGCATTCTATGGGTGTGTGTTACATTACATTCACTAGTAGGAGTGAGAAAAACATCAGGGGTGGTGTGAATCGGAGGGACTGAATTAGGATAGGCAGTGAGTGGCAATGTAGGATGGAGAAAAGCACCGCGGGGTGGTCAGCATGGGGAGGTCAGGGAACATGCATTGGCAATGTAGGATAGGTTTCTGAAAAACATCGCGGGGTGGTGTGCATTGTATGGGTGTGTGTTACATTACATTCACTAGTAGGAGTGAGAAAAACATCACGGGGTGGTGCGCATTGTATGGGTGTGTGTTACATTACATTCACTAGTAGGAGTGAGAAAATCATCACTTGGTGGGGCGCATTGTATGGGTGTGTGTTACATTACATTCACTAGTAGGAGTGAGAAAAACATCACGGGGTGGTGCGCATTGTATGGGTGTGTGTTACATTACATTCACTAGTAGTAGTGAGAAAAACATCACGGGGTGGTGTGAATCGGAGGGTCTGAATTAGGATAGGCAGTGAGTGGCAATGTAGGATGGAGAAAAGCACCGCGGTGTGGTCAGCATGGGGAGGTCAGGGAACATGCAGTGGCAATGTAGGATAGATTTCTGAAAAACATCGCGGGGTGGTGTGCATTGTATGGGTGTGTGTTACATTACATTCACTAGTAGGAGTGAGAAAATCATCACGTGGTGGGGCGCATTGTATGGGTGTGTGTTACATTACATTCACTAATAGGAGTGAGAAAATCATCACGGGGTGGTGCGCATTGTATGGGTGTGTGTTACATTACATTCACTAGTAGGAGTGAGAAAATCATCAAGTGGTGGGACGCATTGTATGGGTGTGTGTTACATTACATTCACTAGTAGGAGTGAGAAAAACATCATGGGGTTGTGTGAATCGGAAGGTCTGAATTAGGATAGGCAGTGAGTGGCAATGTAGGATGGAGAAAAGCACCGCGGGGTGGTCAGCATGGGGAGGTCAGGGAACATGCAGTGGCAATGTAGGATAGGTTTCTGAAAAACATCGCGGGGTGGTGCGCATTGTATGGGTGTGTGTTACATTACATTCACTAGTAGGAGTGAGAAAAACATCACGGGGTGGTGTGAATCGGAGGGTATGAATTAGGATAGGCAGTGAGTGGCAATGTAGGATGGAGAAAAGCACCGTGGGGTGGTCAGCATGAGGAGGTCATGGAACATGCAGTGGCAATGTAGGATAGGTTTCTCAAAAACATCGCGGGGTGGTGTGCATTGTATGGGTGTGTGTTACATTACATTCACTAGTACGAGTGAGAAAAACATCACGGGGTGGTGTGAATCGGAGGGTCTGAATTAGGATAGGCAGTGAGTGGCAATGTAGGATGGAGAAAAGCACCGCAGGGTGGTCAGCATGGGGAGGTCAGGGAACATGCAGTTTCAATGTAGGATAGGTTTCTGAAAAACATCGCGGGGTGGTGTGCATTGTATGGGTGTGTGTTACATTACATTCACTAGTAAGAGTGAGAAAAACATCAAGGGGTGGTGCGCATTGTATGGGTGTGTGTTACATTACATTCACTAGTAGGAGTGAGAAAAACATCACGGGGTGGTGCGCATTGTATGGGTGTGTGTTACATTACATTCACTAGTAGGAGTGAGAAAAACATCACGGGGTGGTGTGAATCGGAGGGTCTGAAATAAGATATGCAGTGAGTGGCAATGTAGGAAGGAGAAAAGCACCGCAGGGTGGTCAGCTGGGGAAGTCAGGGAACATGCAGTGGCAATGCAGGATAGGTTTCTGAAAAACATCGCGGGGTGGTGCGCATTGTACGGGTGTGTGTTACATTACATTCACTAGTGGGAGTGAGAAAAACATCACTGGGTGATGTGAATAGGAGGGTGTGAATTAGGATAGGCAGTGAGTGGCAATTTAGGATGGAGAAAAGCACTGCGGGGTGGTCAGCATGGGAAGGTCAGGGAACATGCAGTGGCAATGTAGTATAGGTTTCTGAAAAACATCGCAGGGTGGTGCGCATTGTATGGGTGTGTGTTACATTACATTCACTAGTAGGAGTGAGAAAAACATCACGGGGTGGTGCGCATTGTATGGGTGTGTGTAACATTACATTCACTAGTAGGAGTGAGAAAAACATCACGGGGTGGTGTCAATCGGAGGGTCTGAATTAGGATAGGCAGTGAGTGGCAATGTAGGATGGAGAAAAGCACCGCAGGGTGGTCAGCATGGGGAAGTCAGGGAACATGCAGTTTCAATATAGGATAGGTTTCTGAAATATCATCGCGATGTGGTGCGCATTGTATGGGTGTGTGTTACATTATATTCACTAGTAGGAGTGAGAAAAACATCACGGGGTGGTGCGCATTGTATGGGTGTGTGTTACATTACATTCACTAGTAGGAGTGAGAAAAACCTCACGGGGTGGTGCGCATTGTATGGGTGTGTGTTACATTACATTCACTAGTAGGAGTGAGAAAAACATCACGGGGTGGTGCGCATTGTATGGATGTCTGTTACATTTCATTCACTAGTAGGAGTGAGAAAAACATCACGGTGTGGTGTGAATCGGAGGGTCTGAATTAGGATAGGCAGTGAGTGGCCTTGTAGGATGGAGAAAAGCACCGCGGGGTGGTCAGCCTGGGGAGGTCAGGGAACATGCAGTGGCAATGTAGGATAGGTTTCTGAAAAACATCGCGGGGTGGTGCGCATTATATGGGTGTGTGTTACATTACATTCACTAGTAGGAGTGAGAAAAACATCACGGGGTGGTGCGCATTGTATGGGTGTGTGTTACATTACATTCACTAGAAGGAGTGAGAAAAACATCACAGGGTGGTGAGAATCGGAGGGTCTGAATTAGGATAGGCAGTGAGTGGCAATGTAGGATGGAGAAAAGCACCGCGGGGTGGTGAGCATGGGGAGGTCAGGGAACATGGAGTGGCAATGTAGGATAGGTTTCTGAAAAACATCAAGGGGTGGTGCGCATTGTATGGGTGTGTGTTACATTACATTCACTAGTAGGAGTGAGAAAAACATCACGGGGTGGTGTGAATCGGAGGGTCTGAATTAGGATAGGCAGTGAGTGGCAATGTAGGATGGAGAAAAGCACCGCGGGGTGGTCAGCATGGGGAGGTCAGGGAACATGCAGTGGCAATGTAGGATAGGTTTCTGAAAAACATCGTGGGGTGGTGCGCATTGTATGGGTGTGTGTTACATTACATTCACTAGTACGAGTGAGAAAAACATCACGGGGTGGTCCGCATTGTATGGGTGTGTGTTACATTATGTTCACTAGTAGGAGTGAGAAAAACATCACGGGGTGGTGTCAATCGGAAGGTCTGAATTAGGATAGGCAGTGAGTGGCAATGTAGGATGGAGAAAAGCACCGCGGGGTGGTCAGCATGGGGAGGTCAGGGAACATGCAGTGGAAATGTAGGATAGGTTTCTGAAAAACATAGCGGGGTGGTACGCATTGTATGGGTTTGTGTTACATTACATTCACTAGTAGGAGTGAGAAAAACATCACGGGGTGATACGCATTATATGGGTGTGTGTTACATTACATTCACTAGTAGGAGTGAGAAAATCATCACGGGGCGGTGCACATTGTATGGGTGTGTGTTACATTACATTCACTAGTACGAGTGAGAAAAACATCACGGGGTGGTGCGCATTGTATGGGTGTGTGTTACATTACATTCACTAGTAGGAGTGAGACAAACATCACGGGGTGGTGTGAATCGGAGGGTCTGAATTAGGATAGGCAGTGAGTGGCAATGTAGGATGGAGAAAAGCACCGCGGGGTGGTCAGCATGGGGAGGTCAGGGAACATGCAGTGGCAATGTAGGATAGGTTTCTGAAAAACATTGCGGGGTGGTGCGCATTGTATGTGTGTGTGTTACATTACATTCACTAGTAGGAGTTAGAAAAACATCACGGGGTGGTGCGCATTGTATGGGTGTGTGTTACATTACATTCACTAGTAGGAGTGAGAAAATCATCACGGGGTGGTGTGAATCGGAGGGTCTGAATTAGGATAGGCAGTGAGTAGCAATGTAGGATGGAGAAAAGCACCGCGGGGTGGTCAGCATGGGGAGGTCAGGGAACATGCAGTGGCAATGTAGGATAGGTTTCTGAAAAACATTGCGGGGTGGTGCGCATTGTATGTGTGTGTGTTACATTACATTCACTAGTAGGAGTTAGAAAAACATCACGGGGTGGTGCGCATTGTATGGGTGTGTGTTACATTACATTCACTAGTAGGAGTGAGAAAATCATCACGTGGTGGGGCGCATTGTATGGGTGTGTGTTACATTACATTCACTAATAGGAGTGAGAAAAACATCACGGGGTGGTGCGCATTGTATGGGTGTGTGTTACATTACATTCACTAGTAGGAGTGAGAAAATCATCAAGTGGTGGGACGCATTGTATGGGTGTGTGTTACATTACATTCACTAGTAGGAGTGAGAAAAACATCACGGGGTGGTGCGCATTGTATGGGTGTGTGTTACATTACATTCACTAGTAGGAGTGAGAAAATCATCACGGGGTGGTGTGAATCGGAGGGTCTGAATTAGGATAGGCAGTGAGTAGCAATGTAGGATGGAGAAAAGCACCGCGGGGTGGTCAGCATGGGGAGTTCAGGGAACATGCAGTGGCAATGTAGGATAGGTTTCTGAAAAACATCGCGGGGTGTTTCGCATTCTATGGGTGTGGGTTACATTACATTCACTAGTAGGAGTGAGAAAAACATCATGGGGTGGTGTGAATCGGAGGGTCTGAATTAGGATAGGCAGAGAGTGGCAATGTAGGATGGAGAAAAGCACCGCGGGGTGGTCAGCATGGGGAGGTCAGGGAACATGCAGTGGCAATGTAGGAGAGGTTTCTGAAAAACATCGCGGGGTGGTGTGCATTGTATGGGTGTGTGTTACATTACATTCACTAGTAGGAGTGAGAAAAACATCACGGGGTGGTGCGCATTGTATGGGTGTGTGTTACATTACATTCACTAGTAGGAGTGAGAAAAACATCACGGGGTGGTGTGTATCGGAGGGTCTGAATTAGGATAGGCAGTGAGTGGCAATGTAGGATGGAGAAAAGCACCGCGGTGTGGTCAGCATGGGGAGGTCAGGGAACATGCAGTGGCAATGTAGGATAGGTTTCTGAAAAACATCGCGGGGTGGTGTGCATTGTATAGGTGTGTGTTACATTACATTCACTAGTAGGAGTGAGAAAAACATCACGGGGTGGTGCGCATTTTATGGGTGTGTGTTACATTACATTCACTAGTAGGAGTGAGAAAATCATCACTTGGTGGGGCACATTGTATGGGTGTGTGTTACATTACATTCAATAGTAGGAGTGAGAAAAACATCACGGGGTGGTCTGAATCGGAGGGTCTGAATTAGGATAGGCAGTGAGTGGCAATGTAGGATGGAGAAAAGCACCGCGGGGTGGTCAGCATGGGGAGGTCAGGGAACATGCAGTGGCAATGTAGGATAGGTTTCTGAAAAACATCGCGGGGTGGTGCGCATTGTATGGGTGTGTGTTACATTACATTCACTAGTAGGAGTGAGAAAAACATCACGGGGTGGTGTGAATCTGAGGGACTGAATTAGGATAGGCACTGAGTGGCAATGTAGGATGGAGAAAAGCACCGCGGGGTGGTCAGCATGGGGAGGTCAGAGAACATGCAGTGGCACTGTAGGATAGGTTTCTGAAAAACATCGCGGGGTGGTGTGCATTGTATGGGTGTGTGTTACATTACATTCACTAGTACGAGTGAGAAAAACATCACGGGGTGGTGTGAATCGGAGGGTCTGAATTAGGATAGGCAGTGAGTGGCAATGTAGGATGGAGAAAAGCACCGCGGGGTGGTCAGCATGGGGAGGTCAGGGAACATGCAGTGGCAATGTAGGATAGGTTTCTGAAAAACATCGCGGGGTGGTGCGCATTGTATGGGTGTGTGTTACATTATATTCACTAGTAGGAGTGTGAAAAACATCACGGGGTGGTGCGCATTGTATGGGTGTGTGTTACATTACATTCACTAGTAGGAGTGAGAAAAACATCACGGGGCGGTGCGCATTGTATGGGTGGGTGTTACATTACATTCACTAGTACGAGTGAGAAAAACATCACGGGGTGGTGCGCATTGTATGGGTGTGTGTTACATTACATTCACTAGTAGTTGTGAGAAAAACATCACGGGGTGGTGTGAATCGGAGGGTCTGAATTAGGATAGGCAGTGAGTGGCAATGTAGGATGGATAAAAGCACCGAGGACTGGTCAGCATGGGGAGGTCAGGGAACATGCAGTGGCAATGTAGGATAGGTTTCTGAACAACATCGCGTGGTGGTGCCCATTATGGGTGTGTGTTAAATGACATTCACTAGTAGGAGTGAGAAAAACATCCCGGGGTGGTGTGAATCGGAGGGTCTGAATTAGGATAGGCAGTGAGTGGCAATGTAGGATGGAGAAAAGCACCGCGGGGTGGTCAGCATGGGGAGTTCAGTGAACATGCAGTGGCAATGTCGGATAGGTTTCTGAAAAACATCGCGGGGTGGTGCGCATTCTATGGGTGTGTGTTACATTACATTCACTAGTAGGAGTGAGAAAAACATCAGGGGTGGTGTGAATCGGAGGGACTGAATTAGGATAGGCAGTGAGTGGCAATGTAGGATGGAGAAAAGCACCGCGGGGTGGTCAGCATGGGGAGGTCAGGGAACATGCATTGGCAATGTAGGATAGGTTTCTGAAAAACATCGCGGGGTGGTGTGCATTGTATGGGTGTGTGTTACATTACATTCACTAGTAGGAGTGAGAAAAACATCACGGGGTGGTGCGCATTGTATGGGTGTGTGTTACATTACATTCACTAGTAGGAGTGAGAAAATCATCACTTGGTGGGGCGCATTGTATGGGTGTGTGTTACATTACATTCACTAGTAGGAGTGAGAAAAACATCACGGGGTGGTGCGCATTGTATGGGTGTGTGTTACATTACATTCACTAGTAGTAGTGAGAAAAACATCACGGGGTGGTGTGAATCGGAGGGTCTGAATTAGGATAGGCAGTGAGTGGCAATGTAGGATGGAGAAAAGCACCGCGGTGTGGTCAGCATGGGGAGGTCAGGGAACATGCAGTGGCAATGTAGGATAGATTTCTGAAAAACATCGCGGGGTGGTGTGCATTGTATGGGTGTGTGTTACATTACATTCACTAGTAGGAGTGAGAAAATCATCACGTGGTGGGGCGCATTGTATGGGTGTGTGTTACATTACATTCACTAATAGGAGTGAGAAAAACATCACGGGGTGGTGCGCATTGTATGGGTGTGTGTTACATTACATTCACTAGTAGGAGTGAGAAAATCATCAAGTGGTGGGACGCATTGTATGGGTGTGTGTTACATTACATTCACTAGTAGGAGTGAGAAAAACATCACGGGGTGGTGCGCATTGTATGGGTGTGTGTTACATTACATTCACTAGTACGAGTGAGAAAAACATCACGCGGTGGTGCGCATTGTATGGCAGTGTGGTACATTACGTTCACTAGTAGGAGTGAGAAAAACATCAAGTGGTGGTGTCAATCGGAAGGTCTGAATTAGGATAGGCAGTGAGTGGCAATGTACGATGGAGAAAAGCACCGCGGGTTGGTCAGCATGGGGAGGTCAGGGAACATGCAGTGGCAATGTACGATAGGTTTCTGAAAAACATCGCGGGGTGGTGCGCATTGTATGGGTGTGTGTTACATTACATTCACTAGTAGGAGTGAGAAAAACATCACGGCGTGGTGCGCATTATATGGGTGTGCGTTACATTACATTCACTAGTAGGAGTGAGAAAAACATCACGGGGCGGTGCGCATTGTATGGGTGTGTGTTACATTACATTCACTAGTACGAGTGAGAAAAACATCACGGGGTGGTGCGCATTGTATGGGTGTGTGTTACATTACATTCACTAGTAGGAGTGAGAAAAACATCACGGGGTGGTGTGAATCGGAGGGTCTGAATTAGGATAGGCAGTGAGTGTCGATGTAGGATGGAGAAAAGCACCGCGGGGTGGTCAGCATGGGGAGGTCAGGGAACATGCAGTGGCAATGTAGGATAGGTTTCTGAAAAACATCGCGGGGTGGTGTTCATTGTATGGGTGTGTGTTACATTACATTCACTAGAACGAGTGAGAAAAACATCACGGGTTGGTGTGAATCGGAGGGTCTGAATTAGGATAGGCAGTGAGTGGCATTGTAGGATGGAGAAAAGCACTGCGGTGTGGTCAGCATGGGGAGGTCAGGGAACATGCAGTGGCAATGTAGGATAGGTTTCTGAAAAACATCATGGGGTGGTGCGCATTGCTTGGGTGGGTGTTACATGACATTCACTAGTAGGAGTGAGAAAAACATCACGGTGTGGTGCGCATTGTACGGGTGTGTGTTACATTACATTCACTAGTAGGAGTGAGAAAAACATCATGGGGCGGTGCGCATTGTATGCGTGTGTGTTACATTACATTCACTAGTACGAGTGAGAAAAACATCACGGGGTGGTGGGCATTGTATGGGTGTGTGTTACATTACATTCACTAGTAGGAGTGAGAAAAACATCACGGTGTGGTGTGAATCGGAGGGTCTGAATTAGGATAGGCAGTGAGTGGCAATGTAGGATGGAGAAAAGCACCGAGGACTGGTCAGCATGGGGAGGTCAGGGAACATGCAGTGGCATTGTAGGATAGGTTTCTGAACAACATTGCGTGGTGGTGCGCATTATGGGTGTGTGTTAAATGACATTCACTAGTAGGAGTGAGAAAAACATCCCGGGGTGGTGTCAATCGGAGGGTCTGAATTAGGATAGGCAGCGAGTGGCAATGTATAATGGAGAAAAGCACCGCGGGGTGGTCAGCATGGGGAGGTCAGGGAACATGCAGTGGCAATGTAGGATAGTTTTCTGAAAAACTTCGCGGGGTGGTGCGCATTGTATGGGTGTGTGTTACATTACATTCACTAGTAGGAGTGAGAAAAAAATCAAGGGGTTGTGTGAATCGGAGGGTCTGAATTAGGATAGGCAGTGAGTGGCAATGTAGGATGGAGAAAAGCATCGCGGGGTGGTCAGCATGGGGAGGTCAGGGAACATGCAGTGGCAATGTAGGATAGGTTTCTGAAAAACATCGCGGGGTGGTGCGCATTGTATGGTGTTGGGAGCCGTGGCACTGTCAAGTCATCAGACGCGGTGATTGCGAGGCCTGTGGGAAAGTACAAAAGCCTGGGCTAGATTACCCCTCTCATCGAGCCCGCCTGTGTGGCACCTGTTTCTTATCACCCCACTAAGTTCCCGCCTCACAGGGTAGTCTGCCTAGCTATTAATCCTATATATAGCCAGTGCCTCCACCCCCGAGAGAGAGAGAGGCACAAAGGGAGCCGCGGGGAGCGGACCGGTAGAGGCTTCGAGAGAGACTGAAGCACAAAAGGAGCCGCGGGGAGCGGACCGGTAGAGGCTTCGGGGCAGACTGAAGCACGGAAGGAGCCGCGGGGAGCGGACCGGTAGAGGCTTCGGGGCAGACTGTATAAGGAGAGAATAAAGAAAAGCCTGACCACCGCCAGACCTTGTCGTGTGTCTTTCCTGCCGGCCGGGAGCGGACATCGACGTTTGGAGGCCCGCCCGGGGATTGATCAACCCCGAGACGCGGTGGTGGACTGCATTCTCCTACACAGTGCTGCAGCTGCAGGACAGGTGAGTAGAGGATAAGCCTGGGCCCTGGGTGGCGCGCACCTACAGGGTTTGTAGACTCCTCTCAACCTCACGCGTAAGTGGCGGGTTTCTTGGGCCTCACGCGGTGAGTATGAAACATAACACCAGAACTTAAGGTAATAAAAGAGTGTAAAACATAAACATAGAAGTAAAAATAACAGAAGATATATTAAAAATGGGAAACATGCCAAGTAAAGATACACAGCCTTGGTGTTGGTCCTTCGGAGACTCCTAAAGTCCAAGGACCTCAAGGTGGGGTGTAAGACTTTAGAAAATTTCCTTGCAGAGATTGACAGCTTTGCTCCCTGGTTTCTGCCTACAGGGCATGTAAACCTGCCCTCCTGGGAAAAGTTGGGCAGAGACCTTTCCCTAGCAGAGCGGGAGGGTAGAGCTTCAGTCTCTGCTCGTCCATTGTGGGAAATGATACACACGTGCCTAAAGAGTGAGGGTAGTTACGGGGGGAGCTCTCAAGAACTTGTAGAAGTACGCGAGGTGTTTGAACAGGCACAGTCAGGAAGCTCCCGAGAAGGGTCCGTCAAGGAGGGCAGAGATACAAAAGAGGAAGCCGAGGCGCGGTTTGTGTCTTTCCGCAGGAATCGGGACGAGAGCCAATGTGGGTCCCAGAGAGGTTGACGCGACAAGTCCCTCGACTGAAGATCAGGCCTGTTCCACCAGAGGCCAACCGCAGACCCAACAACAAGATGAGCCCTAAAAGAACTGCAGGACAATCCCTTTTTGGGGGCCTGGAACGGCTTGCTCCCCTATGTGCTACCCTTGTATACGCATGGCTCGCTCGCATGGCCTACGACCGCGTTTAAAAGTGACAGGCTTCCCACATTCTCCTCCCTAGACAACAACATGTAGCAGGGTGGGTGAGTCAATGACGGGTAAGAGCGTGCCTCCCCAGCACGACTCAACCTAAGCCAGGCCCTACCCCGTTCCGCTCGAAAGCCGCTGGATTGTTAGATAAATTTCTCTCCGAGGGGATTCGTGGAGAGAAATGAGTGCATGCCTATGTGCAACCAGGTTCCGTCCGGTTCATTCCTGGCCCTAGAAAAAAGGACGAGGGCCTCAGGGCCTTGGTGGACCCTGGGACGGCCGACCAGGGTCTACGCTAAGGGCCTACGGTGGGCCTCAGTTCGGGGCATAGGCCTCTGCACTCTATCCAGGACGGGCTGCGATGCGCGTAGCCATCATTTAAAATAAAATAGGGGGAGATGTTGGGAGCCGTGGCACTGTCAAGTCATCAGACGCGGTGATTGCGAGGCCTGTGGGAAAGTACAAAAGCCTGGGCTAGATTACCCCTCTCATCGAGCCCGCCTGTGTGGCACCTGTTTCTTATCACCCCACTAAGTTCCCGCCTCACAGGGTAGTCTGCCTAGCTATTAATCCTATATATAGCCAGTGCCTCCACCCCCGAGAGAGAGAGAGGCACAAAGGGAGCCGCGGGGAGCGGACCGGTAGAGGCTTCGAGAGAGACTGAAGCACAAAAGGAGCCGCGGGGAGCGGACCGGTAGAGGCTTCGGGGCAGACTGAAGCACGGAAGGAGCCGCGGGGAGCGGACCGGTAGAGGCTTCGGGGCAGACTGTATAAGGAGAGAATAAAGAAAAGCCTGACCACCGCCAGACCTTGTCGTGTGTCTTTCCTGCCGGCCGGGAGCGGACATCGACAGTATGGGTGTGTGTTACATTACATTCACTAGTAGGAGTGAGAAAAACATCACGGGGTGGTGCGCATTGTATGGGTGTGTGTTACATTACATTCACTAGTAGGAGTGAGAAAATTATCAAGTGGTGGGGCGCATTGTATGGGTGTGTGTTACATTACATTCACTAGTAGGAGTGAGAAAAACATCACGGGGTGGTGTGAATCGGAGGGTCTGAATTAAGATAGGCAGTGAGTGGCAATGTAGGATGGAGAAAAGCACCACGGGGTGGTCAGCATGGGGAGGTCAGGGAACATGCAGTCTCAATGTAGGATAGGTTTCTGAAAAACATCGCGGGGTGGTGCGAATTGTATGGGTGTGTGTTACATTACATTCACTAGTAGGAGTGAGAAAAACATCACGGGGTGGTGCTCATTGTATGGGTGTGTGTTACATTACATTCACTAATAGGAGGGAGAAAAACATCACGGGGTGGTGTGAATCGGAGGGTCTGTATTAGGATAGGCAGTGAGTGGCAATGTAGGATGGAGAAAAGCACCGCGGGGTGGTCAGCATGTGGAGGTCAGGGAACATGCAGTGGCAATGTAGGATAGGTTTCTGAAAAACATCGCGGGGTGGTGCGCATTGTATGGGTGTGTGTTACATTATATTCACTAGTAGGAGTGAGAAAAACATGACGGGGTGGTGTGAATCGGAGGGTCTGAATTAGGATAGGCAGTGAGTGGCAATGTAGGATGGAGAAAAGCACAGCGGGGTGGTCAGCATGGGGAGGTCAGGGAACATGCAGTGGCAATGTAGGATAGTTTTCTGAAAAACTTCGCGGGGTGGTGCGCATTGTATGGGTGTGTGTTACATTACATTCACTAGTAGGAGTGAGAAAAAAATCAAGGGGTTGTGTGAATCGGAGGGTCTGAATTAGGATAGGCAGTGAGTGGCAATGTAGGATGGAGAAAAGCATCGCGGGGTGGTCAGCATGGGGAGGTCATGGAACATGCAGTGGCAATGTAGGATAGGTTTCTGAAAAACATCGCGGGGTGGTGCGCATTGTATGGGTGTGTGTTACATTACATTCACTAGTAGGAGTGAGAAAAACATCACGGGGTGGTGCGCATTGTATGGGTGTGTGTTACATTACATTCACTAGTAGGAGTGAGAAAATTATCAAGTGGTGGGGCGCATTGTATGGGTGTGTGTTACATTACATTCACTAGTAGGAGTGAGAAAAACATCACGGGGTGGTGTGAATCGGAGGGTCTGAATTAAGATAGGCAGTGAGTGGCAATGTAGGATGGAGAAAAGCACCACGGGGTGGTCAGCATGGGGAGGTCAGGGAACATGCAGTCTCAATGTAGGATAGGTTTCTGAAAAACATCGCGGGGTGGTGCGAATTGTATGGGTGTGTGTTACATTACATTCACTAGTAGGAGTGAGAAAAACATCACGGGGTGGTGCGCATTTTATGGGTGTGTGTTACATTACATTCACTAGTAGGAGTGAGAAAATCATCACTTGGTGGGGCACATTGTATGGGTGTGTGTTACATTACATTCAATAGTAGGAGTGAGAAAAACATCACGGGGTGGTCTGAATCGGAGGGTCTGAATTAGGATAGGCAGTGAGTAGCAATGTAGGATGGAGAAAAGCACCGCGGGGTGGTCAGCATGGGGAGGTCAGGGAACATGCAGTGGCAATGTAGGATAGGTTTCTGAAAAACATCGCGGGGTGGTGCGCATTGTATGGGTGTGTGTTACATTACATTCACTAGTAGGAGTGAGAAAAACATCACGGGGTGGTGTGAATCTGAGGGACTGAATTAGGATAGGCACTGAGTGGCAATGTAGGATGGAGAAAAGCACCGCGGGGTGGTCAGCATGGGGAGGTCAGAGAACATGCAGTGGCACTGTAGGATAGGTTTCTGAAAAACATCGCGGGGTGGTGTGCATTGTATGGGTGTGTGTTACATTACATTCACTAGTACGAGTGAGAAAAACATGACGGGGTGGTGTGAATCGGAGGGTCTGAATTAGGATAGGCAGTGAGTGGCAATGTAGGATGGAGAAAAGCACCGCGGGGTGGTCAGCATGGGGAGGTCAGGGAACATGCAGTGGCAATGTAGGATAGGTTTCTGAAAAACATCGCGGGGTGGTGCGCATTGTATGGGTGTGTGTTACATTATATTCACTAGTAGGAGTGTGAAAAACATCACGGGGTGGTGCGCATTGTATGGGTGTGTGTTACATTACATTCACTAGTAGGAGTGAGAAAAACATCACGGGGCGGTGCGCATTGTATGGGTGGGTGTTACATTACATTCACTAGTACGAGTGAGAAAAACATCACGGGGTGGTGCGCATTGTATGGGTGTGTGTTACATTACATTCACTAGTAGTTGTGAGAAAAACATCACGGGGTGGTGTGAATCGGAGGGTCTGAATTAGGATAGGCAGTGAGTGGCAATGTAGGATGGATAAAAGCACCGAGGACTGGTCAGCATGGGGAGGTCAGGGAACATGCAGTGGCAATGTAGGATAGGTTTCTGAACAACATCGCGTGGTGGTGCCCATTATGGGTGTGTGTTAAATGACATTCACTAGTAGGAGTGAGAAAAACATCCCGGGGTGGTGTGAATCGGAGGGTCTGAATTAGGATAGGCAGTGAGTGGCAATGTAGGATGGAGAAAAGCACCGCGGGGTGGTCAGCATGGGGAGTTCAGTGAACATGCAGTGGCAATGTCGGATAGGTTTCTGAAAAACATCGCGGGGTGGTGCGCATTCTATGGGTGTGTGTTACATTACATTCACTAGTAGGAGTGAGAAAAACATCAGGGGTTGTGTGAATCGGAGGGACTGAATTAGGATAGGCAGTGAGTGGCAATGTAGGATGGAGAAAAGCACCGCGGGGTGGTCAGCATGGGGAGGTCAGGGAACATGCATTGGCAATGTAGGATAGGTTTCTGAAAAACATCGCGGGGTGGTGTGCATTGTATGGGTGTGTGTTACATTACATTCACTAGTAGGAGTGAGAAAAACATCACGGGGTGGTGCGCATTGTATGGGTGTGTGTTACATTACATTCACTAGTAGGAGTGAGAAAATCATCACTTGGTGGGGCGCATTGTATGGGTGTGTGTTACATTACATTCACTAGTAGGAGTGAGAAAAACATCACGGGGTGGTGCGCATTGTATGGGTGTGTGTTACATTACATTCACTAGTAGTAGTGAGAAAAACATCACGGGGTGGTGTGAATCGGAGGGTCTGAATTAGGATAGGCAGTGAGTGGCAATGTAGGATGGAGAAAAGCACCGCGGTGTGGTCAGCATGGGGAGGTCAGGGAACATGCAGTGGCAATGTAGGATAGATTTCTGAAAAACATGGCGGGGTGGTGTGCATTGTATGGGTGTGTGTTACATTAAATTCACTAGTAGGAGTGAGAAAATCATCACGTGGTGGGGCGCATTGTATGGGTGTGTGTTACATTACATTCACTAATAGGAGTGAGAAAAACATCACGGGGTGGTGCGCATTGTATGGGTGTGTGTTACATTACATTCACTAGTAGGAGTGAGAAAATCATCAAGTGGTGGGACGCATTGTATGGGTGTGTGTTACATTACATTCACTAGTAGGAGTGAGAAAAACATCACGGGGTGGTGCGCATTGTATGGGTGTGTGTTACATTACATTCACTAGTACGAGTGAGAAAAACATCACGCGGTGGTGCGCATTGTATGGCAGTGTGGTACATTACGTTCACTAGTAGGAGTGAGAAAAACATCAAGTGGTGGTGTCAATCGGAAGGTCTGAATTAGGATAGGCAGTGAGTGGCAATGTACGATGGAGAAAAGCACCGCGGGTTGGTCAGCATGGGGAGGTCAGGGAACATGCAGTGGCAATGTACGATAGGTTTCTGAAAAACATCGCGGGGTGGTGCGCATTGTATGGGTGTGTGTTACATTACATTCACTAGTAGGAGTGAGAAAAACATCACGGCGTGGTGCGCATTATATGGGTGTGCGTTACATTACATTCACTAGTAGGAGTGAGAAAAACATCACGGGGCGGTGCGCATTGTATGGGTGTGTGTTACATTACATTCACTAGTACGAGTGAGAAAAACATCACGGGGTGGTGCGCATTGTATGGGTGTGTGTTACATTACATTCACTAGTAGGAGTGAGAAAAACATCACGGGGTGGTGTGAATCGGAGGGTCTGAATTAGGATAGGCAGTGAGTGTCGATGTAGGATGGAGAAAAGCACCGCGGGGTGGTCAGCATGGGGAGGTCAGGGAACATGCAGTGGCAATGTAGGATAGGATTCTGAAAAACATCGCGGGGTGGTGTTCATTGTATGGGTGTGTGTTACATTACATTCACTAGAACGAGTGAGAAAAACATCACGGGTTGGTGTGAATCGGAGGGTCTGAATTAGGATAGGCAGTGAGTGGCATTGTAGGATGGAGAAAAGCACTGCGGTGTGGTCAGCATGGGGAGGTCAGGGAACATGCAGTGGCAATGTAGGATAGGTTTCTGAAAAACATCATGGGGTGGTGCGCATTGCTTGGGTGGGTGTTACATGACATTCACTAGTAGGAGTGAGAAAAACATCACGGTGTGGTGCGCATTGTACGGGTGTGTGTTACATTACATTCACTAGTAGGAGTGAGAAAAACATCATGGGGCGGTGCGCATTGTATGCGTGTGTGTTACATTACATTCACTAGTACGAGTGAGAAAAACATCACGGGGTGGTGGGCATTGTATGGGTGTGTGTTACATTACATTCACTAGTAGGAGTGAGAAAAACATCACGGTGTGGTGTGAATCGGAGGGTCTGAATTAGGATAGGCAGTGAGTGGCAATGTAGGATGGAGAAAAGCACCGAGGACTGGTCAGCATGGGGAGGTCAGGGAACATGCAGTGGCATTGTAGGATAGGTTTCTGAACAACATTGCGTGGTGGTGCGCATTATGGGTGTGTGTTAAATGACATTCACTAGTAGGAGTGAGAAAAACATCCCGGGGTGGTGTCAATCGGAGGGTCTGAATTAGGATAGGCAGCGAGTGGCAATGTATAATGGAGAAAAGCACCGCGGGGTGGTCAGCATGGGGAGGTCAGGGAACATGCAGTGGCAATGTAGGATAGTTTTCTGAAAAACTTCGCGGGGTGGTGCGCATTGTATGGGTGTGTGTTACATTACATTCACTAGTAGGAGTGAGAAAAAAATCAAGGGGTTGTGTGAATCGGAGGGTCTGAATTAGGATAGGCAGTGAGTGGCAATGTAGGATGGAGAAAAGCATCGCGGGGTGGTCAGCATGGGGAGGTCAGGGAACATGCAGTGGCAATGTAGGATAGGTTTCTGAAAAACATCGCGGGGTGGTGCGCATTGTATGGGTGTGTGTTACATTACATTCACTAGTAGGAGTGAGAAAAACATCACGGGGTGGTGCGCATTGTATGGGTGTGTGTTACATTACATTCACTAGTAGGAGTGAGAAAATTATCAAGTGGTGGGGCGCATTGTATGGGTGTGTGTTACATTACATTCACTAGTAGGAGTGAGAAAAACATCACGGGGTGGTGTGAATCGGAGGGTCTGAATTAAGATAGGCAGTGAGTGGCAATGTAGGATGGAGAAAAGCACCACGGGGTGGTCAGCATGGGGAGGTCAGGGAACATGCAGTCTCAATGTAGGATAGGTTTCTGAAAAACATCGCGGGGTGGTGCGAATTGTATGGGTGTGTGTTACATTACATTCACTAGTAGGAGTGAGAAAAACATCACGGGGTGGTGCTCATTGTATGGGTGTGTGTTACATTACATTCACTAATAGGAGGGAGAAAAACATCACGGGGTGGTGTGAATCGGAGGGTCTGTATTAGGATAGGCAGTGAGTGGCAATGTAGGATGGAGAAAAGCACCGCGGGGTGGTCAGCATGTGGAGGTCAGGGAACATGCAGTGGCAATGTAGGATAGGTTTCTGAAAAACATCGCGGGGTGGTGCGCATTGTATGGGTGTGTGTTACATTATATTCACTAGTAGGAGTGAGAAAAACATGACGGGGTGGTGTGAATCAGAGGGTCTGAATTAGGATAGGCAGTGAGTGGCAATGTAGGATGGAGAAAAGCACCGCGAGGTGGTCAGCATGGGGAGGTCAGGGAACATGCAGTGGCAATGTAGGATAGTTTTCTGAAAAACATGACGCGGTGGGGCGCATTGTATGGGTGTGTGTTACATTACATTCACTAGTAGGAGTGAGAAAAACATCACGGGGTGGTGTGAATCGGAGGGTCTGAAATAAGATATGCAGTGAGTGGCAATGTAGGAAGGAGAAAAGCACCGCGGGGTGGTCAGCATGGGGAAGTCAGGGAACATGCAGTGGCAATGCAGGATAGGTTTCTGAAAAACATCGCGGGGTGGTGCGCATTGTATGGGTGTGTGTTACATTACATTCACTAGTGTGAGTGAGAAAAACATCACGGGGTGGTGTGAATCGGAGGGTGTGAATTAGGATAGGCAGTGAGTGGCAATTTAGGATGGAGAAAAGCACTGCGGGGTGGTCAGCATGGGGAGGTCAGGGAATATGCAGTGGCAATATAGGAAAGGTTTCTGAAAAACATTGCGGGGTGGTGCGCATTTAATGGGTTTGTGTTACATTACATTCACTAGTAGGAGTGAGAAAATCATCACGTGGTGGGGCGCATTGTATGGGTGTGTGTTACATTACATTCACTAATAGGAGTGAGAAAAACATCACGGGGTGGTGCGCATTGTATGGGTGTGTGTTACATTACATTCACTAGTAGGAGTGAGAAAATCATCAAGTGGTGGGACGCATTGTATGGGTGTGTGTTACATTACATTCACTAGTAGGAGTGAGAAAAACATCACGGGGTGGTGCGCATTGTATGGGTGTGTGTTACATTACATTCACTAGTACGAGTGAGAAAAACATCACGCGGTGGTGCGCATTGTATGGCAGTGTGGTACATTACGTTCACTAGTAGGAGTGAGAAAAACATCAAGTGGTGGTGTCAATCGGAAGGTCTGAATTAGGATAGGCAGTGAGTGGCAATGTACGATGGAGAAAAGCACCGCGGGTTGGTCAGCATGGGGAGGTCAGGGAACATGCAGTGGCAATGTACGATAGGTTTCTGAAAAACATCGCGGGGTGGTGCGCATTGTATGGGTGTGTGTTACATTACATTCACTAGTAGGAGTGAGAAAAACATCACGGCGTGGTGCGCATTATATGGGTGTGCGTTACATTACATTCACTAGTAGGAGTGAGAAAAACATCACGGGGCGGTGCGCATTGTATGGGTGTGTGTTACATTACATTCACTAGTACGAGTGAGAAAAACATCACGGGGTGGTGCGCATTGTATGGGTGTGTGTTACATTACATTCACTAGTAGGAGTGAGAAAAACATCACGGGGTGGTGTGAATCGGAGGGTCTGAATTAGGATAGGCAGTGAGTGTCGATGTAGGATGGAGAAAAGCACCGCGGGGTGGTCAGCATGGGGAGGTCAGGGAACATGCAGTGGCAATGTAGGATAGGTTTCTGAAAAACATCGCGGGGTGGTGTTCATTGTATGGGTGTGTGTTACATTACATTCACTAGAACGAGTGAGAAAAACATCACGGGTTGGTGTGAATCGGAGGGTCTGAATTAGGATAGGCAGTGAGTGGCATTGTAGGATGGAGAAAAGCACTGCGGTGTGGTCAGCATGGGGAGGTCAGGGAACATGCAGTGGCAATGTAGGATAGGTTTCTGAAAAACATCATGGGGTGGTGCGCATTGCTTGGGTGGGTGTTACATGACATTCACTAGTAGGAGTGAGAAAAACATCACGGTGTGGTGCGCATTGTACGGGTGTGTGTTACATTACATTCACTAGTAGGAGTGAGAAAAACATCATGGGGCGGTGCGCATTGTATGCGTGTGTGTTACATTACATTCACTAGTACGAGTGAGAAAAACATCACGGTGTGGTGCGCATTGTACGGGTGTGTGTTACATTACATTCACTAGTAGGAGTGAGAAAAACATCATGGGGCGGTGCGCATTGTATGCGTGTGTGTTACATTACATTCACTAGTACGAGTGAGAAAAACATCACGGGGTGCTGGGCATTGTATGGGTGTGTGTTACATTACATTCACTAGTAGGAGTGAGAAAAACATCACGGTGTGGTGTGAATCGGAGGGTCTGAATTAGGATAGGCAGTGAGTGGCAATGTAGGATGGAGAAAAGCACCGAGGACTGGTCAGCATGGGGAGGTCAGGGAACATGCAGTGGCATTGTAGGATAGGTTTCTGAACAACATTGCGTGGTGGTGCGCATTATGGGTGTGTGTTAAATGACATTCACTAGTAGGAGTGAGAAAAACATCCCGGGGTGGTGTCAATCGGAGGGTCTGAATTAGGATAGGCAGCGAGTGGCAATGTATAATGGAGAAAAGCACCGCGGGGTGGTCAGCATGGGGAGGTCAGGGAACATGCAGTGGCAATGTAGGATAGTTTTCTGAAAAACTTCGCGGGGTGGTGCGCATTGTATGGGTGTGTGTTACATTACATTCACTAGTAGGAGTGAGAAAAAAATCAAGGGGTTGTGTGAATCGGAGGGTCTGAATTAGGATAGGCAGTGAGTGGCAATGTAGGATGGAGAAAAGCATCGCGGTGTGGTCAGCATGGGGAGGTCAGGGAACATGCAGTGGCAATGTAGGATAGGTTTCTGAAAAACATCGCGGGGTGGTGCGCATTGTATGGGTGTGTGTTACATTACATTCACTAGTAGGAGTGAGAAAAACATCACGGGGTGGTGCGCATTGTATGGGTGTGTGTTACATTACATTCACTAGTAGGAGTGAGAAAATTATCAAGTGGTGGGGCGCATTGTATGGGTGTGTGTTACATTACATTCACTAGTAGGAGTGAGAAAAACATCACGGGGTGGTGTGAATCGGAGGGTCTGAATTAAGATAGGCAGTGAGTGGCAATGTAGGATGGAGAAAAGCACCACGGGGTGGTCAGCATGGGGAGGTCAGGGAACATGCAGTCTCAATGTAGGATAGGTTTCTGAAACACATCGCGGGGTGGTGCGAATTGTATGGGTGTGTGTTACATTACATTCACTAGTAGGAGTGAGAAAAACATCACGGGGTGGTGCTCATTGTATGGGTGTGTGTTACATTACATTCACTAATAGGAGGGAGAAAAACATCACGGGGTGGTGTGAATCGGAGGGTCTGTATTAGGATAGGCAGTGAGTGGCAATGTAGGATGGAGAAAAGCACCGCGGGGTGGTCAGCATGTGGAGGTCAGGGAACATGCAGTGGCAATGTAGGATAGGTTTCTGAAAAACATCGCGGGGTGGTGCGCATTGTATGGGTGTGTGTTACATTATATTCACTAGTAGGAGTGAGAAAAACATGACGGGGTGGTGTGAATCGGAGGGTCTGAATTAGGATAGGCAGTGAGTGGCAATGTAGGATGGAGAAAAGCACCGCGAGGTGGTCAGCATGGGGAGGTCAGGGAACATGCAGTGGCAATGTAGGATAGTTTTCTGAAAAACATGACGCGGTGGGGCGCATTGTATGGGTGTGTGTTACATTACATTCACTAGTAGGAGTGAGAAAAACATCACGGGGTGGTGTGAATCGGAGGGTCTGAAATAAGATATGCAGTGAGTGGCAATGTAGGAAGGAGAAAAGCACCGCGGGGTGGTCAGCATGGGGAAGTCAGGGAACATGCAGTGGCAATGCAGGATAGGTTTCTGAAAAACATCGCGGGGTGGTGCGCATTGTATGGGTGTGTGTTACATTACATTCACTAGTGTGAGTGAGAAAAACATCACGGGGTGGTGTGAATCGGAGGGTGTGAATTAGGATAGGCAGTGAGTGGCAATTTAGGATGGAGAAAAGCACTGCGGGGTGGTCAGCATGGGGAGGTCAGGGAATATGCAGTGGCAATATAGGATAGGTTTCTGAAAAACATTGCGGGGTGGTGCGCATTTAATGGGTTTGTGTTACATTACATTCACTAGTAGGAGTGAGAAAAACATCACGGGGTGGTGCGCATTGTATGGGTGTGTGCTACATTACATTCACTAGTAGGAGTGAGAAAAACATCACGGGGTGGTGTGAATCGGAGGGTCTGAATTAGGATAGGCAGTGAGTGGCAATGTAGGATGGAGAAAAGCACCGCGGGGTGGTCAGCATGGGGAAGTCAGGGAACATGCAGTTTCAATGTAGGATAGGTTTCTGAAAAACATCGCGGGGTGGTGCGCATTGTGTGGGTGTGTGTTACATTACATTCACTAGTAGGAGTGGAAAAACATCACGCGGTGGTGCGCATTGTATGTGTGTGTGTTACATAACATTCACTAGTAGGAGTGAGAAAAACATCACGGGGTGCTGCGCATTGTATGGGTGTGTGTTACATTACGTTCACTAGTAGGAGTGAGAAAAACATCAGGGGTGGTGTGAATCGGAGGGACTGAATTAGGATAGGCAGTGAGTGGCAATGTAGGATGGAGAAAAGCACCGCGGGGTGGTCAGCATGGGGAGGTCAGGGAACATGCAGTGGCAATGTAGGATAGGTTTCTGAAAAACATCGCGGGGTGGTGTGCATTGTATGGGTGTGTGTTACATTACATTCACTAGTAGGAGTGAGAAAAACATCACGGGGTGGTGCGCATTGTATGGGTGTGTGTTACATTACATTCACTAGTAGGAGTGAGAAAATCATCACTTGGTGGGGCGCATTGTATGGGTGTGTGTTACATTACATTCACTAGTAGGAGTGAGAAAAACATCACGGGGTGGTGCGCATTGTATGGGTGTGTGTTACATTACATTCACTAGTAGTAGTGAGAAAAACATCACGGGGTGGTGTGAATCGGAGGGTCTGAATTAGGATAGGCAGTGAGTGGCAATGTAGGATGGAGAAAAGCACCGCGGTGTGGTCAGCATGGGGAGGTCAGGGAACATGCAGAGGCAATGTAGGATAGATTTCTGAAAAACATCGCGGGGTGGTGTGCATTGTATGGGTGTGTGTTACATTACATTCACTAGTAGGAGTGAGAAAATCATCACGTGGTGGGGCGCATTGTATGGGTGTGTGTTACATTACATTCACTAGTAGGAGTGAGAAAATCATCACGTGGTGGGGCGCATTGTATGGGTGTGTGTTACATTACATTCACTAGTAGGAGTGAGAAAATCATCAAGTGGTGGGACGCATTGTATGGGTGTGTGTTACATTACATTCACTAGTAGGAGTGAGAAAAACATCACGGGGTGGTGTGAATCGGAGGGTCTGAATTAGGATAGGCAGTGAGTGGCAATGTAGGATGGAGAAAAGCACCGCGGGGTGGTCAGCATGAGGAGGTCATGGAACATGCAGTGGCAATGTAGGATAGGTTTCTCAAAAACATCGCGGGGTGGTGTGCATTGTATGGGTGTGTGTTACATTACATTCACTAGTACGAGTGAGAAAAACATCACGGGGTGGTGTGAATCGGAGGGTCTGAATTAGGATAGGCAGTGAGTGGCAATGTAGGATGGAGAAAAGCACCGCGGGGTGGTCAGCATCTGGAGGTCAGTGAACATGCAGTGGCAATGTAGGATAGGTTTCTGAAAAACATCGTGGGGTGGTGCGCATTGTATGGGTGGGTGTTACATTACATTCACTAGTAGGAGTGAGAAAAACATCACGGGGTGGTGCGCATTGTATGGGTGTGTGTTACATTACATTCACTAGTACGAGTGAGAAAAACATCACGCGGTGGTGCGCATTGTATGGCAGTGTGTTACATTACGTTCACTAGTAGGAGTGAGAAAAACATCAAGTGGTGGTGTCAATCGGAAGGTCTGAATTAGGATAGGCAGTGAGTGGCAATGTACGATGGAGAAAAGCACCGCGGGTTGGTCAGCATGGGGAGGTCAGGGAACATGCAGTGGCAATGTACGATAGGTTTCTGAAAAACATCGCGGGGTGGTGCGCATTGTATGGGTGTGTGTTACATTACATTCACTAGTAGGAGTGAGAAAAACATCACGGCGTGGTGCGCATTATATGGGTGTGCGTTACATTACATTCACTAGTAGGAGTGAGAAAAACATCACGGGGCGGTGCGCATTGTATGCGTGTGTGTTACATTACATTCACTAGTAGGAGTGAGAAAAACATCATGGGGCGGTGCGCATTGTATGCGTGTGTGTTACATTACATTCACTAGTACGAGTGAGAAAAACATCACGGGGTGGTGGGCATTGTATGGGTGTGTGTTACATTACATTCACTAGTAGGAGTGAGAAAAACATCACGGTGTGGTGTGAATCGGAGGGTCTGAATTAGGATAGGCAGTGAGTGGCAATGTAGGATGGAGAAAAGCACCGAGGACTGGTCAGCATGGGGAGGTCAGGGAACATGCAGTGGCATTGTAGGATAGGTTTCTGAACAACATCGCGTGGTGGTGCGCATTATGGGTGTGTGTTAAATGACATTCACTAGTAGGAGTGAGAAAAACATCCCGGGGTGGTGTGAATCGGAGGGTCTGAATTAGGATAGGCAGCGAGTGGCAATGTATAATGGAGAAAAGCACCGCGGGGTGGTCAGCATGGGGAGGTCAGGGAACATGCAGTGGCAATGTAGGATAGTTTTCTGAAAAACTTCGCGGGGTGGTGCGCATTGTATGGGTGTGTGTTACATTACATTCACTATTAGGATTGAGAAAAAAATCAAGGGGTGGTGTGAATCGGAGGGTCTGAATTAGGATAGGCAGTGAGTGGCAATGTAGGATGGAGAAAAGCACTGCGGGGTGGTCAGCATGGGGAGGTCAGGGAACATGCAGTGGCAATGTAGGATAGGTTTCTGAGAAACATCGCGGGGTGGTGCGCATTGTATGGGTGTGTGTTACATTACATTCACTAGTAGGAGTGAGAAAAACATCACGGGGTGGTGCGCATTGTATGGGTGTGTGTTACATTACATTCACTAGTAGGAGTGAGAAAATTATCAAGTGGTGGGGCGCATTGTATGGGTGTGTGTTACATTACATTCACTAGTAGGAGTGAGAAAAACATCACGGGGTGGTGTGAATCGGAGGGTCTGAAATAAGATATGCAGTGAGTGGCAATGTAGGAAGGAGAAAAGCACCGCGGGGTGGTCAGCATGGGGAAGTCAGGGAACATGCAGTGGCAATGCAGGATAGGTTTCTGAAAAACATCGCGGGGTGGTGCGCATTGTATGGGTGTGTGTTACATTACATTCACTAGTGTGAGTGAGAAAAACATCACGGGGTGGTGTGAATCGGAGGGTGTGAATTAGGATAGGCAGTGAGTGGCAATTTAGGATGGAGAAAAGCACTGCGGGGTGGTCAGCATGGGGAGGTCAGGGAATATGCAGTGGCAATATAGGATAGGTTTCTGAAAAACATTGCGGGGTGGTGCGCATTTAATGGGTTTGTGTTACATTACATTCACTAGTAGGAGTGAGAAAAACATCACGGGGTGGTGCGCATTGTATGGGTGTGTGCTACATTACATTCACTAGTAGGAGTGAGAAAAACATCACGGGGTGGTGTGAATCGGAGGGTCTGAATTAGGATAGGCAGGGAGTGGCAATGTAGGATGGAGAAAAGCACCGCGGGGTGGTCAGCATGGGGAAGTCAGGGAACATGCAGTTTCAATGTAGGATAGGTTTCTGAAAAACATCGCGGGGTGGTGCGCATTGTGTGGGTGTGTGTTACATTACATTCACTAGTAGGAGTGAGAAAAACATCACGCGGTGGTGCGCATTGTATGTGTGTGTGTTACATTACATTCACTAGTAGGAGTGAGAAAAACATCACGGGGTGCTGCGCATTGTATGGGTGTGTGTTACATTACGTTCACTAGTAGGAGTGAGAAAAACATCACGGGGTGGTGTCAATAGGAAGGTCTGAATTAGGATAGGCAGTGAGTGGCAATGTAGGATGGAGAAAAGCACCGCGGGGTGGTCAGCATGGGGAGGTCAGGGAACATGCAGTGGCAATGTAGGATAGGTTTCTGAAAAACATCGCGGGGTGGTGCGCATTGTATGGGTGTGTGTTACATTATATTCACTAGTAGGAGTGTGAAAAACATCACGGGGTGGTGCGCATTGTATGGGTGTGTGTTACATTACATTCACTAGTAGGAGTGAGAAAAACATCACGGGGCGGTGCGCATTGTATGGGTGTGTGTTACATTACATTCACTAGTACGAGTGAGAAAAACATCACGGGGTGGTGCGCATTGTATGGGTGTGTGTTACATTACATTCACTAGTAGGAGTGAGAAAAACATCAGGGGTGGTGTGAATCGGAGGGTCTGAATTAGGATAGGCAGTGAGTGGCAATGTAGGATGGAGAAAAGCACCGCGGGGTGGTCAGCATGGGGAGGTCAGGGAACATGCAGTGGCAATGTAGGAGAGGTTTCTGAAAAACATCGCGGGGTGGTGCGCATTGTATGGGTGTGTGTTACATTACATTCACTAGTAGGAGTGAGAAAAACATCACGGGGTGGTGCGCATTGTATGGGTGTGTGTTACATTACATTCACTAGTAGGAGTGAGAAAAACATCACGGGGTGGTGTGAATCGGAGGGTCTGAATTAGGATAGGCAGTGAGTGGAAATGTAGGATGGAGAAAAGCACCGCGGTGTGGTCAGCATGGGGAGGTCAGGGAACATGCAGTGGCAATGTAGGATAGGTTTCTGAAAAACATCGCGGGGTGGTGTGCATTGTATGGGTGTGTGTTACATTACATTCACTAGTAGGAGTGAGAAAAATATCACGGGGTGGTGCGCATTGTATGGGTGTGTGTTACATTACATTCACTAGTAGGAGTGAGAAAATCATCACTTGGTGGGGCGCATTGTATGGGTGTGTGTTACATTACATTCACTAGTAGGAGTGAGAAAAACATCACGGGGTGGTCTGAATCGGAGGGTCTGAATTAGGATAGGCAGTGAGTGGCAATGTAGGATGGAGAAAAGCACCGCGGCGTGGTCAGCATGGGGAGGTCAGGGAACATGCAGTGGCAATGTAGGATAGGTTTCTGAAAAACATCGCGGGGTGGTGCGCATTGTATGGGTGTGTGTTACATTACATTCACTAGTAGGAGTGAGAAAAACATGACGGGGTGGTGCGCATTGAATGGGTGTGTGTTACATTACATTCACTAGTAGTAGTGAGAAAAACATCACGGGGTGGTGTGAATCGGAGGGTCTGAATTAGGATAGGCAGTGAGTGGCAATGTAGGATGGAGAAAAGCACCGCGGTGTGGTCAGCATGGGGAGGTCAGGGAACATGCAGTGGAAATGTAGGATAGATTTCTGAAAAACATCGCGGGGTGGTGTGCATTGTATGGGTGTGTGTTACATTACATTCACTAGTAGGAGTGAGAAAATCATCACGTGGTGGGGCGCATTGTATGGGTGTGTGTTACATTACATTCACTAATAGGAGTGAGAAAAACATCACGGGGTGGTGCGCATTGTATGGGTGTGTGTTACATTACATTCACTAGTAGGAGTGAGAAAATCATCACGTGGTGGGGCGCATTGTATGGGTGTGTGTTACATTACATTCACTAATAGGAGTGAGAAAAACATCACGGGGTGGTGCGCAATGTATGGGTGTGTGTTACATTACATTCACTAGTAGGAGTGAGAAAATCATCAAGTGGTGGGACGCATTGTATGGGTGTGTGTTACATTACATTCACTAGTAGGAGTGAGAAAAACATCATGGGGTGGTGTGAATCGGAAGGTCTGAATTAGGATAGGCAGTGAGTGGCAATGTAGGATGGAGAAAAGCACCGCGGGGTGGTCAGCATGGGGAGGTCAGGGAACATGCAGTGGCAATGTAGGATAGGTTTCTGAAAAACATCGCGGGGTGGAGCGCATTGTATGGGTGTGTGTTACATTACATTCACTAGTAGGAGTGAGAAAAACATCACGGGGTGGTGTGAATCGGAGGGTCTGAATTAGGATAGGCAGTGAGTGGCAATGTAGGATGGAGAAAAGCACCACGGGGTGGTCAGCATGAGCAGGTCATGGAACATGCAGTGGCAATGTAGGATAGGTTTCTGAAAAACATCGCGGGGTGGTGTGCATTGTATGGGTGTGTGTTACATTACATTCCCTAGTACGAGTGAGAAAAACATCACGGGGTGGTGTGAATCGGAGGGTCTGAATTAGGATAGGCAGTGAGTGGCAATGTAGGATGGAGAAAAGCATCGCGGGGTGGTCAGCATGGGGAGGTCAGGGAACATGCAGTGGCAATGTAGGATAGGTTTCTGAAAAACATCGTGGGGTGGTGCGCATTGTATGGGTGGGTGTTACATTACATTCACTAGTAGGAGTGAGAAAAACATCACGGGGTGGTGCGCATTGTATGGGTGTGTGTTACATTACATTCACTAGTAGGAGTGAGAAAAACATCACGGCGTGGTGCGCATTATATGGGTGTGTGTTACATTACATTCACTAGTAGGAGTGAGAAAAACATCACGGGGCGGTGCGCATTGTATGGGTGTGTGTTACATTACATTCACTAGTAGGAGTGAGAAAAACATCACGGGGTGGTGTGAATCGGAGGGTCTGAATTAGGATAGGCAGTGAGTGGCGATGTAGGATGGAGAAAAGCACCGCGGGGTGGTCAGCATGGGGAGGTCAGGGAACATGCAGTGGCAATGTAGGATAGGTTTCTGAAAAACATCGCGGGGTGGTGTGCATTGTATGGGTGTGTGTTACATTACATTCACTAGAACGAGTGAGAAAAACATCACGGGTTGGTGTAAATCGGAGGGTCTGAATTAGGATAGGCAGTGAGTGGCAATGTAGCATGGAGAAAAGCACTGCGGGGTGGTCAGCATGGGGAGGTCAGGGAACATGCAGTGGCAATGTAGGATAGGTTTCTGAAAAACATCGTGGGGTGGTGCGCATTGCTTGGGTGGGTGTTACATTACATTCACTAGTAGGAGTGAGAAAAACATCACGGGGTGGTGCGCATTGTATGGGTGTGTGTTACATTACATTCAGTAGTAGGAGTGAGAAAAACATCACGGGGCGGTGCGCATTGTATGGGTGTGTGTTACATTACATTCACTAGTACGAGTGAGAAAAACATCACGGGGTGGTGGGCATTGTATGGGTGTGTGTTACATTACATTCACTAGTAGGAGTGAGAAAAACATCACGGGGTGGTGTGAATCGGAAGGTCTGAATTAGGATAGGCAGTGAGTGGCAATGTAGGATGGAGAAAAGCACCGAGGACTGGTTAGCATGGGGAGGTCAGGGAACATGCAGTGGCAATGTAGGATAGGTTTCTGAACAACATCGCGTGGTGGTGCGCATTATGGGTGTGTGTTAAATGACATTCACTAGTAGGAGTGAGAAAAACATCCTGGGGTGGTGTGAATCGGAGGGTCTGAATTAGGATAGGCCGCGAGTGGCAATGTAGGATGGAGAAAAGCACCGCGGGGTGGTCAGCATGCGGAGGTCAGGGAACATGCAGTGGCAATGTAGGATAGTTTTCTGAAAAACTTCGCGGGGTGGTGCGCATTGTATGGGTGTGTGTTCCATTACATTCACTAGTAGGAGTGAGAAAATCATCACGGGGTGGTGCGCATTGTATGGGTGTGTGTTACATTACATTCACTAGTAGGAGTGAGAAAAACATCACGTGGTGGGGCGCATTTTATGGGTGTGTGTTACATTTCATTCACTAGTAGGAGTGAGAAAAACATCACGGGGTGGTGCGCATTGTATGGGTGTGTTTTACATTACATTCACTAGTAGGAGTGAGAAAATCATCAAGTGGTGGGGCGCATTGTATGGGTGTGTGTTACATTACATTCACTAGTAGGAGTGAGAAAAACATCACGGGGTGGTGTGAATCGGAAGGTCTGAATTAGGATAGGCAGTGAGTGGCAATGTAGGATGGAGAAAAGCAACGCGGGGTGGTCAGCATGGGGAGGTCAGGGAACATGCAGTGGCCATGTAGGATAGGTTTCTGAAAAACATCGCGGGGTGGTGCGCATTGTATGGGTGTGTGTTACATTACATTCACTAGTAGGAGTGAGAAAAACATCACGGGGTGGTGTGAATAGAAGGGTCTGAATTAGGATAGGCAGTGAGTGGCAATGTAGGATGGAGAAAAGCACTGCGGGGTGGTCAGCATGGGGAGGTCATCGTACATGCTGTGGCAATGTAGGATAGGTTTCTGAAAAACATCGCGGGGTGGTGTGCATTGTATGCGTGTGTGTTACATTACATTCACTAGTACGAGTGAGAAAAACATCACGGGGTGGTGTGAATCGGAGGGTCTGAATTAGGATAGGCAGTGAGTGGGAATGTAGGATGGAGAAAAGCACCGCGGGGTGGTCAGCATGGGGAGGTCAGGGAACATGCAGTGGCAATGTAGGATAGGTTTCTGAAAAACATCGTGGGGTGGTGCGCATTGTATGGGTGGGTGTTACATTACATTCACTAGTAGTAGTGAGAAAAACATCACGGGGTGGTGCGCATTGTATGGGTGTGTGTTACATTACATTCACTAGTACGAGTGAGAAAAACATCACGGGGTGGTGCGCATTGTATGGGAGTGTGTTACATTACCTTCACTAGTAGGAGTGAGAAAAACATCAAGTGGTGATGTCAATCGGAAGGTCTGAATTAGGATAGGCAGTGAGTGGCAATGTAGGATGGAGAAAAGCACCACGGGGTGGTCAGCATGGGGAGGTCAGGGAACATGCAGTGGCAATATAGGATAGGTTTCTGAAAAACATTGCGGGGTGGTGCGCATTTAATGGGTTTGTGTTACATTACATTCACTAGTAGGAGTGAGAAAAACATCACGGGGTGGTGCGCATTGTATGGGTGTGTGCTACATTACATTCACTAGTAGGAGTGAGAAAAACATCACGGGGTGGTGTGAATCGGAGGGTCTGAATTAGGATAGGCAGTGAGTGGCAATGTAGGATGGAGAAAAGCACCGCAGGGTGGTCATCATGGGGAAGTCAGGGAACATGCAGTTTCAATGTAGGATAGGTTTCTGAAAAACATCGCGGGGTGGTGCGCATTGTGTGGGTGTGTGTTACATTACATTCACTAGTAGGAGTGAGAAAAACATCACGCGGTGGTGCGCATTGTATGTGTGTGTGTTACATTACATTCACTAGTAGGAGTGAGAAAAACATCACGGGGTGCTGCGCATTGTATGGGTGTGTGTTACATTACGTTCACTAGTAGGAGTGAGAAAAACATCACGGGGTGGTGTCAATCGGAAGGTCTGAATTAGGATAGGCAGTGAGTGGCAATGTAGGATGGAGAAAAGCACCGCGGGGTGGTCAGCATGGGGAGGTCAGGGAACATGCAGTGGCAATGTAGGATAGGTTTCTGAAAAACATCGCGGGGTGGTGCGCATTGTATGGGTGTGTGTTACATTATATTCAGTAGTAGGAGTGTGAAAAACATCACGGGGTGGTGCGCATTGTATGGGTGTGTGTTACATTACATTCACTAGTAGGAGTGAGAAAAACATCACGGGGCGGTGCGCATTGTATGGGTGTGTGTTACATTACATTCACTAGTACGAGTGAGAAAAACATCACGGGGTGGTGCGCATTGTATGGGTGTGTGTTACATTACATTCACTAGTAGGAGTGAGAAAAACATCACGGGGTGGTGTGAATCGGAGGGTCTGAATTAGGATAGGCAGTGAGTGGCAATGTAGGATGGATAAAAGCACCGAGGACTGGTCAGCATGGGGAGTTCAGGGAACATGCAGTGGCAATGTAGGATAGGTTTCTGAACAACATCGCGTGGTGGTGCGCATTATGGGTGTGTGTTAAATGACATTCACTAGTAGGAGTGAGAAAAACATCCCGGGGTGCTGTGAATCGGAAGGTCTGAATTAGGATAGGCAGTGAGTGGCAATGTAGAATGGAGAAAAGCACCGCGGGGTGGTCAGCATGGGGAGTTCAGTGAACATGCAGTGGCAATGTCGGATAGGTTTCTGAAAAACATCGCGGGGTGGTGCGCATTCTATGGGTGTGTGTTACATTACATTCACTAGTAGGAGTGAGAAAAACATCAGGGGTGGTGTGAATCGGAGGGTCTGAATTAGGATAGGCAGTGAGTGGCAATGTAGGATGGAGAAAAGCACCGCGGGGTGGTCAGCATGGGGAGGTCAGGGAACATGCAGTGGCAATGTAGGAGAGGTTTCTGAAAAACATTGCGGGGTGGTGCGCATTGTATGGGTGTGTGTTACATTACATTCACTAGTAGGAGTGAGAAAAACATCACGGGGTGGTGCGCATTGTATGGGTGTGTGTTACATTACATTCACTAGTAGGAGTGAGAAAAACATCACGGGGTGGTGTGAATCGGAGGGTCTGAATTAGGATAGGCAGTGAGTGGAAATGTAGGATGGAGAAAAGCACCGCAGTGTGGTCAGCATGGGGAGGTCATGGAACATGCAGTGGCAATGTAGGATAGGTTTCTGAAAAACATCGCGGGGTGGTGTGCATTGTATGGGTGTGTTTTACATTACATTCACTAGTAGGAGTGAGAAAAACATCACGGGGTGGTGCGCATTGTATGGGTGTGTGTTACATTACATTCACTAGTAGGAGTGAGAAAATCATCACTTGGTGGGGCGCATTGTATGGGTGTGTGTTACATTACATTCACTAGTAGGAGTGAGAAAAACATCACGGGGTGGTCTGAATCGGAGTGTCTGAATTAGGATAGGCAGTGAGTGGCAATGTAGGATGGAGAAAAGCACCGCGGCGTGGTCAGCATGGGGAGGTCAGGGAACATGCAGTGGCAATGTAGGATAGGTTTCTGAAAAACATCGCGGGGTGGTGCGCATTGTATGGGTGTGTGTTACATTACATTCACTAGTAGGAGTGAGAAAAACATCACGGGGTGGTGCGCATTGAATGGGTGTGTGTTACATTACATTCACTAGTAGTAGTGAGAAAAACATCACGGGGTGGTGTGAATCGGAGGGTCTGAATTAGGATAGGCAGTGAGTGGCAATGTAGGATGGAGAAAAGCACCGCGGTGTGGTCAGCATGGGGAGGTCAGGGAACATGCAGTGGCAATGTAGGATAGATTTCTGAAAAACATCGCGGGGTGGTGTGCATTGTATGGGTGTGTGTTACATTACATTCACTAGTAGGAGTGAGAAAATCATTACGTGGTGGGGCGCATTGTATGGGTGTGTGTTACATTACATTCACTAGTAGGAGTGAGAAAATCATCAAGTGGTGGGACGCATTGTATGGGTTTGTGTTACATTACATTCACTAGTAGGAGTGAGAAAAACATCACGGGGTGGTGTGAATCGGAGGGTCTGAATTAGGATAGGCAGTGAGTGGCAATGTAGGATGGAGAAAAGCATCGCGGGGTGGTCAGCATGAGGAGGTCATGGAACATGCAGTGGCAATGTAGGATAGGTTTCTGAAAAACATCGCGGGGTGGTGTGCATTGTATGGGTGTGTGTTACATTACACTCACTAGTACGAGTGAGAAAAACATCACGGGGTGGTGTGAATCGGAGGGTCTGAATTAGGATAGGCAGTGAGTGGCAATGTAGGATGGAGAAAAGCATCGCGGGGTGGTCAGCATGGGGAGGTCAGGGAACATGCAGTGGCAATGTAGGATAGGTTTCTGAAAAACATCGTGGGGTGGTGCGCATTGTATGGGTGGGTGTTACATTACATTCACTAGTAGGAGTGAGAAAAACATCACGGGGTGGTGCGCATTGTATGGGTGTGTGTTACATTACATTCACTAGTAGGAGTGAGAAAAACATCACGGCGAGGTGCGCATTATATGGGTGTGTGTTACATTACATTCACTAGTAGGAGTGAGAAAAACATCACGGGGCGGTGCGCATTGTATGGGTGTGTGTTACATTACATTCACTAGTAGGAGTGAGAAAAACATCACGGCGTGGTGCGCATTATATGGGTGTGTGTTACATTACATTCACTAGTAGGAGTGAGAAAAACATCACGGCGTGGTGCGCATTATATGGGTGTGTGTTACATTACATTCACTAGTAGGAGTGTGAAAAACAACACGGGGTGGTGTGAATCGGAGGGTCTGAATTAGGATAGGCAGTGAGTGGCGATGTAGGATGGAGAAAAGCACCGCGGGGTGGTCAGCATGGGGAGGTCAGGGAACATGCAGTGGCAATGTAGGATAGGTTTCTGAAAAACATCGCGGGGTGGTGTGCATTGTATGGGTGTGTGTTACATTACATTCACTAGAACGAGTGAGAAAAACATCACGGGTTGGTGTGAATCGGAGGGTCTGAATTAGGATAGGCAGTGAGTGGCAATGTAGGATGGAGAAAAGCACTGCGGGGTGGTCAGCATTGGGAGGTCAGGGAACATGCAGTGGCAATGTAGGATAGGTTTCTGAAAAACATCGTGGGGTGGTGCGCATTGCTTGGGTGGGTGTTACATTACATTCACTAGTAGGAGTGAGAAAAACATCACGGGGTGGTGCGCATTGTATGGGTGTGTGTTACATTACATTCAGTAGTAGGAGTGAGAAAAACATCACGGGGCGGTGCGCATTGTATGGTTGTGTGTTACATTACATTCACTAATACGAGTGAGAAAAACATCACGGGGTGGTGGGCATTGTATGGGTGTGTGTTACATTACATTCACTAGTAGGAGTGAGAAAAACATCACGGGGTGGTGTGAATCGGAAGGTCTGAATTAGGATAGGCAGTGAGTGGCAATGTAGGATGGAGAAAAGCACTGCGGGGTGGTCAGCATTGGGAGGTCAGGGAACATGCAGTGGCAATGTAGGATAGGTTTCTGAAAAACATCGTGGGGTGGTGCGCATTGCTTGGGTGGGTGTTACATTACATTCACTAGTAGGAGTGAGAAAAACATCACGGGGTGGTGCGCATTGTATGGGTGTGTGTTACATTACATTCACTAGTAGGAGTGAGAAAAACATCACGGGGTGGTGTGAATCGGAGGGTCTGAATTAGGAAAGGCAGTGAGTGGCAATGTAGAATGGAGAAAAGCACCGCGGGGTGGTCAGCATGGGGAGGTCAGGGAACATGCAGTGGCAATGTAGGAGAGGTTTCTGAAAAACATCGCGGGGTGGTGTGCATTGTATGGGTGTGTGTTACATTACATTCACTAGTAGGAGTGAGAAAAACATCACGGGGTGGTGCGCATTGTATGGGAGTGTGTTACATTACATTCACTAGTACGAGTGAGAAAAACATCAAGGGGTGGTGCCCATTGTATGTTAGTGTGTTACATTACGTTCACTAGTAGGAGTGAGAAAAACATCACGGGGTGGTGTCAATCAGAAGGTCTGAATTAGGATAGGCAGTGAGTGGCAATGTAGGATGTAGAAAAGCACCGCGGTGTGGCCAGCATGGGGAGGTCAGGGAACATGCAGTGGCAATGTAGGATAGGTTTCTGAAAAACATCGCGTTTTGGTGCGCATTATGGGTGTGTGTTAAATGACATTCACTAGTAGGAGTGAGAAAAACATCTCGGGGTGGTGCTTATTGTATGGGTGTGTGTTAAATGACATTCACTAGTAGGAGTGAGAAAAACATCACGGGGTGGTGTGAATCGGAGGGTCTGAATTAGGAAAGGCAGTGAGTGGCAATGTAGAATGGAGAAAAGCACCGCGCGGTGGTCAGCAGGGGAGGTCAGGGAACATGCAGTGGCAAAGTAGGATAGTTTTCTGAAAAACTTCGCGGGGTGGTGCGCATTGTATGGGTGTGTGTTACATTACATTCACTAGTAGGAGTGAGAAAAACATCACGGAGTGGTGTGAATCGGAGGGTCTGAATTAGGATAGGCAGTGAGTGGCAATGTAGGATGGAGAAAAGCAGCGCAGGGTGGTCAGCATGGGGAGGTCAGGGAACATGCATTGGCAATGTAGGATACGTTTCTGAAAAACATCGCGGGGTGGTGCGCATTGTATGGGTGTGTTTTACATTACATTCACTAGTAGGAGTGAGAAATTCATCACGGGGTGGTGCGCATTGTATGGGTGTGTGTTACATTACATTCACTAGTAGGAGTGAGAAAAACATCACGGGGTGGTGTGAATCGGAGGGTCTGAATTAGGATAGGCAGTGAGTGGCAATGTAGAATGGAGAAAAGCACCGCGGTGTGGTCAGCATGGGGAGGTCAGGGAACATGCAGTGGCAATGTAGGATAGGTTTCTGAAAAACATCGCGGGGTGGTGTGCATTGTATGGGTGTGTGTTACATTACATTCACTAGTAGGAGTGAGAAAATCATCACGTGGTGGGTCGCATTTTATGGGTGTGTGTTACATTTCATTCACTAGTAGGAGTGAGAAAAACATCACGGGGTGGTGCGCATTGTATGGGTGTGTGTCACATTACATTCACTAGTAGGAGTGAGAAAATCATCAAGTGGTGGGGCGCATTGTATGGGTGTGTGTTACATTACATTCACTAGTAGGAGTGAGAAAAACATCACGGAGTGGTGTGAATCGGAAGTTCTGAATTAGGATAGGCAGTGAGTGGCAATGTAGGATGGAGAAAAGCACTGCGGGGTGGTCAGCATGGGGAGGTCAGGGAACATGCAGTGGCAATGTAGGATAGGTTTCTGAAAAACATCGTGGGGTGGTGCGCATTGCTTGGGTGGGTGTTACATTACATTCACTAGTAGGAGTGAGAAAAACATCACGGGGTGGTGCGCATTGTATGGGTGTGTGTTACATTACATTCAGTAGTAGGAGTGAGAAAAACATCACGGGGCGGTGCGCATTGTATGGGTGTGTGTTACATTACATTCACTAGTACGAGTGAGAAAAACATCACGGGGTGGTGGGCATTGTATGGGTGTGTGTTACATTACATTCACTAGTAGGAGTGAGAAAAACATCACGGGGTGGTGTGAATCGGAAGGTCTGAATTAGGATAGGCAGTGAGTGGCAATGTAGGATGGAGAAAAGCACCGAGGACTGGTTAGCATGGGGAGGTCAGGGAACATGCAGTGGCAATGTAGGATAGGTTTCTGAACAACATCGCGTGGTGGTGCGCATTATGGGTGTGTGTTAAATGACATTCACTAGTAGGAGTGAGAAAAACATCCTGGGGTGGTGTGAATCGGAGGGTCTGAATTAGGATAGGCCGCGAGTGGCAATGTAGGATGGAGAAAAGCACCGCGGGGTGGTCAGCATGGGGAGGTCAGGGAACATGCAGTGGCAATGTAGGATAGTTTTCTGAAAAACTTCGCGGGGTGGTGCGCATTGTATGGGTGTGTGTTCCATTACATTCACTAGTAGGAGTGAGAAAATCATCACGGGGTGGTGCGCATTGTATGGGTGTGTGTTACATTACATTCACTAGTAGGAGTGAGAAAAACATCACGTGGTGGGGCGCATTTTATGGGTGTGTGTTACATTTCATTCACTAGTAGGAGTGAGAAAAACATCACGGGGTGGTGCGCATTGTATGGGTGTGTTTTACATTACATTCACTAGTAGGAGTGAGAAAATCATCAAGTGGTGGGGCGCATTGTATGGGTGTGTGTTACATTACATTCACTAGTAGGAGTGAGAAAAACATCACGGGGTGGTGTGAATCGGAAGGTCTGAATTAGGATAGGCAGTGAGTGGCAATGTAGGATGGAGAAAAGCAACGCGGGGTGGTCAGCATGGGGAGGTCAGGGAACATGCAGTGGCCATGTAGGATAGGTTTCTGAAAAACATCGCGGGGTGGTGCGCATTGTATGGGTGTGTGTTACATTACATTCACTAGTAGGAGTGAGAAAAACATCACGGGGTGGTGTGAATAGAAGGGTCTGAATTAGGATAGGCAGTGAGTGGCAATGTAGGATGGAGAAAAGCACTGCGGGGTGGTCAGCATGGGGAGGTCATCGTACATGCTGTGGCAATGTAGGATAGGTTTCTGAAAAACATCGCGGGGTGGTGTGCATTGTATGCGTGTGTGTTACATTACATTCACTAGTACGAGTGAGAAAAACATCACGGGGTGGTGTGAATCGGAGGGTCTGAATTAGGATAGGCAGTGAGTGGGAATGTAGGATGGAGAAAAGCACCGCGGGGTGGTCAGCATGGGGAGGTCAGGGAACATGCAGTGGCAATGTAGGATAGGTTTCTGAAAAACATCGTGGGGTGGTGCGCATTGTATGGGTGGGTGTTACATTACATTCACTAGTAGTAGTGAGAAAAACATCACGGGGTGGTGCGCATTGTATGGGTGTGTGTTACATTACATTCACTAGTACGAGTGAGAAAAACATCACGGGGTGGTGCGCATTGTATGGGAGTGTGTTACATTACCTTCACTAGTAGGAGTGAGAAAAACATCAAGTGGTGATGTCAATCGGAAGGTCTGAATTAGGATAGGCAGTGAGTGGCAATGTAGGATGGAGAAAAGCACCACGGGGTGGTCAGCATGGGGAGGTCAGGGAACATGCAGTGGCAATATAGGATAGGTTTCTGAAAAACATTGCGGGGTGGTGCGCATTTAATGGGTTTGTGTTACATTACATTCACTAGTAGGAGTGAGAAAAACATCACGGGGTGGTGCGCATTGTATGGGTGTGTGCTACATTACATTCACTAGTAGGAGTGAGAAAAACATCACGGGGTGGTGTGAATCGGAGGGTCTGAATTAGGATAGGCAGTGAGTGGCAATGTAGGATGGAGAAAAGCACCGCAGGGTGGTCATCATGGGGAAGTCAGGGAACATGCAGTTTCAATGTAGGATAGGTTTCTGAAAAACATCGCGGGGTGGTGCGCATTGTGTGGGTGTGTGTTACATTACATTCACTAGTAGGAGTGAGAAAAACATCACGCGGTGGTGCGCATTGTATGTGTGTGTGTTACATTACATTCACTAGTAGGAGTGAGAAAAACATCACGGGGTGCTGCGCATTGTATGGGTGTGTGTTACATTACGTTCACTAGTAGGAGTGAGAAAAACATCACGGGGTGGTGTCAATCGGAAGGTCTGAATTAGGATAGGCAGTGAGTGGCAATGTAGGATGGAGAAAAGCACCGCGGGGTGGTCAGCATGGGGAGGTCAGGGAACATGCAGTGGCAATGTAGGATAGGTTTCTGAAAAACATCGCGGGGTGGTGCGCATTGTATGGGTGTGTGTTACATTATATTCAGTAGTAGGAGTGTGAAAAACATCACGGGGTGGTGCGCATTGTATGGGTGTGTGTTACATTACATTCACTAGTAGGAGTGAGAAAAACATCACGGGGCGGTGCGCATTGTATGGGTGTGTGTTACATTACATTCACTAGTACGAGTGAGAAAAACATCACGGGGTGGTGCGCATTGTATGGGTGTGTGTTACATTACATTCACTAGTAGGAGTGAGAAAAACATCACGGGGTGGTGTGAATCGGAGGGTCTGAATTAGGATAGGCAGTGAGTGGCAATGTAGGATGGATAAAAGCACCGAGGACTGGTCAGCATGGGGAGTTCAGGGAACATGCAGTGGCAATGTAGGATAGGTTTCTGAACAACATCGCGTGGTGGTGCGCATTATGGGTGTGTGTTAAATGACATTCACTAGTAGGAGTGAGAAAAACATCCCGGGGTGCTGTGAATCGGAAGGTCTGAATTAGGATAGGCAGTGAGTGGCAATGTAGAATGGAGAAAAGCACCGCGGGGTGGTCAGCATGGGGAGTTCAGTGAACATGCAGTGGCAATGTCGGATAGGTTTCTGAAAAACATCGCGGGGTGGTGCGCATTCTATGGGTGTGTGTTACATTACATTCACTAGTAGGAGTGAGAAAAACATCAGGGGTGGTGTGAATCGGAGGGTCTGAATTAGGATAGGCAGTGAGTGGCAATGTAGGATGGAGAAAAGCACCGCGGGGTGGTCAGCATGGGGAGGTCAGGGAACATGCAGTGGCAATGTAGGAGAGGTTTCTGAAAAACATTGCGGGGTGGTGCGCATTGTATGGGTGTGTGTTACATTACATTCACTAGTAGGAGTGAGAAAAACATCACGGGGTGGTGCGCATTGTATGGGTGTGTGTTACATTACATTCACTAGTAGGAGTGAGAAAAACATCACGGGGTGGTGTGAATCGGAGGGTCTGAATTAGGATAGGCAGTGAGTGGAAATGTAGGATGGAGAAAAGCACCGCAGTGTGGTCAGCATGGGGAGGTCATGGAACATGCAGTGGCAATGTAGGATAGGTTTCTGAAAAACATCGCGGGGTGGTGTGCATTGTATGGGTGTGTTTTACATTACATTCACTAGTAGGAGTGAGAAAAACATCACGGGGTGGTGCGCATTGTATGGGTGTGTGTTACATTACATTCACTAGTAGGAGTGAGAAAATCATCACTTGGTGGGGCGCATTGTATGGGTGTGTGTTACATTACATTCACTAGTAGGAGTGAGAAAAACATCACGGGGTGGTCTGAATCGGAGTGTCTGAATTAGGATAGGCAGTGAGTGGCAATGTAGGATGGAGAAAAGCACCGCGGCGTGGTCAGCATGGGGAGGTCAGGGAACATGCAGTGGCAATGTAGGATAGGTTTCTGAAAAACATCGCGGGGTGGTGCGCATTGTATGGGTGTGTGTTACATTACATTCACTAGTAGGAGTGAGAAAAACATCACGGGGTGGTGCGCATTGAATGGGTGTGTGTTACATTACATTCACTAGTAGTAGTGAGAAAAACATCACGGGGTGGTGTGAATCGGAGGGTCTGAATTAGGATAGGCAGTGAGTGGCAATGTAGGATGGAGAAAAGCACCGCGGTGTGGTCAGCATGGGGAGGTCAGGGAACATGCAGTGGCAATGTAGGATAGATTTCTGAAAAACATCGCGGGGTGGTGTGCATTGTATGGGTGTGTGTTACATTACATTCACTAGTAGCAGTGAGAAAATCATTACGTGGTGGGGCGCATTGTATGGGTGTGTGTTACATTACATTCACTAGTAGGAGTGAGAAAATCATCAAGTGGTGGGACGCATTGTATGGGTTTGTGTTACATTACATTCACTAGTAGGAGTGAGAAAAACATCACGGGGTGGTGTGAATCGGAGGGTCTGAATTAGGATAGGCAGTGAGTGGCAATGTAGGATGGAGAAAAGCATCGCGGGGTGGTCAGCATGAGGAGGTCATGGAACATGCAGTGGCAATGTAGGATAGGTTTCTGAAAAACATCGCGGGGTGGTGTGCATTGTATGGGTGTGTGTTACATTACACTCACTAGTACGAGTGAGAAAAACATCACGGGGTGGTGTGAATCGGAGGGTCTGAATTAGGATAGGCAGTGAGTGGCAATGTAGGATGGAGAAAAGCATCGCGGGGTGGTCAGCATGGGGAGGTCAGGGAACATGCAGTGGCAATGTAGGATAGGTTTCTGAAAAACATCGTGGGGTGGTGCGCATTGTATGGGTGGGTGTTACATTACATTCACTAGTAGGAGTGAGAAAAACATCACGGGGTGGTGCGCATTGTATGGGTGTGTGTTACATTACATTCACTAGTAGGAGTGAGAAAAACATCACGGCGAGGTGCGCATTATATGGGTGTGTGTTACATTACATTCACTAGTAGGAGTGAGAAAAACATCACGGGGCGGTGCGCATTGTATGGGTGTGTGTTACATTACATTCACTAGTAGGAGTGAGAAAAACATCACGGCGTGGTGCGCATTATATGGGTGTGTGTTACATTACATTCACTAGTAGGAGTGAGAAAAACATCACGGCGTGGTGCGCATTATATGGGTGTGTGTTACATTACATTCACTAGTAGGAGTGTGAAAAACAACACGGGGTGGTGTGAATCGGAGGGTCTGAATTAGGATAGGCAGTGAGTGGCGATGTAGGATGGAGAAAAGCACCGCGGGGTGGTCAGCATGGGGAGGTCAGGGAACATGCAGTGGCAATGTAGGATAGGTTTCTGAAAAACATCGCGGGGTGGTGTGCATTGTATGGGTGTGTGTTACATTACATTCACTAGAACGAGTGAGAAAAACATCACGGGTTGGTGTGAATCGGAGGGTCTGAATTAGGATAGGCAGTGAGTGGCAATGTAGGATGGAGAAAAGCACTGCGGGGTGGTCAGCATTGGGAGGTCAGGGAACATGCAGTGGCAATGTAGGATAGGTTTCTGAAAAACATCGTGGGGTGGTGCGCATTGCTTGGGTGGGTGTTACATTACATTCACTAGTAGGAGTGAGAAAAACATCACGGGGTGGTGCGCATTGTATGGGTGTGTGTTACATTACATTCAGTAGTAGGAGTGAGAAAAACATCACGGGGCGGTGCGCATTGTATGGTTGTGTGTTACATTACATTCACTAATACGAGTGAGAAAAACATCACGGGGTGGTGGGCATTGTATGGGTGTGTGTTACATTACATTCACTAGTAGGAGTGAGAAAAACATCACGGGGTGGTGTGAATCGGAAGGTCTGAATTAGGATAGGCAGTGAGTGGCAATGTAGGATGGAGAAAAGCACTGCGGGGTGGTCAGCATTGGGAGGTCAGGGAACATGCAGTGGCAATGTAGGATAGGTTTCTGAAAAACATCGTGGGGTGGTGCGCATTGCTTGGGTGGGTGTTACATTACATTCACTAGTAGGAGTGAGAAAAACATCACGGGGTGGTGCGCATTGTATGGGTGTGTGTTACATTACATTCACTAGTAGGAGTGAGAAAAACATCACGGGGTGGTGTGAATCGGAGGGTCTGAATTAGGAAAGGCAGTGAGTGGCAATGTAGAATGGAGAAAAGCACCGCGGGGTGGTCAGCATGGGGAGGTCAGGGAACATGCAGTGGCAATGTAGGAGAGGTTTCTGAAAAACATCGCGGGGTGGTGTGCATTGTATGGGTGTGTGTTACATTACATTCACTAGTAGGAGTGAGAAAAACATCACGGGGTGGTGCGCATTGTATGGGAGTGTGTTACATTACATTCACTAGTACGAGTGAGAAAAACATCAAGGGGTGGTGCCCATTGTATGTTAGTGTGTTACATTACGTTCACTAGTAGGAGTGAGAAAAACATCACGGGGTGGTGTCAATCAGAAGGTCTGAATTAGGATAGGCAGTGAGTGGCAATGTAGGATGTAGAAAAGCACCGCGGTGTGGCCAGCATGGGGAGGTCAGGGAACATGCAGTGGCAATGTAGGATAGGTTTCTGAAAAACATCGCGTTTTGGTGCGCATTATGGGTGTGTGTTAAATGACATTCACTAGTAGGAGTGAGAAAAACATCTCGGGGTGGTGCTTATTGTATGGGTGTGTGTTAAATGACATTCACTAGTAGGAGTGAGAAAAACATCACGGGGTGGTGTGAATCGGAGGGTCTGAATTAGGAAAGGCAGTGAGTGGCAATGTAGAATGGAGAAAAGCACCGCGCGGTGGTCAGCAGGGGAGGTCAGGGAACATGCAGTGGCAAAGTAGGATAGTTTTCTGAAAAACTTCGCGGGGTGGTGCGCATTGTATGGGTGTGTGTTACATTACATTCACTAGTAGGAGTGAGAAAAACATCACGGAGTGGTGTGAATCGGAGGGTCTGAATTAGGATAGGCAGTGAGTGGCAATGTAGGATGGAGAAAAGCAGCGCAGGGTGGTCAGCATGGGGAGGTCAGGGAACATGCATTGGCAATGTAGGATACGTTTCTGAAAAACATCGCGGGGTGGTGCGCATTGTATGGGTGTGTTTTACATTACATTCACTAGTAGGAGTGAGAAATTCATCACGGGGTGGTGCGCATTGTATGGGTGTGTGTTACATTACATTCACTAGTAGGAGTGAGAAAAACATCACGGGGTGGTGTGAATCGGAGGGTCTGAATTAGGATAGGCAGTGAGTGGCAATGTAGGATGGAGAAAAGCACCGCGGTGTGGTCAGCATGGGGAGGTCAGGGAACATGCAGTGGCAATGTAGGATAGGTTTCTGAAAAACATCGCGGGGTGGTGTGCATTGTATGGGTGTGTGTTACATTACATTCACTAGTAGGAGTGAGAAAATCATCACGTGGTGGGTCGCATTTTATGGGTGTGTGTTACATTTCATTCACTAGTAGGAGTGAGAAAAACATCACGGGGTGGTGCGCATTGTATGGGTGTGTGTCACATTACATTCACTAGTAGGAGTGAGAAAATCATCAAGTGGTGGGGCGCATTGTATGGGTGTGTGTTACATTACATTCACTAGTAGGAGTGAGAAAAACATCACGGAGTGGTGTGAATCGGAAGTTCTGAATTAGGATAGGCAGTGAGTGGCAATGTAGGATGGAGAAAAGCAACGCGGGGTGGTCAGCATGGGGAGGTCAGGGAACATGCAGTGGCAATGTAGGATAGGTTTCTGAAAAACATCGCGGGGTGGTGCGCATTGTATGGGTGTGTGTTACATTACATTCACTAGTAGGAGTGAGAAAAATATCACGGGGTGGTGTGAATCGGAGGGTCTGAATTAGGATAGGCAGAGAGTGGCAATGTAGGATGGAGAAAAGCACTGCGGGGTGGTCAGCATGGGGAGGTCATCGTACATGCAGTGGCAATGTAGGATAGGTTTCTGAAAAACATCGCGGGGTGGTGTGCATTGTATGCGTGTGTGTTACATTACATTCACTAGTACGAGTGAGAAAAACATCACGGGGTGGTGTGAATCGGAGGGTCTGAATTAGGATAGGCAGTGAGTGGGAATGTAGGATGGAGAAAAGCACCGCGGGTGGTCAGCATGGGGAGGTCAGGGAACATGCAGTGGCAATGTAGGATAGGTTTCTGAAAAACATCGTGGGGTGGTGCGCATTGTATGGGTGGGTGTTACATTACATTCACTAGTAGGAGTGAGAAAAACATCACGGGGTGGTGCGCATTGTATGGGTGTGTATTACATTACATTCACTAGTACGAGTGAGAAAAACATCACGTGGTGGTGCGCATTGTATGGGAGTGTGTTACATTACCTTCACTAGTAGGAGTGAGAAAAACATCAAGTGGTGGTGTCAATCGGAAGATCTGAATTAGGATAGGCAGTGAGTGGCAATGTAGGATGGAGAAAAGCACCGCGGGGTGGTCAGCATGGGGAGGTCAGGAAACATGCAGTGGCAATGTACGATAGGTTTCTGAAAAACATCGCGGGGTGGTGCGCATTGTATGGGTGTGTGTTACATTACATTCACTAGTAGGAGTGAGAAAAACATCACGGCGTGGTGCGCATTATATGGGTGTGTGTTACATTACATTCACTAGTAGGAGTGAGAAAAACATCAGGGGGCGGTGCGCATTGTATGGGTGTGTGTTACATTACATTCACTAGTACGAGTGAGAAAAACATCACGGGGTGGTGCGCATTGTATGGGTGTGTGTTACATTACATTCAATAGTAGGAGTGAGAAAAACATCACGGGGTGGTGTGAATCGGAGGGTCTGAATTAGGATAGGCAGAGAGTGGCAATGTAGGATGCAGAAAAGCACCGAGGACTGGTCAGCATGGGGAGGTCAGGGAACATGCAGTGGCAATGTAGGATAGGTTTCTGAGAAACATCGCGTTTTGGTGCGCATTATGGGTGTGTGTTAAATGACATTCACTAGTAGGAGTGAGAAAAACATCGCGGGGTGGTGTGAATCGGAGGGTCTGAATTAGGATAGGCAGTGAGTGGCAATGTAGGATGGAGATAAGCACCGCGGGGTGGTCAGCATGGGGAGCTCAGGGAACATGCAGTGGCAATGTAGGATAGGTTTCTGAAAAACATCGCGGGTGGTGCGCATTGTATGGGTGTGTGTTAAATTACATTCACTAGTAGGAGTGAGAAAATCATCACGGGGTGGTGCGCATTGTATGGGTGTGTGTTAAATTACATTCACTAGTAGGAGTGAGAAAATCATCACGGGGTGGTGCGCATTGTATGGGTGTGTGTTACATTACATTCACTAGTAGGAGTGAGAAAAACATCACGGGGTGATGTGAATCGGAGGGTCTGAATTAGGAAAGGCAGTGAGTGGCAATGTAGGATGGAGAAAAGCACCGCGGGGTGGTCAGCATGGGGAGGTCAGGGAACATGCAGTGGCAATGTAGGAAAGGTTTCTGAAAAACATCGCGGGGTGGTGCGCATTGTATGGGTGTGTGTTACATTACATTCACTAGTAGGAGTGAGCAAAACATCACGGGGTGCTGTGAATCGGAGGGTCTGAATTAGGATAGGCAGTGAGAGGCAATGTAGGATGGAGAAAAGCACTGCGGGGTGGTCAGCATGAGGAGGTCAGGGAACATGCAGTGGCAATGTATTAAAGGTTTCTGAAAAACATCGCGGGGTGGTGTGCATTGTATGGGTGTGTGTTACATTACATTCACTAGTAGGAGTGAGAAAACCATCACGGGGTGGTGCGCATTGTATGGGTGTGTGTTACTTTACATTCACTAGTAGGAGTGAGAAAAACATCACGGGGTGGTGTGAAACGGAGGGTCTGAATTAGCATAGGCAGTGAGTGGCAATGTAGGATGGAGAAAAGCACCGCGGGGTGGTCAGCATGGGGAGATCAGGGAACATGCAGTGGCAATGTAGGATAGGTTTCTGAAAAACATCGCGGGTTGGTGCACATTGTATGGGTGTGTGTTACATGACATTCACTAGTAGGAGTGAGAAAAACATCACGGGGTGGTGCTCATTGTATGCGTGTGTGTTACATTACATTCACTAGTAGGAGTGAGAAAAACATCACGGGGTGGTGTGAATCGGAGGGTCTGTATTAGGATAGGCAGTGAGTGGCAATGTAGGATGGAGAAAAGCACCGCGGGGTGGTCAGCATGGGGAGGTCAGGGAACATGCAGTGGGAATGCAGGATAGGTTTCTGAAAAACATCGCGGGGTGGTGCGCATTGGATGGGTGTGTGTTACATTACATTCACTAGTAGGAGTGAGAAAAACATCATGGGGTGGTGTGAATCGGAGGGTCTGAAATAAGATATGCAGTGAGTGGCAATGTAGGAAGGAGAAAAGCACCGCGGGGTGGTCAGCATGGGGAGGTCAGGGAACATGCAGTGGGAATGCAGGATAGGTTTCTGAAAAACATCGCGGGGTGGTGCGCATTGTATGGGTGTGTGTTACATTACATTCATTAGTGGGAGAGAGAAAAACATCACGGGGTGGTGTGAATCGGAGGGTCTGAATTAGGATAGGCAGTGAGTGGCAATGTAGGATGGAGAAAAGCACCGCGGGGTGGTCAGCATGGGGAGGTCAGGGAACATGCACTGGCAATGTAGGATAGGTTTCTGAAAAACATCGCGGGGTGGTGTGCATTATATGGGTGTGTGTTACATTACATTCACTAGTAGGAGTGAGAAAAACATCAAGGGGTGGTACACATTGTATGGGAGTGTGTTACATTACATTCACTAGTACGAGTGAGAAAAACATCACGGGGTGGTGCGCATTGTATGGGAGTGTGTTACATTACATTCACTAGTAGGAGTGAGAAAAACATCACGGGGTGGTGTGAATCGGAAGGTCTGAATTAGGATAGGCAGTGAGTGGCAATGTAGGATGGAGAAAAGCAACGCGGGGTGGTCAGCATGGGGAAGTCAGGGAACATGCAGTGGCAATGTAGGATAGGTTTCTGAAAAACATCGCGGGGTGGTGCGCATTGTATGGGTGTGTGTTACATTACATTCACTAGTAGGAGTGAGAAAAACATCACGGGGTGGTGTGAATCGGAGTGTCTGAATTAGGATAGGCAGTGAGTGGCAATGTAGGATGGAGAAAAGCACTGCGGGGTGGTCAGCATGGGGAGGTCATGGTACATGCAGTGGCAATGTAGGATAGGATTCTGAAAAACATCGCGGGGTGGTGTGCATTGTATGCGTGTGTGTTACATTACATTCACTAGTACGAGTGAGAAAAACATCACGGGGTGGTGTGAATCGGAGGGTCTGAATTAGGATAGGCAGTGAGTGGGAATGTAGGATGGAGAAAAGCACCGCGGGTGGTCAGCATGGGGAGGTCAGGGAACATGCAGTGGCAATGTAGGATAGGTTTCTGAAAAACATCGTGGGGTGGTGCGCATTGTATGGGTGGGTGTTACATTACATTCACTAGTAGGAGTGAGAAAAACATCACGGGGTGGTGCGCATTGTATGGGTGTGTGTTACATTACATTCACTATTACGAGTGAGAAAAACATCACGGGGTGTTGCGCATTGTATGGGAGTGTGTTACATTACCTTCACCAGTAGGAGTGAGAAAAACATCAAGTGGTGGTGTCAATCGGAAGGTCTGAATTAGGATAGGCAGTGAGTGGCAATGTAGGATGGAGAAAAGCACCGCGGGGTGGTCAGCATGGGGAGGTCAGGTAACATGCAGTGGCAATGTACGATAGGTTTCTGAAAAACATCGCGGGGTGGTGCGCATTGTATGGGTGTGTGTTACATTACATTCACTAGTAGGAGTGAGAAAAACATCACGGCGTGGTGGCATTATATGGGTGTGTGTTACATTACATTCACTAGTAGGAGTGAGAAAAACATCACGGGGCGGTGCGCATTGTATGGGTGTGTGTTACATTACATTCACTAGTACGAGTGAGAAAAACATCACGGGGTGGTGCGCATTGTATGGGTGTGTGTTACATTACGTTCAATAGTAGGAGTGAGAAAAACATCACGGGGTGGTGTGAATCGGAGGGTCTGAATTAGGATAGGCAGAGAGTGGCAATGTAGGATGCAGAAAAGCACCGAGGACTGGTCAGCATGGGGAGGTCAGGGAACATGCAGTGGCAATGTAGGATAGGTTTCTGAAAAACATCGCGTTTTGGTGCGCATTATGGGTGTGTGTTAAATGACATTCACTAGTAGGAGTGAGAAAAACATCGCGGGGTGGTGTGAATCGGAGGGTGTGAATTAGGATAGGCAGTGAGTGGTAATGTAGGATGGAGATAAGCACCGCGGGGTGGTCAGCATGGGGAGCTCAGGGAACATGCAGTGGCAATGTAGGATAGGTTTCTGAAAAACATCGCGGGTGGTGCGCATTGTATGGGTGTGTGTTAAATTACATTCACTAGTAGGAGTGAGAAAAACATCACGGGGTGGTGTGAATCGGAGTGTCTGAATTAGGATAGGCAGTGAGTGGCAATGTAGGATGGAGAAAAGCACCGCGGGGTGGTTAGCATGGGGAGGTCGGGGAACATGCAGTGGCAATGTAGGATAGGTTTCTGAAAAACATCGTGGGGTGGTGCGCATTGTATGGGTGTGTGTTACATTACATTCACTAGTAGGAGTGAGAAAATCATCACGGGGTGGTGCGCATTGTATGGGTGTGTGTTACATTACATTCACTAGTAGGAGTGAGAAAAACACGGGGTGATGTGAATCGGAGGTTCTGAATTAGGAAAGGCAGTGAGTGGCAATGTAGGATGGAGAAAACCACCGCGGGGTGGTCAGCATGGGGAGGTCAGGGAAAATGCAGTGGCAATGTAGGAGAGGTTTCTGAAAAACATCGCGGGGTGGTGCGCATTGTATGGGTGTGTGTTACATTACATTCACTAGTAGGAGTGAGCAAAACATCACGGGGTGTTGTGAATCGGAGGGTCTGAATTAGGATAGGCAGTGAGTGGCAATGTAGGATGGAGAAAAGCACTGCGGGGTGCTCAGCATGAGGAGGTCACGGAACATGCAGTGGCAATGTAGGATACGTTTCTGAAAAACATCGCGGGGTGGTGTGCATTGTATGGGTGTGTGTTACATTACATTCACTAGTAGGAGTGAGAAAACCATCACGGGGTGGTGCGCATTGTATGGGTGTGTGTTACATTACATTCACTAGTAGGAGTGAGAAAAACATCACGGGGTGGTGTGAATCGGAGGGTCTGAATTAGCATAGGCAGTGAGTGGCAATGTAGGATGGAGAAAAGCACCGCGGGGTGGTCAGCATGGGGAGGTCAGGGAACATGCAGTGGCAATGTAGGATAGGTTTCTGAAAAACATCGCGGGGTGGTGCGCATTGTATGGGTGTGTGTTACATTACATTCACTAGTAGGAGTGAGAAAAATATCACGGGGTGGTGCGCATTGTATGGGTGTGTGTTACATTACATTCACTAGTAGGAGTGAGAAAAATATCACGGGGTGGTGCGCATTGTATGGGTGTGTGTTACATTACATTCACTAGTAGGAGTGAGAAAAACATCACGGGGTGGTGCGCATTGTATGGGTGTGTGTTACATTACATTCACTTGTAGGAGTGAGAAAAACATCACGGGGTGGTGTGAATCGGAGGGTCTGAATTAGCATAGGCAGTGAGTGGCAATGTAGGATGGAGAAAAGCACCGCGGGGTGGTCAGCATGTGGAGGTCAGGGAACATGCAGTGGCAGTGTAGGATAGGTTTGTGAAAAACATCGCGGGGTGGTGCGCATTGTATGGGTGTGTGTTACATTACATTCACTAGTAGGAGTGAGAAAAACATCACGGGGTGGTGTGAATCGGAGGGTCTGAATTAGGTTAGACAGTGAGTGGCAATGTAGGATGGAGAAAAGCACCGCGAGGTGGTCAGGATGGGGAGGTCAGGGAACATGCAGTGGCAATGTAGGATAGTTTTCTGAAAAACATCACGGGGTGGTGCGCATTGGATGGGTGTGTGTTACATTACATTCACTAGTAGGAGTGAGAAAAACATCATGGGGTGGTGTGAATCGGAGGGTCTGAAATAAGATATGCAGTGAGTGGCAATGTAGGAAGGAGAAAAGCACCGCTGGGTGGTCAGCATGGGGAAGTCAGGGAACATGCAGTGGGAATGCAGGATAGGTTTCTGAAAAACATCGCGGGGTGGTGTGCATTGTATGGGTGTGTGTTACATTACATTCACTAGTAGGAGTGAGAAAAACATCACGGGTTGGTGCGCATTGTATGGGAGTGTGTTACATTACATTCACTAGTAGGAGTGAGAAAAACATCACGGGGTGGTGTGAATCGGAGGGTCTGAATTAGGATAGGCAGTGAGTGGCAATGTAGGATGGAGAAAAGCACCGCGGGGTGGTCAGCATGGGGAGGTCAGGGAACATGCAGTGGCAATGTAGGATAGGTTTCTGAAAAACATCGCGAGGTGGTGCGCATTGTATGGGTGTGTGTTACATTACATTCACTAGTTGGAGTGAGAAAAACATCACGGGGTGGTGCGCATTGTATGGGTGTGTGTTACATTACATTCACTAGTAGGAGTGAGAAAAACATCACGGGGTGGTGTGAATCGGTGGGTCTGAATTAGGAAAGGCAGTGAGTGGCAATGTAGGATGGAGAAAAGCACCGCGGGGCGGTCAGCATGGGGAGGTCAGGGAACATGCAGTGGCAATGTAGGAGAGGTTTCTGAAAAACATCGCGGGGTGGTGCGCATTGGATGGGTGTGTGTTACATTACATTCACTAGTAGGAGTGAGAAAAACATCATGGGGTGGTGTGAATCGGAGGGTCTGAAATAAGATATGCAGTGAGTGTCAATGTAGGAAGAAGAAAAGCACCGCTGGGTGGTCAGCATGGGGAAGTCAGGGAACATGCAGTGGGAATGCAGGATAGGTTTCTGAAAAACATCGCGGGGTGGTGCGCATTGTATGGGTGTGTGTTACATTACATTCATTAGTGGGAGTGAGAAAAACATCACGGGGTGGTGTGAATTGAAGGGTGTGAATTAGGATAGGCACTGAGTGTCAATGTAGGATGGAGAAAAGCACTGCGGTGTGGTCAGCATGGGGAGGTCAGGGAACATGCAGTGGCAATGTAGGATAGGTTTCTGAAAAACATCGCGGGGTGGTGTGCATTGTATGGGTGTGTGTTACATTACATTCACTAGTAGGAGTGAGAATAACATCACGGGGTGGTGCGCATTGTATGGGAGTGTGTTACATTACATTCACTAGTAGGAGTGAGAAAAACATCACGGGGTGGTGTGAATCGGAGGGTCTGAATTAGGATAGGCAGTGAGTGGCAATGTACGATGGAGAAAAGCACCGCGGGGTGCTCAGCATGGGGAGGTCAGGGAACATGCAGTGCCAATGTAGGATAGGTTTCTGAAAAACATCGCGGGGTGGTGCGCATTGTATGGGTGTGTGTTACATTACATTCACTAGTAGGAGTGAGAAAAACATCACGGGGTGGTGCGCATTGTATGGGTGTGTGTTACATTACATTCACTAGTAGGAGTGAGAAAAACATCACGGGGTGGTGTGAATCGGTGGGTCTGAATTAGGAAAGGCAGTGAGTGGCAATGTAGGATGGAGAAAAGCACCGCGGGGTGGTCAGCATGGGGAGGTCAGGGAACATGCAGTGGCAATGTAGGAGAGGTTTCTGAAAAACATCGCGGGGTGGTGCGCATTGTATGGGTGTGTGTTACATTACATTCACTAGTAGGAGTGAGCAAAACATCACGGGGTGCTGTGAATCGGAGGGTCTGAATTAGGATAGGCAGTGAGTGGCAATGTAGGATGGAGAAAAGCACCGCGGGTGGTCAGCATGGGGAGGTCAGGGAACATGCAGTGGCAATGTAGGATAGGTTTCTGAAAAACATCGTGGGGTGGTGCGCATTGTATGGGTGGGTGTTACATTACATTCACTAGTAGGAGTGAGAAAAACATCACGGGGTGGTGCGCATTGTATGGGTGTGTGTTACATTACATTCACTATTACGAGTGAGAAAAACATCACGGGGTGTTGCGCATTGTATGGGAGTGTGTTACATTACCTTCACCAGTAGGAGTGAGAAAAACATCAAGTGGTGGTGTCAATCGGAAGGTCTGAATTAGGATAGGCAGTGAGTGGCAATGTAGGATGGAGAAAAGCACCGCGGGGTGGTCAGCATGGGGAGGTCATGTAACATGCAGTGGCAATGTACGATAGGTTTCTGAAAAACATCGCGGGGTGGTGCGCATTGTATGGGTGTGTGTTACATTACATTCACTAGTAGGAGTGAGAAAAACATCACGGCGTGGTGGCATTATATGGGTGTGTGTTACATTACATTCACTAGTAGGAGTGAGAAAAACATCACGGGGCGGTGCGCATTGTATGGGTGTGTGTTACATTACATTCACTAGTACGAGTGAGAAAAACATCACGGGGTGGTGCGCATTGTATGGGTGTGTGTTACATTACGTTCAATAGTAGGAGTGAGAAAAACATCACGGGGTGGTGTGAATCGGAGGGTCTGAATTAGGATAGGCAGAGAGTGGCAATGTAGGATGCAGAAAAGCACCGAGGACTGGTCAGCATGGGGAGGTCAGGGAACATGCAGTGGCAATGTAGGATAGGTTTCTGAAAAACATCGCGTTTTGGTGCGCATTATGGGTGTGTGTTAAATGACATTCACTAGTAGGAGTGAGAAAAACATCGCGGGGTGGTGTGAATCGGAGGGTGTGAATTAGGATAGGCAGTGAGTGGCAATGTAGGATGGAGATAAGCACCGCGGGGTGGTCAGCATGGGGAGCTCAGGGAACATGCAGTGGCAATGTAGGATAGGTTTCTGAAAAACATCGCGGGTGGTGCGCATTGTATGGGTGTGTGTTAAATTACATTCACTAGTAGGAGTGAGAAAAACATCACGGGGTGGTGTGAATCGGAGTGTCTGAATTAGGATAGGCAGTGAGTGGCAATGTAGGATGGAGAAAAGCACCGCGGGGTGGTTAGCATGGGGAGGTCGGGGAACATGCAGTGGCAATGTAGGATAGGTTTCTGAAAAACATCGTGGGGTGGTGCGCATTGTATGGGTGTGTGTTACATTACATTCACTAGTAGGAGTGAGAAAAACATCACGGGGTGGTGCTCATTGTATGCGTGTGTGTTACATTACATTCACTAGTAGGAGTGAGAAAAACATCACAGGGTGGTGTGAATCAGGGGGTCTGTATTAGGATAGGCAGTGAGTGGCAATGTAGGATGGAGAAAAGCACCGCGGGGTGGTCAGCATGTGGAGGTCAGGGAACTTGCAGTGGCAGTGTAGGATAGGTTTGTGAAAAACATCGCGGTGTGGTGCACATTGTATGGGTGTGTGTTACATTACATTCACTAGTAGGAGTGAGAAAAACATCATGGGGTGGTGTGAATCGGAGGGTCTGAATTAGGATAGGCAGTAGTGGCAATGTAGGATGGAGAAAAGCACCACGAGGTGGTCAGGATGGGGAGGTCAGGGAACATGCAGTGGCAATGTAGGATAGTTTTCTGAAAAACATCACGGGGTGGTGCGCATTGGATGGGTGTGTGTTACATTACATTCACTAGTAGGAGTGAGAAAAACATCATGGGGTGGTGTGAATTGGAGGGTCTGAAATAAGATATGCAGTGAGTGGCAATGTAGGAAGGAGAAAAGCACCGCGGGGTGGTCAGCATGGGGAGGTCAGGGAACATGCAGTGGGAATGCAGGATAGGTTTCTGAAAAACATCGCGGGGTGGTGCGCATTGTATGGGTGTGTGTTACATTACATTCATTAGTGGGAGAGAGAAAAACATCACGGGGTGGTGTGAATCGGAGGGTCTGAATTAGAATAGGCAGTGAGTGGCAATATAGGATGGAGAAAAGCACCGCGGGGTGGTCAGCATGGGGAGGTCAGGGAACATGCAGTGGCAATGTAGGATAGGTTTCTGAAAAATATCGCGGGGTGGTGTGCATTGTATGGGTGTGTGTTACATTACATTCACTAGTAGGAGTGAGAAAAACATCAAGGGGTGGTACGCATTGTATGGGAGTGTGTTACATTACATTCACTAGTACAAGTGAGAAAAACATCACGGGGTGGTGCGCATTGTATGGGAGTGTGTTACATTACGCTCACTAGTAGGAGTTGGAAAAACATCACGGGGTGGTGTCAATCGGAAGGTCTGAATTAGGACAGGCAGTGAGTGGCAATGTAGGATGGAGAAAAGCACCGCGGTGTGGTCAGCATGGGGAGGTCAGGGAACATGCAGTGGCAATGTAGGATAGGTTTCTGAAAAACCGCGTTTTGGTGCGCATTATGGGTGTGTGTTAAATGACATTCACTAGTAGGAGTGAGAAAAACATCGCGGGGTGGTGTGAATCGGAGGGTCTGAATTAGGATAGGCAGTGAGTGGCAATGTAGGATGGAGAAAAGCACCGCGGGGTGGTCAGCATGGGGAGGTCAGGGTACATGCAGTGGCAATGTAGGATAGGTTTCTGAAAAACATCGTATGGTGGTGCGCATTGTATGCGTGTGTGTTCCATTACATTCACTAGTAGGAGTGAGAAAATCATCACGGGGTGGTGCGCATTGTATGGGTGTGTGTTACATTACATTCACTAGTAGGAGTGAGCAAAACATCACGGGGTGCTTTGAATCGGAGGGTCTGAATTAGGATATGCAGTGAGTGTCAATGTAGGATGGAGAAAAGCACTGCGGGGTGGTCAGCATGAGGAGGTCACGGAACATGCAGTGGCATTGTAGGATAGGTTTCTGACAAACATCGCGGGGTGGTGTGCATTGTATGGGTGTGTGTTACATTACATTCACTAGTAGGAGTGAGAAAAATATCACGGGGTGGTGCGCATTGTATGGGTGTGTGTTACATTACATTCACTAGTAGGAGTGAGAAAAACATCACGGGGTGGTGCGCATTGTATGGGTGTGTGTTACATTACATTCACTTGTAGGAGTGAGAAAAACATCACGGGGTGGTGTGAATCGGAGGGTCTGAATTAGCATAGGCAGTGAGTGGCAATGTAGGATGGAGAAAAGCACCGCGGGGTGGTCAGCATGTGGAGGTCAGGGAACATGCAGTGGCAGTGTAGGATAGGTTTGTGAAAAACATCGCGGGGTGGTGCACATTGTATGGGTGTGTGTTACATTACATTCACTAGTAGGAGTGAGAAAAACATCACGGGGTGGTGTGAATCGGAGGGTCTGAATTAGGTTAGACAGTGAGTGGCAATGTAGGATGGAGAAAAGCACCGCGAGGTGGTCAGGATGGGGAGGTCAGGGAACATGCAGTGGCAATGTAGGATAGTTTTCTGAAAAACATCACGGGGTGGTGCGCATTGGATGGGTGTGTGTTACATTACATTCACTAGTAGGAGTGAGAAAAACATCATGGGGTGGTGTGAATCGGAGGGTCTGAAATAAGATATGCAGTGAGTGGCAATGTAGGAAGGAGAAAAGCACCGCTGGGTGGTCAGCATGGGGAAGTCAGGGAACATGCAGTGGGAATGCAGGATAGGTTTCTGAAAAACATCGCGGGGTGGTGTGCATTGTATGGGTGTGTGTTACATTACATTCACTAGTAGGAGTGAGAAAAACATCACGGGTTGGTGCGCATTGTATGGGAGTGTGTTACATTACATTCACTAGTAGGAGTGAGAAAAACATCACGGGGTGGTGTGAATCGGAGGGTCTGAATTAGGATAGGCAGTGAGTGGCAATGTAGGATGGAGAAAAGCACCGCGGGGTGGTCAGCATGGGGAGGTCAGGGAACATGCAGTGGCAATGTAGGATAGGTTTCTGAAAAACATCGCGGGGTGGTGCGCATTGTATGGGTGTGTGTTACATTACATTCACTAGTTGGAGTGAGAAAAACATCACGGGGTGGTGCGCATTGTATGGGTGTGTGTTACATTACATTCACTAGTAGGAGTGAGAAAAACATCACGGGGTGGTGTGAATCGGTGGGTCTGAATTAGGAAAGGCAGTGAGTGGCAATGTAGGATGGAGAAAAGCACCGCGGGGCGGTCAGCATGGGGAGGTCAGGGAACATGCAGTGGCAATGTAGGAGAGGTTTCTGAAAAACATCGCGGGGTGGTGCGCATTGGATGGGTGTGTGTTACATTACATTCACTAGTAGGAGTGAGAAAAACATCATGGGGTGGTGTGAATCGGAGGGTCTGAAATAAGATATGCAGTGAGTGTCAATGTAGGAAGAAGAAAAGCACCGCTGGGTGGTCAGCATGGGGAAGTCAGGGAACATGCAGTGGGAATGCAGGATAGGTTTCTGAAAAACATCGCGGGGTGGTGCGCATTGTATGGGTGTGTGTTACATTACATTCATTAGTGGGAGTGAGAAAAACATCACGGGGTGGTGTGAATTGAAGGGTGTGAATTAGGATAGGCACTGAGTGTCAATGTAGGATGGAGAAAAGCACTGCGGTGTGGTCAGCATGGGGAGGTCAGGGAACATGCAGTGGCAATGTAGGATAGGTTTCTGAAAAACATCGCGGGGTGGTGTGCATTGTATGGGTGTGTGTTACATTACATTCACTAGTAGGAGTGAGAATAACATCACGGGGTGGTGCGCATTGTATGGGAGTGTGTTACATTACATTCACTAGTAGGAGTGAGAAAAACATCACGGGGTGGTGTGAATCGGAGGGTCTGAATTAGGATAGGCAGTGAGTGGCAATGTAGGATGGAGAAAAGCACCGCGGGGTGCTCAGCATGGGGAGGTCAGGGAACATGCAGTGGCAATGTAGGATAGGTTTCTGAAAAACATCGCGGGGTGGTGCGCATTGTATGGGTGTGTGTTACATTACATTCACTAGTAGGAGTGAGAAAAACATCACGGGGTGGTGCGCATTGTATGGGTGTGTGTTACATTACATTCACTAGTAGGAGTGAGAAAAACATCACGGGGTGGTGTGAATCGGTGGGTCTGAATTAGGAAAGGCAGTGAGTGGCAATGTAGGATGGAGAAAAGCACCGCGGGGTGGTCAGCATGGGGAGGTCAGGGAACATGCAGTGGCAATGTAGGAGAGGTTTCTGAAAAACATCGCGGGGTGGTGCGCATTGTATGGGTGTGTGTTACATTACATTCACTAGTAGGAGTGAGCAAAACATCACGGGGTGCTGTGAATCGGAGGGTCTGAATTAGGATAGGCAGTGAGTGGCAATGTAGGATGGAGAAAAGCACTGCGGGGTGGTCAGCATGAGGAGGTCACTTAACATGCAGTGGCAATGTAGGATACGTTTCTGAAAAACATCGCGGGGTGGTGTGCATTGTATGGGTGTGTGTTACATTACATTCACTCGTAGGAGTGAGAAAAACATCACGGGGTGGTGCGCATTGTATGGGTGTGTGTTACATTACATTCACTAGTAGGAGTGAGAAAACCATCACGGGGTGGTGTGCATTATATGGGTGTGTGTTACATTACATTTACTAGTACGAGTGAGAAAAACATCACGGGGTGGTGTGAATCGGAGGGTCTGAATTAGGATAGGCAGTGAGTGGCAATGTAGGATGGAGAAAAGCACCGCGAGGTGGTCAGGATGGGGAGGTCAGGGAACATGCAGTGGCAATATAGGATAGTTTTCTGAAAAACATCACGGGGTGGTGCGCATTGGATGGGTGTGTGTTACATTACATTCACTAGTAGGTGTGAGAAAAACATCACGGGGTGGTGCGCATTGTATGGGAGTGTGTTACATTACATTCACTAGTACGAGTGAGAAAAACATCACGGGGTGGTGCCCATTGTATGGGAGTGTGTTACATTACGTTCACTAGTAGGAGTGAGAAAAACATCACGGGGTGGTGTCAATCAGAAGGTCTGAATTAGGATAGGCAGTGAGTGGCAATGTAGGATGGAGAAAAGCACCGCGGTGTGGTCAGCATGGGGAGGTCAGGGAACATGCAGTGGCAATGTAGGATAGGTATCTGAAAAACATCGCGTTTTGGTGCGCATTATGGGTGTGTGTTAAATGACATTCACTAGTAGGAGTGAGAAAAACATCCCGGGGTGGTGCTCATTGTATGGGTGTGTGTTAAATGACATTCACTAGTAGGAGTGAGAAAAACATCCCGGGGTGGTGTGAATCGGAGGGTCTGAATTAGGATAGGCAGCGAGTGGCAATGTAGGATGGAGAAAAGCACCGCGGGGTGGTCAGCATGGGGAGGTCAGGGAACATGCAGTGGCAATGTAGGATAGTTTTCTGAAAAACTTCGCGGGGTGGTGCGCATTGTATGGGTGTGTGTTACATTACATTCACTAGTACGAGTGAGAAAAACATCACGGGGTGGTGCGCATTGTATGGGAGTGTGTTACATTACCTTCACTAGTAGGAGTGAGAAAAACATCAAGTGGTGGTGTCAATCGGAAGGTCTGAATTAGGATAGGCAGTGAGTGGCAATGTAGGATGGAGAAAAGCACCGCGGGGTGGTCAGCATGGGGAGGTCAGGGAACATGCAGTGGCAATGTACGATAGGTTTCTGAAAAACATCGCGGGGTGGTGCGCATTGTATGGGTGTGTGTTACATTACATTCACTAGTAGGAGTGAGAAAAACATCACGGCGTGGTGCGCATTATATGGGTGTGTGTTACATTACATTCACTAGTAGGAGTGAGAAAAACATCACGGGGCGGTGCGCATTGTATGGGTGTGTGTTACATTACTTTCACTAGTACGAGTGAGAAAAACATCACGGGGTGGTGCGCATTGTATGGGTGTGTGTTACATTACATTCAATAGTAGGAGTGAGAAAAACATCACGGGGTGGTGTGAATCGGAGGGTCTGAATTAGGATAGGCAGTGAGTGGCAATGTAGGATGGAGAAAAGCACCGCGGGGTGGTCAGCATGGGGAGGTCAGGGAACATGCAGTGGCAATGTAGGATAGGTTTCTGAAAAACATCGCGGGTGGTGCGCATTGTATGGGTCTGTGTTAAATTACATTCACTAGTAGGAGTGAGAAAAACATCACGGGGTGGTGTGAATCGGAGTGTCTGAATTAGGATAGGCAGTGAGTGGCAATGTAGGATGGAGAAAAGCACTGCGGGGTGGTCAGCATGGGGACGTCAGGGAACATACAGTGGCAATGTAGGATAGGTTTCTGAAAAACATCGTGGGGTGGTGCGCATTGTATGGGTGTGTGTTCCATTACATTCACTAGTAGGAGTGAGAAAATCATCACGGGGTGGTGCGCATTGTATGGGTGTGTGTTACATTACATTCACTAGTAGGAGTGAGAAAAACATCACGGGGTGGTGTGAATCGGAGGGTCTGAATTAGGAAAGGCAGTGAGTGGCAATGTAGGATGGAGAAAAGCACAGCGGGGTGGTCAGCATGGGGAGGTCAGGGAACTTGCAGTGGCAATGTAGGAGAGGTTTCTGAAAAACATCGCGGGGTGGTGCGCATTGTATGGGTGTGTGTTACATTACATTCACTAGTAGGAGTGAGCAAAACATCACGGGGAGCTGTGAATCGGAGGGTCTGAATTAGGATAGGCAGTGAGTGGCAATGTAGGATGGAGAAAAGCACTGCGGGGTGGTCAGCATGAGGAGGTCACGGAACATGCAGTGGCAATGTAAGATACGTTTCTGAAAAACATCGCGGGGTGGTGTGCATTGTATGGGTGTGTGTTACATTACATTCACTAGTAGGAGTGAGAAAAACATCACGGTGTGGTGCGCATTGTATGGGTGTGTGTTACATTACATTCACTAGTAGGAGTGAGAAAACCATCACGGGGTGGTGCGCATTGTATGGGTGTGTGTTACATTACATTCAATAGTAGGAGTGAGAAAAACATCACGGGGTGGTGTGAATCGGAGGGTCTGAATTAGGATAGGCAGAGAGTGGCAATGTAGGATGCAGAAAAGCACCGAGGACTGGTCAGCATGGGGAGGTCAGGGAACATGCAGTGGCAATGTAGGATAGGTTTCTGAAAAACATCGCGTTTTGGTGCGCATTATGGGTGTGTGTTAAATGACATTCACTAGTAGGAGTGAGAAAAACATCGCGGGGTGGTGTGAATCGGAGGGTGTGAATTAGGATAGGCAGTGAGTGGCAATGTAGGATGGAGAAAAGCACCGCGGGGTGGTCAGCATGGGGAGCTCAGGGAACATGCACTGGCAATGTAGGATAGGTTTCTGAAAAACATTGCGGGTGGTGCGCATTGTATGGGTGTGTGTTAAATTACATTCACTAGTAGGAGTGAGAAAAACATCACGGGGTGGTGTGAATCGGAGTGTCTGAATTAGGATAGGCAGTGAGTGGCAATGTAGGATGGAGAAAAGCACCGCGGGGTGGTTAGCATGGGGAGGTCGGGGAACATGCAGTGGCAATGTAGGATAGGTTTCTGAAAAACATCGTGGGTTGGTGCGCATTGTATGGGTGTGTGTTACATTACATTCACTAGTAGGAGTGAGAAAATCATCACGGGGTGGTGCGCATTGTATGGGTGTGTGTTACATTACATTCACTAGTAGGAGTGAGAAAAACATCACGGGTTGGTGCGCATTGTATGGGAGTGTGTTACATTACATTCACTAGTAGGAGTGAGAAAAACATCACGGGGTGGTGTGAATCGGAGGGTCTGAAGTAGGATAGGCAGTGAGTGGCAATGTAGGATGGAGAAAAGCACCGCGGGGTGGTCAGCATGGGGAGGTCAGGGAACATGCAGTGGCAATGTAGGATAGGTTTCTGAAAAACATCGCGGGGTGGTGCGCATTGTATGGGTGTGTGTTACATTACATTCACTAGTTGGAGTGAGAAAAACATCACGGGGTGGTGCGCATTGTATGGGTGTGTGTTACATTACATTCACTAGTAGGAGTGAGAAAAACATCACGGGGTGGTGTGAATCGGTGGGTCTGAATTAGGAAAGGCAGTGAGTGGCAATGTAGGATGGAGAAAAGCACCGCGGGGCGGTCAGCATGGGGAGGTCAGGGAACATGCAGTGGCAATGTAGGAGAGGTTTCTGAAAAACATCGCGGGGTGGTGCGCATTGGATGGGTGTGTGTTACATTACATTCACTAGTAGGAGTGAGAAAAACATCATGGGGTGGTGTGAATCGGAGGGTCTGAAATAAGATATGCAGTGAGTGTCAATGTAGGAAGAAGAAAAGCACCGCTGGGTGGTCAGCATGGGGAAGTCAGGGAACATGCAGTGGGAATGCAGGATAGGTTTCTGAAAAACATCGCGGGGTGGTGCGCATTGTATGGGTGTGTGTTACATTACATTCATTAGTGGGAGTGAGAAAAACATCACGGGGTGGTGTGAATTGAAGGGTGTGAATTAGGATAGGCACTGAGTGTCAATGTAGGATGGAGAAAAGCACTGCGGTGTGGTCAGCATGGGGAGGTCAGGGAACATGCAGTGGCAATGTAGGATAGGTTTCTGAAAAACATCGCGGGGTGGTGTGCATTGTATGGGTGTGTGTTACATTACATTCACTAGTAGGAGTGAGAATAACATCACGGGGTGGTGCGCATTGTATGGGAGTGTGTTACATTACATTCACTAGTAGGAGTGAGAAAAACATCACGGGGTGGTGTGAATCGGAGGGTCTGAATTAGGATAGGCAGTGAGTGGCAATGTAGGATGGAGAAAAGCACCGCGGGGTGCTCAGCATGGGGAGGTCAGGGAACATGCAGTGGCAATGTAGGATAGGTTTCTGAAAAACATCGCGGGGTGGTGCGCATTGTATGGGTGTGTGTTACATTACATTCACTAGTAGGAGTGAGAAAAACATCACGGGGTGGTGCGCATTGTATGGGTGTGTGTTACATTACATTCACTAGTAGGAGTGAGAAAAACATCACGGGGTGGTGTGAATCGGTGGGTCTGAATTAGGAAAGGCAGTGAGTGGCAATGTAGGATGGAGAAAAGCACCGCGGGGTGGTCAGCATGGGGAGGTCAGGGAACATGCAGTGGCAATGTAGGAGAGGTTTCTGAAAAACATCGCGGGGTGGTGCGCATTGTATGGGTGTGTGTTACATTACATTCACTAGTAGGAGTGAGCAAAACATCACGGGGTGCTGTGAATCGGAGGGTCTGAATTAGGATAGGCAGTGAGTGGCAATGTAGGATGGAGAAAAGCACTGCGGGGTGGTCAGCATGAGGAGGTCACTTAACATGCAGTGGCAATGTAGGATACGTTTCTGAAAAACATCGCGGGGTGGTGTGCATTGTATGGGTGTGTGTTACATTACATTCACTAGTAGGAGTGAGAAAAACATCACGGGGTGGTGCGCATTGTATGGGTGTGTGTTACATTACATTCACTAGTAGGAGTGAGAAAACCATCACGGGGTGGTGTGCATTGTATGGGTGTGTGTTACATTACATTTACTAGTACGAGTGAGAAAAACATCACGGGGTGGTGTGAATCGGAGGGTCTGAATTAGGATAGGCAGTGAGTGGCAATGTAGGATGGAGAAAAGCACCGCGAGGTGGTCAGGATGGGGAGGTCAGGGAACATGCAGTGGCAATATAGGATAGTTTTCTGAAAAACATCACGGGGTGGTGCGCATTGGATGGGTGTGTGTTACATTACATTCACTAGTAGGTGTGAGAAAAACATCACGGGGTGGTGCGCATTGTATGGGAGTGTGTTACATTACATTCACTAGTACGAGTGAGAAAAACATCACGGGGTGGTGCCCATTGTATGGGAGTGTGTTACATTACGTTCATTAGTAGGAGTGAGAAAAACATCACGGGGTGGTGTCAATCAGAAGGTCTGAATTAGGATAGGCAGTGAGTGGCAATGTAGGATGGAGAAAAGCACCGCGGTGTGGTCAGCATGGGGAGGTCAGGGAACATGCAGTGGCAATGTAGGATAGGTATCTGAAAAACATCGCGTTTTGGTGCGCATTATGGGTGTGTGTTAAATGACATTCACTAGTAGGAGTGAGAAAAACATCGCGGGGTGGTGTGAATCGGAGGGTCTGAATTAGGATAGGCAGTGAGTGGCAATGTAGGATGGAGATAAGCACCGCGGGGTGGTCAGCATGGGGAGCTCAGGGAACATGCAGTGGCAATGTAGGATAGGTTTCTGAAATACTTCGCGGGGTGGTGCGCATTGTATGGGTGTGTGTTACATTACATTCACTAGTATGAGTGAGAAAAACATCACGGGGTGGTGCGCATTGTATGGGTGTGTGTTAAATGACATTCACTAGTAGGAGTGAGAAAAACATCCCGGGGTGGTGTGAATCGGAGGGTCTGAATTAGGATAGGCAGCGAGTGGCAATGTAGGATGGAGAAAAGCACCGCGGGGTGGTCAGCATGGGGAGGTCAGGTAACATGCAGTGGCAATGTAGGATAGTTTTCTGAAATACTTCGCGGGGTGGTGCGCATTGTATGGGTGTGTGTTACATTACATTCACTAGTATGAGTGAGAAAAACATCACGGGGTGGTGCGCATTGTATGGGAGTGTGTTACATTACCTTCACTAGTAGGAGTGAGAAAAACATCAAGTGGTGGTGTCAATCGGAAGGTCTGAATTAGGATAGGCAGTGAGTGGCAATGTAGGATGGAGAAAAGCACCGCGGGGTGGTCAGCATGGCGAGGTCAGGGAACATGCAGTGGCAATGTACGATAGGTTTCTGAAAAACATCGCGGGGTGGTGCGCATTGTATGGGTGTGTGTTACATTACATTCACTAGTAGGAGTGAGAAAAACATCACGGCGTGGTGCGCATTATATGGGTGTGTGTTACATTACATTCACTAGTAGGAGTGAGAAAAACATCACGGGGCGGTGCGCATTGTATGGGTGTGTGTTACATTACATTCACTAGTACGAGTGAGAAAAACATCACGGGGTGGTGCGCATTGTATGGGTGTGTGTTACATTACATTCAATAGTAGGAGTGAGAAAAACATCACGGGGTGGTGTGAATCGGAGGGTCTGAATTAGGATAGGCAGAGAGTGGCAATGTAGGATGCAGAAAAGCACCGAGGACTGGTCAGCATGGGGAGGTCAAGGAACATGCAGTGGCAATGTAGGATAGATTTCTGAAAAACATCGCGTTTTGGTGCGCATTATGGGTGTGTGTTAAATGACATTCACTAGTAGGAGTGAGAAAAACATCGCGGGGTGGTGTGAATCGGAGGGTCTGAATTAGGATAGGCAGTGAGTGGCAATGTAGGATGGAGATAAGCACCGCGGGGTGGTCAGCATGGGGAGCTCAGGGAACATGCAGTGGCAATGTAGGATAGGTTTCTGAAAAACATCGCGGGTGGTGCGCATTGTATGGGTCTGTGTTAAATTACATTCACTAGTAGGAGTGAGAAAATCATCACGGGGTGGTGTGAATCGGAGTGTCTGAATTAGGATAGGCAGTGAGTGGCAATGTAGGATGGAGAAAAGCACCGCGGGGTGGTCAGCATGGGGAGGTCAGTGAAAATACAGTGGCAATGTAGGATAGGTTTCTGAAAAACATCGTGGGGTGGTGCGCATTGTATGGGTGTGTGTTAGATTACATTCACTAGTAGGAGTGAGAAAATCATCACGGGGTGGTGCGCATTGTATGGGTGTGTGTTACATTACATTCACTAGTAGGAGTGAGAAAAACATCACGGGGTGGTGTGAATCGGAGGGTCTGAATTAGGAAAGGCAGTGAGTGGCAATGTAGGATGGAGAAAAGCACCGCGGGGTGGTCAGCATGGGGAGGTCAGGGAACTTGCAGTGGCAATGTAGGAGAGGTTTCTGAAAAACATCGCGGGGTGGTGCGCATTGTATGGGTGTGTGTTACATTACATTCACTAGTAGGAGTGAGCAAAACATCACGGGGTGCTGTGAATCGGAGGGTCTGAATTAGGATAGGCAGTGAGTGGCAATGTAGGATGGAGAAAAGCACTGCGGGGTGGTCAGCATGAGGAGGTCACGGAAAATGCAGTGGCAATGTAAGATACGTTTCTGAAAAACATCGCGGGGTGGTGTGCATTGTATGGGTGTGTGTTACATTACATTCACTAGTAGGAGTGAGAAAAACATCACGGTGTGGTGCGCATTGTATGGGTGTGTGTTACATTACATTCACTAGTAGGAGTGAGAAAACCATCACGGGGTGGTGCGCATTGTATGGGTGTGTGTTACATTACATTCACTAGTAGGAGTGAGAACAACATCACGGGGTGGTGTGAATCGGAGGATCTGAATTAGCATAGGCAGTGAGTGGCAATGTAGGATGGAGAAAAGCACCGCGGGGTGGTCAGCATGGGGGGGTCAGGGAACATGCAGTGGCAATGTAGGATAGGTTTCTGAAAAACATCGCGGGGTGGTGCGCATTGTATGGGTGTGTGTTACATTACATTCACTAGTAGGAGTGAGAAAAACATTACGGGGTGGTGCTCATTGTATGCGTGTGTGTTACATTACATTCACTAGTAGGAGTGAGAAAAACATCACGGGGTGGTGTGAATCGGAGGGTCTGTATTAGGATAGGCAGTGAGTGGCAATGTAGGATGGAGAAAAGCACCGCGGGGTGGTCAGCATGTGCAGGTCAGGGAACTTGCAGTGGCAGTGTAGGATAGGTTTGTGAAAAACATCGCGGTGTGGTGCACATTGTATGGGTGTGTGTTACATTACATTCACTAGTAGGAGTGAGAAGAACATCACGGGGTGGTGTGAATCGGAGGGTCTGAATTAGGATAGGCAGTAGTGGCAATGTAGGATGGAGAAAAGCACCGCGAGGTGGTCAGGATGGGGAGGTCAGGGAACATGCAGTGGCAATGTAGGATAGTTTTCTGAAAAACATCACGGGGTGGTGCGCATTGGATGGGTGTGTGTTACATTACATTCACTAGTAGGAGTGAGAAAAACATCATGGGGTGGTGTGAATCGGAGGGTCTGAAATAAGATATGCAGTGAGTGGCAGTGTAGGAAGGAGAAAAGCACCGCGGTGTGGTCAGCATGGGGAGGTCAGGGAACATGCAGTGGGAATGCAGGATAGGTTTCTGAAAAACATCGCGGGGTGGTGCGCATTATATGGGTGTGTGTTACATTACATTCATTAGTGGGAGGGAGAAAAACATCACGGGGTGGTGTGAATCGGAGGGTCTGAATTAGGATAGGCAGTGAGTGTCAATGTAGGATGGAGAAAAGCACTGCGGTGTGGTCAGCATGGGGAGGTCAGGGAACATGCAGTGGCAATGTAGGATAGGTTTCTGAAAAACATCGCGGGGTGGTGTGCATTGTATGGGTGTGTGTTACATTACATTCACTAGTAGGAGTGAGAAAAACATCAAGGGGTGGTGCGCATTGTATGGGTGTGTGTTACATTACATTCACTAGTACGAGGGAGAAAAACATCACGGTGTGGTGCGCATTGTATGGGAGTGTGTTACATTACGTTCACTAGTAGGAGTGAGAAAAACATCACGGGGTGGTGTCAATCGGAAGGTCTGAATTAGGATAGGCAGTGAGTGGCAATGTAGGATGGAGAAAAGCACCGCGGTGTGGTCAGCATGGGGAGGTCAGGGAACATGCAGTGGCAATGTAGGATAGGTTTCTGAAAAACATCGCGTTTTGGTGCGCATTATGGGTGTGTGTTAAATGACATTCACTAGTAGGAGTGAGAAAAACATCGCGGGGTGGTGTGAATCGGAGGGTCTGAATTAGGATAGGCAGTGAGTGGCAATGTAGGATGGAGAAAAGCACCGCGGGGTGGTCAGCATGGGGAGGTCAGGGAACATGCAGTGGCAATGTAGGATAGGTTTCTGAAAAACATCTTGGGGTGGTGCGCATTGTATGGGTGTGTGTTCCATTACATTCACTAGTAGGAGTGAGAAAATCATCATGGGGTGGTGCGCATTGTATGAGTGTGTGTTACATTACATTCACTAGTAGGAGTGAGAAAAACATCACGAGGTGGTGTGAATCGGAGAGTCTGAATTAGGAAAGGCAGTGAGGGGCAATGTAGTATGGAGAAAAGCACCGCGGGGTGGTCAGCATGGGGAGGTCAGGGAACATGCAGTGGCAATGTAGGAGAGGTTTCTGAAAAACATCGCGGGGTGGTTCGCATTGTATGGGTGTGTGTTACATTACATTCACTAGTAGGAGTGAGCAAAACATCACGGGGTGCTTTGAATCGGAGGGTCTGAATTAGGATAGGCAGTGAGTGTCAATGTAGGATGGAGAAAAGCACTGCGGGGTGGTCAGCATGAGGAGGTCACGGAACATGCAGTGGCAATGTAGGATAGGTTTCTGACAAACATCGCGGGGTGGTGTGCATTGTATGGGTGTGTGTTACATTACATTCACTAGTAGGAGTGAGAAAAACATCACGGGGTGGTGCGCATTGTATGGGTGTGTGTTACATTACATTCACTAGTAGGAGTGAGAAAAATATCACGGGGTGGTGCTCATTGTATGGGTGTGTGTTACATTACATTCACTAGTAGGAGTGAGAGAAACATCATGGGGTGGTGTGAATCGGAGGGTCTGTATTAGGATAGGCAGTGAGTGGCAATGTAGGATGGAGAAAAGCACCGCGGGGTGGTCAGCATGTGGAGGTCAGGGAACATGCAGTGGCAGTGTAGGATAGGTTTGTGAAAAACATCGCGGGGTGGTGCGCATTGTATGGGTGTGTGTTACATTACATTCACTAGTAGGAGTGAGAAAAACATCACGGGGTGGTGTGAATCGAAGGGTCTGAATTAGGATAGGCAGTGAGTGGCAATGTAGGATGGAGAAAAGCACTGCGAGGTGGTCAGGAAGGGGAGGTCAGGGAACATGCAGTGGCAAAGTAGGATAGTTTTCTGAAAAACATCACGGGGTGGTGCGCATAGGATGGGTGTGTGTTACATTACATTCACTAGTAGGAGTGAGAAAAACATCATGGGGTGGTGTGAATCGGAGGGTCTGAAATAAGATATGCAGTGAGTGGCAATGTAGGAAGGAGAAAAGCACCACTGGGTGGTCAGCATGGGGAAGTCAGGGAACATGCAGTGGGAATGCAGGATAGGTTTCTGAAAAACATCGCGGGGTGGTGCGCATTGTATGGGTGTGTGTTACATTACATTCATTAGTGGGAGTGAGAAAAACATCACGGGGTGGTGTGAATGGGAGGGTGTGAATTAGGATAGGCACTGAGTGTCAATGTAGGATGGAGAAAAGCACTGCTGTGTGGTCAGCATGGGGAGGTCAGGGAACATGCAGTGGCAATGTAGGATAGGTTTCTGAAAAACATCGCGGGTTGGTGTGCATTGTATGGGTGTGTGTTACATTACATTCACTAGTAGGAGTGAGAAAAACATCACGGGGTGGTGCGCATTGTATGGGAGTGTGTTACATTACATTCACTAGTAGGAGTGAGAAAAACATCACGGGGTGGTGTGAATCGGAGGGTCTGAATTAGGATAGGCAGTGCGTGGCAATGTAGGATGGAGAAAAGCACCGCGGGTGGTCAGCATGGGGAGGTCAGGGAACATGCAGTGGCAATGTAGGATAGGTTTCTAAAAAACATCGCGGGGTGGTGCGCATTGTATGGGTGTGTGTTACATTACATTCACTAGTAGGAGTGAGAAAAACATCACGGGGTGGTGCGCATTGTATGGGTGTGTGTTACATTACATTCACTAGTAGGAGTGAGAAAAACATCATGGGGTGGTGTGAATCGGAGGGTCTGAATTAGGAAAGGCAGTGAGTGGCAATGTAGGATGGAGAAAAGCACCGCGTGGTGGTCAGCATGGGGAGGTCAGGGAACATGCAGTGGCAATGTAGGAGAGGTTTCTGAAAAACATCGCGGGGTGGTGCGCATTGTATGGGTGTGTGTTACATTACATTCACTAGTAGGAGTGAGCAAAACATCACGGGGTGCTGTGAATCGGAGGGTCTGAATTAGGATAGGCAGTGAGTGGCAATGTAGGATGGAGAAAAGCACTGCAGGGTGGTCAGCATGAGGAGGTCACGGAACATGCAGTGGCAATGTAGGAGAGGTTTCTGAAAAACATCGTGGGGCGGTGTGCATTGTATGGGTGTGTGTTACATTACATTCACTAGTAGGAGTGAGAAAAACATCACGGGGTGGTGCGCATTGTATGGGTGTGTGTTACATTACATTCACTAGTAGGAGTGAGAAAACCATCACGGGGTGGTGCGCATTGTATGGGTGTGTGTTACATTACATTCATTAGTGGGAGTGAGAAAAACATCACGGGGTGGTGTGAATCGGAGGGTGTGAATTAGCATAGGCAGTGAGTGTCAATGTAGGATGGAGAAAAGCACTGCGGTGTGGTCAGCATGGGGAGGTCAGGGAACATGCAGTGGCAATGTAGGATAGGTTTCTGAAAAACATCACAGGGTGGTGCGCATTGGATGGGTGTGTGTTACATTACATTCACAAGTAGGAGTGAGAAAAACATCATGGGGTGGTGTGAATCGGAGGTTCTGAAATAAGATATGCAGTGAGTGGCAATGTAGGAAGGAGAAAAGCACCGCGGGGTGGTCAGCATTGGGAATTCAGGGAACATGCAGTGGGAATGCAGGATAGGTTTCTGAAAAACATCGCGGGGTGGTGTGCATTGTATGGGTGTGTGTTACATTACATTCACTAGTACGAGTGAGAAAAACATCACGGGGTGGTGTGAATCGCAGGGTCTGAATTAGCATAGGCAGTGAGTGGCAATGTAGGATGGAGAAAAGCACCGCGAGGTGGTCAGGATGTGGAGGTCAGGGAAGATGCAGTGGCAATGTAGGATACTTTTCTGAAAAACATCGCGGGGTGGTGGCATTGTATGGGTGTGTGTTACATTACATTCACTAGTAGGAGTGAGAAAAACATCACGGGGTGGTGGGCATTGTATAGGAGTGTGTTACATTACATTCACTAGTACGAGTGAGAAAAACATCACGGGGTGGTGCCCATTGTATGGGAGTGTGTTACATTACGTTCACTAGTAGGAGTGAGAAAAACATCACGGGGTGGTGTCAATCAGAAGGTCTGAATTAGGATAGGCAGTGAGTGGCAATGTAGGATGGAGAAAAGCACCGCGGTGTGGTCAGCATGGGGATGTCAGGGAACATGCAGTGGGAATGTAGGATAGGTTTCTGAAAAACATCGTGGGATGGTGCGCATTGTATGGGTGTGTGTTCCATTACATTCACTAGTAGGAGTGAGAAAATCATCACGGGGTGGTGCGCATTGTATGGGTGTGTGTTACGTTACATTCACTAGTACGAGTGAGAAAAACATCACGGGGTGGTGCGCATTGTATGGGTGTGTGTTACATTACATTCACTAGTAGGAGTGAGAAAAACATCACGGGGTGGTGCGCATTATATGGGTGTGTGTTACATTACATTCACTAGTAGGAGTGAGAAAAACATCACGGGGCGGTGCGCATTGTATGGGTGTGTGTTACATTACATTCACTAGTACGAGTGAGAAAAACATCACGGGGTGGTGCGCATTGTATGGGTGTGTGTTACATTACATTCACTTGTAGGAGTGAGAAAAACATCACGGGGTGGTGTGAATCGGAGGGTCTGAATTAGCATAGGCAGTGAGTGGCAATGTAGGATGGAGAAAAGCACCGCGGGGTGGACAGCATGGGGAGGTCAGGGAACATGCAGTGGCAATGTAGGATAGGTTTCTGAAAAACATCGCGAGGTGGTGCGCATTTTATGGGTGTGTGTTAAATAACATTCCCTAGTAGGAGTGAGAAAAACATCACGGGGTGGTGCTCATTGTATGGGTGTGTGTTACATTACATTCACTAGTAGGAGTGAGAAAAACATCACGGGGTGGTGCGCATTATATGGGTGTGTGTTACATTACATTCACTAGTAGGAGTGAGAAAAACATCACGGGGCGGTGCGCATTGTATGGGTGTGTGTTCATTACATTCACTAGTAGGAGTGAGAAAAACATCACGGGGTGGTGCGCATTGTATGGGTGTGTGTTACATTACATTCACTAGTAGGAGTGAGAAAAACATCACGGGGTGGTGTGAATCGGAGGGTCTGAATTAGGATAGGCAGTGAGTGGCAATGTAGGATGGAGAAAAGCACCGCGAGGTGGTCAGGATGGGGAGGTCAGGGAACATGCCGTGGCAATGTAGGATAGTTTTCTGAAAAACATCACGGGGTGGTGCGCATTGGATGGGTGTGTGTTACATTACATTCACTAGTAGGAGTGAGAAAAACATCATGGGGTGGTGTGAATCGGAGGGTGTGAAATAAGATATGCAGTGAGTGGCAATGTAGGAAGGAGAAAAGCACTGCGGGGTGGTCACATGGGGAAGTTAGGGAACATGCAGTGGGAATGCAGGATAGGTTTCTGAAAAACATCGCGGGGTGGTGCGCATTGTATGGGTGTGTGTTACATTACATTCATTAGTGGGAGTGAGAAAAACATCACGGGGTGGTGTGAATCGGAGGGTGTGAATTAGGATAGGCAGTGAGTGTCAATGTAGGATGTAGAAAAGCACTGCGGTGTGGTCAGCATGGGGAGGTCAGGGAACATGCAGTGGCAATGTAGGATAGGTTTCTGAAAAACATCGCGGGGTGGTGCGCATTGTATGGGTGTGTGTTACATTACATTCACTAGTAGGAGTGAGAAAAACATCACGGGGTGGTTCTCATTGTATGGGTGTGTGTTACATTACATTCACTAGTAGGAGTGAGAAAAACATCACGGGGTGGTGTGAATCGGAGGGTCTGTATTAGGATAGGCAGTGAGTGGCAATGTAGGATGGAGAAAAGCACCGCGGGGTGGTCAGCATGTGGAGGTCAGGGAACATGCAGTGGCAGTGTAGGATAGGTTTGTGAAAAACATCGCGGGGTGGTGCGCATTGTATGGGTGTGTGTTACATTACATTCACTAGTAAGAGTGAGAAAAACATCATGGGGTGGTGTGAATCGGATGGTCTGAATTAGAATAGGCAGTGAGTGGCAATGTAGGATGGAGAAAAGCACCGCGAGGTGGTCAGGATGGGGAGGTCAGGGAACCTGCAGTGGCAATGTAGGATAGTTTTCTGAAAAACATCACGGGGTGGTGCGCATTGGATGGGTGTGTGTTACATTACATTCACTAGTAGGAGTGAGAAAAACATCATGGGGTGGTGTGAATCGGAGGGTCTCAAATAAGATATGCAGTGAGTGGCAATGTAGGAAGGAGAAAAGCACCACGGGGTGGTCAGCATGGGGAAATCAGGGAACATGCAGTGGGAATGCAGGATAGGTTTCTGAAAAACATCGCGGGGTGGTGCGCATTGTATGGGTGTGTGTTACATTACATTCATTAGTGGGAGTGAGAAAAACATCACGGGGTGGTGTGAATCCGAGGGTGTGAATTAGGATAGGCAGTGAGTGTCAATGTAGGATGGAGAAAAGCACTGCGGTGTGGTCAGCATGGGGAGGTCAGGGAACATGCAGTGGCAATGTAGGATAGGTTTCTGAAAAACATCGCGCGGTGGTGTGCATTGTATGGGTGTGTGGTACATTACATTCACTAGTAGGAGTGAGAAAAACATCACGGGGTGGTGCGCATTGTATGGGAGTGTGTTACATTACATTCACTAGTACGAGTGAGAAAAACATCACGGGGTGGTGCGCATTGTATGGGAGTGTGTTACATTACTTTCACTAGTAGGAGTGAGAAAAACATCACGGGGTGGTGTCAATCGGAAGGTCTGAATTAGGATAGGCAGTGAGTGGCAATGTAGGATGGAGAAAAGCACCGCGGTGTGGTCAGCATGGGGAGGTCAGGAAACATGCAGTGGCAATGTAGGATAGGTTTCTGAAAAACATCGCATTTTGGTGCGCATTATGGGTGTGTGTTAAATGACATTCACTAGTAGGAGTGAGAAAAACATCGAGGGGTGGTGTGAATCGGAGGGTCTGAATTAGGATAGGCAGTGAGTGGCAATGTAGGATGGAGAAAAGCACCGCGGGGTTGTCAGCATGGGGAGGTCAGGGAACATGCAGTGGCAATGTAGGATAGGTTTCTGAAAAACATCGTGGGGTGGTGCGCATTGTATGGGTGTGTGTTCCATTACATTCACTAGTAGGAGTGAGAAAATCATCACGGAGTGGTGTGCATTGTATGGGTGTGTGTTCCATTACATTCACTAGTAGGAGTGAGAAAATCATCACGGGTTGGTGCGCATTGTATGGGTGTGTGTTACATTACATTCACTAGTAGGAGTGAGAAAAACATCACGGGGTGTTGTGAATCGGAGGGTCTGAATTAGGAAAGGCAGTGAGTGGCAATGTAGGATGGAGAAAAGCACCGCGGGGTGGTCAGCATCGGGAGGTCAGGGAACATGCACTGGCAATGTAGGAGAGGTTTCTGAAAAACATCGCGGGGTGGTGCGCATTGTATGGGTGTGTGTTACATTACATTCACTAGTAGGAGTGAACAAAACATCACGGGGTGCTTTGAATCAGAGGGTTTGAATTAGGATAGGCAGTGTGTGGCAATGTAGGATGGAGAAAAACACTGCGGGGTGGTCAGCATGAGGAGGTCACGGAACATGCAGTGGCAATGTAGGATAGGTTTCTGAAAAACATCGCGGGGTGGTGTGCATTGTATGGCTGTGTGTTACATTACATTCACTAGTAGGAGTGTGAAAAACATCACAGGGTGGTGCGCATTGTATGGGTGTGTGTTACATTACATTCACTAGTAGGAGTGAGAAAACCATCACGGGGTGGTGCGCATTGTATGGGTGTGTGTTACATTACATTCACTTGTAGGAGTGAGAAAAACATCACGGGGTGGTGCGCATTGTATGGGAGTGTGTTACATTACATTCACTAGTACGAGTGAGAAAAACATCAAGGGGTGGTGCGCATTGTATGGGAGTGTGTTACATTACGTTCACTAGTAGGAGTGAGAAAAACATCACGGGGTGGTGTCAATCGGAAGGTCTGAATTAGGATAGGCAGTGAGTGGCAATGTAGGATGGAGAAAAACACCGCGGTGTGGTCAGCATGGGGAGGTCAGGGAACATGCAGTGGCAATGTAGGATAGGTTTCTGAAAAACATCGCGTTTTGGTGCGCATTATGGGTGTGTGTTAAATGACATTCACTAGTAGGAGTGAGAAAAACATCGCGGGGTCGTGTGAATCGGAGGGTCTGAATTAGGATAGGCAGTGAGTGGCAATGTAGGATGGAGAAAAGCACCGCGGGGTGGTCAGCATGGGGAGGTCAGGGAACATGCAGTGGCAATGTAGGATAGGTTTCTGAAAAACATCGTGGGGTGGTGCGCATTGTATGGGTGTGTGTTCCATTACATTCACTAGTAGGAGTGAGAAAATCATCACGGGGTGGTGCGCATTGTATGGGTGTGTGTTACATTACATTCACTAGTAGGAGTGAGAAAACCATCACGGGGTGGTGCGCATTGTATGGGTGTGTGTTACATTACATTCACTTGTAGGAGTGAGAAAAACATCACGGGGTGGTGTGAATCGGAGGGTCTGAATTAGCATAGGCAGTGAGTGGCAATGTAGGATGGAGAAAAGCACCGCGAGGTGGTCAGGATGGGGAGGTCAGGGAACATGCAGTGGCAATGTAGGATAGTTTTCTGAAAAACATCACGGGGTGGTGGGCATTGGATGGGTGTGTGTTACATTACATTCACTAGTAGGAGTGAGAAAAACATCATGGGGTGGTGTGAATCGGAGGGTCTGAAATAAGATATGCATTGAGTGGCAATGTAGGAAGGAGAAAAGCACCGCGGGGTGGTCAGCATGGTGAAGTCAGGGAACATGCAGTGGGAATGCAGGATAGGTTTCTGAAAAACATCGCGGGGTGGTGCGCATTGTATGGGTGTGTGTTACAATACATTCATTAGTGGGAGTGAGAAAAACATCACGGGGTGGTGTGAATCGGAGGGTGTGAATTAGGATAGGCAGTGAGTGTCAATGTAGGATGGAGAAAAGCACTGCGGTGTGGTCAGCATGGGGAGGTCAGGGAACATGCAGTGGCAATGTAGGATAGGTTTCTGAAAAACATCGCGGGGTGGTGTGCATTGTATGGGTGTGTGTTACATTACATTCACTAGTAGGAGTGAGAAAAACATCACGGGGTGGTGCGCATTGTATGGGAGTGTGTTACATTACATTCACTAGTACGAGTGAGAAAAACATCACGGGGTGGTGCGCATTGTATGGGAGTGTGTTACATTACGTTCAGTAGTAGGAGTGAGAAAAACATCACGGGGTGGTGTCAATCGGAAGGTCTGAATTAGGATAGGCAGTGAGTGGCAATGTAGGATGGAGAAAAGCACCGCGGTGTGCTCAGCATGGGGAGGTCAGGGAACATGCAGTGGCAATGTAGGATAGGTTTCTGAAAAACATCGCGTTTTGGTGCGCATTATGGGTGTGTGTTAAATGACATTCACTAGTAGGAGTGAGAAAAACATCGCGGGGTGGTGTGAATCGGAGGGTCTGAATTAGGATAGGCAGTGAGTGGCAATGTAGGATGGAGAAAAGCACCGCGGGGTTGTCAGCATGGGGAGGTCAGGGAACATGCAGTGGCAATGTAGGATAGGTTTCTGAAAAACATCGTGGGGTGGTGCGCATTGTATGGGTGTGTGTTCCATTACATTCACTAGTAGGAGTGAGAAAATCATCACGGGGTGGTGCGCATTGTATGGGTGTGTGTTCCATTACATTCACTAGTAGGAGTGAGAAAATATCACGGGTTGGTGCGCATTGTATGGGTGTGTGTTACATTACATTCACTAGTAGGAGTGAGAAAAACATCACGGGGTGTTGTGAATCGGAGGGTCTGAATTAGGAAAGGCAGTGAGTGGCAATGTAGGATGGAGAAAAGCACCACGGGGTGGTCAGCATGGGGAGGTCAGGGAACATGCAGTGGCAATGTAGGAGAGGTTTCTGAAAAACATCGCGGGGTGGTGCGCATTGTATGGGTGTGTGTTACATTACATTCACTAGTAGGAGTGAGAAAAAACATCACGGGGTGGTGCTCATTGTATGGGTGTGTGTTACATTACATTCACTAGTAGGAGTGAGAAAAACATCACGGGGTGGTGTGAATCGGAGGGTCTGTATTAGGATAGGCAGTGAGTGGCAATGTAGGATGGAGAAAAGCACCGCGGGGTGGTCAGCATGTGGAGGTCAGGGAACATGCAGTGGCAGTGTAGGATAGGTTTGTGAAAAACATCGCTGGGTGGTGCGCATTGTATGGGTGTGTGTTACATTACATTCACTAGTAGGAGTGAGAAAAACATCACGGGGTGGTGTGAATCGGAGGGTCTTAATTAGGATAGGCAGTGAGTGGCAATGTAGGATGGAGAAAAGCACCGCGAGGTGGTCAGGATGGGGAGGTCAGGGAACATGCAGTGGCAATGTAGGATAGTTTTCTGAAAAACATCACGGGGTGGTGCGCATTGGATGGGTGTGTGTTACATTACATTCACTAGTAGGAGTGAGAAAAACATCATGGGGTGGTGTGATTCGGAGGGTCTGAAATAAGATATGCAGTGAGAGGCAATGTAGGAAGGAGAAAAGCACCGCGGGGTGGTCAGCATGGGGAAGTCAGGGAACATGCAGTGGGAAAGCAGGATAGGTTTCTGAAAAACATCGCGGGGTGGTGCGCATTGTATGGGTGTGTGTTACATTACATTCATTAGTGGGAGTGAGAAAAACATCACGGGGTGGTGTGAATCGGAGGGTGTGAATTAGGATAGGCAGTGAGTGTCAATGTAGGATGGCGAAAAGCACTGCGGTGTGGTCAGCATGGGGAAGTCAGGGAACATGCAGTGGCTATGTAGGATAGGTTTCTGAAAAACATCGCGGGGTGGTGTGCATTGTATGGGTGTGTGTTACATTACATTCACTAGTAGGAGTGAGAAAAACATCACGGGGTGGTGCGCAATGTATGGGAGTGTGTTACATTACATTCACTAGTACGAGTGAGAAAAACATCACGGGGTGGTGTGCATTGTATGGGTGTGTGTTACATTACATTCACTTGTAGGAGTGAGAAATACATCACGGGGTGGTGTGAATCGGAGGGTCTGAATTAGCATAGACAGTGAGTGGCAATGTAGGATGGAGAAAAGCACCGCGGGGTGGTCAGCATGGGGAGGTCAGGGAACATGCAGTGACAATGTTGGATAGGTTTCTGAAAAACATCGCGGGGTGGTGCGCATTGTATGGGTGTGTGTTACATTACATTCACTAGTAGGAGTGAGAAAAACATCACGGGGTGGTGCTCATTGTATGGTTGTGTGTTACATTACATTCACTAGTAGGAGTGAGAAAAACATCACGGGGTGGTGTGAATCGGAGGGTCTGAATTAGGATAGGCAGAGAGTGGCAATGTAGGATGCAGAAAAGCACCGAGGACTGGTCAGCATGGGGATGTCAGGGAACATGCAGTGGCATTGTTGGATAGGTTTCTGAAAAACATCGCGTTTTGGTGCGCATTATGGGTGTGTGTTAAATGACATTCACTAGTAGGAGTGAGAAAAACATCGCTGTGTGGGGTGAATCGGAGGGTCTGAATTAGGATAGGCAGTGAGTGGCAATGTAGGATGGAGATAAGCACCGCGGGGTGGTCAGCATGGGGAGCTCAGGGAACATGCAGTGGCAATGTAGGATAGGTTTCTGAAAAACATCGTGGGTGGTGCGCATTGTATGGGTGTGTGTTAAATTACATTCACTAGTAGGAGTGAGAAAAACATCACGGGGTGGTGTGAATCGGAGTGTCTGAATTAGGATAGGCAGTGAGTGGCAATGTAGGATGGAGAAAAGCACCGCGGGGTGGTCAGCATGGGGAGGTCAGGGAACATGCAGTGGCAATGTAGGATAGGGTTCTGAAAAACTTCGTGGGGTGGTGCGCATTGTATGGGTGTGTTTTACATTACATTCACTAGTAGGAGTGTGAAAATCATCACGGGGTGGTGCGCATTGTATGGGTGTGTGTTACATTACATTCACTAGTAGGAGTGAGAAAAACATCATGGGGTGGGGTGAATCGGAGGGTCTGAATTAGGAAAGGCAGTGAGTGGCAATGTAGGATGGAGAAAAGCACCGCGGGGTGGTCAGCATGGGGAGTTCAGGGAACATGCAGTGGCAATGTAGGATAGGTTTCTGAAAAACATCGCGGGGTGGTGCGCATTGTATGGGTGTGTGTTACATTACATTCACTAGTAGGAGTGAGAAAAACATCACGGGGTGGTTCTCATTGTATGGGTGTGTGTTACATTACATTCACTAGTAGGAGTGAGAAAAACATCACGGGGTGGTGTGAATCGGAGGGTCTGTATTAGGATAGGCAGTGAGTGGCAATGTAGGATGGAGAAAAGCACCGCGGGGTGGTCAGCATGTGGAGGTCAGGGAACATGCAGTGGCAGTGTAGGATAGGTTTGTGAAAAACATCGCGGGGTGGTGCGCATTGTATGGGTGTGTGTTACATTACATTCACTAGTAAGAGTGAGAAAAACATCATGGGGTGGTGTGAATCGGATGGTCTGAATTAGAATAGGCAGTGAGTGGCAATGTAGGATGGAGAAAAGCACCGCGAGGTGGTCAGGATGGGGAGGTCAGGGAACCTGCAGTGGCAATGTAGGATAGTTTTCTGAAAAACATCACGGGGTGGTGCGCATTGGATGGGTGTGTGTTACATTACATTCACTAGTAGGAGTGAGAAAAACATCATGGGGTGGTGTGAATCGGAGGGTCTGAAATAAGATATGCAGTGAGTGGCAATGTAGGAAGGAGAAAAGCACCGCGGGGTGGTCAGCATGGGGAAGTCAGGGAACATGCAGTGGGAATGCAGGATAGGTTTCTGAAAAACATTGCGGGGTGGTGCGCATTGTATGGGTGTGTGTTACATTACATTCATTAGTGGGAGTGAGAAAAACATCACGGGGTGGTGTGAATCGGAGGGTGTGAATTAGGATAGGCAGTGAGTGTCAATGTAGGATGGAGAAAAGCACTGCGGTGTGGTCAGCATGGGGAGGTCAGGGAACATGCAGTGGCAATGTAGGATAGGTTTCTGAAAAACATCGCGCGGTGGTGTGCATTGTATGGGTGTGTGTTACATTACATTCACTAGTAGGACTGAGAAAAACATCACGGGGTGGTGCGCATTGTATGGGAGTGTGTTACATTACATTCACTAGTACGAGTGAGAAAAACATCACGGGGTGGTGCGCATTGTATGGGAGTGTGTTACATTACGTTCACTAGTAGGAGTGAGAAAAACATCATGGGGTGGTGTCAATCGGAAGGTCTGAATTAGGATAGGCAGTGAGTGGCAATGTAGGATGGAGAAAAGCACCGCGGTGTGGTCAGCATGGGGAGGTCAGGGAACATGCAGTGGCAATGTAGGATAGGTTTCTGAAAAACATCGCGTTTTGGTGCGCATTATGGGTGTGTGTTAAATGACATTCACTAGTAGGAGTGAGAAAAACATCGCGGGGTGGTGTGAATCGGAGGGTCTGAATTAGGACAGGCAGTGAGTGGCAATGTAGGATGGAGAAAAGCACCGTGGGGTGGTCAGCATGGGGAGGTCAGGGAACATGCAGTGGCAATGTAGGATAGGTTTCTGAAAAACATCGCGGGGTGGTGCGCATTGTATGGGTGTGTGTTACATTACATTCACTAGTAGGAGTGAGAAAAACATCACGGGGTGGTGCTCATTGTATGGTTGTGTGTTACATTACATTCACTAGTAGGAGTGAGAAAAACATCACGGGGTGGTGTGAATCGGAGGGTCTGAATTAGAATAGGCAGAGAGTGGCAATGTAGGATGCAGAAAAGCACCGAGGACTGGTCAGCATGGTGAGGTCAGGGAACATGCAGTGGCATTGTTGGATAGGTTTCTGAAAAACATCGCGTTTTGGTGCGCATTATGGGTGTGTGTTAAATGACATTCACTAGTAGGAGTGAGAAAAACATCGCTGTGTGGGGTGAATCGGAGGGTCTGAATTAGGATAGGCAGTGAGTGGCAATGTAGGATGGAGATAAGCACCGCGGGGTGGTCAGCATGGGGAGCTCAGGGAACATGCAGTGGCAATGTACGATAGGTTTCTGAAAAACATCGTGGGTGGTGCGCATTGTATGGGTGTGTGTTAAATTACATTCACTAGTAGGAGTGAGAAAAACATCACGGTGTGGTGTGAATCGGAGTGTCTGAATTAGGATAGGCAGTGAGTGGCAATGTAGGATGGAGAAAAGCACCGCGGGGTGGTCAGCATGGGGAGGTCAGGGAACATGCAGTGGCAATGTAGGATAGGGTTCTGAAAAACATCGTGGGGTGGTGCGCATTGTATGGGTGTGTTTTACATTACATTCACTAGTAGGAGTGTGAAAATCATCACGGGGTGGTGCGCATTGTATGGGTGTGTGTTACATTACATTCACTAGTAGGAGTGAGAAAAACATCATGGGGTGGTGTGAATCGGAGGGTCTGAATTAGGAAAGGCAGTGAGTGGCAATGTAGGATGGAGAAAAGCACCGCGGGGTGGTCAGCATGGGGAGGTCAGGGAACATGCAGTGGCAATGTAGGATAGGTTTCTGAAAAACATCGCGGGGTGGTGCGCATTGTATGGGTGTGTGTTACATTACATTCACTAGTAGGAGTGAGAAAAACATCACGGGGTGGTTCTCATTGTATGGGTGTGTGTTACATTACATTCACTAGTAGGAGTGAGAAAAACATCACGGGGTGGTGTGAATCGGAGGGTCTGTATTAGGATAGGCAGTGAGTGGCAATGTAGGATGGAGAAAAGCACCGCGGGGTGGTCAGCATGTGGAGGTCAGGGAACATGCAGTGGCAGTGTAGGATAGGTTTGTGAAAAACATCGCGGGGTGGTGCGCATTGTATGGGTGTGTGTTACATTACATTCACTAGTAAGAGTGAGAAAAACATCATGGGGTGGTGTGAATCGGATGGTCTGAATTAGAATAGGCAGTGAGTGGCAATGTAGGATGGAGAAAAGCACCGCGAGGTGGTCAGGATGGGGAGGTCAGGGAACCTGCAGTGGCAATGTAGGATAGTTTTCTGAAAAACATCACGGGGTGGTGCGCATTGGATGGGTGTGTGTTACATTACATTCACTAGTAGGAGTGAGAAAAACATCATGGGGTGGTGTGAATCGGAGGGTCTGAAATAAGATATGCAGTGAGTGGCAATGTAGGAAGGAGAAAAGCACCGCGGGGTGGTCAGCATGGGGAAGTCAGGGAACATGCAGTGGGAATGCAGGATAGGTTTCTGAAAAACATTGCGGGGTGGTGCGCATTGTATGGGTGTGTGTTACATTACATTCATTAGTGGGAGTGAGAAAAACATCACGGGGTGGTGTGAATCGGAGGGTGTGAATTAGGATAGGCAGTGAGTGTCAATGTAGGATGGAGAAAAGCACTGCGGTGTGGTCAGCATGGGGAGGTCAGGGAACATGCAGTGGCAATGTAGGATAGGTTTCTGAAAAACATCGCGCGGTGGTGTGCATTGTATGGGTGTGTGTTACATTACATTCACTAGTAGGAGTGAGAAAAACATCACGGGGTGGTGCGCATTGTATGGGAGTGTGTTACATTACATTCACTAGTACGAGTGAGAAAAACATCACGGGGTGGTGCGCATTGTATGGGAGTGTGTTACATTACGTTCACTAGTAGGAGTGAGAAAAACATCATGGGGTGGTGTCAATCGGAAGGTCTGAATTAGGATAGGCAGTGAGTGGCAATGTAGGATGGAGAAAAGCACCGCGGTGTGGTCAGCATGGGGAGGTCAGGGAACATGCAGTGGCAATGTAGGAGAGGTTTCTGAAAAACATCGCGGGGTGGTGCGCATTGTATGGGTGTGTGTTACATTACATTCACTAGTAGGAGTGAACAAAACATCACGGGGTGCTTTGAATCGGAGTGTCTGAATTAGGATAGGCAGTGAGTGGCAATGTAGGATGGAGAAAAGCACTGCGGGGTGGTCAGCATGAGGAGGTCACGGAACATGCAGTGGCAATGTAGGATAGGTTTCTGAAAAACATCGCGGGGTGGTGTGCATTGTTTGGGTGTGTGTTACATTACATTCACTAGTAGGAGTGAGAAAACCATCACGGGATGGTGCGCATTGTATGGGTGTGTGTTACATTACATTCACTTGTAGGAGTGAGAAAAACATCACGGGGTGGTGTGAATCGGAGGGTCTGAATTAGCATAGGCAGTGAGTGGCAATGTAGGTTGGAGAAAAGCACCGCCGGGTGGTCAGCATGGGGAGGGCAGGGAACATGCAGTGGCAATGTAGGATAGGTTTCTGAAAAACATCGCGGGGTGGTGCGCATTGTATGGGTGTGTGTTACATGACATTCACTAGTAAGAGTGAGAAAAACATCACGGGGTGGTGCTCATTGTATGGGTGTGTGTTACATTACATTCACTAGTAGGAGTGAGAAAAAACATCACGGGGTGGTGTGAATCGGAGGGTCTGTATTAGGATAGGCATTGAGTGGCAATGTAGGATGGAGAAAAGCACCGCGGGGTGGTCAGCATGTGGAGGTCAGGGAACATGCAGTGGCAGTGTAGGATAGGTTTGTGAAAAACATCGCGGGGTGGTGCGCATTGTATGGGTGTGTGTTACATTACATTCACTAGTAGGAGTGAGAAAAACATCACGGGGTGGTGTGAATCGGAGGGTCTGAATTAGGATAGGCAGTGAGTGGCAATGTAGGATGGAGAAAAGCACCGCGAGGTGGTCAGGATGGGGAGGTCAGGGAACATGCAGTGGCAATGTAGGATAGTTTTCTGAAAAACATCACGGGGTGGTGCGCATTGGATGGGTGTGTGTTACATTACATTCACTAGTAGGAGTGAGAAAAACATCATGGGGTGGTGTGATTCGGAGGGTCTGAAATAAGATATGCAGTGAGAGGCAATGTAGGAAGGAGAAAAGCACCGCGGGGTGGTCAGCATGGGGAAGTCAGGGAACATGCAGTGGGAAAGCAGGATAGGCTTCTGAAAAACATCGCGGGGTGGTGCGCATTGTATGGGTGTGTGTTACATTACATTCATTAGTGGGAGTGAGAAAAACATCACGGGGTGGTGTGAATCGGAGGGTGTGAATTAGGATAGGCAGTGAGTGTCAATGTAGGATGGCGAAAAGCACTGCGGTGTGGTCAGCATGGGGAAATCAGGTAACATGCAGTGGCTATGTAGGATAGGTTTCTGAAAAACATCGCGGGGTGGTGTGCATTGTATGGGTGTGTGTTACATTACATTCACTAGTAGGAGTGAGAAAAACATCACGGGGTGGTGCGCAATTTATGGGAGTGTGTTACATTACATTCACTAGTACGAGTGAGAAAAACATCACGGGGTGGTGTGCATTGTATGGGTGTGTGTTACATTACATTCACTTGTAGGAGTGAGAAATACATCACGGGGTGGTGTGAATCGGAGGGTCTGAATTAGCATAGGCAGTGAGTGGCAATGTAGGATGGAGAAAAGCACCGCGGGGTGGTCAGCATGGGGAGGTCAGGGAACATGCAGTGACAATGTAGGATAGGTTTCTGAAAAACATCGCGGGGTGGTGCGCATTGTATGGGTGTGTGTTACATTACATTCGCTAGTAGGAGTGAGAAAAACATCACGGGTTGGTGCTCATTGTATGGTTGTGTGTTACATTACATTCGCTAGTAGGAGTGAGAAAAACATCACGGGGTGGTGTGAATCGGAGGGTCTGTATTAGGATAGGCAGTGAGTGGCAATGTAGGATGGAGAAAAGCACCGCGGGGTGCTCAGCATGTGGAGGTCAGGGAACATGCAGTGGCAGTGTAGGATAGGTTTGTGAAAAACATCGCGGGGTGGTGCGCATTGTATGGGTGTGTGTTACATTACATTCACTAGTAGGAGTGAGAAAAACATCACGGGGTGGTGTGAATCGGAGGGTCTGAATTAGGATAGGCAGTGAGTGGCAATGTAGGATGGAGAAAAGCACCGCGAGGTGGTCAGGATGGGGAGGTCAGGGAACATGCAGTGGCAATGTAGGATAGTTTTCTGAAAAACATCACGGGGTGGTGCGCATTGGATGGGTGTGTGTTACATTACATTCACTAGTAGGAGTGAGAAAAACATCATGGGGTGGTGTGATTCGGAGGGTCTGAAATAAGATATGCAGTGAGAGGCAATGTAGGAAGGAGAAAAGCACCGCGGGGTGGTCAGCATGGGGAAGTCAGGGAACATGTAGTGGGAAAGCAGGATAGGTTTCTGAAAAACATCGCGGGGTGGTGCGCATTGTATGGGTGTGTGTTACATTAAATTCATTAGTGGGAGTGAGAAAAACATCACGGGGTGGTGTGAATCGGAGGGTGTGAATTAGGATAGGCAGTGAGTGTCAATGTAGGATGGCGAAAAGCACTGCGGTGTGGTCAGCATGGGGAAGTCAGGGAACATGCAGTGGCAATGTAGGATAGGTTTCTGAAAAACATCGCGGGGTGGTGTGCATTGTATGGGTGTGTGTTACATTACATTCACTAGTAGGAGTGAGAAAAACATCACGGGGTGGTGCGCAATGTATGGGAGTGTGTTACATTACATTCACTAGTACGAGTGAGAAAAACATCACGGGGTGGTGTGCATTGTATGGGTGTGTGTTACATTACATTCACTTGTAGGAGTGAGAAATACATCACGGGGTGGTGTGAATCGGAGGGTCTGAATTAGCATAGGCAGTGAGTGGCAATGGAGGATGGAGAAAAGCACCGCGGGGTGGTCAGCATGGGGAGGTCAGGGAACATGCAGTGACAATGTAGGATAGGTTTCTGAAAAACATCGCGGGGTGGTGCGCATTGTATGGGTGTGTGTTACATTACATTCACTAGTAGGAGTGAGAAAAACATCACGGGGTGGTGCTCATTGTATGGTTGTGTGTTACATTACATTCACTAGTAGGAGTGAGAAAAACATCACGGGGTGGTGTGAATCGGAGGGTCTGTATTAGGATAGGCAGTGAGTGGCAATGTAGGATGGAGAAAAGCACCACGGGGTGGTCAGCATGTGGAGGTCAGGGAACATGCAGTGGCAGTGTAGGATATGTTTGTGAAAAACATCGCGGGGTGGTGCGCATTTTATGGGTGTGTGTTACATTACATTCACTAGTAGGATTGAGAAAAACATCACAGGGTGGTGTGAATCAGAGGGTCTGAATTAGGATAGGCAGTGAGTGACAATGTAGGATGGAGAAAAGCAACGCGAGGTGGTCAGGATGGGGAGGTCAGGGAACATGCAGTGGCAATGTAGGATAGTTTTCTGAAAAACATCACGGGGTGGTGCGCATTGGATGGGTGTGTGTTACATTACATTAAATAGTAGGAGTGAGAAAAACATCACGGGGTGGTGTGAATCGGAGGGTCTGAATTAGGATAGGCAGAGAGTGGCAATATAGGATGCAGAAAAGCACCGCGGGGTGGTCAGCATGCGGAGGTCAGGGAACATGCAGTGGCAATGTAGGATAGGGTTCTGAAAAACATCGAGGGGTGTTGCGCATTGTATGGGTGTGTTTTACATTACATTCACTAGTAGGAGTGAGAAAATCATCACGGGGTGGTGTGCATTGTATGGGTGTGTGTTACATTACATTCACTAGTAGGAGTGAGAAAAACATCATGGGGTGGTGTGAATCGGAGGGTCTGAATTAGGAAAGGCAGTGAGTGGCAATGTAGGATGGAGAAAAGCACCGCGGGGTGGTCAGCATGGGGAGGTCAGGGAACATGCAGTGGCAATGTAGGATAGGTTTCTGAAAACGCGGGGTGGTGCGCATTGTATGGGTGTGTGTTACATTACATTCACTAGTAGGAGTTAGAAAAACATCACGGGGTGGTGCTCATTGTATGGGTGTGTGTTACATTACATTCACTAGTAGGAGTGAGAAAAACATCACGGGGTGGGGCGCATTATATGGTTGTGTATTACATTACATTCACTAGTAGGAGTGAGAAAAACATCACGGGGCCGTGCGCATTGTATGGGTGTGTGTTACATTACATTCACTAGTACGAGTGAGAAAAACATCACGGGGTGGTGCGCATTGTATGGGTGTGTGATACATTACATTCAATAGTAGGAGTGAGAAAAACATCACGGGGTGGTGTGAATCGGAGGGTCTGAATTAGGATAGGCAGAGAGTGGCAATGTAGGATGCAGAAAAGCACCGAGGACTGGTCAGCATGGGGAGGTCAGGGAACATGCAGTGGCATTGTTGGATAGGTTTCTGAAAAACATCGCGTTTTGGTGCGCATTATGGGTGTGTGTTAAATGACATTCACTAGTAGGAGTGAGAAAAACATCGCTGTGTGGGGTGAATCGGAGGGTCTGAATTAGGATAGGCAGTGAGTGGCAATGTAGGATGGAGATAAGCACCGCGGGGTGGTCAGCATGGGGAGCTCAGGGAACATGCAGTTTCAATGTAGGATAGGTTTCTGAAAAACATCGTGGGTGGTGCGCATTGTATGGGTGTGTGTTAAATTACATTCACTAGTAGGAGTGAGAAAAACATCACGGGGTGGTGTGAATCGGAGTGTCTGAATTAGGATAGGCAGTGAGTGGCAATGTAGGATGGAGAAAAGCACCGCGGTGTGGTCAGCATGGGGAGGTCAGGGAACATGCAGTGGCAATGTGGGATAGGGTTCTGAAAAACATCGTGGGGTGGTGCGCATTGTATGGGTGTGTTTTACATTACATTCACTAGTAGGAGTATGAAAATCATCACGGGGTGGTGCGCATTGTATGGGTGTGTGTTACATTACATTCACTAGTAGGAGTGAGAAAAACATCATGGGGTGGTGTGAATCGGAGGGTCTGAATTAGGAAAGGCAGTGAGTGGCAATGTAGGATGGAGAAAAGCACCGCGGGGTGGTCAGCATGGGGAGGTCAGGGAACATGCAGTGGCAATGTAGGATAGGTTTCTGAAAAACATCGCGGGGTGGTGCGCATTGTATGGGTGTGTGTTACACTGCATTCACTAGTAGGAGTGAGAAAATCATCGCGGGTTGGTGCGCATTGTATGGGTGTTTGTTACATTACATTCACTAGTAGGAGTGAGAAAAACATCACGGGGTGTTGTGAATCGGAGGGTCTGAATTAGGAAAGGCAGTGAGTGGCAATGTAGGATGGAGAAAAGCACCGCGGGGTGGTCAGCATCGGGAGGTCAGGGAACATGCAGTGGCAATGTAGGAGAGGTTTCTGAAAAACATCGCGGGGTGGTGCGCATTGTATGGGTGTGTGTTACATTACATTCACTAGTAGGAGTGAACAAAACATCACGGGGTGGTGCGCATTGTATGGGTGTGTGTTACATTACATTCACTTGTAGGAGTGAGAAAAACATCACGGGGTGGTGTGAATCGGAGGGTCTGAATTAGCATAGGCAGTGAGTGGCAATGTAGGATGGAGAAAAGCACCGCAAGGTGGTCAGGATGGGGAGGTCAGGGAACATGCAGTGGCAATGTAGGATAGTTTTCTGAAAAACATCACGGGGTGGTGCGCATTGGATGGGTGTGTGTTACATTACATTCACTAGTAGGAGTGAGAAAAACATCATGGGGTGGTGTGAATCGGAGGGTCTGAAATAAGATATGCAGTGAGTGGCAATGTAGGAAGGAGAAAAGCACCGCGGGGTGGTCAGCATGGGGAAGTCAGGGAACATGCATTGGGAATGCAGGATAGGTTTCTGAAAAACATCGCGGGGTGGTGCGCATTGTATGGGTGTGTGTTACAATACATTCATTAGTGGGAGTGAGAAAAACATCATGGGGTGGTGTGAATCGGAGGGTGTGAATTAGGATAGGCAGTGAGTGTCAATGTAGGATGGAGAAAAGCACTGCGGTGTGGTCAGCATGGGGAGGTCAGGGAACATGCAGTGGCAATGTAGGATAGGTTTCTGAAAAACATCGCGGGGTGGTGTGCATTGTATGGGTGTGTGTTACATTACATTCACTAGTAGGAGTGAGAAAAACATCACGGGGTGGTGCGCATTGTATGGGAGTGTGTTACATTACATTCACTAGTACGAGTGAGAAAAACATCACGGGGTGGTGCGCATTGTATGGGAGTGTGTTACATTACGTTCACTAGTAGGAGTGAGAAAAACATCACGGGGTGGTGTCAATCGGAAGGTCTGAATTAGGACAGGCAGTGAGTGGCAATGTAGGATGGAGAAAAGCACCGCGGTGTGCTCAGCATGGGGAGGTCAGGGAACATGCAGTGGCAATGTAGGATAGGTTTCTGAAAAACATCGCGTTTTGGTGCGCATTATGGGTGTGTGTTAAATGACATTCACTAGTAGGAGTGAGAAAAATATCGCGGGGTGGTGTGAATCGGAGGGTCTGAATTAGGATAGGCAGTGAGTGGCAATGTAGGATGGAGAAAAGCACCGCGGGGTTGTCAGCATGGGGAGGTCAGGGAACATGCAGTGGCAATGTAGGATAGGTTTCTGAAAAACATCGTGGGGTGGTGCGCATTGTATGGATGTGTGTTACATTACATTCACTAGTAGGAGTGAGAAAATCATCACGGGGTGGTGCGCATTGTATGGGTGTGTGTTCCATTACATTCACTAGTAGGAGTGAGAAAATATCACGGGTTGGTGCGCATTGTATGGGTGTGTGTTACATTACATTCACTAGTAGGAGTGAGAAAAACATCACGGGGTGTTGTGAATCGGAGGGTCTGAATTAGGAAAGACAGTGAGTGGCAATGTAGGATGGAGAAAAGCACCGCGGGGTGGTCAGCATGGGGAGGTCATGGAACATGCAGTGGCAATGTAGGAGAGGTTTCTGAAAAACATCGCGGGGTGGTGCGCATTGTATGGGTGTGTGTTACATTACATTCACTAGTAGGAGTGAACAAAACATCACGGGGTGCTTTGAATCGTAGGGTCTGAATTAGGATAGGCAGTGAGTGGCAATGTAGGATGGAGAAAACCACTGCGGGGTGGTCAGCATGAGGAGGTCACGGAACATGCAGTGGCAATGTAGGATAGGTTTCTGAAAAACATCGCGGGGTGGTGTGCATTGTATGGGTGTGTGTTACATTACATTCACTAGTAGGAGTGAGAAAAACATCACGGGGTGGTGCGCATTGTATGGGTGTGTGTTACATTACATTCACTAGTAGGAGTGAGAAAACCATCACGGGGTGGTGCGCATTGTATGGGTGTGTGTTACATTATATTCACTTGTAGGAGTGAGAAAAACATCACGGGGTGGTGCGCATTGTATGGGAGTGTGTTAAATTACATTCACTAGTACGAGTGAGAAAAACATCACGGGGTGGTGCGCATTGTATGGGAGTGTGTTACATTACGTTCACTAGTAGGAGTGAGAAAAACATCACGGGGTGGTGTCAATCGGAAGGTCTGAATTAGGATAGTCAGTGAGTGGCAATGTAGGATGGAGAAAAGCACCGCGGTGTGGTCAGCATGGGGAGGTCAGGGAACATGCAGTGGCAATGTAGGATAGGTTTCTGAAAAACATCACGTTTTGGTGCGCATTATGGGTGTGTGTTAAATGACATTCACTAGTAGGAGTGAGAAAAACATCGCGGGGTGGTGTGAATCGGAGGGTCTGAATTAGGATAGGCAGTGAGTGGCAATGTAGGATGGAGAAAAGCACCGCGGGGTGGTCAGCATGGGGAGGTCAGGGAACATGCAGTGGCAATGTAGGATAGGTTTCTGAAAAACATCGTGGGGTGGTGCGCATTGTATGGGTGTGTGTTCCATTACATTCACTAGTAGGAGTGAGAATATCATCACGGGGTGGTGCGCATTGTATGGGTGTGTGTTACATTACATTCACTAGTAGGAGTGAGAAAAACACCACGGGGTGTTGTGAATCGGAGGGTCTGAATTAGGAAAGGCAGTTAGTGGCAATTTAGGATGGAGAAAAGCACCGCGGGGTGGTCAGCATGGGGAGGTCAGGGAACATGCAGTGGCAATGTAGGAGAGGTTTCTGAAAAACATCGCGGGGTGGTGCGCATTGTATGAGTGTGTGTTACATTACATTCACTAGTAGGAGTGAACAAAACATCACGGGGTGCTTTGAATCGGAGGGTCTGTATTAGGATAGGCAGTGAGTGGCAATGTAGGATGGAGAAAAGCACTGCGGAGTGGTCAGCATGAGGAGGTCACGGAACATGCAGTGGCAATGTAGGATAGGTTTCTGAAAAACATCGCGGGGTGGTGTGCATTGTATGGGTGTGTGTTACATTACATTCACTAGTAGGAGTGAGAAAAACATCACGGGGTGGTGCGCATTGTATGGGTGTGTGTTACATTACATTCACTAGTAGGAGTGAGAAAACCATCACGGGGTGGTGCGCATTGTATGGGTGTGTGTTACATTACATTCACTTGTAGGAGTGAGAAAAACATCACGGGGTGGTGTGAATCGGAGGGTCTGAATTAGCATAGGCAGTGAGTGGCAATGTACGTTGGAGAAAAGCACCGCCGGGTGGTCAGCATGGGGAGGTCAGGGAACATGCAGTGGCAATGTAGGATAGGTTTCTGAAAAACATCGCGGGGTGGTGCGCATTGTATGGGTGTGTGTTACATTACATTCACTAGTAGGAGTGAGAAAAACATCACGGGGTGGTGCTCATTGTATGGGTGTGTGTTACATTACATTCACTAGTAGGAGTGAGAAAAACATCACGGGGTGGTGTGAATCGGAGGGTCTGTATTAGGATAGGCAGTGAGTGGCAATGTAGGATGGAGAAAAGCACCGCGGGGTGGTCAGCATGTGGAGGTCAGGGAACATGCAGTGGCAGTGTAGGATAGGTTTGTGAAAAGCATCGCGGGGTGGTGCGCATTGTATGGGTGTGTGTTACATTACATTCACTAGTAGGAGTGAGAAAAACATCACGGGGTGGTGTGAATCGGAGGGTCTGAATTAGGATAGGCAGTGAGTGGCAATGTAGGATGGAGAAAAGCACCGCGAGGTGGTCAGGATGGGGAGGTCAGGGAACATGCAGTGGCAATGTAGGATAGTTTTCTGAAAAACATCACGGGGTGGTGCGCATTGGATGGGTGTGTGTTACATTACATTCACTAGTAGGAGTGAGAAAAACATCATGGGGTGGTGTGATTCGGAGGGTCTGAAATAAGATATGCAGTGAGAGGCAATGTAGGAAGGAGAAAAGCACCGCGGGGTGGTTAGCATGGGGAAGTCAGGGAACATGCAGTGGGAAAGCAGGATAGGTTTCTGAAAAACATCGCGGGGTGGTGCGCATTGTATGGGTGTGTGTTACATTACATTCATTAGCGGGATTGAGAAAAACATCACGGGGTGGTGTGAATCGGAGGGTGTGAATTAGGATAGGCAGTGAGTGTCAATGTAGGATGGCGAAAAGCACTGCGGTGTGGTCAGCATGGGGAAGTCAGGGAACATGCAGTGGATATGTAGGATAGGTTTCTGAAAAACATCGCGGGGTGGTGCGCATTGTATGGGTGTGTGTTACACTGCATTCACTAGTAGGAGTGAGAAAAACATCACGGGGTGGTGCTCATTGTATGGTTGTGTGTTACATTACATTCACTAGTAGGAGTGAGAAAAACATCACAGGGTGGTGTGAATCGGAGGGTCTGAATTAGGATAGGCAGTGAGTGACAATGTAGGATGGAGAAAAGCAACGCGAGGTGGTCAGGATGGGGAGGTCAGGGAACATGCAGTGGCAATGTAGGATAGTTTTCTGAAAAACATCACGGGGTGGTGCGCATTGGATGGGTGTGTGTTACATTACATTCAATAGTAGGAGTGAGAAAAACATCACGGGGTGGTGTGAATCCGAGGGTCTGAATTAGGATAGGCAGAGAGTGGCAATATAGAATGCAGAAAAGCACTGCGGGGTGGTCAGCATGCGGAGGTCAGGGAACATGCAGTGGCAATGTAGGATAGGGTTCTGAAAAACATCGTGGAGTGGTGCGCATTGTATGGGTGTGTGTTACATTACATTCACTAGTAGGAGTGAGAAAAACATCACGGTGTGGTGCTCATTGTATGGGTGTGTGTTACATTACATTCACTAGTAGGAGTGAGAAAAACATCACGGGGTGGTGTGAATCGGAGGCTCTGTATTAGGATAGGCAGTGAGTGGCAATGTAGGATGGAGAAAAGCACCGCGGGGTGGTCAGCATGTGGAGGTCAGGGAACATGCAATGGCAGTGTAGGATAGGTTAGTGAAAAACATCGCGGGGTGGTGCACATTGTATGGGTGTGTGTTACATTACATTCACTAGTAGGAGTGAGAAAAACATCATGGGGTGGTGTGAATCAGAGGGTCTGAATTAGAATAGGCAGTGAGTGGCAATGTAGGATGGAGAAAAGCACCGCGAGGTGGTCAGGATGGGGAGGTCAGGGAACATGCAGTGGCAATGTAGGATAGTTTTCTGAAAAACATCACGGGGTGGTGCGCATTGGATGGGTGTGTGTTACATTACATTCACTAGTAGGAGTGAGAAAAACATCATGGGGTGGTGTGAATCGGAGGGTCTGAAATAAGATATGCAGTGAGAGGCAATGTAGGAAGGAGAAAAGCCCCGCGGGGTGGTCAGCATGGGGAAGTCAGGGAACATGCAGTGTGAATGCAGGATAGGTTTCTGAAAAACATCGTGGGGTGGTGAGCATTGTATGGGTGTGTGTTACATTACATTCATTAGTGGGATTGAGAAAAACATCACGGGGTGGTGCGCATTGTATGGGAGTGTGTTACATTACATTCACTAGTAGGAGTGAGAAAAACATCACGGGGTGCTGTGAATCGGAGGGTCTGAATTAGGATAGGCAGTGAGTGGCAATGTAGGATGGAGAAAAGCACTGCGGGGTGGTCAGCATGGTGAGGTCAGGGAACATGCAGTGGCAATGTAGGATAGGTTTCTGAAAAACATCGCGGCGTGGTGCGCATTGTATGGGTGTGTGTTACATTACATTCACTAGTAGGAGTGAGAAAAACATCACGGGGTGGTGTGAATCGGAGGGTCTGAATTAGGATAGGCAGTGAGTGGCAAAGTAGGATGGAGAAAAGCACCGCAGGTGGTCAGCATGGGGAGGTCATGGAACATGCAGTGGCAATGTAGGATAGGTTTCTGAAAAACATCGCGGGGTGGTGTGCATTGTATGGGGGTGTGTTACATTACATTCACTAGTACGAGTGAGAAAAACATCACGAGGTGGTGTGAATCGGAGGGTCTTAATTAGGATAGGCAGTGAGTGGCAATGTAGGATGGAGAAAAGCACCGCGGGGTGGTCAGCATGGGGAGGTCAGGGAACATGCAGTGGCAATGTAGGATACGTTTCTAAAAAACATCGTGGGGTGGTGCGCATTGTATGTGTGGGTGTTACATTACATTCACTAGTAAGAGTGAGAAAAACATCACGGGGTGGTGCACATTGTATGGGTGTGTGTTACATTACATTCACTAGTACGAGTGAGAAAAATATCACGGGGTGGTGCGCATTGTATGGGTGTGTGTTAAATTACATTCACTAGTAGGAGTGAGAAAAACATCACGGGGTGGTGTGAATCGGAGTGTCTGAATTAGGATAGGCAGTGAGTGGCAATGTAGGATGGAGAAAAGCACCGCGGGGTGGTCAGCATGGGGAGGTCAGGGAACATGCAGTGGCAATGTAGGATAGGGTTCTGAAAAACATCGTGGGGTGGTGCGCATTGTATGGGTGTGTTTTACATTACATTCACTAGTAGGAGTGAGAAAATCATCACGGGGTGGTGCGCATTGTATGGGTGTGTGTTACATTACATTCACTAGTAGGAGTGAGAAAAACATCATGGGGTGGTGTGAATCGGAGGGTCTGAATTAGGAAATGCAGTGAGTGGCAATTTAGGATGGAGAAAAGCACCGCGGGGTGGTCAACATGGGGAGGTCAGGGAACATGCAGGGGCAATGTAGGATAGGTTTCTGAAAAACATCGCGGGGTGGTGCGCATTGTATGGGTGTGTGTTACATTACATTCACTAGTAGGAGTGAGAAAAACATCATGGGGTGGTGTGAATCGGGGGGTCTGAATTAGAAGAGGCAGTGAGTGGCAATGTAGGATGGAGAAAAGCACCGCGAGGTGGTCAGGATGGGGAGGTCAGGGAACATGCAGTGGCAATGTAGGATAGTTTTCTGAAAAACATCACGGGGTGGTGCGCATTGGATGGGTGTGTGTTACATTACATTCACTAGTAGGAGTGAGAAAAACATCATGGGGTGGTGTGAATCGGAGGGTCTTAAATAAGATATGCAGTGAGTGGCAATGTAGGAAGGAGAAAAGCACCGCGGGGTGGTCAGCATGGGGAAGTCAGGGAACATGCAGTGGCAATGTAGGATAGGTTTCTGAAAAACATCGCGGGGTGGTGTGCATTGTATGGGTGTGTGTTACATTACATTCACTAGTAGGAGTGAGAATAACATCACGGGGTGGTGCGCATTGTATGGGAGTGTGTTACATTACATTCACTAGTACGAGTGAGAAAAACATCACGGGGTGGTGCGCATGGTATGGGAGTGTGTTACATTACGTTCACTAGTAGGAGTGAGAAAAATATCACGGGGTGGTGTCAATCGGAAGGTCTGAATTAGGATAGGCAGTGAGTGGCAATGTAGGATGGAGAAAAGCACCGCGGTGTGGTCAGCATGGGGAGGTCAGGGAACATGCAGTGGCAATTTAGGATAGGTTTCTGAAAAACAACGCGTTTTGGTGTGCATTATGGGTGTGTGTTAAATGACATTCACTAGTAGGAGTGAGAAAAACATCGCGAGGTGGTGTGAATCGGAGGGTCTGAATTAGGATAGGAAGTGAGTGGCAATGTAGGATGGAGAAAAGCACCGCGGGGTGCTCAGCATGGGGAGGTCAGGGAACATGCAGTGGCAATGTAGGATAGGTTTCTGAAAAACATCGTGGGGTGGTGCGCATAGTATGGGTGTGTGTTCCATTACATTCACTAGTAGGAGTGAGAAAATCATCACGGGGTGGTGCGCATTGTATGGGTGTGTGTTACATTACATTCACTAGTAGGAGTGAGAAAAACATCACGGGGTGGTTCGCATTGTATGGGTGTGTGTTACATTGCATTCACTTGTAGGAGTGAGAAAAACATCACGGGGTGGTTTGAATCGGAGGGTCTGAATTAGCATAGGCAGTGAGTGGCAATGTAGGATGGAGAAAAGCACCGCGGGGTGGTCAGCATGGGGAGGTCAGGGAACATGCAGTGGCAATGTAGGATAGGTTTCTGAAAAACATCGCGGGGTGGTGCGCATTGTATGGGTGTGTGTTACATTACATTCACTAGTAGGAGTGAGAAAAACATCACGGGGTGGTGCGCATTGTATGGGAGTGTGTTACATTACATTCACTAGTAGGAGTGAGAAAAACATCACGGGGTGGTGTGAATCGGAGGGTCTGAATTAGGATACGCAGTGAGTGGCAATGTAGGATGGAGAAAAGCACCGCGGGGTGGTCAGCATGGGGAGGTCAGGGAACATGCAGTGGCAATGTAGGATAGGTTTCTGAAAAACATCGCGGCGTGGTGCGCATTGTATGGGTGTGTGTTACATTACATTCACTAGTAGGAATGAGAAAAACATCACGGGGTGGTGTGATTCGGAGGGTCTGAATTAGGATAGGCAGTGAGTGGCAATGTAGGATGGAGAAAAGCACCGCGGGTGGTCAGCATGGGGAGGTCATGGAACATGCAGTGGCAATGTAGGATAGGTTTCTGAAAAACATCGCGGGGTGGTGTGAATTGTATGGGTGTGTGTTACATTACATTCACTAGTACGAGTGAGAAAAACATCACGGGGTGGTGTGAATCGGAGGGTCTGAATTAGGATAGGCAGTGAGTGGCAATGTAGGATGGAGAAAAGCACCGCGGGGTGGTCAGCATGGGGAGGTCAGGGAATATGCAGTGGCAATGTAGGATAGGTTTCTGAAAAACATCGTGGGGTGGTGCGCATTGTATGTATGGGTGTTACATTACATTCACTGGTAGGAGTGAGAAAATCATCACGGGGTGGTGTGCATTGTATGGGTGTGTGTTACATTACATTCACTAGTAGGAGTGAGAAAATCATCACGGGGTGGTGTGCATTGTATGGGTGTGTGTTACATTACATTCACTAGTAGGAGTGAGAAAAACATCATGGGGTGGTGTGAATCGGAGGGTCTGAATTAGGAAAGGCAGTGAGTGGCAATGTAGGATGGAGAAAAGCACCGCGGGGTGGTCAGCATGCGGAGGTCAGGGAACATGCAGTGGCAATGTAGGATAGGGTTCTGAAAAACATCGTGGAGTGGTGCGCATTGTATGGGTGTGTTTTACATTACATTCACTAGTAGGAGTGAGAAAATCATCACGGGGTGGTGTGCATTGTATGGGTGTGTGTTACATTACATTCACTAGTAGGAGTGAGAAAAACATCATGGGGTGGTGTGAATCGGAGGGTCTGAATTAGGAAAGGCAGTGAGTGGCAATGTAGGATGGAGAAAAGCACCGCGGGGTGGTCAGCATGGGGAGGTCAGGGAACATGCAGTGGCAATGTAGGATAGGTTTCTGAAAAACAACGCGGGGTGGTGCGCATTGTATGGGTGTGTGTTACATTACATTCACTAGTAGGAGTGAGAAAAACATCATGGGGTGGTGCTCATTGTATGGGTGTGTGTTACATTACATTCACTAGTAGGAGTGAGAAAAACATCACGGGGTGGTGTGAATCGGAGGGTCTGTATTAGGATAGGCAGTGAGTGGCAATGTAGGATGGAGAAAAGCACCGCGGGGTGGTCAGCATGTGGAGGTCAGGGAACATGCAATGGCAGTGTAGGATAGGTTTGTGAAAAACATCGCGGGGTGGTGCGCATTGTATGGGTGTGTGTTACATTACATTCACTAGTAGGAGTGAGAAAAACATTATGGGGTGGTGTGAATCGGAGGGTGTGAATTAGAATAGGCAGTGAGTGGCAATGTAGGATGGAGAAAAGCACCGCGAGGTGGTCAGGATGGGGAGGTCAGGGAACATGCAGTGGCAATGTAGGATAGTTTTCTGAAAAACATCACGGGGTGGTGCACATTGGATGGGTGTGTGTTACATTACATTCACTAGTAGGAGTGAGAAAAACATCATGGGGTGGTGTGAATCGGAGGGTCTGAAATAAGATATGCAGTGAGTGGCAATGTAGGAAGGAGAAAAGCACCGCGGGGTGGTCAGCATGGGGAAGTCAGGGAACATGCAGTGTGAATGCAGGATAGGTTTCTGAAAAACATCACGGGGTCGTGCGCATTGTATGGGTGTGTGTTACATTACATTCATTAGTGGGAGTGAGAAAAACATCACGGGGTGGTGTGAATCGGAGGGTGTGAATTAGGATAGGCAGTGAGTGTCAATGTAGGATGGAGAAAAGCACTGCGGTGTGGTCAGCATGGGGAGTTCAGGGAACATGCAGTGGCAATGTAGGATAGGTTTCTGAAAAACATCGCGGGGTGGTGTGCATTGTATGGGTGTGTGTTACATTACATTCACTAGTAGGAGTGAGAAAAACATCACGGGGTGGTGCGCATTGTATGGGAGTGTGTTACATTACATTCACTAGTACGAGTGAGAAAAACATCACGGGGTGGTGCGCATTGTATGGGAGTGTGTTACATTACGTTCACTAGTAGGAGTGAGAAAAATATCACGGGGTGGTGTCAATCGGAAGGTCTGAATTAGGATAGGCAGTGAGTGGCAATGTAGGATGGAGAAAAGCACCGCGGTGTGGTCAGCATGGGGAGGTCAGGGAACATGCAGTGGCAATGTAGGATAGGTTTCTGAAAAACATCGCGTTTTGGTGCGCATTATGGGTGTGTGTTAAATGACATTCACTAGTAGGAGTGAGAAAAACATCGCGGGGTGGTGTGAATCGGAGGGTCTGAATTAGGATAGGCAGTGAGTGGCAATGTAGGATGGAGAAAAGCACCGCGGGGTGCTCAGCATGGGGAGGTCAGGGAACATGCAGTGGCAATGTAGGATAGGTTTCTGAAAATCATCGTGGGGTGGTGCGCATTGTATGGGTGTGTGTTCCATTACATTCACTAGTAGGAGTGAGAAAATCATCACGGGGTGGTGCGCATTGTATGGGTGTGTGTTACATTACATTCACTAGTAGGAGTGAGAAAAACATCACGGGGTGTTGTGAATCGGAGGGTCTGAATTAGGAAAGGCAGTGAGTGGCAATGTAGGATGGAGAAAAGCACCGCAGGGTGGTCAGCATGGGGAGGTCAGGGAACATGCAGTGGCAATGTAGGAGAGGTTTCTGAAAAACATCGCGGGGTGGTGCGCATTGTATGGGTGTGTGTTACATTACATTCACTAGTAGGAGTGAACAAAACATCACGGGGTGCTTTGAATCGGAGGGTCTGAATTAGGATAGGCAGTGAGTGGCAATGTAGGGTGGAGAAAAGCACTGCGGGGTGGTCAGCATGAGGAGGTCACGGAACATGCAGTGGCAATGTAGGATAGGTTTCTGAAAAACATCGCGGGGTGGTGTGCATTGTATGGGTGTGTGTTACATTACATTCACTAGTAGGAGTGAGAAAAACATCACGGGGTGGTGCGCATTGTATGGGTGTGTGTTACATTACATTCACTAGTAGGAGTGAGAAAACCATCACGGGGTGGTGCGCATTGTATGGGTGTGTGTTACATTACATTCACTTGTAGGAGTGAGAAAAACATCACGGGGTGGTGTGAATCGGAGGGTCTGAATTACCATACGCAGTGAGTGGCAATGTAGGATGGAGAAAAGCACCGCGGGGTGGTCCGCATGGGGAGGTCAGGGAACATGCAGTGGCAATGTAGGATAGGTTTCTGAAAAACATCGCGGGGTGGTGCGCATTGTATGGGTGTGTGTTACATTACATTCACTAGTAGGATTGAGAAAAACATCACGGGGTGGTGCGCATTGTATGGGAGTGTGTTACATTACATTCACTAGTAGGAGTGAGAAAAACATCACGGGGTGGTGTGAATCGGAGGGTCTGAATTAGGATAGGCAGTGAGTGGCAATGTAGGATGGAGAAAAGCACTGCGGGGTGGTCAGCATGGTGAGGTCAGGGAACATGCAGTGGCAATGTAGGATAGGTTTCTGAAAAACATCGCGGCGTGGTGCGCATTGTATGGGTGTGTGTTACATTACATTCACTAGTAGGAGTGAGAAAAACATCATGGGGTGGTGTGAATCGGAGGGTCTGAATTAGGATAGGCAGTGACTGGCAAAGTAGGATGGAGAAAAGCACCGCGGGTGGTCAGCATGGGGAGGTCATGGAACATGCAGTGGCAATGTAGGATAGGTTTCTGAAAAACATCGCGGGGTGGTGTGCATTGTATGGGGGTGTGTTACATTATATTCACTAGTACGAGTGAGAAAAACATCACGAGGTGGTGTGAATCGGAGGGTCTGAATTAGGATAGGCAGTGAGTGGCAATGTAGGATGGAGAAAAGCACCGCGGGGTGGTCAGCATGGGGAGGTCAGGGAACATGCAGTGGCAATGTAGGATAGGTTTCTAAAAAACATCGTGGGGTGGTGCGCATTGTATGTGTGGGTGTTACATTACATTCACTAGTAAGAGTGAGAAAAACATCACGGGGTGGTGCGCATTGTATGGGTGTGTGTTAAATTACATTCACTAGTAGGAGTGAGAAAAACATCACGGGGTGGTGTGAATCGGAGTGTCTGAATTAGGATAGGCAGTGAGTGGCAATGTAGGATGGAGAAAAGCACCGCGGGTTGGTCAGCATGGGGAGGTCAGGGAACATGCAGTGGCAATGTAGGATAGGGTTCTGAAAAACATCGTGGGGTGGTGCGCATTGTATGGGTGTGTTTTACATTACATTCACTAGTAGGAGTGAGAAAATCATCACGGGGTGGTGCGCATTGTATGGGTGTGTGTTACATTACATTCACTAGTAGGAGTGAGAAAAACATCATGGGGTGGTGTGAATCGGAGGGTCTGAATTAGGAAAGGCAGTGAGTGGCAATGTAGGATGGAGAAAAGCACCGCGGGGTGGTCAACATGGGGAGGTCAGGGAACATGCAGGGGCAATGTAGGATAGGTTTCTGAAAAACATCGCGGGGTGGTGCGCATTGTATGGGTGTGTGTTACATTACATTCACTAGTAGGAGTGAGAAAAACATCATGGGGTGGTGTGAATCGGAGGGTCTGAATTAGAAGAGGCAGTGAGTGGCAATGTAGGATGGAGAAAAGCACCGCGAGGTGGTCAGGATGGGGAGGTCAGGGAACATGCAGTGGCAATGTAGGATAGTTTTCTGAAAAACATCACGGGGTGGTGCGCATTGGATGGGTGTGTGTTACATTACATTCACTAGTAGGAGTGAGAAAAACATCATGGGGTGGTGTGAATCGGAGGGTCTGAAATAAGATATGCAGTGAGTGGCAATGTAGGAAGGAGAAAAGCACCGCGGGGTGGTCAGCATGGGGAAGTCAGGGAACATGCAGTGGCAATGTAGGATAGGTTTCTGAAAAACATCGCGGGGTGGTGTGCATTGTATGGGTGTGTGTTACATTACATTCACTAGTAGGAGTGAGAATAACATCACGGGGTGGTGCGCATTGTATGGGAGTGTGTTACATTACATTCACTAGTACGAGTGAGAAAAACATCACGGGGTGGTGCGCATGGCATGGGAGTGTGTTACCATACGTTCACTAGTAGGAGTGAGAAAAATATCACGGGGTGGTGTCAATCGGAAGGTCTGAATTAGGATAGGCAGTGAGTGGCAATGTAGGATGGAGAAAAGCACCGCGGTGTGGTCAGCATGGGGAGGTCAGGGAACATGCAGTGGCAATGCAGGATAGGTTTCTGAAAAACAACGCGTTTTGGTGTGCATTATGGGTGTGTGTTAAATGACATTCACTAGTAGGAGTGAGAAAAACACCGCGGGGTGGTGTGAATCGGAGGGTCTGAATTAGGATAGGAAGTGAGTGGCAATGTAGGATGGAGAAAAGCACCGCGGGGTGCTCAGCATGGGGAGGTCAGGGAACATGCAGTGGCAATGTAGGATAGGTTTCTGAAAAACATCGTGGGGTGGTGCGCATAGTATGGGTGTGTGTTCCATTACATTCACTAGTAGGAGTGAGAAAATCATCACGGGGTGGTGCGCATTGTATGGGTGTGTGTTACATTACATTCACTAGTAGGAGTGAATAAAACATCACGGGGTGCTTTGAATCGGAGGGTCTGAATTAGGATAGGCAGTGAATGGCAATGTAGGATGGAGAAAAGCACTGCGGGGTGGTCAGCATGAGGAGGTCACGGAACATGCAGTGGCAATGTAGGATAGGTTTCTGAAAAACATCGCGGGGTGGTGTGCATTGTATGGGTGTGTTTTACATTACATTCACTAGTAGGAGTGAGAAAATCATCACGGGGTGGTGTGCATTGTATGGGTGTGTGTTACATTACATTCACTAGTAGGAGTGAGAAAAACATCATGGGGTGGTGTGAATCGGAGGGTCTGAATTAGGAAAGGCAGTGAGTGGCAATGTAGGATGGAGAAAAGCACCGCGGGGTGGTCAGCATGGGGAGGTCAGGGAACATGCAGTGGCAATGTAGGATAGGTTTCTGAAAAACAACGCGGGGTGGTGCGCATTTTATGGGTGTGTGTTACATTACATTCACTAGTAGGAGTGAGAAAAACATCATGGGGTGGTGCTCATTGTATGGGTGTGTGTTACATTACATTCACTAGTAGGAGTGAGAAAAACATCACGGGGTGGTGTGAATCGGAGGGTCTGTATTAGGATAGGCAGTGAGTGGCAATGTAGGATGGAGAAAAGCACCGCGGGGTGGTCAGCATGTGGAGGTCAGGGAACATGCAATGGCAGTGTAGGATAGGTTTGTGAAAAACATCGCGGGGTGGTGCGCATTGTATGGGTGTGTGTTACATTACATTCACTAGTAGGAGTGAGAAAAACATCATGGGGTGGTGTGAATCGGAGGGTCTGAATTAGAATAGGCAGTGAGTGGCAATGTAGGATGGAGAAAAGCACCGCGAGGTGGTCAGGATGGGGAGGTCAGGGAACATGCAGTGGCAATGTAGGTTAGTTTTCTGAAAAACATCACGGGGTGGTGCACATTGGATGGGTGTGTGTTACATTACATTCACTAGTAGGAGTGAGAAAAACATCATGGGGTGGTGTGAATCGGAGGGTCTGAAATAAGATATGCAGTGAGTGGCAATGTAGGAAGGAGAAAAGCACCGCGGGGTGGTCAGCATGGGGAAGTCAGGGAACATGCAGTGTGAATGCAGGATAGGTTTCTGAAAAACATCGCGGGGTGGTGCGCATTGTATGGGTGTGTGTTACATTACATTCATTAGTGGGAGTGAGAAAAACATCACGGGGTGGTGTGAATCGGAGGGTGTGAATTAGGATAGGCAGTGAGTGTCAATGTAGGATGGAGAAAAGCACTGCGGTGTGGTCAGCATGGGGAGGTCAGGGAACATGCAGTGGCAATGTAGGATAGGTTTCTGAAAAACATCGCGAGGTGGTGTGCATTGTATGGGTGTGTGTTACATTACATTCACTAGTAGGAGTGAGAAAAACATCACGGGGTGGTGCGCATTGTATGGGAGTGTGTTACATTACATTCACTAGTACGAGTGAGAAAAATATCACGGGGTGGTGCGCATTGTATGGGAGTGTGTTACATTACGTTCACTAGTAGGAGTGAGAAAAATATCACGGGGTGGTGTCAATCGGAAGGTCTGAATTAGGATAGGCAGTGAGTGGCAATGTAGGATGGAGAAAAGCACCGCGGTGTGGTCAGCATGGGGAGGTCAGGGAACATGCAGTGGCAATGTAGGATAGGTTTCTGAAAAACATCGTGGGGTGGTGCGCATTGTATGGGTGTGTGTTCCATTACATTCACTAGTAGGAGTGAGAAAATCATCACGGGGTGGTGCGCATTGTATGGGTGTGTGTTACATTACATTCACTAGTAGGAGTGAGAAAAACATCACGGGGTGGTGTGAATCGGAGGGTCTGAATTAGGAAAGGCAGTGAGTGGCAATGTACGATGGAGAAAAGCACCGCGGGGTGGTCAGCATGGGGAGGTCAGGGAACATGCAGTGGCAATGTAGGAGAGGTTTCTGAAAAACATCGCGGGGTGCTGCGCATTGTATGGGTGTGTGTTACATTACATTCACTAGTAGGAGTGAACAAAATATCACGGGGTGCTTTGAATCGGAGGGTCTGAATTAGGATAGGCAGTGAGTGGCAATGTAGGATGGAGAAAAGCACTGCGGGGTGGTCAGCATGAGGAGGTCACGGAACATGCAGTGGCAATGTAGGATAGGTTTCTGAAAAACATCGCGGGGTGGTGTGCATTGTATGCGTGTGTGTTACATTACATTCACTAGTAGGAGTGAGAAAAACATCACGGGGTGGTGCGCATTGTATGGGTGTGTGTTACATTACATTCACTAGTAGGAGTGAGAAAACCATCACGGGGTGGTGCGCATTGTATGCGTGTGTGTTACATTACATTCACTAGTAGGAGTGAGAAAAACATCACGGGGTGGTGCGCATTGTATGGGTGTGTGTTACATTACATTCACTAGTAGTAGTGAGAAAAACATCACGGGGTGGTGTGAATCGAAGGGTCTGTATTAGGAAAGGCAGTGAGTGGCAATGTAGGATGGAGAAAAGCACCGCGGGGTGGTCAGCATGTGGAGGTCAGGGAACATGCAGTGGCAGTGTAGGATAGGTTTGTGAAAAACATCGCGGGGTGGTGCGCATTCTATGGATGTGTGTTACATTACATTCACTAGTAGGAGTGAGAAAAACATCACGGGGTGGTGTGAATCGGAGGGCCTGAATTAGGATAGGCAGTGAGTGGCAATGTAGGATGGAGAAAAGCACCGCGAGGTGGTCAGGATGGGGAGGTCTGGGAACATGCAGTGGCAATGTAGGATAGTTTTCTGAAAAACATCACGGGGTGGTGCGCATTGGATGGGTGTGTGTCACATTACATTCACTAGTAGGAGGGAGAAAAACATCATGGGGTGGTGTGAATCGGAGGGTCTGAAATAAGATATGCAGTGAGAGGCAATGTAGGAAGGATAAAAGCACCGCGGGGTGGTCAGCATGGGGAAGTCAGGGAACATGCAGTGGGAATGCAGGATAGGTTTCTGAAAAACATCGCGGGGTGGTGCGCATTGTATGGGTGTGTGTTACATTACATTCATTAGTGGGAGTGAGAAAAACATCACGGGGTGGTGTTAATCGGAGGGTGTGAATTAGGATAGGCAGTGAGTGTCAATGTAGGATGGAGAAAAGCACTGCGGTGTGGTCAGCATGGGGAGGTCAGGGAACATGCAGTGGCTATGTAGGATAGGTTTCTGAAAAACATCGCGGGGTCGTGTGCATTGTATGGGTGTGTGTTACATTACATTCACTAGTAGGAGTGAGAAAAACATCACGGGGTGGTGTGCGTTGTATGGGAGTGTGTTACATTACATTCACTAGTACGAGTGAGAAAAACATCACGGCGTGGTGCGCATTGTATGGGTGTGTGTTACATTACATTCACTTGTAGGAGTGAGAAACACATCACGGGGTGGTGTGAATCGGAGGGTCTGAATTAGCATAGGCAGTGAGTGGCATTGTAGGATGGAGAAAAGCACCGCGGGGTGGTCAGCATGGGGAGCTCAGGGAACATGCAGTGGCAATGTAGGATAGGTTTCTGAAAAACATCGCGGGGTGGTGCGCATTGTATGGGTGTGTGTTACATTACATTCACTAGTAGGAGTGAGAAAAACATCACGGGGAGGTGCTCATTGTATGGGTGTGTGTTAAATGACATTCACTAGTAGGAGTGAGAAAAACATCGCGGGGTGGGGTGAATCGGTGGGTCTGAATTAGGATAGGCAGTGAGTGGCAATGTAGGATGGAGATAAGCACCGCGGGGTGGTCAGCATGGGGAGCTCAGGGAACATGAAGTGGAAATGTAGGATAGGTTTCTGAAAAACATCGAGGGTGGTGCGCATTGTATGGGTGTGTGTTAAATTACATTCACTAGTAGGAGTGAGAAAAACATCACGGGGTGGTGTGAATTGGAGTGTCTGAATTAGGATAGGCAGTGAGTGGCAATGTAGGATGGAGAAAAGCACCGCGGGGTGGTCAGCATGGGGAGGTCAGGGAACATGCAGTGGCAATGTAGGATAGGGTTCTGAAAAACATCGTGGGGTGGTGCGCATTGTATGGGTGTGTTTTACATTACATTCACTAGTAGGAGTGAGAAAATCATCACGGGGTGGTGCGCATTGTATGGGTGTGTGTTACATTACATTCACTAGTAGGAGTGAGAAAAACATCATGGGGTAGTGTGAATCGGAGGGTCTGAATTAGGAAAGGCAGTGAGTGGCAATGTAGGATGGAGAAAAGCACCGTGGGGTGGTCAGCATGGGGAGGTCAGGGAACATGCAGTGGCAATGTAGGATAGGTTTCTGAAAAACATCGCGGGGTGGTGCGCATTGTATGGGTGTGTGTTACATTACATTCACTAGTAGGAGTGAGAAAAACATCACGGGGTGGTGCTCATTGTATGGGTGTGTGTTACATTACATTCACTAGTAGGAGTGAGAAAAACATCACGGGGTGGTGTGAATCGGAGGGTCTGTATTAGGATAGGCAGTGAGTGGCAATGTAGGATGGAGAAAAGCACCGCGGGGTGGTCAGCATGTGGAGGTCAGGGAACATGCAGTGGCAGTGTAGGATAGGTTTGTGAAAAACATCGCGGGGTGGTGCGCATTGTATGGGTGTGTGTTACATTACATTCACTAGTAGTAGTGAGAAAAACATCATGGGGTGGTGTGAATCGGAGGGTCTGAATTAGAATAGGCAGTGAGTGGCAATGTAGGATGGAGAAAAGCACCGCGAGGAGGTCAGGAAGGGGAGGTCAGGGAACATGCAGTGGCAATGTAGGATAGTTTTCTGAAAAACATCACGGGGTGGTGCGCTTTGGATGGGTGTGTGTTACATTACATTCACTAGTAGGAGTGAGAAAAACATCATGGGGTGGTGTGAATCGGAGGGTCTGAAATAAGATATGCAGTGAGTGGCAATGTAGGAAGGAGAAAAGCACCGCGGAGTGGTCAGCATGGGGAAGTCAGGGAACATGCAGTGGGAATGCAGGATAGGTTTCTGAAAAACATCGCGGGGTGGTGCGCATTGTATGGGTGTGTGTTACATTACATTCATTAGTGGGAGTGAGAAAAACATCACAGGGTGGTGTGAATCGGAGGGTGTGAATTAGGATAGGCAGTGAGTGTCAATGTAGGATGGAGAAAAGCACTGCGGTGTGGTCAGCATGGGGGGTCAGGGAACATGCAGTGGCAATGTAGGATAGGTTTCTAAAAAACATCGCGGGGTGGTGTGCATTGTATGGGTGTGTGTTACATTACATTCACTAGTAGGAGTGAGAAAAACATCACGGGGTGGTGCGCATTGTATGGGAGTGTGTTACATAACATTCACTAGTACGAGTGAGAAATACATCACGGGGTGGTGCGCATTGTATGGGAGTGTGTTACATTACGTTCACTAGTAGGAATGAGAAAAACATCATGGGGTGGTGTGAATCGGAGTGTCTGAATTAGAATAGGCAGTGAGTGGCAATGTAGGATGGAGAAAAGCACCGCGAGGTGGTCAGGATGGGGAGGTCAAGGAACATGCAGTGGCAATGTAGGATATTTTTCTGAAAAACATCACGGGGTGGTGCGCATTGGATGGGTGTGTGTTACATTACATTCACTAGTAGGAGTGAGAAATACATCACGGGGTGGTGCGCATTGTATGGGAGTGTGTTACATTACGTTCACTAGTAGGAATGAGAAAAACATCATGGGGTGGTGTGAATCGGAGGGTCTGAAATAAGATATGCAGTGAGTGGCAATGTAGGAAGGAGAAAAGCACCGCGGGGTGGTCAGCATGGGGAAGTCACGGAACATGCAGTGGGAATGCAGGATAGGTTTCTGAAAAACATCGCGGGGTGGTGCGCATTGTATGGGTGTGTGTTACATTACATTCATTAGTGGGAGTGAGAAAAACATCACGGGGTGGTGTGAATCGGAGGGTGTGAATTAGGATAGGCAGTGAGTGTCAATGTAGGATGGAGAAAAGCACTGCGGTGTGGTCAGCATGGGGGGTCAGGGAACATGCAGTGGCAATGTAGGATAGGTTTCTGAAAAACATCGCGGTGTTGTGTGCATTGTATGGGTGTGTGTTACATTACATTCACTAGTAGGAGTGAGAAAAACATCACGGGGTGGTGCGCATTGTATGGGAGTGTGTTACATTACATTCACTAGTACGAGTGACAAAAACATCACGGGGTGGTGCGCATTGTATGGGAGTGTGTTACATTACGTTCACTAGTAGGAGTGAGAAAAATATCACGGGGTGGTGTCAATCGGAAGGTCTGAATTAGGATAGGCAGTGAGTGGCAATGTAGGATGGAGAAAAGCACCGCGGGGTGGTCAGCATGGGGAGGTCAGGGAACATGCAGTGGCAATGTAGGATAGGTTTGTGAAAAACATCGCGGGGTGGTGTGCATTGTATGGGTGTGTGTTACATTACATTCACTAGTAGGAGTGAGATAAACATCACGGGGTGGTGCGCATTGTATGGGTGTGTGTTACATTACATTCACTAGTAGGAGTGAGAAAACCATCACGGGGTGGTGCGCATAGTATGGGTGTGTGTTACATTACATTCACTTGTAGGAGTGAGAAAAACATCACGGGGTGGTGTGAATCGGAGGGTCTGAATTAGCATAGGCAGTGAGTGGCAATGTAGGATGGAGAAAAGCACCGCGGGGTGGTCAGCATGGGGAGGTCAGGGAACATGCAGTGGCAATGTAGGATAGGTTTCTGAAAAACATCGCGGGGTGGTGCGCATTGTATGGGTGTGTGTTACATTACATTCACTAGTAGGAGTGAGAAAAACATCACGGGATGGTGCTCATTGTATGGGTGTGTGTTACATTACATTCACTAGTAGGAGTGAGAAAAACATCACGGGGTGGTGTGAATCGGAGGGTCTGTATTAGGATAGGCAGTGAGTGGCAATGTAGGATGGAGAAAAGCACCGCGGGGAGGTCAGCATGTGGAGGTCAGGGAACATGCAGTGGCAGTGTAGGATAGGTTTGTGAAAAACATTGCGGGGTGGTGCGTATTGGATGGGTGTGTGTTACATTACATTCACTTGTAGGAGTGAGAAAAACATCATGGGGTGGTGTGAATCGGAGGGTCTGAAATAAGATATGCAGTGAGAGGCAATGTAGGAAGGAGAAAAGCACCGCGGGGTGGTCAGCATGGGGAAGTCAGGGAACATGCAGTGGGAATGCAGGATAGGTTTCTGAAAAACATCGCGGGGTGGTGCGCATTGTATGGGTGTGTGTTACATTACATTCATTAGTGGGAGTGAGAAAAACATCACGGGGTGGTGTGAATCGGAGGGTGTGAATTAGGATAGGCAGTGAGTGTCAATGGAGGATGGAGAAAAGCACTGCGGTGTGGTCAGCATGGGGAGGTCAGGGAACATGCAGTGGCTATGTAGGATAGGTTTCTGAAAAACATCGCGGGGTGGTGTGCATTGTATGGGTGTGTGTTACATTACATTCACTAGTAGGAGTGAGAAAAACATCACTGGTTGGTGCGCATTGTATGGGAGTGTGTTACATTACATTCACTAGCACGAGTGAGAAAAACATCACGGGGTGGTGCGGTTTATATGGATGTGTGTTACATTACATTCACTTGTAGGAGTGAGAAAAACATCACGGGGTGGTGTGAATCGGAGGGTCTGTATTAGGATAGGCAGTGAGTGGCAATGTAGGATGGAGAAAATCACCGCGGGGTGGTCAGCATGTGGAGGTCAGGGAACATGCAGTGGCAGTGTAGGATAAGTTTGTGAAAAACATCGCGGGGTGGTGCGCATTCTATGGGTGTGTGTTACATTACATTCACTAGTAGGAGTGAGAAAAACATCAGGGGGTGGTGTGAATCCGAGGGCCTGAATTAGGATAGGCAGTGAGTGGCATTGTAGGATGGAGAAAAGCACCGCGAGGTGGTCAGGATGGGGAGGTCAGGGAACATGCAGTGGCAATGTAGAATAGTTTTCTGAAAAACATCACGGGGTGGTGCGCATTGGATAGGTGTGTGTTACATTACATTCACTAGTAGGAGTGAGAAAAACATCATGGGGTGGTGTGAATCGGAGGGTCTGAAATAAGATATGCAGTGAGAGGCAATTTAGGAAGGAGAAAAGCACCGCGCGGTGGTCAGCATGGGGAAGTCAGGGAACATGCAGTGGGAATGCAGGATAGGTTTCTGAAAAACATCGCGGGGTGGTGCGCATTGTATGGGTGTGTGTTACATTACATTCATTAGTGGGAGTGAGAAAAACATCACGGGGTGGTGTGAATCGGATTGTGTGAATTAGGATAGGCAGTGAGTGTCAATGTAGGATGGAGAAAAGCACTGCGGTGTGGTCAGCATGGGGAGGTCAGGGAACATGCAGTGGCTATGTAGGATAGGTTTCTGAAAAACATCGCGGGGTGGTGTGCATTGTATGGGTGTGTGTTACATTACATTCACTCGTAGGAGTGAGAAAAACATCACGGGGTGGTGCGCATTGTATGGGAGTGTGTTACATTACATTCACTAGTACGAGTGAGAAAAACATCACGGGGTGGTGCGCATTGTATGGGTGTGTGTTACATTACATTCACTTGTAGGAGTGAGAAAAACATCACGGGGTGGTGTGAATCGGAGGGTCTGAATTAGCATAGGCAGTGAGTGGCAATGTAAAATGGAGAAAAGCACCGCGGTGTGGTCAGCATGGGGAGGTCAGGGAACATGCAGTGGCAATGTAGGATAGTTTTCTGATAAACATCACGGGGTGGTGCGCATTGGATGGGTGTGTGTTACATTACATTGACTAGTAGGAGTGAGAAAAACATCATGGGGTGGTGTGAATCGGAGGGTCTGAAGTAAGATATGCAGTGAGAGGCAATGTAGGAAGGAGAAAAGCACCGCGGGGTGGTCAGCATGGGGAAGTCAGGGAACATGCAGTGGGAATGCAGGATAGGTTTCTGAAAAACATCGCGGGGTGGTGCGCATTGTATGGGTGTGTGTTACATTACATTCATTAGTGGGAGTGAGAAAAACATCACGGGGTGGTGTGAATCGGAGGGTGTGAATTAGGATAGGCAGTGAGTGTCAATGTAGGATGGAGAAAAGCACTGCGGTGTGGTCAGCATGGGGAGGTCAGGGAACATGCAGTGGCTATGTAGGATAGGTTTCTGAAAAACATCGCGGGGTGGTGTGCATTGTATGGGTGTGTGTTACATTACATTCACTAGTAGGAGTGAGAAAAACATCACGGGGTGGTGCGCATTGTATGGGAGTGTGTTACATTACATTCACTAGTACGAGTGAGAAAAACATCACGGGGTGGTGCGCATTGTATGGGTGTGTGTTACATTACATTCACTTGTATGAGTGAGAAAAACATCACGGGGTGGTGTGAATCGGAGGGTGTGAATTAGCATAGGCAGTGAGTGGCAATGTAGGATGGAGAAAAGCACCGCGGGGTGGTCAGCATGGGGAGGTCAGGGAACATGCAGTGGCAATGTAGGATAGGTTTTTGAAAAACATCGCGGGGTGGTGCTCATTGTATGGGTGTGTGTTACATTACATTCACTAGCAGGAGTGAGAAAAACATCACGGGGTGGTGTGAATCGGAGGGTCTGTATTAGGATAGGCAGTGAGTGGCAATGTAGGATGGAGAAAAGCACCGCGGGGTGGTCAGCATGTGGAAGTCAGGGAACATGCAGTGGCAGTGTAGGATATGTTTGTGAAAAACATCGCGGGGTGGTGCGCATTGTATGGGTGTGTGTTACATTACATTAACTAGTAGGAGTGAGAAAAACATCACGGGGTGGTGTGAATCGGAGGGTCTGAATTAGGATAGGCAGTGAGTGGCAATGTAGGATGGAGAAAAGCAACGCGAGGTGGTCAGGATGGGGAGGTCAGGGAACATGCAGTGGCAATGTAGGATAGTTTTCTGAAAAATATCACGGGGTGGTGCGCATTGGATGGCTGTGTGTTACATTACATTCACTAGTAGGAGTGAGAAAAACATCATGGGGTGGTGTGAATCGGAGGGTCTGAAATAAGATATGCAGTGAGAGGCAATGTAGGAAGGAGAAAAGCACCGCGGGGTGGTCAGCATGGGGAAGTCAGGGAACATGCAGTGGGAATGCAGGATAGGTTTCTGAAAAACATCGCGGGGTGGTGCACATTGTATGGGTGTGTGTTACATTACATTCATTAGTGGGAGTGAGAAAAACATCACAGGTTGGTGTGAATCGGAGGGTGTGAATTAGGATAGGCAGTGATTGTCAATGTAGGATGGAGAAAAGCACTGCGGTGTGGTCAGCATGGGGAGGTCAGGGAACATGCAGTGGCTACGTAGGATAGGTTTCTGAAAAACATCGCGGGGTGGTGTGCATTGTATGGGTGTGTGTTACATTACATTCACTAGTAGGAGTGAGAAAAACATCACGGGGTGGTGCGCATTGTATGGGAGTGTGTTACATTAAATTCACTAGTACGAGGGAGAAAAACATCACGGGGTGGTGCGCATTGTATGGGAGTGTGTTACATTACGTTCACTAGTAGGAGTGAGAAAAACATCACGGGGTGGTGTCAATCGGAAGGTCTGAATTAGGATAGGCAGTGAGTGGCAATGTAGGATGGAGAAAAGCACCTGGGTGAGGTCAGCATGGGGAGGTCAGGGAACATGCAGTGGCAATGTAGGATAGGTTTCTGAAAAACATCGCGTTTTGGTGCGCATTATGGGTGTGTGTTAAATGACATTCACTAGTAGGAGTGAGAAAAACATCGCGGGGTGGTGTGAATCGGAGGTTCTGAATTAGGATAGGCAGTGAGTGGCAATGTAGGATGGAGAAAAGCACTGCGGGGTGGTCAGCATGGGGAGGTCACGGAACATGCAGTGGCAATGTAGGATAGGTTTCTGAAAAACATCGCGGGGTGGTGTGCATTGTATGGGTGTGTGTTACATTACATTCACTAGTTGGAGTGAGAAAAACATCACGGGGTGGTGCGCATTGTATGGGTGTGTGTTACATTACATTCACTACTAGGAGTGAGAAAACCATCACGTGGTTGTGCGCATTGTATGGGTGTGTGTTACATTACATTCACTAGTAGGAGTGAGAAAAACATCACGGGGTGGTGTGAATCGGAGGGTCCTAATTAGCATAGGCAGTGAGTGGCAATGTAGGATGGAGAAAAGCACCGCGGGGTGGTCAGCATGGGGAGGTCAGGGAACATGCAGTGGCAATGTAGGATAGGTTTCGGAAAAACATCGCGGGGTGGTGCGCATTGTATGGGTGTGTGTTACATTACATTCACTAGTAGGAGTGAGAAAAACATCACGGGGTTGTTCGCATTGTATGGGAGTGTGTTACATTACATTCACTAGTAGGAGTGACAAAAACCTCACGGGGTGCTGTCAATCGGAAGGTCTGAATTAGGATAGGCAGTGAGTGGCAATGTAGGATGGAGAAAAGCACCGCGGTGTGGTCAGCATGGGGAGGTCAGGGAACATGCAGTGGCAATGTAGGATAGTTTTCTGAAAAACATCGCGATTTGGTGCGCATTATGGGTGTGTGTTAAATGACATTCACTAGTAGGAGTGAGAAAAACATCGCGGGTTGGTGTGAATCGGAAGGTCTGAATTAGGATAGGCAGTGAGTGGCAATGTAGGATGGAGAAAAGCACCGCGGGGTGGTCAGCATGGGGAGGTCAGGGAACATGCAGTGGCAATGTAGGATAGGTTTCTGAAAAACATCGTGGGGTGGTGCGCATTGTATGGGTGTGTGTTCCATTACATTCACTAGTAGGAGTGAGAAAATCATCACGGGGTGGTGCGCATTGTATGGGTGTGTGTTACATTACATTCACTAGTAGGAGTGAGAAAAACATCACGGGGTGGTATGAATCGGAGGGTCTGAATTAGGAAAGGCAGTGAGTGGCAATGTAGGATGGAGAAAAGCACCGCGGGGTGGTCAGCATGAGGAGGTCACGGAACATGCAGTGGCAATGTAGGATAGGTTTCTGAAAAACATCGCGCGGTGGTGTGCATTGTATGGTTGTGTGTTACATTACATACACTAGTAGGAGTAAGAAAAACATCACGGGGTGGTGCGCATTGTATGGGTGTGTGTTACATTACATTCACTAGTAGGAGTGAGAAAACCATCACGGGGTGGTGCAGTTTGTATGGGTGTGTGTTACATTACATTCACTTGTAGGAGTGAGAAAAACATCACGGGGTGGTGTGAATCGGAGGGTCTGTATTAGGATAGGCAGTGAGTGGCAATGTAGGATGGAGAAAATCACCGCGGGGTGGTCAGCATGTGGAGGTCAGGGAACATGCAGTGGCAGTGTAGGATAGGTTTGTGAAAAACATCGCGCGGTGGTGCGCATTCTATGGGTGTGTGTTACATTACATTCACTAGTAGGAGTGAGAAAAACATCAGGGGTGGTGTTAATCGGAGGGCCTGAATTAGGATAGGCAGTGAGTGGCAATGTAGGATGGAGAAAAGCACCGCGAGGTGGTCAGGATGGGGAGGTCAGGGAACATGCAGTGGCAATGTAGGATAGTTTTCTGAAAAACATCACGGGGTGGTGCGCATTGGATAGGTGTGTGTTACATTACATTCACTAATAGGAGTGAGAAAAACATCATGGGGTGGTGTGAATCGGAGGGTCTGAAATAAGATATGCAGTGAGAGGCAATGTAGGAAGGAGAAAAGCACCGCGCGGTGGTCAGCATGGGGAAGTCAGGGAACATGCAGTGGGAATGCAGGATAGGTTTCTGAAAAACATCGCGGGGTGGTGCGCATTGTATGGGTGTGTGTTACATTACATTCATTAGTGGGAGTGAGAAAAACATCACGGGGTGGTGTGAATCGGAGGGTGTGAATTAGGATAGGCAGTGAGTGTCAATGTAGGATGGAGAAAAGCACTGCGGTGTGGTCAGCATGGGGAGGTCAGGGAACATGCAGTGGCTATGTAGGATAGGTTTCTGAAAAACATTGCGGGGTGGTGTGCATTGTATGGGTGTGTGTTACATTACATTCACTAGTAGGAGTGAGAAAAACATCACGGGGTGGTGCGCATTGTATGGGAGTGTGTTACATTACATTCACTAGTACGAGTGAGAAAAACATCACGGGGTGGTGCGCATTGTATGGGTGTGTGTTACATTACATTCACTTGTAGGAGTGAGAAAAACATCACGGGGTGGTGTGAATCGGATGGTCTGAATTAGCATAGGCAGTGAGTGGCAATGTAAGATGGAGAAAAGCACCGCGGTGTGGTCAGCATGGGGAGGTCAGGGAACATGCAGTGGCAATGTTGGATAGGTTTCTGAAAAACATCGTGGGGTGGTGCGCATTGTATGGGTGTGTGTTACATTACATTCACTAGTAGGAGTGAGAAAAACATCACAGGGTGGTGCTCATTGTATGGGTGTGTGTTACATTACATTCACTAGTAGGAGTGAGAAAAATATCATGGGGTGGTGTGAATCGGAGGGTCTGATATAAGATATGCAGTGAGAGGCAATGTAGGAAGGAGAAAAGCACTGCGGGGTGGTCAGCATTTGGAAGTCAGGGAACATGCAGTGGGAATGCAGGATAGGTTTCTGAAAAACATCGCGGGGTGGTGCGCATAGTATGGGTGTGTGTTACATTACATTCATTAGTGGGAGTGAGAAAAACTTCACGGGGTGGTGTGAATCGGAGGGTGTGAATTAGGATAGGCAGTGAGTGTCAATGTAGGATGGAGAAAAGCACTGCGGTGTGGTCAGCATGGGGAGGTCAGGGAACATGCAGTGGCTATGTAGGATAGGTTTCTGAAAAACATCGCGGGGTGGTGTGCATTGTATGGGTGTGTGTTACATTACATTCACTAGTAGGAGTGAGAAAAACATCACTGGTTGGTGCGCATTGTATGGGAGTGTGTTACATTACATTCACTAGCACGAGTGAGAAAAACATCACGGGGTGGTGTGAATCGGAGGGTCTGTACTAGGATAGGCAGTGAGTGGCAATGTAGGATGGAGAAAAGCACCGCGGGGAGGTCAGCATGTGGAGGTCAGGGAACATGCAGTGGCAGTGTAGGATAGGTTTGTGAAAAACATCGCGGGGTGGTGCGCATTGTATGGGTGTGTGTTACATTACATTCACTAGTAGGAGTGAGAAAAACATCACGGGGTGGTGTGAATCGGAGGGTCTGAATTAGGATAGGCAGTGAGTGGCAATGTAGGATGGAGAAAAGCACCGCGAGGTGGTCAGGATGGGGAGGTCAGGGAACATGCAGTGGCAATGTAGGATAGTTTTCTGATAAACATCACGCGGTGGTGCGCATTGGATGGGTGTGTGTTACATTACATTCACTTGTAGGAGTGAGAAAAACATCATGGGGTGGTGTGAATCGGAGGGTCTGAAATAAGATATGCAGTGAGAGGCAATGTAGGAAGGAGAAAAGCACCGCGGGGTGGTCAGCATGGGGAAGTCAGGGAACATGCAGTGGGAATGCAGGATAGGTTTCTGAAAAACATCGCGGGGTGGTGTGCATTGTATGGGTGTGTGTTACATTACATTCATTAGTGGGAGTGAGAAAAGCATCACGGGGTGGTGTGAATCGGAGGGTGTGAATTAGGATAGGCAGTGAGTGTCAATGGAGGATGGAGAAAAGCACTGCGGTGTGGTCAGCATGGGGAGGTCAGGGAACATGCACTGGCTATGTAGGATAGGTTTCTGAAAAACATCGCGGGGTGGTGTGCATTGTATGGGTGTGTGTTACATTACATTCACTAGTAGGAGTGAGAAAAACATCACTGGTTGGTGCGCATTGTATGGGAGTGTGTTACATTACATTCATTAGCACGAGTGAGAAAAACATCACGGGGTGGTGCGGTTTATATGGATGTGTGTTACATTACATTCACTTGTAGGAGTGAGAAAAACATCACGGGGTGGTGTGAATCGGAGGGTCTGTATTAGGATAGGCAGTGAGTGGCAATGTAGGATGCAGAAAATCACCGCGGGGTTGTCAGCATGTGGAGGTCAGGGAACATGCAGTGGCAGTGTAGGATAAGTTTGTGAAAAACATCGCGGGGTGGTGCGCATTCTATGGGTGTGTGTTACATTACATTCACTAGTAGGAGTGAGAAAAACATCAGGGGGTGGTGTGAATCCGAGGGCCTGAATTAGGATAGGCAGTGAGTGGCAATGTAGGATGGAGAAAAGCACCGCGAGGTGGTCAGGATGTGGAGGTCAGGGAACATGCAGTGGCAATGTAGGATAGTTTTCTGAAAAACATCACGGGGTGGTGCGCATTGGATAGGTGTGTGTTACATTACATTCACTAGTAGGAGTGAGAAAAACATCATGGGGTGGTGTGAATCGGAGGGTCTGAAATAAGATATGTAGTGAGAGGCAATTTAGGAAGGAGAAAAGCACCGCGCGGTGGTCAGCATGGGGAAGTCAGGGAACATGCAGTGGGAATGCAGGATAGGTTTCTGAAAAACATCGCGGGGTGGTGCGCATTGTATGGGTGTGTGTTACATTACATTCATTAGTGGGAGTGAGAAAAACGTCACGGGGTGGTGTGAATCGGAGGGTGTGAATTAGGATAGGCAGTGAGTGTCAATGTAGGATGGAGAAAAGCACTGCGGTGTGGTCAGCATGGGGAGGTCAGGGAACATGCAGTGGCTATGTAGGATAGGTTTCTGAAAAACATCGCGGGGTGGTGTGCATTGTATGGGTGTGTGTTACATTATATTCACTAGTAGGAGTGAGAAAAACATCACGGGGTGGTGCGCATTGTATGGGAGTGTGTTACATTACATTCACTAGTACGAGTGAGAAAAACATCACGGGGTGGTGCGCATTGTATGGGTGTGTGTTACATTACATTCACTTGTAGGAGTGAGAAAAACATCACGGGGTGGTGTGAATCGGAGGGTGTGAATTAGCATAGGCAGTGAGTGGCAATGTAGGATGGAGAAAAGCACCGCGGGGTGGTCAGCATGGGGAAGTCAGGGAACATGCAGTGGCAATGTAGGATAGGTTTTTGAAAAACATCGCGGGGTGGTGCTCATTGTATGGGTGTGTGTTACATTACATTCACTAGTAGGAGTGAGAAAAACATCACGGGATGGTGTGAATCGGAGGGTCTGTATTAGGATAGGCAGTGAGTGGCAATGTAGGATGGAGAAAAGAACCGCGGGGTGGTCAGCATGTGGAAGTCAGGGAACATGCAGTGGCAGTGTAGGATATGTTTGTGAAAAACATCGCGGGGTGGTGCGCATTGTATGGGTGTGTGTTACATTACATTCACTAGTAGGAGTGAGAAAAACATCACGGGGTGGTGTGAATCGGAGGGTCTGAATTAGGATAGGCAGTGAGTGGCAATGTAGGATGGAGAAAAGCAACGCGAGGTGGTCAGGATGGGGAGGTCAGGGAACATGCAGTGGCAATGTAGGATAGTTTTCTGAAAAATATCATGGGGTGGTGCGCATTGGATGGCTGTGTGTTACATTACATTCACTAGTAGGAGTGAGAAAAACATCATGGGGTGGTGTGAATCGGAGGGTCTGAAATAAGATATGCAGTGAGAGGCAATGTAGGAAGGAGAAAAGCACCGCGGGGTGGTCAGCATGGGGAAGTCAGGGAACATGCAGTGGGAATGCAGGATAGGTTTCTGAAAAACATCGCGGGGTGGTGCGCATTATGGGTGTGTGTTAAATGACATTCACTAGTAGGAGTGAGAAAAACATCGCGGGGTGGTGCGCATTGTATGGGTGTGTGTTACATTACATTCACTAGTAGGAGTGAGAAAAACATCACGGGGTGGTGCGCATTGTATGGGAGTGTGTTACATTACATTCACTAGTACGAGTGAGAAAAACATCACGGGGTGGTGCGCATTGTATGGGTGTGTGTTACATTACATTCACTTGTAGGAGTGAGAAAAACATCACGGGGCGGTGTGAATCGGATGGTCTGAATTAGCATAGGCAGTGAGTGGCAATGTAAGATGGAGAAAAGCACCGCGGTGTGGTCAGCATGGGGAGGTCAGGGAACATGCAGTGGCAATGTTGGATAGGTTTCTGAAAAACATCGTGGGGTGGTGCGCATTGTATGGGTGTGTGTTACATTACATTCACTAGTAGGAGTGAGAAAAACATCACAGGGTGGTGCTCATTGTATGGGTGTGTGTTACATTACATTCACTAGTAGGAGTGAGAAAAACATCACGGGGTGGTGTGAATCGGAGGGTCCTAATTAGCATAGGCAGTGAGTGGCAATGTAGGATGGAGAAAAGCACCGCGGGGTGGTCAGCATGGGGAGGTCAGGGAACATGCAGTGGCAATGTAGGATAGGTTTCGGAAAAACATCGCGGGGTGGTGCGCATTGTATGGGTGTGTGTTACATTACATTCACTAGTAGGAGTGAGAAAAACATCACGGGGTTGTTCGCATTGTATGGGAGTGTGTTACATTACATTCACTAGTAGGAGTGACAAAAACCTCACGGGGTGGTGTCAATCGGAAGGTCTGAATTAGGATAGGCAGTGAGTGGCAATGTAGGATGGAGAAAAGCACCGCGGTGTGGTCAGCATGGGGAGGTCAGGGAACATGCAGTGGCAATGTAGGATAGTTTTCTGAAAAACATCGCGATTTGGTGCGCATTATGGGTGTGTGTTAAATGACATTCACTAGTAGGAGTGAGAAAAACATCGCGGGTTGGTGTGAATCGGAAGGTCTGAATTAGGATAGGCAGTGAGTGGCAATGTAGGTTGGAGAAAAGCACCGCGGGGTGGTCAGCATGGGGAGGTCAGGGAACATGCAGTGGCAATGTAGGATAGGTTTCTGAAAAACATCGTGGGGTGGTGCGCATTGTATGGGTGTGTGTTCCATTACATTCACTAGTAGGAGTGAGAAAATTATCACGGGGTGGTGCGCATTGTATGGGTGTGTGTTACATTACATTCACTAGTAGGAGTGAGAAAAACATTACGGGGTGGTGTGAATCGGAGGGTCTGAATTAGGAAAGGCAGTGAGTGGCAATGTAGGATGGAGAAAAGCACCGCGGGGCGGTCAGCATGGGGAGGTCAGGGAACATGCCGTGGCAATGTAGGAGAGGTTTCTGAAAAACATCGCGGGGTGGTGTGCATTGTATGGGTGTGTGTTACATTACATACACTAGTAGGAGTAAGAAAAACATCACGGGGTGGTGCGCATTGTATGGGTGTGTGTTACATTACATTCACTAGTAGGAGTGAGAAAACCATCACGGGGTGGTACAGTTTGTATGGGTGTGTTTTACATTACATTCACTTGTAGGAGTGAGAAAAACATCACGGGGTGGTGTGAATCGGAGGGTCTGTATTAGGATAGGCAGTGAGTGGCAATGTAGGATGGAGAAAATCACCGCGGGGTGGTCAGCATGTGGAGGTCAGGGAACATGCAGTGGCAGTGTAGGATAGGTTTGTGAAAAACATCGCGGGGTGGTGCGCATTCTATGGGTGTGTGTTACATTACATTCACTAGTAGGAGTGAGAAAAACATCAGGGGGTGGTGTTAATCGGAGGGCCTGAATTAGGATAGGCAGTGAGTGGCAATGTAGGATGGAGAAAAGCACTGCGGTGTGGTCAGCATGGGGAGGTCAGGGAACATGCAGTGGCTATGTAGGATAGGTTTCTGAAAAACATCGCGGGGTGGTGTGCATTGTATGGGTGTGTGTTACATTACATTCACTAGTAGGAGTGAGAAAAACATCACGGGGTGGTGCGCATTGTATGGGAGTGTGTTACATTACATTCACTAGTACGAGTGAGAAAAACATCACGGGGTGGTGCGCATTGTATGGGTGTGTGTTACATTACATTCACTTGTAGGAGTGAGAAAAACATCACGGGGCGGTGTGAATCGGATGGTCTGAATTAGCATAGGCAGTGAGTGGCAATGTAAGATGGAGAAAAGCACCGCGGTGTGGTCAGCATGGGGAGGTCAGGGAACATGCAGTGGCAATGTTGGATAGGTTTCTGAAAAACATCGTGGGGTGGTGCGCATTGTATGGGTGTGTGTTACATTACATTCACTAGTAGGAGTGAGAAAAACATCACAGGGTGGTGCTCATTGTATGGGTGTGTGTTACATTACATTCACTAGTAGGAGTGAGAAAAACATCACGGGGTGGTGTGAATCGGAGGGTCTGAATTAGGATAGGCAGTGAGTGGCAATGTAGGATGGAGAAAAGCAACGCGAGGTGGTCAGGATGGGGAGGTCAGGGAACATGCAGTGGCAATGTAGGATAGTTTTCTGAAAAACATCACGGGGTGGTGCGCATTGGATGGGTGTGTGTTACATTACATTCACTAGTAGGAGTGAGAAAAATATCATGGGGTGGTGTGAATCGGAGGGTCTGATATAAGATATGCAGTGAGAGGCAATGTAGGAAGGAGAAAAGCACTGCGGGGTGGTCAGCATTTGGAAGTCAGGGAACATGCAGTGGGAATGCAGGATAGGTTTCTGAAAAACATCACGGGGTGGTGCGCATAGTATGGGTGTGTGTTACATTACATTCATTAGTGGGAGTGAGAAAAACTTCACGGGGTGGTGTGAATCGGAGGGTGTGAATTAGGATAGGCAGTGAGTGTCAATGTAGGATGGAGAAAAGCACTGCGGGGTGGTCAGCATGGGGAGGTCAGGGAACATGCAGTGGCTATGTAGGATAGGTTTCTGAAAAACATCGCGGGGTGATGTGCATTGTATGGGTGTGTGTTACATTACATTCACTAGTAGGAGTGAGAAAAACATCACGGGGTGGTGCGCATTGTATGGGAGTGTGTTACATTACATTCACTAGTAGGAGTGAGAAAAACATAACGGGGTGGTGTGAATCGGAGGGTCCTAATTAGCATAGGCAGTGAGTGGCAATGTAGGATGGAGAAAAGCACCGCGGTGTGGTCAGCATGGGGAGGTCAGGGAACATGTAGTGGCAATGTAGGATAGGTTTCTGAAAAACATCGCGGGGTGGTGTGCATTGTATGGGTGTGTGTTACATTACATTCACTAGTAGGAGTGAGAAAAACATCACGGGGTGGTGCGCATTGTATGGGTGTGTGTTACATTACATTCACTAGTAGGAGTGAGAAAATCATCACGTGGTGTGGCGCATTGTATGGGTGTGTGTTACATTACATTCACTAGTAGGAGTGAGAAAAACATCACGGGGTGGTGTGAATCGGAGGGTCTGAATTAGGATAGGCAGTGAGTGGCAATGTAGGATGGAGAAAAGCACCGCGGGGTGGTCAGCATGGGGAGGTCAGGGAACATGCAGTGGCAATGTAGGATAGGTTTCTGAAAAACATCGCGGGGTGGTGCGCATTGTATTGGTGTGTGTTACATTACATTCACTAGTAGGAGTGAGAAAAACATCACGGGGTGGTGCTCATTGTATGGGTGTGTGTTACATTACATTCACTAGTAGGAGTGAGAAAAACATCACGGGGTGGTGTGAATCAGAGGGTCTGTATTAGGACAGGCAGTGAGTGGCAATGTAGGATGGAGAAAAGCACCGCGGGGTGGTCAGCATGTGGAGGTCAGGGAACATGCACTGGCAGTGTAGGATAGGTTTGTGAAAAACATCGCGGGGTGGTGCGCATTTTATGGGTGTGTGTTACATTACATTCACTAGTAGGAGTGAGAAAAACATCACGGTTTGGTGTGAATCGGAGGGTCTGAATTAGCATAGGCAGTGAGTGGCAATGTAGGATGGAGAAAAGCACCGCGGGGTGGTAGGCATGGGGAGGTCAGGGAACATGCAGTGGCAATGTAGGATAGGTTTCTGAAAAACATCGCGGGGTGGTGCGCATTGTATGGGTGTGTGTTACATTACATTCACTAGTAGGAGTGAGAAAAACATCACGGGGTGGTGCGCATTATATGGGTGTGTGTTACATTACATTCACTAGTAGGAGTGAGAAAAACATCACGGGGCAGTGCGCATTGTATGGGTGTGTGTTACATTATATTCACTAGTACGAGTGAGAAAACCATCACGGGGTGGTGCGCATTGTATGGGTGTGTGTTACATTACATTCACTAGTAGGAGTGAGAAAAACATCACGGGGTGGTGTGAATCGGAGGGTCTGTATTAGGATAGGCAGTGAGTGGCAATGTAGGATGGAGAAAAGCATCGCGGGGTGGTCAGCATGTGGAGGTCAGGAATATGCAGTGGCAATGTAGGATAGGTTTGTGAAAAACATCGCGGGGTGGTGCGCTTTGTATGGGTGTGTGTTACATTACATTCACTAGTAGGAGTGAGAAAAACATCACGGGGTGGTGCGCATTGTATGGGTGTGTGTTACATTACATTCACTAGTAGGAGTGAGAAAAACATCACGGGGTGGTGCGCATTGTATGGGAGTGTGTTACATTACATTCACTAGTAGGAGTGAGAAAAACATCACGGGGTGGTGTGAATCGGAGGGTCTGAATTAGCATAGGCAGTGAGTGGCAATGTAGGATGGAGAAAAGCACCGCGGGGTGGTCAGAATGGGGAGGTCAGGGAACATGCAGTGGCAATGTAGGATAGGTTTCTGAAAAACATCGCGGGGTGGTGCGCATTGTATGGGTGTGTGTTACATTACATTCACTAGTAGGAGTGAGAAAAACATCACGGGGTGGTGCTCATTGTATGGGTGTGTGTTACATTACATTCACTAGTAGGAGTGAGAAAAACATCACGGGGTGGTGTGAATCGGAGGGTCTGTATTAGGACAGGCAGTGAGTGGCAATGTAGGATGGAGAAAAGCACCGCGGGGTGGTCAGCATGTGGAGGTCAGGGAACATGCAGTGGCAGTGTAGGATAGGTTTGTGAAAAACATAGCGGGGTGGTGCGCATTGTATGGGTGTGTGTTACATTACATTCACTAGTAGGAGTGAGAAAAACATCACGGGGTGGTGTGAATCGGAGGGTCTGAATTAGGATAGGCAGTGAGTGGCAATGTAGGATGGAGAAAAGCACCGCAGGGTGGTCAGCATGGGGAGGTCAGGGAACATGCAGTGGCAATGTAGGATAGTTTTCTGAAAAACATCACGGGGTGGTGCGCATTGGATGGGTGTGTGTTACATTACATTCACTAGTAGGAGTGAGAAAAACATCATGGGGTGGTGTGAATCGGAGGGTCTGAAATAAGATATGCAGTGAGTGGCAATGTAGGAAGGAGAAAAGCACCGCGGGGTGGTCAGCATGGGGAAGTCAGGGAACATGCAGTGGGAATGCAGGATAGGTTTCTGAAAAACATCGCGGGGTGGTGCGCATTGTATGGGTGTGTGTTACATTACATTCATTAGTGGGAGTGAGAAAAACATCACGGGGTGGTGTGAATCGGAGGGTGTGAATTAGGATAGGCAGTGAGTGTCAATGTAGGATGGAGAAAAGCACTGCGGTGTGGTCAGCATGAGGAGGTCAGGGAACATGCAGTGGCAATGTAGGATAGGTTTCTGAAAAACATCGCGGGGTGGTGTGCATTGTATGGGTGTGTGTTACATTACATTCACTAGTAGGAGTGAGAAAAACATCACGGGGTGGTGCGCATTGTATGGGAGTGTGTTACATTACGTTCACTAGTAGGAGTGAGAAAAACATCACGGGGTGGTGTCAAATGGAAGGTCTGAATTAGGATAGGCAGTGAGTGGCAATGTAGGATGGAGAAAAGCACCGCGGTGTGGTCAGCATGGGAAGGTCAGGGAACATGCAGTGGCAATGTAGGATAGGTTTCTGAAAAACATCGCGGGGTGGTGTGCATTGTATGGGTGTGTGTTACATTACATTCACTAGTAGGAGTGAGAAAAACATCAAGGGGTGGTGCGCATTGTATGGGTGTGTGTTACATTACATTCACTAGTAGGAGTGAGAAAATCATCACGTGGTGTGGCGCATTGTATGGGTGTGTGTTACATTACATTCACTAGTAGGAGTGAGAAAAACATCACGGGGTGGTGTGAATCGGAGGGTCTGAATTAGGATAGGCAGTGAGTGGCAATGTAGGATGGAGAAAAGCACCGCGGGGTGGTCAGCATGGGGAGGTCAGGGAACATGCAGTGGCAATGTAGGATAGGTTTCTGAAAAACATCGCGGGGTGGTGCGCATTGTATTGGTGTGTGTTACATTACATTCACTAGTAGGAGTGAGAAAAACATCACGGGGTGGTGCTCATTGTATGGGTGTGTGTTACATTACATTCACTAGTAGGAGTGAGAAAACATCACGGGGTGGTGTGAATCGGAGGGTCTGTATTAGGACAGGCAGTGAGTGGCAATGTAGGATGGAGAAAAGCACCGCGGGGTGGTCAGCATGTGGAGGTCAGGGAACATGCACTGGCAGTGTAGGATAGGTTTGTGAAAAACATCGCGGGGTGGTGCGCATTTTATGGGTTTGTGTTACATTACATTCACTAGTAGGAGTGAGAAAAACATCACGGTTTGGTGTGAATCGGAGGGTCTGAATTAGCATAGGCAGTGAGTGGCAATGTAGGATGGAGAAAAGCACCGCGGGGTGGTCAGGATGGGGAGGTCAGGGAACATGCAGTGGCAATGTAGGATAGGTTTCTGAAAAACATCGCGGGGTGGTGCGCATTGTATGGGTGTGTGTTACATTACATTCACTAGTAGGAGTGAGAAAAACATCACGGGGTGGTGCGCATTATATGCGTGTGTGTTACATTACATTCACTAGTAGGAGTGAGAAAAACATCACGGGGCAGTGCGCATTGTATGGGTGTGTGTTACATTATATTCACTAGTACGAGTGAGAAAACCATCACGGGGTGGTGCGCATTGTATGGGTGTGTGTTACATTACATTCAATAATAGGACTGAGAAAAACATCACGTGGTGGTGTGAATCGGAGGGTCTGAATTAGGATAGGCAGTGAGTGGCAATGTAGGATGGAGAAAAGCACCGCGGGGTGGTCAGCATGGGGAGGTCAGGGAACATGCAGTGGCAATGTAGGATAGGTTTGTGAAAAACATCGCGGGGTGGTGCGCATTGTATGGGTGTGTGTTACATTACATTCACTAGTAGGAGTGAGAAAAACATCACGGGGTGGTGCTCATTGTATGGGTGTGTGTTACATTACATTCACTAGTAGGAGTGAGAAAAACATCACGGGGTGGTGTGAATCGGAGGGTCTGTATTAGGACAGGCAGTGAGTGGCAATGTAGGATGGAGAAAAGCACCGCGGGGTGGTCAGCATGTGGAGGTCAGGGAACATGCAGTGGCAGTGTAAGATAGGTTTGTGAAAAACATCGCGGGGTGGTGCGCATTGTATGGGTGTGTGTTACATTACATTCACTAGTAGGAGTGAGAAAACATCACGGGGTGGTGTGAATCGGAGGGTCTGAATTAGGATAGGCAGTGAGTGTCAATGTAGGATGGAGAAAAGCACCGCGGGCTGGTCAGCATGGGGAGGTCAGGGAACATGCAGTGGCAATGTAGGATAGTTTTCTGAAAAACATCACGGGGTGGTGCGCATTGGATGGGTGTGTGTTACATTACATTCACTAGTAGGAGTGAGAAAAACATCATGGGGTGGTGTGAATCGGAGGGTCTGAAATAAGATATGCAGTGAGTGGCAATGTAGGAAGGAGAAAAGCACCGCGGGGTGGTCAGCATGGGGAAGTCAGGGAACATGCAGTGGGAATGCAGGATAGGTTTCTGAAAAACATCGCGGGGTGGTGCGCATTGTATGGGTGTGTGTTACATTACATTCATTAGTGGGAGTGAGAAAAACATCACGGGGTGGTGTGAATTGGAGGGTGTGAATTAGGATAGGCAGTGAGTGTCAATGTAGGATGGAGAAAAGCACTGCGGTGTGGTCAGCATGGGGAGGTCAGGGAACATACAGTGGCAATGTAGGATAGGTTTCTGAAAAACATCGCGGGGTGGTGTGCATTGTATGGGTGTGTGTTACATTACATTCACTAGTAGGAGTGAGAAAAACATCACGGGGTGGTGCGCATTGTATGGGAGTGTGTTACATTACATTCACTAGTACGAGTGAGAAAAACATCACGGGGTGGTGCGCATTGTATGGGAGTGTGTTACATTACGTTCACTAGTAGAAGTGAGAAAAACATCACGGGGTGGTGTCAATCGGAAGGTCTGAATTAGGATAGGCAGCGAGTGGCAAAGTAGGATGGAGAAAAGCACCGCGGGGTGGTCAACATGGGGAGGTCAGGGAACATGCAGTGGCAATGTAGGATAGGTTTCTGAAAAACATCGCAGGGTGGTGCGCATTGTATGGGTGTGTGTTACATTACGTTCACTAGTAGGAGTGAGAAAAACATCACGGGGTGGTGCGCATTCTATGGGTGTGTGTTACATTACATTCACTAGTAGGAGTGAGAAAAACATCAGGGGGTGGTGTTAATCGGAGGGCCTGAATTAGGATAGGCAGTGAGTGGCAATGTAGGATGGAGAAAAGCACTGCGGTGTGGTCAGCATGGGGAGGTCAGGGAACATGCAGTGGCTATGTAGGATAGGTTTCTGAAAAACATCGCGGGGTGGTGTGCATTGTATGGGTGTGTGTTACATTACATTCACTAGTAGGAGTGAGAAAAACATCACGGGGTGGTGCGCATTGTATGGGAGTGTGTTACATTACATTCACTAGTACGAGTGAGAAAAACATCACGGGGTGGTGCGCATTGTATGGGTGTGTGTTACATTACATTCACTTGTAGGAGTGAGAAAAACATCACGGGGCGGTGTGAATCGGATGGTCTGAATTAGCATAGGCAGTGAGTGGCAATGTAAGATGGAGAAAAGCACCGCGGTGTGGTCAGCATGGGGAGGTCAGGGAACATGCAGTGGCAATGTTGGATAGGTTTCTGAAAAACATCGTGGGGTGGTGCGCATTGTATGGGTGTGTGTTACATTACATTCACTAGTAGGAGTGAGAAAAACATCACAGGGTGGTGCTCATTGTATGGGTGTGTGTTACATTACATTCACTAGTAGGAGTGAGAAAAACATCACGGGGTGGTGTGAATCGGAGGGTCTGAATTAGGATAGGCAGTGAGTGGCAATGTAGGATGGAGAAAAGCAACGCGAGGTGGTCAGGATGGGGAGGTCAGGGAACATGCAGTGGCAATGTAGGATAGTTTTCTGAAAAACATCACGGGGTGGTGCGCATTGGATGGGTGTGTGTTACATTACATTCACTAGTAGGAGTGAGAAAAATATCATGGGGTGGTGTGAATCGGAGGGTCTGATATAAGATATGCAGTGAGAGGCAATGTAGGAAGGAGAAAAGCACTGCGGGGTGGTCAGCATTTGGAAGTCAGGGAACATGCAGTGGGAATGCAGGATAGGTTTCTGAAAAACATCACGGGGTGGTGCGCATAGTATGGGTGTGTGTTACATTACATTCATTAGTGGGAGTGAGAAAAACTTCACGGGGTGGTGTGAATCGGAGGGTGTGAATTAGGATAGGCAGTGAGTGTCAATGTAGGATGGAGAAAAGCACTGCGGGGTGGTCAGCATGGGGAGGTCAGGGAACATGCAGTGGCTATGTAGGATAGGTTTCTGAAAAACATCGCGGGGTGATGTGCATTGTATGGGTGTGTGTTACATTACATTCACTAGTAGGAGTGAGAAAAACATCACGGGGTGGTGCGCATTGTATGGGAGTGTGTTACATTACATTCACTAGTAGGAGTGAGAAAAACATAACGGGGTGGTGTGAATCGGAGGGTCCTAATTAGCATAGGCAGTGAGTGGCAATGTAGGATGGAGAAAAGCACCGCGGTGTGGTCAGCATGGGGAGGTCAGGGAACATGTAGTGGCAATGTAGGATAGGTTTCTGAAAAACATCGCGGGGTGGTGTGCATTGTATGGGTGTGTGTTACATTACATTCACTAGTAGGAGTGAGAAAAACATCACGGGGTGGTGCGCATTGTATGGGTGTGTGTTACATTACATTCACTAGTAGGAGTGAGAAAATCATCACGTGGTGTGGCGCATTGTATGGGTGTGTGTTACATTACATTCACTAGTAGGAGTGAGAAAAACATCACGGGGTGGTGTGAATCGGAGGGTCTGAATTAGGATAGGCAGTGAGTGGCAATGTAGGATGGAGAAAAGCACCGCGGGGTGGTCAGCATGGGGAGGTCAGGGAACATGCAGTGGCAATGTAGGATAGGTTTCTGAAAAACATCGCGGGGTGGTGCGCATTGTATTGGTGTGTGTTACATTACATTCACTAGTAGGAGTGAGAAAAACATCACGGGGTGGTGCTCATTGTATGGGTGTGTGTTACATTACATTCACTAGTAGGAGTGAGAAAAACATCACGGGGTGGTGTGAATCAGAGGGTCTGTATTAGGACAGGCAGTGAGTGGCAATGTAGGATGGAGAAAAGCACCGCGGGGTGGTCAGCATGTGGAGGTCAGGGAACATGCACTGGCAGTGTAGGATAGGTTTGTGAAAAACATCGCGGGGTGGTGCGCATTTTATGGGTGTGTGTTACATTACATTCACTAGTAGGAGTGAGAAAAACATCACGGTTTGGTGTGAATCGGAGGGTCTGAATTAGCATAGGCAGTGAGTGGCAATGTAGGATGGAGAAAAGCACCGCGGGGTGGTAGGCATGGGGAGGTCAGGGAACATGCAGTGGCAATGTAGGATAGGTTTCTGAAAAACATCGCGGGGTGGTGCGCATTGTATGGGTGTGTGTTACATTACATTCACTAGTAGGAGTGAGAAAAACATCACGGGGTGGTGCGCATTATATGGGTGTGTGTTACATTACATTCACTAGTAGGAGTGAGAAAAACATCACGGGGCAGTGCGCATTGTATGGGTGTGTGTTACATTATATTCACTAGTATGAGTGAGAAAACCATCACGGGGTGGTGCGCATTGTATGGGTGTGTGTTACATTACATTCACTAGTAGGAGTGAGAAAAACATCACGGGGTGGTGTGAATCGGAGGGTCTGTATTAGGATAGGCAGTGAGTGGCAATGTAGGATGGAGAAAAGCATCGCGGGGTGGTCAGCATGTGGAGGTCAGGAATATGCAGTGGCAATGTAGGATAGGTTTGTGAAAAACATCGCGGGGTGGTGCGCTTTGTATGGGTGTGTGTTACATTACATTCACTAGTAGGAGTGAGAAAAACATCACGGGGTGGTGCGCATTGTATGGGTGTGTGTTACATTACATTCACTAGTAGGAGTGAGAAAAACATCACGGGGTGGTGCGCATTGTATGGGAGTGTGTTACATTACATTCACTAGTAGGAGTGAGAAAAACATCACGGGGTGGTGTGAATCGGAGGGTCTGAATTAGCATAGGCAGTGAGTGGCAATGTAGGATGGAGAAAAGCACCGCGGGGTGGTCAGAATGGGGAGGTCAGGGAACATGCAGTGGCAATGTAGGATAGGTTTCTGAAAAACATCGCGGGGTGGTGCGCATTGTATGGGTGTGTGTTACATTACATTCACTAGTAGGAGTGAGAAAAACATCACGGGGTGGTGCTCATTGTATGGGTGTGTGTTACATTACATTCACTAGTAGGAGTGAGAAAAACATCACGGGGTGGTGTGAATCGGAGGGTCTGTATTAGGACAGGCAGTGAGTGGCAATGTAGGATGGAGAAAAGCACCGCGGGGTGGTCAGCATGTGGAGGTCAGGGAACATGCAGTGGCAGTGTAGGATAGGTTTGTGAAAAACATAGCGGGGTGGTGCGCATTGTATGGGTGTGTGTTACATTACATTCACTAGTAGGAGTGAGAAAAACATCACGGGGTGGTGTGAATCGGAGGGTCTGAATTAGGATAGGCAGTGAGTGGCAATGTAGGATGGAGAAAAGCACCGCAGGGTGGTCAGCATGGGGAGGTCAGGGAACATGCAGTGGCAATGTAGGATAGTTTTCTGAAAAACATCACGGGGTGGTGCGCATTGGATGGGTGTGTGTTACATTACATTCACTAGTAGGAGTGAGAAAAACATCATGGGGTGGTGTGAATCGGAGGGTCTGAAATAAGATATGCAGTGAGTGGCAATGTAGGAAGGAGAAAAGCACCGCGGGGTGGTCAGCATGGGGAAGTCAGGGAACATGCAGTGGGAATGCAGGATAGGTTTCTGAAAAACATCGCGGGGTGGTGCGCATTGTATGGGTGTGTGTTACATTACATTCATTAGTGGGAGTGAGAAAAACATCACGGGGTGGTGTGAATCGGAGGGTGTGAATTAGGATAGGCAGTGAGTGTCAATGTAGGATGGAGAAAAGCACTGCGGTGTGGTCAGCATGAGGAGGTCAGGGAACATGCAGTGGCAATGTAGGATAGGTTTCTGAAAAACATCGCGGGGTGGTGTGCATTGTATGGGTGTGTGTTACATTACATTCACTAGTAGGAGTGAGAAAAACATCACGGGGTGGTGCGCATTGTATGGGAGTGTGTTACATTACGTTCACTAGTAGGAGTGAGAAAAACATCACGGGGTGGTGTCAAATGGAAGGTCTGAATTAGGATAGGCAGTGAGTGGCAATGTAGGATGGAGAAAAGCACCGCGGTGTGGTCAGCATGGGAAGGTCAGGGAACATGCAGTGGCAATGTAGGATAGGTTTCTGAAAAACATCGCGGGGTGGTGTGCATTGTATGGGTGTGTGTTACATTACATTCACTAGTAGGAGTGAGAAAAACATCAAGGGGTGGTGCGCATTGTATGGGTGTGTGTTACATTACATTCACTAGTAGGAGTGAGAAAATCATCACGTGGTGTGGCGCATTGTATGGGTGTGTGTTACATTACATTCACTAGTAGGAGTGAGAAAAACATCACGGGGTGGTGTGAATCGGAGGGTCTGAATTAGGATAGGCAGTGAGTGGCAATGTAGGATGGAGAAAAGCACCGCGGGGTGGTCAGCATGGGGAGGTCAGGGAACATGCAGTGGCAATGTAGGATAGGTTTCTGAAAAACATCGCGGGGTGGTGCGCATTGTATTGGTGTGTGTTACATTACATTCACTAGTAGGAGTGAGAAAAACATCACGGGGTGGTGCTCATTGTATGGGTGTGTGTTACATTACATTCACTAGTAGGAGTGAGAAAACATCACGGGGTGGTGTGAATCGGAGGGTCTGTATTAGGACAGGCAGTGAGTGGCAATGTAGGATGGAGAAAAGCACCGCGGGGTGGTCAGCATGTGGAGGTCAGGGAACATGCACTGGCAGTGTAGGATAGGTTTGTGAAAAACATCGCGGGGTGGTGCGCATTTTATGGGTTTGTGTTACATTACATTCACTAGTAGGAGTGAGAAAAACATCACGGTTTGGTGTGAATCGGAGGGTCTGAATTAGCATAGGCAGTGAGTGGCAATGTAGGATGGAGAAAAGCACCGCGGGGTGGTCAGGATGGGGAGGTCAGGGAACATGCAGTGGCAATGTAGGATAGGTTTCTGAAAAACATCGCGGGGTGGTGCGCATTGTATGGGTGTGTGTTACATTACATTCACTAGTAGGAGTGAGAAAAACATCACGGGGTGGTGCGCATTATATGCGTGTGTGTTACATTACATTCACTAGTAGGAGTGAGAAAAACATCACGGGGCAGTGCGCATTGTATGGGTGTGTGTTACATTATATTCACTAGTACGAGTGAGAAAACCATCACGGGGTGGTGCGCATTGTATGGGTGTGTGTTACATTACATTCAATAATAGGACTGAGAAAAACATCACGTGGTGGTGTGAATCGGAGGGTCTGAATTAGGATAGGCAGTGAGTGGCAATGTAGGATGGAGAAAAGCACCGCGGGGTGGTCAGCATGGGGAGGTCAGGGAACATGCAGTGGCAATGTAGGATAGGTTTGTGAAAAACATCGCGGGGTGGTGCGCATTGTATGGGTGTGTGTTACATTACATTCACTAGTAGGAGTGAGAAAAACATCACGGGGTGGTGCTCATTGTATGGGTGTGTGTTACATTACATTCACTAGTAGGAGTGAGAAAAACATCACGGGGTGGTGTGAATCGGAGGGTCTGTATTAGGACAGGCAGTGAGTGGCAATGTAGGATGGAGAAAAGCACCGCGGGGTGGTCAGCATGTGGAGGTCAGGGAACATGCAGTGGCAGTGTAAGATAGGTTTGTGAAAAACATCGCGGGGTGGTGCGCATTGTATGGGTGTGTGTTACATTACATTCACTAGTAGGAGTGAGAAAACATCACGGGGTGGTGTGAATCGGAGGGTCTGAATTAGGATAGGCAGTGAGTGTCAATGTAGGATGGAGAAAAGCACCGCGGGCTGGTCAGCATGGGGAGGTCAGGGAACATGCAGTGGCAATGTAGGATAGTTTTCTGAAAAACATCACGGGGTGGTGCGCATTGGATGGGTGTGTGTTACATTACATTCACTAGTAGGAGTGAGAAAAACATCATGGGGTGGTGTGAATCGGAGGGTCTGAAATAAGATATGCAGTGAGTGGCAATGTAGGAAGGAGAAAAGCACCGCGGGGTGGTCAGCATGGGGAAGTCAGGGAACATGCAGTGGGAATGCAGGATAGGTTTCTGAAAAACATCGCGGGGTGGTGCGCATTGTATGGGTGTGTGTTACATTACATTCATTAGTGGGAGTGAGAAAAACATCACGGGGTGGTGTGAATTGGAGGGTGTGAATTAGGATAGGCAGTGAGTGTCAATGTAGGATGGAGAAAAGCACTGCGGTGTGGTCAGCATGGGGAGGTCAGGGAACATACAGTGGCAATGTAGGATAGGTTTCTGAAAAACATCGCGGGGTGGTGTGCATTGTATGGGTGTGTGTTACATTACATTCACTAGTAGGAGTGAGAAAAACATCACGGGGTGGTGCGCATTGTATGGGAGTGTGTTACATTACATTCACTAGTACGAGTGAGAAAAACATCACGGGGTGGTGCGCATTGTATGGGAGTGTGTTACATTACGTTCACTAGTAGAAGTGAGAAAAACATCACGGGGTGGTGTCAATCGGAAGGTCTGAATTAGGATAGGCAGCGAGTGGCAAAGTAGGATGGAGAAAAGCACCGCGGGGTGGTCAACATGGGGAGGTCAGGGAACATGCAGTGGCAATGTAGGATAGGTTTCTGAAAAACATCGCAGGGTGGTGCGCATTGTATGGGTGTGTGTTACATTACGTTCACTAGTAGGAGTGAGAAAAACATCACGGGGTGGTGCGCATTATATGGGTGTGTGTTACATTACATTCACTAGTAGGAGTGAGAAAAACATCACGGGGCGGTGCGCATTGTATGGGTGTGTGTTACATTATATTCACTAGTAGGAGTGAGAAAAACATCACGGGGTGGTGCGCACTGTATGGGTTTGTGTTACATTACATTCAATAGTAGGAGTGAGAAAAACATCACGGGGTGGTGTGAATCGGAGGGTCTGAATTAGGATAGGCAGTGAGTGGCAATGTAGGATGGAGAAAAGCACCGCGGGGTGGTTAGCATGGGGAGGTCAGGGAACATGCAGTGGCAATGTAAGATAGGTTTCTGAAAAACATCGCAGGGTGGTGTGCATTGTATGGGTGTGTGTTACATTACATTCACTAGTACAAGTGAGAAAAACATCACGGGGTTGTGTGAATCGGAGGGTCTGAATTAGGATAGGCAGTGAGTGGCAATGTAGGATGGAGAAAAGCACCGCGGGGTGGTCAGCATGGGGAGGTCAGGGAACATGCAGTGACAATGTAGGATAGGTTTCTGAAAAACATCGTGGGGTGGTGCGCATTGTATGGGTGTGTGTTACATTACATTCACTAGTAGGAGTGAGAAAAACATCACGGGGTGGTGTGAATCAGAGGGTCCGAATTAGGATAGGCAGTGAGTGGCAATGTAGGATGGAGAAAAGCACCGCGGGGTGGTCAGCATGGGGAGGTCAGGGAACATGCAGTGGCAATGTAGGATAGGTTTCTGAAAAACATCGCGGGGTGGTGTGCATTGTATGGGTGTGTGTTACATTTCATTCACTAGTACGAGTGAGAAAAACATCACGGGGTTGAGTGAATAGGAGGGTCTGAATTAGGATAGGCAGTGAGTGGCAATGTAGGATGGAGAAAAGCACCGCGAGGTGGTCAACATGGGGAGGTCAGGGAACATGCAGTGGCAATGTAGGATAGGTTTCTGAAAAACATCGCGGGGTGATGCGCATTGTATGGGTGTGTGTTACATTACATTCACTAGTAGGAGTGAGAAAAACATCACGGGGTGGTGCGCATTATATGGGTGTGTGTTACATTACATTCACTAGTAGGAGTGAGAAAAACATCACGGGGCGGTGCGCATTGTATGGGTGTGTGTTACATTATATTCACTAGTACGAGTGAGAAAAACATCACGGGGTGGTGCGCATTGTATGGGTGTGTGTTACATTACATTCAATAGTGGGAGTGAGAAAAACATCACGGGGTGTTGTGAATCGGAGGGTCTGAATTAGGATAGGCAGAGAGTGGCAATGTAGGATGCAGAAAGCACCGAGGACTGGTCAGCATGGGGAGGTCAGGGAACATGCAGTGGCAATGTAAGATAGGTTTCTGAAAAACAGCGCGGGGTGGTGTGCATTGCATGGGTGTGTGTTACATTACATTCACTAGTAGGAGTGAGAAAAACATCACGGGGTGGTGCGCATTGTATGGGTGTGTGTTACATTACATTCACTAGTAGGAGTGAGAAAACCATCACGGGGTGGTGCGCATTGTATGGGTGTGTGTTACATTACATTCACTAGTAGGAGTGAGAAAAACATCACTTGGTGGTGTGAATCGGAGGGTTTGATTTAGCATAGACAGTGAGTGGCAATGTAGGATGGAGAAAAGCAGCGGGGTGGTCAGCATGATTAGGTCAGGGAACATGCAGTGGCAATGTAGGATAGGTTTCTGAAAAACATCGCGGGGTGGTGCGCATGTATGGGTGTGTGTTACATTACATTCACTAGTAGGAGTGAGAAAAACATCACGGGGTGGTGCTCACTGTATGGGTGTGTGTTACATTACATTCACTAGTAGGAGTGAGAAAAACATCACGGGGTGGTGTGAATCGGAGGTCTGTATTAGGATAGGCAGTGAGTGCAATGTAGGATGGAGAAAAGCATCGCGGGGTGGTCAGCATGTGGAGGTCAGGGAACATGCAGTGGCAATGTAGGATAGGTTTGTGAAAAACATCGCGGGGTGGTGCGCATTGTATGGGTGTGTGTTACATTACATTCACTAGTAGGAGTGAGAAAAACATCACGGGGTGGTGTGAATCGGAGGGTCTGAATTAGGATAGGCAGTGAGTGGCAATCTAGGATGGAGAAAAGCACCGCGGGGTGGTCAGCATGGGGAGGTCAGGGAACATGCAGTGGCAATGTAGGATAGTTTTCTGGAAAACATCACGGGGTGGTGCGCATTGGATGGGTGTGTGTTACATTACATTCACTAGTAGGAGTGAGAAAAACTTCATGGGGTGGTGTGAATCGGAGGGTCTGAAATAAGATATGCAGTGAGTGGCAATGTAGGAAGGAGAAAAGCACCGCGGGGTGGTCAGCATGGGGAAGTCAGGGAACATGCAGTGGGAATGCAGGATAGGTTTCTGAAAAACATCGCGGGGTGGTGCACATTGTATGGGTGTGTGTTACATTACATTCATTAGTGGTAGTGAGAAAAACATCACGGGGTGTGTGAATCGGAGGGTGTGAATTAGGATAGGCAGTGAGTGTCAATGTAGGATGGAAAAAAGAACTGCGGTGTGGTCAGCATGGGGAGCTCTGGGAACATGCAGTGGCAATGTAGGATAGGTTTCTGAAAAACATCGCGGGGTGGTGTGCATTGTATGGGTGTGTGTTACATTACATTCACTAGTAGGAGTGAGAAAATATCACGGGGTGGTGCGCATTGTGTGGGAGTGTGTTACATTACATTCACTAGTACGAGTGAGAAAAACATCACGGGGTGGTGCGCATTGTATGGGAGTGTGTTACATTACGTTCACTAGTAGGAGTGAGAAAAACATCACGGGGTGGTGTCAAAAGGAAGGTCTGAATAGGATAGGCAGTGAGTGGCAATGTAGGATGGAGAAAAGCACCGCGGTGTGGTCAGCATGGGGAGGTCAGGGAACATGCAGTGGCAATGTAGGATAGGTTTCTGAAAAACATCGCGGGTGGTGTGCATTGTATGGGTGTGTGTTACATTACATTCACTAGTAGGAGTGAGAAAAACATCACGGGTGGTGCGCATTGTATGGATGTGTGTTACATTACATTCACTAGTAGGAGTGAGAAATCATCACGTGGTGTGGCGCATTGTATGGGTGTGTGTTACATTACATTCACTAGTAGGAGTGAGAAAAACATCACGGGTGGTGTGAATCGGAGGGTCTGAATAAGGACAGGCAGTGAGTGGCAATGTAGGATGGAGAAAAGCACCGCGGGGTGGTCAGCATGGGGAGGTCAGGGAACATGCAGTGGCAATGTAGGATAGGTTTCTGAAAAACATCGCGGGGTGGTGCGCATTGTATTGGTGTGTGTTACATTACATTCACTAGTAGGAGTGAGAAAATCATCACGGGGTGGTGCTCATTGTATGGGTGTGTGTTACATTACATTCACTAGTAGGAGTGAGAAAAACATCACGGGGTGGTGTGAATCGGAGGGTCTGTATTAGGACAGGCAGTGAGTGGCAATGTAGGATGGAGAAAAGCACCGCGGGGTGGTCAGCATGTGGAGGTCAGGGAACATGCACTGGCAGTGTAGGATAGGTTTGTGAAAAACATCGCGCGGTGGTGCGCATTGTATGGGTGTGTGTTACATTACATTCACTAGTAGGAGTGAGAAAAACTTCATGGTTTGGTGTGAATCGGAGGGTCTGAATTAGCATAGGCAGTGAGTGGCAATGTAGGATGGAGAAAAGCACCGCGGGGTGGTCAGCATGGGGAGGTCAGGGAACATGCAGTGGCAATGTAGGATAGGTTTCTGAAAAACATCGCGGGGTGGTGTGCATTGTATGGGTGTGTGTTAAATTACATTCACTAGTAGGAGTGAGAAAAACATCACGGGGTGGTGCGCATTATATGGGTGGGTGTTACATTACATTCACTAGTAGGAGTGAGAAAAACATCACGGGGCAGTGCGCATTGTATGGGTGTGTGTTACATTATATTCACTAGTACGAGTGAGAAAAACATCACGGGGTGGTGCGCATTGTATGGGTGTGTGTTACATTACATTCACTAGTAGGAGTGAGAAAACCATCACGGGGTGGTGCGCATTGTATGGGTGTGTGTTACATTACATTCGCTAGTAGGAGTGAGAAAAACATCACGGCGTGGTGTGAATCGGAGGGTCTGAATTAGCATAGGCATTGAGTGGCAATGTAGGATGGAGAAAAGCACTGCAGGGTGGTCAGCATGGGGAGGTCAGGGAACATGCAGTGGCAATGTAGGATAGGTTTCTGAAAAACATCGCGGGGTGGTGCGCATTGTATGGGTGTGTGTTACATTACATTCACTAGTAGGAGTGAGAAAAACATCACGGGGTGGTGCTCATTGTATGGGTGTGTGTTACATTACATTCACTAGTAGGAGTGAGAAAAACATCACGGGGTGGTGTGAATCGGAGGGTCTGTATTAGGACAGGCAGTGACTGGCAATGTAGGATGGAGAAAAGCACCGCGGGGTGGTCAGCATGTGGAGGTCAGGGAACATGCACTGGCAGTGTAGGATAGGTTTGTGAAAAACATCGCGGGGTGGTGCGCATTGTATGGGTGTGTGTTACATTACATTCACTAGTAGGAGTGAGAAAAACATCACGGGGTGGTGTGAATCGGAGGGTCTGAATTAGCATAGGCAGTGAGTGGCAATGTAGGATGGAGAAAAGCACCGCGGGTTGGTCAGCATGGGGAGGTCAGGGAACATGCAGTGGCAATGTAGGATAGGTTTCTGAAAAACATCGCGGGGTGGTGCGCATTGTATGGGTGTGTGTTACATTACATTCACTAGTAGGAGTGAGAAAAACATCACGGGGTGGTGTGAATAGGAGGGTCTGAATTAGGATAGGCCATGAGTGGCAATGTAGGATGGAGAAAAGCACCGCGGGGTGCTCAGCATTAGGAGGTCAGGGAACATGCAGTGGCAATGTAGGATAGGTTTCTGAAAAACATCGTGAGGTGGTGCGCATTGTATGGGTGTGTGTTACATTACATTCACTAGTAGGAGTGAGAAAGACATCACGGCGTGGTGCGCATTGTATGGGTGTGTGTTACATTACATTCACTAGTAGGAGTGAGAAAAACATCACGGGGTGGTGTGAATCGGAGAGTTTGAATTAGCATAGGCAGTGAGTGGCAATGTAGGATGGAGAAAAGCATCGTTGTGTGGTCAGCATGGGGAGGTCAGGGAACATGCAGTGGCAATGTAGGATAGGTTTATGAAAAACATCGCGGGGTGGTGCGCATTGTATGGGTGTGTGTTACATTACATTCACTAGTAGGAGTGAGAAAAACATCACGGGGTGGTGCGCATTATATGGGTGTGTGTTACATTACATTCACTAGTAGGAGTGAGAAAAACATCACGGGGCGGTGCGCATTGTATGGGTGTGTGTTACATTATATTCATTAGTACGAGTGAGAAAAACATCACGGGGTGGTGCGCATTGTATGGGTGTGTGTTACATTACATTCAATAATAGGAGTGAGAAAAACATCACGTGGTGGTGTGAATCGGAGGGTCTGAATTAGGATAGGCAGAGAGTGGCAATGTAGGATGCAGAAAAGCACCGAGGACGGGTCAGCATGGGGAGGTCAGAGAACATGCAGTGGCAATGTAAGATAGATTTCTGAAAAACATCGCGGGGTGCTGTGCATTGCATGGGTGTGTGTTACATTACATTCACTAGTAGGAGTGAGAAAAACATCACGGGGTGGTGCGCATTGTATGGGTGTGTGTTACATTACATTCACTAGTAGGAGTGAGAAAACCATCACGGGGTGGTGCGCATTGTATGGGTGTGTGTTACATTACATTCACTAGTAGGAGTGAGAAAAACATCACGGGGTGGTGCTCATTGTATGGGTGTGTGTTACATTACATTCACTAGTAGGAGTGAGAAAAACATCACGGGGTGGTGTGAATCGGAGGGTCTGAATTAGGATAGGCAGTGAGTGGCAATGTAGGATGGAGAAAAGCATCGCGGGGTGGTCAGCATGTGGAGGTCAGGAACATGCAGTGGCAATGTAGGATAGGTTTGTGAAAAACATCGCGGGGTGGTGCGCATTGTATGGGTGTGTGTTACATTACATTCACTAGTAGGAGTGAGAAAAACATCACGGGGTGGTGTGAATCGGAGTGTCTGAATTAGGATAGGCAGTGAGTGGCAATGTAGGATGGAGAAAAGCACCGCGAGGTGGTCAGCATGGGGAGGTCAGGGAACATGCAGTGGCAATGTAGGATAGTTTTCTGAAAAACATCACGGGGCGGTGCGCATTGGATGGGTGTGTGTTACATTACATTCACTAGTGGGAGTGAGAAAAACATCACGGGTTGGTGTGAATCGGAGGGTGTGAATTAGGATAGGCAGTGAGTGTCAATGTAGGATGGAGAAAAGCACTGCGGTGTGGTCAGCATGGGGAGGTCAGGGAACATGCAGTGGCAATGTAGGATAGGTTTCTGAAAAACATCGCGGGGTGGTGTGCATTGTATCGGTGTGTGGTACATTACATTCACTAGTACGAGTGAGAAAAACATCACGGTGTGGTGCGCATTGTATGGTTGTGTGTTACATTACATTTGCTAGTAGGAGTGACAAAAACATCACGGGGTGGTGTGAATCGGAGGGTCTGAATTAGCATAGGCAGTGAGTGGCAATGTAGGATGGAGAAAAGCACCACGGGGTGGTCAGAATGGGGAGGTCAGGGAACATGCAGTTGCAATGTAGGATAGGTTTCTGAAAAACATCGCGGGGTGGTGCGCATTGTATGGGTGTGTGTTACATTACATTCACTAGTAGGAGTGAGAAAACCATCACGGTGTGGTGCGCATTGTATGGTTGTGTGTTACATTACATTTGCTAGTAGGAGTGACAAAAACATCACGGGGTGGTGTGAATCGGAGGGTCTGAATTAGCATAGGCAGTGAGTGGCAATGTAGGATGGAGAAAAGCACCGTGGGGTGGTCAGAATGGGGAGGTCAGGGAACATGCAGTGGCAATGTAGGATAGGTTTCTGAAAAACATCGCGGGGTGGTGCGTATTGTATGGGTGTGTGTTACATTACATTCACTAGTAGGAGTGAGAAAAACATCACGGGGTGGTGCTCATTGTATGGGTGTGTGTTACATTACATTCAATAGTAGGAGTGAGAAAAACATCACGGGGTGGTGTGAATCGGAGGGTCTGAATTAGGATAGGCAGTGAGTGGCAATGTAGGATGGAGAAAAGCACCGCGGGGTGGTCAGCATGGGGAGGTCAGGGAACATGCAGTGGCAGTGTAGGATAGGTTTGTGAAAAACATCGCGGGGTGGTGCGCATTGTATGGGTGTGTGTTACATTACATTCACTAGTAGAACGGAGAAAAACATCACGGGGTGGTGTGAATCGGAGGGTCTGAATTAGGATAGGCAGTGAGTGGCAATGTAGGATGGAGAAAAGCACCGCGGGGTGGTCAGCATGGGGAGGTCAGGGAACATGCAGTGGCAATGTAGGATAGTTTTCTGAAAAACATCACGGGGTGGTGCGCATTGGATGGGTGTGTGTTACATTACATTCACTAGTAGGAGTGAGAAAAACATCATGGGGTGGTGTGAATCGGAGGGTCTGAAATAAGATATGCAGTGAGTGGCAAAGTAGGAAGGAGAAAAGCACCGCGGGGTGGTCAGCATGGGGAAGTCAGGGAACATGCAGTGGGAATGCAGGATAGGTTTCTGAAAAATATCGCGGGGTGGTGCGCATTGTATGGGTGTGTGTTACATTACATTCATTAGTGGGAGTGAGAAAAACATCACGGGGTGGTGTGAATAGGAGGGTGTGAATTAGGATAGGCAGTGAGTGTCAATGTAGGATGGAGAAAAGCACTGCGGTGTGGTCAGCATGGGGAGGTCAGGGAACATGCAGTGGCAATGTAGGATAGTTTTCTGAAAAACATCGCGGGGTGGTGTGCATTGTATGGGTGTGTGTTACATTACATTCACTAGTAGGAGTGAGAAAAACATCACGGGGTGGTGCGCATTGTATGGGAGTGTGTTACATTACATTCACTAGTACGAGTGAGAAAAACATCACGGGGTGGTGCGCATTGTATGGGTGTGTGTTACATTACATTCACTAGTAGGAGTGAGAAAATCATCACGTGGTGTGGCGCATTGTATGGGTGTGTGTTACATTACATTCACTAGTAGGAGTGAGAAAAACATCACGGGGTGGTGTGAATCGGAGGGTCTGAATTAGGATAGGCAGTGAGTGGCAATGTAGGATGGAGAAAAGCACCGCGGGGTGGTCAGCATGGGGAGGTCAGGGAACATGCAGTGGCAATGTAGGATAGGTTTCTGAAAAACATCGCGGGGTGGTGCGCATTGTATGGGTGTGTGTTACATTACATTCACTAGTAGGAGTGAGAAAAACATCACGGGGTGGTGCGCATTATATGGGTGTGTGTTACATTACATTCACTAGTAGGAGTGAGAAAAACATCACGGGGCGGTGCGCATTGTATGGGTGTGTGTTACATTATATTCATTAGTACGAGTGAGAAAAACATCACGGGGTGGTGCGCATTGTATGGGTGTGTGTTACATTACATTCAATAATAGGAGTGAGAAAAACATCACGTGGTGGTGTGAATCGGAGGGTCTGAATTAGGATAGGCAGAGAGTGGCAATGTAGGATGCAGAAAAGCACCGAGGACGGGTCAGCATGGGGAGGTCAGAGAACATGCAGTGGCAATGTAAGATAGATTTCTGAAAAATATCGCGGGGTGCTGTGCATTGCATGGGTGTGTGTTACATTACATTCACTAGTAGGAGTGAGAAAAACATCACGGGGTGGTGCGCATTGTATGGGTGTGTGTTACATTACATTCACTAGTAGGAGTGAGAAAACCATCACGGGGTGGTGCGCATTGTATGGGTGTGTGTTACATTACATTCACTAGTAGGAGTGAGAAAAACATCACGGGGTGGTGTGAATCGGAGAGTTTGAATTAGCATAGGCAGTGAGTGGCAATGTAGGATGGAGAAAAGCACGCGGGGTGGTCAGCATGGGGAGGTCAGGGAACATGCAGTGGCAATGTAGGATAGGTTTCTGAAAAACATCGCGGGGTGGTGCGCATTGTATGGGTGTGTGTTACATTACATTCACTAGTAGGAGTGAGAAAAACATCACGGGGTGGTGCTCATTGTATGGGTGTGTGTTACATTACATTCACTAGTAGGAGTGAGAAAAACATCACGGGGTGGTGTGAATCGGATGGTCTGAATTAGGATAGGCAGTGAGTGCCAATGTAGGATGGAGAAAAGCATCGCGGGGTGGTCAGCATGTGGAGGTCAGGAACATGCAGTGGCAATGTAGGATAGGTTTGGGAAAAACATCGCGGGGTGGTGCGCATTGTATGGGTGTGTGTTACATTACATTCACTAGTAGGAGTGAGAAAAACATCACGGGGTGGTGTGAATCGGAGTGTCTGAATTAGGATAGGCAGTGAGTGGCAATGTAGGATGGAGAAAAGCACCGAGAGGTGGTCAGCATGGGGAGGTCAGGGAACATGCAGTGGCAATGTAGGATAGTTTTCTGAAAAACATCACGGGGCGGTGCGCATTGGATGGGTGTGTGTTACATTACATTCACTAGTGGGAGTGAGAAAAACATCACGGGGTGGTGTGAATCGGAGGGTGTGAATTAGGATAGGCAGTGAGTGTCAATGTAGGATGGAGAAAAGCACTGCGGTGTGGTCAGCATGGGGAGGTCAGGGAACATGCAGTGGCAATGTAGGATAGGTTTCTGAAAAACATCGCGGGGTGGTGTGCATTGTATCGGTGTGTGGTACATTACATTCACTAGTACGAGTGAGAAAAACATCACGGTGTGGTGCGCATTGTATGGTTGTGTGTTACATTACATTTGCTAGTAGGAGTGACAAAAACATCACGGGGTGGTGTGAATCGGAGGGTCTGAATTAGCATAGGCAGTGAGTGGCAATGTAGGATGGAGAAAAGCACCGTGGGGTGGTCAGAATGGGGAGGTCAGGGAACATGCAGTGGCAATGTAGGATAGGTTTCTGAAAAACATCGCGGGGTGGTGCGCATTGTATGGGTGTGTGTTACATTACATTCACTAGTAGGAGTGAGAAAACCATCACGGTGTGGTGCGCATTGTATGGTTGTGTGTTATATTACATTTGCTAGTAGGAGTGACAAAAACATCACGGGGTGGTGTGAATCGGAGGGTCTGAATTAGCATAGGCAGTGAGTGGCAATGTAGGATGGAGAAAAGCACCGCGGGGTGGTCAGAATGGGGAGGTCAGGGAACATGCAGTGGCAATGTAGGATAGGTTTCTGAAAAACATCGCGGGGTGGTGCGTATTGTATGGGTGTGTGTTACATTACATTCACTAGTAGGAGTGAGAAAAACATCACGGGGTGGTGCTCATTGTATGGGTGTGTGTTACATTACATTCAATAGTAGGAGTGAGAAAAACATCACGGGGTGGTGTGAATCGGAGGGTCTGAATTAGGATAGGCAGTGAGTGGCAATGTAGGATGGAGAAAAGCACCGCGGGGTGGTCAGCATGGGGAGGTCAGGGAACATGCAGTGGCAGTGTAGGATAGGTTTGTGAAAAACATCGCGGGGTGGTGCGCATTGTATGGGTGTGTGTTACATTACATTCACTAGTAGAACTGAGAAAAACATCACGGGGTGGTGTGAATCGGAGGGTCTGAATTAGGATAGGCAGTGAGTGGCAATGTAGGATGGAGAAAAGCACCGCGGGGTGGTCAGCATGGGGAGGTCAGGGAACATGCAGTGGCAATGTAGGATAGTTTTCTGAAAAACATCACGGGGTGGTGCGCATTTGATGGGTGTGTGTTACATTACATTCACTAGTAGGAGTGAGAAAAACATCATGGGGTGGTGTGAATCGGAGGGTCTGAAATAAGATATGCAGTGAGTGGCAATGTAGGAAGGAGAAAAGCACCGCGGGGTGGTCAGCATGGGGAAGTCAGGGAACATGCAGTGGGAATGCAGGATAGGTTTCTGAAAAATATCGCGGGGTGGTGCGCATTGTATGGGTGTGTGTTACATTACATTCACTAGTAGGAGTGAGAAAACCATCACGGGGTGGTGCGCATTGTATGGGTGTGTGTTACATTACATTCACTAGTGGGAGTGAGAAAAACATCACGGGGTGGTGTGAATCGGAGGGTGTGAATTAGGATAGGCAGTGAGTGTCAATGTAGGATGGAGAAAAGCACTGCGGTGTGGTCAGCATGGGGAGGTCAGGGAACATGCAGTGGCAATGTAGGATAGTTTTCTGAAAAACATCGCGGGGTGGTGTGCATTGTATGGGTGTGTGTTACATTACATTCACTAGTAGGAGTGAGAAAAACATCACGGGGTGGTGCGCATTGTATGGGAGTGTGTTACATTACATTCACTAGTACGAGTGAGAAAAACATCACGGGGTGGTGCGCATTGTATGGGTGTGTGTTACATTACATTCACTTGTAGGAGTGAGAAAATCATCACGTGGTGTGGCGCATTGTATGGGTGTGTGTTACATTACATTCACTAGTAGGAGTGAGAAAAACATCACGGGGTGGTGTGAATCGGAGGGTCTGAATTAGCATAGGCAGTGAGTGGCAATGTAGGATGGAGAAAAGCACCGCGGGGTGGTCAGCATGGGGAGGTCAGGGAACATGCAGTGGCAATGTAGGATAGGTTTCTGAAAAACATCGCGGGGTGGTGCGCATTGTATGGGTGTGTGTTACATTACATTCACTAGTACGAGTGAGAAAAACATCACGGGGTGGTGCGCATTGTATGGGTGTGTGTTACATTACATTCACTAGTAGGAGTGAGAAAAACATCACGGGGTGGTGTGAATCGGAGGGTCTGTATTAGGATAGGCAGTGAGTGGCAATGTAGGATGGAGAAAAGCATCGCGGGGTGGTCAGCATGTGGAGGTCAGGAACATGCAGTGGCAATGTAGGATAGGTTTGTGAAAAACATCGCGGGGTGGTGCGCATTGTATGGGTGTGTGTTACATTACATTCACTAGTAGGAGTGAGAAAAACATCACGGGGTGGTGTGAATCGGAGTGTCTGAATTAGGATAGGCAGTGAGTGGCAATGTAGGATGGAGAAAAGCACTGCGGTGTGGTCAGCATGGGGAGGTCAGGGAACATGTAGTGGCAATGTAGGATAGGTTTCTAAAAAACATCGCGGGGTGGTGTGCATTGTATGGGTGTGTGTTACATTACATTCACTAGTACGAGTGAGAAAAACATCACGGGGTGGTGCGCATTGTATGGGTGTGTGTTACATTACATTCACTAGTAGGAGTGAGAAAACCATCACGGGGTGGTGCGCATTGTATGGTTGTGTATTACATTACATTTTCTAGTAGGAGTGAGAAAAACATCACGGGGTGGTGTGAATCGGAGGGTCTGAATTAGCATAGGCAGTGAGTGGCAATGTAGGATGGAGAAAAGCACCGCGGGGTGGTCAGAATGGGGAGGTCAGGGAACATGCAGTGGCAATGTAGGATAGGTTTCTGAAAAACATCGCGGGGTGGTGCGCATTGTATGGGTGTGTGTTACATTACATTCACAAGTAGGAGTGAGAAAAACATCACGGGGTGGTGCTCATTGTATGGGTGTGTGTTACATTACATTCACTAGTAGGAGTGAGAAAAACATCACGGGGTGGTGTGAATCGGAGGGTCTGTATTAGGACAGGCAGTGAGTGGCAATGTAGGATGGAGAAAAGCACCGCGGGGTGGTCAGCATGTGGAGGTCAGGGAACATGCAGTGGCAGTGTAGGATAGGTTTGTGAAAAACATCGCGGGGTGGTGCGCATTGTATGGGTGTGTGTTACATTACATTCACTAGTAGGAGTGAGAAAAACATCACGGGGTGGTGTGAATCGGAGGGTCTGAATTAGGATAGGCAGTGAGTGGCAATGTAGGATGGAGAAAAGCACCGCGGGGTGGTCAGCATGGGGAGGTCAGGGAACATGCAGTGGCAATGTAGGATAGGTTTCTGAAAAACATCGCGGGGTGGTGTGCATTGTATGGGTGTGTGTTACATTACATTCACCAGTACGAGTGAGAAAAACATCACGGGGTGGTGCGCATTGTATGGGTGTGTGTTACATTACATTCACTAGTAGGAGTGAGAAAACCATCACGGGGTGGTGCGCATTGTATGGTTGTGTATTACATTACATTTGCTAGTAGGAGTGAGAAAAACATCACGGGGTGGTGTGAATCGGAGGGTCTGAATTAGCATAGGCAGTGAGTGGCAATGTAGGATGGAGAAAAGCACCGCGGGGTGGTCAGAATGGGTATGTCAGGGAACATGCAGTGGCAATGTAGGATAGGTTTCTGAAAAACATCGCGGGGTGGTGCGCATTGTATGGGTGTGTGTTACATTACATTCACTAGTAGGAGTGAGAAAAACATCACGGGGTGGTGCTCATTGTATGGGTGTGTGTTACATTACATTCACTAGTAGGATTGAGAAAAACATCATGGGGTGGTGTGAATCGGAGGGTCTGAAATAAGATATGCAGTGAGTGGCAATGTAGGAAGGAGAAAAGCACCGCGGGGTGGTCAGCATGGGGAAGTCAGGGAACATGCAGTGGGAATGCAGGATAGGTTTCTGAAAAACATCGCGGGGTGGTGCGCATTGTATGGGTGTGTGTTACATTACATTCATTAGTGGGAGTGAGAAAAACATCACGGGGTGGTGTGAATCGGAGGGTGTGAATTAGGATAGGCAGTGAGTGTCAATGTAGGATGGAGAAAAGCACTGCGGTGTGGTCAGCATGAGGAGGTCAGGGAACATGCAGTGGCAATGTAGGATAGGTTTCTGAAAAACATCGCGGGGTGGTGTGCATTGTATGGGTGTGTGTTACATTACATTCACTAGTAGGAGTGAGAAAAACATCACGGGGTGGTGCGCATTGTATGGGAGTGTGTTACATTACATTCACTAGTACGAGTGAGAAAAACATCACGGGGTGGTGCGCATTGTATGGGAGTGTGTTACATTACGTTCACTAGTAGGAGTGAGAAAAACATCACGGGGTGGTGTCAAATGGAAGGTCTGAATTAGGATAGGCAGTGAGTGGCAATGTAGGATGGAGAAAAGCACCGCGGTGTGGTCAGCATGGGGAGGTCAGGGAACATGCAGTGGCAATGTAGGATAGGTTTCTGAAAAACATCGCGGGGTGGTGTGCATTGTATGGGTGTGTGTTACATTACATTCACTAGTAGGAGTGAGAAAAACATCACGGGGTGGTGCGCATTGTATGGGTGTGTGTTACATTACATTCACTAGTAGGAGTGAGAAAATCATCACGTGGTGTGGCGCATTGTATGGGTGTGTGTTACATTACATTCACTAGTAGGAGTGAGAAAAACATCACGGGGTGGTGTGAATCGGAGGGTCTGAATTAGGATAGGCAGTGAGTGGCAATGTAGGATGGAGAAAAGCACCACGGGGTGGTCAGCATGGGGAGGTCAGGGAACATGCAGTGGCAATGTAGGATAGGTTTCTGAAAAACATCGTGTCGTGGTGCGCATTGTATTGGTGTGTGTTACATTACATTCACTAGTAGGAGTGAGAAAAACATCACGGGGTGGTGCTCATTGTATGGGTGTGTGTTACATTACATTCACTAGTAGGAGTGAGAAAACATCACGGGGTGGTGTGAATCGGAGGGTCTGTATTAGGACAGGCAGTGAGTGGCAATGTAGGATGGAGAAAAGCACCGCGGGGTGGTCAGCATGTGGAGGTCAGGGAACATGCACTGGCAGTGTAGGATAGGTTTGTGAAAAACATCGCGGGGTGGTGCGCATTTTATGGGTTTGTGTTACATTACATTCACTAGTAGGAGTGAGAAAAACATCACGGTTTGGTGTGAATCGGAGGGTCTGAATTAGCATAGGCAGTGAGTGGCAATGTAGGATGGAGAAAAGCACCGCGGGGTGGTCAGCATGGGGAGGTCAGGGAACATGCAGTGGCAATGTAGGATAGGTTTCTGAAAAACATCGCGGGGTGGTGCGCATTGTATGGGTGTGTGTTACATTACATTCACTAGTAGGAGTGAGAAAAACATCACGGGGTGGTGCGCATTATATGCGTGTGTGTTACATTACATTCACTAGTAGGAGTGAGAAAAACATCACGGGGCAGTGCGCATTGTATGGGTGTGTGTTACATTATATTCACTAGTACGAGTGAGAAAACCATCACGGGGTGGTGCGCATTGTATGGGTGTGTGTTACATTACATTCAATAATAGGACTGAGAAAAACATCACGTGGTGGTGTGAATCGGAGTGTCTGAATTAGGATAGGCAGTGAGTGGCAATGTAGGATGGAGAAAAGCACCGCGGGGTGGTCAGCATGGGGAGGTCAGGGAACATGCAGTGGCAATGTAGGATAGGTTTGTGAAAAACATCGCGGGGTGGTGCGCATTGTATGGGTGTGTGTTACATTACATTCACTAGTAGGAGTGAGAAAAACATCACGGGGTGGTGCTCATTGTATGGGTGTGTGTTACATTACATTCACTAGTACGAGTGAGAAAAACATCACGGGGTGGTGTGAATCGGAGGGTCTGTATTAGGACAGGCAGTGAGTGGCAATGTAGGATGGAGAAAAGCACCGCGGGGTGGTCAGCATGTGGAGGTCAGGGAACATGCAGTGGCAGTGTAAGATAGGTTTGTGAAAAACATCGCGGGGTGGTGCGCATTGTATGGGTGTGTGTTACATTACATTCACTAGTAGGAGTGAGAAAACATCACGGGGTGGTGTGAATCGGAGGGTCTGAATTAGGATAGGCAGTGAGTGGCAATGTAGGATGGAGAAAAGCACCGCGGGGTGGTCAGCATGGGGAGGTCAGGGAACATGCAGTGGCAATGTAGGATAGTTTTCTGAAAAACATCACGGGGTGGTGCGCATTGGATGGGTGTCTGTTACACTACGTTCACTAGTAGGAGTGAGAAAAACATCACGGGGTGGTGTGAATTGGAGGGTGTGAATTAGGATAGGCAGTGAGTGTCAATGTAGGATGGAGAAAAGCACTGCGGTGTGGTCAGCATGGGGAGGTCAGGGAACATACAGTGGCAATGTAGGATAGGTTTCTGAAAAACATCGCGGGGTGGTGTGCATTGTATGGGTGTGTGTTACATTACATTCACTAGTAGGAGTGAGAAAAACATCATGGGGTGGTGCGCATTGTATGGGAGTGTGTTACATTACATTCACTAGTACGAGTGAGAAAAACATCACGGGGTGGTGCGCATTGTATGGGAGTGTGTTACATTACGTTCACTAGGAGGAGTGAGGAAAACATCACGGGGTGGTGTCAATCGGAAGGTCTAAATTAGGATAGGCAGTGAGTGGCAAAGTAGGATGGAGAAAAGCACCGCGGGGTGGTCAACATGGGGAGGTCAGGGAACATGCAGTGGCAATGTAGGATAGGTTTCTGAAAAACATCGCAGGGTGGTGCGCATTGTATGGGTGTGTGTTACACTACGTTCACTAGTAGGAGTGAGAAAAACATCACGGGGTGGTGCGCATTATATGGGTGTGTGTTACATTACATTCACTAGTAGGAGTGAGAAAAACATCACGGGGCGGTGCGCATTGTATGGGTGTGTGTTACATTATATTCACTAGTACGAGTGAGAAAAACATCACGGGGTGGTGCGCACTGTATGGGTTTGTGTTACATTACATTCAATAGTAGGAGTGAGAAAAACATCACGGGGTGGTGTGAATCGGAGGGTCAGAATTAGGATAGGCAGTGAGTGGCAATGTAGGATGGAGAAAAGCACCGCGCGGTGGTCAGCATGGGGAGGTCAGGGAACATGCAGTGGCAATGTAAGATAGGTTTCTGAAAAACATTGCAGGGTGGTGTGCATTGTATGGGTGTGTGTTACATTACATTCACTAGTACGAGTGAGAAAAACATCACGGGGTTGTGTGAATCGGAGGGTCTGAATTAGGATAGGCAGTGAGTGGCAATGTAGGATGGAGAAAAGCACCGCGGGGTGGTCAGCATGGGGAGGTCAGGGAACATGCAGTGACAATGTAGGATAGGTTTCTGAAAAACATCGTGGGGTGGTGCGCATTGTATGGGTGTGTGTTACATTACATTCACTAGTAGGTGTGAGAAAAACATCACGGGGTGGTGTGAATCAGAGGGTCTGAATTAGGATAGGCAGTGAGTGGCAATGTAGGATGGAGAAAAGCACCGCGGGGTGGTCAGCATGGGGAGGTCAGGGAACATGCAGTGGCAATGTAGGATAGGTTTCTGAAAAACATCGCGGGGTGGTGTGCATTGTATGGGTGTGTGTTACATTTCATTCACTAGTACGAGTGAGAAAAACATCACGGGGTTGAGTGAATAGGAGGGTCTGAATTAGGATAGGCAGTGAGTGGCAATGTAGGATGGAGAAAAGCACCGCGAGGTGGTCAACATGGGGAGGTCAGGGAACATGCAGTGGCAATGTAGGATAGGTTTCTGAAAAACATCGCGGGGTTATGCGCATTGTATGGGTGTGTGTTACATTACATTCACTAGTAGGAGTGAGAAAAACATCACGGGGTGGTGCGCATTATATGGGTGTGTGTTACATTACATTCACTAGTAGGAGTGAGAAAAACATCACGGGGCGGTGCGCATTGTATGGGTGTGTGTTACATTATATTCACTAGTACGAGTGAGAAAAACATCACGGGGTGGTGCGCATTGTATGGGTGTGTGTTACATTACATTCAATAGTGGGAGTGAGAAAAACATCACGGGGTGGTGTGAATCGGAGGGTCTGAATTAGGATAGGCAGAGAGTGGCAATGTAGGATGCAGAAAAGCACCGAGGACTGGTCAGCATGGGGAGGTCAGGGAACATGCAGTGGCAATGTAAGATAGGTTTCTGAAAAACATCGCGGGGTGGTGTGCATTGCATGGGTGTGTGTTACATTACATTCACTAGTAGGAGTGAGAAAAACATCACGGGGTGGTGCGCATTGTATGGGTGTGTGTTACATTACATTCACTAGTAGGAGTGAGAAAACCATCACGGGGTGGTGCGCATTGTATGGGTGTGTGTTACATTACATTCACTAGTAGGAGTGAGAAAAACATCACTTGGTGGTGTGAATCGGAGGGTTTGATTTAGCATAGACAGTGAGTGGCAATGTAGGATGGAGAAAAGCACGCGGGGTGGTCAGCATGATTAGGTCAGGGAACATGCAGTGGCAATGTAGGATAGGTTTCTGAAAAACATCGCGGGGTGGTGCGCATTGTATGGGTGTGTGTTACATTACATTCACTAGTAGGAGTGAGAAAAACATCACGGGGTGGTGCTCACTGTATGGGTGTGTGTTACATTACATTCACTAGTAGGAGTGAGAAAAACATCACGGGGTGGTGTGAATCGGAGGGTCTGTATTAGGATAGGCAGTGAGTGGCAATGTAGGATGGAGAAAAGCATCGCGGGGTGGTCAGCATGTGGAGGTCAGGGAACATGCAGTGGCAATGTAGGATAGGTTTGTGAAAAACATCGCGGGGTGGTGCGCATTGTATGGGTGTGTGTTACATTACATTCACTAGTAGGAGTGAGAAAAACATCACGGAGTGGTGTGAATCGGAGGGTCTGAATTAGGATAGGCAGTGAGTGGCAATGTAGGATGGAGAAAAGCACCGCGGGGTGGTCAGCATGGGGAGGTCAGGGAACATGCAGTGGCAATGTAGGATAGTTTTCTGAAAAACATCACGGGGTGGTGCGCATTGGATGGGTGTGTGTTACATTACATTCACTAGTAGGAGTGAGAAAAACTTCATGGGGTGGTGTGAATCGGAGGGTCTGAAATAAGATATGCAGTGAGTGGCAATGTAGGAAGGAGAAAAGCACCGCGGGGTGGTCAGCATGGGGAAGTCAGGGAACATGCAGTGGGAATGCAGGATAGGTTTCTGAAAAACATCGCGGTGTGGTGCACATTGTATGGGTGTGTGTTACATTACATTCATTAGTGGGAGTGAGAAAAACATCACGGGGTGGTGTGAATCGGAGGGTGTGAATTAGGATAGGCAGTGAGTGTCAATGTAGGATGGAAAAAAGCACTGCGGTGTGGTCAGCATGGGGAGCTCTGGGAACATGCAGTGGCAATGTAGGATAGGTTTCTGAAAAACATCGCGGGGTGGTGTGCATTGTATGGGTGTGTGTTACATTACATTCACTAGTTGGAGTGAGAAAAATATCACGGGGTGGTGCGCATTGTATGGGAGTGTGTTACATTACATTCACTAGTACGAGTGAGAAAAACATCACGGGGTGGTGCGCATTGTATGGGAGTGTGTTACATTACGTTCACTAGTAGGAGTGAGAAAAACATCACGGGGTGGTGTCAAAAGGAAGGTCTGAATTAGGATAGGCAGTGAGTGGCAATGTAGGATGGAGAAAAGCACCGCGGTGTGGTCAGCATGGGGAGGTCAGGGAACATGCAGTGGCAATGTAGGATAGGTTTCTGAAAAACATCGCGGGGTGGTGTGCATTGTATGGGTGTGTGTTACATTACATTCACTAGTAGGAGTGAGAAAAACATCACGGGGTGGTGCGCATTGTATGGATGTGTGTTACATTACATTCACTAGTAGGAGTGAGAAAATCATCACGTGGTGTGGCGCATTGTATGGGTGTGTGTTACATTACATTCACTAGTAGGAGTGAGAAAAACATCACGGTGTGGTGTGAATCGGAGGGTCTGAATTAGGACAGGCAGTGAGTGGCAATGTAGGATGGAGAAAAGCACCGCGGGGTGGTCAGCATGGGGAGGTCAGGGAACATGCAGTGGCAATGTAGGATAGGTTTCTGAAAAACATCGCGGGGTGGTGCGCATTGTATTGGTGTGTGTTACATTACATTCACTAGTAGGAGTGAGAAAAACATCACGGGGTGGTGCTCATTGTATGGGTGTGTGTTACATTACATTCACTAGTAGGAGTGAGAAAAACATCACGGGGTGGTGTGAATCGGAGGGTCTGTATTAGGACAGGCATTGAGTGGCAATGTAGGATGGAGAAAAGCACCGCGGGGTGGTCAGCATGTGGAGGTCAGGGAACATGCACTGGCAGTGTAGGATAGGTTTGTGAAAAACATCGCGGGGTGGTGCGCATTGTATGGGTGTGTGTTACATTACATTCACTAGTAGGAGTGAGAAAAACTTCATGGTTTGGTGTGAATCGGAGGGTCTGAATTAGCATAGGCAGTGAGTGGCAATGTAGGATGGAGAAAAGCACCGCGGGGTGGTCAGCATGGGGAGGTCAGGGAACATGCAGTGGCAATGTAGGATAGGTTTCTGAAAAACATCGCGGGGTGGTGTGCATTGTATATGTGTGTGTTACATTACATTCACTAGTAGGAGTGAGAAAAACATCACGGGGTGGTGCGCATTATATGGGTGGGTGTTACATTACATTCACTAGTAGGAGTGAGAAAAACATCACGGGGCAGTGCGCATTGTATGGGTGTGTGTTACATTATATTCACTAGTACGAGTGAGAAAAACATCACGGCGTGGTGCGCATTGTATGGGTGTGTGTTACATTACATTCAATAATAGGAGTGAGATAAACATCACGTGGTGGTGTGAATCGGAGGGTCTGAATTAGGATAGGCAGAGAGTGGCAATGTAGGATGCAGAAAAGCACCGAGGACGGGTCAGCATGGGGAGTTCAGGGAACATGCAGTGGCAATGTAGGATAGGTTTCTGAAAAACATCGCGGGGTGGTGCGCATTGTATGGGTGTGTGTTACATTACATTCACTAGTAGGAGTGAGAAAAACATCACGGGGTGGTGCTCATTGTATGGGTGTGTGTTACATTACATTCACTAGTAGGAGTGAGAAAAACATCACGGGGTGGTGTGAATCGGAGGGTCTGTATTAGGACAGGCAGTGAGTGGCAATGTAGGATGGAGAAAAGCACCGCGGGGTGGTCAGCATGTGGAGGTCAGGGAACATGCAGTGGCAGTGTAGGATAGGTTTGTGAAAAACATCGCGGGGTGGTGCGCATTGTATGGGTGTGTGTTACATTACATTCACTAGTAGGAGTGAGAAAAACATCACGGGGTGGTGCTCATTGTATGGGTGTGTGTTACATTACATTCACTAGTAGGAGTGAGAAAAACATCACGGGGTGGTGTGAATCGGAGGGTCTGTATTAGGACAGGCAGTGAGTGGCAATGTAGGATGGAGAAAAGCACCGCGGGGTGGTCAGCATGTGGAGGTCAGGGAACATGCAGTGGCAGTGTAAGATAGGTTTGTGAAAAACATCGCGGGGTGGTGCGCATTGTATGGGTGTGTGTTACATTACATTCACTAGTAGGAGTGAGAAAACATCACGGGGTGGTGTGAATCGGAGGGTCTGAATTAGGATAGGCAGTGAGTGGCAATGTAGGATGGAGAAAAGCACCGCGGGGTGGTCAGCATGGGGAGGTCAGGGAACATGCAGAGGCAATGTAGGATAGTTTTCTGAAAAACATCACGGGGTGGTGCGCATTGGATGGGTGTGTGTTACATTACATTCACTAGTAGGAGTGAGAAAAACATCATGGGGTGGTGTGAATCGGAGGGTCTGAAATAAGATATGCAGTGAGTGGCAATGTAGGAAGGAGAAAAGCACCGCGGGGTGGTCAGCATGGGGATGTCAGGGAACATGCAGTGGGAATGCAGTATAGGTTTCTGAAAAACATCGCGGGGTGGTGCGCATTGTGTGGGTGTGTGTTACATTACATTCATTAGTGGGAGTGAGAAAAACATCACGGGGTGGTGTGAATTGGAGGGTGTGAATTAGGATAGGCAGTGAGTGTCAATGTAGGATGGAGAAAAGCACTGCGGTGTGGTCAGCATGGGGAGGTCAGGGAACATGCAGTGGCAATGTAGGATAGGTTTCTGAAAAACATCGCGGGGTGGTGTGCATTGTATGGGTGTGTGTTACATTACATTCACTAGTAGGAGTGAGAAAAACATCACAGGGTGGTGCGCATTGTATGGGAGTGTGTTACATTACATTCACTAGTACGAGTGAGAAAAACATCACGGGGTGGTGCGCATTGTATGGGAGTGTGTTACATTACGTTCACTAGTAGGAGTGAGAAAAACATCACGGGGTGGTGTCAATCGGAAGGTCTGAATTAGGATAGGCAGTGAGTGGCAAAGTAGGATGGAGAAAAGCACCGCGGGGTGGTCAACATGGGGAGGTCAGGGAACATGCAGTGGCAATGTAGGATAGGTTTCTGAAAAACATCGCGGGGTGGTGCGCATTGTATGGGTGTGTGTTACATTACATTCACTAGTAGGAGTGAGAAAACCATCACGGGGTGGTGCGCATTGTATGGGTGTGTGTTACATTACATTCACTAGTAGGAGTGAGAAAAACATCATTTGGTTGTGTGAATCGGAGGGTTTGATTTAGCATAGACAGTGAGTGGCAATGTAGGATGGAGAAAAGCACGCGGGGTGGTCAGCATGATTAGGTCAGGGAACATGCAATGGCAAGGTAGGATAGGTTTCTGAAAAACATCGCGGGGTGGTGCGCATTGTATGGGTGTGTGTTACATGACATTCACTAGTAGGAGTGAGAAAAACATCACGGGGTGGTGCTCACTGTATGGGTGTGTGTTACATTACATTCACTAGTAGGAGTGAAAAAACATCACGGGGTGGTGTGAATCGGAGGGTCTGAATTAGGATAGGCAGTGAGTGGCAATGTAGGATGGAGAAAAGCATCGCGGGGTGGTCAGCATGTGGAGGTCAGGGAACATGCAGTGGCAATGTAGGATAGGTTTGTGAAAAACATCGCGGGGTGGTGCGCATTGTATGGGTGTGTGTTACATTACATTCACTAGTAGGAGTGAGAAAAACATCACGGGGTGGTGTGAATCGGAGGGTCTGAATTAGGATAGGCAGTGAGTGGCAATGTAGGATGGAAAAAAGCACTGCGGTGTGGTCAGCATGGGGAGGTCAGGGAACATGCAGTGGCAATGTAGGATAGGTTTCTGAAAAACATCGCGGGGTGGTGTGCATTGTATGGGTGTGTGTTACATTACATTCACTAGTAGGAGTGAGAAAAACATCACGGGGTGGTGCGCATTGTATGGGAGTGTGTTACATTACATTCACTAGTACGAGTGAGAAAAACATCACGGGGTGGTGCGCATTGTATGAGAGTGTGTTACATTACGTTCACTAGTAGGAGTGAGAAAAACATCACGGGGTGGTGTCAAACGGAAGGTCTGAATTAGGATAGGCAGTGAGTGGCAATGTAGGATGGAGAAAAGCACCTCGGTGTGGTCAGCATGGGGAGGTCAGGGAACATGCAGTGGCAATGTAGGATAGGTTTCTGAAAAACATCGCGGGGTGGTGTGCATTGTATGGGTGTGTGTTACATTACATTCACTAGTAGGAGTGAGAAAAACATCACGGGGTGGTGCGCATTGTATGGATGTGTGTTACATTACATTCACTAGTAGGAGTGAGAAAATAATCACGTGGTGTGGCGCATTGTATGGGTGTGTGTTACATTACATTCACTAGTAGGAGTGAGAAAAACATCACGGGGTGGTGTGAATCGGAGGGTCTGAAATAGGATAGGCAGTGAATGGCAATGTAGGATGGAGAAAAGCACCGCGGGCTGGTCAGCATGGGGAGGTCAGGGAACATGCAGTGGCAATGTAGGATAGGTTTCTGAAAAACATCGCGGGGTGGTGCGCATTGTATTGGTGTGTGTTACATTACATTCACTAGTAGGAGTGAGAAAAACATCACGGGGTGGTGCTCATTGTATGGGTGTGTGTTACATTACATTCACTAGTAGGAGTGAGAAAAACATCACGGGGTGGTGTGAATCGGAGGGTCTGTATTAGGACAGGCAGTGAGTGGCAATGTAGGATGGAGAAAAGCACCGCGGGGTGGTCAGCATGTGGAGGTCAGGGAACATGCACTGGCAGTGTAGGATAGGTTTGTGAAAAACATCGCGGGGTGGTGCGCATTGTATGGGTGTGTGTTACATTACATTCACTAGTAGGAGTGAGAAAAACATCACGGGGTGGTGCGCATTATATGGGTGGGTGTTACATTACATTCACTAGTAGGAGTGAGAAAAACATCACGGGGCAGTGCGCATTGTATGGGTGTGTGTTACATTATATTCACTAGTAGGAGTGAGAAAAACATCACGGGGTGGTGTGAATCGGAGGGTCTGAATTAGGATAGGCAGTGAGTGGCAATGTAGGATGGAGAAAAGCACCGCGGGGTGGTCAGCATGGGGAGGTCAGGGAACATGCAGTGGCAATGTAGGATAGGTTTCTGAAAAACATCGCGGGGTGGTGCGCATTGTATTGGTGTGTGTTACATTACATTCACTAGTAGGAGTGAGAAAAACATCACGGGGCAGCGCGCATTGTATGGGTGTGTGTTACATTACATTCACTAGTAGGAGTGAGAAAAACATCACGGGGTGGTGTGAATCGGAGGGTCTGAATTAGGATAGGCAGTGAGTGGCAATGTAGGATGGAGAAAAGCACCGCGGGGTGGTCAGCATGGGGAGGTCAGGGAACATGCAGTGGCAATGTAGGATAGGTTTCTGAAAAACATCGCGGGGTGGTGCGCATTGTATGGGTGTGTGTTACATTACTATCACTAGTAGGAGTGACAAAAACATCACGCGGTGGTGCTCATTGTATGGGTGGGTGTTACATTACATTCACTAGTAGGAGTGAGAAAAACATCACGGGGTGGTGTGAATCGGAGGGTCTGAATTAGGATAGGCAGTGAGTGGCAATGTAGGATGGAGAAAAGCACTGCGTGGTGGTCAGCATGGGGAGGTCAGGGAACATGCAGTGGCAATGTAGGATAGGTTTCTGAAAAACATAGCGGGGTTGTGCGCATTGTATGGGTGTGTGTTACATTACATTCACTAGTAGGAGTGAGAAAAACATCACGGTTTGGTGTGAATCGGAGGGTCTGAATTAGCATAGGCAGTGAGTGGCAATGTAGGATGGAGAAAAGCACCGCGGGGTGGTCAGCATGGGGAGGTCAGGGAACATGCAGTGGCAATGTAGGATAGGTTTCTGAAAAACATCGCGGGGTGGTGTGCATTGTATGGGTGTGTGTTACATTACATTCACTAGTAGGAGTGAGAAAAACATCACGGGGTGGTGCGCATTATATGGGTGGGTGTTACATTATATTCACTAGTAGGAGTGAGAAAAACATCACGTGGTGGTGTGAATCGGAGGGTCTGAATTAGGATAGGCAGAGAGTGGCAATGTAGGATTCAGAAAAGCACCGAGGACGGGTCAGCATGGGGAGGTCAGGGAACATGCAGTGGCAATGTAAGACAGATTTCTGAAAAACATCGCGGGGTGGTGTGCATTGCATGGGTGTGTGTTACATTACATTCACTAGTAGGAGTGAGAAAAACATCACGGGGTGGTGCGCATTGTATGGGTGTGTGTTACATTACATTCACTAGTAGGAGTGAGAAAACCATCTCGGGGTGGTGCGCATTGTATGGGTGTGTGTTACATTACATTCACCAGTAGGAGTGAGAAAAACATCACGGGGTGGTGTGAATCGGAGTGTCTGAATTAGCATAGGCAGTGAGTGGCAATGTAGGATGGAGAAAAGCACCGCGGGGTGGTCAGCATGGGGAGGTCAGGGAACATGCAGTGGCAATGTAGGATAGGTTTCTGAAAAACATCGCGGGGTGGTGCGCATTGTATGGGTGTGTGTTACATTACATTCACTAGTAGGAGTGAGAAAAACATCACGGGGTGGTGCTCATTGTATGGGTGTGTGTTACATTACATTCACTAGTAGGAGTGAGAAAAACATCACGGGGTGGTGTGAATCGGAGGGTCTGTATTAGGACAGGCAGTGAGTGGCAATGTAGGATGGAGAAAAGCACCGCGGGGTGGTCAGCATGTGGAGGTCAGGGAACATGCAGTGGCAGTGTAGGATAGGTTTGTGAAAAACATCGCGGGGTGGTGCGCATTGTATGGGTGTGTGTTACATTACATTCACTAGTGGGAGTGAGAAAAACATCACGGGGTGGTGTGAATCGGAGGGTCTGAATTAGGATAGGCAGTGAGTGGCAATGTAGGATGGAGAAAAGCACCGCGGGGTGGTCAGCATGGGGAGGTCAGGGAACATGCAGTCGCAATGTAGGATAGTTTTCTGAAAAATATCACGGGGTGGTGCGCATTGGATGGGTGTGTGTTACATTACATTCACTAGTAGGAGTGAGAAAAACATCATGGGGTGGTGTGAATCGGAGGGTCTGAAATAAGATATGCAGTGAGTGGCAATGTAGGAAGGAGAAAAGCACCGCGGGGTCGTCAGCATGGGGAAGTCAGGGAACATGCAGTGGGAATGCAGGATAGGTTTCTGAAAAACATCGCGGGGTGGGGCGCATTGTATGGGTGTGTGTTACATTACATTCATTAGTGGGAGTGAGAAAAACATCACGGGGTGGTGTGAATCGGAGGGTGTGAATTAGGATAAGCAGTGAGTGTCAATGTAGGATGGAGAAAAGCACTGCGGTGTGGTCAGCATGGGGAGGTCAGGGAACATGCAGTGGCAATGTAGGATAGGTTTCTGAAAAACATCGCGGGGTGGTGTGCATTGTATGGGTGTGTGTTACATTACATTCACTAGTAGGAGTGAGTAAAACATCACGGGGTGGTGCGCATTGTATGGGAGTGTGTTACATTACATTCACTAGTACGAGTGAGAAAAACATCACGGGGTGGTGTGAATCGGAGGGTCTGAATTAGGATAGGCAGTGAGTGGCAATGTAGGATGGAGAAAAGCACCGCGGGGTGGTCAGCATGGGGAGGTCAGGGAACATGCAGTGGCAATGTAGGATAGTTTTCTGAAAAACATCGCGGGGTGGTGCGCATTGTATGGGTGTGTGTTACATTACATTCACTAGTAGGAGTGAGAAAAACATCACGGGGTGGTGCGCATTGAATGGGTGTGTGTTACATTACATTCACTAGTAGTAGTGAGAAAATCATCACGTGGTGGGGCGCATTGTATGGGTGTGTGTTACATCACATTCACTAGTAGGAGTGAGAAAATCATCACGGGGTGATGTGAATCGGAGGGTCTGAATTAGGATAGGCAGTGAGTGGCAATGTAGGATGTAGAAAAGCACCGCGGGATGGTCAGCATGGGGAGGTCAGGGAACATGCAGTGGCAATGTAGGATAGGTTTCTGAAAAACATCGTGGGGTGGTGCGCATTGTATGGGTGTGTGTTACATTACATTCACTAGTAGGAGTGAGAAAAACATCACGGGGGGGTGCGCATTGTGTGGGTGTGTGTTACATTACATTCACTAGTACGAGTGAGAAAAATATCACGGGGTGGTGCACATTGTATGGGAGTGTGTTACATTACGTTCACTAGTAGGAGTGAGAAAAACATCACGGGGTGGTGTCAATTGGAAGGTCTGAATTAGGATAGGCAGTGAGTGGCAATGTAGGATGGAGAAAAGCACCGCGGGGTGGTCAACATGGGGAGGTCAGGGAACATGCAGTGGCAATGTAGGATAGGTTTCTGAAAAACATCGCGGGGTGGTGCGCATTGTATGGGTGTGTGTTACATTACATTCAGTAGTAGGAGTGAGAAAAACATCACGGGGTGGTGCGCATTATATGGGTGTGTGTTACATTACATTCACTAGTAGGAGTGACAAAAACATCACGGGGCGGTGCGCATTGTATGGGTGTGTGTTACATTATATTCACTATTACGAGTGAGAAAAACATCACGTTGTGGTGCGCATTGTATGGGTGTGTGTTACATTACATTCAATAGTGGGAGTGAGAAAAACATCACGGGGTGGTGTGAATCGGAGGTTCTGAATTAGGATAGGCAGAGAGTGGCAATGTAGGATGCAGAAAAGCACCGAGGACTGGTCAGCATGGGGAGGTCAGGGAACATGCAGTGGCAATGTAAGATAGGTTTCTGAAAAACATCGCGGGGTGGTGTGCATTGCATGGGTGTGTGTTACATTACATTCACTAGTAGGAGTGAGAAAAACATCACGGGGTGGTGCGCATTGTATGGGTGTGTGTTACATTACATTCACTAGTAGGAGTGAGAAAACCATCACGGGGTGGTGCGCATTGTATGGGTGTGTGTTACATTACATTCACTAGTAGGAGTGAGAAAAACATCACTTGGTGGTGTGAATCGGAAGGTTTGATTTAGCATAGGCAGTGAGTGGCAATGTAGGATGGAGAAAAGCACGCGGGGTGGTCAGCATGATTAGGTCAGGGAACCTGCAGTGGCAATGTAAGATAGGTTTCTGAAAAACATCGCGGGGTGGTGCGCATTGTATGGGTGTGTGTTACATTACATTCACTAGTAGGAGTGAGAAAAACATCACTTGGTGGTGTGAATCGGAAGGTTTGATTTAGCATAGGCAGTGAGTGGCAATGTAGGATGGAGAAAAGCACGCGGGGTGGTCAGCATGATTAGGTCAGGGAACCTGCAGTGGCAATGTAAGATAGGTTTCTGAAAAACATCGCGGGGTGGTGCGCATTGTATGGGTGTGTGTTACATTACATTCACTAGTAGGAGTGAGAAAAACATCACGGGGTGGTGCTCACTGTATGGGTGTGTGTTACATTACATTCACTAGTAGGAGTGAGAAAAACATCACGGGGTGGTGTGAATCGGAGGGTCTGTATTAGGATAGGCAGTGAGTGGCAATGTAGGATGGAGAAAAGCATCGCGGGGTGGTCAGCATGTGGAGGTCAGGGAACATGCAGTGGCAATGTAGGATAGGTTTGTGAAAAACATCGCGGGGTGGTGCGCATTGTATGGGTGTGTGTTACATTACATTCACTAGTAGGAGTGAGAAAAACATCACGGGGTGGTGTGAATCGGAGGGTCTGAATTAGGATAGGCAGTCAGTGGCAATGTAGGATGGAGAAAAGCACCACGAGGTGGTCAGCATGGGGAGGTCAGGGAACATGCAGTGGCAATGTAGGATAGTTTTCTGAAAAACATCACGGGGTGGTGCGCATTGGATGGGTGTGTGTTACATTACATTCACTAGTGGGAGTGAGAAAAACATCACGGGGTGGTGTGAATCGGAGGGTGTGAATTAGGATAGGCAGTGAGTGTCAATGTAGGATGGAGAAAAGCACTGCGGTGTGGTCAGCATGGGGAGGTCAGGGAACATGCAGTGGCAATGTAGGATAGGTTTCTGAAAAACATCGCGGGGTGGTGTGCATTGTATGGGTGTGTGTTACATTACATTCACAAGTACGAGTGAGAAAAACATCACAGGGTTGTGTGAATCGGAGGGTCTGAATTAGGATAGGCAGTGAGTGGCAATGTAGGATGGAGAAAAGCACCGCAGGGTTGTCAGCATGGGGAGGTCAGGGAACATGCAGTGGCAATGTAGGATAGGTTTCTGAAAAACATCGTGGGGTGGTGCGCATTGTATGGGTGTGTGTTACATTACATTCACTAGTAGGAGTGAGAAAAACATCACGGGGTGGTGCGCATTGTATGCGTGTGTGTTACATTACATTCACTAGTACGAGTGAGAAAAACATCACGGGGTGGTGCGCATTGTATGGGAGTGTGTTACATTACGTTCACTAGTAGGAGTGAGAAAAACATCACGGGGTGGTGTCAATCTGAAGGTCTGAATTAGGATAGGCAGTGAGTGGCAATGTAGGATGGAGAAAAGCACCGCCGGGTGGTCAACATGGGGAGGTCAGGGAACATGCAGTGGCAATGTAGGATAGGTTTCTGAAAAACATCGCAGGGTGGTGCGCATTGTATGGGTGTGTGTTACATTACATTCACTAGTAGGAGTGAGAAAAACATCACGGGGTGGTGCGCATTATATGGGTGTGTGTTACATTACATTCACTAGTAGGAGTGAGAGAAACATCACGGGGCGGTGCGCATTGTATGGGTGTGTGTTACATTATATTCAATAGTACGAGTGAGAAAAACATCACGGGGTGGTGCGCATTGTATGGGTGTGTGTTACATTACATTCAATAGTAGGAGTGAGAAAAACATCACGGGGTGGTGTGAATCGGAGGGTCTGAATTAGGATAGGCAGAGAGTGGCAATGTAGGATGGAGAAAAGCACCGCGGGGTGGTCAGCATGGGGAGGTCAGGGAACATGCAGTGGCAATGTAGGATAGGTTTCTGAAAAACATCGTGGGGTGGTGCGCATTGTATGGGAGTGTTTTACATTACATTCACTAGTAGGAGTGAGAAAAACATCACGGAGTGGTGCGCATTGTATGGGTGTGTGCTACATTACATTCACTAGTAGGAGTGAGAAAACCATCACGGGGTGGTGCGCATTGTATGGGTGTGTGTTACATTACATTCACTAGTACGAGTGAGAAAAACATCACGGTGTTGTGTGAATCGGAGGGTCTGAATTAGGATAGGCAGTGAGTGGCAATGTAGGATGGAGAAAAGCACCGCGGGGTGGTCAGCATGGGGAGGTCAGGGAACATGCAGTGGCAATGTAGGATAGGTTTCTGAAAAACATCGTGGGGTGGTGCGCATTGTATGGGTGTGTGTTACATTACATTCACTAGTAGGAGTGAGAAAAACATCACGGGGTGGTGCGCATTGTATGGGTGTGTGTTACATTACATTCACTAGTACGAGTGAGAAAAACATCACGGGGTGGTGCGCATTGTATGGGAGTGTGTTACATTACATTCACTAGTAGGAGTGAGAAAAACATCACGGGGTGGTGTCAATTGGAAGGTCTGAATTAGGATAGGCAGTGAGTGGCAATGTAGGATGGAGAAAACCACCGCGGGGTGGTCAACATGGGGAGGTCAGGGAACATGCAGTGGCAATGTAGGATAGGTTTCTGAAAAACATCGCGGGGTGGTGCGCATTGTATGGGTGTGTGTTACATTACATTCACTAGTAGGAGTGAGAAAAACATCACGGGGTGGTGCGCGTTATATGGGTGTGTGTTACATTACATTCACTAGTAGGAGTGAGAAAAACATCACGGGGTGGTGCGCGTTATATGGGTGTGTGTTACATTACATTCACTAGTAGGAGTGAGAAAAACATCACGGGGTGGTGCGCATTATATGGGTGTGTTTTACATTACATTCACTAGTAGGAGTGAGAAAACCATCACGGGGTGGTGCGCATTGTATGGGTGTGTGTTACATTACATTCACTAGTAGGAGTGAGAAAAACATCACGGGGCGGTGCGCATTGTATGGGTGTGTGTTACATTACATTCAATAGTAGGAGTGAGAAAAACATCACGGGGTGGTGTGCATCGGAGGGTCTGAATTAGGATAGGCAGAGAGTGGCAATGTAGGATGCAGAAAAGCACCGAGGACTGGTCAGCATGGGGAGGTCAGGGAACATGCAGTGGCAATGTAGGATAGGTTTCTGAAAAACATCGCGGGGTGGTGTGCATTGCATGGGTGTGTGTTACATTACATTCACTAGTAGGAGTGAGAAAAACATCACGGAGTGGTGCGCATTGTATGGGTGTGTGCTACATTACATTCACTAGTAGGAGTGAGAAAACCATCACGGGGTGGTGCGCATTGTATGGGTGTGTGTTACATTACATTCACTAGTACGAGTGAGAAAAACATCAGGGGGTTGTGTGAATCGGAGGGTCTGAATTAGGATAGGCAGTGAGTGGCAATGTAGGATGGAGAAAAGCACCACGGGTTGGTCAGCATGGGGAGGTCAGGAAACATGCAGTGGCAATGTAGGATAGGTTTCTGAAAAACATCGTGGGGTGGTGCGCATTGTATGGGTGTGTGTTACATTACATTCACTAGTAGGAGTGAGAAAAACATCACGGGGTGGTGCGCATTGTATGGGTGTGTGTTACATTACATTCACTAGTACGAGTGAGAAAAACATCACGGGGTGGTGCGCATTGTATGGGAGTGTGTTACATTACGTTCACTAGTAGGATTGAGAAAAACATCACGGGGTGGTGTCAATTGGAAGGTCTGAATTAGGATAGGCAGTGAGTGTCAATGTAGGATGGAGAAAAGCACCGCGGGGTGGTCAACATGGGGAGGTCAGGGAACATGCAGTGGCAATGTAGGATAGGTTTCTGAAAAACATCGCGGGGTGGTGCGCATTGTATGGGTGTGTGTTACATTACATTCACTAGTAGGAGTGAGAAAAACATCACGGGGTGGTGCGCATTATATGGGTGTGTGTTACATTACATTCACTAGTAGGAGTGAGAAAAACATCACGGGGTGGTGCGCATTATATGGGTGTGTTTTACATTACATTCACTAGTAGGAGTGAGAAAACCATCACGGAGTGGTGCGCATTGTATGGGTGTGTGTTACATTACATTCACTAGTAGGAGTGAGAAAAATATCACGGGGTGGTGCGCATTGTATGGGTGTGTGTTACATTACATTCACTAGTAGGAGTGAGAAAAACATCACGGGGCGGTGCGCATTGTATGGGTGTGTGTTACATTACATTCGCTAGTACGAGTGAGAAAAACATCACGGGGTGGTGGGCATTGTATGGGTGTGTGTTACATTACGTTCACTAGTAGGAGTGAGAAAAACATCACGGGGTGGTGTGAATCGGAGGCTCTGAATTAGCATAGGCAGTGAGTGGCAATGTAGGATGGAGAAAAGCACCGCGGGGTGGTCAGCATGGGGAGGTCAGGGAACATGCAGTGGCAATGTAGGATAGGTTTCTGAAAAACATCGCGGGATGGTGCGCATTGTATGGGTGTGTGTTAAATTACATTCACTAGTAGGAGTGAGAAAAACATCACGGGGTGGTGCTCATTGTATGGGTGTGTGTTACATTACATTCACTAATAGGAGTGAGAAAAACATCACGGGGTGGTGTGAATCGGAGGGTCTGTATTAGGACAGGCAGTGAGTGACAATGTAGGATGGAGAAAAGCACCGCGGGGTGGTCAACATGGGGAGGTCAGGGAACATGCAGTGGCAATGTAGGATAGGTTTCTGAAAAACATCGCGGGGTGGTGCGCATTGTATGGGTGTGTGTTACATTACATTCACTAGTAGGAGTGAGAAAAACATCACGGGGTGGTGCTCACTGTATGGGTGTGTGTTACATTACATTCACTAGTAGGAGTGAGAAAAACATCACGGGGTGGTGTGAATCGGTGGGTCTGTATTAGGATAGGCAGTGAGTGGCAATGTAGGATGGAGAAAAGCATCGCGGGGTGGTCAGCATGTGGAGGTCAGGGAACATGCAGTGGCAATGTAGGATAGGTTTGTGAAAAACATCGCGGGGTGGTGCGCATTGTATGGGTGTGTGTTACATTACATTCACTAGTAGGAGTGAGAAAAACATCACGGGGTGGTGTGAATCGGAGGGTCTGAATTAGGATAGGCAGTCAGTGGCAATGTAGGATGGAGAAAAGCACCGCGAGGTGGTCAGCATGGGGAGGTCAGGGAACATGCAGTGGCAATGTAGGATAGTTTTCTGAAAAACATCACGGGGTGGTGCGCATTGGATGGGTGTGTGTTACATTACATTCACTAGTGGGAGTGAGAAAAACATCACGGGGTGGTGTGAATCGGAGGGTGTGAATTAGGATAGGCAGTGAGTGTCAATGTAGGATGGAGAAAAGCACTGCGGTGTGGTCAGCATGGGGAGGTCAGGGAACATGCAGTGGCAATGTAGGATAGGTTTCTGAAAAACATCGCGGGGTGGTGTGCATTGTATGGGTGTGTGTTACATTACATTCACTAGTACGAGTGAGAAAAACATCACGGGGTTGTGTGAATCGGAGGGTCTGAATTAGGATAGGCAGTGAGTGGCAATGTAGGATGGAGAAAAGCACCGCAGGGTTGTCAGCATGGGGAGGTCAGGGAACATGCAGTGGCAATGTAGGATAGGTTTCTGAAAAACATCGTGGGGTGGTGCGCATTGTATGGGTGTGTGTTACATTACATTCACTAGTAGGAGTGAGAAAAACATCACGGGGTGGTGCGCATTGTATGCGTGTGTGTTACATTACATTCACTAGTACGAGTGAGAAAAACATCACGGGGTGGTGCGCATTGTATGGGAGTGTGTTACATTACGTTCACTAGTAGGAGTGAGAAAAACATCACGGGGTGGTGTCAATCTGAAGGTCTGAATTAGGATAGGCAGTGAGTGGCAATGTAGGATGGAGAAAAGCACCGCGGGGTGGTCAACATGGGGAGGTCAGGGAACATGCAGTGGCAATGTAGGATAGGTTTCTGAAAAACATCGCAGGGTGGTGCGCATTGTATGGGTGTGTGTTACATTACATTCACTAGTAGGAGTGAGAAAAACATCACGGGGTGGTGCGCATTATATGGGTGTGTGTTACATTACATTCACTAGTAGGAGTGAGAAAAACATCACGGGGCGGTGCGCATTGTATGGGTGTGTGTTACATTATATTCAATAGTACGAGTGAGAAAAACATCACGGGGTGGTGCGCATTGTATGGGTGTGTGTTACATTACATTCAATAGTAGGAGTGAGAAAAACATCACGGGGTGGTGTGAATCGGAGGGTCTGAATTAGGATAGGCAGAGAGTGGCAATGTAGGATGGAGAAAAGCACCGCGGGGTGGTCAGCATGGGGAGGTCAGGGAACATGCAGTGGCAATGTAGGATAGGTTTCTGAAAAACATCGTGGGGTGGTGCGCATTGTATGGGAGTGTGTTACATTACATTCACTAGTAGGAGTGAGAAAAACATCACGGAGTGGTGCGCATTGTATGGGTGTGTGCTACATTACATTCACTAGTAGGAGTGAGAAAACCATCACGGGGTGGTGCGCATTGTATGGGTGTGTGTTACATTACATTCACTAGTACGAGTGAGAAAAACATCACGGGGTTGTGTGAATCGGAGGGTCTGAATTAGGATAGGCAGTGAGTGGCAATGTAGGATGGAGAAAAGCACCGCGGGGTGGTCAGCATGGGGAGGTCAGGGAACATGCAGTGGCAATGTAGGATAGGTTTCTGAAAAACATCGTGGGGAGGTGCGCATTGTATGGGTGTGTGTTACATTACATTCACTAGTAGGAGTGAGAAAAACATCACGGGGTGGTGCGCATTGTATGGGTGTGTGTTACATTACATTCACTAGTACGAGTGAGAAAAACATCACGGGGTGGTGCGCATTGTATGGGAGTGTGTTACATTACATTCACTAGTAGGAGTGAGAAAAACATCACGGGGTGGTGTCAATTGGAAGGTCTGAATTAGGATAGGCAGTGAGTGGCAATGTAGGATGGAGAAAAGCACCGCGGGGTGGTCAACATGGGGAGGTCAGGGAACATGCAGTGGCAATGTAGGATAGGTTTCTGAAAAACATCGCGGGGTGGTGCGCATTGTATGGGTGTGTGTTACATTACATTCACTAGTAGGAGTGAGAAAAACATCACGGGGTGGTGCGCATTATATGGGTGTGTGTTACATTACATTCACTAGTAGGAGTGAGAAAAACATCACGGGGTGGTGCGCATTATATGGGTGTGTTTTACATTACATTCACTAGTAGGAGTGAGAAAACCATCACGGGGTGGTGCGCATTGTATGGGTGTGTGTTACATTACATTCACTAGTAGGAGTGAGAAAAACATCACGGGGCGGTGCGCATTGTATGGGTGTGTGTTACATTATATTCAATAGTACGAGTGAGAAAAACATCACGGGGTGGTGCGCATTGTATGGGTGTGTGTTACATTACATTCAATAGTAGGAGTGAGAAAAACATCACGGGGTGGTGTGAATCGGAGTGTCTGAATTAGGATAGGCAGAGAGTGGCAATGTAGGATGCAGAAAAGCACCGAGGACTGGTCAGCATGGGGAGGTCAGGGAACATGCAGGGGCAATGTAGGATAGGTTTCTGAAAAACATCGCGGGGTGGTGTGCATTGCATGGGTGTGTGTTACATTACATTCACTAGTAGGAGTGAGAAAAACATCACGGAGTGGTGCGCATTGTATGGGTGTGTGCTACATTACATTCACTAGTAGGAGTGAGAAAACCATCACGGGGTGGTGCGCATTGTATGGGTGTGTGTTACATTACATTCACTAGTACGAGTGAGAAAAACATCACGGGGTTGTGTGAATCGGAGGGTCTGAATTAGGATAGGCAGTGAGTGGCAATGTAGAATGGAGAAAAGCACCACGGGTTGGTCAGCATGGGGAGGTCAGGAAACATGCAGTGGCAATGTAGGATAGGTTTCTGAAAAACATCGTGGGGTGGTGCGCATTGTATGGGTGTGTGTTACATTACATTCACTAGTAGGAGTGAGAAAAACATCACGGGGTGGTGCGCATTGTATGGGTGTGTGTTACATTACATTCACTAGTACGAGTGAGAAAAACATCACGGGGTGGTGCGCATTGTATGGGAGTGTGTTACATTACGTTCACTAGTAGGATTGAGAAAAACATCAAGGGGTGGTGTCAATTGGAAGGTCTGAATTAGGATAGGCAGTGAGTGTCAATGTAGGATGGAGAAAAGCACCGCGGGGTGGTCAACATGGGGAGGTCAGGGAACATGCAGTGGCAATGTAGGATAGGTTTCTGAAAAACATCGCGGGGTGGTGCGCATTGTATGGGTGTGTGTTACGATACATTCACTAGTAGGAGTGAGAAAAACATCACGGGGTGGTGCGCATTATATGGGTGTGTGTTACATTACATTCACTAGTAGGAGTGAGAAAAACATCACGGGGTGGTGCGCATTATATGGGTGTGTTTTACATTACATTCACTAGTAGGAGTGAGAAAACCATCACGGGGTGGTGCGCATTGTATGGGTGTGTGTTACATTACATTCACTAGTAGGAGTGAGAAAAACATCACGAGGTGGTGTGAATCGGAGGGTCTGAATGAGCATAGGCAGTGAGTGGCAATGTAGGATGGAGAAAAGCACGCGGGGTGGTCAGCATGAGGAGGTCAGGGAACATGCAGTGGCAATGTAGGATTGGTTTCTGAAAAACATCGCGGGGTGGTGCGCATTGTATGGGTGTGTGTTACATTACATTCACTAGTAGGAGTGAGAAAAACATCACGGGGTGGTGCTCATTGTATGGGTGTGTGTTACATTACATTCACTAGTAGGAGTGAGATAAACATCACGGGGTGGTGTGAATCGGAGGGTCTGTATTAGGATAGGCAGTGAGTGGCAATGTAGGATGGAGAAAAGCATCGCGGGGTGGTCAGCATGTGGAGGTCAGGGAACATGCAGTGGCAATGTAGGATAGGATTGTGAAAAACATCGCGGGGTGGTGCGCATTGTATGGGTGTGTGTTACATTACATTCACTAGTAGGAGTGAGAAAAACATCACGGGGTGGTGTGAATCGGAGTGTCTGAATTAGGATAGGCAGTGAGTGGCAATGTAGGATGGAGAAAAGCACCGCGAGGTGGTCAGCATGGGGAGGTCAGGGAACATGCAGTGGCAATGTAGGATAGTTTTCTGAAAAACAATACGGGGTGGTGCGCATTGGATGGGTGTGTGTTACATTACATTCACTAGTGGGAGTGAGAAAAACATCACGGGGTGGTGTGAATCGTAGGGTGTCAATTAGGATAGGCAGTGAGTGTCAATGTAGGATGGAGAAAAGCACTGTGGTGTGGTCAGCATGGGGAGGTCAGGGAACATGCAGTGGCAATGTAGGATAGGTTTCTGAAAAATATCGCGGGGTGGTGTGCATTGTATGGGTGTGTGTTACATTACATTCACTAGTAGGAGTGAGAAAAATATCACGGGGTGGTGCGCATTGTATGGGTGTGTGTTACATTACATTCACTAGTAGGAGTGAGAAAAACATCACGGGGCGGTGCGCATTGTATGGGTGTGTGTTACATTACATTCGCTAGTACGAGTGAGAAAAACATCACGGGGTGGTGGGCATTGTATGGGTGTGTGTTACATTACATTCACTAGTAGGAGTGAGAAAAACATCACGGGGTGGTGTGAATCGGAGGCTCTGAATTAGCATAGGCAGTGAGTGGCAATGTAGGATGGAGAAAAGCACCGCGGGGTGGTCAGCATGGGGAGGTCAGGGAACATGCAGTGGCAATGTAGGATAGGTTTCTGAAAAACATCGCGGGATGGTGCGCATTGTATGGGTGTGTGTTAAATTACATTCACTAGTAGGAGTGAGAAAAACATCACGGGGTGGTGCTCATTGTATGGGTGTGTGTTACATTACATTCACTAATAGGAGTGAGAAAAACATCACGGGGTGGTGTGAATCGGAGGGTCTGTATTAGGACAGGCAGTGAGTGACAATGTAGGATGGAGAAAAGCACCGCGGGGTGGTCAACATGGGGAGGTCAGGGAACATGCAGTGGCAATGTAGGATAGGTTTCTGAAAAACATCGCGGGGTGGTGCGCATTGTATGGGTGTGTGTTACATTACATTCACTAGTAGGAGTGAGAAAAACATCACGGGGTGGTGCGCATTATATGGGTGTGTGTTACATTACATTCACTAGTAGGAGTGAGAAAAACATCACGGGGCGGTGCGCATTGTATGGGTGTGTGTTACATTATATTCACTAGTACAATTGAGAAAAACATCACGGGGTGGTGCGCATTGTATGGGTGTGTGTTACATTACATTCACTAGTAGGAGTGAGAAAACCATCACGGGGCGGTGCGCATTGTATGGGTGTGTGTTACATTACATGCACTAGTAGGAGTGAGAAAAACATCACGGGATGGTGCGCATTGTATGGGTTTGTGTTACATTACATTCACTAGTAGGAGTGAGAAAACCATCACGGGGTGGTGCGCATTGTATGGGTGTGTGTTACATTACATTCACTAGTAGGAGTGAGAAAAACATCACGAGGTGGTGTGAATCGGAGGGTCTGAATTAGCATAGGCAGTGAGTGGCAATCTAGGATGGAGAAAAGCACGCGGGGTGGTCAGCATGAGGAGGTCAGGGAACATGCAGTGGCAATGTAGGATAGGTTTCTGAAAAACATCGCGGGGTGGTGCGCATTGTATGGGTGTGTGTTACATTACATTCACTAGTAGGAGTGAGAAAAACATCACGGGGTGGTGCTCATTGTATGGGTGTGTGTTACATTACATTCACTAGTAGGAGTGAGAAAAACATCACGGGGTGGTGTGAATCGGAGGGTCTGTATTAGGATAGGCAGTGAGTGGCAATGTAGGATGGAGAAAAGCATCGCGGGGTGGTCAGCATGTGGAGGTCAGGGAACATGCAGTGGCAATGTAGGATAGGTTTGTGAAAAACATCGCGGGGTGGTGCGCATTGTATGGGTGTGTGTTACATTACATTCACTAGTAGGAGTGAGAAAACCATCACGGGGTGGTGCGCATTGTATGGGTGTGTGTTACATTACATTCACTAGTAGGAGTGAGAAAAACATCACGAGGTGGTGTGAATCGGAGGGTCTGAATTAGCATAGGCAGTGAGTGGCAATGTAGGATGGAGAAAAGCACCGCGAGGTGGTCAGCATGGGGAGGTCAGGGAACATGCAGTGGCAATGTAGGATAGTTTTCTGAAAAACATCACGGGGTGGTGCGCATTGGATGGGTGTGTGTTACATTACATTCACTAGTGGGAGTGAGAAAAACATCACGGGGTGGTGTGAATCGTAGGGTGTCAATTAGGATAGGCAGTGAGTGTCAATGTAGGATGGAGAAAAGCACTGCGGTGTGGTCAGCATGGGGAGGTCAGGGAACATGCAGTGGCAATGTAGGATAGGTTTCTGAAAAACATCGCGGGGTGGTGTGCATTGTATGGGTGTGTGTTACATTACATTCACTAATAGGAGTGAGAAAAACATCACGGGGTGGTGTGAATCGGAGGGTCTGTATTAGGACATTCAGTGAGTGGCAATGTAGGATGGAGAAAAGCACCGCGGGGTGGTCAACTTGGGGAGGTCAGGGAACATGCAGTGGCAATGTAGGATAGGTTTCTGAAAAACATCGCGGGATGGTGCGCATTGTATGGGTGTGTGTTACATTACATTCACTAGTAGGAGTGAGAAAAACATCACGGGGTGGTGCGCATCATATGGGTTTGTGTTACATTACATTCACTAGTAGGAGTGAGAAAAACATCACGGGGTGGTGCGCATTGTATGGGTGTGTGTTACATTACATTCACTAGTACGAGTGAGAAAAACATCACGGGGTGGTGTGAATCGGAGGCTCGGAATTAGCATAGGCAGTGAGTGGCAATGTAGGATGGAGAAAAGCACCGCGGGGTGGTCAGCATGGGGAGCTCAGGGAACATGCAGTGGCAATGTAGGATAGGTTTCTGAAAAACATCGCGGGATGGTGCGCATTGTATGGGTGTGTGTTAAATTACATTCACTAGTAGGAGTGAGAAAAACATCACGGGGTGGTGCTCATTGTATGGGTGTGTGTTACATTACATTCACTAATAGGAGTGAGAAAAACATCACGGGGTGGTGTGAATCGGAGGGTCTGTATTAGGAATGGCAGTGAGTGACAATGTAGGATGGAGAAAAGCACCGCGGGGTGGTCAACATGGGGAGGTCAGGGAACATGCAGTGGCAATGTAGGATAGGTTTCTGAAAAACATCGCGGGGTGGTGCGCATTGTATGGGTGTGTGTTACATTACATTCACTAGTAGGAGTGAGAAAAACATCACGGGGTGGTGCGCATTATATGGGTGTGTGTTACATTACATTCACTAGTAGGAGTGAGAAAAACATCACGGGGTGGTGCGCATTATATGGGTGTGTTTTACATTACATTCACTAGTAGGAGTGAGAAAACCATCACGGGGTGGTGCGCATTGTATGGGTGTGTGTTACATTTCATTCACTAGTAGGAGTGAGAAAAACATCACGAGGTGGTGTGAATCGGAGGGTCTGAATGAGCATAGGCAGTGAGTGGCAATGTAGGATGGAGAAAAGCACGCGGGGTGGTCAGCATGAGGAGGTCAGGGAACATGCAGTGGCAATGTAGGATAGGTTTCTGAAAAACATCGCGGGGTGGTGCGCATTGTATGGGTGTGTGTTACATTACATTCACTAGTAGGAGTGAGAAAAATATCACGGGGTGGTGCTCATTGTATGGGTGTGTGTTACATTACATTCACTAGTAGGAGTGAGAAAAACATCACGGGGTGGTGTGAATCGGAGGGTCTGTATTAGGATAGGCAGTGAGTGGCAATGTAGGATGGAGAAAAGCATCGCGGGGTGGTCAGCATGTGGAGGTCAGGGAACATGCAGTGGCAATGTAGGATAGGTTTGTGAAAAACATCGAGGGGTGGTGCGCATTGTATGGGTGTGTGTTACATTACATTCACTAGCAGGAGTGAGAAAAACATCACGGGGTGGTGTGAATCGGAGTGTCTGAATTAGGATAGGCAGTGAGTGGCAATGTAGGATGGAGAAAAGCACCGCGAGGTGGTCAGCATGGGGAGGTCAGGGAACATGCAGTGGCAATGTAGGATAGTTTTCTGAAAAACATCACGGGGTGGTGCGCATTGGATGGGTGTGTGTTACATTACATTCACTAGTGGGAGTGAGAAAAACATCACGGGGTGGTGTGAATCGTAGGGTGTCAATTAGGATAGGCAGTGAGTGTCAATGTAGGATGGAGAAAAGCACTGCGGTGTGGTCAGCATGGGGAGGTCAGGGAACATGCAGTGGCAATGTAGGATAGGTTTCTGAAAAATATCGCGGGGTGGTGTGCATTGTATGGGTGTGTGTTACATTACATTCACTAGTAGGAGTGAGAAAAATATCACGGGGTGGTGCGCATTGTATGGGTGTGTGTTACATTACATTCACTAGTAGGAGTGAGAAAAACATCACGGGGCGGTGCGCATTGTATGGGTGTGTGTTACATTACATTCGCTAGTACGAGTGAGAAAAACATCACGGGGTGGTGGGCATTGTATGGGTGTGTGTTACATTACATTCACTAGTAGGAGTGAGAAAAACATCACGGGGTGGTGTGAATCGGAGGCTCTGAATTAGCATAGGCAGTGAGTGGCAATGTAGGATGGAGAAAAGCACCGCGGGGTGGTCAGCATGGGGAGGTCAGGGAACATGCAGTGGCAATGTAGGATAGGTTTCTGAAAAACATCGCGGGATGGTGCGCATTGTATGGGTGTGTGTTAAATTACATTCACTAGTAGGAGTGAGAAAAACATCACGGGGTGGTGTGAATCGGAGGGTCTGTATTAGGACAGGCAGTGAGTGACAATGTAGGATGGAGAAAAGCACCGCGGGGTGGTCAACATGGGGAGGTCAGGGAACATGCAGTGGCAATGTAGGATAGGTTTCTGAAAAACATCGCGGGGTGGTGCGCATTGTATGGGTGTGTGTTACATTACATTCACTAGTAGGAGTGAGAAAAACATCACGGGGTGGTGCGCATTATATGGGTGTGTGTTACATTACATTCACTAGTAGGAGTGAGAAAAACATCACGGGGCGGTGCGCATTGTATGGGTGTGTGTTACATTATATTCACTAGTACGAGTGAGAAAAACATCACGGGGTGGTGCGCATTGTATGGGTGTGTGTTACATTACATTCACTAGTAGGAGTGAGAAAACCATCACGGGGCGGTGCGCATTGTATGGGTGTGTGTTACATTACATTCACTAGTAGGAGTGAGAAAAACATCACGGGATGGTGCGCATTGTATGGGTGTGTGTTACATTACATTCACTAGTAGGAGTGAGAAAACCATCACGGGGTGGTGCGCATTGTATAGGTGTCTGTTACATTACATTCACTAGTAGGAGTGAGAAAAACATCACGAGGTGGTGTGAATCGGAGGGTCTGAATTAGCATAGGCAGTGAGTGGCAATGTAGGATGGAGAAAAGCACGCGGGGTGGTCAGCATGAGGAGGTCAGGGAACATGCAGTGGCAATGTAGGATAGGTTTCTGAAAAACATCGCGGGGTGGTGCGCATTGTATGGGTGTGTGTTACATTACATTCACTAGTAGGAGTGAGAAAAACATCACGGGGTGGTGCTCATTGTATGGGTGTGTGTTACATTACATTCACTAGTAGGAGTGAGAAAAACATCACGTGGTGGTGTGAATCGGAGGGTCTGTATTAGGATAGGCAGTGAGTGGCAATGTAGGATGGAGAAAAGCATCGCGGGGTGGTCAGCATGTGGAGGTCAGGGAACATGCAGTGGCAATGTAGGATAGGTTTGTGAAAAACATCGCGGGGTGGTGCGCATTGTATGGGTGTGTGTTACATTACATTCACTAGTAGGAGTGAGAAAAACATCACGGGGTGGTGTGAATCGGAGGGTCTGAATTAGGATAGGCAGTCAGTGGCAATGTAGGATGGAGAAAAGCACCACGAGGTGGTCAGCATGGGGAGGTCAGGGAACATGCAGTGGCAATGTAGGATAGTTTTCTGAAAAACATCACGGGGTGGTGCGCATTGGATGGGTGTGTGTTACATTACATTCACTAGTGGGAGTGAGAAAAACATCACGGGGTGGTGTGAATCGGAGGGTGTGAATTAGGATAGGCAGTGAGTGTCAATGTAGGATGGAGAAAAGCACTGCGGTGTGGTCAGCATGGGGAGGTCAGGGAACATGCAGTGGCAATGTAGGATAGGTTTCTGAAAAACATCGCGGGGTGGTGTGCATTGTATGGGTGTGTGTTACATTACATTCACAAGTACGAGTGAGAAAAACATCACAGGGTTGTGTGAATCGGAGGGTCTGAATTAGGATAGGCAGTGAGTGGCAATGTAGGATGGAGAAAAGCACCGCAGGGTTGTCAGCATGGGGAGGTCAGGGAACATGCAGTGGCAATGTAGGATAGGTTTCTGAAAAACATCGTGGGGTGGTGCGCATTGTATGGGTGTGTGTTACATTACATTCACTAGTAGGAGTGAGAAAAACATCACGGGGTGGTGCGCATTGTATGCGTGTGTGTTACATTACATTCACTAGTACGAGTGAGAAAAACATCACGGGGTGGTGCGCATTGTATGGGAGTGTGTTACATTACGTTCACTAGTAGGAGTGAGAAAAACATCACGGGGTGGTGTCAATCTGAAGGTCTGAATTAGGATAGGCAGTGAGTGGCAATGTAGGATGGAGAAAAGCACCGCCGGGTGGTCAACATGGGGAGGTCAGGGAACATGCAGTGGCAATGTAGGATAGGTTTCTGAAAAACATCGCAGGGTGGTGCGCATTGTATGGGTGTGTGTTACATTACATTCACTAGTAGGAGTGAGAAAAACATCACGGGGTGGTGCGCATTATATGGGTGTGTGTTACATTACATTCACTAGTAGGAGTGAGAGAAACATCACGGGGCGGTGCGCATTGTATGGGTGTGTGTTACATTATATTCAATAGTACGAGTGAGAAAAACATCACGGGGTGGTGCGCATTGTATGGGTGTGTGTTACATTACATTCAATAGTAGGAGTGAGAAAAACATCACGGGGTGGTGTGAATCGGAGGGTCTGAATTAGGATAGGCAGAGAGTGGCAATGTAGGATGGAGAAAAGCACCGCGGGGTGGTCAGCATGGGGAGGTCAGGGAACATGCAGTGGCAATGTAGGATAGGTTTCTGAAAAACATCGTGGGGTGGTGCGCATTGTATGGGAGTGTTTTACATTACATTCACTAGTAGGAGTGAGAAAAACATCACGGAGTGGTGCGCATTGTATGGGTGTGTGCTACATTACATTCACTAGTAGGAGTGAGAAAACCATCACGGGGTGGTGCGCATTGTATGGGTGTGTGTTACATTACATTCACTAGTACGAGTGAGAAAAACATCACGGTGTTGTGTGAATCGGAGGGTCTGAATTAGGATAGGCAGTGAGTGGCAATGTAGGATGGAGAAAAGCACCGCGGGGTGGTCAGCATGGGGAGGTCAGGGAACATGCAGTGGCAATGTAGGATAGGTTTCTGAAAAACATCGTGGGGTGGTGCGCATTGTATGGGTGTGTGTTACATTACATTCACTAGTAGGAGTGAGAAAAACATCACGGGGTGGTGCGCATTGTATGGGTGTGTGTTACATTACATTCACTAGTACGAGTGAGAAAAACATCACGGGGTGGTGCGCATTGTATGGGAGTGTGTTACATTACATTCACTAGTAGGAGTGAGAAAAACATCACGGGGTGGTGTCAATTGGAAGGTCTGAATTAGGATAGGCAGTGAGTGGCAATGTAGGATGGAGAAAACCACCGCGGGGTGGTCAACATGGGGAGGTCAGGGAACATGCAGTGGCAATGTAGGATAGGTTTCTGAAAAACATCGCGGGGTGGTGCGCATTGTATGGGTGTGTGTTACATTACATTCACTAGTAGGAGTGAGAAAAACATCACGGGGTGGTGCGCGTTATATGGGTGTGTGTTACATTACATTCACTAGTAGGAGTGAGAAAAACATCACGGGGTGGTGCGCGTTATATGGGTGTGTGTTACATTACATTCACTAGTAGGAGTGAGAAAAACATCACGGGGTGGTGCGCATTATATGGGTGTGTTTTACATTACATTCACTAGTAGGAGTGAGAAAACCATCACGGGGTGGTGCGCATTGTATGGGTGTGTGTTACATTACATTCACTAGTAGGAGTGAGAAAAACATCACGGGGCGGTGCGCATTGTATGGGTGTGTGTTACATTACATTCAATAGTAGGAGTGAGAAAAACATCACGGGGTGGTGTGCATCGGAGGGTCTGAATTAGGATAGGCAGAGAGTGGCAATGTAGGATGCAGAAAAGCACCGAGGACTGGTCAGCATGGGGAGGTCAGGGAACATGCAGTGGCAATGTAGGATAGGTTTCTGAAAAACATCGCGGGGTGGTGTGCATTGCATGGGTGTGTGTTACATTACATTCACTAGTAGGAGTGAGAAAAACATCACGGAGTGGTGCGCATTGTATGGGTGTGTGCTACATTACATTCACTAGTAGGAGTGAGAAAACCATCACGGGGTGGTGCGCATTGTATGGGTGTGTGTTACATTACATTCACTAGTACGAGTGAGAAAAACATCAGGGGGTTGTGTGAATCGGAGGGTCTGAATTAGGATAGGCAGTGAGTGGCAATGTAGGATGGAGAAAAGCACCACGGGTTGGTCAGCATGGGGAGGTCAGGAAACATGCAGTGGCAATGTAGGATAGGTTTCTGAAAAACATCGTGGGGTGGTGCGCATTGTATGGGTGTGTGTTACATTACATTCACTAGTAGGAGTGAGAAAAACATCACGGGGTGGTGCGCATTGTATGGGTGTGTGTTACATTACATTCACTAGTACGAGTGAGAAAAACATCACGGGGTGGTGCGCATTGTATGGGAGTGTGTTACATTACGTTCACTAGTAGGATTGAGAAAAACATCACGGGGTGGTGTCAATTGGAAGGTCTGAATTAGGATAGGCAGTGAGTGTCAATGTAGGATGGAGAAAAGCACCGCGGGGTGGTCAACATGGGGAGGTCAGGGAACATGCAGTGGCAATGTAGGATAGGTTTCTGAAAAACATCGCGGGGTGGTGCGCATTGTATGGGTGTGTGTTACATTACATTCACTAGTAGGAGTGAGAAAAACATCACGGGGTGGTGCGCATTATATGGGTGTGTGTTACATTACATTCACTAGTAGGAGTGAGAAAAACATCACGGGGTGGTGCGCATTATATGGGTGTGTTTTACATTACATTCACTAGTAGGAGTGAGAAAACCATCACGGAGTGGTGCGCATTGTATGGGTGTGTGTTACATTACATTCACTAGTAGGAGTGAGAAAAATATCACGGGGTGGTGCGCATTGTATGGGTGTGTGTTACATTACATTCACTAGTAGGAGTGAGAAAAACATCACGGGGCGGTGCGCATTGTATGGGTGTGTGTTACATTACATTCGCTAGTACGAGTGAGAAAAACATCACGGGGTGGTGGGCATTGTATGGGTGTGTGTTACATTACGTTCACTAGTAGGAGTGAGAAAAACATCACGGGGTGGTGTGAATCGGAGGCTCTGAATTAGCATAGGCAGTGAGTGGCAATGTAGGATGGAGAAAAGCACCGCGGGGTGGTCAGCATGGGGAGGTCAGGGAACATGCAGTGGCAATGTAGGATAGGTTTCTGAAAAACATCGCGGGATGGTGCGCATTGTATGGGTGTGTGTTAAATTACATTCACTAGTAGGAGTGAGAAAAACATCACGGGGTGGTGCTCATTGTATGGGTGTGTGTTACATTACATTCACTAATAGGAGTGAGAAAAACATCACGGGGTGGTGTGAATCGGAGGGTCTGTATTAGGACAGGCAGTGAGTGACAATGTAGGATGGAGAAAAGCACCGCGGGGTGGTCAACATGGGGAGGTCAGGGAACATGCAGTGGCAATGTAGGATAGGTTTCTGAAAAACATCGCGGGGTGGTGCGCATTGTATGGGTGTGTGTTACATTACATTCACTAGTAGGAGTGAGAAAAACATCACGGGGTGGTGCTCACTGTATGGGTGTGTGTTACATTACATTCACTAGTAGGAGTGAGAAAAACATCACGGGGTGGTGTGAATCGGTGGGTCTGTATTAGGATAGGCAGTGAGTGGCAATGTAGGATGGAGAAAAGCATCGCGGGGTGGTCAGCATGTGGAGGTCAGGGAACATGCAGTGGCAATGTAGGATAGGTTTGTGAAAAACATCGCGGGGTGGTGCGCATTGTATGGGTGTGTGTTACATTACATTCACTAGTAGGAGTGAGAAAAACATCACGGGGTGGTGTGAATCGGAGGGTCTGAATTAGGATAGGCAGTCAGTGGCAATGTAGGATGGAGAAAAGCACCGCGAGGTGGTCAGCATGGGGAGGTCAGGGAACATGCAGTGGCAATGTAGGATAGTTTTCTGAAAAACATCACGGGGTGGTGCGCATTGGATGGGTGTGTGTTACATTACATTCACTAGTGGGAGTGAGAAAAACATCACGGGGTGGTGTGAATCGGAGGGTGTGAATTAGGATAGGCAGTGAGTGTCAATGTAGGATGGAGAAAAGCACTGCGGTGTGGTCAGCATGGGGAGGTCAGGGAACATGCAGTGGCAATGTAGGATAGGTTTCTGAAAAACATCGCGGGGTGGTGTGCATTGTATGGGTGTGTGTTACATTACATTCACTAGTACGAGTGAGAAAAACATCACGGGGTTGTGTGAATCGGAGGGTCTGAATTAGGATAGGCAGTGAGTGGCAATGTAGGATGGAGAAAAGCACCGCAGGGTTGTCAGCATGGGGAGGTCAGGGAACATGCAGTGGCAATGTAGGATAGGTTTCTGAAAAACATCGTGGGGTGGTGCGCATTGTATGGGTGTGTGTTACATTACATTCACTAGTAGGAGTGAGAAAAACATCACGGGGTGGTGCGCATTGTATGCGTGTGTGTTACATTACATTCACTAGTACGAGTGAGAAAAACATCACGGGGTGGTGCGCATTGTATGGGAGTGTGTTACATTACGTTCACTAGTAGGAGTGAGAAAAACATCACGGGGTGGTGTCAATCTGAAGGTCTGAATTAGGATAGGCAGTGAGTGGCAATGTAGGATGGAGAAAAGCACCGCGGGGTGGTCAACATGGGGAGGTCAGGGAACATGCAGTGGCAATGTAGGATAGGTTTCTGAAAAACATCGCAGGGTGGTGCGCATTGTATGGGTGTGTGTTACATTACATTCACTAGTAGGAGTGAGAAAAACATCACGGGGTGGTGCGCATTATATGGGTGTGTGTTACATTACATTCACTAGTAGGAGTGAGAAAAACATCACGGGGCGGTGCGCATTGTATGGGTGTGTGTTACATTATATTCAATAGTACGAGTGAGAAAAACATCACGGGGTGGTGCGCATTGTATGGGTGTGTGTTACATTACATTCAATAGTAGGAGTGAGAAAAACATCACGGGGTGGTGTGAATCGGAGGGTCTGAATTAGGATAGGCAGAGAGTGGCAATGTAGGATGGAGAAAAGCACCGCGGGGTGGTCAGCATGGGGAGGTCAGGGAACATGCAGTGGCAATGTAGGATAGGTTTCTGAAAAACATCGTGGGGTGGTGCGCATTGTATGGGAGTGTGTTACATTACATTCACTAGTAGGAGTGAGAAAAACATCACGGAGTGGTGCGCATTGTATGGGTGTGTGCTACATTACATTCACTAGTAGGAGTGAGAAAACCATCACGGGGTGGTGCGCATTGTATGGGTGTGTGTTACATTACATTCACTAGTACGAGTGAGAAAAACATCACGGGGTTGTGTGAATCGGAGGGTCTGAATTAGGATAGGCAGTGAGTGGCAATGTAGGATGGAGAAAAGCACCGCGGGGTGGTCAGCATGGGGAGGTCAGGGAACATGCAGTGGCAATGTAGGATAGGTTTCTGAAAAACATCGTGGGGTGGTGCGCATTGTATGGGTGTGTGTTACATTACATTCACTAGTAGGAGTGAGAAAAACATCACGGGGTGGTGCGCATTGTATGGGTGTGTGTTACATTACATTCACTAGTACGAGTGAGAAAAACATCACGGGGTGGTGCGCATTGTATGGGAGTGTGTTACATTACATTCACTAGTAGGAGTGAGAAAAACATCACGGGGTGGTGTCAATTGGAAGGTCTGAATTAGGATAGGCAGTGAGTGGCAATGTAGGATGGAGAAAAGCACCGCGGGGTGGTCAACATGGGGAGGTCAGGGAACATGCAGTGGCAATGTAGGATAGGTTTCTGAAAAACATCGCGGGGTGGTGCGCATTGTATGGGTGTGTGTTACATTACATTCACTAGTAGGAGTGAGAAAAACATCACGGGGTGGTGCGCATTATATGGGTGTGTGTTACATTACATTCACTAGTAGGAGTGAGAAAAACATCACGGGGTGGTGCGCATTATATGGGTGTGTTTTACATTACATTCACTAGTAGGAGTGAGAAAACCATCACGGGGTGGTGCGCATTGTATGGGTGTGTGTTACATTACATTCACTAGTAGGAGTGAGAAAAACATCACGGGGCGGTGCGCATTGTATGGGTGTGTGTTACATTATATTCAATAGTACGAGTGAGAAAAACATCACGGGGTGGTGCGCATTGTATGGGTGTGTGTTACATTACATTCAATAGTAGGAGTGAGAAAAACATCACGGGGTGGTGTGAATCGGAGTGTCTGAATTAGGATAGGCAGAGAGTGGCAATGTAGGATGCAGAAAAGCACCGAGGACTGGTCAGCATGGGGAGGTCAGGGAACATGCAGGGGCAATGTAGGATAGGTTTCTGAAAAACATCGCGGGGTGGTGTGCATTGCATGGGTGTGTGTTACATTACATTCACTAGTAGGAGTGAGAAAAACATCACGGAGTGGTGCGCATTGTATGGGTGTGTGCTACATTACATTCACTAGTAGGAGTGAGAAAACCATCACGGGGTGGTGCGCATTGTATGGGTGTGTGTTACATTACATTCACTAGTACGAGTGAGAAAAACATCACGGGGTTGTGTGAATCGGAGGGTCTGAATTAGGATAGGCAGTGAGTGGCAATGTAGAATGGAGAAAAGCACCACGGGTTGGTCAGCATGGGGAGGTCAGGAAACATGCAGTGGCAATGTAGGATAGGTTTCTGAAAAACATCGTGGGGTGGTGCGCATTGTATGGGTGTGTGTTACATTACATTCACTAGTAGGAGTGAGAAAAACATCACGGGGTGGTGCGCATTGTATGGGTGTGTGTTACATTACATTCACTAGTACGAGTGAGAAAAACATCACGGGGTGGTGCGCATTGTATGGGAGTGTGTTACATTACGTTCACTAGTAGGATTGAGAAAAACATCAAGGGGTGGTGTCAATTGGAAGGTCTGAATTAGGATAGGCAGTGAGTGTCAATGTAGGATGGAGAAAAGCACCGCGGGGTGGTCAACATGGGGAGGTCAGGGAACATGCAGTGGCAATGTAGGATAGGTTTCTGAAAAACATCGCGGGGTGGTGCGCATTGTATGGGTGTGTGTTACGATACATTCACTAGTAGGAGTGAGAAAAACATCACGGGGTGGTGCGCATTATATGGGTGTGTGTTACATTACATTCACTAGTAGGAGTGAGAAAAACATCACGGGGTGGTGCGCATTATATGGGTGTGTTTTACATTACATTCACTAGTAGGAGTGAGAAAACCATCACGGGGTGGTGCGCATTGTATGGGTGTGTGTTACATTACATTCACTAGTAGGAGTGAGAAAAACATCACGAGGTGGTGTGAATCGGAGGGTCTGAATGAGCATAGGCAGTGAGTGGCAATGTAGGATGGAGAAAAGCACGCGGGGTGGTCAGCATGAGGAGGTCAGGGAACATGCAGTGGCAATGTAGGATTGGTTTCTGAAAAACATCGCGGGGTGGTGCGCATTGTATGGGTGTGTGTTACATTACATTCACTAGTAGGAGTGAGAAAAACATCACGGGGTGGTGCTCATTGTATGGGTGTGTGTTACATTACATTCACTAGTAGGAGTGAGATAAACATCACGGGGTGGTGTGAATCGGAGGGTCTGTATTAGGATAGGCAGTGAGTGGCAATGTAGGATGGAGAAAAGCATCGCGGGGTGGTCAGCATGTGGAGGTCAGGGAACATGCAGTGGCAATGTAGGATAGGATTGTGAAAAACATCGCGGGGTGGTGCGCATTGTATGGGTGTGTGTTACATTACATTCACTAGTAGGAGTGAGAAAAACATCACGGGGTGGTGTGAATCGGAGTGTCTGAATTAGGATAGGCAGTGAGTGGCAATGTAGGATGGAGAAAAGCACCGCGAGGTGGTCAGCATGGGGAGGTCAGGGAACATGCAGTGGCAATGTAGGATAGTTTTCTGAAAAACAATACGGGGTGGTGCGCATTGGATGGGTGTGTGTTACATTACATTCACTAGTGGGAGTGAGAAAAACATCACGGGGTGGTGTGAATCGTAGGGTGTCAATTAGGATAGGCAGTGAGTGTCAATGTAGGATGGAGAAAAGCACTGTGGTGTGGTCAGCATGGGGAGGTCAGGGAACATGCAGTGGCAATGTAGGATAGGTTTCTGAAAAATATCGCGGGGTGGTGTGCATTGTATGGGTGTGTGTTACATTACATTCACTAGTAGGAGTGAGAAAAATATCACGGGGTGGTGCGCATTGTATGGGTGTGTGTTACATTACATTCACTAGTAGGAGTGAGAAAAACATCACGGGGCGGTGCGCATTGTATGGGTGTGTGTTACATTACATTCGCTAGTACGAGTGAGAAAAACATCACGGGGTGGTGGGCATTGTATGGGTGTGTGTTACATTACATTCACTAGTAGGAGTGAGAAAAACATCACGGGGTGGTGTGAATCGGAGGCTCTGAATTAGCATAGGCAGTGAGTGGCAATGTAGGATGGAGAAAAGCACCGCGGGGTGGTCAGCATGGGGAGGTCAGGGAACATGCAGTGGCAATGTAGGATAGGTTTCTGAAAAACATCGCGGGATGGTGCGCATTGTATGGGTGTGTGTTAAATTACATTCACTAGTAGGAGTGAGAAAAACATCACGGGGTGGTGCTCATTGTATGGGTGTGTGTTACATTACATTCACTAATAGGAGTGAGAAAAACATCACGGGGTGGTGTGAATCGGAGGGTCTGTATTAGGACAGGCAGTGAGTGACAATGTAGGATGGAGAAAAGCACCGCGGGGTGGTCAACATGGGGAGGTCAGGGAACATGCAGTGGCAATGTAGGATAGGTTTCTGAAAAACATCGCGGGGTGGTGCGCATTGTATGGGTGTGTGTTACATTACATTCACTAGTAGGAGTGAGAAAAACATCACGGGGTGGTGCGCATTATATGGGTGTGTGTTACATTACATTCACTAGTAGGAGTGAGAAAAACATCACGGGGCGGTGCGCATTGTATGGGTGTGTGTTACATTATATTCACTAGTACAATTGAGAAAAACATCACGGGGTGGTGCGCATTGTATGGGTGTGTGTTACATTACATTCACTAGTAGGAGTGAGAAAACCATCACGGGGCGGTGCGCATTGTATGGGTGTGTGTTACATTACATTCACTAGTAGGAGTGAGAAAAACATCACGGGATGGTGCGCATTGTATGGGTTTGTGTTACATTACATTCACTAGTAGGAGTGAGAAAACCATCACGGGGTGGTGCGCATTGTATGGGTGTGTGTTACATTACATTCACTAGTAGGAGTGAGAAAAACATCACGAGGTGGTGTGAATCGGAGGGTCTGAATTAGCATAGGCAGTGAGTGGCAATCTAGGATGGAGAAAAGCACGCGGGGTGGTCAGCATGAGGAGGTCAGGGAACATGCAGTGGCAATGTAGGATAGGTTTCTGAAAAACATCGCGGGGTGGTGCGCATTGTATGGGTGTGTGTTACATTACATTCACTAGTAGGAGTGAGAAAAACATCACGGGGTGGTGCTCATTGTATGGGTGTGTGTTACATTACATTCACTAGTAGGAGTGAGAAAAACATCACGGGGTGGTGTGAATCGGAGGGTCTGTATTAGGATAGGCAGTGAGTGGCAATGTAGGATGGAGAAAAGCATCGCGGGGTGGTCAGCATGTGGAGGTCAGGGAACATGCAGTGGCAATGTAGGATAGGTTTGTGAAAAACATCGCGGGGTGGTGCGCATTGTATGGGTGTGTGTTACATTACATTCACTAGTAGGAGTGAGAAAACCATCACGGGGTGGTGCGCATTGTATGGGTGTGTGTTACATTACATTCACTAGTAGGAGTGAGAAAAACATCACGAGGTGGTGTGAATCGGAGGGTCTGAATTAGCATAGGCAGTGAGTGGCAATGTAGGATGGAGAAAAGCACCGCGAGGTGGTCAGCATGGGGAGGTCAGGGAACATGCAGTGGCAATGTAGGATAGTTTTCTGAAAAACATCACGGGGTGGTGCGCATTGGATGGGTGTGTGTTACATTACATTCACTAGTGGGAGTGAGAAAAACATCACGGGGTGGTGTGAATCGTAGGGTGTCAATTAGGATAGGCAGTGAGTGTCAATGTAGGATGGAGAAAAGCACTGCGGTGTGGTCAGCATGGGGAGGTCAGGGAACATGCAGTGGCAATGTAGGATAGGTTTCTGAAAAACATCGCGGGGTGGTGTGCATTGTATGGGTGTGTGTTACATTACATTCACTAATAGGAGTGAGAAAAACATCACGGGGTGGTGTGAATCGGAGGGTCTGTATTAGGACATTCAGTGAGTGGCAATGTAGGATGGAGAAAAGCACCGCGGGGTGGTCAACTTGGGGAGGTCAGGGAACATGCAGTGGCAATGTAGGATAGGTTTCTGAAAAACATCGCGGGATGGTGCGCATTGTATGGGTGTGTGTTACATTACATTCACTAGTAGGAGTGAGAAAAACATCACGGGGTGGTGCGCATCATATGGGTTTGTGTTACATTACATTCACTAGTAGGAGTGAGAAAAACATCACGGGGTGGTGCGCATTGTATGGGTGTGTGTTACATTACATTCACTAGTACGAGTGAGAAAAACATCACGGGGTGGTGTGAATCGGAGGCTCGGAATTAGCATAGGCAGTGAGTGGCAATGTAGGATGGAGAAAAGCACCGCGGGGTGGTCAGCATGGGGAGCTCAGGGAACATGCAGTGGCAATGTAGGATAGGTTTCTGAAAAACATCGCGGGATGGTGCGCATTGTATGGGTGTGTGTTAAATTACATTCACTAGTAGGAGTGAGAAAAACATCACGGGGTGGTGCTCATTGTATGGGTGTGTGTTACATTACATTCACTAATAGGAGTGAGAAAAACATCACGGGGTGGTGTGAATCGGAGGGTCTGTATTAGGAATGGCAGTGAGTGACAATGTAGGATGGAGAAAAGCACCGCGGGGTGGTCAACATGGGGAGGTCAGGGAACATGCAGTGGCAATGTAGGATAGGTTTCTGAAAAACATCGCGGGGTGGTGCGCATTGTATGGGTGTGTGTTACATTACATTCACTAGTAGGAGTGAGAAAAACATCACGGGGTGGTGCGCATTATATGGGTGTGTGTTACATTACATTCACTAGTAGGAGTGAGAAAAACATCACGGGGTGGTGCGCATTATATGGGTGTGTTTTACATTACATTCACTAGTAGGAGTGAGAAAACCATCACGGGGTGGTGCGCATTGTATGGGTGTGTGTTACATTTCATTCACTAGTAGGAGTGAGAAAAACATCACGAGGTGGTGTGAATCGGAGGGTCTGAATGAGCATAGGCAGTGAGTGGCAATGTAGGATGGAGAAAAGCACGCGGGGTGGTCAGCATGAGGAGGTCAGGGAACATGCAGTGGCAATGTAGGATAGGTTTCTGAAAAACATCGCGGGGTGGTGCGCATTGTATGGGTGTGTGTTACATTACATTCACTAGTAGGAGTGAGAAAAATATCACGGGGTGGTGCTCATTGTATGGGTGTGTGTTACATTACATTCACTAGTAGGAGTGAGAAAAACATCACGGGGTGGTGTGAATCGGAGGGTCTGTATTAGGATAGGCAGTGAGTGGCAATGTAGGATGGAGAAAAGCATCGCGGGGTGGTCAGCATGTGGAGGTCAGGGAACATGCAGTGGCAATGTAGGATAGGTTTGTGAAAAACATCGAGGGGTGGTGCGCATTGTATGGGTGTGTGTTACATTACATTCACTAGCAGGAGTGAGAAAAACATCACGGGGTGGTGTGAATCGGAGTGTCTGAATTAGGATAGGCAGTGAGTGGCAATGTAGGATGGAGAAAAGCACCGCGAGGTGGTCAGCATGGGGAGGTCAGGGAACATGCAGTGGCAATGTAGGATAGTTTTCTGAAAAACATCACGGGGTGGTGCGCATTGGATGGGTGTGTGTTACATTACATTCACTAGTGGGAGTGAGAAAAACATCACGGGGTGGTGTGAATCGTAGGGTGTCAATTAGGATAGGCAGTGAGTGTCAATGTAGGATGGAGAAAAGCACTGCGGTGTGGTCAGCATGGGGAGGTCAGGGAACATGCAGTGGCAATGTAGGATAGGTTTCTGAAAAATATCGCGGGGTGGTGTGCATTGTATGGGTGTGTGTTACATTACATTCACTAGTAGGAGTGAGAAAAATATCACGGGGTGGTGCGCATTGTATGGGTGTGTGTTACATTACATTCACTAGTAGGAGTGAGAAAAACATCACGGGGCGGTGCGCATTGTATGGGTGTGTGTTACATTACATTCGCTAGTACGAGTGAGAAAAACATCACGGGGTGGTGGGCATTGTATGGGTGTGTGTTACATTACATTCACTAGTAGGAGTGAGAAAAACATCACGGGGTGGTGTGAATCGGAGGCTCTGAATTAGCATAGGCAGTGAGTGGCAATGTAGGATGGAGAAAAGCACCGCGGGGTGGTCAGCATGGGGAGGTCAGGGAACATGCAGTGGCAATGTAGGATAGGTTTCTGAAAAACATCGCGGGATGGTGCGCATTGTATGGGTGTGTGTTAAATTACATTCACTAGTAGGAGTGAGAAAAACATCACGGGGTGGTGTGAATCGGAGGGTCTGTATTAGGACAGGCAGTGAGTGACAATGTAGGATGGAGAAAAGCACCGCGGGGTGGTCAACATGGGGAGGTCAGGGAACATGCAGTGGCAATGTAGGATAGGTTTCTGAAAAACATCGCGGGGTGGTGCGCATTGTATGGGTGTGTGTTACATTACATTCACTAGTAGGAGTGAGAAAAACATCACGGGGTGGTGCGCATTATATGGGTGTGTGTTACATTACATTCACTAGTAGGAGTGAGAAAAACATCACGGGGCGGTGCGCATTGTATGGGTGTGTGTTACATTATATTCACTAGTACGAGTGAGAAAAACATCACGGGGTGGTGCGCATTGTATGGGTGTGTGTTACATTACATTCACTAGTAGGAGTGAGAAAACCATCACGGGGCGGTGCGCATTGTATGGGTGTGTGTTACATTACATTCACTAGTAGGAGTGAGAAAAACATCACGGGATGGTGCGCATTGTATGGGTGTGTGTTACATTACATTCACTAGTAGGAGTGAGAAAACCATCACGGGGTGGTGCGCATTGTATAGGTGTCTGTTACATTACATTCACTAGTAGGAGTGAGAAAAACATCACGAGGTGGTGTGAATCGGAGGGTCTGAATTAGCATAGGCAGTGAGTGGCAATGTAGGATGGAGAAAAGCACGCGGGGTGGTCAGCATGAGGAGGTCAGGGAACATGCAGTGGCAATGTAGGATAGGTTTCTGAAAAACATCGCGGGGTGGTGCGCATTGTATGGGTGTGTGTTACATTACATTCACTAGTAGGAGTGAGAAAAACATCACGGGGTGGTGCTCATTGTATGGGTGTGTGTTACATTACATTCACTAGTAGGAGTGAGAAAAACATCACGTGGTGGTGTGAATCGGAGGGTCTGTATTAGGATAGGCAGTGAGTGGCAATGTAGGATGGAGAAAAGCATCGCGGGGTGGTCAGCATGTGGAGGTCAGGGAACATGCAGTGGCAATGTAGGATAGGTTTGTGAAAAACATCGCGGGGTGGTGCGCATTGTATGGGTGTGTGTTACATTACATTCACTAGTAGGAGTGAGAAAACCATCACGGGGTGGTGCGCATTGTATGGGTGTGTGTTACATTACATTCACTAGTAGGAGTGAGAAAAACATCACGAGGTGGTGTGAATCGGAGGGTCTGAATTAGCATAGGCAGTGAGTGGCAATGTAGGATGGAGAAAAGCACCGCGAGGTGGTCAGCATGGGGAGGTCAGGGAACATGCAGTGGCAATGTAGGATAGTTTTCTGAAAAACATCACGGGGTGGTGCGCATTGGATGGGTGTGTGTTACATTACATTCACTAGTGGGAGTGAGAAAAACATCACGGGGTGGTGTGAATCGTAGGGTGTCAATTAGGATAGGCAGTGAGTGTCAATGTAGGATGGAGAAAAGCACTGCGGTGTGGTCAGCATGGGGAGGTCAGGGAACATGCAGTGGCAATGTAGGATAGGTTTCTGAAAAACATCACGGGGTGGTGTGCATTGTATGGGTGTGTGTTACATTACATTCACTAATAGGAGTGAGAAAAACATCACGGGGTGGTGTGAATCGGAGGGTCTGTATTAGGACAGGGAGTGAGTGGCAATGTAGGATGGAGAAAAGCACCGCGGGGTGGTAAACTTGGGGAGGTCAGGGAACATGCAGTGGCAATGTAGGATAGGTTTCTGAAAAACATCGCAGGGTGGTGCGCATTGTATGGGTGTGTGTTACATTACATTCACTAGTAGGAGTGAGAAAAACATCACGGGGTGGTGCGCATTATATGGGTGTGTGTTACATTACATTCACTAGTAGGAGTGAGAAAAACATCACGGGGTGGTGCGCATTGTATGGGTGTGTGTTACATTACATTCACTAGTACGAGTGAGAAAAACATCACGGGGTGGTGTGAATCGGAGGCTCTGAATTAGCATAGGCAGTGAGTGGCAATGTAGGATGGAGAAAAGCACCGCGGGGTGGTCAGCATGGGGAGGTCAGGGAACATGCAGTGGCAATGTAGGATAGGTTTCTGAAAAACATCGCGGGATGGTGCGCATTGTATGGGTGTGTGTTAAATTACATTCACTAGTAGGAGTGAGAAAAACATCACGGGGTGGTGCTCATTGTATGGGTGTGTGTTACATTACATTCACTAATAGGAGTGAGAAAAACATCACGGGGTGGTGTGAATCGGAGGGTCTGTATTAGGACAGGCAGTGAGTGACAATGTAGGATGGAGAAAAGCACCGCGGGGTGGTCAACATGGGGAGGTCAGGGAACATGCAGTGGCAATGTAGGATAGGTTTCTGAAAAACATCGCGGGGTGGTGCGCATTGTATGGGTGTGTGTTACATTACATTCACTAGTAGGAGTGAGAAAAACATCACGGGGTGGTGCGCATTATATGGGTGTGTGTTACATTACATTCACTAGTAGGAGTGAGAAAAACATCACGGGGCGGTGCGCATTGTATGGGTGTGTGTTACATTATATTCACTAGTACGAGTGAGAAAAACATCACGGGGTGGTGCGCATTGTATGGGTGTGTGTTACATTACATTCACTAGTAGGAGTGAGAAAACCATCACGGGGCGGTGCGCATTGTATGGGTGTGTGTTACATTACATTCACTAGTAGGAGTGAGAAAAACATCACGGGATGGTGCGCATTGTATGGGTGTGTGTTACATTACATTCACTAGTAGGAGTGAGAAAACCATCACGGGGTGGTGCGCATTGTATGGGTGTGTGTTACATTACATTCACTAGTAGGAGTGAGAAAAACATCACGAGGTGGTGTGAATCGGAGGGTCTGAATTAGCATAGGCAGTGAGTGGCAATGTAGGATGGAGAAAAGCACGCGGGGTGGTCAGCATGAGGAGGTCAGGGAACATGCAGTGGCAATGTAGGATAGGTTTCTGAAAAACATCGCGGGGTGGTGCGCATTGTATGGGTGTGTGTTACATTACATTCACTAGTAGGAGTGAGAAAAACATCACGGGGTGGTGCTCATTGTATGGGTGTGTGTTACATTACATTCACTAGTAGGAGTGAGAAAAACATCACGGGGTGGTGTGAATCGGAGGGTCTGTATTAGGATAGGCAGTGAGTGGCAATGTAGGATGGAGAAAAGCATCGCGGGGTGGTCAGCATGTGGAGGTCAGGGAACATGCAGTGGCAATGTAGGATAGGTTTGTGAAAAACATCGCGGGGTGGTGCGCATTGTATGGGTGTGTGTTACATTACATTCACTAGTAGGAGTGAGAAAACCATCACGGGGTGGTGCGCATTGTATGGGTGTGTGTTACATTAAATTCACTAGTAGGAGTGAGAAAAACATCACGAGGTGGTGTGAATCGGAGGGTCTGAATTAGCATAGGCAGTGAGTGGCAATGTAGGATGGAGAAAAGCACCGCGAGGTGGTCAGCATGGGGAGGTCAGGGAACATGCAGTGGCAATGTAGGATAGTTTTCTGAAAAACATCACGGGGTGGTGCGCATTGGATGGGTGTGTGTTACATTACATTCACTAGTGGGAGTGAGAAAAACATCACGGGGTGGTGTGAATCGTAGGGTGTCAATTAGGATAGGCAGTGAGTGTCAATGTAGGATGGAGAAAAGCACTGCGGTGTGGTCAGCATGGGGAGGTCAGGGAACATGCAGTGGCAATGTAGGATAGGTTTCTGAAAAACATCGCGGGGTGGTGTGCATTGTATGGGTGTGTGTTACATTACATTCACTAATAGGAGTGAGAAAAACATCACGGGGTGGTGTGAATCGGAGGGTCTGTATTAGGACAGGCAGTGAGTGGCAATGTAGGATGGAGAAAAGCACCGCGGGGTGGTCAACTTGGGGAGGTCAGGGAACATGCAGTGGCAATGTAGGATAGGTTTCTGAAAAACATCGCCGGGTGGTGCGCATTGTATGGGTGTGTGTTACATTACATTCACTAGTAGGAGTGAGAAAAACATCACGGGGTGGTGCGCATTATATGGGTGTGTGTTACATTACATTCACTAGTAGGAGTGAGAAAAACATCACGGAGTGGTGCGCATTGTATGGGTGTGTGTTACATTACATTCACTAGTACGAGTGAGAAAAACATCACGGGGTGGTGCGCATTGTATGGGAGTGTGTTACATTACGTTCACTAGTAGGAGTGAGAAAAACATCACGGGGTGGTGTCAATCGGAAGGTCTGAATTAGGATAGGCAGTGAGTGGCAATGTAGGATGGAGAAAAGCACCGCGGGGTGGTCAACATGGGGAGGTCAGGGAACATGCAGTGGCAATGTAGGATAGGTTTCTGAAAAACATCGCGGGGTGGTGCGCATTGTATGGGTGTGTGTTACATTACATTCACTAGTAGGAGTGAGAAAAACATCGCGGGGTGGTGCGCATTGTATGGGTGTGTGTTACATTACATTCACTAGTAGGAGTGAGAAAACCATCACGGGGCGGTGCGCATTTTATGGGTGTGTGTTACATTATATTCACTAGTACGAGTGAGAAAAACATCACGGGGTGGTGCGCATTGTATGGGTGTGTGTTACATTACATTCACTAGTAGGAGTGAGAAAACCATCACGGGGCGGTGCGCATTGTATGGGTGTGTGTTACATTACATTCACTAGTAGGAGTGAGAAAAACATCACGGGATGGTGCGCATTGTATGGGTGTGTGTTACATTACATTCACTAGTAGGAGTGAGAAAACCATCACGGGGTGGTGCGGAATGTATGGGTGTGTGTTACATTACATTCACTAGTAGGAGTGAGAAAAACATCACGAGGTGGTGTGAATCGGAGGGTCTGAATTAGCATAGGCAGTGAGTGGCAATGTAGGATGGAGAAAAGCACGCGGGGTGGTCAGCATGAGGAGGTCAGGGAACATGCAGTGGCAATGTAGGATAGGTTTCTGAAAAACATCGCGGGGTGGTGCGCATTGTATGGGTGTGTGTTACATTACATTCAGAGTAGGAGTGAGAAAAACATCACGGGGTGGTGCTCATTGTATGGGTGTGTGTTACATTACATTCACTAGTAGGAGTGAGAAAAACATCACGGGGTGGTGTGAATCGGAGGGTCTGTATTAGGATAGGCAGTGAGTGGCAATGTAGGATGGAGAAAAGCATCGCGGGGTGGTCAGCATGTGGAGGTCAGGGAACATGCAGTGGCAATGTAGGATAGGTTTGTGAAAAACATCGCGGGGTGGTGCGCATTGTATGGGTGTGTGTTACATTACATTCACTAGTAGGAGTGAGAAAACCATCACGGGGTGGTGCGCATTGTATGGGTGTGTGTTACATTACATTCACTAGTAGGAGTGAGAAAAACATCACGAGGTGGTGTGAATCGGAGGGTCTGAATTAGCATAGGCAGTGAGTGGCAATGTAGGATGGAGAAAAGCACCGCGAGGTGGTCAGCATGGGGAGGTCAGGGAACATGCAGTGGCAATGTAGGATAGTTTTCTGAAAAACATCACGGGGTGGTGTGCATTGTATGGGTGTGTGTTACATTACATTCACTAATAGGAGTGAGAAAACCATCACGGGGTGGTGCGCATTGGATGGGTGTGTGTTACATTACATTCACTAGTGGGAGTGAGAAAAACATCACGGGGTGGTGTGAATCGTAGGGTGTCAATTAGGATAGGCAGTGAGTGTCAATGTAGGATGGAGAAAAGCACTGCGGTGTGGTCAGCATGGGGAGGTCAGGGAACATGCAGTGGCAATGTAGGATAGGTTTCTGAAAAACATCGCGGGGTGGTGTGCATTGTATGGGTGTGTGTTACATTACATTCACTAATAGGAGTGAGAAAAACATCACGGGGTGGTGTGAATCGGAGGGTCTGTATTAGGACAGGCAGTGAGTGGCAATGTAGGATCGAGAAAAGCACCGCGGGGTGGTCAACTTGGGGAGGTCAGGGAACATGCAGTGGCAATGTAGGATAGGTTTCTGAAAAACATCGCGGGGTGGTGCGCATTGTATGGGTGTGTGTTACATTACATTCACTAGTAGGAGTGAGAAAAACATCACGGGGTGGTGCGCATTATATGGGTGTGTGTTACATTACATTCACTAGTAGGAGTGAGAAAAACATCACGGAGTGGTGCGCATTGTATGGGTGTGTGTTACATTACATTCACTAGTAAGAGTGAGAAAAACATCACGGGGTGGTGCGCATTGTATGGGAGTGTGTTACATTACGTTCACTAGTAGGAGTGAGAAAAACATCACGGGGTGGTGTCAATCGGAAGGTCTGAATTAGGATAGGCAGTGAGTGGCAATGTAGGATGGAGAAAAGCACCGCGGGGTGGTCAACATGGGGAGGTCAGGGAACATGCAGTGGCAATGTAGGATAGGTTTCTGAAAAACATCGCGGGGTGGTGCGCATTGTATGGGTGTGTGTTACATTACATTCACTAGTAGGAGTGAGAAAAACATCGCGGGGTGGTGCGCATTGTATGGGTGTGTGTTACATTACATTCACTAGTAGGAGTGAGAAAACCATCACGGGGCGGTGCGCATTGTATGGGTGTGTGTTACATTATATTCACTAGTACGAGTGAGAAAAACATCACGGGGTGGTGCGCATTGTATGGGTGTGTGTTACATTACATTCACTAGTAGGAGTGAGAAAACCATCACGGGGCGGTGCGCATTGTATGGGTGTGTGTTACATTACATTCACTAGTAGGAGTGAGAAAAACATCACGGGATGGTGCGCATTGTATGGGTGTGTGTTACATTACATTCACTAGTAGGAGTGAGAAAACCATCACGGGGTGGTGTGCATTGTATGGGTGTGTGTTACATTACATTCACTAGTAGGAGTGAGAAAAACATCACGAGGTGGTGTGAATCGGAGTGTCTGAATTAGCATAGGCAGTGAGTGGCAATGTAGGATGGAGAAAAGCACGCGGGGTGGTCAGCATGAGGAGGTCAGGGAACATGCAGTGGCAATGTAGGATAGGTTTCTGAAAAACATCGCGGGGTGGTGCGCATTGTATGGGTGTGTGTTACATTACATTCAGAGTAGGAGTGAGAAAAACATCACGGGGTGGTGCTCATTGTATGGGTGTGTGTTACATTACATTCACTAGTAGGAGTGAGAAAAACATCACGGGGTGGTGTGAATCGGAGGGTCTGTATTAGGATAGGCAGTGAGTGGCAATGTAGGATGGAGAAAAGCATCGCGGGGTGGTCAGCATGTGGAGGTCAGGGAACATGCAGTGGCAATGTAGGATAGGTTTGTGAAAAACATCGCGGGGTGGTGCGCATTGTATGGGTGTGTGTTACATTACATTCACTAGTAGGAGTGAGAAAACCATCACGGGGTGGTGCGCATTGTATGGGTGTGTGTTACATTACATTCACTAGTAGGAGTGAGAAAAACATCACGAGGTGGTGTGAATCGGAGGGTCTGAATTAGCATAGGCAGTGAGTGGCAATGTAGGATGGAGAAAAGCACCGCGAGGTGGTCAGCATGGGGAGGTCAGGGAACATGCAGTGGCAATATAGGATAGTTTTCTGAAAAACATCACGGGGTGGTGCGCATTGGATGGGTGTGTGTTACATTACATTCACTAGTGGGAGTGAGAAAAACATCACGGGGTGGTGTGAATCGTAGGGTGTCAATTAGGATAGGCAGTGAGTGTCAATGTAGGATGGAGAAAAGCACTGCGGTGTGGTCAGCATGGGGAGGTCAGGGAACATGCAGTGGCAATGTAGGATAGGTTTCTGAAAAACATCGCGGGGTGGTGTGCATTGTATGGGTGTGTGTTACATTACATTCACTAGTAGGAGTGAGAAAAACATCACGGGGTGGTGCGCATTGTATGGGTGTGTGTTACATTACATTCACTAGTAGGAGTGAGAAAAACATCACGGGGCGGTGCGCATTGTATGGGTGTGTGTTACATTACATTCACTAGTACGAGTGAGAAAAACATCACGGGCTGGTGGGCATTGTATGGGTGTGTGTTACATTACATTCACCAGTAGGAGTGAGAAAAACATCATGGGGTGGTGTGAATCGGAGGCTCTGAATTAGCATAGGCAGTGAGTGGCAATGAAGGATGGAGAAAAGCACCGCGGGGTGGTCAGCATGGGGAGGTCAGGGAACATGCAGTGGCAATGTAGGATAGGTTTCTGAAAAACATCGCGGGATGGTGCGCATCGTATGGGTGTGTGTTAAATTACATTCACTAGTAGGAGTGAGAAAAACATCACCGGGTGGTGCTCATTGTATGGGTGTGTGTTACATTACATTCAGTAATAGGAGTGAGAAAAACATCACGGGGTGGTGTGAATCGGAGGGTCTGTATTAGGACAGGCAGTGAGTGGCAAAGTAGGATAGAGAAAAGCACCGCGGGGTGGTCAGCATGTGGAGGTCAGGGAACATGCAGTGGCAGTGTAGGATAGGTTTGTGAAAAATATCGCGGGGTGGTGCGCATTGTATGGGTGTGTGTTACATTACATTCACTAGTAGGAGTGAGAAAAACATCACGGGGTGGTGTGAATCGGAGGGTCTGAATTAGGATAGGCAGTGAGTGGCAATGTAGGATGGAGAAAAGCACCGTGAGGTGGTCAGGATGGGGAGGTCAGGGAACATGCAGTGGCAATGTAGGATAGGTTTCTGAAAAACATCGCGGGGTGGTGTGCATTGCATGGGTGTGTGTTACATTAAATTCACTAGTAGGAGTGAGAAAAACATCACGGGGTGGTGCGCACTGTATGGGTGTGTGTTACATTACATTCACTATTAGGAGTGAGAAAACCATCACGGGGTGGTGCGCATTGTATGGGTGTGTGTTACATTACATTCACTAGTAGGAGTGAGAAAAACATCACGAGGTGGTGTGAATCGGAGGGTCTGAATTAGCATAGGCAGTGAGTGGCAATGTAGGATGGAGAAAAGCACGCGAGGTGGTCAGCATGAGGAGGTCAGGGAACATGCAGTGGCAATGTAGGATAGGTTTCTGAAAAACATCGCGGGGTGGTGCGCATTGTATGGGTGTGTGTTACATTACATTCACTAGTAGGAGTGAGAAAAACATCACGGGGTGGTGCTCATTGTATGGGTGTGTGTTACATTACATTCACTAGTAGGAGTGAGCAAAACATCACGGGGTGGTGCTCATTGTATGGGTGTGTGTTACATTACATTCACTAATAGCAGTGAGAAAAACATCACGGGGTGGTGTGAATCGGAGGGTCTGTATTAGGACAGGCAGTGAGTGGCAATGTAGGATGGAGAAAAGCACCGCGGGGTGGTCAGCATGTGGAGGTCAGGGAACATGCAGTGGCAGTGTAGGATAGGTTTGTGAAAAATATCGCGGGGTGGTGCGCATTGTATGGGTGTGTGTTACATTACATTCACTAGTAGGAGTGAGAAAAACATCACGGGGTGGTGTGAATCGGAGGGTCTGAATTAGGATAGGCAGTGAGTGGCAATGTAGGATGGAGAAAAGCACCGTGAGGTGGTCAGGATGGGGAGGTCAGGGAACATGCAGTGGCAATGTAGGATAGGTTTCTGAAAAACATCGCGGGGTGGTGTGCATTGCATGGGTGTGTGTTACATTAAATTCACTAGTAGGAGTGAGAAAAACATCACGGGGTTGTGCGCACTGTATGGGTGTGTGTTACATTACGTTCACTATTAGGAGTGAGAAAACCATCACGGGGTGGTGCGCATTGTATGGGTGTGTGTTACATTACATTCACTAGTAGGAGTGAGAAAAACATCACGAGGTGGTGTGAATCGGAGGGTCTGAATTAGCATAGGCAGTGAGTGGCAATGTAGAATGGAGAAAAGCACGCGAGGTGGTCAGCATGAGGAGGTCAGGGAACATGCAGTGGCAATGTAGGATAGGTTTCTGAAAAACATCGCGGGGTGGTGCGCATTGTATGGGTGTGTGTTACATTACATTCACTAGTAGGAGTGAGAAAAACATCACGGGGTGGTGCTCATTGTATGGGTGTGTGTTACATTACATTCACTAGTAGGAGTGAGAAAAACATCACGGGGTGGTGTGAATCGGAGGGTCTGTATTAGGATAGGCAGTGAGTGGCAATGTAGGATGGAGAAAAGCATCGCGGGGTGGTCAGCATGTGGAGGTCAGGGAACATGCAGTGGCAATGTAGGATAGGTTTGTTAAAAACATCGCGGGGTGGTGCGCATTGTATGGGTGTGTGTTACATTACATTCACTAGTAGGAGTGAGAAAACCATCACGGGGTGGTGCGCATTGTATGGGTGTGTGTTACATTACATTCACTAGTAGGAGTGAGAAAAACATCACGAGGTGGTGTGAATTGGAGGGTCTGAATTAGCATAGGCAGTGAGTGGCAATGTAGGATGGAGAAAAGCACCGCGAGGTGGTCAGCATGGGGAGGTCAGGGAACATGCAGTGGCAATGTAGGATAGTTTTCTGAAAAACATCACGGGGTGGTGCGCATTGGATGGGTGTGTGTTACATTACATTCACTAGTGGGAGTGAGAAAAACATCACGGGGTGGTGTGAATCGTAGGGTGTCAATTACGATAGGCAGTGAGTGTCAATGTAGGATGGAGAAAAGCACTGCGGTGTGGTCATTATGGGGAGGTCAGGGAACATGCAGTGGCAATGTAGGATAGGTTTCTGAAAAACATCGCGGGGTGGTGTGCATTGCATGGGTGTGTGTTACATTAAATTCACTAGTAGGAGTGAGAAAAACATCACGGGGTGGTGCGCACTGTATGGGTGTGTGTTACATTACATTCACTATTAGGAGTGAGAAAACCATCACGGGGTGGTGCGCATTGTATGGGTGTGTGTTACATTACATTCACTAGTAGGAGTGAGAAAAACATCACGAGGTGGTGTGAATCGGAGGGTCTGAATTAGCATAGGCAGTGAGTGGCAATGTAGGATGGAGAAAAGCACGCGAGGTGGTCAGCATGAGGAGGTCAGGGAACATGCAGTGGCAATGTAGGATAGATTTCTGAAAAACATCGCGGGGTGGTGCGCATTGTATGGGTGTGTGTTACATTACATTCACTAGTAGGAGTGAGAAAAACATCACGGGGTGGTGCTCATTGTATGGGTGTGTGTTACATTACATTCACTAGTAGGAGTGAGCAAAACATCACGGGGTGGTGCTCATTGTATGGGTGTGTGTTACATTACATTCACTAATAGGAGTGAGAAAAACATCACGGGGTGGTGTGAATCGGAGGGTCTGTATTAGGACAGGCAGTGAGTGGCAATGTAGGATGGAGAAAAGCACCGCGGGGTGGTCAGCATGTGGAGGTCAGGGAACATGCAGTGGCAGTGTAGGATAGGTTTGTGAAAAATATCGCGGGGTGGTGCGCATTGTATGGGTGTGTGTTACATTACATTCACTAGTAGGAGTGAGAAAAACATCACGGGGTGGTGTGAATCGGAGGGTCTGAATTAGGATAGGCAGTGAGTGGCAATGTAGGATGGAGAAAAGCACCGTGAGGTGGTCAGGATGGGGAGGTCAGGGAACATGCAGTGGCAATGTAGGATAGGTTTCTGAAAAACATCGCGGGGTGGTGTGCATTGCATGGGTGTGTGTTACATTAAATTCACTAGTAGGAGTGAGAAAAACATCACGGGGTGGTGCGCACTGTATGGGTGTGTGTTACATTACGTTCACTATTAGGAGTGAGAAAACCATCACGGGGTGGTGCGCATTGTATGGGTGTGTGTTACATTACATTCACTAGTAGGAGTGAGAAAAACATCACGAGGTGGTGTGAATCGGAGGGTCTGAATTAGCATAGGCAGTGAGTGGCAATGTAGGATGGAGAAAAGCACGCGAGGTGGTCAGCATGAGGAGGTCAGGGAACATGCAGTGGCAATGTAGGATAGGTTTCTGAAAAACATCGCGGGGTGGTGCGCATTGTATGGGTGTGTGTTACATTACATTCACTAGTAGGAGTGAGAAAAACATCACGGGTGGTGCTCATTGTATGGGTGTGTGTTACATTACATTCACTAGTAGGAGTGAGAAAAACATCACGGGGTGGTGTGAATCGGAGGGTCTGTATTAGGATAGGCAGTGAGTGGCAATGTAGGATGGAGAAAAGCATCGCGGGGTGGTCAGCATGTGGAGGTCAGGGAACATGCAGTGGCAATATAGGATAGGTTTGTGAAAAACATCGCGGGGTGGTGCGCATTGTATGGGTGTGTGTTACATTACATTCACTAGTCGGAGTGAGAAAACCATCACGGGGTGGTGCGCATTGTATGGGTGTGTGTTACATTACATTCACTAGTAGGAGTGAGAAAAACATCACGAGGTGGTGTGAATTGGAGGGTCTGAATTAGCATAGGCAGTGAGTGGCAATGTAGGATGGAGAAAAGCACCGCGAGGTGGTCAGCATGGGGAGGTCAGGGAACATGCAGTGGCAATGTAGGATAGTTTTCTGAAAAACATCACGGGGTGGTGCGCATTGGATGGGTGTGTGTTACATTACATTCACTAGTGGGAGTGAGAAAAACATCACGGGGTGGTGTGAATCGTAGGGTGTCAATTACGATAGGCAGTGAGTGTCAATGTAGGATGGAGAAAAGCATCGCGGGGTGGTCAGCATGTGGAGGTCAGGGAACATGCAGTGGGAATGCAGGATAGGTTTCTGAAAAACATCGCGGGATGGTGCGCATCGTATGGGTGTGTGTTAAATTACATTCACTAGTAGGAGTGAGAAAAACATCACGGGGTGGTGCTCATTGTATGGGTGTGTGTTACATTACATTCACTAGTAGGAGTGAGAAAAACATCACGGGGCGGTGCGCATTGTATGGGTGTGTGTTACATTACATTCACTAGTAGGAGTGAGAAAAACATCACGGGGTGGTGTGAATCGGAGGCTCTGAATTAGCATAGGCAGTGAGTGGCAATGTAGGATGGAGAAAAGCACCGCGGGGTGGTCAGCATGGGGAGGTCAGGGAACATGCAGTGGCAATGTAGGATAGGTTTCTGAAAAACATCGCGGGATGGTGCGCATCGTATGGGTGTGTGTTAAATTACATTCACTAGTAGGAGTGAGAAAAACATCACGGGGTGGTGCTCATTGTATGGGTGTGTGTTACATTACATTCACTAATAGGAGTGAGAAAAACATCACGGGGTGGTGTGAATCGGAGGGTCTGTATTAGGACAGGCAGTGAGTGGCAATGTAGGATGGAGAAAAGCACCGCGGGGTGGTCAACATGGGGAGGTCAGGGAACATGCAGTGGCAATGTAGGATAGGTTTCTGAAAAACATCGCAGGGTGGTGCGCATTGTATGGGTGTGTGTTACATTACATTCACTAGTAGGAGTGAGAAAAACATCACGGGGTGGTGCGCATTATATGGGTGTGTGTTACATTACATTCACTAGTAGGAGTGAGAAAAACATCACGGGGTGGTGCGCATTGTATGGGTGTGTGTTACATTACATTCACTAGTACGAGTGAGAAAAACATCACGGGGTGGTGCGCATTGTATGGGAGTGTGTTACATTACGTTCACTAGTAGGAGTGAGAAAAACATCACGGGGTGGTGTCAATCGGAAGGTCTGAATTAGGATAGGCAGTGAGTGGCAATGTAGGATGGAGAAAAGCACCGCGGGGTGGTCAACATGGGGAGGTCAGGGAACATGCAGTGGCAATGTAGGATAGGTTTCTGAAAAACATCGCGGGGTGGTGCGCATTGTATGGGGGTGTGTTACATTATATTCACTAGTAGGAGTGAGAAAAACATCACGGGGTGGTGCGCATTATATGGGTGTGTGTTACATTACATTCACTAGTAGGAGTGAGAAAAACATCACGGGGCGGTGCGCATTGTATGGGTGTGTGTTACATTATATTCACTAGTAGGAGTGAGAAAAACATCACGGGATGGTGCGCATTGTATGGGTGTGTGTTACATTACATTCACTAGTAGGAGTGAGAAAACCATCACGGGGTGGTGCGCATTGTATGGGTGTGTGTTACATTACATTCACTAGTAGGAGTGAGAAAAACATCACGAGGTGGTGTGAATCGGAGGGTCTGAATTAGGATAGGCAGTGAGTGGCAATGTAGGATGGAGAAAAGCATCGCGGGGTGGTCAGCATGTGGAGGTCAGGGAACATGCAGTGGCAATGTAGGACAGGTTTGTGAAAAACATCGCGGGGTGGTGCGCATTGTATGGGTGTGTGTTACATTACATTCACTAGTAGGAGTGAGAAAACCATCACGGGGTGGTGCGCATTGGATGGGTGTGTGTTACATTACATTCACTAGTGGGAGTGAGAAAAACATCACGAGGTGGTGTGAATCGGAGGGTCTGAATTAGCATAGGCAGTGAGTGGCAATGTAGGATGGAGAAAAGCACCGCGAGGTGGTCAGCATGGGGAGGTCAGGGAACATGCAGTGGCAATGTAGGATAGTTTTCTGAAAAACATCACGGGGTGGTGCGCATTGGATGGGTGTGTGTTACATTACATTCACTAGTGGGAGTGAGAAAAACATCACGGGGTGGTGTGAATCGTAGGGTGTCAATTAGGATAGGCAGTGAGTGTCAATGTAGGATGGAGAAAAGCACTGCGGTGTGGTCATTATGGGGAGGTCAGGGAACATGCAGTGGCAATGTAGGATAGGTTTCTGAAAAACATCGCGGGCTGGTGTGCATTGTATGGGTGTGTGTTACATTACATTCACTAGTAGGAGTGAGAAAAACATCACGGGGTGGTGCGCATTGTATGGGTGTGTGTTACATTACATTCACTAGTAGGAGTGAGAAACACATCACGGGGCGGTGCGCATTGTATGGGTGTGTGTTACATTACATTCACTAGTACGAGTGAGAAAAACATCACGGGGTGGTGGGCATTGTATGGGTGTGTGTTACATTACATTCACTAGTAGGAGTGAGAAAAACATCACGGGGTGGTGTGAATCGGAGGCTCTGAATTAGCATAGGCAGTGAGTGGCAGTGTAGGATGGAGAAAAGCACCGCGGGGTGGTCAGCATGGGGAGGTCAGGGATCATGCAGTGGCAATGTAGGATAGGTTTCTGAAAAACATCGCGGGATGGTGCGCATTGGATGGGTGTGTGTTACATTTCATTCACTAGTAGCAGTGAGAAAAACATCATGGGGTGGTGTGAATCGGAGGGTCTGAAATAAGATATGCAGTGAGTGGCAATGTAGGAAGGAGAAAAGCACCGCGGGTGGTCAGCATGGGGAAGTCAGGGAACATGCAGTGGGAATGCAGGATAGGTTTCTGAAAAACATCGCGGGGTGGTGCGCATTGTATGGGTGTGTGTTACATTACATTTATTAGTGGGAGTGAGAAAAACATCACGGGGTGGTGTGAATCGGAGGGTGTGAATTAGGATAGGCAGTGAGTGTCAATGTAGGATGGAGAAAAGCACTGCGGTGTGGTCAGCATGGGGAGGTCAGGGAACATGCAGTGGCAATGTAGGATAGGTTTCTGAAAAACATCGCGGGGTGGTGTGCATTTTATGTGTGTGTGTTACATTACATTCACTAGTAGGAGTGAGAAAAACATCACGGGGTGGTGCGCATTGTATGGGAGTGTGTTACATTACATTCACTAGTAGGAGTGAGAAAAACATCACGGGGTGGTGCGCATTGTATGGGAGTGTGTTACATTACGTTCACTAGTAAGAGTGAGAAAAACATCACGGGTTGGTGTCAATCGGAAGGTCTGAATTAGGATAGGCAGTGAGTGGCAATGTAGGATGGAGAAAAGCACCGCGGTGTGGTCAGCATGGGGAGGTCAGGGGACATGCAGTGGCAATGTAGGATAGGTTTCTGAAAAACATCGCGGGGTGGTGTGCATTGTATGGGTGTGTGTTACATTACATTCACTAGTAGGAGTGAGAAAAACATCACGGGGTGGTGCGCATTGTATGGGTGTGTGTTACATTACATTCACTAATAGGAGTGAGAAAATCATCACGTGGTGTGGCGCATTGTATGGGTGTGTGTTACGTTAAATTCACTAGTAGGAGTGAGAAAAACATCACGGGGTGGTGTGAATCGGAGGGTCTGAATTAGGATAGGCCGTGAGTGGCAATGTAGGATGGAGAAAAGCACCGCGGCGTGGTCAGCATGGGGAGGTCAGGGAACATGCAGTGGCAATGTAGGATAGGTTTCTGAAAAACATCGCCGGGTGGTGCGCATTGTATGGGTGTGTGTTACATTACATTCACTAGTAGGAGTGAGAAAAACATCACGGGGTGGTGTGAATCGGAGGGTCTGAATTAGAATAGGCAGTGAGTGGCAATGTAGGATGGAGAAAAGCACCGCGGGGTGGTCAGCATGGGGAGGTCAGGGAACATGCAGTGGCAATGTAGGATAGGTTTCTGAAAAACATCGCGGGGTGGTGCGCATTGTACGGGGGTGTGTTACATTACATTCACTAGTAGGAGTGAGAAAAACATCACGGGGTGGTTCTCATTGTATGGGTGTGTGTTACATTACATTCACTAGTAGGAGTGAGAAAAACATCACGGGGTGGTGTGAATCGGAGGGTCTGTATAGGATAGGCAGGGAGTGGCAATGTATTATGGAGAAAAGCACCGCAGGGTGGTCAGCATGGGGAGGTCAGGGCACATGCAGTGGCAATCTAGGATAGGTTTCTTAAAAACATCGCGGGGTGGTGCGCATTGTATGGGTGTTTGTTACATTACATTCAGTAGTAGAACTGAGAAACACATCACGGGGTGGTGTGAATCAGAGGGTCTGAATTATGATAGGCAGTGAGTGGCAATGTAGGATGGAGAAAAGCACCGCGGGGTGGTCAGCATGGGGAGGTCAGGGAACATGCAGTGGCAATGTAGGATAGTTTTCTGAAAAACATCACGGGGCGGTGCGCATTGTATGGGTGTGTGTTACATTACATTCACTAGTAGGAGTGAGAAAAACATCACGGGGTGGTGTGAATCGGAGGCTCTGAATTAGCATAGGCAGTGAGTGGCAATGTAGGATGGAGAAAAGCACCGCGGGGTGGTCAGCATGGGGAGGTCAGGGAACATGCAGTGGCAATGTAGGATAGGTTTCTGAAAAACATCGCGGGATGGTGCGCATCGTATGGGTGTGTGTTAAATTACATTCACTAGTAGGAGTGAGAAAAACATCACGGGGTGGTGCTCATTGTATGGGTGTGTGTTACATTACATTCACTAATAGGAGTGAGAAAAACATCACGGGGTGGTGTGAATCGGAGGGTCTGTATTAGGACAGGCAGTGAGTGGCAATGTAGGATGGAGAAAAGCACCGCGGGGTGGTCAACATGGGGAGGTCAGGGAACATGCAGTGGCAATGTAGGATAGGTTTCTGAAAAACATCGCAGGGTGGTGCGCATTGTATGGGTGTGTGTTACATTACATTCACTAGTAGGAGTGAGAAAAACATCACGGGGTGGTGCGCATTATATGGGTGTGTGTTACATTACATTCACTAGTAGGAGTGAGAAAAACATCACGGGGTGGTGCGCATTGTATGGGTGTGTGTTACATTACATTCACTAGTACGAGTGAGAAAAACATCACGGGGTGGTGCGCATTGTATGGGAGTGTGTTACATTACGTTCACTAGTAGGAGTGAGAAAAACATCACGGGGTGGTGTCAATCGGAAGGTCTGAATTAGGATAGGCAGTGAGTGGCAATGTAGGATGGAGAAAAGCACCGCGGGGTGGTCAACATGGGGAGGTCAGGGAACATGCAGTGGCAATGTAGGATAGGTTTCTGAAAAACATCGCGGGGTGGTGCGCATTGTATGGGGGTGTGTTACATTACATTCACTAGTAGGAGTGAGAAAAACATCACGGGGTGGTGCGCATTATATGGGTGTGTGTTACATTACATTCACTAGTAGGAGTGAGAAAAACATCACGGGGCGGTGCGCATTGTATGGGTGTGTGTTACATTATATTCACTAGTAGGAGTGAGAAAAACATCACGGGATGGTGCGCATTGTATGGGTGTGTGTTACATTACATTCACTAGTAGGAGTGAGAAAACCATCACGGGGTGGTGCGCATTGTATGGGTGTGTGTTACATTACATTCACTAGTAGGAGTGAGAAAAACATCACGAGGTGGTGTGAATCGGAGGGTCTGAATTAGGATAGGCAGTGAGTGGCAATGTAGGATGGAGAAAAGCATCGCGGGGTGGTCAGCATGTGGAGGTCAGGGAACATGCAGTGGCAATGTAGGACAGGTTTGTGAAAAACATCGCGGGGTGGTGCGCATTGTATGGGTGTGTGTTACATTACATTCACTAGTAGGAGTGAGAAAACCATCACGGGGTGGTGCGCATTGGATGGGTGTGTGTTACATTACATTCACTAGTGGGAGTGAGAAAAACATCACGAGGTGGTGTGAATCGGAGGGTCTGAATTAGCATAGGCAGTGAGTGGCAATGTAGGATGGAGAAAAGCACCGCGAGGTGGTCAGCATGGGGAGGTCAGGGAACATGCAGTGGCAATGTAGGATAGTTTTCTGAAAAACATCACGGGGTGGTGCGCATTGGATGGGTGTGTGTTACATTACATTCACTAGTGGGAGTGAGAAAAACATCACGGGGTGGTGTGAATCGTAGGGTGTCAATTAGGATAGGCAGTGAGTGTCAATGTAGGATGGAGAAAAGCACTGCGGTGTGGTCATTATGGGGAGGTCAGGGAACATGCAGTGGCAATGTAGGATAGGTTTCTGAAAAACATCGCGGGCTGGTGTGCATTGTATGGGTGTGTGTTACATTACATTCACTAGTAGGAGTGAGAAAAACATCACGGGGTGGTGCGCATTGTATGGGTGTGTGTTACATTACATTCACTAGTAGGAGTGAGAAACACATCACGGGGCGGTGCGCATTGTATGGGTGTGTGTTACATTACATTCACTAGTACGAGTGAGAAAAACATCACGGGGTGGTGGGCATTGTATGGGTGTGTGTTACATTACATTCACTAGTAGGAGTGAGAAAAACATCACGGGGTGGTGTGAATCGGAGGCTCTGAATTAGCATAGGCAGTGAGTGGCAGTGTAGGATGGAGAAAAGCACCGCGGGGTGGTCAGCATGGGGAGGTCAGGGATCATGCAGTGGCAATGTAGGATAGGTTTCTGAAAAACATCGCGGGATGGTGCGCATTGGATGGGTGTGTGTTACATTTCATTCACTAGTAGCAGTGAGAAAAACATCATGGGGTGGTGTGAATCGGAGGGTCTGAAATAAGATATGCAGTGAGTGGCAATGTAGGAAGGAGAAAAGCACCGCGGGTGGTCAGCATGGGGAAGTCAGGGAACATGCAGTGGGAATGCAGGATAGGTTTCTGAAAAACATCGCGGGGTGGTGCGCATTGTATGGGTGTGTGTTACATTACATTTATTAGTGGGAGTGAGAAAAACATCACGGGGTGGTGTGAATCGGAGGGTGTGAATTAGGATAGGCAGTGAGTGTCAATGTAGGATGGAGAAAAGCACTGCGGTGTGGTCAGCATGGGGAGGTCAGGGAACATGCAGTGGCAATGTAGGATAGGTTTCTGAAAAACATCGCGCGGTGGTGTGCATTTTATGTGTGTGTGTTACATTACATTCACTAGTAGGAGTGAGAAAAACATCACGGGGTGGTGCGCATTGTATGGGAGTGTGTTACATTACATTCACTAGTAGGAGTGAGAAAAACATCACGGGGTGGTGCGCATTGTATGGGAGTGTGTTACATTACGTTCACTAGTAAGAGTGAGAAAAACATCACGGGTTGGTGTCAATCGGAAGGTCTGAATTAGGATAGGCAGTGAGTGGCAATGTAGGATGGAGAAAAGCACCGCGGTGTGGTCAGCATGGGGAGGTCAGGGGACATGCAGTGGCAATGTAGGATAGGTTTCTGAAAAACATCGCGGGGTGGTGTGCATTGTATGGGTGTGTGTTACATTACATTCACTAGTAGGAGTGAGAAAAACATCACGGGGTGGTGCGCATTGTATGGGTGTGTGTTACATTACATTCACTAATAGGAGTGAGAAAATCATCACGTGGTGTGGCGCATTGTATGGGTGTGTGTTACGTTAAATTCACTAGTAGGAGTGAGAAAAACATCACGGGGTGGTGTGAATCGGAGGGTCTGAATTAGGATAGGCCGTGAGTGGCAATGTAGGATGGAGAAAAGCACCGCGGCGTGGTCAGCATGGGGAGGTCAGGGAACATGCAGTGGCAATGTAGGATAGGTTTCTGAAAAACATCGCCGGGTGGTGCGCATTGTATGGGTGTGTGTTACATTACATTCACTAGTAGGAGTGAGAAAAACATCACGGGGTGGTGTGAATCGGAGGGTCTGAATTAGAATAGGCAGTGAGTGGCAATGTAGGATGGAGAAAAGCACCGCGGGGTGGTCAGCATGGGGAGGTCAGGGAACATGCAGTGGCAATGTAGGATAGGTTTCTGAAAAACATCGCGGGGTGGTGCGCATTGTACGGGGGTGTGTTACATTACATTCACTAGTAGGAGTGAGAAAAACATCACGGGGTGGTTCTCATTGTATGGGTGTGTGTTACATTACATTCACTAGTAGGAGTGAGAAAAACATCACGGGGTGGTGTGAATCGGAGGGTCTGTATAGGATAGGCAGGGAGTGGCAATGTATTATGGAGAAAAGCACCGCAGGGTGGTCAGCATGGGGAGGTCAGGGCACATGCAGTGGCAATCTAGGATAGGTTTCTTAAAAACATCGCGGGGTGGTGCGCATTGTATGGGTGTTTGTTACATTACATTCAGTAGTAGAACTGAGAAACACATCACGGGGTGGTGTGAATCAGAGGGTCTGAATTAGGATAGGCAGTGAGTGGCAATGTAGGATGGAGAAAAGCACCGCGGGGTGGTCAGCATGGGGAGGTCAGGGAACATGCAGTGGCAATGTAGGATAGTTTTCTGAAAAACATCACGAGGTGGTGCGCATTGTATGGGTGTGTGTTACATTACATTCACTAGTAGGAGTGAGAAAAACATCTCGGGGTGGTGTGAATCTGAGGGTCTGAATTAGGATAGGCAGTGAGTGGCAATGTAGGATGGAGAAAAGCACCGCGAGGTGGTCAGGATTGGGAGGTCAGGAAACATGCAGTGGCAATGTAGGATAGTTTTCTGAAAAACATCACGGGGTGGTGCGCATTGTATGGGTGTGTGTTACATTATATTCACTAGTAGTAGTGAGAAAAACATCACGGGGCGGTGCGCATTGTATGGGTGTGTGTTACACTACATTCACTAGTACGAGTGAGAAAAACATCACGGGGTGCTGGGCATTGTATGGGTGTGTGTTACATTACATTCACTAGTAGGAGTGAGAAAAACATCACGGGGTGGTGTTAATCGGAGGCTCTGAATTAGCATAGGCAGTGAGTGGCAATGTAGGATGGAGAAAAGCACCGCGGGGTGGTCAGCATGGGGAGGTCAGGGAACATGCAGTGGCAATGTAGGATAGGTTTCTGAAAAACATCGCGGGATGGTGCGCATTGTATGGGTGTGTGTTAAATTACATTCACTAGTAGGAGTGAGAAAAACATCACGGGGTGGTGCTCATTGTATGGGTGTGTGTTACATTACATTCACTAGTAGGAGTGAGAAAAACATCACGGGGTGGTGTGAATCGGAGGGTCTGTATTAGGACAGGCAGTGAGTGGCAATGTAGGATGGAGAAAAGCACCGCGGGGTAGTCAGCATGTGGAGGTCAGGGAACATGCAGTGGCAGTGTAGGATAGGTTTGTGAAAAATATCGCGGGGTGGTGCGCATTGTATGGGTGTGTGTTACATTACATTCACTAGCGGGAGTGAGAAAAATATCACGGAGTGGTGTGAAACGGAGGGTCTGAATTAGGATAGGCAGTGAGTGGCAATGTAGGATGGAGAAAAGCACTGCGGTGTGGTCAGCATGGGGAGGTCAGGGAACATGCAGTGGCAATGTAGGATAGGTTTCTGAAAAACATCGCGGGGTGGTGTGCATTGTATGGGTGTGTGTTACATTACATTCACTAGTAGGAGTGAGAAAACCATCACGGGGTGGTGCGCATTGTATGGGTGTGTGTTACATTACATTCACTAGTACATGTGAGAATAACATCACGGGGTGGTGCGCATTGTATGGGTGTGTGTTACATTATATTCACTAGTAGGAGTGAGAAAACCATCACGGGGTGGTGCACATTGTATGGGTGTGTGTTACATTACATTCACTAGTAGGAGTGAGAAAAACATCACGAGGTGGTGTGAATTGGAGGGTCTGAATTAGCATAGGCAGTGAGTGGCAATGTAGGATGGAGAAAAGCACCGCGAGGTGGTCAGCATGTGGAGGTCAGGGAACATGCAGTGGCAATGTAGGATATTTTTCTGAAAAACATCACGGGGTGGTGCGCATTGGATGGGTGTGTGTTACATTACATTCACTAGTGGGAGTGAGAAAAACATCACGGGGTGGTGTGAATCGTAGGGTGTCAATTACGATAGGCAGTGAGTGTCAATGTAGGATGGAGAAAAGCACTGCGGTGTGGTCATTATGGGGAGGTCAGGGAACATGCAGTGGCAATGTAGGATAGGTTTCTGAAAAACATCGCGGGGTGGTGTGCATTGTATGGGTGTGTGTTACATTACATTCACTAGTAGGAGTGAGAAAAACATCACGGGGTGGAGCGCATTGTATGGGTGTGTGTTACATTACATTCACTAGTACGAGTGAGAAAAACATCACGGGGTGGTGGGCTTGTATGGGTGTGTGTTACATTACATTCACTAGTAGGAGTGAGAAAAACATCACGGGGTGGTGTGAATCGGAGGCTCTGAATTAGCATAGGCAGTGAGTGGCAATGTAGGATGGAGAAAAGCACCGCGGGGTGGTCAGCATGGGGAGGTCAGGGAACATGCAGTGGCAATGTAGGATAGGTTTCTGAAAAACATCGCAAGATGGTGCGCATCGTATGGGTGTGTGTTAAATTACATTCACTAGTAGGAGTGAGAAAAACATCACGGGGTGGTGCTCATTGTATGGGTGTGTGTTACATTACATTCACTAATAGGAGTGAGAAAAACATCACGGGGTGGTGTGAATCGGAGGGTCTGTATTAGGACAGGCAGTGAGTGGCAATGTAGGATGGAGAAAAGCACCGCGGGGTGGTCAACATGGGGAGGTCAGGGAACATCCAGTGGCAATGTAGGATAGGTTTCTGAAAAACATCGCAGGGTGGTGCGCATTGTATGGGTGTGTGTTACATTACATTCACTAGTAGGAGTTAGAAAAACATCACGGGGTGGTGCGCATTATATGGGTGTGTGTTACATTACATTCACTAGTAGGAGTGAGAAAAACATCACGGGGTGGTGCGCATTGTATGGGTGTGTGTTACATTACATTCACTAGTACGAGTGAGAAAAACATCACGGGGTGGTGCGCATTGTATGGGAGTGTGTTACATTACGTTCACTAGTAGGAGTGAGAAAAACATCACGGGGTGGTGTCAATCGGAAGGTCTGAATTAGGATAGGCAGTGAGTGGCAATGTAGGATGGAGAAAAGCACCGCGGGGTGGTCAACATGGGGAGGTCAGGGAACATGCAGTGGCAATGTAGGATAGGTTTCTGAAAAACATCGCGGGGTGGTGCGCATTGTATGGGGGTGTGTTACATTACATTCACTAGTAGGAGTGAGAAAAACATCACGGGGTGGTGGGCATTATATGGGTGTGTGTTACATTACATTCACTAGTAGGAGTGAGAAATACATCACGGGGCGGTGCGCATTGTATGGGTGTGTGTTACATTATATTCACTAGTACGAGTGAGAAAAACATCACGGGGTGGTGCGCATTGTATGGGTGTGTGTTACATTACATTCACTAGTAGGAGTGAGAAAACCATCACGGGGCGGTGCGCATTGTATGGGTGTGTGTTACATTACATTCACTAGTAGGAGTGAGAAAAACATCACGGGATGGTGCGCATTGTATGGGTGTGTGTTACATTACATTCACTAGTAGGAGTGAGAAAACCATCACGGGGTGGTGCGCATTGTATGGGTGTGTGTTACATTACATTCACTAGTAGGAGTGAGAAAAACATCACGAGGTGGTGTGAATCGGAGGGTCTGAATTAGGATAGGCAGTGAGTGGCAATGTAGGATGGAGAAAAGCATCGCGGGGTGGTCAGCATGTGGAGGTCAGGGAACATGCAGTGGCAATGTAGGATAGGTTTGTGAAAAACATCGCGGGGTGGTGCGCATTGTATGGGTGTGTGTTACATTACATTCACTAGTAGGAGTGAGAAAACCATCACGGGGTGGTGCGCATTGGATGGGTGTGTGTTACATTACATTCACTAGCGGGAGTGAGAAAAACATCACGAGGTGGTGTGAATCGGAGGGTCTGAATTAGCATAGGCAGTGAGTGGCAATGTAGGATGGAGAAAAGCACCGCGAGGTGGTCAGCATGGGGAGGTCAGGGAACATGCAGTGGCAATGTAGGATAGTTTTCTGAAAAACATCACGGGGTGGTGCGCATTGGATGTGTGTGTGTTACATTACATTCACTAGTGGGAGTGAGAAAAACATCACGGGGTGGTGTGAATCGTAGGGTGTCAATTAGGATAGGCAGTGAGTGTCAATGTAGGATGGAGAAAAGCACTGCGGTGTGGTCATTATGGGGAGGTCAGGGAACATGCAGTGGCAATGTAGGATAGGTTTCTGAAAAACATCGCGGGCTGGTGTGCATTGTATGGGTGTGTGTTACATTACATTCACTAGTAGGAGTGAGAAAAACATCACGGGGTGGTGCGCATTGTATGGGTGTGTGTTACATTACATTCACTAGTAGGAGTGAGAAACACATCACGGGGCGGTGCGCATTGTATGGGTGTGTGTTACATTACATTCACTAGTACGAGTGAGAAAAACATCACGGCGTGGTGGGCATTGTATGGGTGTGTGTTACATTACATTCACTAGTAGGAGTGAGAAAAACATCACGGGGTGGTGTGAATCGGAGGCTCTGAATTAGCATAGGCTGTGAGTGGCAGTGTAGGATGGAGAAAAGCACCGCGGGGTGGTCAGCATGGGGAGGTCAGGGATCATGCAGTGGCAATGTAGGATAGGTTTCTGAAAAACATCGCGGGATGGTGCGCATTGGATGGGTGTGTGTTACATTTCATTCACTAGTAGCAGTGAGAAAAACATCATGGGGTGGTGTGAATCGGAGGGTCTGAAATAAGATATGCAGTGAGTGGCAATGTAGGAAGGAGAAAAGCACCGCGGGTGGTCAGCATGGGGAAGTCAGGGAACATGCAGTGGGAATGCAGGATAGGTTTCTGAAAAACATCGCGGGGTGGTGCGCATTGTATGGGTGTGTGTTACATTACATTCATTAGTGGGAGTGAGAAAAACATCACGGGGTGGTGTGAATCGGAGGGTGTGAATTAGGATAGGCAGTGAGTGTCAATGTAGGATGGAGAAAAGCACTGCGGTGTGCTCAGCATGGGGAGGTCAGGGAACATGCAGTGGCAATGTAGGATAGGTTTCTGAAAAACATCGCGGGGTGGTGCGCATTGTATGGGTGTGTGTTACATTACATTCACTAGTAGGAGTGAGAAAAACATCACGGGGTGGTGCGCATTGTATGGGAGTGTGTTACGTTAAATTCACTAGTAGGAGTGAGAAAAACATCACGGGGTGGTGTGAATCGGAGGGTCTGAATTAGGATAGGCCGTGAGTGGCAATATAGGATGGAGAAAAGCACCGCGGGGTGGTCAGCATGGGGAGGTCAGGGAACATGCAGTGGCAATGTAGGATAGGTTTCTGAAAAACATCGCCGGGTGGTGCGCATTGTATGGGTGTGTGTTACATTACATTCACTAGTAGGAGTGAGAAAAACATCACGGGGTGGTGTGAATCGGAGGGTCTGAATTAGAATAGGCAGTGAGTGGCAATTTAGGATGGAGAAAAGCACCGCGGGGTGGTCAGCATGGGGAGGTCAGGGAACATGCAGTGGCAATGTAGGATAGGTTTCTGAAAAACATCGCGGGGTGGTGCGCATTGTACGGGGGTGTGTTACATTACATTCACTAGTAGGAGTGAGAAAAACATCACGGGGTGGTTCTCATTGTATGGGTGTGTGTTACATTACATTCACTAGTAGGAGTGAGAAAAACATCACGGGGTGGTGTGAATCGGAGGGTCTGTATAGGATAGGCAGGGAGTGGCAATGTATTATGGAGAAAAGCACCGCAGGGTGGTCAGCATGGGGAGGTCAGGGCACATGCAGTGGCAATCTAGGATAGGTTTCTGAAAAACATCGCGGGGTGGTGCGCATTGTATGGGTGTTTGTTACATTACATTCAGTAGTAGAACTGAGAAACACATCACGGGGTGGTGTGAATCAGAGGGTCTGAATTAGGATAGGCAGTGAGTGGCAATGTAGGATGGAGAAAAGCACCGCGGGGTGGTCAGCATGGGGAGGTCAGGGAACATGCAGTGGCAATGTAGGATAGTTTTCTGAAAAACATCACGAGGTGGTGCGCATTGTATGGGTGTGTGTTACATTACATTCACTAGTAGGAGTGAGAAAAACATCTCGGGGTGGTGTGAATCTGAGGGTCTGAATTAGGATAGGCAGTGAGTGGCAATGTAGGATGGAGAAAAGCACCGCAAGGTGGTCAGGATTGGGAGGTCAGGGAACATGCAGTGGCAATGTAGGATAGTTTTCTGAAAAACATTACGGGGTGGTGCGCATTGTATGGGTGTGTGTTACATTACATTCACTAGTAGTAGTGAGAAAAACATCACGGGGCGGTGCGCATTGTATGGGTGTGTGTTACACTACATTCACTAGTACGAGTGAGAAAAACATCACGGGGTGGTGGGCATTGTATGGGTGTGTGTTACATTACATTCACTAGTAGGAGTGAGAAAAACATCACGGGGTGGTGTGAATCGGAGGCTCTGAATTAGCATAGGCAGTGAGTGGCAATGTAGGATGGAGAAAAGCACCGCGGGGTGGTCAGCATGGGGAGGTCAGGGAACATGCAGTGGCAATGTAGGATAGGTTTCTGAAAAACATCGCGGGATGGTGCGCATTGTATGGGTGTGTGTTAAATTACATTCACTAGTAGGAGTGAGAAAAACATCACGGGGTGGTGCTCATTGTATGGATGTGTGTTACATTACATTCACTAGTAGGAGTGAGAAAAACATCACGGGGTGGTGTGAATCGGAGGGTCTGTATTAGGACAGGCAGTGAGTGGCAATGTAGGATGGAGAAAAGCACCGCGGGGTAGTCAGCATGTGGAGGTCAGGGAACATGCAGTGGCAGTGTAGGATAGGTTTGTGAAAAATATCGCGGGGTGGTGCGCATTGTATGGGTGTGTGTTACATTACATTCACTAGCGGGAGTGAGAAAAATATCACGGAGTGGTGTGAAACGGAGGGTCTGAATTAGGATAGGCAGTGAGTGGCAATGTAGGATGGAGAAAAGCACTGCGGTGTGGTCAGCATGGGGAGGTCAGGGAACATGCAGTGGCAATGTAGGATAGGTTTCTGAAAAACATCGCTGGGTGGTGTGCATTGTATGGGTGTGTGTTACATTACATTCACTAGTAGGAGTGAGAAAAACATCACGGGGTGGTGCGCATTGTATGGGAGTGTGTTACATTACATTCACTAGTACGAGTGAGAAAAACATCACGGGGTGGTGCGCATTGTATGGGAGTGTGTTACATTACGTTCACTAGTAGGAGTGAGAAAAACATCACGGGTTGGTGTCAATCGGAAGGTCTGAATTAGGATAGGCAGTGAGTGGCAATGTAGGATGGAGAAAAGCACCGCGGTGTGGTCAGCATGGGGAGGTCAGGGTACATGCAGTGGCAATGTAGGATAGGTTTGTGAAAAACATCGCGGGGTGGTGCGCATTGTATGGGTGTGTGTTACATTACATTCACTAGTAGGAGTGAGAAAACCATCACGGGGTGGTGCGCATTGTATGGGTGTGTGTTACATTACATTCACTAGTAGGAGTGAGAAAAACATCACGAGGTGGTGTGAATCGGAGGGTCTGAATTAGCATAGGCAGTGAGTGGCAATGTAGGATGGAGAAAAGCACCGCGAGGTGGTCAGCATGGGGAGGTCAGGGAACATGCAGTGGCAATGTAGGATAGTTTTCTGAAAAACATCACGGGGTGGTGCGCATTGGATGGGTGTGTGTTACATTACATTCACTAGTGGGAGTGAGAAAAACATCACGGGGTGGTGTCAATCGTAGGGTGTCAATTAGGATAGGCAGTGAGTGTCAATGTAGGATGGAGAAAAGCACTGCGGTGTGGTCATTATGGGGAGGTCAGGGAACATGCAGTGGCAATGTAGGATAGGTTTCTGAAAAACATCGCGGGATGGTGCGCATTGTATGGGTGTGTGTTACATTACATTCACTAGTAGGAGTGAGAAAAACATCACGGGGTGGTGCGCATTGTATGGGTGTGTGTTACATTACATTCACTAGTAGGAGTGAGAAACACATCACGGGGCGGTGCGCATTGTATGGGTGTGTGTTACATTACATTCACTAGTACGAGTGAGAAAAACATCACGGGGTGGTGGGCATTGTATGGGTGTGTGTTACATTACATTCACTAGTAGGAGTGAGAAAAACATCACGGGGTGGTGTGAATCGGAGGCTCTGAATTAGCATAGGCAGTGAGTGGCAGTGTAGGATGGAGAAAAGCACCGCGGGGTGGTCAGCATGGGGAGGTCAGGGAACATGCAGTGGCAATGTAGGATAGGTTTCTGAAAAACATCGCGGGATGGTGCGCATTGTATGGGTGTGTGTTAAATTACACTCACTAGTAGGAGTGATAAAAACATCACGAGGTGGTGCTCATTGTATGGGTGTGTGTTATATTACATTCACCAATAGGAGTGAGAAAAACATCACGGGGTGGTGTGAATCGGAGGGTCTGTATTAGGACAGGCAGTGAGTGGCAATGTAGGATGGAGAAAAGCACCGCGGGGTGGTCAGCATGTGGAGGTCACGGAACATGCAGTGGCAGTGTAGGATAGGTTTGTGAAAAATATCGCGGGGTGGTGCGCATTGTATGGGTGTGTGTTACATTACATTCACTAGTAGGAGTGAGAAAAACATCACGGGGTGGTGTGAATCGGAGGGTCTGAATTAGGATAGGCAGTGAGTGGCAATGTAGGATGGAGAAAAGCACCGTGAGGTGGTCAGGATTGGGAGGTCAGGGAACATGCAGTGGCAATGTAGGATAGTTTTCTGAAAAACATCCCGGGGTGGTGCGCCTTGGATGGGTGTGTGTTACATTACATTCACTAGTAGCAGTGAGAAAAACATCATGGGGTGGTGTGAATCGGAGGGTCTGAAATAAGATATGCAGTGAGTGGCAATGTAGGATGGAGAAAAGCACTGCGGTGTGGTCAGCATGGGGAGGTCAGGGAACATGCAGTGGCAATGTAGGATAGGTTTCTGAAAAACATCGCGGGGTGGTGTGCATTGTATGTGTGTGTGTTACATTACATTCAGTAGTAGGAGTGAGAAAAACATCACGGGTTGGTGCGCATTGTATGGGAGTGTGTTACATTACATTCACTAGTACGAGTGAGAAAAACATCACGGGGTGGTGCGCATTGTATGGGAGTGTGTTACATTACGTTCACTAGTAAGAGTGAGAAAAACATCACGGGTTGGTGTCAATCGGAAGGTCTGAATTAAGATAGGCAGTGAGTGGCAATGTAGGATGGAGAAAAGCACCGCGGTGTGGTCAGCATGGGGAGGTCAGGGGACATGCAGTGGCAATGTAGGATAGGTTTCTGAAAAACATCGCGGGGTGGTGTGCATTGTATGGGTGTGTGTTACATTACATTCACTAGTAGGAGTGAGAAAAACATCACGGGGTGGTGCGCATTGTATGGGTGTGTGTTACATTACATTCACTAGTAGGAGTGAGAAAATCATCACGTGGTGTGGCGCATTGTATGGGTGTGTGTTACGTTAAATTCACTAGTAGGAGTGAGAAAAACATCACGGGGTGGTGTGAATCGGAGGGTCTGAATTAGGATAGGCCGTGAGTGGCAATGTAGGATGGAGAAAAGCACCGCGGGGTGGTCAGCATGGGGAGGTCAGGGAACATGCAGTGGCAATGTAGGATAGGTTTCTGAAAAACATCGCCGGGTGGTGCGCATTGTATGGGTGTGTGTTACATTACATTCACTAGTAGGAGTGAGAAAAACATCACGGGGTGGTGTGAATCGGAGGGTCTGAATTAGAATAGGCAGTGAGTGGCAATGTAGAATGGAGAAAAGCACCGCGGGGTGGTCAGCATGGGGAGGTCAGGGAACATGCAGTGGCAATGTAGGATAGGTTTCTGAAAAACATCGCGGGGTGGTGCGCATTGTACGGGGGTGTGTTACATTACATTCACTAGTAGGAGTGAGAAAAACATCACGGGGTGGTTCTCATTGTATGGGTGTGTGTTACATTACATTCACTAGTAGGAGTGAGAAAAACATCACGGGGTGGTGTGAATCGGAGGGTCTGTATAGGATAGGCAGGGAGTGGCAATGTATTATGGAGAAAAGCACCGCAGGGTGGTCAGCATGGGGAGGTCAGGGCACATGCAGTGGCAATCTAGGATAGGTTTCTGAAAAACATCGCGGGGTGGTGCGCATTGTATGGGTGTTTGTTACATTACATTCAGTAGTAGAACTGAGAAACACATCACGGGGTGGTGTGAATCAGAGGGTCTGAATTAGGATAGGCAGTGAGTGGCAATGTAGGATGGAGAAAAGCACCGCGGGGTGGTCAGCATGGGGAGGTCAGGGAACATGCAGTGGCAATGTAGGATAGTTTTCTGAAAAACATCACGGGGTGGTGCGCATTGTATGGGTGTGTGTTACATTACATTCACTAGTAGTAGTGAGAAAAACATCACGGGGCGGTGCGCATTGTATGGGTGTGTGTTACATTACATTCACTAGTACGAGTGAGAAAAACATCACGGGGTGGTGGGCATTGTATGGGTGTGTGTTACATTACATTCACTAGTAGGAGTGAGAAAAACATCACGGGGTGGTGTGAATCGGAGGCTCTGAATTAGCATAGGCAGTGAGTGGCAAGGTAGGATGGAGAAAAGCACCGCGGGGTGGTCAGCATGGGGAGGTCAGGGAACATGCAGTGGCAATGTAGGATAGGTTTCTGAAAAACATCGCGGGATGGTGCGCATTGTATGGGTGTGTGTTAAATTACATTCACTAGTAGGAGTGAGAAAAACATCACGGGGTGGTGCTCATTGTATGGGTGTGTGTTACATTACATTCACTAGTAGGAGTGAGAAAAACATCACGGGGTGGTGTGAATCGGAGGGTCTGTATTAGGACAGGCAGTGAGTGGCAATGTAGGATGGAGAAAAGCACCGCGGGGTAGTCAGCATGTGGAGGTCAGGGAACATGCAGTGGCAGTGTAGGATAGGTTTGTGAAAAATATCGCGGGGTGGTGCGCATTGTATGGGTGTGTGTTACATTACATTCACTAGCGGGAGTGAGAAAAATATCACGGAGTGGTGTGAAACGGAGGGTCTGAATTAGGATAGGCAGTGAGTGGCAATGTAGGATGGAGAAAAGCACTGCGGTGTGGTCAGCATGGGGAGGTCAGGGAACATGCAGTGGCAATGTAGGATAGGTTTCTGAAAAACATCGCTGGGTGGTGTGCATTGTATGGGTGTGTGTTACATTACATTCACTAGTAGGAGTGAGAAAAACATCACGGGGTGGTGCGCATTGTATGGGAGTGTGTTACATTACATTCACTAGTACGAGTGAGAAAAACATCACGGGGTGGTGCGCATTGTATGGGAGTGTGTTACATTACGTTCACTAGTAGGAGTGAGAAAAACATCACGGGTTGGTGTCAATCGGAAGGTCTGAATTAGGATAGGCAGTGAGTGGCAATGTAGGATGGAGAAAAGCACCGCGGTGTGGTCAGCATGGGGAGGTCAGGGTACATGCAGTGGCAATGTAGGATAGGTTTGTGAAAAACATCGCGGGGTGGTGCGCATTGTATGGGTGTGTGTTACATTACATTCACTAGTAGGAGTGAGAAAACCATCACGGGGTGGTGCGCATTGTATGGGTGTGTGTTACATTACATTCACTAGTAGGAGTGAGAAAAACATCACGAGGTGATGTGAATCGGAGGGTCTGAATTAGCATAGGCAGTGAGTGGCAATGTAGGATGGAGAAAAGCACCGCGAGGTGGTCAGCATGGGGAGGTCAGGGAACATGCAGTGGCAATGTAGGATAGTTTTCTGAAAAACATCACGGGGTGGTGCGCATTGGATGGGTGTGTGTTACATTACATTCACTAGTGGGAGTGAGAAAAACATCACGGGGTGGTGTGAATCGTAGGGTGTCAATTAGGATAGGCAGTGAGTGTCAATGTAGGATGGAGAAAAGCACTGCGGTGTGGTCATTATGGGGAGGTCAGGGAACATGCAGTGGCAATGTAGGATAGGTTTCTGAAAAACATCGCGGGGTGGTGTGCATTGTATGGGTGTGTGTTACATTACATTCACTAGTAGGAGTGAGAAAAACATCACGGGGTGGTGCGCATTGTATGGGTGTGTGTTACATTACATTCACTAGTAGGAGTGAGAAACACATCACGGGGCGGTGCGCATTGTATGGGTGTGTGTTACATTACATTCACTAGTACGAGTGAGAAAAACATCACGGGGTGGTGGGCATTGTATGGGTGTGTGTTACATTACATTCACTAGTAGGAGTGAGAAAAACATCACGGGGTGGTGTGAATCGGAGGCTCTGAATTAGCATAGGCAGTGAGTGGCAGTGTAGGATGGAGAAAAGCACCGCGGGGTGGTCAGCATGGGGAGGTCAGGGAACATGCAGTGGCAATGTAGGATAGGTTTCTGAAAAACATCGCGGGATGGTGCGCATTGTATGGGTGTGTGTTAAATTACACTCACTAGTAGGAGTGATAAAAACATCACGAGGTGGTGCTCATTGTATGGGTGTGTGTTATATTACATTCACTAATAGGAGTGAGAAAAACATCACGGGGTGGTGTGAATCGGAGGGTCTGTATTAGCACAGGCAGTGAGTGGCAATGTAGGATGGAGAAAAGCACCGCGGGGTGGTCAGCATGTGGAGGTCACGGAACATGCAGTGGCAGTGTAGGATAGGTTTGTGAAAAATATCGCGGGGTGGTGCGCATTGTATGGGTGTGTGTTACATTACATTCACTAGTAGGAGTGAGAAAAACATCACGGGGTGGTGTGAATCGGAGGGTCTGAATTAGGATAGGCAGTGAGTGGCAATGTAGGATGGAGAAAAGCACCGTGAGGTGGTCAGGATGGGGAGGTCAGGGAACATGCAGTGGCAATGTAGGATAGTTTTCTGAAAAACATCCCGGGGTGGTGCGCCTTGGATGGGTGTGTGTTACATTACATTCACTAGTAGCAGTGAGAAAAACATCATGGGGTGGTGTGAATCGGAGGGTCTGAAATAAGATATGCAGTGAGTGGCAATGTAGGATGGAGAAAAGCACTGCGGTGTGGTCAGCATGGGGAGGTCAGGGAACATGCAGTGGCAATGTAGGATAGGTTTCTGAAAAACATCGCGGGGTGGTGTGCATTGTATGTGTGTGTGTTACATTACATTCAGTAGTAGGAGTGAGAAAAACATCACGGGTTGGTGCGCATTGTATGGGAGTGTGTTACATTACATTCACTAGTACGAGTGAGAAAAACATCACGGGGTGGTGCGAATTGTATGGGAGTGTGTTACATTACGTTCACTAGTAAGAGTGAGAAAAACATCACGGGTTGGTGTCAATCGGAAGGTCTGAATTAGGATAGGCAGTGAGTGGCAATGTAGGATGGAGAAAAGCACCGCGGTGTGGTCAGCATGGGGAGGTCAGGGGACATGCAGTGGCAATGTAGGATAGGTTTCTGAAAAACATCGCGGGGTGGTGTGCATTGTATGGGTGTGTGTTACATTACATTCACTAGTAGGAGTGAGAAAAACATCACGGGGTGGTGCGCATTGTATGGGTGTGTGTTACATTACATTCACTAGTAGGAGTGAGAAAATCATCACGTGGTGTGGCGCATTGTATGGGTGTGTGTTACGTTAAATTCACTAGTAGGAGTGAGAAAAACATCACGGGGTGGTGTGAATCGGAGGGTCTGAATTAGGATAGGCCGTGAGTGGCAATGTAGGATGGAGAAAAGCACCGCGGGGTGGTCAGCATGGGGAGGTCAGGGAACATGCAGTGGCAATGTAGGATAGGTTTCTGAAAAACATCGCCGGGTGGTGCGCATTGTATGGGTGTGTGTTACATTACATTCACTAGTAGGAGTGAGAAAAACATCACGGGGTGGTGTGAATCGGAGGGTCTGAATTAGAATAGGCAGTGAGTGGCAATGTAGGATGGAGAAAAGCACCGCGGGGTGGTCAGCATGGGGAGGTCAGGGAACATGCAGTGGCAATGTAGGATAGGTTTCTGAAAAACATCGCGGGGTGGTGCGCATTGTACGGGGGTGTGTTACATTACATTCACTAGTAGGAGTGAGAAAAACATCACGGGGTGGTTCTCATTGTATGGGTGTGTGTTACATTACATTCACTAGTAGGAGTGAGAAAAACATCACGGGGTGGTGTGAATCGGAGGGTCTGTATAGGATAGGCAGGGAGTGGCAATGTATTATGGAGAAAAGCACCGCAGGGTGGTCAGCATGGGGAGGTCAGGGCACATGCAGTGGCAATCTAGGATAGGTTTCTGAAAAACATCGCGGGGTGGTGCGCATTGTATGGGTGTTTGTTACATTACATTCAGTATTAGAACTGAGAAACACATCACGGGGTGGTGTGAATCAGAGGGTCTGAATTAGGATAGGCAGTGAGTGGCAATGTAGGATGGAGAAAAGCACCGCGGGGTGGTCAGCATGGGGAGGTCAGGGAACATGCAGTGGCAATGTAGGATAGTTTTCTGAAAAACATCACGGGGTGGTGCGCATTGTATGGGTGTGTGTTACATTACATTCACTAGTAGGAGTGAGAAAAACATCTCGGGGTGGTGTGAATCTGAGGGTCTGAATTAGGATAGGCAGTGAGTGGCAATGTAGGATGGAGAAAAGCACCGCGAGGTGGTCAGGATTGGGAGGTCAGGGAACATGCAGTGGCAATGTAGGATAGTTTTCTGAAAAACATCACGGGGTGGTGCGCATTGTATGGGTGTGTGTTACATTACATTCACTAGTAGTAGTGAGAAAAACATCACGGGGCGGTGCGCATTGTATGGGTGTGTGTTACATTACATTCACTAGTACGAGTGAGAAAAACCTCACGGGGTGGTGGGCATTGTATGGGTGTGTGTTACATTACATTCACTAGTAGGAGTGAGAAAAACATCACGGGGTGGTGTGAATCGGAGGCTCTGAATTAGCATAGGCAGTGAGTGGCAATGTAGGATGGAGAAAAGCACCGCGGGGTGGTCAGCATGGGGAGGTCAGGGAACATGCAGTGGCAATGTAGGATCGGTTTCTGAAAAACATCGCGGGATGGTGCGCATTGTATGGGTGTGTGTTAAATTACATTCACTAGTAGGAGTGAGAAAAACATCACGGGGTGGTGCTCATTGTATGGGTGTGTGTTACATTACATTCACTAGTAGGAGTGAGAAAAACATCACGGGGTGGTGTGAATCGGAGGGTCTGTATTAGGACAGGCAGTGAGTGGCAATGTAGGATGGAGAAAAGCACCGCGGGGTAGTCAGCATGTGGAGGTCAGGGAACATGCAGTGGCAGTGTAGGATAGGTTTGTGAAAAATATCGCGGGGTGGTGCGCATTGTATGGGTGTGTGTTACATTACATTCACTAGCGGGAGTGAGAAAAATATCACGGAGTGGTGTGAAACGGAGGGTCTGAATTAGGATAGGCAGTGAGTGGCAATGTAGGATGGAGAAAAGCACTGCGGTGTGGTCAGCATGGGGAGGTCAGGGAACATGCAGTGGCAATGTAGGATAGGTTTCTGAAAAACATCGCGGGGTGGTGTGCATTGTATGGGTGTGTGTTACATTACATTCACTAGTAGGAGTGAGAAAAACATCACGGGTTGGTGCGCATTGTATGGGAGTGTGTTACATTACATTCACTAGTACGAGTGAGAAAAACATCACGGGGTGGTGCGCATTGTATGGGAGTGTGTTACATTATGTTCACTAGTAGGAGTGAGAAAAACATCACGGGTTGGTGTCAATCGGAAGGTCTGAATTAGGATAGGCAGTGAGTGGCAATGTAGGATGGAGAAAAGCACCGCGGTGTGGTCAGCATGGGGAGGTCAGGGTACATGCAGTGGCAATGTAGGATAGGTTTCTGAAAAACATCGCGGGGTGGTGTGCATTGTATGGGTGTGTGTTACATTACATTCACTAGTAGGAGTGAGAAAAACATCACGGGGTGGTGCGCATTGTATGGGTGTGTGTTACATTACATTCACTAGTAGGAGTGAGAAAATCATCACGTGGTGTGGCGCATTGTATGGGTGTGTGTTACATTAAATTCACTAGTAGGAGTGAGAAAAACATCACGGGGTGGTGTGAATCGGAGGGTCTGAATTAGGATAGGCAGTGAGTGGCAATGTAGGATGGAGAAAAGCACCGTGGGGTGGTCAGCATGGGGAGGTCAGGGAACATGCAGTGGCAATGTAGGATAGGTTTCTGAAAAACATCGCCGGGTGGTGCGCATTGTATGGGTGTGTGTTACATTACATTCACTAGTAGGAGTGAGAAAACCATCACGGGCTGGTGCGCATTGTATGGGTGTGTGTTACATAACATTCACTAGTAGGAGTGAGAAAAACATCACGGGGTGGTGTGAATCGGAGGGTCTGTATTAGGACAGGCAGTGAGTGGCAATGTAGGATGGAGAAAAGCACCGCGGGGTGGTCAGCATGTGGAGGTCACGGAACATGCAGTGGCAGTGTAGGATAGGTTTGTGAAAAATATCGCGGGGTGGTGCGCATTGTATGGGTGTGTGTTACATTACATTCACTAGTAGGAGTGAGAAAAACATCACGGGGTGGTGTGAATCGGAGGGTCTGAATTAGGATAGGCAGTGAGTGGCAATGTAGGATGGAGAAAAGCACCGTGAGGTGGTCAGGATGGGGAGGTCAGGGAATATGCAGTGGCAATGTAGGATAGTTTTCTGAAAAACATCACGGGGTGGTGCGCCTTGGATGGGTGTGTGTTACATTACATTCACTAGTAGCAGTGAGAAAAACATCATGGGGTGGTGTGAATCGGAGGGTCTGAAATAAGATATGCAGTGAGTGGCAATGTAGGAAGGAGAAAAGCACCGCGGGTGGTCAGCATGGGGAAGTCAGGGAACATGCAGTGGGAATGCAGGATAGGTTTCTGAAAAACATCGCGGGGTGGTGCGCATTGTATGGGTGTGTGTTAGATTACATTCATTAGTGGGAGTGAGAAAAACATCACGGGGTGGTGTGAATCGGAGGGTGTGAATTAGGATAGGCAGTGAGTGTCAATGTAGGATGGAGAAAAGCACTGCGGTGTGGTCAGCATGGGGAGGTCAGGGAACATGCAGTGGCAATGTAGGATAGGTTTCTGAAAAAAAAAGCGGGGTGGTGTGCATTGTATGTGTGTGTGTTACATTACATTCACTAGTAGGAGTGAGAAAAACATCACGGGGTGGTGCGCATTGTATGGGAGTGTGTTACATTACATTCACTAGTACGAGTGAGAAAAACATCACGGGGTGGTGCGCATTGTATGGGAGTGTGTTACATTACATTCACTAGTAAGAGTGAGAAAAACATCACGGTTTGGTGTCAATCGGAAGGTCTGAATTAGGATAGGCAGTGAGTGGCAATGTAGGATGGAGAAAAGCACCGCGGTGTGGTCAGCATGGGGAGGTCAGGGGACAAGCAGTGGCAATGTAGGAGAGGTTTCTGAAAAACATCACGGGGTGGTGTGCATTGTATGGGTGTGTGTTACATTACATTCACTAGTAGGAGTGAGAAAAACATCACGGGGTGGTGCGCATTGTATGGGTGTGTGTTACATTACATTCACTAGTAGGAGTGAGAAAATCATCACGTGGTGTGGCGCATTGTATGGGTGTGTGTTACGTTAAATTCACTAGTAGGAGTGAGAAAAACATCACGGGGTGGTGTGAATCGGAGGGTCTGAATTAGGATAGGCCGTGAGTGGCAATGTAGGATGGAGAAAAGCACCGCGGGGTGGTCAGCATGGGGAGGTCAGGGAACATGCAGTGGCAATGTAGGATAGGTTTCTGAAAAACATCGCCGGGTGGTGCGCATTGTATGGGTGTGTGTTACATTACATTCACTAGTAGGAGTGAGAAAAACATCACGGGGTGGTGTGAATCGGAGGGTCTGAATTAGAATAGGCAGTGAGTGGCAATGTAGGATGGAGAAAAGCACCGCGGGGTGGTCAGCATGGGGAGGTCAGCGAACATGCAGTGGCAATGTAGGATAGGTTTCTGAAAAACATCGCGGGGTGGTGCGCATTGTACGGGGGTGTGTTACATTACATTCACTAGTAGGAGTGAGAAAAACATCACGGGGTGGTGCTCATTGTATGGGTGTGTGTTACATTACATTCACTAGTAGGAGTGAGAAAAACATCACGGGGTGGTGTGAATCGGAGGGTCTGTATAGGATAGGCAGGGAGTGGCAATGTATTATGGAGAAAAGCACCGCAGGGTGGTCAGCATGGGGAGGTCAGGGCACATGCAGTGGCAATGTAGGATAGGTTTCTGAAAAACATCGCGGGGTGGTGCGCATTGTATGGGTGTTTGTTACATTACATTCAGTAGTAGAACTGAGAAACACATCACGGGGTGGTGTGAATCGGAGGGTCTGAATTAGGATAGGCAGTGAGTGGCAATGTAGGATGGAGAAAAGCACCGCGAGGTGGTCAGGATTGGGAGGTCAGGGAACATGCAGTGGCAATGTAGGATAGTTTTCTGAAAAACATCACGGGGTGGTGCGCATTGTATGGGTGTGTGTTACATTACATTCACTAGTAGCAGTGAGAAAAACATCACGGGGCGGTGCGCATTGTATGGGTGTGTGTTACATTACATTCACTAGTACGAGTGAGAAAAACATCACGGGGTGGTGGGCATTGTATGGGTGTGTGTTACATTACATTCACTAGTAGGAGTGAGAAAAACATCACGGGGTGGTGTGAATCGGAGGCTCTGAATTAGCATAGGCAGTGAGTGGCAATGTAGGATGGAGAAAAGCACCGCGGGGTGGTCAGCATGGGGAGGTCAGGGAACATGCAGTGGCAATGTAGGATAGGTTTCTGAAAAACATCGCGGGATGGTGCGCATTGTATGGGTGTGTGTTAAATTACATTCACTAGTAGGAGTGAGAAAAACATCACGGGGTGGTGCTCATTGTATGGGTGTGTGTTACATTACATTCACTAGTAGGAGTGAGAAAAACATCACGGGGTGGTGTGAATCGGAGGGTCTGTATTAGGACAGGCAGTGAGTGGCAATGTAGGATGGAGAAAAGCACCGCGGGGTAGTCAGCATGTGGAGGTCAGGGAACATGCAGTGGCAGTGTAGGATAGGTTTGTGAAAAATATCGCGGGGTGGTGCGCATTGTATGGGTGTGTGTTACATTACATTCACTAGCGGGAGTGAGAAAAATATCACGGAGTGGTGTGAAACGGAGGGTCTGAATTAGGATAGGCAGTGAGTGGCAATGTAGGATGGAGAAAAGCACTGCGGTGTGGTCAGCATGGGGAGGTCAGGGAACATGCAGTGGCAAAGTAGGATAGGTTTCTGAAAAACATCGCGGGGTGGTGTGCATTGTATGGGTGTGTGTTACATTACATTCACTAGTAGGAGTGAGAAAAACATCACGGGGTGGTGCGCATTGTATGGGAGTGTGTTACATTACATTCACTAGTACGAGTGAGAAAAACATCACGGGGTGGTGCGCATTGTATGGGAGTGTGTTACATTACGTTCACTAGTAGGAGTGAGAAAAACATCACGGGTTGGTGTCAATCGGAAGGTCTGAATTAGGATAGGCAGTGAGTGGCAATGTAGGATGGAGAAAAGCACCGCGGTGTGGTCAGCATGGGGAGGTCAGGGTACATGCAGTGGCAATGTAGGATAGGTTTCTGAAAAATATCGCGGGGTGGTGTGCATTGTATGGGTGTGTGTTACATTACATTCACTAGTAGGAGTGAGAAAAACATCACGGGGTGGTGCGCATTGTATGGGTGTGTGTTACATTACATTCACTAGTAGGAGTGAGAAAATCATCACGTGGTGTGGCGCATTGTATGGGTGTGTGTTACATTAAATTCACTAGTAGGAGTGAGAAAAACATCACGGGGTTGTGTGAATCGGAGGGTCTGAATTAGGATAGGCAGTGAGTGGCAATGTAGGATGGAGAATAGCACCGCGGGGTGGTCAGCATGGGGAGGTCAGGGAACATGCAGTGGCAATGTAGGATAGGTTTCTGAAAAACATCGCCGGGTGGTGCGCATTGTATGGGTGTGTGTTACATTACATTCACTAGTAGGAGTGAGAAAATCATCACGGGCTGGTGCGCATTGTATGGGTGTGTGTTACATAACATTCACTAGTAGGAGTGAGAAAAACATCACGGGGTGGTGTGAATCGGAGGGTCTGAATTAGAATAGGCAGTGAGTGGCAATGTAGGATGCAGAAAAGCACCGCGGGGTGGTCAGCATGGGGAGGTCAGGGAACATGCAGTGGCAATGTAGGATAGGTTTCTGAAAAACATCGCGGGGTGGTGCGCATTTTACGGGGGTGTGTTACATTACATTCACTAGTAGGAGTGAGAAAAACATCACGGGGTGGTGTGAATCGGAGGGTCTGAATTAGGATAGGCAGTGAGTGGCAATGTAGGATGGAGAAAAGCACCGCGGGGTGGTCAGCATGGGGAGGTCAGGGAACATGCAGTGGCAATGTAGGATAGTTTTCTGAAAAACATCACGGGGTGGTGCGCATTGTATGGGTGTGTGTTACATTACATTCACTAGCGGGAGTGAGAAAAACATCACGGAGTGGTGTGAAACGGAGGCTGTGAATTAGGATAGGCAGTGAGTGGCAATGTAGGATGGAGAAAAGCACCGCGGGTTGGTCAGCATGGGGAGGTCAGGGAACATGCAGTGGCAATGTAGGATAGGTTTCTGAAAAACATCGCGGGGTGGTGCGCATTGTATGGGTGTGTGTTAAATTATATTCACTAGTATGAGTGAGAAAAACATCACGGGGTGGTGCGCATTGTATGGGTGTGTGTTACATTACATTTACTAGTAGGAGTGAGAAAAACATCACGGGTGGTGCGCATTGTTTGGGGGTGTGTTACATTACATTCACAAGTAGGAGTGAGAAAAACATCACGGGGTGGTGTGAATCGGAGGGTCTGAATTAGGATAGGCAGTGAGTGGCCTTGTAGGATGGAGAAAAGCACCGCGGGGTGCTCAGCATGGGGAGGTCATGGAACACGCAGTGGCATTGTAGGAGAGGTTTCTGAAAAACATCGTGGGGTGGTGCGCATTGTATGGGTGTGTGTTACATTACATTCACTCATAGGAGTGAGAAAAACATCACGGGGTGGTGCGCATTGTATGGGTGTGTGTTACATTACATTCACTAGTAGGAGTGAGAAAAACATCACGGGGTGGTGCGCATTGTATGGGTGTGTTTTACATTACAATCACTAGAAGGAGTGAGAAAAACATCACTGGGCGGTGCGCATTGTATGGGTGTGTGTTACATTACATTCACTAGTACGAGCGAGAAAAACATCACGGGGTGGTGCGCATTGTATGAGTGTGTGTTACATTAAATTCACTAGTAGCAGTGAGAAAAACATCACGGGGTGGTGTGAATCGGAGGGTCTGAATTAGGATAGGCAGTGAGTGGCAATGTAGGATGGAGAAAAGCACCGCGGGGTGGTCAGCATGGGGAGGTCAGGGAACATGCAGTGGCAATGTAGGATAGGTTTCTGAAAAACATCGCGGGGTAGTGCGCATTGTATGGGTGTGTGTTAAATTACGTTCACTATTAGGAGTGAGAAAAACATCACGGGGTGGTGCGCATTGTATGGATGTGTGTTACATTACATTCACAAGTAGGAGTGAGAAAAACATCACGGGGTGGTGTGAATCGGAGGGTCTGAATTAGCATAGGCAGTGAGTGGCAATGTAGGATGGAGAAAAGCACCGCGGGGTGGTCAGCATGGGGAGGTCAGGGAACATGCAGTGGCAATGTAGGATAGGTTTCTGAAAAACATCGCGGGATGGTGCGCATTGTATGGGTGTGTGTTAAATTACATTCACTAGTAGGAGTGAGAAAAACATCACGGGGTGGTGCTCATTGTATGGGTGTGTGTTACATTACATTCACTAGTAGGAGTGAGAAAAACATCACGGGGTGGTGTGAATCGGAGGGTCTGAATTAGGATAGGCAGTGAGTGGCAATGTAGGATGGAGAAAAGCACCGTGAGGTGGTCAGGATGGGGAGGTCAGGGAACATGCAGTGGCAATGTAGGATAGTTTTCTGAAAAACATCACGGGGTGGTGCGCCTTGGATGGGTGTGTGTTACATTACATTCACTAGTAGCAGTGAGAAAAACATCATGGGGTGGTGTGAATCGAAGGGTCTGAAATAAGATATGCAGTGAGTTGCAATGTAGGAAGGAGAAAAGCACCGCGGGTGGTCAGCATGGGGAAGTCAGGGAACATGCAGTGGGAATGCAGGATAGGTTTCTGAAAAACATCGCGGGGTGGTGCGCATTGTATGGGTGTGTGTTACATTACATTCATTATTGGGAGTGAGAAAAACATCACGGGGTGGTGTGAATCGGAGGGTGTGAATTAGGATAGGCAGTGAGTGTCAATGTAGGATGGAGAAAAGCACTGCGGTGTGGTCAGCATGGGGAGGTCAGGGAACATGCAGTGGCAATGTAGGATAGGTTTCTGAAAAACATCGCGGGGTGGTGTGCATTGTATGGGTGTGTGTTACATTACATTCACTAGTAGGAGTGAGAAAAACATCACGGGGTGGTGCGCATTGTATGGGAGTGTGTTACATTACATTCACTAGTACAAGTGAGAAAAACATCACGGGGTGGTGCGCATTTTATGGGAGTGTGTTACATTACGTTCACTAGTAGGAGTGAGAAAAACATCACGGGTTGGTGTCAATCGGAAGGTCTGAATTAGGATAGGCAGTGAGTGGCAATGTAGGATGGAGAAAAGCACCACGGTGTGGTCAGCATGGGGAGGTCAGGGTACATGCAGTGGCAATGTAGGATAGGTTTCTGAAAAACATCGCGGGGTGGTGTGCATTGTATGGGTGTGTGTTACATTACATTCACTAGTAAGAGTGAGAAAAACATCACGGGGTGGTGCGCATTGTATGGGTGTGTGTTACATTACATTCACTAGTAGGAGTGAGAAAATCATCACGTGGTGTGGCGCATTGTATGGGTGTGTGTTACATTAAATTCACTAGTAGGAGTGAGAAAAACATCACGGGGTGGTGTGAATCGGAGGGTCTGAATTAGCATAGGCAGTGAGTGGCAATGTAGGATGGAGAAAAGCACCGCTGGGTGGTCAGCATGGGGAGGTCAGGGAACATGCAGTGGCAATGTAGGATAGGTTTCTGAAAAACATCGCCGGGTGGTGCGCATTGTATGGGTGTGTGTTACATTACATTCAATAGTAGGAGTGAGAAAATCATCACGGGCTGGTGCGCATTGTATGGGTGTGTGTTACATAACATTCACTAGTAGGAGTGAGAAAAACATCACGGGGTGGTGTGAATCGGAGGGTCTGAATTAGAATAGGCAGTGAGTGGCAATGTAGGATGCAGAAAAGCACCGCGGGGTGGTCAGCATGGGGAGGTCAGGGAACATGCAGTGGCAATGTAGGATAGGTTTCTGAAAAACATCGCGGGGTGGTGCGCATTTTACGGGGGTGTGTTACATTACATTCACTAGTAGGAGTGAGAAAAACATCACGGGGTGGTGCTCATTGTATGGGTGTGTGTTACATTACATTCACTAGTAGGAGTGAGAAAAACATCACGGGGTGGTGTGAATCGGAGGGTCTGTATAGGATAGGCAGGGAGTGGCAATGTATTATGGAGAAAAGCACCGCAGGGTGGTCAGCATGGGGAGGTCAGGGCACATGCAGTGGCAATGTAGGATAGGTTTCTGAAAAACAACGCGGGGTGGTGCGCATTGTATGGGTGTTTGTTACATTACATTCAGTAGTAGAATTGAGAAACACATCACGGGGTGGTGTGAATCGGAGGGTCTGAATTAGGATAGGCAGTGAGTGGCAATGTAGGATGGAGAAAAGCACCGCGGGGTGGTCAGCATGGGGAGGTCAGGGAACATGCAGTGGCAATGTAGGATAGTTTTCTGAAAAACATCACGGGGTGGTGCGCATTGTATGGGTGTGTGTTACATTACATTCACTAGTAGGAGTGAGAAAAACATCTCGGGGTGGTATGAATCGGAGGGTCTGAAATAGGATATGCAGTGAGTGGCAATGTAGGAAAGAGAAAAGCACCGCGGGGTGGTCAGCATGGGGAAGTCAGGGAACATGCAGTGGTAATGCAGGATAGGTTTCTGAAAAATATCGCGGGGTGGTGCGCATTTTATGGGTGTGTGTTACATTACATTCACTAGCGGGAGTGAGAAAAACATCACGGAGTGGTGTGAAACGGAGGCTGTGAATTAGGATAGGCAGTGAGTGGCAATGTAGGATGGAGAAAAGCACCGCGGGTTGGTCAGCATGGGGAGGTCAGGGAACATGCAGTGGCAATGTAGGATAGGTTTCTGAAAAACATCGCGGGGAGGTGCGCATTGTATGAGTGTGTGTTACATTACATTCACTAGTAGGAGTGAGAAAAACATCACGGGGTGGTGTGAATCGGAGGGTCTGAATTAGGATAGGCAGTGAGTGGCAATGTAGGATGGAGAAAAGCACCGCGGACTGGTCAGCATGGGGAGGTCAGGGAACATGCAGTGGCAATGTAGGATAGGTTTCTGAAAAACATCGCGTGGTGGTGCGCACTATGGGTGTGTGTTAAATGACATTCACTAGTAGGAGTGAGAAAAACATCACGGGGTGGTGTGAATCGGAGGGTCTGAATTAGGATAGGCAGTGAGTGGCAATGTAGGATGGAGAAAAGCACCGCGGGGTGGTCAGCATGGGGAGGTCAGGGAACATGCAGTGGCAATGTAGGATAGGTTTCTGAAAAACATCGCGGGGTAGTGCGCATTGTATGGGTGTGTGTTAAATTACGTTCACTATTAGGAGTGAGAAAAACATCACGGGGTGGTGCGCATTGTATGGATGTGTGTTACATTACATTCACAAGTAGGAGTGAGAAAAACATCACGGGGTGGTGTGAATAGGAGGGTCTGAATTAGGATAGGCAGTGAGTGGCAATGTAGGATGGAGAAAAGCACCGCGGGGTGGTCAGCATGTGGAGGTCAGGGAACATGCAGTGGCAATGTAGTATAGTTTTCTAAAAAACATCACGGTGTGGTGCGCATTGTATCGGTGTGTGTTACATTACATTCACTAGTAGGAGTGAGAAAAACATCACGGCGTGGTGTGAATCGGAGGGTCTGAATTAGGATAGGCAGTGAGTGGCAATGTAGGATGTAGAAAAGCACCACGCGCTGGTCAGCATGGGGAGGTCAGGGAACATGCAATGGCAAAGTAGGATAGGTTTCTGAAAAACATAACGCGGTGGTGCGCATTGTATGGGTGTGTGTTACATTACATTCACTAGTAGGAGTGAGAAAAACATGACGGGGTGGTGTGAATCGGAGGGACTGAATTAGGATAGGCAGTGAGTGGCAATGTAGGATGTAGAAAAGCACCGCGGGGTTGTCAGCATGGGGAGGTCAGGGAACAGGCAGGGGCAATATAGGATAATTTTCTGAAAAACATTGCGGGGTGGTGCGCATTGTATGGGTGTGTGTTACATTACATTAACTAGTAGGAGTGAGAGAAACATCACGGGGTGGTGTGAATCGGAGAGTCTGAATTAGGATAGGCAGTGAGTGGCAATGTAGGATGGAGAAAAGCACCCCTGGGTCGTCAGCATGGGGAGGTCAGGGAACATGCAGTGGCAATGTAGGATAGTTTTCTGAAAAACATCGCGTGGTGGTGCGCATTATGGGTGTGTGTTAAATGACATTCACTAGTAGGAGTGAGAAAATCATCGCGGGGTGGTGTGAATCGGAGGGTCTGAATTAGGATAGGCAGTGAGTGGCAATGTAGGATGGAGAAAAGCACCGCGGGGTGGTCAGCATGGGGAGGTCAGGGAACATGCAGTGGCAATGTAGGATAGGTTTCTGAAAAACATCGCGGGGTGGTGCGCATTGTATGGGTGTGTGTTACATTACATTCACTAGTAGGAGTTAGAAAAACAGCACGGGGTGGTGTGAATCCGAGGGTCTGAATTAGGATATGCAGTGAGTGGCAATGTAGGATGGAGAAAAGCACCGCGGGGTGGTCAGCATGGGGAGGTCAGGGAACATGCAGTGGCAATGTAGGATAGGTTTCTGAAAAACATTGCGGGGTTGTGTGCATTGTATGGGTGTGTGTTACATTACATTCACTAGTAGGAGTGAGAAAAACATCACGGGGTGGTGTGCATTGTATGGGTGTCTGTTACATTACATTCACTAGTAGGAGTGAGAAAAACATCAAGGGGTGGTGCGCATTATATGGGTGTGTGTTACATTACATTCACTAGTAGGAGTGAGAAAAACATCACGGGGCGGTGCGCATTGTATGGGTGTGTGTTACATTATATTCACTAGTACGAGTGAGAAAAACATCACGGGGTGGTGCGCATTGTATGGGTGTGTGTTACATTACATTCAATAGTAGGAGTGAGAAAAACATCACGGGGTGGTGTGAATCGGAGGGTCTGAATTAGGATAGGCAGAGAGTGGCAATGTAGGATGCAGAAAAGCACCGAGGACTGGTCAGCATGGGGAGGTCAGGGAACACGCAGTGGCAATGTAGGATAGGTTTCTGAAAAACATCGCGGGGTGGTGTGCATTGCATGGGTGTGTGTTACATTACATTCACTAGTAGGAGTGAGAAAAACATCACGGGGTGGTGCGCATTGTATGGGTGTGTGTTACATTACATTCACTAGTAGGAGTGAGAAAACCATCACGGGGTGGTGCGCATTGTATGGGTGTGTGTTACATTACATTCACGAGTAGGAGTGAGAAAAACATCACGGGGTGGTGTGAATCGGAGGGTCTGAATTAGCATAGGCAGTGAGTGGTAATGTAGGATGGAGAAAAGCACCGCGGGGTGGTCAGAATGAGGAGGTCAGGGAACAAGCAGTGGCAATGTAGGATAGGTTTCTGAAAAACATCGTTGGGTCGTGCGCATTGTATGGGTGTGTGTTACATTACATTCACTAGAGGGAGTGAGAAAAACATCACGGAGTGGTGTGAAACGGAGGGTGTGAATTAGGATAGGCAGTGAGTGGCAATGTAGGATGGAGAAAAGCACCGCGGGTTGGTCAGCATGGGGAGGTCAGGGAACATGCAGTGGCAATGTAGGATAGGTTTCTGAAAAACATCGCGGGGTGGTGCGCATTGTATGGGTGTGTGTTAAATTATATTCACTAGTAGGAGTGAGAAAAACATCACGGGGTGGTGCGCATTGTATGGGTGTGTGTTACATTACATTTACTAGTAGGAGTGAGAAAAACATCACGGTGTGGTGTGAATCGGAGGGTCTGAATTAGGATAGGCAGTGAGTGGCTATGTAGGATGGAGAAAAGCATCGCAGGGTCGTCAGCGTGGGGAAGTCAGGGAACATGCAGTTTCAAAGTAGGATAGTTTTCTGAAAAACATCGCGGGGTGGTGTGCATTTTATGGGTGTGTGTTACATTACATTCACTAGTAGGAGTGAGAAAAACATCACGGGGTGGTGTGCATTGTATGGGTGTGTGTTACATTACATTCACTAGTAGGAGTGAGAAAAACATCACGGGTGGTGCGCATTGTATGGGTGTGTGTTACATTACATTCACTAGTAGGAGTGAGAAAAACATCACGGGGTAGTGTGAATCGGAGGGTCTGAATTAGGATAGGCAGTGAGTGGCCTTGTAGGATGGAGAAAAGCACCGCGGGGTGGTCAGCATGGGGAGGTCAGGGAACATGCAGTGGCAATGTAGGAGAGGTTTCTGAAAAACACCGTGGGGTGGTGCGCATTGTATGGGTGTGTGTTACATTACATTCACTAGTAGGAGTGAGAAAAACATCACGGGGTGGTGCGCATTGTATGGGTGTGTGTTACATTACATTCACTAGTAGGAGTGAGAAAAACATCACGGGGTGGTGTGAATCGGAGGGTCTGAATTAGGATAGGCAGTGAGTGGCAATGTAGGATGGAGAAAAGCTCCCCGGACTGGTCAGCATGGGGAGGTCAGGGAACATGCAGTGGCAATGTAGGATAGGTTTCTGAAAAACATCGCGTGGTGGTGCGCATTATGGGTGTGTGTTAAATGACATTCACTAGTAGGAGTGAGAAAAACATCACAGGGTGGTGCTCATTGTATGGGTGTGTGTTACATTACATTCACTAGTAGGAGTGAGAAAATCATCACGGGGTGGTGTGAATCGGAGGGTCTGAATTAGGATAGGCAGTGAGTGGCAATGTAGGATGGAGAAAAGCACCGCGGGGTGGTCAGCATGGGGAGGTCAGGGAACATGCAGTGGCAATGTAGGATAGGTTTCTGAAAAACATCGCGGGGTAGTGCGCATTGTATGGGTGTGTGTTACATTACGTTCACTATTAGGAGTGAGAAAAACATCACGGGGTGGTGCGCATTGTATGGATGTGTGTTACATTACATTCACAAGTAGGAGTGAGAAAAACATCACGGGGTGGTGTGAATCGGAGGGTCTGAATTAGGATAGGCAGTGAGTGGCAATGTAGGATGGAGAAAAGCACAGCGGGGTGGTCAGCATGGGGAGGTCAGGGAACATGCAGTGGCAATGTAGTATAGTTTTCTGAAAAACATCACGGTGTGGTGTGCATTGTATCGGTGTGTGTTACATTACATTCACTAGTAGGAGTGAGAAAAACATCACGGGGTGGTGTGAATCGGAGGGTCTGAATTAGGATAGGCAGTGAGTGGCAATGTAGGATGGAGAAAAGCACCGCGGGGTGGTGAGCATGGGTAGGTCAGGGAACATGCAGTGGCAAAGTAGGATAGGTTTCTGAAAAACATCGCGGGGTGGTGCGCATTGTATGGGTGTGTGTTACATTACATTCACTAGTAGGAGTGAGAAAAATATCACGGGGTGGTGCGCATTGTATGGGTCTGTGTTACATTACATTAACTAGCACGAGTGAGAAAAACATCACGGGGTGGTGCGCATTGTATGGGTGTGTGTTACATTACATTCACTAGTAGGAGTGAGAAAAACATCACGGGGTGGTGTGAATCGGAGAGTCTGAATTAGGATAGGCAGTGAGTGGCAATGTAGGATGGAGAAAAGCACCGCGGGGTGGTCAGCATGGGGAGGTCAGGGAACATGCAGTGGCAATGTAGGATAGGTTTCTGAAAAACATCGCGTGGTGGTGCGCATTATGGGTGTGTGTTAAATGACATTCACTAGTAGGAGTGAGAAAAACATCGCGGGGTGGTGTGAATCGGAGGGTCTGAATTAGGATAGACAGTGAGTGGCAATGTAGGATGGAGAAAAGCACCGCGGGGTGGTCAGCATGGGGAGGTCAGGGAACATGCAGTGGCAATGTAGGATAGGATTGTGAAAAACATCGCGGGGTGGTGCGCATTGTATGGGTGTGTGTTACATTACATTCACTAGTAAGAGTGATAAAAACATCACGGGGTGGTGCGCATTGTATGGGTGTGTGTTACATTATATTCACTAGTACGAGTGAGAAAAACATCACGGGGTGGTGCGCATTGTATGGGTGTGTGTTACATTACATTCAATAGTAGGAGTGAGAAAAACATCACGGGGTGGTGTGAATCGGAGGGTCTGAATTAGGATAGGCAGAGAGTGGCAATGTAGGGTGCAGAAAAGCACCGAGGACTGGTCAGCATGGGGAGGTCAGGGAACACGCAGTGGCAATGTAGGATAGGTTTCTGAAAAACATCGCGGGGTGGTGTGCATTGCATGGGTGTGTGCTACATTACATTCACTAGTAGGAGTGACAAAAACATCACGGGGTGGTGCGCATTGTATGGGTGTGTGTTACATTACATTCACTAGTAGGAGTGAGAAAACCATCACGGGGTGGTGCGCATTGTATGGGTGTGTGTTACATTACATTCACGAGTAGGAGTGAGAAAAACATCACGGGGTGGTGTGAATCGGAGGGTCTGAATTAGCATAGGCAGTGAGTGGCAATGTAGGATGGAGAAAAGCACCGCGGGGAGGTCAGAATGAGGAGGTCAGGGAACAAGCAGTGGCAATGTAGGATAGGTTTCTGAAAAACATCGTTGGGTCGTGCGCATTGTATGGGTGTGTGTTACATTACATTCACTAGAGGGAGTGAGAAAAACATCACGGAGTGGTGTGAAACGGAGGGTGTGAATTAGGATAGGCAGTGAGTGGCAATGTAGGATGGAGAAAAGCACCGCGGGTTGGTCAGCATGGGGAGGTCAGGGAACATGCAGTGGCAATGTAGGATAGGTTTCTTAAAAACATCGCGGGGTGGTGCGCATTGTATGGGTGTGTGTTAAATTATATTCACTAGTAGGAGTGAGAAAAACATCACGGGGTGGTGCGCATTGTATGGGTGTGTGTTACATTACATTTACTAGTAGGAGTGAGAAAAACATCACGGTGTGGTGTGAATCGGAGGGTCTGAATTAGGATAGGCAGTGAGTGGCTATGTAGGATGGAGAAAAGCATCGCAGGGTCGTCAGCGTGGGGAAGTCAGGGAACATGCAGTTTCAAAGTAGGATAGTTTTCTGAAAAACATCGCGTGGTGGTGTGCATTTTATGGGTGTGTGTTACATTACATTCACTAGTAGGAGTGAGAAAAACATCACGGGGTGGTGTGCATTGTATGGGTGTGTGTTACATTACATTCACTAGTAGGAGTGAGAAAAACATCACGGGTGGTGCGCATTGTATGGGTGTGTGTTACATTACATTCACTAGTAGGAGTGAGAAAAACATCACGGGGTAGTGTGAATCGGAGGGTCTGAATTAGGATAGGCAGTGAGTGGCCTTGTAGGATGGAGAAAAGCACCGCGGGGTGGTCAGCATGGGGAGGTCAGGGAACATGCAGTGGCAATGTAGGAGAGGTTTCTGAAAAACACCGTGGGGTGGTGCGCATTGTATGGGTGTGTGTTACATTACATTCACTAGTAGGAGTGAGAAAAACATCACGGGGTGGTGCGCATTGTATGGGTGTGTGTTACATTACATTCACTAGTAGGAGTGAGAAAAACATCACGGGGTGGTGTGAATCGGAGGGTCTGAATTAGGATAGGCAGTGAGTGGCAATGTAGGATGGAGAAAAGCTCCCAGGACTGGTCAGCATGGGGAGGTCAGGGAACATGCAGTGGCAATGTAGGATAGGTTTCTGAAAAACATCGCGTGGTGGTGCGCATTATGGGTGTGTGTTAAATGACATTCACTAGTAGGAGTGAGAAAAACATCACAGGGTGGTGCTCATTGTATGGGTGTGTGTTACATTACATTCACTAGTAGGAGTGAGAAAATCATCACGGGGTGGTGTGAATCGGAGGGTCTGAATTAGGATAGGCAGTGAGTGGCAATGTAGGATGGAGAAAAGCACCGCGGGGTGGTCAGCATGGGGAGGTCAGGGAACATGCAGTGGCAATGTAGGATAGGTTTCTGAAAAACATCGCGGGGTAGTGCGCATTGTATGGGTGTGTGTTACATTACGTTCACTATTAGGAGTGAGAAAAACATCACGGGGTGGTGCGCATTGTATGGATGTGTGTTACATTACATTCACAAGTAGGAGTGAGAAAAACATCACGGGGTGGTGTGAATCGGAGGGTCTGAATTAGGATAGGCAGTGAGTGGCAATGTAGGATGGAGAAAAGCACAGCGGGGTGGTCAGCATGGGGAGGTCAGGGAACATGCAGTGGCAATGTAGTATAGTTTTCTGAAAAACATCACGGTGTGGTGTGCATTGTATCGGTGTGTGTTACATTACATTCACTAGTAGGAGTGAGAAAAACATCACGGGGTGGTGTGAATCGGAGGGTCTGAATTAGGATAGGCAGTGAGTGGCAATGTAGGATGGAGAAAAGCACCGCGGGGTGGTGAGCATGGGGAGGTCAGGGAACATGCAGTGGCAAAGTAGGATAGGTTTCTGAAAAACATCGCGGGGTGGTGCGCATTGTATGGGTGTGTGTTACATTACATTCACTAGTAGGAGTGAGAAAAATATCACGGGGTGGTGCGCATTGTATGGGTCTGTGTTACATTACATTAACTAGCACGAGTGAGAAAAACATCACGGGGTGGTGCGCATTGTATGGGTGTGTGTTACATTACATTCACTAGTAGGAGTGAGAAAAACATCACGGGGTGGTGTGAATCGGAGAGTCTGAATTAGGATAGGCAGTGAGTGGCAATGTAGGATGGAGAAAAGCACCGCGGGGTGGTCAGCATGGGGAGGTCAGGGAACATGCAGTGGCAATGTAGGATAGGTTTCTGAAAAACATCGCGTGGTGGTGCGCATTATGGGTGTGTGTTAAATGACATTCACTAGTAGGAGTGAGAAAAACATCGCGGGGTGGTGTGAATCGGAGGGTCTGAATTAGGATAGACAGTGAGTGGCAATGTAGGATGGAGAAAAGCACCGCGGGGTGGTCAGCATGGGGAGGTCAGGGAACATGCAGTGGCAATGTAGGATAGGTTTCTGAAAAACATTGCGGGGTGGTGCGCATTATATGGGTGTATGTTACATTACATTCACTAGTAGGAGTGAGAAAAACATCCCAGGGTGATGTGAATCGGAGGGTCTGAATTAGGATAGGCAGTGAATGGCAATGTAGGATGGAGAAAAGCACCGTGGATTGTCAGCATGGGGAGGTCAGGGAACATGCAGTGGCAATGTAGGATAGGTTTCTGAAAAACATCGCGGGGTGGTGCGCATTGTATGGGTGTGTGTTACATTACATTCACTAGTAGGAGTGAGAAAAACAGCACGGGGTGGTGTGAATCGGAGGGTCTGAATTAGGTTAGGCAGTGAGTGGCAATGTAGGATGGAGAAAAGCACCGCGGGGTGGTCAGCATGGGGAGGTCAGGGAACATGCAGTGGCAATGTCGGATAGGTTTCTGAAAAACATCGCGGGGTGGTGTGCATTGTATGGGTGTGTGTTACATTACATTCACTAGTAGGAGTGAGAAAAACATCACGGGGTGGTGTGCATTGTATGGGTGTCTGTTACATTACATTCACTAGTAGGAGTGAGAAAAACATCACGGGGTGGTGCGCATTATATGGGTGTGTGTTACATTACATTCACTAGTAGGAGTGAGAAAAACATCACGGGGCGGTGCGCACTGTATGGGTGTGTGTTACATTATATTCACTAGTACGAGTGAGAAAAACATCACGGGGTGGTGCGCATTGTATGGGTGTGTGTTACATACATTCAATAGTAGGAGTGAGAAAAACATCACGGGGTGGTGTGAATCGGAGGGTCTCAATTAGGATAGGCAGAGAGTGGCAATGTAGGATGCAGAAAAGCACCGAGGACTGGTCAGCATGGGGAGGTCAGGGAACATGCAGTGGCAATGTAGGATAGGTTTCTGAAAAACATCGCGGGGTGGTGTGCATTGCATGGGTGTGTGTTACATTACATTCACTAGTAGGAGTGAGAAAAACATCACGGGGTGGTGCGCATTGTATGGGTGTGTGTTTCATTACATTCACTGGTAGGAGTGAGAAAACCATCACGGGGTGGTGCGCATTGTATGGGTGTGTGTTACATTACATTCACTAGTAGGAGTGAGAAAAACATCACGGGGTGGTGTGAATCGGAGGATCTCAATTAGCATAGGCAGTGAGTGGCAATGTAGGCTGGAGAAAAGCACCGCGGGGTGGTCAGAATGAGGAGGTCAGGGAACATGCAGTGGCAATGTAGGATAGGTTTCTGAAAAACATAGTGGGGTGGTGCGCATTGTATGGGTGTGTGTTACATTACATTCACTAGCGGGAGTGAGAAAAATATCACGGAGTGGTGTGAAACGGAGGGTGTGAATTAGGATAGGCAGTGAGTGGCAATGTAGGATGGAGAAAAGAACCGCGGGTTGGTCAGCATGGGGAGGTCAGGGAACATGCAGTGGCAATGTAGGATAGGTTTCTGAAAAACATCGCGGGGTGGTGCGCATTGTATGGGTGTGTGTTACATTACATTAACTAGTAGGAGTGAGAAAAACATCACGGTGTGGTGTGAATCGGAGGGTCTGAATTAGGATAGGCAGTGAGTGGCTATGTAGGATGGAGAAAAGCATCGCAGGGTCTTCAGCATGGGGAAGTCAGGGAACATGCAGTTTCAAAGTAGGATAGGTTTCTGAAAAACATCGCGGGGTGGTGTTCATTTTATGGGTGTGTGTTACATTACATTCACTAGTAGGAGTGAGAAAAACATCACGGGGTGGTGTGCATTGTATGGGTGTGTGTTACATTACATTCACTAGTAGGAGTGAGAAAAACATCACGGGTGGTGTGCATTGTATGGGTGTGTGTTACATAACATTCACTAGTAGGAGTGAGAAAAACATCACGGGGTGGTGTGAATCGGAGGGTCTGAATTAGGATAGGCAGTGAGTGGCAATGTAGGATGGACAAAAGCACCGCAGGGTGGTCAGCATGGGGAGGTCAGGGCACATGCAGTGGCAATGTAGGATAGGTTTCTGAAAAACATCCCGGGGTGGTGCGCATTGTATGGGTGTTTGGTACATTACATTCAGTAGTAGAATTGAGAAACACATCACGGGGTGGTGCGCATTTTATGGGTGTGTGTTACATTACATTCACTAGCGGGAGTGAGAAAAACATCACGGAGTGGTGTGAAACGGAGGCTGTCAATTAGGATAGGCAGTGAGTGGCAATGTAGGATGGAGAAAAGCACCGCGGGTTGGTCAGCATGGGGAGGTCAGGGAACATGCAGTGGCAATGTAGGATAGGTTTCTGAAAAACATCGCGGGGTGGTGCGCATTGTATGGGTGTGTGTTAAATTATATTCACTAGTAGGAGTGAGAAAAACATCACGGGGTGGTGCGCATTGTATGGGTGTGTGTTACATTACATTTACTAGTAGGAGTGAGAAAAACATCACGGTGTGGTGTGAATCGGAGGGTCTGAATTAGCATAGGCAGTGAGTGGCAATGTAGGCTGGAGAAAAGCACCGCGGGGTGGTCAGAATGAGGAGGTCAGGGAACATGCAGTGGCAATGTAGGATAGGTTTCTGAAAAACATAGTGGGGTGGTGCGCATTGTATGGGTGTGTGTTACATTACATTCACTAGCGGGAGTGAGAAAAATATCACGGAGTGGTGTGAAACGGAGGGTGTGAATTAGGATAGGCAGTGAGTGGCAATGTAGGATGGAGAAAAGCACCGCGGGTTGGTCAGCATGGGGAGGTCAGGGAACATGCAGTGGCAATGTAGGATAGGTTTCTGAAAAACATCGCGGGGTGGTGCGCATTGTATGGGTGTGTGTTACATTACATTAACTAGTAGGAGTGAGAAAAACATCACGGTGTGGTGTGAATCGGAGGGTCTGAATTAGGATAGGCAGTGAGTGGCAATGTAGGATGGAGAAAAGCACCGTGAGGCGGTCAGGATGGGGAGGTCAGGGAACATGCAGTGGCAATGTAGGATAGTTTTCTGAAAAACATCACGGGGTGGTGCGCCTTGGATGGGTGTGTGTTACATTACATTCACTAATAGCAGTGAGAAAAACATCATGGGGTGGTGTGAATCGGAGGGTCTGAAATAAGATATGCAGTAAGTTGCAATGTAGGAAGGAGAAAAGCACCGCGGGTGGTCAGCATGGGGAAGTCAGGGAACATGCAGTGGGAATGCAGGATAGGTTTCTGAAAAACATCGCGGGGTGGTGCGCATTGTATGGGTGTGTGTTACATTACATTCATTAGTGGGAGTGAGAAAAACATCACGGGGTGGTGTGAATCGGAGGGTGTGAATTAGGATAGGCAGTGAGTGTCAATGTAGGATGGAGAAAAGCACTGCGGTGTGGTCAGCATGGGGAGGTCAGGGAACATGCAGTGGCAATGTAGGATAGGTTTCTGAAAAACATCGCGGGGTGGTGTGCATTGTATGGGTGTGTGTTACATTACATTCACTAGTAGGAGTGAGAAAAACATCACGGGGTGGTGCGCATTGTATGGGAGTGTGTTACATTACATTCACTAGTACGAGTGAGAAAAACATCACGGGGTGGTGCGCATTGTATGGGAGTGTGTTACATTACGTTCACTAGTAGGAGTGAGAAAAACATCACGGGTTGGTGTCAATCGGAAGGTCTGAATTAGGATAGGCAGTGAGTGGCAATGTAGGATGGAGAAAAGCACCGCGGTGTGGTCAGCATGGGGAGGTCAGGGTACATGCAGTGGCAATGTAGGATAGGTTTCTGAAAAACATCGCGGGGTGGTGTGCATTGTATGGGTGTGTGTTACATTACATTCACTAGTAAGAGTGAGAAAAACATCACGGGGTGGTGCGCATTGTATGGGTGTGTGTTACATTACATTCACTAGTAGGAGTGAGAAAATCATCACGTGGTGTGGCGCATTGTATGGGTGTGTGTTACATTAAATTCACTAGTAGGAGTGAGAAAAACATCACGGGGTGGTGTGAATCGGAGGGTCTGAATTAGGATAGGCAGTGAGTGGCAATGTAGGATGCAGAAAAGCACCGCTGGGTGGTCAGCATGGGGAGGTCAGGGAACATGCAGTGGCAATGTAGGATAGGTTTCTGAAAAACATCGCCGGGTGGTGCGCATTGTATGGGTGTGTGTTACATTACATTCACTAGTAGGAGTGAGAAAATCATCACGGGCTGGTGCGCATTGTATGGGTGTGTGTTACATAACATTCACTAGTAGGAGTGAGAAAAACATCACGGGGTGGTGTGAATCGGAGGGTCTGAATTAGAATAGGCAGTGAGTGGCAATGTAGGATGCAGAAAAGCCCCGCGGGGTGGTCAGCATGGGGAGGTCAGGGAACATGCAGTGGCAATGTAGGATAGGTTTCTGAAAAACATCGCGGGGTGGTGCGCATTTTACGGGGGTGTGTTACATTACATTCACTAGTAGGAGTGAGAAAAACATCACGGGGTGGTGCTCATTGTATGGGTGTGTGTTACATTACATTCACTAGTAGGAGTGAGAAAAACATCACGGGGTGGTGTGAATCGGAGGGTCTGAATTAGGATAGGCAGTGAGTGGCAATGTAGGATGGAGAAAAGCACCGCAGGGTGGTCAGCATGGGGAGGTCAGGGCACATGCAGTGGCAATGTAGGATAGGTTTCTGAAAAACATCCCGGGGTGGTGCGCATTGTATGGGTGTTTGTTACATTACATTCAGTAGTAGAATTGAGAAACACATCACGGGGTGGTGTGAATCGCAGGGTCTGAATTAGTATAGGCAGTGAGTGGCAATGTAGGATGGAGAAAAGCACCGCGGGGTGGTCAGCATGGGGATGTCAGGGAACATGCAGTGGCAATGTAGGATAGTTTTCTGAAAAACATCACGGGGTGGTGCGCATTGTATGGGTGTGTGTTACATTACATTCACTAGTAGGAGTGAGAAAAACATCTCGGGGTGGTATGAATCGGAGGGTCTGAAATAGGATATGCAGTGAGTGGCAATGTAGGAAAGAGAAAAGCACCGCGGGGTGGTCAGCATGGGGAAGTCAGGGAACATGCAGTGGTAATGCAGGATAGGTTTCTGAAAAATATCGCGGGGTGGTGCGCATTTTATGGGTGTGTGTTACATTACATTCACTAGCGGGAGTGAGAAAAACATCACGGAGTGGTGTGAAACGGAGGCTGTGAATTAGGATAGGCAGTGAGTGGCAATGTAGGATGGAGAAAAGCACCGCGGGTTGGTCAGCATGGGGAGGTCAGGGAACATGCAGTGGCAATGTAGGATAGGTTTCTGAAAAACATCGCGGGGTGGTGCGCATTGTATGGGTGTGTGTTAAATTATATTCACTAGTAGGAGTGAGAAAAACATCACGGGGTGGTGCGCATTGTATGGGTGTGTGTTACATTACATTTACTAGTAGGAGTGAGAAAAACATCACGGTGTGGTGTGAATCGGAGGGTCTGAATTAGGATAGGCAGTGAGTGGCTATGTAGGATGGAGAAAAGCATCGCAGGGTCGTCAGCATGGGGAAGTCAGGGAACATGCAGTTTCAATGTAGGATAGGTTTCTGAAAAACATCGCGGGGTGGTGTGCATTTTATTGGTGTGTGTTACATTACATTCACTAGTAGGAGTGAGAAAAACATCACGGGGTGGTGCGCATTGTATGGGTGTGTGTTACGTTACTTTCACTAGTAGGACTGAGAAAAACATCACGGGGTGGTGCGCATTGTATGGGGGTGTGTTACATTACATTCACAAGTAGGAGTGAGAAAAACATCACGGGGTGGTGTGAATCGGGGGGTCTGAATTAGGATAGGCAGTGAGTGGCCTTGTAGGATGGAGAAAAGCACCGCGGGGTGCTCAGCATGGGGAGGTCATGGAACACGCAGTGGCAATGTAGGAGAGGTTTCTGAAAAACATCGTGGGGTGGTGCGCATTGTATGGGTGTGTGTTACATTACATTCACTAGTAGGAGTGAGAAAAACATCACGGGGTGGTGCGCATTGTATGGGTGTGTGTTACATTACATTCACTAGTAGGAGTGAGAAAAACATCACGGGGTGGTGCGCATTGTATGGGTGTGTTTTACATTACAATCACTAGAAGGAGTGAGAAAAACATCACTGGGCGGTGCGCATTGTATGGGTGTGTGTTACATTACATTCACTAGTACGAGCGAGAAAAACATCACGGGGTGGTGCGCATTGTATGAGTGTGTGTTACATTACATTCACTAGTAGGAGTGAGAAAAACATCACGGGGTGGTGTGAATCGGAGGGTCTGAATTAGGATAGGCAGTGAGTGGCAATGTAGGATGGAGAAAAGCACCGCGGACTGGTCAGCATGGGGAGGTCAGGGAACATGCAGTGGCAATGTAGGATAGGTTTCTGAAAAACATCGCGTGGTGGTGCGCACTATGGGTGTGTGTTAAATGACATTCACTAGTAGGAGTGAGAAAAACATCACAGGGTGGTGCTCATTGTATGGGTGTGTGTTACATTACATTCACTAGTAGGAGTGAGAAAAACATCACGGGGTGGTGTGAATCGGAGGGTCTGAATTAGGATAGGCAGTGAGTGGCAATGTAGGATGGAGAAAAGCACCGCGGGGTGGTCAGCATGGGGAGGTCAGGGAACATGCAGTGGCAATGTAGGATAGGTTTCTGAAAAACATCTCGGGGTAGTGCGCATTGTATGGGTGTGTGTTAAATTACGTTCACTATTAGGAGTGAGAAAAACATCACGGGGTGGTGCGCATTGTATGGATGTGTGTTACATTACATTCAATAGTAGGAGTGAGATAAACATCACGGGGTGGTGTGAATCGGAGGGTCTGAATTAGGATAGGCAGTGAGTGGCCTTGTAGGATGGAGAAAAGCACCCCTGGGTGGTCAGCATGGGGAGGTCAGGGAACGTGCAGTGGCAATGTAGGATAGGTTTCTGAAAAACATCGCGTGGTGGTGCGCATTATGGGTGTGTGTTAAATGACATTCACTAGTAGGAGTGAGAAAAACATCGCGGGGTGGTGTGAATCGGAGGGTCTGAATTAGGATAGGCAGTGAGTGGCAATGTAGGATGGAGAAAAGCACCGCGGGGTGGTCAGCATGGGGAGGTCAGGGAACATGCAGTGGCAATGTAGGATAGGTTTCTGAAAAACATCGCGGGGTGGTGCGCATTGTATGGGTGTGTGTTACATTACATTCACTAGTAGGAGTGAGAAAAACAGCACGGGGTGGTGTGAATCCGAGGGTCTGAATTAGAATATGCAGTGAGTGGCAATGTAGGATGGAGAAAAGCACCGCGGGGTGGTCAGCATGGGGAGGTCAGGGAACATGCAGTGGCAATGTAGGATAGGTTTCTGAAAAACATCGCGGGGTTGTGTGCATTGTATGGGTGTGTGTTACATTACATTCACTAGTAGGAGTGAGAAAAACATCACGGGGTGGTGTGCATTGTATGGGTGTGTGTTACATTACATTCACTAGTAGGAGTGAGAAAAACATCACGGGTGGTGCGCATTGTATGGGTGTGTGTTACATTACATTCACTAGTAGGAGTGAGAAAAACATCACGGGGTAGTGTGAATCGGAGGGTCTGAATTAGAATAGGCAGTGAGTGGCAATGTAGGATGGAGAAAAGCTCCCCGGACTGGTCAGCATGGGGAGGTCAGGGAACATGCAGTGGCAATGTAGGATAGGTTTCTGAAAAACATCGCGTGGTGGTGCGCATTATGGGTGTGTGTTAAATGACATTCACTAGTAGGAGTGAGAAAAACATCACAGGGTGGTGCTCATTGTATGGGTGTGTGTTACATTACATTCACTAGTAGGAGTGAGAAAATCATCACGGGGTGGTGTGAATCGGAGGGTCTGAATTAGGATAGGCAGTGAGTGGCAATGTAGGATGGAGAAAAGCACCGCGGGGTGGTCAGCATGGGGAGGTCAGGGAACATGCAGTGGCAATGTAGGATAGGTTTCTGAAAAACATAGCGGGGTAGTGCGCATTGTATGGGTGTGTGTTACATTACGTTCACTATTAGGAGTGAGAAAAACATCACGGGGTGGTGCGCATTGTATGGATGTGTGTTACATTACATTCACAAGTAGGAGTGAGAAAAACATCACGGGGTGGTGTGAATCGGAGGGTCTGAATTAGGATAGGCAGTGAGTGGCAATGTAGGATGGAGAAAAGCACAGCGGGGTGGTCAGCATGGGGAGGTCAGGGAACATGCAGTGGCAATGTAGTATAGTTTTCTGAAAAACATCACGGTGTGGTGTGCATTGTATCGGTGTGTGTTACATTACATTCACTAGTAGGAGTGAGAAAAACATCACGGCGTGGTGTGAATCGGAGGGTCTGATTTAGGATAGGCAGTGAGTGGCAATGTAGGATGTAGAAAAGCACCGCGCGCTGGTCAGCATGGGGAGGTCAGGGAACATGCAATGGCGAAGTAGGATAGGTTTCTGAAAAACATAACGCGGTGGTGCGCATTGTATGGGTGTGTGTTACATTACATTCACTAGTAGGAGTGAGAAAAACATGACGGGGTGGTGTGAATCAGAGGGACTGAATTAGGATAGGCAGTGAGTGGCAATGTAGGATGGAGAAAAGCACTGCGGGGTGGTCAGCATGGGGAGGTCAGGGAACAGGCAGTGGCAATAAAGTATAATTTTCTGAAAAACATTGCGGGGTGGTGCGCATTGTATGGGTGTGTGTTACATTACATTAACTAGTAGGAGTGAGAAAAACATCACGGGGTGGTGTGAATCGGAGGGTCTGAATTAGGATAGGCAGTGAGTGGCAATGTAGGATGGAGAAAAGCACCGCGGGGTGGTGAGCATGGGGAGGTCAGGGAACATGCAGTGGCAAAGTAGGATAGGTTTCTGAAAAACATCGCGGGGTGGTGCGCATTGTATGGGTGTGTGTTACATTACATTCACTAGTAGGAGTGAGAAAAATATCACGGGGTGGTGTGCATTGTATGGGTCTGTGTTACATTACATTAAGTAGCACGAGTGAGAAAAACATCACGGGGTGGTGCGCATTGTATGTTTGTGTGTTACATTACATTCACTAGTAGGAGTGAGAAAAACATCACGGGGTGGTGTGAATCGGAGGGTCTGAATTAGGATAGGCAGTGAGTGGCCTTGTAGGATGGAGAAAAGCACCCCTGGGTGGTCAGCATGGGGAGGTCAGGGAACGTGCAGTGGCAATGTAGGATAGGTTTCTGAAAAACATCGCGTGGTGGTGCGCATTATGGGTGTGTGTTAAATGACATTCACTAGTAGGAGTGAAAAAAACATCGCGGGGTGGTGTGAATCGGAGGGTCTGAATTAGGATAGGCAGTGAGTGGCAATGTAGGATGGAGAAAAGCACCGCGGGGTGGTCAGCATGGGGAGGTCAGGGAACATGCAATGGCAATGTAGGATAGGTTTCTGAAAAACATCGCGGGGTTGTGTGCATTGTATCGGTGTGTGTTATATTACATTCACTAGTAGGAGTGAGAAAAACATCACGGGGTGGTGTGCATTGTATGGGTGTGTGTTACATTACATTCACTAGTAGGAGTGAGAAAAACATCACGGGTGGTGCGCATTGTATGGGTGTGTGTTACATTACATTCACTAGTAGGAGTGAGAAAAACATCACGTGGTAGTGTGAATCGGAGGGTCTGAATTAGGATAGGCAGTGAGTGGCAATGTAGGATGGAGAAAAGCTCCCCGGACTGGTCAGCATGGGGAGGTCAGGGAACATGCAGTGGCAATGTAGGATAGGTTTCTGAAAAACATCGCGTGGTGGTGCGCATTATGGGTGTGTGTTAAATGACATTCACTAGTAGGAGTGAGAAAAACATCACAGGGTGGTGCTCATTGTATGGGTGTGTATTACATTACATTCACTAGTAGGAGTGAGAAAATCATCACGGGGTGGTGTGAATCGGAGGGTCTGAATTAGGATAGGCAGTGAGTGGCAATGTAGGATGGAGAAAAGCACCGCGGGGTGGTCAGCATGGGGAGGTCAGGGAACATGCAGTGGCAATGTAGGATAGGTTTCTGAAAAACATCACGGTGTGGTGTGCATTGTATCGGTGTGTGTTACATTACATTCACTAGTAGGAGTGAGAAAAACATCACGGCGTGGTGTGAATCGGAGGGTCTGAATTAGGATAGGCAGTGAGTGGCAATGTAGGATGTAGAAAAGCACCGCGCGCTGGTCAGCATGGGGAGGTCAGGGAACATGCAATGGCGAAGTAGGATAGGTTTCTGAAAAACATAACGCGGTGGTGCGCATTGTATGGGTGTGTGTTACATTACATTCACTAGTAGGAGTGAGAAAAACATGACGGGGTGGTGTGAATCAGAGGGACTGAATTAGGATAGGCAGTGAGTGGCAATGTAGGATGGAGAAAAGCACTGTCGGGTGGTCAGCATGGGGAGGTCAGGGAACAGGCAGTGGCAATAAAGTATAATTTTCTGAAAAACATTGCGGGGTGGTGCGCATTGTATGGGTGTGTGTTACATTACATTAACTAGTAGGAGTGAGAAAAACATCACGGGGTGGTGTGAATCAGAGGGTCTGAATTAGGATAGGCAGTGAGTGGCAATGTAGGATGGAGAAAAGCACCGCGGGGTGGTGAGCATGGGGAGGTCAGGGAACATGCAGTGGCAAAGTAGGATAGGTTTCTGAAAAACATCGCGGGGTGGTGCGCATTGTATGGGTGTGTGTTACATTACATTCACTAGTAGGAGTGAGAAAAATATCACGGGGTGGTGCGCATTGTATGGGTCTGTGTTACATTACATTAAGTAGCACGAGTGAGAAAAACATCACGGGGTGGTGCGCATTGTATGGGTGTGTGTTACATTACATTCACTAGTAGGAGTGAGAAAAACATCACGGGGTGGTGTGAATCGGAGAGTCTGAATTAGGATAGGCAGTGAGTGGCAATGTAGGATGGAGAAAAGCACCGCGGGGTGGTCAGCATGGGGAGGTCAGGGAACATGCAGTGGCAATGTAGGATAGGTTTCTGAAAAACATCGCGTGGTGGTGCGCATTATGGATGTGTGTTAAATGACATTCACTAGTAGTAGTGAGAAAAACATCGCGGGGTGGTGTGAATCGGAGGGTCTGAATTAGGATAGACAGTGAGTGGCAATGTAGGATGGAGAAAAGCACCGCGGGGTGGTCAGCATGGGGAGGTCAGGGAACATGCAGTGGCAATGTAGGATAGGTTTCTGAAAAACATCGCGGGGTGGTGCGCATTATATGGGTGTATGTTACATTACATTCACTAGTAGGAGTGAGAAAAACATCCCAGGGTGTTGTGAATCGGAGGGTCTGAATTAGGATAGGCAGTGAATGGCAATGTAGGATGGAGAAAAGCACCGTGGATCGTCAGCATGGGGAGGTCAGGGAACATGCAGTGGCAATGTAGGATAGGTTTCTGAAAAACATCGCGGGGTGGTGCGCATTGTATGGGTGTGTGTTACATTACATTCACTAGTAGGAGTGACAAAAACAGCACGGGGTGGTGTGAATCGGAGGGTCTGAATTAGGTTAGGCAGTGAGTGGCAATGTAGGATGGAGAAAAGCACCGCGGGGTGGTCAGCATGGGGAGGTCAGGGAACATGCAGTGGCAATGTCGGATAGGTTTCTGAAAAACATCGCGGGGTGGTGTGCATTGTATGGGTGTGTGTTACATTACATTGACTAGTAGGAGTGAGAAAAACATCACGGGGCGGTGCCCATTGTATGGGTGTGTGTTACATTATATTCACTAGCACGAGTGAGAAAAACATCACGGGGTGGTGCGCATTGTATGGGTGTGTGTTACATACATTCAATAGTAGGAGTGAGAAAAACATCACGGGGTGGTGTGAATCGGAGGGTCTCAATTAGGATAGGCAGAGAGTGGCAATGTAGGATGCAGAAAAGCATCGAGGACTGGTCAGCATGGGGAGGTCAGGGAAGATGCAGTGGCAATGTAGGATAGGTTTCTGAAAAACATCGCGGGGTGGTGTGCATTGCATGGGTGTGTGTTACATTACATTCACTAGTAGGAGTGAGAAAAACATCACGGGGTGGTGCACATTGTATGGGTGTGTGTTACATTACATTCACTAGTAGGAGTGAGAAAACCATCACGGGGTGGTGCGCATTGTATGGGTGTGTGTTACATTACATTCACTAGTAGGAGTGAGAAAAACATCACGGGGTGGTGTGAATCGGAGGATCTGAATTAGCATAGGCAGTGAGTGGCAATGTAGGATGGAGAAAAGCACCGCGGGGTGGTCAGAATGAGGAGGTCAGGGAACATGCAGTGGCAATGTAGGATAGGTTTCTGAAAAACATAGTGGGGTGGTGCGCATTGTATGGGTGTGTGTTACATTACATTCACTAGCGGGAGTGAGAAAAATATCACGGAGTGGTGTGAAACGGAGGGTGTGAATTAGGATAGGCAGTGAGTGGCAATGTAGGATGGAGAAAAGCACCGCGGGTTGGTCAGCATAGGGAGGTCAGGGAACATGCAGTGGCAATGTAGGATAGGTTTCTGAAAAACATCGCGGGGTGGTGCGCATTGTATGGGTGTGTGTTACATTACATTCACTAGTAGGAGTGAGAAAAACATCACGGGGTGGTGTGAATCGGAGGGTCTGAATTAGGATAGGCAGTGAGTGGCATTGTAGGATGGAGAAAAGCACCGCGGGGTGGTCAGCATGGGGAGGTCAGGGAACATGGAGTGGCAATGTAGGAGAGGTTTCTGAAAAACATCTTGGGGTGGTGCGCATTGTATGGGTGTGTGTTACATTACATTCACTAGTAGGAGTGAGAAAAACATCACGGGGTGGTGCGCATTGTATGGGTGTGTGTTACATTACATTCACTAGTAGGAGTGAGAAAAACATCACGGGGTGGTGTGCATTGTATGGGTGTGTGTTACATTACATTCACTAGTAGGAGTGAGAAAAACATCACGGGTGGTGTGCATTGTATGGGTGTGTGTTACATAACATTCACTAGTAGGAGTGAGAAAAACATCACGGGGTGGTGTGAATCGGAGGGTCTGAATTAGGATAGGCAGTGAGTGGCAATGTAGGATGCAGAAAAGCACCGAGGACTGGTCAGCATGGGGAGGTCAGGGAACATGCAGTGGCAATGTAGGATAGGTTTCTGAAAAACATCGCGGGGTGGTGTGCATTGCATGGGTGTGTGTTACATTACATTCACTAGTAGGAGTGAGAAAAACATCACGGGGTGGTGCGCATTGTATGGGTGTGTGTTACATTACATTCACTAGTAGGAGTGAGAAAACCATCACGGGGTGGTGCGCATTGTATGGGTGTGTGTTACATTACATTCACTAGTAGGAGTGAGAAAAACATCACGGGGTGGTGTGAATCGGAGGATCTAAATTAGCATAGGCAGTGAGTGGCAATGTAGGATGGAGAAAAGCACCGCGGGGTGGTCAGAATGAGGAGGTCAGGGAACATGCAGTGGCAATGTAGGATAGGTTTCTGAAAAACATAGTGGGGTGGTGCGCATTGTATGGGTGTGTGTTACATTACATTCACTAGCGGGAGTGAGAAAAATATCACGGAGTGGTTTGAAACGGAGGGTGTGAATTAGGATAGGCAGTGAGTGGCAATGTAGGATGGAGAAAAGCACCGCGGGTTGGTCAGCATGGGGAGGTCAGGGAACATGCAGTGGCAATGTAGGATAGGTTTCTGAAAAACATCGCGGGGTGGTGCGCATTGTATGGGTGTGTGTTACATTACATTTACTAGTAGGAGTGAGAAAAACATCACGGTGTGGTGTGAATCGGAGGGTCTGAATTAGGATAGGCAGTGAGTGGCTATGTAGGATGGAGAAAAGCATCGCAGGGTCTTCAGCATGGGGAAGTCAGGGAACATGCAGTTTCAAAGTAGGATAGGTTTCTGAAAAACATCGCGGGGTGGTGTGCATTTTATGGGTGTGTGTTACATTACATTCACTAGTAGGAGTGAGAAAAACATCACGGGGTGGTGTGCATTGTATGGGTGTGTGTTACATTACATTCACTAGTAGGAGTGAGAAAAACATCACGGGTGGTGTGCATTGTATGGGTGTGTGTTACATAACATTCACTAGTAGGAGTGAGAAAAACATCACGGGGTGGTGTGAATCGGAGGGTCTGAATTAGGATAGGCAGTGAGTGGCCTTGTAGGATGGAGAAAAGCACCGCGGGGTGGTCAGCATGGGGAGTTCAGGGAACATGGAGTGGCAATGTAGGAGAGGTTTCTGAAAAACATCGTGGGGTGGTGCGCATTGTATGGGTGTGTTTTACATTACATTCACTAGTAGGAGTGAGAAAAACATCACGGGTGGTGCGCATTGTATGGGTGTGTGTTACATTACATTCACTAGTAGGAGTGAGAAAAACATCACGGGGTGGTGTGAATCGGAGGGTCTGAATTAGGATAGGCAGTGAGTGGCATTGTAGGATGGAGAAAAGCACCGCGGGGTGGTCAGCATGGGGAGGTCAGGGAACATGGAGTGGCAATGTAGGAGAGGTTTCTGAAAAACATCTTGGGGTGGTGCGCATTGTATGGGTGTGTGTTACATTACATTCACTAGTAGGAGTGAGAAAAACATCACGGGGTGGTGCGCATTGTATGGGTGTGTGTTACATTACATTCACTAGTAGGAGTGAGAAAAACATCACGGGGTGGTGTGCATTGTATGGGTGTGTGTTACATTACATTCACTAGTAGGAGTGAGAAAAACATCACGGGTGGTGTGCATTGTATGGGTGTGTGTTACATAACATTCACTAGTAGGAGTGAGAAAAACATCACGGGGTGTTGTGAATCGGAGGGTCTGAATTAGGATAGGCAGTGAGTGGCAATGTAGGATGGAGAAAAGCACCGCGGACTGGTCAGCATGGGGAGGTCAGGGAACATGCAGTGGCAATGTAGGATAGGTTTCTGAAAAACATCGCGTGGTGGTGCGCATTATGGGTGTGTGTTAAATGACATTCACTAGTAGGAGTGAGAAAAACATCACAGGGTGGTGCTCATTGTATGGGTGTGTGTTACATTACATTCACTAGTAGGAGTGAGAAAAACATTACGGGGTGGTGTGAATCGGAGGGTCTGAATTAGGATAGGCAGTGAGTGGCAATGTAGGATGGAGAAAAGCACCGCGGGGTGGTCAGCATGGGGAGGTCAGGGAACATGCAGTGGCAATGTAGGATAGGTTTCTGAAAAACATCGTGGGGTAGTGCGCATTGTATGGGTGTGTGTTACATTACGTTCTCTATTAGGAGTGAGAAAAACATCACGGGGTGGTGCGCATTGTATGGATGTGTGTTACATTACATTCACAAGTAGGAGTGAGAAAAACATCACGGGGTGGTGTGAATCGGAGGGTCTGAATTAGGATAGGCAGTGAGTGGCAATGTAGGATGGAGAAAAGCACAGCGGGGTGGTCAGCATGGGGAGGTCAAGGAACATGCAGTGGCAATGTAGTATAGTTTTCTGAAAAACATCACAGTGTGGTGCGCATTGTATCGGTGTGTGTTACATTACATTCACTAGTAGGAGTGAGAAAAACATCACGGCGTGGTGTGAATCGGAGGGTCTGAATTAGGATAGGCAGTGAGTGGCAATGTAGGATGTAGAAAAGCACCGCGCGCTGGTCAGCATGGGGAGGTCAGGGAACATGCAATGGCGAAGTAGGATAGGTTTCTGAAAAACATAACGCGGTGGTGCGCATTGTATGGGTGTGTGTTACATTACATTCACTAGTAGGAGTGAGAAAAACATGACGGGGTGGTGTGAATCGGAGGGACTGAATTAGGATAGGCAGTGAGTGGCAATGTAGGATGTAGAAAAGCACCGCTGGGTGGTCAGCATGGGGAGGTCAGGGAACAGGCAGTGGCAATATAGGATAATTTTCTGAAAAACATTGCGGGGTGGTGCGCATTGTATGGGTGTGTGTTACATTACATTAACTAGTAGGAGTGAGAAAAACATCACGGGGTGGTGTGAATCGGAGGGTCTGAATTAGGATAGGCGGTGAGTGGCAATGTAGGATGGAGAAAAGCACCGCGGGGTGGTGAGCATGGGGAGGTCAGGGAACATGCAGTGGCAAAGTAGGATAGGTTTCTGAAAAACATCGCGGGGTGGTGCGCATTGTATGGGTGTGTGTTACATTACATTCACTAGTAGGAGTGAGAAAAATATCACGGGGTGGTGCGCATTGTATGGGTCCGTGTTACATTACATTAACTAGCACGAGTGTGAAAAACATCACGGGGTGGTGCGCATTGTATGGGTGTGTGTTACATTACATTCACTAGTAGGAGTGAGAAATACATCACGGGGTGGTGTGAATCAGAGAGTCTGAATTAGGATAGGCAGTGAGTGGCAATGTAGGATGGAGAAAAGCACCGCGGGGTGGTCAGCATGGGGAGGTCAGGGAACATGCAGTGGCAATGTAGGATAGGTTTCTGAAAAACATCGCGTGGTGGTGCGCATTATGGGTGTGTGTTAAATGACATTCAATAGTAGGAGTGAGAAAAACATCGCGGGGTGGTGTGAATCGGAGGGTATGAATTAGGATAGGCAGTGAGTGGCAATGTAGGATGGAGAAAAGCACCGCGGGGTGGTCAGCATGGGGAGGTCAGGGAACATGCAGTGGCAATGTAGGATAGGTTTCTGAAAAACATCGCGGGGTGGTGCGCATTATATGGGTGTGTGTTACATTACATTCACTAGTAGGAGTGAGAAAAACATCCCAGGGTGATGTGAATCAGAGGGTCTGAATTAGGATAGGCAGTGAATGGCAATGTAGGATGGAGAAAAGCACCGCGGATCGTCAGCATGGGGAGGTCAGGGAACATGCAGTGGCAATGTAGGATAGGTTTCTGAAAAACATCGCCGGGTGGTGCGCATTGTATGGGTGTGTGTTACATTACATTCACTAGTAGGATTGAGAAAAACAGCACGGGGTGGTGTGAATCGGAGGGTCTGAATTAGGTTAGGCAGTGAGTGGCAATGTAGGATGGAGAAAAGCACCGCGGGGTGGTCAGCATGGGGAGGTCAGGGAACATGCAGTGGCAATGTAGGATAGGTTTCTGAAAAACATCGCGGGGTGGTGTGCATTGTATGGGTGTGTGTTACATTGCATTCACTAGTAGGTGTGAGAAAAACATCCGGGGTGGTGTGCATTGTATGTGTGTCTGTTACATTACATTCACTAGTAGGAGTGAGAAAAACATCACGGGGTGGTGCGCATTATATGGGTGTGTGTTACATTACATTCACTAGTAGGAGTGAGAAAAACATCACGGGGCGGTGCGCATTGTATGGGTGTGTGTTACATTACATTCACTAGTACGAGTGAGAAAAACATCACGGGGTGGTGCGCATTGTATGGGAGTGTGTTACATTACGTTCACTAGTAGGAGTGAGAAAAACATCACGGGGTGGTGTCAATCGGAAGGTCTGAATTAGGATAGGCAGTGAGTGGCAATGTAGGATGGAGAAAAGCATCGCGGGGTGGTCAACATGCGGAGGTAAGGGAACATGCAGTGGCAATGTAGGATAGGTTTCTGAAAAACATCGCGGGGTGGTGCGCATTGTATGGGTGTGTGTTACATTACATTCACTAGTAGGAGTGAGAAAAACATCACGGGGTGGTGCGCATTATATGGGTGTGTGTTACATTACATTCACTAGTAGGAGTGAGAAAAACATCACGGGGCGGTTCGCATTGTATGGGTGTGTGTTACATTACATTCACTAGTACGAGTGAGAAAAACATCCCGGGGTGGTGCGCATTGTATGGGTGTGTGTTACATTACATTCAATAGTAGGAGTGAGAAAAACATCACGGGGTGGTGTGAATCGGAGGGTCTGAATTAGGATAGGCAGAGAGTGGCAATGTAGGATGCAGAAAAGCACCGAGGACTGGTCAGCATGGGGAGGTCAGGGAACATGCAGTGGCAATGTAGGATAGGTTTCTGAAAAACATCGCGGGGTGGTGCGCATTGCATGGGTGTGTGTTACATTACATTCACTTGTAGGAGTGAGAAAAACATCACGGGGTGGTGCGCATTGTATGGGTGTGTGTTACATAACATTCACTAGTAGGAGTGAGAAAAACATCACGGGGTGGTGCTCATTGTATGGGTGTGTGTTACATTACATTCACTAGTAGGAGTGAGAAAAACATCACGGGGTGGTGTGAATCGGAGGGTCTGTATTAGGATAGGCAGTGAGTGGCATTGTAGGATGGAGAAAAGCATCGCGGGGTGGTCAGCATGTGGAGGTCAGGGAACATGCAGTGGCAATGTAGGATAGGTTTGTGAAAAACATCGCGGGGTGGTGCGCATTGTATGGGTATGTGTTACATTACATTCACTAGTTGGAGTGAGAAAAACATCACGGGGTGGTGTGAATCGGAGTGTCTGAATTAGGATAGGCAGTGAGTGGCAATGTAGGATGGAGAAAAGCACGGCGAGGTGGTCAGCATGGGGAGGTCAGGGAACATGCAGTGGCAATGTAGGATAGTTTTCTGAAAAACATCACGGGGTGGTGCGCATTGGATGGGTGTGTGTTACATTACATTCACTAGTGGGAGTGAGAAAAACATCACGGGGTGGTGTGAATCGGAGGGTGTGAATTAGGATAGGCAGTGAGTGTCATTGTAGGATGGAGAAAAGCACTGCGGTGTGGTCAGCATGGGGAGGTCAGGGAACATGCAGTGGCAATGTAGGATAGGTTTCTGAAAAACATCGCGAGGTTGTGTGCATTGTATGGGTGTGTGTTACATTACATTCACTAGTAGGAGTGACAAAAACATCACGGGATGGTGCACATTGTATGGGTGTGTGTTACATTACATTCACTAGTAGGAGTGAGAAAAACATCACGGGGTGGTGTGAATCGGAGGGTCTGAATTAGGATAGGCAGTGAGTGGCAATGTAGGATGGAGTAAAGCACCGCAGGGTGGTCAGCATGTGGAAGTCAGGAAACATGCAGTTTCAATGTAGGATATGTTTCTGAAAAACATCGCGGGGTGGTGTGCATTGTATGGGTGTGTGTTACATTACATTCACTAGTAGGAGTGAGAAAAACATCACGGGGTGGTGCGCACTGTATGTGTGTGTGTTACATTACATTCACTAGTAGGAGTGAGGAAAACATCACGGGGTGCTGCGCATTGTATGGCTGTGTGTTACATTACATTCACTAGTAGGTGTGAGAAAAACATCACAGGGTGGTGTGAATCGGAGGGTCTGAATTAGGATAGGCAGTGAGTGGCAATGTAGGATGGAGAAAAGCACCGCGGGGTGGTGAGCATGGGGAGGTCAGGGAACATGCAGTGGCAATGTAGGATAGGTTTCTGAAAAACATCACGGGGTGGTGCGCATTGTATGGGTGTGTGTTACATTACATTAACTAGTAGGAGTGAGAAAAACATCACGGGGTGGTGTGAATCGGAGGGTCTGAATTAGGATAGGCAGTGAGTGGCAATGTAGGATGGAGAAAAGCACCGCGGGGTGGTGAGCATGGGGAGGTCAGGGAACATGCAGTGGCAAAGTAGGATAGGTTTCTGAAAAACATCACGGGGTGGTGCGCATTGTATGGGTGTGTGTTACATTACATTCACTAGTAGGAGTGAGAAAAATATCACGGGGTGGTGCGCATTGTATGGGTCTGTGTTACATTACATTAACTAGCACGAGTGAGAAAAACATCACGGGGTGGTGCGCATTGTATGGATGTGTGTTACATTACATTCACAAGTAGGAGTGAGAAAAACATCACAGGGTGGTGTGAATCGGAGGGTCTGAATTAGGATAGGCAGTGAGTGGCAATGTAGGATGGAGAAAAGCACAGCGGGGTGGTCAGCATGGGGAGGTCAGGGAACATGCAGTGGCAATGTAGTATAGTTTTCTGAAAAACATCACGGTGTGGTGCGCATTGTATCGGTGTGTGTTACATTACATTCACTAGTAGGAGTGAGAAAAACATCACGGCGTGGTGTGAATCGGAGGGTCTGAATTAGGATAGGCAGTGAGTGGCAATGTAGGATGTAGAAAAGCACCGCGCGCTGGTCAGCATGGGGAGGTCAGGGAACATGCAATGGCGAAGTAGGATAGGTTTCTGAAAAACGTAACGCGGTGGTGCGCATTGTATGGGTGTATGTTACATTACATTCACTAGTAGGAGTGAGAAAAACATCCCAGGGTGATGTGAATCGGAGGGTCTGAATTAGGATAGGCAGTGAATGGCAATGTAGGATGGAGAAAAGCACCGCGGATCGTCAGCATGGGGAGGTCAGGGAACATGCAGTGGCAATGTAGGATAGGTTTCTGAAAAACATCGCGGGGTGGTGCGCATTGTATGGGTGTGTGTTACATTACATTCACTAGTAGGAGTGAGAAAAACAGCACGGGGTGGTGTGAATCGGAGGGTCTGAATTAGGTTAGGCAGTGAGTGGCAATGTAGGATGGAGAAAAGCACCGCGGGGTGGTCAGAATGGGGAGGTCAGGGAACATGCAGTGGCAATGTCGGATAGGTTTCTGAAAAACATCGCGGGGTGGTGTGCATTGTATGGGTGTGTGTTACATTACATTCACTAGTAGGAGTGAGAAAAACATCACGGGGTGGTGTGCATTGTATGGGTGTCTGTTACATTACATTCACTAGTAGGAGTGAGAAAAACATCACGGGGTGGTGCGCATTGTATGGGTGTGTGTTACATTACATTCACTAGTAGGAGTGAGAAAACCATCACGGGGTGGTGCGCATTGTATGGGTGTGTGTTACATTACATTCACTAGTAGGAGTGAGAAAAACATCACGGGGTGGTGTGAATCGGAGTGTCTGAATTAGCATAGGCAGTGAGTGGCAATGTAGGATGGAGAAAAGCACCGCGGGGTGGTCAGAATGAGGAGGTCAGGGAACATGCAGTGGCAATGTAGGATAGGTTTCTGAAAAACATCGTGGGGTGGTGCGCATTGTATGGGTGTGTGTTACATTACATTCACTAGCGGGAGTGAGAAAAACATCACGGAGTGGTGTGAAACGGAGGTTGTGAATTAGGATAGGCAGTGAGTGGTAATGTAGGATGGAGAAAAGCACCGCGGGTTGGTCAGCATGGGGAGGTCAGGGAACATGCAGTGGCAATGTAGGATAGGTTTCTGAAAAACATCGCGGGGTGGTGCGCATTGTATGGGTGTGTGTTACATTACATTTACTAGTAGGAGTGAGAAAAACATCACGGTGTGGTGTGAATCGGAGGGTCTGAATTAGGATAGGCAGTGAGTGGCTATGTAGGATGGAGAAAAGCATCGCAGGGTCCTCAGCATGGGGAAGTCAGGGAACATGCAGTTTCAAAGTAGGATAGGTTTCTGAAAAACATCGCGGGGTGGTGTGCATTTTATGGGTGTGTGTTACATTACATTCACTAGTAGGAGTGAGAAAAACATCACGGGGTGGTGTGCATTGTATGGGTGTGTGTTACATTACATTCACTAGTAGGAGTGAGAAAAACATCACGGGTGGTGCGCATTGTATGGGTGTGTGTTACATTACATTCACTAGTAGGAGTGAGAAAAACATCACGGGGTGGTGCGCATTGTATGGGTGTGTGTTACATTACATTCACTAGTAGGAGTGAGAAAAACATCACGGGGTGGTGCGCATTGTATGGGTGTGTTTTACATTACAATCACTAGAAGGAGTGAGAAAAACATCACTGGGCGGTGCGCATTGTATGGCTGTGTGTTACATTACATTCACTAGTACGAGCGAGAAAAACATCATGGGGTGGTGCGCATTGTATGAGTGTGTGTTACATTACATTCACTAGTAGGAGTGAGAAAAACATCACGGGGTAGTGTGAATCGGAGGGTCTGAATTAGGATAGGCAGTGAGTGGCAATGTAGGATGGAGAAAAGCACCGCGGACTGGTCAGCATGGGGAGGTCAGGGAACATGCAGTGGCAATGTAGGATAGGTTTCTGAAAAACATCGCGTGGTGGTGCGCACTATGGGTGTGTGTTAAATGACATTCACTAGTAGGAGTGAGAAAATCATTACAGGGTGGTGCTCATTGTATGGGTGTGTGTTACATTACATTCACTAGTAGGAGTGAGAAAAACATCACGGGGTGGTGTGAATCGGAGGGTCTGAATTAGGATAGGCAGTGAGTGGCAATGTAGGATGGAGAAAAGCACCGCGGGGTGGTCAGCATGGGGAGGTCAGGGAACATGCAGTGGCAATGTAGGATAGGTTTCTGAAAAACATCGCGGGGTAGTGCGCATTGTATGGGTGTGTGTTAAATTACGTTCACTATTAGGAGTGAGAAAAACATCACGGGGTGGTGCGCATTGTATGGATGTGTGTTACATTACATTCACAAGTAGGAGTGAGAAAAATATCACGGGGTGGTGTGAATCGGAGGGTCTGAATTAGGATAGGCAGTGAGTGGCAATGTAGGATGGAGAAAAGCACCGCGGGGTGGTCAGCATGTGGAGGTCAGGGAACATGCAGTGGCAATGTAGTATAGTTTTCTAAAAAACATCACGGTGTGGTGCGCATTGTATCGGTGTGTGTTACATTACATTCACTAGTAGGAGTGAGAAAAACATCACGGCGTGGTGTGAATCGGAGGGTCTGAATTAGGATAGGCAGTGAGTGGTAATGTAGGATGTAGAAAAGCACCGTGCGCTGGTCAGCATGGGGAGGTCAGGGAACATGCAATGGCAAAGCAGGATAGGTTTCTGAAAAACATAACGCGGTGGTGCGCATTGTATGGGTGTGTGTTACATTACATTCACTAGTAGGAGTGAGAAAAACATGACGGGGTGGTGTGAATCGGAGGGACTGAATTAGGATAGGCAGTGAGTGGCAATGTAGGATGGAGAAAAGCACCGCGGGGTTGTCAGCATGGGGAGGTCAGGGAACAGGCAGGGGCAATATAGGATAATTTTCTGAAAAACATTGCGGGGTGGTGCGCATTGTATGGGTGTGTGTTACATTACATTAACTAGTAGGAGTGAGAAAAACATCACGGGGTGGTGTGAATCGGAGAGTCTGAATTAGGATAGGCAGTGAGTGGCAATGTAGGATGGAGAAAAGCACCCCTGGGTGGTCAGCATGGGGAGGTCAGGGAACATGCAGTGGCAATGTAGGATAGGTTTCTGAAAAACATCGCGTGGTGGTGCGCATTATGGGTGTGTGTTAAATGACATTCACTAGTAGGAGTGAGAAAAACATCGCGGGGTGGTGTGAATCGGAGGGTCTGAATTAGGATAGGCAGTGAGTGGCAATGTAGGATGGAGAAAAGCACCGCGGGGTGGTCAGCATGGGGAGGTCAGGGAACATGCAGTGGCAATGTAGGATAGGTTTCTGAAAAACATCGCGGGTTGGTGCGCATTGTATGGGTGTGTGTTACAATACTTTCACTAGTAGGAGTGAGAAAAACAGCACGGGGTGGTGTGAATCGGAGGGTCTGAATTAGGATATGCAGTGAGTGGCAATGTAGGATGGAGAAAAGCACCGCGGGGTGGTCAGCATGGGGAGGTCAGGGAACATGCAGTGGCAATGTAGGATAGGTTTCTGAAAAACATCGCGGGGTTGTGTGCATTGTATGGGTGTGTGTTACATTACATTCAGTAGTAGGAGTGAGAAAAACATCACGGGGTGGTGTGCATTGTATGGGTGTCTGTTACATTACATTCACTAGTAGGAGTGAGAAAAACATCACGGGGTGGTGCGCATTATATGGGTGTGTGTTACATTACATTCACTAGTAGGAGTGAGAAAAACATCACGGGGCGGTGCGCATTGTATGGGTGTGTGTTACATTATATTCACTAGTACGAGTGAGAAAAACATCACGGGGTGGTGCGCATTGTATGGGTGTGTGTTACATTACATTCAATAGTAGGAGTGAGAAAAACATCACGGGGTGGTGTGAATCGGAGGGTCTGAATTAGGATAGGCAGAGAGTGGCAATGTAGGATGCAGAAAAGCACCGAGGACTGGTCAGCATGGGGAGGTCAGGGAACACGCAGTGGCAATGTAGGATAGGTTTCTGAAAAACATCGCGGGGTGGTGTGCATTGCATGGGTGTGTGTTACATTACATTCACTAGTAGTAGTGAGAAAAACATCACGGGGTGGTGCGCATTGTATGGGTGTGTGTTACATTACATTCACTAGTAGGAGTGAGAAAACCATCACGGGGTGGTGCGCATTGTATGGGTGTGTGTTACATTACATTCACTAGTAGGAGTGAGAAAAACATCACGGGGTGGTGTGAATCGGAGGGTCTGAATTAGGATAGGCAGTGAGTGGCAATGTAGGATGGAGAAAAGCACCGCAGGGTGGTGAGCATGGGGAGGTCAGGGAAGATGCAGTGGCAAAGTAGGATAGGTTTCTGAAAAACATCGCGGGGTGGTGCGCATTGTATGGGTGTGTGTTACATTACATTCACTAGTAGGAGTGAGAAAAATATCACGGGGTGGTGCGCATTGTATGGGTCTGTGTTACATTACATTAACTAGCACGAGTGAGAAAAATATCACGGGGTGGTGCGCATTGTATGGGTGTGTGTTACATTACATTCACTAGTAGGAGTGAGAAAAACATCACGGGGTGGTGTGAATCGGAGAGTCTGAATTAGGATAGGCAGTGAGTGGCAATGTAGGATGAAGAAAAGCACCGCGGGGTGGTCAGCATGGGGAGGTCAGGGAACATGCAGTGGCAATGTAGGATAGGTTTCTGAAAAACATCGCGTGGTGGTGCGCATTATGGGTGTGTGCTAAATGACATTCACTAGTAGGAGTGAGAAAAACATCGCGGGGTGGTGTGAATCGGAGGGTCTGAATTAGGATAGACAGTGAGTGGCAATGTAGGATGGAGAAAAGCACCGCGGGGTGGTCAGCATGGGGAGGTCAGGGAACATGCAGTGGCAATGTAGGATAGGTTTCTGAAAAACATCGCGTGGTGGTGCGCATTATATGGGTGTATGTTACATTACATTCACTAGTAGGAGTGAGAAAAACATCCCAGGGTGATGTGAATCGGAGGGTCTGAATTAGGATAGGCAGTGAATGGCAATGTAGGATGGAGAAAAGCACCGCGGATCGTCAGCATGGGGAGGTCAGGGAACATGCAGTGGCAATGTAGGATAGGTTTCTGAAAAACATCGCGGGTTGGTGCGCATTGTATGGGTGTGTGTTACATTACATTCACTAGTAGGAGTGAGAAAAACAGCACGGGGTGGTGTGAATCGGAGGGTCTGAATTAGGTTAGGCAGTGAGTGGCAATGTAGGATGGAGAAAAGCACCGCGGGGTGGTCAGCATGGGGAGGTCAGGGAACATGCAGTGGCAATGTAGGATAGGTTTCTGAAAAACATCGCGGGGTGGTGCGCATTGCATGGGTGTGTGTTACATTACATTCACTTGTAGGAGTGAGAAAAACATCACGGGGTGGTGCGCATTGTATGGGTGTGTGTTACATTACATTCACTAGTAGGAGTGAGAAAAACATCACGGGGTGGTTCTCATTGTATGGGTGTGTGTTACATTACATTCACTAGTAGGAGTGAGAAAAACATCACGGGGTGGTGTGAATCGGAGGGTCTGTATTTCGATAGGCAGTGAGTGGCATTGTAGGATGGAGAAAAGCATCGCGGGGTGGTCAGCATGTGGAGGTCAGGGAACATGCAGTGGCAATGTAGGATAGGTTTGTGAAAAACATCGCGGGGTGGTGCGCATTGTATGGGTATGTGTTATATTACATTCACTAGTTGGAGTGAGAAAAACATCACGGGGTGGTGTGAATCGGAGTGTCTGAATTAGGATAGGCAGTGAGTGGCAATGTAGGATGGAGAAAAGCATCGCGAGGTGGTCAGCATGGGGAGGTCAGGGAACATGCAGTGGCAATGTAGGAGAGTTTTCTGAAAAACATCACGGGGTGGTGCGCATTGCATGGGTGTGTGTTACATTACATTCACTAGTGGGAGTGAGAAAAACATCACGGGGTGGTGTGAATCGGAGGGTGTGAATTAGGATAGGCAGTGAGTGTCATTGTAGGATGGAGAAAAGCACTGCGGTGTGGTCAGCATGGGGAGGTCAGGGAACATGCAGTGGCAATGTAGGATAGGTTTCTGAAAAACATCGCGAGGTTGTGTGCATTGTATGGGTGTGTGTTACATTACATTCACTAGTAGGAGTGACAAAAACATCACGGGGTGGTGCGCATTGTATGGGTGTGTGTTACATTACATTCACTAGTAGGAGTGAGAAAAACATCACGGGGTGGTGTGAATCGGAGGGTCTGAATTAGGATAGGCAGTGAGTGGCAATGTAAGATGGAGTAAAGCACCGCAGGCTGGTCAGCATGTGGAAGTCAGGAAACATGCAGTTTCAATGTAGGATATGTTTCTGAAAAACATCGCGGGGTGGTGTGCATTGTATGGGTGTGTGTTACATTACATTCACTAGTAGGAGTGAGAAAAACATCACGGGGTGGTGCGCACTGTATGTGTGTGTGTTACATTACATTCACTAGTAGGAGTGAGAAAAACATCACGGGGTGCTGCGCATTGTATGGGTGTGTGTTACATTACATTCACTAGTAGGTGTGAGAAAAACATCACAGGGTGGTGTGAATCGGAGGGTCTGAATTAGGATAGGCAGTGAGTGGCAATGTAGGATGGAGAAAAGCACCGCGGGGTGGTGAGCATGGGGAGGTCAGGGAACATGCAGTGGCAATGTAGGATAGGTTTCTGAAAAACATCACGGGGTGGTGCGCATTGTATGGGTGTGTGTTACATTACATTAACTAGTAGGAGTGAGAAAAACATCACGGGGTGGTGTGAATCGGAGGGTCTGAATTAGGATAGGCAGTGAGTGGCAATGTCGGATGGAGAAAAGCACCGCGGGGTGGTGAGCATGGGGAGGTCAGGGAACATGCAGTGGCAAAGTAGGATAGGTTTCTGAAAAACATCACGGGGTGGTGCGCATTGTATGGGTGTGTGTTACATTACATTCACTAGTAGGAGTGAGAAAAATATCACGGGGTGGTGCGCATTGTATGGGTCTGTGTTACATTACATTAACTAGCACGAGTGAGAAAAACATCACGGGGTGGTGCGCATTGTATGGATGAGTGTTACATTACATTCACAAGTAGGAGTGAGAAAAACATCACGGGGTGGAGTGAATCGGAGGGTCTGAATTAGGATAGGCAGTGAGTGGCAATGTAGGATGGAGAAAAGCACAGCGGGGTGGTCAGCATGGGGAGGTCAGGGAACATGCAGTGGCAATGTAGTATAGTTTTCTGAAAAACATCACGGTGTGGTGCGCATTGTATCGGTGTGTGTTACATTACATTCACTAGTAGGAGTGAGAAAAACATCACGGCGTGGTGTGAATCGGAGGGTCTGAATTAGGATAGGCAGTGAGTGGCAATGTAGGATGTAGAAAAGCACCGCGCGCTGGTCAGCATGGGGAGGTCAGGGAACATGCAATGGCGAAGTAGGATAGGTTTCTGAAAAACGTAACGTGGTGGTGCGCATTGTATCGGTGTATGTTACATTACATTCACTAGTAGGAGTGAGAAAAACATCCCAGGGTGATGTGAATCGGAGGGTCTGAATTAGGATAGGCAGTGAATGGCAATGTAGGATGGAGAAAAGCACCGCGGATCGTCAGCATGGGGAGGTCAGGGAACATGCAGTGGCAATGTAGGATAGGTTTCTGAAAAACATCGCGGGGTGGTGCGCATTGTATGGGTGTGTGTTACATTACATTCACTAGTAGGAGTGAGAAAAACAGCACGGGGTGGTGTGAATTGGAGGGTCTGAATTAGGTTAGGCAGTGAGTGGCAATGTAGGATGGAGAAAAGCACCGCGGGGTGGTCAGCATGGGGAGGTCAGGGAACATGCAGTGGCAATGTCGGATAGGTTTCTGAAAAACATCGCGGGGTGGTGTGCATTGTATGGGTGTGTGTTACATTACATTCACTAGTAGGAGTGAGAAAAACATCACGGGGTGGTGCGCATTGTATGGGTGTGTGTTACATTACATTCACTAGTAGGAATGAGAAAACCATCACGGGGTGGTGCGCATTGTATGGGTGTGTGTTACATTACATTCACTAGTAGGAGTGAGAAAAACATCACGGGGTGGTGTGAATCGGAGGGTCTGAATTAGCATAGGCAGTGAGTGGCAATGTAGGATGGAGAAAAGCACCGCGGGGTGGTCAGAATGAGGAGGTCAGGGAACATGCAGTGGCAATGTAGGATAGGTTTCTGAAAAACATCGTGGGGTGGTGCGCATTGTATGGGTGTGTGTTACATTACATTCACTAGCGGGAGTGAGAAAAACATCACGGAGTGGTGTGAAACGGAGGGTGTGAATTAGGATAGGCAGTGAGTGGCAATGTAGGATGGAGAAAAGCACCGCGGGTTGGTCAGCATGGGGAGGTCAGGGAACATGCAGTGGCAATGTAGGATAGGTTTCTGAAAAACATCGCGGGGTGGTGCGCATTGGATGGGTGTGTGTTACATTACATTTACTAGTAGGAGTGAGAAAAACATCACGGTGTGGTGTGAATCGGAGGGTCTGAATTAGGATAGGCAGTGAGTGGCTATGTAGGATGGAGAAAAGCATCGCAGGGTCCTCAGCATGGGGAAGTCAGGGAACATGCAGTTTCAAAGTAGGATAGGTTTCTGAAAAACATCGCGGGGTGGTGTGCATTTTATGGGTGTGTGTTACATTACATTCACTAGTAGGAGTGAGAAAAACATCACGGGGTGGTGTGCATTGTATGGGTGTGTGTTACATTACATTCACTAGTAGGAGTGAGAAAAACATCACGGGTGGTGCGCATTGTATGGGTGTGTGTTACATTACATTCACTAGTAGGAGTGAGAAAAACATCACGGGGTGGTGCGCATTGTATGGGTGTGTGTTACATTACATTCACTAGTAGGAGTGAGAAAAACATCACGGGGTGGTGCGCATTGTATGGGTGTGTTTTACATTACAATCACTAGAAGGAGTGAGAAAAACATCACTGGGCGGTGCGCATTGTATGGGTGTGTGTTACATTACATTCACTAGTACGAGCGAGAAAAACATCATGGGGTGGTGCGCATTGTATGAGTGTGTGTTACATTACATTCACTAGTAGGAGTGAGAAAAACATCACGGGGTGGTGTGAATCGGAGGGTCTGAATTAGGATAGGCAGTGAGTGGCAATGTAGGATGGAGAAAAGCACCGCGGACTGGTCAGCATGGGGAGGTCAGGGAACATGCAGTGGCAATGTAGGATAGGTTTCTGAAAAACATCGCGTGGTGGTGCGCACTATGGGTGTGTGTTAAATGACATTCACTAGTAGGAGTGAGAAAAACATTACAGGGTGGTGCTCATTGTATGGGTGTGTGTTACATTACATTCACTAGTAGGAGTGAGAAAAACATCACGGGGTGGTGTGAATCGGAGGGTCTGAATTAGGATAGGCAGTGAGTGGCAATGTAGGACGGAGAAAAGCACCGCGGGGTGGTCAGCATGGGGAGGTCAGGGAACATGCAGTAGCAATGTAGGATAGGTTTCTGAAAAACATCGCGGGGTAGTGCGCATTGTATGGGTGTGTGTTAAATTACGTTCACTATTAGGAGTGAGAAAAACATCACGGGGTGGTGCGCATTGTATGGATGTGTGTTACATTACATTCACAAGTAGGAGTGAGAAAAATATCACGGGGTGGTGTGAATCGGAGGGTCTGAATTAGGATAGGCAGTGAGTGGCAATGTAGGATGGAGAAAAGCACCGCGGGGTGGTCAGCATGTGGAGGTCAGGGAACATGCAGTGGCAATGTAGTATAATTTTCTAAAAAACATCACGGTGTGGTGCGCATTGTATCGGTGTGTGTTACATTACATTCACTAGTAGGAGTGAGAAAAACATCACGGCGTGGTGTGAATCGGAGGGTCTGAATTAGGATAGGCAGTGAGTGGTAATGTAGGATGTAGAAAAGCACCGCGCGCTGGTCAGCATGGGGAGGTCAGGGAACATGCAATGGCACAGTAGGATAGGTTTCTGAAAAACATAACGCGGTGGTGCGCATTGTATGGGTGTGTGTTACATTACATTCACTAGTAAGAGTGAGAAAAACATGACGGGGTGGTGTGAATCGGAGGGACTCAATTAGGATAGGCAGTGAGTGGCAATGTAGGATGTAGAAAAGCACCGCGCGCTGGTCAGCATGGGGAGGTCAGGGAACATGCAATGGCGAAGTAGGATAGGTTTCTGAAAAACGTAACGCGGTGGTGCGCATTGTATGGGTGTATGTTACATTACATTCACTAGTAGGAGTGAGAAAAACATCCCAGGGTGATGTGAATCGGAGGGTCTGAATTAGGATAGGCAGTGAATGGCAATGTAGGATGGAGAAAAGCACCGCGGATCGTCAGCATGGGGAGGTCAGGGAACATGCAGTGGCAATGTAGGATAGGTTTCTGAAAAACGTCGCGGGGTGGTGCGCATTGTATGGGTGTGTGTTACATTACATTCACTAGTAGGAGTGAGAAAAACAGCACGGGGTGGTGTGAATCGGAGGGTCTGAATTAGGTTAGGCAGTGAGTGGCAATGTAGGATGGAGAAAAGCACCGCGGGGTGGTCAGCATGGGGAGGTCAGGGAACATGCAGTGGCAATGTTGGATAGGTTTCTGAAAAACATCGCGGGGTGATGTGCATTGTATGGGTGTGTGTTACATTACATTCACTAGTAGGAGTGAGAAAAACATCACGGGGTGGTGTGCATTGTATGGGTGTCTGTTACATTACATTCACTAGTAGGAGTGAGAAAAACATCACGGGGTGGTGCGCATTATATGGGTGTGTGTTACATTACATTCACTAGTAGGAGTGAGAAAAACATCACGGGGCGGTGCGCATTGTATGGGTGTGTGTTACATTACATTCAATAGTAGGAGTGAGAAAAACATCACGGGGTGGTGCGCATTGTATGGGTGTGTGTTACATTATATTCACTAGTACGAGTGAGAAAAACATCACGGGGTGGTGCACATTGTATGGGTGTGTGTTACATTACATTCAATAGTAGGAGTGAGAAAAACATCACGGGGTGGTGTGAATCGGAGGGTCTGAATTAGGATAGGCAGAGAGTGGCAATGTAGGATGCAGAAAAGCACCGAGGACTGGTCAGCATGGGGAGGTCAGGGAACATGCAGTGGCAATGTAGGATAGGTTTCTGAAAATCATCGCGGGGTGGTGTGCATTGCATGGGTGTGTGTTACATTACATTCACTAGTAGGAGTGAGAAAAACATCACGGGGTGGTGCGCATTGTATGGGTGTGTGTTACATTACATTCACTAGTAGGAGTGAGAAAACCATCACGGGGTGGTGCGCATTGTATGGGTGTGTGTTACATTACATTCACTAGTAGGAGTGAGAAAAACATCACGGGGTGGTGTGAATCGGAGGGTCTGAATTAGCATAGGCAGTGCGTGGCAATGTAGGATGGAGAAAAGCACCGCGGGTTGGTCAGCATGGGGAGGTCAGGGAACATGCAGTGGCAATGTAGGATAGGTTTCTGAAAAACATCGCGGGGTGGTGCGCATTGTATGGGTGTGTGTTACATTACATTTACTAGTAGGCGTGAGAAAAACATCACGGTGTGGTGTGAATCGGAGGGTCTGAATTAGGATAGGCAGGGAGTGGCTATGTAGGATGGAGAAAAGCATCGCAGGGTCCTCAGCATGGGGAAGTCAGGGAACATGCAGTTTCAAAGTAGGATAGGTTTCTGAAAAACATCGCGGGGTGGTGTGCATTTTATGGGTGTGTGTTACATTACATTCACTAGTAGGAGTGAGAAAAACATCACGGGGTGGTGTGCATTGTATGGGTGTGTGTTACATTACATTCACTAGTAGGAGTGAGAAAAACATCACGGGTGGTGCGCATTGTATGGGTGTGTGTTACATTACATTCACTAGTAAGAGTGAGAAAAACATCACGGGGTGGTGCGCATTGTATGGGTGTGTGTTACATTACATTCACTAGTAGGAGTTAGAAAAACATCACGGGGTGGTGCGCATTGTATGGGTGTGTTTTACATTACAATCACTAGAAGGAGTGAGAAAAACATCACGGGGCGGTGCGCAATGTATGGGTGTGTGTTACATTACATTCACTAGTACGAGCGAGAAAAACATCATGGGGTGGTGCGCATTGTATGAGTGTGTGTTACATTACATTCACTAGTAGGAGTGAGAAAAACATCACGGGGTGGTGTGAATCGGAGGGTCTGAATTAGGATAGGCAGTGAGTGGCAATGTAGGATGGAGAAAAGCACCGCGGACTGGTCAGCATGGGGAGGTCAGGGAACATGCAGTGGCAATGTAGGATAGGTTTCTGAAAAACATCGCGTGGTGGTGCGCACTATGGGTGTGTGTTAAATGATATTCACTAGTAGGAGTGAGAAAAACATTACAGGGTGGTGCTCATTGTATGGGTGTGTGTTACATAACATTCACTAGTAGGAGTTAGAAAAACATCACGGGGTGGTGTGAATCGGAGGGTCTGAATTAGGATAGGCAGTGAGTGGCAATGTAGGATGGAGAAAAGCACCGCGGGGTGGTCAGCATGGGGAGGTCAGGGAACATGCAGTGGCAATGTAGGATAGGTTTCTGAAAAACATCGCGGGGTAGTGCGCATTGTATGGGTGTGTGTTAAATTACGTTCACTATTAGGAGTGAGAAAAACATCACGGGGTGGTGCGCATTGTATGGATGTGTGTTACATTACATTCACAAGTAGGAGTGAGAAAAATATCACGGGGTGGTGTGAATCGGAGGGTCTGAATTAGGATAGGCAGTGAGTGGCATTGTAGGATGGAGAAAAGCACCGCGGGGTGGTCAGCATGGGGAGGTCAGGGAACAGGCAGGGGCAATATAGGATAATTTTCTGAAAAACATTGCGGGGTGGTGCGCATTGTATGGGTGTGTGTTACATTACATTAACTAGTAGGAGTGAGAAAAACATCACGGGGTGGTGTGAATCGGAGAGTCTGAATTAGGATAGGCAGTGAGTGGCAATGTAGGATGGAGAAAAGCACCCCTGGGTGGTCAGCATGGGGAGGTCAGGGAACATGCAGTGGCAATGTAGGATAGGTTTCTGAAAAACATCGCGTGGTGGTGCGCATTATGGGTGTGTGTTAAATGACATTCACTAGTAGGAGTGAGAAAAACATCGCGGGGTGGTGTGAATTGGAGGGTCTGAATTAGGATAGGCAGTGAGTGGCAATGTAGGATGGAGAAAAGCACCGCGGGGTGGTCAGCATGGGGAGGTCAGGGAACATGCAGTGGCAATGTAGGATAGGTTTCTGAAAATCATCGCGGGGTTGTGTGCATTGTATGGGTGTGTGTTACATTACATTCACTAGTAGGAGTGAGAAAAACATCACGGGGTGGTGTGCATTGTATGGGTGTCTGTTACATTACATTCACTCGTAGGAGTGAGAAAAACATCACGGGGTGGTGCGCATTATATGGGTGTGTGTTACATTACATTAACTAGTAGGAGTGAGAAAAACATCACGGGGTGGTGTGAATCGGAGAGTCTGAATTAGGATAGGCAGTGAGTGGCAATGTAGGATGGAGAAAAGCACCCCTGGGTGGTCAGCATGGGGAGGTCAGGGAACATGCAGTGGCAATGTAGGATAGGTTTCTGAAAAACATCGCGTGGTGGTGCGCATTATGGGTGTGTGTTAAATGACATTCACTAGTAGGAGTGAGAAAAACATCGCGGGGTGGTGTGAATCGGAGGGTCTGAATTAGGATATGCAGTGAGTGGCAATGTAGGATGGAGAAAAGCACCGCGGGGTGGTCAGCATGGGGAGGTCAGGGAACATGCAGTGGCAATGTAGGATAGGTTTCTGAAAAACATCGCGGGGTTGTGTGCATTGTATGGGTGTGTGTTACATTACATTCACTAGTAGGAGTGAGAAAAACATCCCGGGGTGGTGTGCATTGTATGGGTGTCTGTTACATTACATTCACTAGTAGGAGTGAGAAAAACATCACGGGGTGGTGCGCATTATATGGGTGTGTGTTACATTACATTCACTAGTAGGAGTGAGAAAAACATCACGGGGCGGTGCGCATTGTATGGGTGTGTGTTACATTATATTCACTAGTACGAGTGAGAAAAACATCACGGGGTGGTGCGCATTGTATGGGTGTGTGTTACATTACATTCAATAGTAGGAGTGAGAAAAACATCACGGGGTGGTGTGAATCGGAGGGTCTGAATTAGGATAGGCAGAGAGTGGCAATGTAGGATGCAGAAAAGCACCGAGGACTGGTCAGCATGGGGAGGTCAGGGAACACGCAGTGGCAATGTAGGATAGGTTTCTGAAAAACATCGCGGGGTGGTGTGCATTGCATGGGTGTGTGTTACATTACATTCACTAGTAGTAGTGAGAAAAACATCACGGGGTGGTGCGCATTGTATGGGTGTGTGTTACATTACATTCACTAGTAGGAGTGAGAAAACCATCACGGGGTGGTGCGCATTGTATGGGTGTGTGTTACATTACATTCACGAGTAGGAGTGAGAAAAACATCACGGGGTGGTGTGAATCGGAGGGTCTGAATTAGCATAGGCAGTGAGTGGCAATGTAGGATGGAGAAAAGCACCGCGGGGTGGTCAGAATGAGGAGGTCAGGGAAGAAGCAGTGGCAATGTAGGATAGGTTTCTGAAAAACATCGTGGGGTGGTGCGCATTGTATGGGTGTGTGTTACATTACATTCACTAGAGGGAGTGAGAAAAACATCACGGAGTGGTGTGAAACGGAGGGTGTGAATTAGGATAGGCAGTGAGTGGCAATGTAGGATGGAGAAAAGCACCGCGGGTTGGTCAGCATGGGGAGGTCAGGGAACATGCAGTGGCAATGTAGGATAGGTTTCTGAAAAACATCGCGGGGTGGTGCGCATTGTATGGGTGTGTGTTACATTACATTCACTAGTAGGAGTGAGAAAAATATCACGGGGTGGTGCGCATTGTATGGGTCTGTGTTACATTACATTAACTAGCACGAGTGAGAAAAACATCACGGGGTGGTGCGCATTGTATGGGTGTGTGTTACATTACATTCACTAGTAGGAGTGAGAAAAACATCACGGGGTGGTGTGAATCGGAGAGTCTGAATTAGGATAGGCAGTGAGTGGCAATGTAGGATGGAGAAAAGCACCGCGGGGTGGTCAGCATGGGGAGGTCAGGGAACATGCAGTGGCAATGTAGGATAGGTTTCTGAAAAACATCGCGTGGTGGTGCGCATTATGGGTGTGTGTTAAATGACATTCACTAGTAGGAGTGAGAAAAACATCGTGGGGTGGTGTGAATCGGAGGGTCTGAATTAGGATAGACAGTGAGTGGCAATGTAGGATGGAGAAAAGCACCGCGGGGTGGTCAGCATGGGGAGGTCAGGGAACATGCAGTGGCAATGTAGGATAGGTTTCTGAAAAACATCGCGTGGTGGTGCGCATTATATGGGTGTATGTTACATTACATTCACTAGTAGGAGTGAGAAAAACATCCCAGGGTGATGTGAATCGGAAGGTCGGAATTAGGATAGGCAGTGAATGGCAATGTAGGATGGAGAAAAGCACCGCGGATCGTCAGCATGGGGAGGTCAGGGAACATGCAGTGGCAATGTAGGATAGGTTTCTGAAAAACATCGCGGGGTGGTGCGCATTGTATGTGTGTGTGTTACATTACATTCACTAGTAGGAGTGAGAAAAACAGCACGGGGTGGTGTAAATCGGAGGGTCTGAATTAGGTTAGGCAGTGAGTGGCAATGTAGGATGGAGAAAAGCACCGCGGTGTGGTCAGCATGGGGAGGTCAGGGAACATGCAGTGGCAATGTCGGATAGGTTTCTGAAAAACATCGCGGGGTGGTGTGCATAATATGGGTGTTTGTTACATTACATTCACTAGTAGGAGTGAGAAAAACATCACGGGGTGGTGTGCATTGTATGGGTGTCTGTTACATTACATTCACTAGTAGGAGTGAGAAAAACATCACGGGGTGGTGCGCATTATATGGGTGTGTGTTACATTACATTCACTAGTAGGAGTGAGAAAAACATCACGGGGTGGTGCGCATTGTATGGGTGTGTGTTACATTATATTCACTAGTACGAGTGAGAAAAACATCACGGGGTGGTGCGCATTGTATGGGTGTGTGTTACATTACATTCAATAGTAGGAGTGAGAAAAACATCACGGGGTGGTGTGAATCGGAGGGTCTCAATTAGGATAGGCAGAGAGTGGCAATGTAGGATGCAGAAAAGCACCGAGGACTGGTCAGCATGGGGAGGTCAGGGAACATGCAGTGGCAATGTAGGATAGGTTTCTGAAAAACATCGCGGGGTGGTGTGCATTGCATGGGTGTGTGTTACATTACATTCACTAGTAGGAGTGAGAAAAACATCACGGGGTGGTGCGCATTGTATGGGTGTGTGTTACATTACATTCACTAGTAGGAGTGAGAAAACCATCACGGGGTGGTGCGCATTGTATGGGTGTGTGTTACATTACATTTACTAGTAGGAGTGAGAAAAACATCACGGTGTGGTGTGAATCGGAGGGTCTGAATTAGGATAGGCAGTGAGTGGCTATGTAGGATGGAGAAAAGCATCGCAGGGTCTTCAGCATGGGGAAGTCAGGGAACATGCAGTTTCAAAGTAGGATAGGTTTCTGAAAAACATCGCGGGGTGGTGTGCATTTTATGGGTGTGTGTTACATTACATTCACTAGTAGGAGTGAGAAAAACATCACGGGGTGGTGTGCATTGTATGGGTGTGTGTTACATTACATTCACTAGTAGGAGTGAGAAAAACATCACGGGTGGTGTGCATTGTATGGGTGTGTGTTACATTACATTCACTAGTAGGAGTGAGAAAAACATCACGGGGTGGTGTGTATCGGAGGGTCTGAATTAGGATAGGCAGTGAGTGGCCTTGTAGGATGGAGAAAAGCACCGCGGGGTGGTTAGCATGGGGAGTTCAGGGAACATGGAGTGGCAATGTAGGAGAGGTTTCTGAAAAACATCGTGGGGTGGTGCGCATTGTATGGGTGTGTTTTACATTACATTCACTAGTAGGAGTGAGAAAAACATCACGGGTGGTGCGCATTGTATGGGTGTGTGTTACATTACATTCACTAGTAGGAGTGAGAAAAACATCACGGGGTGGTGTGAATCGGAGGGTCTGAATTAGGATAGGCAGTGAGTGGCCTTGTAGGATGGAGAAAAGCACCGCGGGGTGGTCAGCATGGGGAGGTCAGGGAACATGGAGTGGCAATGTAGGAGAGGTTTCTGAAAAACATCGTGGGGTGGTGCGCATTGTATGGGTGTGTGTTACATTACATTCACTAGTAGGAGTGAGAAAAACATCACGGGGTGGTGCGCATTGTATGGGTGTGTGTTACATTACATTCACTAGTAGGAGTGAGAAAAACATCACGGGGTGGTGCGCATTGTATGGCTGTGTGTTACATTACAATCACTAGAAGGAGTGACAAAAACATAACGGGGCGGTGCGCATTGTATGGGTGTGTGTTACATTACATTCACTAGTAGGAGTGAGAAAAACATCACAGGGTGGTGCTCATTGTATGGGTGTGTGTTACATTACATTCACTAGTAGGAGTGAGAAAAACATCACGGGGTGGTGTGAATCGGAGGGTCTGAATTAGGATAGGCCGTGAGTGGCAATGTAGGATGGAGAAAAGCACCGCGGGGTGGTCAGCATGGGGAGGTCAGGGAACATGCAGTGGCAATGTAGGATAGGTTTCTGAAAAACATCGCGGGGTAGTGCGCATTGTATGGGTGTGTGTTACATTACGTTATCTATTAGGAGTGAGAAAAACATCACGGGGTGGTGCGCATTGTATGGATGTGTGTTACATTACATTCACAAGTAGGAGTGAGAAAAACATCACGGGGTGGTGTGAATCGGAGGGTCTGAATTAGGATAGGCAGTGAGTGGCAATGTAGGATGGAGAAAAGCACAGCGGGGTGGTCAGCATGGGGAGGTCAGGGAACATGCAGTGGCAATGTAGTATAGTTTTCTGAAAAACATCACAGTGTGGTGCGCATTGTATCGGTGTGTGTTACATTACATTCACTAGTAGGAGTGATAAAAACATCACGGCGTGGTGTGAATCGGATGGTCTGAATTAGGATAGGCAGTGAGTGGCAATGTAGGATGGAGAAAAGCACCGCGGGGTGGTGAGCATGGGGAGGTCAGGGAACATGCAGTGGCAAAGTAGGATAGGTTTCTGAAAAACATCGCGGGGTGGTGCGCATTGTATGGGTGTGTGTTACATTGCATTCACTAGTAGGAGTGAGAAAAATATCACGGGGTGGTGCGCATTGTATGGGTCCGTGTTACATTACATTAACTAGCACGAGTGAGAAAAACATCACGGGGTGGTGCGCATTGTATGGGTGTGTGTTACATTACATTCACTAGTAGGAGTGAGAAATACATCACGGGGTGGTGTGAATCAGAGAGTCTGAATTAGGATAGGCAGTGAGTGGCAATGTAGGATGGAGAAAAGCACCGCGGGGTGGTCAGCATGGGGAGGTCAGGGAACATGCAGTGGCAATGTAGGATAGGTTTCTGAAAAACATCGCGTGGTGGTGCGCATTATGGGTGTGTGTTAAATGACATTCAATAGTAGGAGTGAGAAAAACATCGCGGGGTGGTGTGAATCGGAGGGTCTGAATTAGGATAGGCAGTGAGTGGCAATGTAGGATGGAGAAAAGCACCGCGGGGTGGTCAGCATGGGGAGGTCAGGGAACATGCAGTGGCAATGTAGGATAGGTTTCTGAAAAACATCGTGGGGTGGTGCGCATTATATGGGTGTGTGTTACATTACATTCACTAGTAGGAGTGAGAAAAACATCCCAGGGTGATGTGAATCGGAGGGTCTGAATTAGGATAGGCAGTGAATGGCAATGTAGGATGGAGAAAAGCACCGCGGATCGTCAGCATGGGGAGGTCAGGGAACATGCAGTGGCAATGTAGGATAGGTTTCTGAAAAACATCGCGGGGTGGTGCGCATTGTATGGGTGTGTGTTACATTACATTCACTAGTAGGAGTGAGAAAAACAGCACGGGGTGGTGTGAATCGGAGGGTCTGAATTAAGTTAGGCAGTGAGTGGCAATGTAGGATGGAGAAAAGCACCGCGGGGTGGTCAGCATGGGGAGGTCAGGGAACATGCAGTGGCAATGTAGGATAGGTTTCTGAAAAACATCGCGGGGTGGTGTGCATTGTATGGGAGTGTGTTACATTGCATTCACTAGTAGGTGTGAGAAAAACATCCGGGTTGGTGTGCATTGTATGGGTGTCTGTTACATTACATTCACTAGTAGGAGTGAGAAAAACATCACGGGGTGGTGCGCATTATATGGGTGTGTGTTACATTACATTCACTAGTAGGAGTGAGAAAAACATCACGGGGCGGTGCGCATTGTATGGGTGTGTGTTACATTACATTCACTAGTACGAGTGAGAAAAACATCACGGGGTGGTGCGCATTGTATGGGAGTGTGTTACATTACGTTCACTAGTAGGAGTGAGAAAAACATCACGGGGTGGTGTCAATCGGAAGGTCTGAATTAGGATAGGCAGTGAGTGGCAATGTAGGATGGAGAAAAGCACCGCGGGGTGGTCAACATGCGGAGGTAAGGGAACATGCAGTGGCAATGTAGGATAGATTTCTGAAAAACATCGCGGGGTGGTGCGCATTGTATGGGTGTGTGTTACATTACATTCACTAGTAGGAGTGAGAAAAACATCACGGGGTGGTGCGCATTATATGGGTGTGTGTTACATTACATTCACTAGTAGGAGTGAGAAAAACATCACGGGGCGGTTCGCATTGTATGGGTGTGTGTTACATTATATTCACTAGTACGAGTGAGAAAAACATCACGGGGTGGTGCGCATTGTATGGGTGTGTGTTACATTACATTCAAGAGTAGGAGTGAGAAAAACATCACGGGGTGGTGTGAATCGGAGGGTCTGAATTAGGATAGGCAGAGAGTGGCAATGTAGGATGCAAAAAAGCACCGAGGACTGGTCAGCATGGGGAGGTCAGGGAACATGCAGTGGCAATGTAGGATAGGTTTCTGAAAAACATCGCGGGGTGGTGCGCATTGCATGGGTGTGTGTTACATTACATTCACTAGTAGGAGTGAGAAAAACATCACGGGGTGGTGCGCATTGTATGGGTGTGTGTTACATTACATTCACTATTAGGAGTGAGAAAAACATCACGGGGTGGTGCTCATTGTATGGGTGTGTGTTACATTACATTCACTAGTAGGAGTGAGAAAAACATCACGGGGTGGTGTGAATCGGAGGGTCTGTATTAGGATAGGCAGTGAGTGGCATTGTAGGATGGAGAAAAGCATCGCGGGGTGGTCAGCATGTGGAGGTCAGGGAACATGAAGTGGCAATGTAGGATAGGTTTGTAAAAAACATCGCGGGGTGGTGCGCATTGTATGGGTATGTGTTACATTACATTCACTAGTTGGAGTGAGAAAAACATCACGGGGTGGTGTGAATCGGAGTGTCTGAATTAGGATAGGCAGTGAGTGGCAATGTAGGATGGAGAAAAGCACCGCGAGGTGGTCAGCATGGGGAGTTCAGGGAACATGCAGTGGCAATGTAGGATAGTTTTCTGAAAAACATCACGGGGTGGTGCGCATTGGATGGGTGTGTATTACATTACATTCACTAGTCGGAGTGAGAAAAACATCACGGGCTGGTGTGAATCGGAGGGTGTGAATTAGGATAGGCAGTGAGTGTCATTGTAGGATGGAGAAAAGCACTGCGGTGTGGTCAGCATGGGGAGGTCAGGGAACATGCAGTGGCAATGTAGGATAGGTTTCTGAAAAACATCGCGGGGTGGTGTGCATTGTATGGGTGTGTGTTACATTACATTCACTAGTAGGAGTGACAAAAACATCACGGGGTGGTGCGCATTGTATGGGTGTGTGTTACATTACATTCACTAGTAGGAGTGAGAAAAACACGGGGTGGTGTGAATCGGAGGGTCTGAATTAGGATAGGCAGTGAGTGGCAATGTAGGATGGAGTAAAGCACCGCAGGGTGGTCAGCATGTGGAAGTCAGGAAACATGCAGTTTCAATGTAGGATATGTTTCTGAAAAACATCGTGGGGTGGTGTGCATTGTATGAGTGTGTGTTACATTACATTCACTAGTAGGAGTGAGAAAAACATCACGGGGTGGTGCGCACTGTATGTGTGTGTGTTACATTACATTCACTAGTAGGAGTGAGAAAAACATCACGGGGTGCTGCGCATTGTATGGGTGTGTGTTACATTACATTCACTAGTAGGTGTGAGAAAAACATCACAGGGTGGTGTGAATCGGAGGGTCTGAATTAGGATAGGCAGTGAGTGGCAATGTAGGATGGAGAAAAGCACCGCGGGGTGGTGAGCATGGGGAGGTCAGGGAACATGCAGTGGCAATGTAGGATAGGTTTGTGAAAAACATCACGGGGTGGTGCGCATTGTATGGGTGTGTGTTACATTACATTAACTAGTAGGAGTGAGAAAAATATCACGGGGTGGTGTGAATCGGAGGGTCTGAATTAGGATAGGCAGTGAGTGGCAATGTAGGATGGAGAAAAGCACCGCGGGGTGGTGAGCATGGGGAGGTCAGGGAACATGCAGTGGCAAAGTAGGATAGGTTTCTGAAAAACATCACGGGGTGGTGCGCATTGTATGGGTGTGTGTTAATTACATTCACTAGTAGGAGTGAGAAAAATATCACGGGGAGGTGCGCATTGTATGGGTCTGTGTTACATTACATTAACTAGCACGAGTGAGAAAAACATCACGGTGTGGTGCGCATTGTATCGGTGTGTGTTACATTACATTCACTAGTAGGAGTGAGAAAAACATCACGGCGTGGTGTGAATCGGAGGGTCTGAATTAGGATAGGCAGTGAGTGGCAATGTAGGATGTAGAAAAGCACCGCGCGCTGGTCAGCATGGGGAGGTCAGGGAACATGCAATGGCGAAGTAGGATAGGTTTCTGAAAAACGTAACGCGGTGGTGCGCATTGTATGGGTGTGTGTTACATTAAATTCACTAGTAGGAGTGAGAAAAACATCACGGGGTGGTGTGAATCGGAGGGTCTGAATTAGGATAGGCAGTGAGTGGCAATGTAGGATGGAGAAAAGCACCGCGGGGTGTTGAGCATGGGGAGGTCAGGGAACATGCAGTGGCAAAGTAGGATAGGTTTCTGAAAAACATCGCGGGGTGGTGCGCATTGTATGGGTGTGTGTTACATTACATTCACTAGTAGGAGTGAGAAAAATATCACGGGGTGGTGCGCATTGTATGGGTCTGTGTTACATTACATTAACTAGCACAAGTGAGAAAAACATCACGGGGTGGTGCGCATTGTATGGGTGTGTGTTACATTACATTCACTAGTAGGAGTGAGAAAAACATCACGGGGTGGTGTGAATCGGAGAGTCTGAATTAGGATAGGCAGTGAGTGGCAATGTAGGATGGAGAAAAGCACCGCGGGGTGGTCAGCATGGGGAGGTCAGGGAACATGCAGTGGCAATGTAGGATAGGTTTCTGAAAAACATCGCGTGGTGGTGCGCATTATGGGTGTGTGTTAAATGACATTCACTAGTAGGAGTGAGAAAAACATTGCGGGGTGGTGTGAATCGGATGGTCTGAATTAGGATAGGCAGTGAGTGGCAATGTAGGATGGAGAAAAGCACCGCGGGGTGGTCAGCATGGGGAGGTCAGGGAACATGCAGTGGCAATGTAGGATAGGTTTCTGAAAATCATCGCGGGGTGGTGCGCATTATATGGGTGTATGTTACATTACATTCACTAGTAGGAGTGAGAAAAACATCCCAGGGTGATGTGAATCGGAGGGTCTGAATTAGGATAGGCAGTGAATGGCAATGTAGGATGGAGAAAAGCACCGCGGATCGTCAGCATGGGGAGGTCAGGGAACATGCAGTGGCAATGTAGGATAGGTTTCTGAAAAACATCGCGGGGTGCTGCGCATTGTATGGGTGTGTGTTACATTACATTCACTAGTAGGAGTGAGAAAAACAGCACGGGGTGGTGTGAATCGGAGGGTCTGAATTAGGTTAGGCAGTGAGTGGCAATGTAGGATGGAGAAAAGCACCGCGTGGTGGTCAGCATGGGGAGGTCAGGGAACATGCAGTGGCAATGTCGGATAGGTTTCTGAAAAACATCGCAGGGTGGTGTGCATTGTATGGGTGTGTGTTACATTACATTCACTAGTAGGAGTGAGAAAAACATCACGGGGTGGTGTGCATTGTATGGGTGTCTGTTACATTACATTCACTAGTAGGAGTGAGAAAAGCATCACGGGGTGGTGCGCATTATATGGGTGTGTGTTACATTACATTCACTAGTAGGAGTGAGAAAAACATCACGGGGCGGTGCGCATTGTATGGGTGTGTGTTACATTATATTCACTAGTACGAGTGAGAAAAACATCACGGGGTGGTGCGCATTGTATGGGTGTGTGTTACATTACATTCAATAGTAGGAGTGAGAAAAACATCCCGGGGTGGTGTGAATCGGAGGGTCTGAATTAGGATAGGCAGAGAGTGGCAATGTAGGATGCAGAAAAGCACCGAGGACTGGTCAGCATGGGGAGGTCAGGGAACATGCAGTGGCAATGTAGGATAGGTTTCTGAAAATCATCGCGGGGTGGTGTGCATTGCATGGGTGTGTGTTACATTACATTCACTAGTAGGAGTGAGAAAAACATCACGGGGTGGTGCGCATTGTATGGGTGTGTGTTACATTACATTCACTAGTAGGAGTGAGAAAACCATCACGGGGTGGTGCGCATTGTATGGGTGTGTGTTACATTACATTCACTAGTAGGAGTGAGAAAAACATCACGGGGTGGTGTGAATCGGAGGGTCTGAATTAGCATAGGCAGTGAGTGGCAATGTAGGATGGAGAAAAGCACCGCGGGGTGGTCAGAATGAGGAGGTCAGGGAACATGCAGTGGCAATGTAGGATAGGTTTCGGAAAAACATCGTGGGGTGGTGCGCATTGTATGGGTGTGTGTTACATTACATTCACTAGCGGGAGTGAGAAAAACATCACGGAGTGGTGTGAAACGGAGGGTGTGAATTAGGATAGGCAGTGAGTGGCAATGTAGGATGGAGAAAAGCACCGCGGGTTGGTCAGCATGGGGAGGTCAGGGAACATGCAGTGGCAATGTAGGATAGGTTTCTGAAAAACATCGCGGGGTGGTGCGCATTGTATGGGTGTGTGTTACATTACATTTACTAGTAGGAGTGAGAAAAACATCACGGTGTGGTGTGAATCGGAGGGTCTGAATTAGGATAGGCAGTGAGTGGCTATGTACGATGGAGAAAAGCATCGCAGGGTCCTCAGCATGGGGAAGGCAAGGAACATGCAGTTTCAAAGTAGGATAGGTTTCTGAAAAATATCGCGGGGTGGTGTGCATTTTATGGGTGTGTGTTACATTACATTCACTAGTAGGAGTGAGAAAAACATCACGGGGTGGTGTGCATTGTATGGGTGTGTGTTACATTACATTCACTAGTAGGAGTGAGAAAAACATCACGGGTTCTGCGCATTGTATGGGTGTGTGTTACATTATATTCACTAGTAGGAGTGAGAAAAACATCACGGGGTGGTGTGAATCGGAGTGTCTGAATTAGGATAGGCAGTGAGTGGCCTTGTAGGATGGAGAAAAGCACCGCGGGGTGGTCAGCATGGGGAGGTCAGGGAACATGGAGTGGCAATGTAGGAGAGGTTTCTGAAAAACATCGTGCGGTGGTGCGCATTGTATGGGTGTGTGTTACATTACATTCACTAGTAGGAGTGAGAAAAACATCCCGGGGTGGTGCGCATTGTATGGGTGTGTGTTACATTACATTCACTAGTAGGAGTGAGAAAAACATCACGGGGTGGTGCGCATTGTATGGGTGTGTGTTACATTACAATCACTAGAAGGAGTGAGAAAAACATAACGGGGCGGTGCGCATTGTATGGGTGTGTGTTACATTACATTCACTAGTACGAGAGAGAAAAACATCACGGGGTGGTGCGCATTGTATGAGTGTGTGTTACATTACATTCACTAGTAGGAGTGAGAAAAATATCACGGGGTGGTGTGAATCGGAGGGTCTGAATTAGGATAGGCAGTGAGTGGCAATGTAGGATGGAGAAAAGCACCGCGGACTGGTCAGCATGGGGAGGTCAGGGAACATGCAGTGGCAATGTAGGATAGGTTTCTGAAAAACATCGCGTGGTGGTGCGCATTATGGGTGTGTGTTAAATGACATTCACTAGTAGGAGTGAGAAAAACATCACAGGGTGGTGCTCATTGTATGGGTGTGTGTTACATTACATTCACTAGTAGAAGTGAGAAAAACATCACGGGGTGGTGTGAATCGGAGGGTATGAATTAGGATAGGCAGTGAGTGGCAATGTAGGATGGAGAAAAGCACCGCGGGGTGGTCAGCATGGGGAGGTCAGGGAACATGCAGTGGCAATGTAGGATAGGTTTCTGAAAAACATCGCGGGGTAGTGCGCATTGTATGGGTGTGTGTTACATTACGTTCACTATTAGGAGTGAGAAAAACATCACGGGGTGGTGCGCATTGTATGGATGTGTGTTACATTACATTCACAAGTAGGAGTGAGAAAAACATCACGGGGTGGTGTGAATCGGAGGGTCTGAATTAGGATAGGCAGTGAGTGGCAATGTAGGATGGAGAAAAGCACCGCGTGGTGGTCAGCATGGGGAGGTCAGGGAACATGCAGTGGCAATGTAGTATAGTTTTCTGAAAAACATCACAGTGTGGTACGCATTGTATCGGTGTGTGTTACATTTCATTCACTAGTAGGAGTGAGAAAAACATCACGGCGTGGTGTGAATCGGAGGGTCTGAATTAGGATACGCAGTGATTGGCAATGTAGGATGTAGAAAAGCACCGCGCGCTGGTCAGCATGGGGAGGTCAGGGAACATGCAATGGCGAAGTAGGATAGGTTTCTGAAAAACATAACGCGGTGGTGCGCATTGTATGGGTGTGTGTTACATTACATTCACTAGTAGGAGTGAGAAAAACATGACGGGGTGGTGTGAATCGGAGGGACTGAATAAGGATAGGCAGTGAGTGGCAATGTAGGATGGAGAAAAGCACCGCGGGGTGGTCAGCATGGGGAGGTCAGGGAACATGCAGGGGCAATGTAGGATAGGTTTCTGAAAATCATCGCGGGGTGCTGTGCATTGCATGGGTGTGTGTTACATTACATTCACTAGTAGGAGTGAGAAAAACATCACGGGGTGCTGCGCATTGTATGGGTGTGTGTTCCATTACATTCACTAGTAGGTGTGAGAAAAACATCACAGGGTGGTGTGAATCGGAGGGTCTGAATTAGGATAGGCAGTGAGTGGCAATGTAGGATGGAGAAAAGCACCGCGGGGTGGTGAGCATGGGGAGGTCAGGGAACATGCAGTGGCAATGTAGGATAGGTTTCTGAAAAACATCACGGGGTGGTGCGCATTGTATGGGTGTGTGTTACATTACATTAACTAGTAGGAGTGAGAAAAACATCACGGGGTGGTGTGAATCGGAGGGTCTGAATTAGGATAGGCAGTGAGTGGCAATGTAGGATGGAGAAAAGCACCGCGGGGTGGTGAGCATGGGGAGGTCAGGGAACATGCAGTGGCAAAGTAGGATAGGTTTCTGAAAAACATCACGGGGTGGTGCGCATTGTATGGGTGTGTGTTACATTACATTCACTAGTAGGAGTGAGAAAAATATCACGGGGTGGTGCGCATTGTATGGGTCTGTGTTACATTACATTAACTAGCACGAGTGAGAAAAACATCACGGGGTGGTACGCATTGTATGGATGTGTGTTACATTACATTCACAAGTAGGAGTGAGAAAAACATCACGGGGTGGTGTGAATCGGAGGGTCTGAATTAGGATAGGCAGTGAGTGGCAATGTAGGATGGAGAAAAGCACAGCGGGGTGGTCAGCATGGGGAGGTCAGGGAACATGCAGTGGCAATGTAGTATAGTTTTCTGAAATACATCACGGTGTGGTGCGCATTGTATCGGTGTGTGTTACATTACATTCACTAGTAGCAGTGAGAAAAACATCACGGTGTGGTGTGAATCGGAGGGTCTGAATTAGGATAGGCAGTGAGTGGCAATGTAGGATGTAGAAAAGCAGCGCGCGCTGGTCAGCATGGGGAGGTCAGGGAACATGCAATGGCGAAGTAGGATAGGTTTCTGAAAAACGTAACGCGGTGGTGCGCATTGTATGGGTGTGTGTTACATTACATTCACTAGTAGGAGTGAGAAAAACATGACGGGGTGGTGTGAATCGGAGGGACTGAATTAGGATAGCAGTGAGTGGCAATGTAGGATGGAGAAAAGCACCGCGGGGTGGTCAGCATGGGGAGGTCAGGGAACAGGCAGTGGCAATATTGGATAATTTTCTGAAAAACATTGCGGGGTGGTGCGCATTGTATGGGTGTGTGTTACATTACATTAACTAGTAGGAGTGAGAAAAACATCACGGGGTGGTGTGAATCGGAGGGTCTGAATTAGGATAGGCAGTGAGTGGCAATGTAGGATGGAGAAAAGCACCGCGGGGTGGTGAGCATGGGGAGGTCAGGGAACATGCAGTGGTAAAGTAGGATAGGTTTCTGAAAAACATCGCGGGGTGGTGCACATTGTATGGGTGTGTGTTACATTACATTCACTAGTAGGAGTGAGAAAAATATCACGGTGTGGTGCGCATTGTATGGGTCTGTGTTACATTACATTAACTAGCACGAGTGAGAAAAACATCACGGGGTGGTGCGCATTGTATGGGTGTGTGTTACATTACATTCACTAGTAGGAGTGAGAAAAACATCACGGGGTGGTGTGAATCGGAGAGTCTGAATTAGGATAGGAAGTGAGTGGCAATGTAGGATGGAGAAAAGCACCGCGGGGTGGTCAGCATGGGGAGGTCAGGGAACATGCAGTGGCAATGTAGGATAGGTTTCTGAAAAACATCGCGTGGTGGTGCGCATTATGGGTGTGTGTTAAATGACATTCACTAGTAGGAGTGAGAAAAACATCGCGGGGTGGTGTGAATCGGAGGGTCTGAATTAGGATAGGCAGTGAGTGGCAATGTAGGATGGAGAAAAGCACCGTGGGGTGGTCAGCATGGGGAGGTCAGGGAACATGCAGTGGCAATGTAGGATAGTTTCTGAAAAACATCGCGGGGTGGTGCGCATTATATGGGTGTATGTTACATTACATTCACTAGTAGGAGTGAGAAAAACATCCCAGGGTGATGTGAATCGGAGGGTCTGAATTAGGATAGGCAGTGAATGGCAATGTAGGATGGAGAAAAGCACCGCGGATCGTCAGCATGGGGAGGTCAGGGAACATGCAGTGGCAATGTAGGATAGGTTTCTGAAAAACATCGCGGGGTGGTGCGCATTGTATGGGTGTGTGTTACATTACATTCACTAGTAGGAGTGAGAAAAACAGCACGGGGTGGTGTGAATCGGAGGGTCTGAATTAGGTTAGGCAGTGAGTGGCAATGTAGGATGGAGAAAAGCACCGCGGGGTGGTCAGCATGGGGAGGTCAGGGAACATGCAGTGGCAATGTCGGATAGGTTTCTGAAAAACATCGCGGGGTGGTGTGCATTGTATGGGTGTGTGTTACATTACATTCACTAGTAGGAGTGAGAAAAACATCACGGGGTGGTGTGCATTGTATGGGTGTCTGTTACATTACATTCACTAGTAGGAGTGAGAAAAACATCACGGGGTGGAGCGCATTATATGGGTGTGTGTTACATTACATTCACTAGTAGGAGTGAGAAAAACATCACGGGGCGGTGCGCATTGTATGGGTGTGTGTTACATTATATTCACTAGTACGAGTGAGAAAAACATCACGGGGTGGTGCGCATTGTATGGGTGTGTGTTACATTACATTCAATAGTAAGAGTGAGAAAAACATCACGGGGTGGTGTGAATCGGAGGGTCTGAATTAGGATAGGCAGAGAGTGGCAATGTAGGATGCAGAAAAGCAGCGAGGACTGGTCAGCATGGGGAGGTCAGGGAACATGCAGTGGCAATGTAGGATAGGTTTCTGAAAATCATCGCGGGGTGGTGTGCATTGCATGGGTGTGTGTTACATTACATTCACTAGTAGGATTGATAAAAACATCACGGGGTGGTGCGCATTTTATGGGTGTGTCTTACATTACATTCACTAGTAGGAGTGAGAAAACCATCACGGGGTGGTGCGCATTGTATGGGTGTGTGTTACATTACATTCACTAGTAGGAGTGAGAAAAACATCACGGGGTGGTGTGAATCGGAGGGTCTGAATTAGCATAGGCAGTGAGTGGCAATGTAGGATGTAGAAAAGCACCGTGGGGTGGTCAGAATGAGGAGGTCAGGGAACATGCAGTGGCAATGTAGGATAGGTTTCTGAAAAACATCGTGGGGTGGTGCGCATTGTATGGGTGTGTGTTACATTACATTCACTAGCGGGAGTGAGAAAAACATCACGGAGTGGTGTGAAACGGAGGGTGTGAATTAGGATAGGCAGTGAGTGGCAATGTAGGATGGAGAAAAGCACCGCGGGTTGGTCAGCATGGGGAGGTCAGGGAACATGCAGTGGCAATGTAGGATAGGTTTCTGAAAAACATCGCGGGGTGGTGCGCATTGTATGGGTGTGTGTTACATTACATTTACTAGTAGGAGTGAGAAAAACATCACGGTGTGGTGTGAATCGGAGGGTCTGAATTAGGATAGGTAGTGAGTGGCTATGTAGGATGGAGAAAAGCATCGCAGGGTCCTCAGCATGGGGAAGTCAGGGAACATGCAGTTTCAAAGTAGGATAGGTTTCTGAAAAACATCGCGGGGTGGTGTGCATTTTATGGGTGTGTGTTACATTACATTCACTAGTAGGAGTGAGAAAAACATCACGGGGTGGTGTGCATTGTATGGGTGTGTGTTACATTACATTCACTAGTAGGAGTGAGAAAAACATCACGGGTGGTGCGCATTGTATGGGTGTGTGTTACATTACATTCACTAGTAGGAGTGAGAAAAACATCACGGGGTGGTGTGAATCGGAGGGTCTGAATTAAGATAGGCAGTGAGTGGCCTTGTAGGATGGAGAAAAGCACCGCGGGGTGGTCAGCATGGGGAGGTCAGGGAACATGGAGTGGCAATGTAGGAGAGGTTTCTGAAAAACATCGTGGGGTGGTGCGCATTGTATTGGTGTGTGTTACATTACATTCACTAGTAGGAGTGAGAAAAACATCACGGGGTGGTGCGCATTGTATGGGTGTGTGTTACATTACATTCACTAGTAGGAGTGAGAAAAACATCACGGGGTGGTGCGCATTGTATGGGTGTGTGTTACATTACAATCACTAGAAGGAGTGAGAAAAACATAACGGGGCGGTGCGCATTGTATGGGTGTGTGTTACATTACATTCACTAGTACGAGAGAGAAAAACATCACGGGGTGGTGCGCATTGTATGAGTGTGTGTTACATTACATTCACTAGTACGAGTGAGAAAAATATCACGGCGTGGTGTGAATCGGAGGGTCTGAATTAGGATAGGCAGTGAGTGGCAATGTAGGATGGAGAAAAGCACCGCGGACTGGTCAGCATGGGGAGGTCAGGGAACATGCAGTGGCAATGTAGGATAGGTTTCTGAAAAACATCGCGTGGTGGTGCGCATTATGGGTGTGTGTTAAATGACATTCACTAGTAGGAGTGAGAAAAACATCACAGGGTGGTGCTGATTGTATGGGTGTGTGTTACATTACATTCACTAGTAGGAGTGAGAAAAACATCACGGGGTGGTGTGAATCGGAGGGTCTGAATTAGGTTAGGCAGTGAGTGGCAATGTAGGATGGAGAAAAGCACCGCGGGGTGGTCAGCATGGGGAGGTCAGGGAACATGCAGTGGCAATGTCGGATAGGTTTCTGAAAAACATCGCGGGGTGGTGTGCATTGTATGGGTGTGTGTTACATTACATTCACTAGTAGGAGTGAGAAAAACATCACGGGGTGGTGTGCATTGTATGGGTGTCTGTTACATTACATTCACTAGTAGGAGTGAGAAAAACATCACGGGGTGGAGCTCATTATATGGGTGTGTGTTACATTACATTCACTAGTAGGAGTGAGAAAAACATCACGGGGTGGTGTGAATCGGAGAGTCTGAATTAGGATAGGAAGTGAGTGGCAATGTAGGATGGAGAAAAGCACCGCGGGGTGGTCAGCATGGGGAGGTCAGGGAACATGCAGTGGCAATGTAGGATAGGTTTCTGAAAAACATCGCGTGGTGGTGCGCATTATGGGTGTGTGTTAAATGACATTCACTAGTAGGAGTGAGAAAAACATCGCGGGGTGGTGTGAATCGGAGGGTCTGAATTAGGATAGGCAGTGAGTGGCAATGTAGGATGGAGAAAAGCACCGTGGGGTGGTCAGCATGGGGAGGTCAGGGAACATGCAGTGGCAATGTAGGATAGTTTCTGAAAAACATCGCGGGGTGGTGCGCATTATATGGGTGTATGTTACATTACATTCACTAGTAGGAGTGAGAAAAACATCCCAGGGTGATGTGAATCGGAGGGTCTGAATTAGGATAGGCAGTGAATGGCAATGTAGGATGGAGAAAAGCACCGCGGATCGTCAGCATGGGGAGGTCAGGGAACATGCAGTGGCAATGTAGGATAGGTTTCTGAAAAACATCGCGGGGTGGTGCGCATTGTATGGGTGTGTGTTACATTACATTCACTAGTAGGAGTGAGAAAAACAGCACGGGGTGGTGTGAATCGGAGGGTCTGAATTAGGTTAGGCAGTGAGTGGCAATGTAGGATGGAGAAAAGCACCGCGGGGTGGTCAGCATGGGGAGGTCAGGGAACATGCAGTGGCAATGTCGGATAGGTTTCTGAAAAACATCGCGGGGTGGTGTGCATTGTATGGGTGTGTGTTACATTACATTCACTAGTAGGAGTGAGAAAAACATCACGGGGTGGTGTGCATTGTATGGGTGTCTGTTACATTACATTCACTAGTAGGAGTGAGAAAAACATCACGGGGTGGAGCGCATTATATGGGTGTGTGTTACATTACATTCACTAGTAGGAGTGAGAAAAACATCACGGGGCGGTGCGCATTGTATGGGTGTGTGTTACATTATATTCACTAGTACGAGTGAGAAAAACATCACGGGGTGGTGCGCATTGTATGGGTGTGTGTTACATTACATTCAATAGTAAGAGTGAGAAAAACATCACGGGGTGGTGTGAATCGGAGGGTCTGAATTAGGATAGGCAGAGAGTGGCAATGTAGGATGCAGAAAAGCAGCGAGGACTGGTCAGCATGGGGAGGTCAGGGAACATGCAGTGGCAATGTAGGATAGGTTTCTGAAAATCATCGCGGGGTGGTGTGCATTGCATGGGTGTGTGTTACATTACATTCACTAGTAGGAGTGATAAAAACATCACGGGGTGGTGCGCATTTTATGGGTGTGTCTTACATTACATTCACTAGTAGGAGTGAGAAAACCATCACGGGGTGGTGCGCATTGTATGGGTGTGTGTTACATTACATTCACTAGTAGGAGTGAGAAAAACATCACGGGGTGGTGTGAATCGGAGGGTCTGAATTAGCATAGGCAGTGAGTGGCAATGTAGGATGTAGAAAAGCACCGTGGGGTGGTCAGAATGAGGAGGTCAGGGAACATGCAGTGGCAATGTAGGATAGGTTTCTGAAAAACATCGTGGGGTGGTGCGCATTGTATGGGTGTGTGTTACATTACATTCACTAGCGGGAGTGAGAAAAACATCACGGAGTGGTGTGAAACGGAGGGTGTGAATTAGGATAGGCAGTGAGTGGCAATGTAGGATGGAGAAAAGCACCGCGGGTTGGTCAGCATGGGGAGGTCAGGGAACATGCAGTGGCAATGTAGGATAGGTTTCTGAAAAACATCGCGGGGTGGTGCGCATTGTATGGGTGTGTGTTACATTACATTTACTAGTAGGAGTGAGAAAAACATCACGGTGTGGTGTGAATCGGAGGGTCTGAATTAGGATAGGTAGTGAGTGGCTATGTAGGATGGAGAAAAGCATCGCAGGGTCCTCAGCATGGGGAAGTCAGGGAACATGCAGTTTCAAAGTAGGATAGGTTTCTGAAAAACATCGCGGGGTGGTGTGCATTTTATGGGTGTGTGTTACATTACATTCACTAGTAGGAGTGAGAAAAACATCACGGGGTGGTGTGCATTGTATGGGTGTGTGTTACATTACATTCACTAGTAGGAGTGAGAAAAACATCACGGGTGGTGCGCATTGTATGGGTGTGTGTTACATTACATTCACTAGTAGGAGTGAGAAAAACATCACGGGGTGGTGTGAATCGGAGGGTCTGAATTAAGATAGGCAGTGAGTGGCCTTGTAGGATGGAGAAAAGCACCGCGGGGTGGTCAGCATGGGGAGGTCAGGGAACATGGAGTGGCAATGTAGGAGAGGTTTCTGAAAAACATCGTGGGGTGGTGCGCATTGTATTGGTGTGTGTTACATTACATTCACTAGTAGGAGTGAGAAAAACATCACGGGGTGGTGCGCATTGTATGGGTGTGTGTTACATTACATTCACTAGTAGGAGTGAGAAAAACATCACGGGGTGGTGCGCATTGTATGGGTGTGTGTTACATTACAATCACTAGAAGGAGTGAGAAAAACATAACGGGGCGGTGCGCATTGTATGGGTGTGTGTTACATTACATTCACTAGTACGAGAGAGAAAAACATCACGGGGTGGTGCGCATTGTATGAGTGTGTGTTACATTACATTCACTAGTACGAGTGAGAAAAATATCACGGCGTGGTGTGAATCGGAGGGTCTGAATTAGGATAGGCAGTGAGTGGCAATGTAGGATGGAGAAAAGCACCGCGGACTGGTCAGCATGGGGAGGTCAGGGAACATGCAGTGGCAATGTAGGATAGGTTTCTGAAAAACATCGCGTGGTGGTGCGCATTATGGGTGTGTGTTAAATGACATTCACTAGTAGGAGTGAGAAAAACATCACAGGGTGGTGCTGATTGTATGGGTGTGTGTTACATTACATTCACTAGTAGGAGTGAGAAAAACATCACGGGGTGGTGTGAATCGGAGGGTCTGAATTAGGTTAGGCAGTGAGTGGCAATGTAGGATGGAGAAAAGCACCGCGGGGTGGTCAGCATGGGGAGGTCAGGGAACATGCAGTGGCAATGTCGGATAGGTTTCTGAAAAACATCGCGGGGTGGTGTGCATTGTATGGGTGTGTGTTACATTACATTCACTAGTAGGAGTGAGAAAAACATCACGGGGTGGTGTGCATTGTATGGGTGTCTGTTACATTACATTCACTAGTAGGAGTGAGAAAAACATCACGGGGTGGAGCTCATTATATGGGTGTGTGTTACATTACATTCACTAGTAGGAGTGAGAAAAACATCACGGGGCGGTGCGCATTGTATGGGTGTGTGTTACATTATATTCACTAGTACGAGTGAGAAAAACATCACGGGGTGGTGCGCATTGTATGGGTGTGTGTTACATTACATTCAATAGTAGGAGTGAGAAAAACATCACGGGGTGGTGTGAATCGGAGGGTCTGAATTAGGATAGGCAGAGAGTGGCAATGTAGGATGCAGAAAAGCACCGAGGACTGGTCAGCATGGGGAGGTCAGGGAACATGCAGTGGCAATGTAGGATAGGTTTCTGAAAATCATCGCGGGGTGGTGTGCATTGCATGGGTGTGTGTTACATTACATTCACTAGTAGGAGTGATAAAAACATCACGGGGTGGTGCGCATTTTATGGGTGTGTCTTACATTACATTCACTAGTAGGAGTGAGAAAACCATCACGGGGTGGTGCGCATTGTATGGGTGTGTGTTACATTACATTCACTAGTAGGAGTGAGAAAAACATCACGGGGTGGTGTGAATCGGAGGGTCTGAATTAGCATAGGCAGTGAGTGGCAATGTAGGATGTAGAAAAGCACCGTGGGGTGGTCAGAATGAGGAGGTCAGGGAACATGCAGTGGCAATGTAGGATAGGTTTCTGAAAAACATCGTGGGGTGGTGCGCATTGTATGGGTGTGTGTTACATTACATTCACTAGCGGGAGTGAGAAAAACATCACGGAGTGGTGTGAAACGGAGGGTGTGAATTAGGATAGGCAGTGAGTGGCAATGTAGGATGGAGAAAAGCACCGCGGGTTGGTCAGCATGGGGAGGTCAGGGAACATGCAGTGGCAATGTAGGATAGGTTTCTGAAAAACATCGCGGGGTGGTGCGCATTGTATGGGTGTGTGTTACATTACATTTACTAGTAGGAGTGAGAAAAACATCACGGTGTGGTGTGAATCGGAGGGTCTGAATTAGGATAGGCAGTGAGTGGCTATGTAGGATGGAGAAAAGCATCGCAGGGTCCTCAGCATGGGGAAGTCAGGGAACATGCAGTTTCAAAGTAGGATAGGTTTCTGAAAAACATCGCGGGGTGGTGTGCATTTTATGGGTGTGTGTTACATTACATTCACTAGTAGGAGTGAGAAAAACATCACGGGGTGGTGTGCATTGTATGGGTGTGTGTTACATTACATTCACTAGTAGGAGTGAGAAAAACATCACGGGTGGTGCGCATTGTATGGGTGTGTGTTACATTACATTCACTAGTAGGAGTGAGAAAAACATCACGGGGTGGTGTGAATCGGAGGGTCTGAATTAAGATAGGCAGTGAGTGGCCTTGTAGGATGGAGAAAAGCACCGCGGGGTGGTCAGCATGGGGAGGTCAGGGAACATGGAGTGGCAATGTAGGAGAGGTTTCTGAAAAACATCGTGGGGTGGTGCGCATTGTATGGGTGTGTGTTACATTACATTCACTAGTAGGAGTAAGAAAAACATCACGGGGTGGTGCGCATTTTATGGGTGTGTGTTACATTACATTCACTAGTAGGAGTGAGAAAAACATCACGGGGTGGTGCGCATTGTATGGGTGTGTGTTACATTACAATCACTAGAAGGAGTGAGAAAAACATAACGGGGCGGTGCGCATTGTATGGGTGTGTGTTACATTACATTCACTAGTACGAGAGAGAAAAACATCACGGGGTGGTGCGCATTGTATGAGTGTGTGTTACATTACATTCACTAGTAGGAGTGAGAAAAATATCATGGCGTGGTGTGAATCGGAGGGTCTGAATTAGGATAGGCAGTGAGTGGCAATGTAGGATGGAGAAAAGCACCGCGGACTGGTCAGCATGGGGAGGTCAGGGAACATGCAGTGGCAATGTAGGATAGGTTTCTGAAAAACATCGCGTGGTGGTGCGCATTATGGGTGTGTGTTAAATGACATTCACTAGTAGGAGTGAGAAAAACATCACAGGGTGGTGCTCATTGTATGGGTGTGTGTTACATTACATTCACTAGTAGGAGTGAGAAAAACATCACGGGGTGGTGTGAATCGGAGGGTCTGAATTAGGTTAGGCAGTGAGTGGCAATGTAGGATGGAGAAAAGCACCGCGGGGTGGTCAGCATGGGGAGGTCAGGGAACATGCAGTGGCAATGTCGGATAGGTTTCTGAAAAACATCGCGGGGTGGTGTGCATTGTATGGGTGTGTGTTACATTACATTCACTAGTAGGAGTGAGAAAAACATCACGGGGTGGTGTGCATTGTATGGGTGTCTGTTACATTACATTCACTAGTAGGAGTGAGAAAAACATCACGGGGTGGAGCGCATTATATGGGTGTGTGTTACATTACATTCACTAGTAGGAGTGAGAAAAACATCACGGGGCGGTGCGCATTGTATGGGTGTGTGTTACATTATATTCACTAGTACGAGTGAGAAAAACATCACGGGGTGGTGCGCATTGTATGGGTGTGTGTTACATTACATTCAATAGTAGGAGTGAGAAAAACATCACGGGGTGGTGTGAATCGGAGGGTCTGAATTAGGATAGGCAGAGAGTGGCAATGTAGGATGCAGAAAAGCACCGAGGACTGGTCAGCATGGGGAGGTCAGGGAACATGCAGTGGCAATGTAGGATAGGTTTCTGAAAATCATCGCGGGGTGGTGTGCATTGCATGGGTGTGTGTTACATTACATTCACTAGTAGGAGTGATAAAAACATCACGGGGTGGTGCGCATTGTATGGGTGTGTCTTACATTACATTCACTAGTAGGAGTGAGAAAACCATCACGGGGTGGTGCGCATTGTATGGGTGTGTGTTACATTACATTCACTAGTAGGAGTGAGAAAAACATCACGGTGTGGTGTGAATCGGAGGGTCTGAATTAGCATAGGCAGTGAGTGGCAATGTAGGATGTAGAAAAGCACCGTGGGGTGGTCAGAATGAGGAGGTCAGGGAACATGCAGTGGCAATGTAGGATAGGTTTCTGAAAAACATCGTGGGGTGGTGCGCATTGTATGGGTGTGTGTTACATTACATTCACTAGCGGGAGTGAGAAAAACATCACGGAGTGGTGTGAAACGGAGGGTGTGAATTAGGATAGGCAGTGAGTGGCAATGTAGGATGGAGAAAAGCACCGCGGGTTGGTCAGCATGGGGAGGTCAGGGAACATGCAGTGGCAATGTAGGATAGGTTTCTGAAAAACATCGCGGGGTGGTGCGCATTGTATGGGTGTGTGTTACATTACATTTACTAGTAGGAGTGAGAAAAACATCACGGTGTGGTGTGAATCGGAGGGTCTGAATTAGGATAGGCAGTGAGTGGCTATGTAGGATGGAGAAAAGCATCGCAGGGTCCTCAGCATGGGGAAGTCAGGGAACATGCAGTTTCAAAGTAGGATAGGTTTCTGAAAAACATCGCGGGGTGGTGTGCATTTTATGGGTGTGTGTTACATTACATTCACTAGTAGGAGTGAGAAAAACATCACGGGGTGGTGTGCATTGTATGGGTGTGTGTTACATTACATTCACTAGTAGGAGTGAGAAAAACATCACGGGTGGTGCGCATTGTATGGGTGTGTGTTACATTACATTCACTAGTAGGAGTGAGAAAAACATCACGGGGTGGTGTGAATCGGAGGGTCTGAATTAAGATAGGCAGTGAGTGGCCTTGTAGGATGGAGAAAAGCACCGCGGGGTGGTCAGCATGGGGAGGTCAGGGAACATGGAGTGGCAATGTAGGAGAGGTTTCTGAAAAACATCGTGGGGTGGTGCGCATTGTATGGGTGTGTGTTACATTACATTCACTAGTAGGAGTGAGAAAAACATCACGGGGTGGTGCGCATTGTATGGGTGTGTGTTACATTACATTCACTAGTAGGAGTGAGAAAAACATCACGGGGTGGTGCGCATTGTATGGGTGTGTGTTACATTACAATCACTAGAAGGAGTGAGAAAAACATAACGGGGCGGTGCGCATTGTATGGGTGTGTGTTACATTACATTCACTAGTACGAGAGAGAAAAACATCACGGGGTGGTGCGCATTGTATGAGTGTGTGTTACATTACATTCACTAGTAGGAGTGAGAAAAATATCACGGCGTGGTGTGAATCGGAGGGTCTGAATTAGGATAGGCAGTGAGTGGCAATGTAGGATGGAGAAAAGCACCGCGGACTGGTCAGCATGGGGAGGTCAGGGAACATGCAGTGGCAATGTAGGATAGGTTTCTGAAAAACATCGCGTGGTGGTGCGCATTATGGGTGTGTGTTAAATGACATTCACTAGTAGGAGTGAGAAAAACATCACAGGGTGGTGCTCATTGTATGGGTGTGTGTTACATTACATTCAATAGTAGGAGTGAGAAAAACATCACGGGGTGGTGTGAATCGGAGGGTATGAATTAGGATAGGCAGTGAGTGGCAATGTAGGATGGAGAAAAGCACCGCTGGGTGGTCAGCATGGGGAGGTCAGGGAACATGCAGTGGCAATGTAGGATAGGTTTCTGAAAAACATCACAGTGTGGTGCGCATTGTATGGGTGTGTGTTACATTACGTTCACTATTAGGAGTGAGAAAAACATCACGGGGTGGTGCGCATTGTATGGATGTGTTTTACATTACATTCACAAGTAGGAGTGAGAAAAACATCACGGGGTGGTGTGAATCGGAGGGTCTGAATTAGGATAGGCAGTGAGTGGCAATGTAGGATGGAGAAAAGCACAGCGGGGTGGTCAGCATGGGGAGGTCAGGGAACATGCAGTGGCAATGTAGTATAGTTTTCTGAAAAACATCACAGTGTGGTGCGCATTGTATCGGTGTGTGTTACATTTCATTCACTAGTAGGAGTGAGAAAAACATCACGGCGTGGTGTGAATCGGAGGGTCTGAATTAGGATAGGCAGTGATTGGCAATGTAGGATGTAGAAAAGCACCGCGCGCTGGTCAGCATGGGGAGGTCAGGGAACATGCAATGGCGAAGTAGGATAGGTTTCTGAAAAACATAACGCGGTGGTGCGCATTGTATGGTTGTGTGTTACATTACATTCACTAGTAGGAGTGAGAAAAACATGACGGGGTGGTGTGAATCGGAGGGACTGAATTAGGATAGGCAGTGAGTGGCAATGTAGGATGGAGAAAAGCACCGCGGGGTGGTCAGCATGGGGAGGTCAGGGAACATGCAGTGGCAATGTAGGATAGGTTTCTGAAAATCATCGCGGGGTGGTGTGCATTGCATGGGTGTGTGTTACATTACATTCACTAGTAGGAGTGAGAAAAACATCACGGGGTGCTGCGCATTGTATGGGTGTGTGTTACATTACATTCACTAGTAGGTGTGAGAAAAACATCACAGGGTGGTGTGAATCGGAGGGTCTGAATTAGGATAGGCAGTGAGTTGCAATGTAGGATGGAGAAAAGCACCGCGGGGTGGTGAGCATGGGGAGGTCAGGGAACATGCAGTGGCAATGTAGGATAGGTTTCTGAAAAACATCACGGGGTGGTGCGCATTGTATGGGTGTGTGTTACATTACATTAACTAGTAGGAGTGAGAAAAACATCACGGGGTGGTGTGAATCGGAGGGTCTGAATTAGGATAGGCAGTGAGTGGCAATGTAGGATGGAGAAAAGCACCGCGGGGTGGTGAGCATGGGGAGGTCAGGGAACATGCAGTGGCAAAGTAGGATAGGTTTCTGAAAAACATCACGGGGTGGTGCGCATTGTATGGGTGTGTGTTACATTACATTCACTAGTAGGAGTGAGAAAAATATCACGGGGTGGTGCGCATTGTATGGGTCTGTGTTACATTACATTAACTAGCACGAGTGAGAAAAACATCACGGGGTGGTGCGCATTGTATGGATGTGTGTTACATTACATTCACAAGTAGGAGTGAGAAAAACATCACGGGGTGGTGTGAATCGGAGGGTCTGAATTAGGATAGGCAGTGAGTGGCAATGTAGGATGGAGAAAAGCAGAGCGGGGTGGTCAGCATGGGGAGGTCAGGGAACATGCAGTGGCAATGTAGGATAGGTTTCTGAAAAACATCGCGTGGTGGTGCGCATTATGGGTGTGTGTTTAATGACATTCACTAGTAGGAGTGAGAAAAACATCGCGGGGTGGTGTGAATCGGAGGGTCTGAATTAGGATAGGCAGTGAGTGGCAATGTAGGATGGAGAAAAGCACCGCGGGGTGGTCAGCATGGGGAGGTCAGGGAACATGCAGTGGCAATGTAGGATAGGTTTCTGAAAAACATCGCGGGGTGGTGCGCATTATATGGGTGTATGTTACATTACATTCACTAGTAGGAGTGAGAAAAACATCCCAGGGTGATGTGAATCGGAGGGTCTGAATTAGGATAGGCAGTGAATGGCAATGTAGGATGGAGAAAAGCACCGCGGATCGTCAGCATGGGGAGGTCAGGGAACATTCAGTGGCAATGTAGGATTGGTTTCTGAAAAACATCGCGGGGTGGTGCGCATTGTATGGGTGTGTGTTACATTACATTCACTAGTAGGAGTGAGAAAAACAGCACGGGGTGGTGTGAATCGGAGGGTCTGAATTAGGTTAGGCAGTGAGTGGCAATGTATAATGGAGAAAAGCACCGCGGGGTGGTCAGCATGGGGAGGTCAGGGAACATGCAGTGGCAATGTCGGATAGGTTTCTGAAAAACATCGCGGGGTGGTGTGCATTGTATGGGTGTGTGTTACATTACATTCACTAGTAGGAGTGAGCAAAACATCACGGGGTGGTGTGCATTGTATGGGTGTCTGTTACATTACATTCACTAGTAGGAGTGAGAAAAACATCACGGGGTGGTGCGCATTATATGGGTGTGTGTTACATTACATTCACTAGTAGGAGTGAGAAAAACATCACGGGGCGGTGCGCATTGTATGGGTGTGTGTTACATTATATTCACTAGTACGAGTGAGAAAAACATCACGGGGTGGTGCGCATTGTATGGGTGTGTGTTACATTACATTCAATAGTAGGAGTGAGAAAAACATCACTAGGTGGTGTGAATCGGAGGGTCTGAATTAGGATAGGCAGAGAGTGGCAATGTAGGATGCAGAAAAGCACCGAGGACTGGTCAGCATGGGGAGGTCAGGGAACATGCAGTGGCAATGTAGGATAGGTTTCTGAAAATCATCGCGGGGTGGTGTGCATTGCATGGGTGTGTGTTACATTACATTCACTAGTAGGAGTGATAAAAACATCACGGGGTGGTGCGCATTGTATGGGTGTGTGTTACATTACATTCACTAGTAGGAGTGAGAAAACCATCACGGGGTGGTGCGCATTGTATGGGTGTGTGTTACATTACATTCACTAGTAGGAGTGAGAAAAACATCACGGGGTGGTGTGAATCGGAGGGTCTGAATTAGCATAGGCAGTGAGTGGCAATGTAGGATGGAGAAAAGCACCGTGGGGTGGTCAGAATGAGGAGGTCAGGGAACATGCAGTGGCAATGTAGGATAGGTTTCTGAAAAACATCGTGGGGTGGTGCGCATTGTATGGGTGTGTGTTACATTACATTCACTAGCGGGAGTGAGAAAAACATCACGGAGTGGTGTGAAACGGAGGGTGTGAATTAGGATAGGCAGTGAGTGGCAATGTAGGATGGAGAAAAGCACCGCGGGTTGGTCAGCATGGGGAGGTCAGGGAACATGCAGTGGCAATGTAGGATAGGTTTCTGAAAAACATCGCGGGGTGGTGCGCATTGTATGGGTGAGTGTTACATTACATTTACTAGTAGGAGTGAGAAAAACATCACGGTGTGGTGTGAATCGGAGGGTCTGAATTAGGATAGGCAGTGAGTGGCTATGTAGGATGGAGAAAAGCATCGCAGGGTCCTCAGCATGGGGAAGTCAGGGAACATGCAGTGGCAATGTCGGATAGGTTTCTGAAAAACATCGCGGGGTGGTGTGCATTGTATGGGTGTGTGTTACATTACATTCACTAGTAGGAGTGAGAAAAACATCACGGGGTGGTGTGCATTGTATGGGTGTCTGTTACATTACATTCACTAGTAGGAGTGAGAAAAACATCACGGGGTGGTGCGCATTATATGGGTGTGTGTTACATTACATTCACTAGTAGGAGTGAGAAAAACATCACGGGGCGGTGCGCATTGTATGGGTGTGTGTTACATTATATTCACTAGTACGAGTGAGAAAAACATCACGGGGTGGTGCGCATTGTATGGGTGTGTGTTACATTACATTCAATAGTAGGAGTGAGAAAAACATCACTAGGTGGTGTGAATCGGAGGGTCTGAATTAGGATAGGCAGAGAGTGGCAATGTAGGATGCAGAAAAGCACCGAGGACTGGTCAGCATGGGGAGGTCAGGGAACATGCAGTGGCAATGTAGGATAGGTTTCTGAAAATCATCGCGGGGTGGTGTGCATTGCATGGGTGTGTGTTACATTACATTCACTAGTAGGAGTGATAAAAACATCACGGGGTGGTGCGCATTGTATGGGTGTGTGTTACATTACATTCACTAGTAGGAGTGAGAAAACCATCACGGGGTGGTGCGCATTGTATGGGTGTGTGTTACATTACATTCACTAGTAGGAGTGAGAAAAACATCACGGGGTGGTGTGAATCGGAGGGTCTGAATTAGCATAGGCAGTGAGTGGCAATGTAGGATGGAGAAAAGCACCGTGGGGTGGTCAGAATGAGGAGGTCAGGGAACATGCAGTGGCAATGTAGGATAGGTTTCTGAAAAACATCGTGGGGTGGTGCGCATTGTATGGGTGTGTGTTACATTACATTCACTAGCGGGAGTGAGAAAAACATCACGGAGTGGTGTGAAACGGAGGGTGTGAATTAGGATAGGCAGTGAGTGGCAATGTAGGATGGAGAAAAGCACCGCGGGTTGGTCAGCATGGGGAGGTCAGGGAACATGCAGTGGCAATGTAGGATAGGTTTCTGAAAAACATCGCGGGGTGGTGCGCATTGTATGGGTGAGTGTTACATTACATTTACTAGTAGGAGTGAGAAAAACATCACGGTGTGGTGTGAATCGGAGGGTCTGAATTAGGATAGGCAGTGAGTGGCTATGTAGGATGGAGAAAAGCATCGCAGGGTCCTCAGCATGGGGAAGTCAGGGAACATGCAGTTTCAAAGTAGGATAGGTTTCTGAAAAACATCGCGGGATGGTGTGCATTTTATGGGTGTGTGTTACATTACATTCACTAGTAGGAGTGAGAAAAACATCACGGGGTGGTGTGCATTGTATGGGTGTGTGTTACATTACATTCACTAGTAGGAGTGAGAAAAACATCACGGGGTGGTGCGCATTGTATGGGTGTGTGTTACATTACAATCACTAGAAGGAGTGAGAAAAACATAACGGGGCGGTGCGCATTGTATGGGTGTGTGTTACATTACATTCACTAGTACGAGAGAGAAAAACATCACGGGGTGGTGCGCATTGTATGAGTGTGTGTTACATTACATTCACTAGTAGGAGTGAGAAAAATATCACGGGGTGGTGTGAATCGGAGGGTCTGAATTAGGATAGGCAGTGAGTGGCAATGTAGGATGGAGAAAAGCACCGCGGACTGGTCAGCATGGGGAGGTCAGGGAACATGCAGTGGCAATGTAGGATAGGTTTCTGAAAAACATCGCGTGGTGGTGCGCATTATGGTTGTGTGTTAAATGACATTCACTAGTAGGAGTGAGAAAAACATCACAGGGTGGTGCTCATTGTATGGGTGTGTGTTACATTACATTCACTAGTAGGAGTGAGAAAAACATCAATGGGTGGTGTGAATCGGAGGGTATGAATTAGGATAGGCAGTGAGTGGCAATGTAGGATGGAGAAAAGCACCGCGGGGTGGTCAGCATGGGGAGGTCAGGGAACATGCAGTGGCAATGTAGGATAGGTTTCTGAAAAACATCGCGGGGTAGTGCGCATTGTATGGGTGTGTGTTACATTACGTTCACTATTAGGAGTGAGAAAAACATCACGGGGTGGTGCGCATTGTATGGATGTGTGTTACATTACATTCACAAGTAGGAGTGAGAAAAACATCACGGGGTGGTGTGAATCGGAGGGTCTGAATTAGGATAGGCAGTGAGTGGCAATGTAGGATGGAGAAAAGCACAGCGGGGTGGTCAGCATGGGGAGGTCAGGGAACATGCAGTGGCAATGTAGTATAGTTTTCTGAAAAACATCACAGTGTGGTGCGCATTGTATCGGTGTGTGTTACATTTCATTCACTAGTAGGAGTGAGAAAAACATCACGGCGTGGTGTGAATCGGAGGGTCTGAATTAGGATAGGCAGTGATTGGCAATGTAGGATGTAGAAAAGCACCGCGCGCTGGTCAGCATGGGGAGGTCAGGGAACATGCAATGGCGAAGTAGGATAGGTTTCTGAAAAACATAACGCGGTGGTGCGCATTGTATGGGTGTGTGTTACATTACATTCACTAGTAGGAGTGAGAAAAACATGACGGGGTGGTGTGAATCGGAGGGACTGAATTAGGATAGGCAGTGAGTGGCAATGTAGGATGGAGAAAAGCACCGCGGGGTGGTCAGCACGGGGAGGTCAGGGAACATGCAGTGGCAATGTAGGATAGGTTTCTGAAAATCATCGCGGGGTGGTGTGCATTGCATGGGTGTGTGTTACATTACATTCACTAGTAGGAGTGAGAAAAACATCACGGGGTGGTGCGCATTGTATGGGTGTGTGTTACATTACGTTCACTAGTAGGAGTGAGAAAACCATCACGGTGTGGTGCGCATTGTATGGGTGTGTGTTACATTACATTCACTAGTAGGAGTGAGAAAAACATCACGGGGTGGTGTGAATCGGAGGGTCTGAATTAGCATAGGCAGTGAGTGGCAATGTAGGATGGAGAAAAGCACCGCGGGGTGGTCAGAATGAGGAGGTCAGGGAACATGCAGTGGCAATGTAGGATAGGTTTCTGAAAAACATCGTGGGGTGGTGCGCATTGTATGGGTGTGTGTTACATTACATTCACTAGCGGGAGTGAGAAAAACATCACGGAGTGGTGTGAAACGGAGGGTGTGAATTAGAATAGGCAGTGAGTGGCAATGTAGGATGGAGAAAAGCACCGCGGGTTGGTCAGCATGGGGAGGTCAGGGAACATGCAGTGGCAATGTAGGATAGGTTTCTGAAAAACATCGGGGGGTGGTGCGCATTGTATGGTTGTGTGTTACATTACATTTACTAGTAGGAGTGAGAAAAACATCACGGGGTGGTGTGCATTGTATGGGTGTGTGTTACATTACATTCACTAGTAGGAGTGAGAAAAACATCACGGGTGGTGCGCATTGTATGGGTGTGTGTTACATTACATTCACTAGTAGGAGTGAGAAAAACATCACGGGGTGGTGTGAATCGGAGGGTCTGAATTAGGATAGGCAGTGAGTGGACTTGTAGGATGGAGAAAAGCACCGCGGGGTGGTCAGCATGGGGAGGTCAGGGAACATGGAGTGGCAATGTAGGAGAGGTTTCTGAAAAACATCGTGGGGTGGTGCGCATTGTATGGGTGTGTGTTACATTACATTCACTAGTAGGAGTGAGAAAAACATCACGGGGTGGTGCGCATTGTATGGGTGTGTGTTACATTACATTCACTAGTAGGAGTGAGAAAAACATCACGGGGTGGTGCGCATTGTATGGGTGTGTGTTACATTAAAATCACTAGAAGGAGTGAGAAAAACATAACGGGGCGGTGCGCATTGTATGGGTGTGTGTTACATTACATTCACTAGTACGAGAGAGAAAAACATCACGGGGTGGTGCGCATTGTATGAGTGTGTGTTACATTACATTCACTAGTAGGAGTGAGAAAAATATCACGGGGTGGTGTGAATCGGAGGGTCTGAATTAGGATAGGCAGTGAGTGGCAATGTAGGATGGAGAAAAGCACCGCGGGGTGGTCAGCATGGGGAGGTCAGGGAACATGCAGTGGCAATGTAGGATAGGTTTCTGAAAAACATCGCGGGGTAGTGCGCATTGTATGGGTGTGTGTTACATTACGTTCACTATTAGGAGTGAGAAAAACATCACGGGGTGGTGCGCATTGTATGGATGTGTGTTACATTACATTCTCAAGTAGGAGTGAGAAAAACATCACGGGGTGGTGTGAATCGGAGGGTCTGAATTAGGATAGGCAGTGAGTGGCAATGTAGGATGGAGAAAAGCACAGCGGGGTGGTCAGCATGGGGAGGTCAGGGAACATGCAGTGGCAATGTAGTATAGTTTTCTGAAAAACATCACAGTGTGGTGCGCATTGTATCGGTGTGTGTTACATTACATTCACTAGTAGGAGTGAGAAAAACATCAAGGCGTGGTGTGAATCGGAGGGTCTGAATTAGGATAGGCAGTGATTGGCAATGTAGGATGTAGAAAAGCACCGCGCGCTGGTCAGCATGGGGAGGTCAGGGAACATGCAATGGCGAAGTAGGATAGGTTTCTGAAAAACATAACGCGGTGGTGCGCATTGTATGGGTGTGTGTTACATTACATTCACTAGTAGGAGTGAGAAAAACATGACGGGGTGGTGTGAATCGGAGGGACTGAATTAGGATAGGCAGTGAGTGGCAATGTAGGATGGAGAAAAGCACCGCGGGGTGGTCAGCACGGGGAGGTCAGGGAACATGCAGTGGCAATGTAGGATAGGTTTCTGAAAATCATCGCGGGGTGGTGTGCATTGCATGGGTGTGTGTTACATTACATTCACTAGTAGGAGTGAGAAAAACATCACGGGGTGGTGCGCATTGTATGGGTGTGTGTTACATTACGTTCACTAGTAGGAGTGAGAAAACCATCACGGGGTGGTGCGCATTGTATGGGTGTGTGTTACATTACATTCACTAGTAGGAGTTAGAAAAACATCACGGGGTGGTGTGAATCGGAGGGTCTGAATTAGCATAGGCAGTGAGTGGCAATGTAGGATGGAGAAAAGCACCGCGGGGTGGTCAGAATGAGGAGGTCAGGGAACATGCAGTGGCAATGTAGGATAGGTTTCTGAAAAACATCGTGGGGTGGTGCGCATTGTATGGGTGTGTGTTACATTACATTCACTAGCGGGAGTGAGAAAAACATCACGGAGTGGTGTGAAACGGAGGGTGTGAATTAGGATAGGCAGTGAGTGGCAATGTAGGATGGAGAAAAGCACCGCGGGTTGGTCAGCATGGGGAGGTCAGGGAACATGCAGTGGCAATGTAGGATAGGTTTCTGAAAAACATCGGGGGGTGGTGCGCATTGTATGGTTGTGTGTTACATTACATTTACTAGTAGGAGTGAGAAAAACATCACGGGGTGGTGTGCATTGTATGGGTGTGTGTTACATTACATTCACTAGTAGGAGTGAGAAAAACATAACGGGGCGGTGCGCATTGTATGGGTGTGTGTTACATTACATTCACTAGTACGAGAGAGAAAAACATCACGGGGTGGTGCGCATTGTATGAGTGTGTGTTACATTACATTCACTAGTAGGAGTGAGAAAAATATCACGGGGTGGTGTGAATCGGAGGGTCTGAATTAGGATAGGCAGTGAGTGGCAATGTAGGATGGAGAAAAGCACCGCGGGGTGGTCAGCATGGGGAGGTCAGGGAACATGCAGTGGCAATGTAGGATAGGTTTCTGAAAAACATCGCGGGGTAGTGCGCATTGTATGGGTGTGTGTTACATTACGTTCACTATTAGGAGTGAGAAAAACATCACGGGGTGGTGCGCATTGTATGGATGTGTGTTACATTACATTCACAAGTAGGAGTGAGAAAAACATCACGGGGTGGTGTGAATCGGAGGGTCTGAATTAGGATAGGCAGTGAGTGGCAATGTAGGATGGAGAAAAGCACAGCGGGGTGGTCAGCATGGGGAGGTCAGGGAACATGCAGTGGCAATGTAGTATAGTTTTCTGAAAAACATCACAGTGTGGTGCGCATTGTATCGGTGTGTGTTACATTACATTCACTAGTAGGAGTGAGAAAAACATCAAGGCGTGGTGTGAATCGGAGGGTCTGAATTAGGATAGGCAGTGATTGGCAATGTAGGATGTAGAAAAGCACCGCGCGCTGGTCAGCATGGGGAGGTCAGGGAACATGCAATGGCGAAGTAGGATAGGTTTCTGAAAAACATAACGCGGTGGTGCGCATTGTATGGGTGTGTGTTACATTACATTCACTAGTAGGAGTGAGAAAAACATGACGGGGTGGTGTGAATCGGAGGGACTGAATTAGGATAGGCAGTGAGTGGCAATGTAGGATGGAGAAAAGCACCGCGGGGTGGTCAGCACGGGGAGGTCAGGGAACATGCAGTGGCAATGTAGGATAGGTTTCTGAAAATCATCGCGGGGTGGTGTGCATTGCATGGGTGTGTGTTACATTACATTCACTAGTAGGAGTGAGAAAAACATCACGGGGTGGTGCGCATTGTATGGGTGTGTGTTACATTACGTTCACTAGTAGGAGTGAGAAAACCATCACGGGGTGGTGCGCATTGTATGGGTGTGTGTTACATTACATTCACTAGTAGGAGTGAGAAAAACATCACGGGGTGGTGTGAATCGGAGGGTCTGAATTAGCATAGGCAGTGAGTGGCAATGTAGGATGGAGAAAAGCACCGCGGGGTGGTCAGAATGAGGAGGTCAGGGAACATGCAGTGGCAATGTAGGATAGGTTTCTGAAAAACATCGTGGGGTGGTGCGCATTGTATGGGTGTGTGTTACATTACATTCACTAGCGGGAGTGAGAAAAACATCACGGAGTGGTGTGAAACGGAGGGTGTGAATTAGGATAGGCAGTGAGTGGCAATGTAGGATGGAGAAAAGCACCGCGGGTTGGTCAGCATGGGGAGGTCAGGGAACATGCAGTGGCAATGTAGGATAGGTTTCTGAAAAACATCGGGGGGTGGTGCGCATTGTATGGTTGTGTGTTACATTACATTTACTAGTAGGAGTGAGAAAAACATCACGGGGTGGTGTGCATTGTATGGGTGTGTGTTACATTACATTCACTAGTAGGAGTGAGAAAAACATCACGGGTGGTGCGCATTGTATGGGTGTGTGTTACATTAAAATCACTAGAAGGAGTGAGAAAAACATAACGGGGCGGTGCGCATTGTATGGGTGTGTGTTACATTACATTCACTAGTACGAGAGAGAAAAACATCACGGGGTGGTGCGCATTGTATGAGTGTGTGTTACATTACATTCACTAGTAGGAGTGAGAAAAATATCACGGGGTGGTGTGAATCGGAGGGTCTGAATTAGGATAGGCAGTGAGTGGCAATGTAGGATGGAGAAAAGCACCGCGGGGTGGTCAGCATGGGGAGGTCAGGGAACATGCAGTGGCAATGTAGGATAGGTTTCTGAAAAACATCGCGGGGTAGTGCGCATTGTATGGGTGTGTGTTACATTACGTTCACTATTAGGAGTGAGAAAAACATCACGGGGTGGTGCGCATTGTATGGATGTGTGTTACATTACATTCACAAGTAGGAGTGAGAAAAACATCACGGGGTGGTGTGAATCGGAGGGTCTGAATTAGGATAGGCAGTGAGTGGCAATGTAGGATGGAGAAAAGCACAGCGGGGTGGTCAGCATGGGGAGGTCAGGGAACATGCAGTGGCAATGTAGTATAGTTTTCTGAAAAACATCACAGTGTGGTGCGCATTGTATCGGTGTGTGTTACATTACATTCACTAGTAGGAGTGAGAAAAACATCAAGGCGTGGTGTGAATCGGAGGGTCTGAATTAGGATAGGCAGTGATTGGCAATGTAGGATGTAGAAAAGCACCGCGCGCTGGTCAGCATGGGGAGGTCAGGGAACATGCAATGGCGAAGTAGGATAGGTTTCTGAAAAACATAACGCGGTGGTGCGCATTGTATGGGTGTGTGTTACATTACATTCACTAGTAGGAGTGAGAAAAACATGACGGGGTGGTGTGAATCGGAGGGACTGAATTAGGATAGGCAGTGAGTGGCAATGTAGGATGGAGAAAAGCACCGCGGGGTGGTCAGCATGGGGAGGTCAGGGAACAGGCAGTGGCAATATAGGATAATTTTCTGAAAAACATTGCGGGGTGGTGCGCATTGTATGGGTGTGTGTTACATTACATTAACTAGTAGGAGTGAGAAAAACATCACGGGGTGGTGTGAATCGGAGGGTCTGAATTAGGATAGGCAGTGAGTGGCAATGTAGGATGGAGAAAAGCACCGCGGGGTGGTGAGCATGGGGAGGTCAGGGAACATGCAGTGGCAAAGTAGGATAGGTTTCTGAAAAACATCGCGGGGTGGTGCGCATTGTATGAGTGTGTGTTACATTACATTCACTAGTAGGAGTGAGAAAAATATCACGGGGTGGTGCGCATTGTATGGGTCTGTGTTACATTACAATAACTAGCACGAGTGAGAAAAACATCAAGGGGTGGTGCGCACTGTATGTGTGTGTGTTACATTACATTCACTAGTAGAGTGAGAAAAACATCACGGTGTGGTGTGAATCGGAGAGTCTGAATTAGGATAGGCAGTGAGTGGCAATGTAGGACGGAGAAAAGCACCGCGGGGTGGTCAGCATAGGGAGGTCAGGGAACATGCAGTGGCAATGTAGTATAGGTTTCTGAAAAACATCGCGTGGTGGTGCGCATTATGGGTGTGTGTTAAATGACATTCAATAGTAGGAGTGAGAAAAACATCGCGGGGTGGTGTGAATCGGAGGGTCTGAATTAGGATAGGCAGTGAGTGGCAATGTAGGATGGAGAAAAGCACCGCGGGGTGGTCAGCATGGGGAGGTCAGGGAACATGCTGTGGCAATGTAGGATAGGTTTCTGAAAAACATCGCGGGGTGGTGCGCATTATATGTGTGTGTGTTACATTACATTCACTAGTAGGAGTGAGAAAAACATCCCAGGGTGATGTGAATCGGAGGGTCTGAATTAGGATAGGCAGTGAATGGCAATGTAGGATGGAGAAAAGCACCGCGGATCGTCAGCATGGGGAGGTCAGGGAACATGCAGTGGCAATGTAGGATAGGTTTCTGAAAAACATCGCGGGATGGTGCGCATTGTATGGGTGTGTGTTACATTACATTCACTAGTACGAGAGAGAAAAACATCACGGGGTGGTGCGCATTGTATGAGTGTGTGTTACATTACATTCACTAGTAGGATTGAGAAAAATATCACGGGGTGGTGTGAATCGGAGGGTCTGAATTAGGATAGGCAGTGAGTGGCAATGTAGGATGGAGAAAAGCACCGCGGGGTGGTCAGCATGGGGAGGTCAGGGAACATGCAGTGGCAATGTAGTATAGGTTTCTGAAAAACATCGCGTGGTGGTGCGCATTATGGGTGTGTGTTAAATGACATTCAATAGTAGGAGTGAGAAAAACATCGCGGGGTGGTGTGAATCGGAGGGTCTGAATTAGGATAGGCAGTGAGTGGCAATGTAGGATGGAGAAAAGCACCGCGGGGTGGTCAGCATGGGGAGGTCAGGGAACATGCTGTGGCAATGTAGGATAGGTTTCTGAAAAACATCGCGGGGTGGTGCGCATTATATGGGTGTGTGTTACATTACATTCACTAGTAGGAGTGAGAAAAACATCCCAGGGTGATGTGAATCGGAGGGTCTGAATTAGGATAGGCAGTGAATGGCAATGTAGGATGGAGAAAAGCACCGCGGATCGTCAGCATGGGGAGGTCAGGGAACATGCAGTGGCAATGTAGCATAGGTTTCTGAAAAACATCGCGGGATGGTGCGCATTGTATGGGTGTGTGTTACATTACATTCACTAGTACGAGAGAGAAAAACATCACGGGGTGGTGCGCATTGTATGAGTGTGTGTTACATTACATTCACTAGTAGGAGTGAGAAAAATATCACGGGGTGGTGTGAATCGGAGGGTCTGAATTAGGATAGGCAGTGAGTGGCAATGTAGGATGGAGAAAAGCACCGCGGACTGGTCAGCATGGGGAGGTCAGGGAACATGCAGTGGCAATGTAGGATAGGTTTCTGAAAAACATCGCGTGGTGGTGCGCATTATGGCTGTGTGTTAAATGACATTCCCTAGTAGGAGTGAGAAAAACATCACAGGGTGGTGCTCATTGTATGGGTGTGTGTTACATTACATTCACTAGTAGGAGTGAGAAAAACATCACGGGGTGGTGTGAATCGGAGGGTCTGAATTAGGATAGGCAGTGAGTTGCAATGTAGGATGGAGAAAAGCACCGCGGGGTGGTCAGCATGGGGAGGTCAGGGAACATGCAGTGGCAATGTAGGATAGGTTTCTGAAAAACATCGCGGGGTAGTGCGCATTGTATGGGTGTGTGTTACATTACGTTCACTATTAGGAGTGAGAAAAACATCACGGGGTGGTGCGCATTGTATGGATGTGTGTTACATTACATTCACAAGTAGGAGTGAGAAAAACATCACAGGGTGGTGTGAATCGGAGGGTCTGAATTAGGATAGGCAGTGAGTGGCAATGTAGGATGTAGAAAAGCACCGCGCGCTGGTCAGCATGGGGAGGTCAGGGAACATGCAATGGCGAAGTAGGATAGGTTTCTGAAAAACATAACGCGGTGGTGCGCATTGTATGGGTGTGTGTTACATTACATTCACTAGTAGGAGTGAGAAAAACATGACGGGGTGGTGTGAATCGGAGGGACTGAATTAGGATAGGCAGTGAGTGGCAATGTAGGATGGAGAAAAGCACCGCGGGGTGGTCAGCATGGGGAGGTCAGGGAACAGGCAGTGGCAATATAGGATAATTTTCTGAAAAACATTGCGGGGTGGTGCGCATTGTATGGGTGTGTGTTACATTACATTAACTAGTAGGAGTGGGAAAAACATCACGGGGTGGTGTGAATCGGAGGGTCTGAATTAGGATAGGCAGTGAGTGGCAATGTAGGATGGAGAAAAGCACCGCGGGGTGGTGAGCATGGGGAGGTCAGGGAACATGCAGTGGCAAAGTAGGATAGGTTTCTGAAAAACATCGCGGGGTGGTGCGCATTGTATGGGTGTGTGTTACATTACATTCACTAGTAGGAGTGAGAAAAATATCACGGGGTGGTGCGCATTGTATGGGTCTGTGTTACATTACATTAACTAGCACGAGTGAGAAAAACATCACGGGGTGGTGCGCATTGTATGGGTGTGTGTTACATTACATTCACTAGTAGAGTGAGAAAAACATCACGGTGTGGTGTGAATCGGAGAGTCTGAATTAGGATAGGCAGTGAGTGGCAATGTAGGACGGAGAAAAGCACCGCGGGGTGGTCAGCATGGGGAGGTCAGGGAACATGCAGTGGCAATGTAGTATAGGTTTCTGAAAAACATCGCGTGGTGGTGCGCATTATGGGTGTGTGTTAAATGACATTCAATAGTAGGAGTGAGAAAAACATCGCGGGGTGGTGTGAATCGGAGGGTCTGAATTAGGATAGGCAGTGAGTGGCAATGTAGGAAGGAGAAAAGCACCGCGGGGTGGTCAGCATGGGGAGGTCAGGGAACATGCTGTGGCAATGTAGGATAGGTTTCTGAAAAACATCGCGGGGTGGTGCGCATTATATGGGTGTGTGTTACATTACATTCACTAGTAGGAGTGAGAAAAACATCCCAGGGTGATGTGAATCGGAGGGTCTGAATTAGGATAGGCAGTGAATGGCAATGTAGGATGGAGAAAAGCACCGCGGATCGTCAGCATGGGGAGGTCAGGGAACATGCAGTGGCAATGTAGGATAGGTTTCTGAAAAACATCGCGGGATGGTGCGCATTGTATGGGTGTGTGTTACATTACATTCACTAGTAGGAGTGAGAAAAACAGCACCGGGTGGTGTGAATCGGATGGTCTGAATTAGGTTAGGCAGTGAGTGGCAATGTAGGATGGAGAAAAGCACCGCGGGGTGGTCAGCATGGGGAGGTCAGGGAACATGCAGTGGCAATGTAGGATAGGTTTCTGAAAAACATCGCGGGGTGGTGTGCATTGTATGGGTGTGTGTTACATTGCATTCACTAGTAGGTGTGAGAAAAACATCCGGGGTGGTGTGCATTGTATGGGTGTCTGTTACATTACATTCACTAGTAGGAGTGAGAAAAACATCATGTGGTGGTGCGCATTATATCGGTGTGTGTTACATTACATTCACTAGTAGGAGTGAGAAAAACATCACGGGGCGGTGCGCATTGTATGGGTGTGTGTTATATTACATTCACTAGTACGAGTGAGAAAAACATCACGGGGTGGTGCGCATTGTATGGGAGTGTGTTACATTACGTTCACTAGTAGGAGTGAGAAAAACATCACGGGGTGGTGTCAATCGGAAGGTCTGAATTAGGATAGGCAGTGAGTGGCAATGTAGGATGGAGAAAAGCACCGCGGGGTGGTCAACATGCGGAGGTCAGGGAACATGCAGTGGCAATGTAGGATAGGTTTCTGAAAAACATCGCGGGGTGGTGCGCATTGCATGGGTGTGTGTTACATTACATTCACTAGTAGGAGTGAGAAAAACATCACGGGGTGGTGCGCATTATATGGGTGTGTGTTACATTACATTCACTAGTAGGAGTGAGAAAAACATCACGGGGCGGTGCGCATTGTATGGGTGTGTGTTACATTATATTCACTAGTACGAGTGAGAAAAACATCACGGGGTGGTGCGCATTGTATGGGTGTGTGTTACATTACATTCAATAGTAGGAGTGAGAAAAACATCACGGGGTGGTGTGAATCGGAGGGTCTGAGTTAGGATAGGCAGAGAGTGGTAATGTAGGATGCAGAAAAGCACCGAGGACTGGTCAGCATGGGGAGGTCAGGGAACATGCAGTGGCAATGTAGGATAGGTTTCTGAAAAACATCGCGGGGTCGTGTGCATTGCATGGGTGTGTGTTACATTACATTCACTAGTAGGAGTGAGAAAAACATCACGGGGTGGTGCGCATTGTATGGGTGTGTGTTACATTACATTCACTAGTAGGAGTGAGAAAAACATCACGGGGTGGTGCGCATTGTATGGGTGTGTGTTACATTAAAATCACTAGAAGGAGTGAGAAAAACATAACGGGGCGGTGCGCATTGTATGGGTGTGTGTTACATTACATTCACTAGTACGAGAGAGAAAAACATCACGGGGTGGTGCGCATTGTATGAGTGTGTGTTACATTACATTCACTAGTAGGAGTGAGAAAAATATCACGGGGTGGTGTGAATCGGAGGGTCTGAATTAGGATAGGCAGTGAGTGGCAATGTAGGATGGAGAAAAGCACCGCGGGGTGGTCAGCATGGGGAGGTCAGGGAACATGCAGTGGCAATGTAGGATAGGTTTCTGAACAACATCGCGGGGTAGTGCGCATTGTATGGGTGTGTGTTACATTACGTTCACTATTAGGAGTGAGAAAAACATCACGGGGTGGTGCGCATTGTATGGATGTGTGTTACATTACATTCACAAGTAGGAGTGAGAAAAACATCACGGGGTGGTGTGAATCGGAGGGTCTGAATTAGGATAGGCAGTGAGTGGCAATGTAGGATGGAGAAAAGCACAGTGGGGTGGTCAGCATGGGGAGGTCAGGGAACATGCAGTGGCAATGTAGTATAGTTTTCTGAAAAACATCACAGTGTGGTGCGCATTGTATCGGTGTGTGTTACATTACATTCACTAGTAGGAGTGAGAAAAACATCAAGGCGTGGTGTGAATCGGAGGGTCTGAATTAGGATAGGCAGTGATTGGCAATGTAGGATGTAGAAAAGCACCGCGCGCTGGTCAGCATGGGGAGGTCAGGGAACATGCAATGGCGAAGTAGGATAGGTTTCTGAAAAACATAACGCGGTGGTGCGCATTGTATGGGTGTGTGTTACATTACATTCACTAGTAGGAGTGAGAAAAACATGACGGGGTGGTGTGAATCGGAGGGACTGAATTAGGATAGGCAGTGAGTGGCAATGTAGGATGGAGAAAAGCACCGCGGGGTGGTCAGCATGGGGAGGTCAGGGAACAGGCAGTGGCAATATAGGATAATTTTCTGAAAAACATTGCGGGGTGGTGCGCATTGTATGGGTGTGTGTTACATTACATTAACTAGTAGGAGTGAGAAAAACATCACGGGGTGGTGTGAATCGGAGGGTCTGAATTAGGATAGGCAGTGAGTGGCAATGTAGGATGGAGAAAAGCACCGCGGGGTGGTGAGCATGGGGAGGTCAGGGAACATGCAGTGGCAAAGTAGGATAGGTTTCTGAAAAACATCGCGGGGTGGTGCGCATTGTATGGGTGTGTGTTACATTACATTCACTAGTAGGAGTGAGAAAAATATCACGGGGTGGTGCGCATTGTATGGGTCTGTGTTACATTACAATAACTAGCACGAGTGAGAAAAACATCAAGGGGTGGTGCGCACTGTATGTGTGTGTGTTACATTACATTCACTAGTAGAGTGAGAAAAACATCACGGTGTGGTGTGAATCGGAGAGTCTGAATTAGGATAGGCAGTGAGTGGCAATGTAGGACGGAGAAAAGCACCGCGGGGTGGTCAGCATGGGGAGGTCAGGGAACATGCAGTGGCAATGTAGTATAGGTTTCTGAAAAACATCGCGTGGTGGTGCGCATTATGGGTGTGTGTTAAATGACATTCAATAGTAGGAGTGAGAAAAACATCGCGGGGTGGTGTGAATCGGAGGGTCTGAATTAGGATAGGCAGTGAGTGGCAATGTAGGATGGAGAAAAGCACCGCGGGGTGGTCAGCATGGGGAGGTCAGGGAACATGCTGTGGCAATGTAGGATAGGTTTCTGAAAAACATCGCGGGGTGGTGCGCATTATATGGGTGTGTGTTACATTACATTCACTAGTAGGAGTGAGAAAAACATCCCAGGGTGATGTGAATCGGAGGGTCTGAATTAGGATAGGCAGTGAATGGCAATGTAGGATGGAGAAAAGCACCGCGGATCGTCAGCATGGGGAGGTCAGGGAACATGCAGTGGCAATGTAGGATAGGTTTCTGAAAAACATCGCGGGATGGTGCGCATTGTATGGGTGTGTGTTACATTACATTCACTAGTACGAGAGAGAAAAACATCACGGGGTGGTGCGCATTGTATGAGTGTGTGTTACATTACATTCACTAGTAGGATTGAGAAAAATATCACGGGGTGGTGTGAATCGGAGGGTCTGAATTAGGATAGGCAGTGAGTGGCAATGTAGGATGGAGAAAAGCACCGCGGGGTGGTCAGCATGGGGAGGTCAGGGAACATGCAGTGGCAATGTAGTATAGGTTTCTGAAAAACATCGCGTGGTGGTGCGCATTATGGGTGTGTGTTAAATGACATTCAATAGTAGGAGTGAGAAAAACATCGCGGGGTGGTGTGAATCGGAGGGTCTGAATTAGGATAGGCAGTGAGTGGCAATGTAGGATGGAGAAAAGCACCGCGGGGTGGTCAGCATGGGGAGGTCAGGGAACATGCTGTGGCAATGTAGGATAGGTTTCTGAAAAACATCGCGGGGTGGTGCGCATTATATGGGTGTGTGTTACATTACATTCACTAGTAGGAGTGAGAAAAACATCCCAGGGTGATGTGAATCGGAGGGTCTGAATTAGGATAGGCAGTGAATGGCAATGTAGGATGGAGAAAAGCACCGCGGATCGTCAGCATGGGGAGGTCAGGGAACATGCAGTGGCAATGTAGGATAGGTTTCTGAAAAACATCGCGGGATGGTGCGCATTGTATGGGTGTGTGTTACATTACATTCACTAGTACGAGAGAGAAAAACATCACGGGGTGGTGCGCATTGTATGAGTGTGTGTTACATTACATTCACTAGTAGGAGTGAGAAAAATATCACGGGGTGGTGTGAATCGGAGGGTCTGAATTAGGATAGGCAGTGAGTGGCAATGTAGGATGGAGAAAAGCACCGCGGACTGGTCAGCATGGGGAGGTCAGGGAACATGCAGTGGCAATGTAGGATAGGTTTCTGAAAAACATCGCGTGGTGGTGCGCATTATGGCTGTGTGTTAAATGACATTCCCTAGTAGGAGTGAGAAAAACATCACAGGGTGGTGCTCATTGTATGGGTGTGTGTTACATTACATTCACTAGTAGGAGTGAGAAAAACATCACGGGGTGGTGTGAATCGGAGGGTCTGAATTAGGATAGGCAGTGAGTTGCAATGTAGGATGGAGAAAAGCACCGCGGGGTGGTCAGCATGGGGAGGTCAGGGAACATGCAGTGGCAATGTAGGATAGGTTTCTGAAAAACATCGCGGGGTAGTGCGCATTGTATGGGTGTGTGTTACATTACGTTCACTATTAGGAGTGAGAAAAACATCACGGGGTGGTGCGCATTGTATGGATGTGTGTTACATTACATTCACAAGTAGGAGTGAGAAAAACATCACAGGGTGGTGTGAATCGGAGGGTCTGAATTAGGATAGGCAGTGAGTGGCAATGTAGGATGTAGAAAAGCACCGCGCGCTGGTCAGCATGGGGAGGTCAGGGAACATGCAATGGCGAAGTAGGATAGGTTTCTGAAAAACATAACGCGGTGGTGCGCATTGTATGGGTGTGTGTTACATTACATTCACTAGTAGGAGTGAGAAAAACATGACGGGGTGGTGTGAATCGGAGGGACTGAATTAGGATAGGCAGTGAGTGGCAATGTAGGATGGAGAAAAGCACCGCGGGGTGGTCAGCATGGGGAGGTCAGGGAACAGGCAGTGGCAATATAGGATAATTTTCTGAAAAACATTGCGGGGTGGTGCGCATTGTATGGGTGTGTGTTACATTACATTAACTAGTAGGAGTGGGAAAAACATCACGGGGTGGTGTGAATCGGAGGGTCTGAATTAGGATAGGCAGTGAGTGGCAATGTAGGATGGAGAAAAGCACCGCGGGGTGGTGAGCATGGGGAGGTCAGGGAACATGCAGTGGCAAAGTAGGATAGGTTTCTGAAAAACATCGCGGGGTGGTGCGCATTGTATGGGTGTGTGTTACATTACATTCACTAGTAGGAGTGAGAAAAATATCACGGGGTGGTGCGCATTGTATGGGTCTGTGTTACATTACATTAACTAGCACGAGTGAGAAAAACATCACGGGGTGGTGCGCATTGTATGGGTGTGTGTTACATTACATTCACTAGTAGAGTGAGAAAAACATCACGGTGTGGTGTGAATCGGAGAGTCTGAATTAGGATAGGCAGTGAGTGGCAATGTAGGACGGAGAAAAGCACCGCGGGGTGGTCAGCATGGGGAGGTCAGGGAACATGCAGTGGCAATGTAGTATAGGTTTCTGAAAAACATCGCGTGGTGGTGCGCATTATGGGTGTGTGTTAAATGACATTCAATAGTAGGAGTGAGAAAAACATCGCGGGGTGGTGTGAATCGGAGGGTCTGAATTAGGATAGGCAGTGAGTGGCAATGTAGGAAGGAGAAAAGCACCGCGGGGTGGTCAGCATGGGGAGGTCAGGGAACATGCTGTGGCAATGTAGGATAGGTTTCTGAAAAACATCGCGGGGTGGTGCGCATTATATGGGTGTGTGTTACATTACATTCACTAGTAGGAGTTAGAAAAACATCCCAGGGTGATGTGAATCGGAGGGTCTGAATTAGGATAGGCAGTGAATGGCAATGTAGGATGGAGAAAAGCACCGCGGATCGTCAGCATGGGGAGGTCAGGGAACATGCAGTGGCAATGTAGGATAGGTTTCTGAAAAACATCGCGGGATGGTGCGCATTGTATGGGTGTGTGTTACATTACATTCACTAGTAGGAGTGAGAAAAACAGCACCGGGTGGTGTGAATCGGATGGTCTGAATTAGGTTAGGCAGTGAGTGGCAATGTAGGATGGAGAAAAGCACCGCGGGGTGGTCAGCATGGGGAGGTCAGGGAACATGCAGTGGCAATGTAGGATAGGTTTCTGAAAAACATCGCGGGGTGGTGTGCATTGTATGGGTGTGTGTTACATTGCATTCACTAGTAGGTGTGAGAAAAACATCCGGGGTGGTGTGCATTGTATGGGTGTCTGTTACATTACATTCACTAGTAGGAGTGAGAAAAACATCATGTGGTGGTGCGCATTATATCGGTGTGTGTTACATTACATTCACTAGTAGGAGTGAGAAAAACATCACGGGGCGGTGCGCATTGTATGGGTGTGTGTTATATTACATTCACTACTACGAGTGAGAAAAACATCACGGGGTGGTGCGCATTGTATGGGAGTGTGTTACATTACGTTCACTAGTAGGAGTGAGAAAAACATCACGGGGTGGTGTCAATCGGAAGGTCTGAATTAGGATAGGCAGTGAGTGGCAATGTAGGATGGAGAAAAGCACCGCGGGGTGGTCAACATGCGGAGGTCAGGGAACATGCAGTGGCAATGTAGGATAGGTTTCTGAAAAACATCGCGGGGTGGTGCGCATTGCATGGGTGTGTGTTACATTACATTCACTAGTAGGAGTGAGAAAAACATCACGGGGTGGTGCGCATTATATGGGTGTGTGTTACATTACATTCACTAGTAGGAGTGAGAAAAACATCACGGGGCGGTGCGCATTGTATGGGTGTGTGTTACATTATATTCACTAGTACGAGTGAGAAAAACATCACGGGGTGGTGCGCATTGTATGGGTGTGTGTTACATTACATTCAATAGTAGGAGTGAGAAAAACATCACGGGGTGGTGTGAATCGGAGGGTCTGAGTTAGGATAGGCAGAGAGTGGCAATGTAGGATGCAGAAAAGCACCGAGGACTGGTCAGCATGGGGAGGTCAGGGAACATGCAGTGGCAATGTAGGATAGGTTTCTGAAAAACATCGCGGGGTGGTGTGCATTGCATGGGTGTGTGTTACATTACATTCACTAGTAGGATTGAGAAAAACATCACGGGGTGGTGCGCATTGTATGGGTGTGTGTTACATTACATTCACTAGTAGGAGTGAGAAAAACATCACGGTGTGGTGCTCATTGTATGGGTGTGTGTTACATTACATTCACTAGTAGGAGTGAGAAAAACATCACGGCGTGGTGTGAATCGGAGGGTCTGTATTAGGATAGGCAGTGAGTGGCATTGTAGGATGGAGAAAAGCATCGCGGGGTGGTCAGCATGTGGAGGTCAGGGAACATGCAGTGGCAATGTAGCATAGGTTTGTGAAAAACATCGCGGGGTGGTGCGCATTGTATGGGTATGTGTTACATTACATTCACTAGTTGGAGTGAGAAAAACATCACGGGGTGGTGTGAATCGGAGTGTCTGAATTAGGATAGGCAGTGAGTGGCAATGTAGGATGGAGAAAAGCACCGCGAGGTGGTCAGCATGGGGAGGTCAGGGAACATGCAGTGGCAATGTAGGATAGTTTTCTGAAAAACATCACGGGGTGGTGCGCATTGGATGGGTGTGTGTTACATTACATTCACTAGTGGGAGTGAGAAAAACATCACGGGGTGGTGTGAATCGGAGGGTGTGAATTAGGATAGGCAGTGAGTGTCATTGTAGGATGGAGAAAAGCACTGTGGTGTGGTCAGCATGGGGAGGTCAGGGAACATGCAGTGGCAATGTAGGATAGGTTTCTGAAAAACATCGCGGGGTGGTGTGCATTGTATGGGTGTGTGTTACATTACATTCACTAGTAGGAGTGAGAAAAACATCACGGGGTGGTGCGCATTGTATGGGTGTGTGTTACATTACATTCACTAGTAGGAGTGGGAAAAACATCACGGGGTGGTGTGAATCGGAGGGTCTGAATTAGGATAGGCAGTGAGTGGCAATGTAGGATGCAGTAAAGCACCGCAGGGTGGTCAGCATGTGGAAGTCAGGAAACATGCAGTTTCAATGTAGGATAGGTTGCTGAAAAACATCGCGCGGTGGTGTGCATTGTATGGGTGTGTGTTACATTACATTCACTAGTAGGAGTGAGAAAAACATCACGGGGTGGTGCGCACTGTATGTGTGTGTGTTACATTACATTCACTAGTAGGAGTGAGAAAAACATCACGGGGTGCTGCGCATTGTATGGGTGTGTGTTACATTACATTCACTAGTAGTTGTGAGAAAAACATCACAGGGTGGTGTGAATCGGAGGGTCTGAATTAGGATAGGCAGTGAGTGGCAATGTAGGATGTAGAAAAGCACCGCGGGGTGGTGAGCATGGGGAGGTCAGGGAACATGCAGTGGCAATGTAGGATAGGTTTCTGAAAAACATCACGGGGTGGTGCGCATTGTATGGGTGTGTGTTACATTACATTCACTAGTAGGAGTGAGAAAAACATCACGGGGTGGTGTGAATCGGAGGGTCTGAATTAGGATAGGCAGTGAGTGGCAATGTAGGATGGAGAAAAGCACCGCGGGGTGGTGAGCATGGGGAGGTCAGGGAACATGCAGTGGCAAAGTAGGATAGGTTTCTGAAAAACATCGCGGGGTGGTGCGCATTGTATGGGTGTGTGTTACATTACATTCACTAGTAGGAGTGAGAAAAATATCACGGGGTGGTGCGCATTGTATGGGTCTGTGTTACATTACATTAACTAGCACGAGTGAGAAAAACATCACGGGGTGGTGCGCATTGTATGGATGTGTGTTACATTACATTCACAAGTAGGAGTGAGAAAAACATCACGGGGTGGTGTGAATCGGAGGGTCTGAATTAGGATAGGCAGTGAGGGGCAATGTAGGATGGAGAAAAGCACAGCGGGGTGGTCAGCATGGGGAGGTCAGGGAACAAGCAGTGGCAATGTAGTATAGTTTTCTGAAAAACATCACGGTGTGGTGCGCATTGTATCGGTGTGTGTTACATTACATTCACTAGTAGGAGTGAGAAAAACATCACGGGGTGGTGCGCATTGTATGGGTGTGTGTTACATTACATTCACTAGTAGGAGTGAGAAAAACATCACGGGGTGGTGTGAATCGGAGAGTCTGAATTAGGATAGGCAGTGAGTGGCAATGTAGGATGGAGAAAAGCACCGCGGGGTGGTCAGCATGGGGAGATCAGGGAACATGCAGTGGCAATGTAGGATAGGTTTCTGAAAAACATCGCGTGGTGGTGCGCATTATGGGTGTGTGTTAAATGACATTCACTGATAGGAGTGAGAAAAACATCGCGGGGTGGTGTGAATCGGAGGGTCTGAATTAGGATAGGCAGTGAGTGGCAATGTTGGATGGAGAAAAGCACTGCGGGGTGGTCATCATGGGGAGGTCAGGGAACATGCAGTGGCAATGTAGAATAGGTTTCTGAAAAACATCGCGGGGTGGTGCGCATTATATGGGTGTGTGTTACATTACATTCACTAGTAGGAGTGAGAAAAACATCCCAGGGTGATGTGAATCGGAGGGTCTGAATTAGGATAGGCAGTGATTGGCAATGTAGGATGGAGAAAAGCACCGCGGATCGTCAGCATGGGGAGGTCAGGGAACATGCAGTGGCAATGTAGCATAGGTTTCTGAAAAACATCGCGGGGTGGTGCGCATTGTATGGGTGTGTGTTACATTACATTCACTAGTAGGAGTGAGAAAAACAGCATGGAGTGGTGTGAATCGGAGGGTCTGAATTAGGTTAGGCAGTGAGTGGCAATGTAGGATGCAGTAAAGCACCGCAGGGTGGTCAGCATGTGGAAGTCAGGAAACATGCAGTTTCAATGTAGGATAGGTTGCTGAAAAACATCGCGCGGTGGTGTGCATTGTATGGGTGTGTGTTACATTACATTCACTAGTAGGAGTGAGAAAAACATCACGGGGTGGTGCGCACTGTATGTGTGTGTGTTACATTACATTCACTAGTAGGAGTGAGAAAAACATCACGGGGTGCTGCGCATTGTATGGGTGTGTGTTACATTACATTCACTAGTAGTTGTGAGAAAAACATCACAGGGTGGTGTGAATCGGAGGGTCTGAATTAGGATAGGCAGTGAGTGGCAATGTAGGATGTAGAAAAGCACCGCGGGGTGGTGAGCATGGGGAGGTCAGGGAACATGCAGTGGCAATGTAGGATAGGTTTCTGAAAAACATCACGGGGTGGTGCGCATTGTATGGGTGTGTGTTACATTACATTCACTAGTAGGAGTGAGAAAAACATCACGGGGTGGTGTGAATCGGAGGGTCTGAATTAGGATAGGCAGTGAGTGGCAATGTAGGATGGAGAAAAGCACCGCGGGGTGGTGAGCATGGGGAGGTCAGGGAACATGCAGTGGCAAAGTAGGATAGGTTTCTGAAAAACATCGCGGGGTGGTGCGCATTGTATGGGTGTGTGTTACATTACATTCACTAGTAGGAGTGAGAAAAATATCACGGGGTGGTGCGCATTGTATGGGTCTGTGTTACATTACATTAACTAGCACGAGTGAGAAAAACATCACGGGGTGGTGCGCATTGTATGGATGTGTGTTACATTACATTCACAAGTAGGAGTGAGAAAAACATCACGGGGTGGTGTGAATCGGAGGGTCTGAATTAGGATAGGCAGTGAGGGGCAATGTAGGATGGAGAAAAGCACAGCGGGGTGGTCAGCATGGGGAGGTCAGGGAACAAGCAGTGGCAATGTAGTATAGTTTTCTGAAAAACATCACGGTGTGGTGCGCATTGTATCGGTGTGTGTTACATTACATTCACTAGTAGGAGTGAGAAAAACATCACGGGGTGGTGCGCATTGTATGGGTGTGTGTTACATTACATTCACTAGTAGGAGTGAGAAAAACATCACGGGGTGGTGTGAATCGGAGAGTCTGAATTAGGATAGGCAGTGAGTGGCAATGTAGGATGGATAAAAGCACCGCGGGGTGGTCAGCATGGGGAGATCAGGGAACATGCAGTGGCAATGTAGGATAGGTTTCTGAAAAACATCGCGTGGTGGTGCGCATTATGGGTGTGTGTTAAATGACATTCACTGATAGGAGTGAGAAAAACATCGCGGGGTGGTGTGAATCGGAGGGTCTGAATTAGGATAGGCAGTGAGTGGCAATGTTGGATGGAGAAAAGCACTGCGGGGTGGTCATCATGGGGAGGTCAGGGAACATGCAGTGGCAATGTAGAATAGGTTTCTGAAAAACATCGCGGGGTGGTGCGCATTATATGGGTGTGTGTTACATTACATTCACTAGTAGGAGTGAGAAAAACATCCCAGGGTGATGTGAATCGGAGGGTCTGAATTAGGATAGGCAGTGATTGGCAATGTAGGATGGAGAAAAGCACCGCGGATCGTCAGCATGGGGAGGTCAGGGAACATGCAGTGGCAATGTAGCATAGGTTTCTGAAAAACATCGCGGGGTGGTGCGCATTGTATGGGTGTGTGTTACATTACATTCACTAGTAGGAGTGAGAAAAACAGCATGGAGTGGTGTGAATCGGAGGGTCTGAATTAGGTTAGGCAGTGAGTGGCAATGTAGGATGGAGAAAAGCACCGCGGGGTGGTCAGCATGGGGAGGTCAGGGAACATGCAGTGGCAATGTAGGATAGGTTTCTTAAAAACATCGCGGGGTGGTGTGCATTGTATGGGTGTGTGTTACATTACATTCACTAGTAGGAGTGAGAAAAACATCACGGGGTGGTGTGCATTGTATGGGTGTCTGTTACATTACATTCACTAGTAGGAGTGAGAAAAACATCACGGGGTGGTGCGCATTGTATGGGTGTGTGTTACATTACATTCAATAGTAGGAGTGAGAAAAACATCACGGGGTGGTGTGAATCGGAGGGTCTGAATTAGGATAGGCAGTGAGTGGCCTTGTAGGATGGAGAAAAGCACCGCGGGGTGGTGAGCATGGGGAGGTCAGGGAACATGCAGTGGCAATGTAGGATAGGTTTCTGAAAAACATCACGGGGTGGTGCGCATTGTATGGGTGTGTGTTACATTACATTCACTAGTAGGAGTGAGAAAAACATCACGGGGTGGTGTGAATCGGAGGGTCTGAATTAGGATAGGCAGTGAGTGGCAATGTAGGATGGAGAAAAGCACCGCGGGATGGTGAGCATGGGGAGGTCAGGGAACATGCAGTGGCAAAGTAGGATAGGTTTCTGAAAAACATCGCGGGGTGGTGCGCATTGTATGGGTGTGTGTTACATTACATTCACTAGTAGGAGTGAGAAAAATATCACGGGGTGGTGCGCATTGTATGGGTCTGTGTTACATTACATTAACTAGCACGAGTGAGAAAAACATCACGGGGTGGTGCGCATTGTATGGATGTGTGTTACATTACATTCACAAGTAGGAGTGAGAAAAACATCACGGGGTGGTGTGAATCGGAGGGTCTGAATTAGGATAGGCAGTGAGTGGCAATGTAGGATGGAGAAAAGCACAGCGGGGTGGTCAGCATGGGGAGGTCAGGGAACATGCAGTGGCAATGTAGTATAGTTTTCTGAAAAACATCACGGTGTGGTGCGCATTGTATCGGTGTGTGTTACATTACATTCACTAGTAGGAGTGAGAAAAACATCACGGCGTGGTGTGAATCGGAGGGTCTGAATTAGGATAGGCAGTGAGTAGCAATGTAGGATGTAGAAAAGCACCGTGCGCTGGTCAGCATGGGGAGGTCAGGGAACATGCAATGGCGAAGTAGGATAGGTTTCTGAAAAACATAACGCGGTGGTGCGCATTGTATGGGTGTGTGTTACATTACATTCACTAGTAGGAGTGAGAAAAACATCACGGGGTGGTGTGAATCGGAGGGTCTGAATTAGGATAGGCAGTGAGTGGCAATGTAGGATGGAGAAAAGCACCGCGGGGTGGTGAGCATGGGGAGGTCAGGGAACATGCAGTGGCAAAGTAGGATAGGTTTCTGAAAAACATCGCGGGGTGGTGCGCATTGTATGGGTGTGTGTTACATTACATTCACTAGTAGGAGTGAGAAAAATATCACGGGGTGGTGCGCATTGTATGGGTCTGTGTTACATTACATTAACTAGCACGAGTGAGAAAAACATCACGGGGTGGTGCACATTGTATGGATGTGTGTTACATTACATTCACAAGTAGGAGTGAGAAAAACATCACGGGGTGGTGTGAATCGGAGGGTCTGAATTAGGATAGGCAGTGAGGGGCAATGTAGGATGGAGAAAAGCACAGCGGGGTGGTCAGCATGGGGAGGTCAGGGAACAAGCAGTGGCAATGTAGTATAGTTTTCTGAAAAACATCACGGTGTGGTGCGCATTGTATCGGTGTGTGTTACATTACATTCACTAGTAGGAGTGAGAAAAACATCACGGGGTGGTGCGCATTGTATGGGTGTGTGTTACATTACATTCACTAGTAGGAGTGAGAAAAACATCACGGGGTGGTGTGAATCGGAGAGTCTGAATTAGGATAGGCAGTGAGTGGCAATGTAGGATGGAGAAAAGCACCGCGGGGTGGTCAGCATGGGGAGATCAGGGAACATGCAGTGGCAATGTAGGATAGGTTTCTGAAAAACATCGCGTGGTGGTGCGCATTATGGGTGTGTGTTAAATGACATTCACTGATAGGAGTGAGAAAAACATCGCGGGGTGGTGTGAATCGGAGGGTCTGAATTAGGATAGGCAGTGAGTGGCAATGTTGGATGGAGAAAAGCACTGCGGGGTGGTCATCATGGGGAGGTCAGGGAACATGCAGTGGCAATGTAGGATAGGTTTCTGAAAAACATCGCGGGGTGGTGCGCATTATATGGGTGTGTGTTACATTACATTCACTAGTAGGAGTGAGAAAAACATCCCAGGGTGATGTGAATCGGAGGGTCTGAATTAGGATAGGCAATGATTGGCAATGTAGGATGGAGAAAAGCACCGCGGATCGTCAGCATGGGGAGGTCAGGGAACATGCAGTGGCAATGTAGCATAGGTTTCTGAAAAACATCGCGGGGTGGTGCGCATTGTATGGGTGTGTGTTACATTACATTCACTAGTAGGAGTGAGAAAAACAGCATGGAGTGGTGTGAATCGGAGGGTCTGAATTAGGTTAGGCAGTGAGTGGCAATGTAGGATGGAGAAAAGCACCGCGGGGTGGTCAGCATGGGGAGGTCAGGGAACATGCAGTGGCAATGTAGGATAGGTTTCTGAAAAACATCGCGGGGTGGTGTGCATTGTATGGGTGTGTGTTACATTACATTCACTAGTAGGAGTGAGAAAAACATCACGGGGTGGTGTGCATTGTATGGGTGTCTGTTACATTACATTCACTAGTAGGAGTGAGAAAAACATCACGGGGTGGTGCGCATTGTATGGGTGTGTGTTACATTACATTCAATAGTAGGAGTGAGAAAAACATCACGGGGTGGTGTGAATCGGAGGGTCTGAATTAGGATAGGCAGTGAGTGGCCTTGTAGGATGGAGAAAAGCACCGCGGGGTGGTGAGCATGGGGAGGTCAGGGAACATGCAGTGGCAATGTAGGATAGGTTTCTGAAAAACATCACGGGGTGGTGCGCATTGTATGGGTGTGTGTTACATTACATTCACTAGTAGGAGTGAGAAAAACATCACGGGGTGGTGTGAATCGGAGGGTCTGAATTAGGATAGGCAGTGAGTGGCAATGTAGGATGGAGAAAAGCACCGCGGGATGGTGAGCATGGGGAGGTCAGGGAACATGCATTGGCAAAGTAGGATAGGTTTCTGAAAAACATCGCGGGGTGGTGCGCATTGTATGGGTGTGTGTTACATTAAATTCACTAGTAGGAGTGAGAAAAATATCACGGGGTGGTGCGCATTGTATGGGTCTGTGTTACATTACATTAACTAGCACGAGTGAGAAAAACATCACGGGGTGGTGCGCATTGTATGGATGTGTGTTACATTACATTCACAAGTAGGAGTGAGAAAAACATCACGGGGTGGTGTGAATCGGAGGGTCTGAATTAGGATAGGCAGTGAGTGGCAATGTAGGATGGAGAAAAGCACAGCGGGGTGGTCAGCATGGGGAGGTCAGGGAACATGCAGTGGCAATGTAGTATAGTTTTCTGAAAAACATAACGCGGTGGTGCGCATTGTATGGGTGTGTGTTACATTACATTCACTAGTACGAGTGAGAAAAACATGACGGGGTGGTGTGAATCGGAGGGACTGAATTAGGATAGGCAGTGAGTGGCAATGTAGGATAGAGAAAAGCACCGCGGGGTGGTCAGCATGGGGAGGTCAGGGAACAGGCAGTGGCAATATAGGATAATTTTCTGAAAAACATTGCGGGGTGGTGCGCATTGTATGGGTGTGTGTTACATTACATTAACTAGTAGGAGTGAGAAAAACATCACGGGGTGGTGTGAATCGGAGGGTCTGAATTAGGATAGGCAGTGAGTGGCAATGTAGGATGGAGAAAAGCACCACGGGGTGGTGAGCATGGGGAGGTCAGGGAACATGCAGTGGCAAAGTAGGATAGGTTTCTGAAAAACATCGCGGGGTGGTGCGCATTGTATGGGTGTGTGTTACATTACATTCACTAGTAGGAGTGAGAAAAATATCACGGGGTAGTGCGCATTGTATGGGTCTGTGTTACATTACATTAACTAGCACGAGTGAGAAAAACATCACGGGGTGGTGCGCATTGTATGGGTGTGTGTTACATTACATTCACTAGTAGGAGTGAGAAAAACATCACGGGGTGGTGTGAATCGGAGAGTCCGAATTAGGATAGGCAGTGAGTGGCAATGTAGGATGGAGAAAAGCACCGCGGGGTGGTCAGCATGGGGAGATCAGGGAACATGCAGTGGCAATGTAGGATAGGTTTCTGAAAAACATCGCGTGGTGGTGCGCATTATGGGTGTGTGTTAAATGACATTCACTAATAGGAGTGAGAAAAACATCGCGGGGTGGTGTGAATCGGAGGGTCTGAATTAGGATAGGCAGTGAGTGGCAATGTTGGATGGAGAAAAGCACTGCGGGGTGGTCAGCATGGGGAGGTCAGGGAACATACAGTGGCAATGTAGGATAGGTTTCTGAAAAACATCGCGGGGTGGTGCGCATTATATGGGTGTGTGTTACATTACATTCACTAGTAGGAGTGAGAAAAACATCCCAGGGTGATGTGAATCGGAGGGTCTGAATTAGGATAGGCAGTGATTGGCAATGTAGGATGGAGAAAAGCACCGCGGATCGTCAGCATGCGGAGGTCAGGGAACATGCAGTGGCAATGTAGGATAGGTTTCTGAAAAACATCGCGGGGTGGTGTGCATTGTATGGGTGTGTGTTACATTACATTCACTAGTAGGAGTGAGAAAAACATCACGGGGTGGTGTGCATTGTATGGGTGTCTGTTACATTACATTCACTAGTAGGAGTGAGAAAAACATCACGGGGTGGTGCGCATTATATGGATGTGTGTTACATTACATTCACTAGTAGGAGTGAGAAAAACATCACCTGGCGGTGCGCATTGTATGGGTGTGTGTTACATTATATTCACTAGTACGAGTGAGAAAAACATCACGGGGTGGTGCGCATTGTACGGGTGTGTGTTACATTACAATCACTAGAAGGAGTGAGAAAAACATAACGGGGCGGTGCGCATTGTATGGGTGTGTGTTACATTACATTCACTAGTACGAGCGAGAAAAACATCACGGGGTTGTGCGCATTGTATGAGTGTGTGTTACATTACATTCACTAGTAGGAGTGAGAAAAACAGCACGGGGTGGTGTGAATCGGAGGGTCTGAATTAGGTTAGGCAGTGAGTGGCAATGTAGGATGGAGAAAAGCACCGCGGGGTGGTCAGCATGGGGAGGTCAGGGAACATGCAGTGGCAATGTAGGATAGGTTTCTGAAAAACATCGCGGGGTGGTGTGCATTGTATGGGTGTGTGTTACATTACATTCACTAGTAGGAGTGAGAAAAACATCACGGGGTGGTGTGCATTGTATGAGTGTCTGTTACATTACATTCACTAGTAGGAGTGAGAAAATCATCACGGGGTGGTGCGCATTATATGGATGTGTGTTACATTACATTCACTAGTAGGAGTGAGAAAAACATCACCTGGCGGTGCGCATTGTATGGGTGTGTGTTACATTATATTCACTAGTACGAGTGAGAAAAACATCACGGGGTGGTGCGCATTGTATGGGTGTGTGTTACATTACAATCACTAGAAGGAGTGAGAAAAACATAATGGGGTGGTGCGCATTGTATGGGTGTGTGTTACATTACATTCACTAGTACGAGCGAGAAAAACATCACGGGGTTGTGCGCATTGTATGAGTGTGTGTTACATTACATTCACTAGTAGGAGTGAGAAAAACATCACGGGGTGGTGTGAATCGGAGGGTCTGAATAAGGATAGGCAGTGAGTGGCAATGTAGGATGGAGAAAAGCACCGCGGACTGGTCAGCATGGGGAGGTCAGGGAACATGCAGTGGCAATGTAGGATAAGTTTCTGAAAAACATCGCGTGGTGGTGCGCATTATGGGTGTGTTTTAAATGACATTCACTAGTAGGAGTGAGAAAAACATCACAGGGTGGTGCTCATTGTATGGGTGTGTGTTACATTACATTCACTAGTAGGAGTGAGAAAAACATAACGGGGTGGTGTGAATCGGAGGGTCTGAATTAGGATAGGCAGTGAGTGGCAATGTAGGATGGAGAAAAGCACCGCGGGGTGGTCAGAATGAGGAGGTCAGGGAACATGCAGTGGCAATGTAGGATAGGTTTCTGAAAAACATCGTGGGGTGGTGCGCATTGTATGGGTGTGTGTTACATTACATTCACTATTAGGAGTGAGAATAACATCACGGCGTGGTGCGCATTGTATGGGAGTGTGTTACATTACGTTCACTAGTAGGAGTGAGAAAAACATCACGGGGTGGTGTCAATCGGAAGGTCTGAATTAGGATAGGCAGTGAGTGGCAATATAGGATGGAGAAAAGCACCGCGGGGTGGTCAACATTGGGAGGTCATGGAACATGCAGTGGCAATGTAGGATAGGTTTCTGAAAAACATCGCGGGGTGGTGCGCATTGTATGGGTGTGTGTAACATTACATTCACTAGTAGGAGTGAGAAAAACATCACGGGGTGGTGCACATTATATGGGTGTGTGTTACATTACATTCACTAGTAGAAGTGAGAAAAACATCACGGGGTGGTGCGCATTGTATGGATGTGTGTTACATTATATTCACTAGTACGAGTGAGAAAAACATCACGGGGTGGTGCGCATTGTATGGGTGTGTGTTACATTACATTCAATAGTAAGAGTGAGAAAAACATCACGGGGTGGTGTGAATCGGAGGGTCTGAATTAGGATAGGCAGAGAGTGGCAATGTAGGATGCAGAAAAGCACCGAGGACTGGTCAGCATGGGGAGGTCAGGGAACATGCAGTGGCAATATAGGATAGGTTTCTGTAAAACATCACGGGGTGGTATGCATTGCATGGGTGTGTGTTACATTACATTCACTAGTAGGAGTGAGAAAAACATCACGGGGTGGTGCGCATTGTATGGGTGTGTGTTACATTACATTCACTAGCAGGAGTGAGAAAAACATCACGGGGTGGTGCTCATTGTATGGGTGTGTGTTACATTACATTCACTAGTACGAGTGAGAAAAACATCACGGGGTGGTGTGAATCGGAGGGTCTGTATTAGGATAGGCAGTGAGTGGCATTGTAGGATGGAGAAAAGCATCGCGGGGTGGTCAGCATGTGGAGGTCAGGGAACATGCAGTGGCAATGTAGGATAGGTTTGTGAAAAACATCGCGGGGTGGTGCGCATTGTATGGGTATGTCTTACATTACATTCACTAGTTGGAGTGAGAAAAACATCACGGGGTGGTGTGAATCGGAGGGTCTGAATTAGGATAGGCAGTGAGTGGCAATGTAGGATGGAGAAAAGCACCGCGGGGTGGTGAGCATGGGGAGGTCAGGGAAAATGCAGTGGCAAAGTAGGATAGGTTTCTGAAAAACATCGCGGGGTGGTGCGCATTGTATGGGTGTGTGTTACATTACATTCACTAGTAGGAGTGAGAAAAATATCACGGGGTAGTGCGCATTGTATGGGTCTGTGTTACATTACATTAACTAGCACGAGTGAGAAAAACATCACGGGGTGGTGCGCATTGTATGGGTGTGTGTTACATTACATTCACTAGTAGGAGTGAGAAAAACATCACGGGGTGGTGTGAATCGGAGAGTCTGAATTAGGATAGGCAGTGAGTGGCAATGTAGGATGGAGAAAAGCACCGCGGGGTGGTCAGCATGGGGAGATCAGGGAACATGCAGTGGCAATGTAGGATAGGTTTCTGAAAAACATCGCGTGGTGGTGCGCATTATGGGTGTGTGTTAAATGACATTCACTAATAGGAGTGAGAAAAACATCGCGGGGTGGTGTGAATCGGAGGGTCTGAATTAGGATAGGCAGTGAGTGGCAATGTTGGATGGAGAAAAGCACTGCGGGGTGGTCAGCATGGGGAGGTCAGGGAACATGCAGTGGCAATGTAGGATAGGTTTCTGAAAAACATCGCGGGGTGGTGCGCATTATATGGGTGTGTGTTACATTACATTCACTAGTAGGAGTGAGAAAAACATCCCAGGGTGATGTGAATCGGAGGGTCTGAATTAGGATAGGCAGTGATTGGCAATGTAGGATGGAGAAAAGCACTGCGGATCGTCAGCATGGGGAGGTCAGGGAACATGCAGTGGCAATGTAGGATAGGTTTCTGAAAAACATCGCGGGGTGGTGCACATTGTATGGGTGTGTGTTACATTACATTCACTAGTAGGAGTGAGAAAAACATCACGGGGTGGTGTGCATTGTATGGGTGTCTGTTACATTACATTCACTAGTAGGAGTGAGAAAAACATCACGGGGTGGTGCGCATTATATGGATGTGTGTTACATTACATTCACTAGTAGGAGTGTGTAAAACATCACCTGGCGGTGCGCATTGTATGGGTGTGTGTTACATTATATTCACTAGTACGAGTGAGAAAAACATCACGGGGTGGTGCGCATTGTATGGGTGTGTGTTACATTACATTCAACAGTAGGAGTGAGAAAAACATCACGGGGTGGTGTGAATCGGAGGGTCTGAATTACGATAGGCAGTGAGTGGCCTTGTAGGATGGAGAAAAGCACCGTGGGGTGGTCAGCATGGGGAGGTCAGGGAACATGCAGTGGCAATGTAGGAGAGGTTTCTGAAAAACATCGTGGGGTGGTGCGCATTGTATGGGTGTGTGTTACATTACATTCACTAGTAGGAGTGAGAAAAACATCACGGGGTGGTGCGCATTGTATGAGTGTGTGTTACATTACATTCACTAGTAGGAGTGAGAAAAACATCACGGGGTGGTGCGCATTGTATGGGTGTGTGTTACATTACAATCACTAGAAGGAGTGAGAAAAACATAACGGGGCGGTGCGCATTGTATGGGTGTGTGTTACATTACATTCACTAGTAGGAGTGAGAAAAACATCACGGGGTGGTGCTCATTGTATGGGTGTGTGTTACATTACATTCACTAGTAGGAGTGAGAAAAACATCACGGGGTGGTGTGAATCGGAGGGTATGAATTAGCATAGGCAGTGAGTGGCAATGTAGGATGGAGAAAAGCACCGCGGACTGGTCAGCATGGGGAGGTCAGGGAACATGCAGTGGCAATGTAGGATAGGTTTCTGAAAAACATCGCGTGGTGGTGCGCATTATGGGTGTGTTTTAAATGACATTCACTAGTAGGAGTGAGAAAAACATCACAGGGTGGTGCTCATTGTATGGATGTGTGTTACATTATATTCACTAGTACGAGTGAGAAAAACATCACGGGGTGGTGCGCATTGTATGGGTGTGTGTTACATTACATTCAATAGTAGGAGTGAGAAAAACATCACGGGGTGGTGTGAATCGGAGGGTTTGAATTAGGATAGGCAGAGAGTGGCAATGTAGGATGCAGAAAAGCACCGAGGACTGGTCAGCATGGGGAGGTCAGGGAACATGCAGTGGCAATATAGGATAGGTTTCTGAAAAACATCACGGGGTGGTATGCATTGCATGGGTGTGTGTTACATTACATTCACTAGTAGGAGTGAGAAAAACATCACGGGGTGGTGCGCATTGTATGGGTGTGTGTTACATTACATTCACTAGTAGGAGTGAGAAAAACATCACGGGGTGGTGCTCATTGTATGGGTGTGTGTCACATTACATTCACTAGTAGGAGTGAGAAAAACATCACGGGGTGGTGTGAATCGGAGGGTCTGTATTAGGATAGGCAGTGAGTGGCATTGTAGGATGGAGAAAAGCATCGCGGGGTGGTCAGCATGTGGAGGTCAGGGAACATGCAGTGGCAATGTAGGATAGGTTTGTGAAAAACATCGCGGGGTGGTGCGCATTGTATGGGTATGTGTTACATTACATTCACTAGTTGGAGTGAGAAAAACATCACGGGGTGGTTTGAATCGGAGTGTCTGAATTAGGATAGGCAGTGAGTGGCAATGTAGCATGGAGAAAAGCACCGCGAGGTGGTCAGCATGGGGAAGTCAGGGAACATGCAGTGGCAATGTAGGATAGTTTTCTGAAAAACATTCACGGGGTGGTGCGCATTGGATGGGTGTGTGTTACATTACATTCACTAGTGGGAGTGAGAAAAACATCACGGGGTGGTGCGCATTGTATGGGTGTGTGTTACATTACATTCACTAGTAGGAGTGAGAAAAACATCACGGGGTGGTGTGAATCGGAGGGTCTGAATTAGGATAGGCATTGAGTGGCAATGTAGGATGGAGTAAAGCACCGCAGGGTGGTCAGCATGTGGAAGTCAGGAAACATGCAGTTTCAATGTAGGATAGGTTTCTGAAAAACATCGCGGGGTGGTGTGCATTGTATGGGTGTGTGTTACATTACATTCACTAGTAGGAGTGAGAAAAACATCACGGGGTGGTGCCCACTGTATGTGTGTGTGTTACATTACATTCACTAGTAGGAGTGAGAAAAACATCACGGGGTGCTGCGCATTGTATGGGTGTGTGTTACATTACATTCACTAGTAGGTGTGAGAAAAACATCACAGGGTGGTGTGAATCAGATGGTCTGAATTAGGATAGGCAGTGAGTGGCAATGTAGGATGGAGAAAAGCACTGCGGGGTGGTGAGCATGGGGAGGTCAGGGAACATGCAGTGGCAATGTAGGATAGGTTTCTGAAAAACATCACGGGGTGGTGCGCATTGTATGGGTGTGGGTTACATTACATTAACTTGTAGGAGTGAGAAAAACATCACGGCGTGGTGTGAATCGAAGGGTCTGAATTAGGATAGGCAGTGAGTGGCAATGTAGGATGGAGAAAAGCACCGCGGGGTGGTGAGCATGGGGAGGTCAGGGAACATGAAGTGGCAAAGTAGGATAGGTTTCTGAAAAACATCGCGGGGTGGTGCGCATTGTATGGGTGTGTGTTACATTACATTCACTAGTAGGAGTGAGAAAAATATCACGGCGTGGTGCGCATTGTATGGGTCTGTGTTACATTACATTAACTAGCATGAGTGAGAAAAACATCACGGGGTGGTGTGCATTGTATGGATGTGTGTTACATTTTATTCACAAGTAGGAGTGAGAAAAACATCACGTGGTGGTGTGAATCGGAGGGTCTGAATTAGGATAGGCAGTGAGTGGCAATGTAGGATGGAGAAAAGCACAGCGGGGTGGTCAGCATGGGGAGGTCAGGGAACATGCAGTGGCAATGTAGTATAGTTTTCTGAAAAACATCACGGTGTGGTGCGCATTGTATCGGTGTGTGTTACATTACATTCACTAGTAGCAGTGAGAAAAACATCACGGCGTGGTGTGAATCGGAGGGTCTGAATTAGGATAGGCAGTGAGTGGCAATGTAGGATGTAGAAAAGCACCGCGCGCTGGTCAGCATGGGGAGGTCAGGGAACATGCAATGGCGAAGTAGGATAGGTTTCTGAAAAACATAACGCGGTGGTGCGCATTGTATGGGTGTGTGTTACATTACATTCACTAGTAGGAGTGAGAAAAACATGACGGGGTGGTGTGAATCGGAGGGACTGAATTAGGATAGGCAGTGAGTGGCAATGTAGGATGGAGAAAAGCACCGCGGGGTGGTCAGCATGGGGAGGTCAGGGAACAGGCAGTGGCAATATAGGATAATTTTCTGAAAAACATTGCAGGGTGGTGCGCATTGTATGGGTGTGTGTTACATTACATTAACTAGTAGGAGTGAGAAAAACATCACGGGGTGGTGTGAATCGGAGGGTCTGAATTAGGATAGGCAGTGAGTGGCAATGTAGGATGGAGAAAAGCACCGTGGGGTGGTGAGCATGGGGAGGTCAGGGAACATGCAGTGGCAAAGTAGGATAGGTTTCTGAAAAACATCGCGGGGTGGTGCGCATTGTATGGGTGTGTGTTACATTACATTCACTAGTAGGAGTGAGAAAAATATCACGGGGTGGTGCGCATTGTATGGGTCTTTGTTACATTACATTAACTAGCACGAGTGAGAAAAACATCACGGGGTGGTGCGCATTGTATGGGTGTGTGTTACATTACATTCACTAGTAGGAGTGAGAAAAACATCACGGGGTGGTGTGAATCGGAGAGTCTGAATTAGGATAGGCAGTGAGTGGCAATGTAGGATGGAGAAAAGCACCGCGGGGTGGTCAGCATGGGGAGGTCAGGGAACATGCAGTGGCAATGTAGGATAGGTTTCTGAAAAACATCGCGTGGTGGTGCGCATTACGGGTGTGTGTTAAATGACATTCACTAGTAGGAGTGAGAAAAACATCGCGGGGTGGTGTGAATCGGAGGGTCTGAATTAGGATAGGCAGTGAGTGGCAATGTAGGATGGAGAAAAGCACCGCGGGGTGGTCAGCATGGGGAGGTCAGGGAACATGCAGTGGCAATGTAGGATAGGTTTCTGAAAAACATCGCGGGGTGGTGCGCATTATATGGGTGTGTGTTACATTACATTCACTAGTAGGAGTGACAAAAACATCCCAGGGTGATGTGAATCGGAGGGTCTGAATTAGGATAGGCAGTGAATGGCAATGTAGGATGGAGAAAAGCACCGCGGATCGATAGCATGGGGAGGTCAGGGAACATGCAGTGGCAATGTAGGATAGGTTTCTGAAAAACATCGCGGGGTGGTGTGCATTGTATGGGTGTGTGTTACATTACATTCACTAGTAGGAGTGAGAAAAACAGCACGGGGTTGTGTGAATCGGAGGGTCTGAATTAGGTTAGGCAGTGAGTGGCAATGTAGGATGGAGAAAAGCACCGCGGGGTGGTCAGCATGGGGAGGTCAGGGAACATGCAGTGGCAATGTAGGATAGGTTTCTGAAAAACATCGCGGGGTGGTGCGCATTATATGGATGTGTGTTACATTACATTCACTAGTAGGAGTGAGAAAAACATCACCTGGCGGTGCGCATTGTATGGGTTTGTGTTACATTATATTCACTAGTACGAGTGAGAAAAACATCACGGGGTGGTGCGCATTGTATGGGTTTGTGTTACATTACATTCAATAGTAGGAGTGAGAAAAACATCACGGGGTGGTGTGAATCGGAGGGTCTGAATTAGGATAGGCAGTGAGTGGCCTTGTAGGATGGAGAAAAGCACCGTGGGGTGGTCAGCATGGGGAGGTCAGGGAACATGCAGTGGCAATGTAGGAGAGGTTTCTTAAAAACATCGTGGGGTGGTGCGCATTGTATGGGTGTGTGTTACATTACATTCACTAGTAGGAGTGAGAAAAACACCACGGGGTGGTGCGCATTGTATGGGTGTGTGTTACATTACATTCACTAGTAGGAGTGAGAAAAACATCACGGGGTGGTGCGCATTGTATGGGTGTGTGTTACATTACAATCACTAGAAGGAGTGAGAAAAACATAAAGGGGCGGTGCGCATTGTATGGGTGTGTGTTACATTACATTCACTAGTACGAGCGAGAAAAACATCACGGGGTTGTGCGCATTGTATGAGTGTGTGTTACATTACATTCACTAGAAGGAGTGAGAAAAACATCACGGGGTGGTGTGAATCGGAGGGTCTGAATTAGGATAGGCAGTGAGTGGCAATGTAGGATGGAGAAAAGCATCGCGGACTGGTCAGATTGGGGAGGTCAGGGAACATGCAGTGGCAATGTAGGATAGGTTTCTGAAAAACATCGCATGGTGGTGCGCATTATGGGTGTGTTTTAAATGACATTCACTAGTAGGAGTGAGAAAAACATCACAGGGTGGTGCTCATTGTATGGGTGTGTGTTACATTACATTCACTAGTAGGAGTGAGAAAAACATCACGGGGTGGTGTGAATCGGAGGGTCTGAATTAGGATAGGCAGTGAGTGGCAATGTAGGATGGAGAAAAGCACCGCGGGGTGGTCAGCATGGGGAGGTCAGGGAACATGCAGTGGCAATGTAGGATAGGTTTCTGAAAAACATCGCGGGGTGGTGTGCATTGCATGGGTGTGTGTTACATTACATTCACTAGTAGGAGTGAGAAAAACATCACGGGGTGGTGCACATTGTATGGGTGTGTGTTACATTACATTCACTAGTAGGAGTGAGAAAACCATCACGGGGTGGTGCGCATAGTATGGGTGTGTGTTACATTACATTCACTAGTAGGAGTGAGAAAAACATCACGGGGTGGTGTGAATCGGAGGGTCTGAATTAGCATAGGCAGTGAGTGGCAATGTAGGATGGAGAAAAGCACCGCGGGGTGGTCAGAATGAGGAGGTCAGGGAACATGCAGTGGCAATGTAGGATAGGTTTCTGAAAAACATCGTGGGGTGGTGCGCATTGTATGGGTGTGTGTTACATTACATTCACTAGTAGGAGTGAGAAAAACATCACGGCGTGGTGCGCATTGTATGGGAGTGTGTTACATTACGTTCACTAGTAGAAGTGAGAAAAACATCACGGGGTGATGTCAATCGGAAGGTCTGAATTAGGAAAGGCAGTGAGTGGCAATATAGGATGGAGAAAAGCACCGCGGGGTGGTCAACATGGGGAGGTCAGGGAACATGCAGTGGCAATGTAGGATAGGTTTCTGAAAAACATCGCGGGGTGGTGCGCATTGTATGGGTGTGTGTAACATTACATTCACTAGTAGGAGTGAGAAAAACATCACGGGGTAGTGCACATTATATGGGTGTGTGTTACATTACATTCACTAGTAGAAGTGAGAAAAACATCACGGGGCGGTGCGCATTGTATGGATGTGTGTTACATTATATTCACTAGTACGAGTGAGAAAAACATCACGGGGTGGTGCGCATTGTATGGGTGTGTGTTACATTACATTCAATAGTAGGAGTGAGAAAAACATCACGGGGTGGTGTGAATCGGAGGGTCTGAATTAGGATAGGCAGTGAGTGGCAATGTAGGATGAAGAAAAGCACCGAGGACTGGTCAGCATGGGGAGGTCAGGGAACATGCAGTGGCAATATAGGATAGGTTTCTGAAAAACATCGCGGGGTGGTGTGCATTGCATGGGTGTGTGTTACATTACATTCACTAGTAGGAGTGAGAAAAACATCACGGGGTGGTGCGCATTGTATGGGTGTGTGTTACATTACATTCACTAGTAGGAGTGAGAAAAACATCACGGGGTGGTGCTCATTGTATGGGTGTGTGTTACATTACATTCACTAGTAGGAGTGAGAAAAACATCACGGGGTGGTGTGAATCGGAGGGTCTGTATTAGGATCGGCAGTGAGTGGCATTGTAGGATGGAGAAAAGCATCGCGGGGTGGTCAGCATGTGGAGGTCAGGGAACATGCAGTGGCAATGTAGGATAGGTTTGTGAAAAACATCGCGGGGTGGTGCGCATTGTATGGGTATGTGTTACATTACATTCACTAGTTGGAGTGAGAAAAACATCACGGGGTGGTGTGAATCGGAGTTTCTGAATTAGGATAGGCAGTGAGTGGCAATGTAGGATGGAGAAAAGCACCGCGAGGTGGTCAGCATGGGGAGGTCAGGGAACATGCAGTGGCAATGTAGGATAGTTTTCTGAAAAACATCACGGGGTGGTGCGCATTGGATGGGTGTGTGTTACATTACATTCACTAGTGGGAGTGAGAAAAACATCACGGGGTGGTGTGAATCGGAGGGTGCGAATTAGGATAGGCAGTGAGTGTCAATGTAGGATGGAGAAAAGCTCTGCGGTGTGGTCAGCATGGGGAGGTCAGGGAACATGCAGTGGCAATGTAGGATAGGTTTCTGAAAAACATCACGGGGTGGTGTGCATTGTATGGGTGTGTGTTACATTACATTCACTAGTAGGAGTGAGAAAAACATCACGGGGTGGTGCGCATTGTATGGGTGTGTGTTACATTACATTCACTAGTAGGAGTGAGAAAAACATCACGGGGTGGTGTGAATCGGAGGGTCTGAATTAGGATAGGCATTGAGTGGCAATGTAGGATGGAGTAAAGCACCGCAGGGTGGTCAGCATGTGGAAGTCAGGAACCATGCAGTTTCAATGTAGGATAGGTTTCTGAAAAACATCGCGGGGTGGTGTGCATTGTATGGGTTTGTGTTACATTACATTCACTAGTAGGAGTGAGAAAAACATCACGGGGTGGTGCGCACTGTATGTGTGTGTGTTACATTACATTCACTAGTAGGAGTGAGAAAAACATCACGGGGTGCTGCGCATTGTATGGGTGTGTGTTACATTACATTCACTAGTAGGTGTGAGAAAAACATCACAGGGTGGTGTGAATCGGTGGGTCTGAATTAGGATAGGCAGTGAGTGGCAATGTAGGATGGAGAAAAGCACCGCGGGGTGGTCAGCATGGGGAGGTCAGGGAACATGCAGTGGCAATGTAGTATAGTTTTCTGAAAAACATCACGGTGTGGTGCGCATTGTATCGGTGTGTGTTACATTACATTCACTAGTAGCAGTGAGAAAAACATCACGGCGTTGTGTGAATCGGAGGGTCTGAATTAGGATAGGCAGTGAGTGGCAATGTAGGATGTAGAAAAGCACCGCGCTGGTCAGCATGGGGAGGTCAGGGAACATGCAATGGCGAAGTAGGATAGGTTTCTGAAAAACATAACGCGGTGGTGCGCATTGTATGGGTGTGTGTTACATTACATTCACTAGTAGGAGTGAGAAAAACATGACGGGGTGGTGTGAATCGGAGGGACTGAATTAGGATAGGCAGTGAGTGGCAATGTAGGATGGAGAAAAGCACCGCGGGGTGGTCAGCATGGGGAGGTCAGGGAACAGGCAGTGGCAATATACGATAATTTTCTGAAAAACATTGCAGGGTGGTGCGCATTGTATGGGTGTGTGTTACATTACATTAACTAGTAGGAGTGAGAAAAACATCACGGGGTGGTGTGAATCGGAGGGTCTGAATTAGGATAGGCAGTGAGTGGCAATGTAGGATGGAGAAAAGCACCGCAGGGTGGTGAGCATGGGGAGGTCAGGGAACATGCAGTGGCAAAGTAGGATAGGTTTCTGAAAAACATCGCGGGGTGGTGCGCATTGTATGGGTGTGTGTTACATTACATTCACTAGTAGGAGTGAGAAAAATATCACGGGGTGGTGCGCATTGTATGGGTCTGTGTTACATTACATTAACTAGCACGAGTGAGAAAAACATCACGGGGTGGTGCGCATTGTATGGGTGTGTGTTACATTACATTCACTAGTAGGAGTGAGAAAAACATCACGGGGTGGTGTGAATCGAAGAGTCTGAATTAGGATAGGCAGTGAGTGGCAATGTAGGATGGAGAAAAGCACCGCGGGGTGGTCAGCATGGGGAGGTCAGGGAACATGCAGTGGCAATGTAGGATAGGTTTCTGAAAAACATCGCGTGGTGGTGCGCATTATGGGTGTGTTTTAAATGACATTCACTAGTAGGAGTGAGAAAAACATCGCGGGGTGGTGTGAATCGGAGGGTCTGAATTAGGATAGGCAGTGAGTGGCAATGTAGGATGGAGAAAAGCACCGCGGGGTGGTCAGCATGGGGAGGTCAGGGAACATGCAGTGGCAATGTAGGATAGGTTTCTGAAAAACATCGCGGGGTGGTGCGCATTATATGGGTGTGTGTTACATTACATTCACTAGCAGGAGTGAGAAAAACATCCCAGGGTGATGTGAATCGGAGGATCTGAATTAGGATAGGCAGTGAATGGCAATGTAGGATGGAGAAAAGCACCGCGGATCGTCAGCATGGGGAGGTCAGGGAACATGCAGTGGCAATGTAGGATAGGTTTCTGAAAAACATCGCGGGGTGGTGCGCATTGTATGGGTGTGTGTTACATTACATTCACTAGTAGGAGTGAGAAAAACAGCACGGGGTGGTGTGAATCGGAGGGTCTGAATTAGGTTAGGCAGTGAGTGGCAATGTAGGATGGAGAAAAGCACCGCGGGGTTTTCAGCATGGGGAGGTCAGGGAACATGCAGTGGCAATGTAGGATAGGTTTCTGAAAAACATCGCGGGGTGGTGTGCATTGTATGGGTGTGTGTTACATTACATTCACTAGTAGGAGTGAGAAAAACATCACGGGGTGGTGTGCATTGTATGGGTGTCTGTTACATTACATTCACTAGTAGGAGTGAGAAAAACATCACGGGGTTGTGCGCATTATATGGGTGTGTGTTACATTACATTCACTAGTAGGAGTGAGAAAAACATCACGGGGCGGTGTGAATCGGAGAGTCTGAATTAGGATAGGCAGTGAGTGGCAATGTAGGATGGAGAAAAGCACCGCGGGGTCGTCAGCATGGGGAGGTCAGGGAACATGCAGTGGCAATGTAGGATAGGTTTCTGAAAAACATCGCGTGGTGGTGCGCATTATGGGTATGTGTTAAATGACATTCACTAGTAGGAGTGAGAAAAACATCGCGGGGTGGTGTGAATCGGAGGGTCTGAATTAGGATAGGCAGTGAGTGGCAATGTAGGATGGAGAAAAGCACCGCGGGGTGGTCAGCATGGGGAGGTCAGGGAACATGCAGTGGCAATGTAGGATAGGTTTCTGAAAAACATCGCGGGGTGGTGCGCATTATATGGGTGTGTGTTACATTACATTCACTAGTAGGAGTGAGAAAAACATCCCAGGGTGATGTGAATCGGAGGGTCTGAATTAGGATAGGCAGTGAATGGCAATGTAGGATGGAGAAAAGCACCGCGGATCGTCAGCATGGGGAGGTCAGGGAACATGCAGTGGCAATGTAGGATAGGTTTCTGAAAAACATCGCGGGGTGGTGCGCATTGTATGGGTGTGTGTTACATTACATTCACTAGTAGGAGTGAGAAAAACAGCACGGGGTGGTGTGAATCGGAGGGTCTGAATTAGGTTAGGCAGTGAGTGGCAATGTAGGATGGAGAAAAGCACCGCGGGGTGGTCAGTATGGGGAGGTCAGGGAACATGCAGTGACAATGTAGGATAGGTTTCTGAAAAACATCACGGGGTGGTGTGCATTGCATGGGTGTGTGTTACATTACATTCACTAGTAGGAGTGAGAAAAACATCACGGGGTGGTGCGCACTGTATGGGTGTGTGTTACATTACATTCACTAGTAGGAGTGAGAAAAACATCACGGGGTGGTGCTCATTGTACGGGTGTGTGTTACATTACATTCACTAGTTGGAGTGAGAAAAACATCACGGGGTGGTGTGAATCGGAGTGTCTGAATTCGGATAGGCAGTGAGTGGCAATGTAGGATGGAGAAAAGCACCGCGAGGTGGTCAGCATGGGGAGGTCAGGGAACATGCAGTGGCAATGTAGGATAGTTTTCTGAAAAACATCACGGGGAGGTGCGCATTGGATGGGTGTGTGTTACATTACATTCACTAGTGGGTGTGAGAAAAACATCACGGGGTGGTGTGAATCGGAGGGTGTGAATTAGGATAGGCAGTGAGTGTCAATGTAGGATGGAGAAAAGCACTGCGGTGTGGTCAGCATGGGAAGGTCAGGGAACATGCAGTGGCAATGTAGGATAGGTTTCTGAAAAAAATCGCGGGGTGGTGCGCATTGTATGGGTGTGATACTTTACATTCACTAGTAGGAGTGAGAAAAACATCACGGGGTGGTGTGAATCGGAGGATCTCAATTAGGATAGCCAGTGAGTGGCAATGTAGGATGGAGAAAAGCACCGCGGTGTGATCAGCATGGGGAGGTCAGGGAACAGGCAGTGGCAATGTAGGATAGGTTTCTGAAAAACATTGCGGGGTGGTGCGCATTGTATGGGTGTGTGTTACATTACATTCACTAGTAGGAGTGAGAAAAACATCTCGGGGTGGTGCACATTGTATCGCTGTGTGTTATATTACATTCACTAGTACGAGTGAGAAAAACATCACGGGGTGGTGCGCATTGTATGGGTGTGTGTTACATTACATTCACTAGGAGAGGTGAGAAAAACATCACGGGGTGGTGTGAATCGGAGGGTCTGAATGAGGATAGGCAGTGAGTGGCAATTTAGGATGGAGAAAAGCACCACGGGGTGGTCAGCATGGGGAGGTCACGGAACATACAGTGGAAATGTAGGATAGGTTTCTGAAAAACATCGCGGGGTGGTGCGCATTGTATGGGTGTGTGTTACATTACATTCACAAGTAGGAGTGAGAAAAACATCACGGGGTGGTGCGCATTGCATGGGTGTGTGTTACATTACATTCACTAGTAGGAGTGAGAAAAACATCATGGGGTGGTGCGCATTGTATGGGTGTGTGTTACATTACATTCACTAGTAGGAGTGAGAAAAACATCACGGGGTGGTGCGCATTGTATGGGTGTGTGTTACATTACATTCACTATTAGGAGTGAGAAAAACATCACGGGGTGGTGTGAATCGGAGGGTCTGAATTAGGATAGGCAGTGAGTGGCCTTGTAGGATGGAGAAAAGCACCGCGGGGTGGTCAGCATGGGAGGTCAGGGAACATGCAGTGGCAATGTAAGATAGGTTTCTGAAAAGCATCGCGGGGTGGTGCGCATTGTATGGTTGTGTGTTACATTACATTCACTAGTAGGAGTGAGAAAAACATCACGGGGTGGGGCGCATTGTATGGGTGTGTGTTACATTACATTCACTAGTAGGAGTGAGAAAAACATCACGGGGTGGTGTGAATCGGAGGGTCTGAATTAGGATAGGCAGTGAGTGGCAATGTAGGATGGAGAAAAGCACCACGGGGTGGTGAGCATGGGGAGGTCAGGGAACATGCAGTGGCAATGTAGGATAGGTTTCTGAAAAAAATCGCGGGGTGGTGCGCATTGTATGGGTGTGATACTTTACATTCACTAGTAGGAGTGAGAAAAACATCACGGGGTGGTGTGAATCGGAGGATCTCAATTAGGATAGCCAGTGAGTGGCAATGTAGGATGGAGAAAAGCACCGCGGTGTGATCAGCATGGGGAGGTCAGGGAACAGGCAGTGGCAATGTAGGATAGGTTTCTGAAAAACATCGCGGGGTGGTGCGCATTGTATGGGTGTGTGTTACATTACATTCACTAGTAGGAGTGAGAAAAACATCTCGGGGTGGTGCACATTGTATCGCTGTGTGTTATATTACATTCACTAGTACGAGTGAGAAAAACATCACGGGGTGGTGCGCATTGTATGGGTGTGTGTTACATTACATTCACTAGGAGAGGTGAGAAAAACATCACGGGGGGGTGTGAATCGGAGGGTCTGAATGAGGATAGGCAGTGAGTGGCAATTTAGGATGGAGAAAAGCACCACGGGGTGGTCAGCATGGGGAGGTCACGGAACATACAGTGGAAATGTAGGATAGGTTTCTGAAAAACATCGCGGGGTGGTGCGCATTGTATGGGTGTGTGTTACATTACATTCACAAGTAGGAGTGAGAAAAACATCACGGGGTGGTGCGCATTGCATGGGTGTGTGTTACATTACATTCACTAGTAGGAGTGAGAAAAACATCATGGGGTGGTGCGCATTGTATGGGTGTGTGTTACATTACATTCACTAGTAGGAGTGAGAAAAACATCACGGGGTGGTGCGCATTGTATGGGTGTGTGTTACATTACATTCACTATTAGGAGTGAGAAAAACATCACGGGGTGGTGTGAATCGGAGGGTCTGAATTAGGATAGGCAGTGAGTGGCAATGTAGGATGGAGAAAAGCACCGCGGGGTGGTCAGCATGGGAGGTCAGGGAACATGCAGTGGCAATGTAAGATAGGTTTCTGAAAAATTTCGCGTGGTGGTGCGCATTGTATGGGTGTGTGTTACATTACATTCACTAGTAGGAGTGAGAAAACATCACGCGGTGGTGTGAATCGGAGCTTCTGAATTAGGATAGGCAGTGAGTGGCAATGTAGGATGGAGTAAAGCACCGCGGGGTGGTCAGCATGGGGAGCTCAGGGAACACGCAGTGGCAATGTAGGATAGGTTTCTGAAAAACATCGTGATGTGGTACGCATTGTATGGGTGTGTGTTACATTACATTCACTAGTAGGAGTGAGAAAAACATCACGGGGTGGGGCGCATTGTATGGGTGTGTGTTACATTACATTCACTAGTAGGAGTGAGAAAACATCACGCGGTGGTGTGAATCGGAGCTTCTGAATTAGGATAGGCAGTGAGTGGCCTTGTAGGATGGAGAAAAGCACCGCGGGGTGGTCAGCATGGGAGGTCAGGGAACATGCAGTGGCAATGTAAGATAGGTTTCTGAAAAGCATCGCGGTGTGGTGCGCATTGTATGGTTGTGTGTTACATTACATTCACTAGTAGGAGTGAGAAAAACATCACGGGGTGGGGCGCATTGTATGGGTGTGTGTTACATTACATTCACTAGTAGGAGTGAGAAAAACATCACGGGGTGGTGTGAATCGGAGGGTCTGAATTAGGATAGGCAGTGAGTGGCAATGTAGGATGGAGAAAAGCACCACGGGGTGGTGAGCATGGGGAGGTCAGGGAACATGCAGTGGCAATGTAGGATAGGTTTCTGAAAAAAATCGCGGGGTGGTGCGCATTGTATGGGTGTGATACTTTACATTCACTAGTAGGAGTGAGAAAAACATCACGGGGTGGTGTGAATCGGAGGATCTCAATTAGGATAGCCAGTGAGTGGCAATGTAGGATGGAGAAAAGCACCGCGGTGTGATCAGCATGGGGAGGTCAGGGAACAGGCAGTGGCAATGTAGGATAGGTTTCTGAAAAACATCGCGGGGTGGTGCGCATTGTATGGGTGTGTGTTACATTACATTCACTAGTAGGAGTGAGAAAAACATCTCGGGGTGGTGCACATTGTATCGCTGTGTGTTATATTACATTCACTAGTACGAGTGAGAAAAACATCACGGGGTGGTGCGCATTGTATGGGTGTGTGTTACATTACATTCACTAGGAGAGGTGAGAAAAACATCACGGGGTGGTGTGAATCGGAGGGTCTGATGAGGATAGGCAGTGAGTGGCAATTTAGGATGGAGAAAAGCACCACGGGGTGGTCAGCATGGGGAGGTCACGGAACATACAGTGGAAATGTAGGATTGGTTTCTGAAAAACATCGCGGGGTGGTGCGCATTGTATGGGTGTGTGTTACATTACATTCACAAGTAGGAGTGAGAAAAACATCACGGGGTGGTGCGCATTGCATGGGTGTGTGTTACATTACATTCACTAGTAGGAGTGAGAAAAACATCATGGGGTGGTGCGCATTGTATGGGTGTGTGTTACATTACATTCACTAGTAGGAGTGAGAAAAAAATCACGGGGTGGTGCGCATTGTATGGGTGTGTGTTACATTACATTCACTATTAGGAGTGAGAAAAACATCACGGGGTGGTGTGAATCGGAGGGTCTGAATTAGGATAGGCAGTGAGTGGCCTTGTAGGATGGAGAAAAGCACCGCGGGGTGGTCAGCATGGGAGGTCAGGGAACATGCAGTGGCAATGTAAGATAGGTTTCTGAAAAGCATCGCGGGGTGGTGCGCATTGTATGGTTGTGTGTTACATTACATTCACTAGTAGGAGTGAGAAAAACATCACGGGGTGGGGCGCATTGTATGGGTGTGTGTTACATTACATTCACTAGTAGGAGTGAGAAAAACATCACAGGGTGGTGTGAATCGGAGGGTCTGAATTAGGATAGGCAGTGAGTGGCAATGTAGGATGGAGAAAAGCACCACGGGGTGGTGAGCATGGGGAGGTCAGGGAACATGCAGTGGCAATGTAGGATAGGTTTCTGAAAAAAATCGCGGGGTGGTGCGCATTGTATGGGTGTGATACTTTACATTCACTAGTAGGAGTGAGAAAAACATCACGGGGTGGTGTGAATCGGAGGATCTCAATTAGGATAGCCAGTGAGTGGCAATGTAGGATGGAGAAAAGCACCGCGGTGTGATCAGCATGGGGAGGTCAGGGAACAGGCAGTGGCAATGTAGGATAGGTTTCTGAAAAACATCGCGGGGTGGTGCGCATTGTATGGGTGTGTGTTACATTACATTCACTAGTAGGAGTGAGAAAAACATCTCGGGGTGGTGCACATTGTATCGCTGTGTGTTATATTACATTCACTAGTACGAGTGAGAAAAACATCACGGGGTGGTGCGCATTGTATGGGTGTGTGTTACATTACGTTCACTAGTAGGAGTGAGAAAAACATCTCGGGGTGGTGCACATTGTATCGCTGTGTGTTATATTACATTCACTAGTACGAGTGAGAAAAACATCACGGGGTGGTGCGCATTGTATGGGTGTGTGTTACATTACATTCACTAGTAGGAGTGAGAAAAACATCACGGGGTGGTGCGCATTGTATGGGTGTGTGTTACATTACATTCACTATTAGGAGTGAGAAAAACATCACGGGGTGGTGTGAATCGGAGGGTCTGAATTAGGATAGGCAGTGAGTGGCAATGTAGGATGGAGAAAAGCACCGCGGGGTGGTCAGCATGGGAGGTCAGGGAACATGCAGTGGCAATGTAAGATAGGTTTCTGAAAAATTTCGCGTGGTGGTGCGCATTGTATGGGTGTGTGTTACATTACATTCACTAGTAGGAGTGAGAAAACATCACGCGGTGGTGTGAATCGGAGCTTCTGAATTAGGATAGGCAGTGAGTGGCAATGTAGGATGGAGTAAAGCACCGCGGGGTGGTCAGCATGGGGAGCTCAGGGAACACGCAGTGGCAATGTAGGATAGGTTTCTGAAAAACATCGTGATGTGGTACGCATTGTATGGGTGTGTGTTACATTACATTCACTAGTAGGAGTGAGAAAAACATCACGGGGTGGGGCGCATTGTATGGGTGTGTGTTACATTACATTCACTAGTAGGAGTGAGAAAACATCACGCGGTGGTGTGAATCGGAGCTTCTGAATTAGGATAGGCAGTGAGTGGCCTTGTAGGATGGAGAAAAGCACCGCGGGGTGGTCAGCATGGGAGGTCAGGGAACATGCAGTGGCAATGTAAGATAGGTTTCTGAAAAGCATCGCGGTGTGGTGCGCATTGTATGGTTGTGTGTTACATTACATTCACTAGTAGGAGTGAGAAAAACATCACGGGGTGGGGCGCATTGTATGGGTGTGTGTTACATTACATTCACTAGTAGGAGTGAGAAAAACATCACGGGGTGGTGTGAATCGGAGGGTCTGAATTAGGATAGGCAGTGAGTGGCAATGTAGGATGGAGAAAAGCACCACGGGGTGGTGAGCATGGGGAGGTCAGGGAACATGCAGTGGCAATGTAGGATAGGTTTCTGAAAAAAATCGCGGGGTGGTGCGCATTGTATGGGTGTGATACTTTACATTCACTAGTAGGAGTGAGAAAAACATCACGGGGTGGTGTGAATCGGAGGATCTCAATTAGGATAGCCAGTGAGTGGCAATGTAGGATGGAGAAAAGCACCGCGGTGTGATCAGCATGGGGAGGTCAGGGAACAGGCAGTGGCAATGTAGGATAGGTTTCTGAAAAACATCGCGGGGTGGTGCGCATTGTATGGGTGTGTGTTACATTACATTCACTAGTAGGAGTGAGAAAAACATCTCGGGGTGGTGCACATTGTATCGCTGTGTGTTATATTACATTCACTAGTACGAGTGAGAAAAACATCACGGGGTGGTGCGCATTGTATGGGTGTGTGTTACATTACATTCACTAGGAGAGGTTAGAAAAACATCACGGGGTGGTGTGAATCGGAGGGTCTGATGAGGATAGGCAGTGAGTGGCAATTTAGGATGGAGAAAAGCACCACGGGGTGGTCAGCATGGGGAGGTCACGGAACATACAGTGGAAATGTAGGATTGGTTTCTGAAAAACATCGCGGGGTGGTGCGCATTGTATGGGTGTGTGTTACATTACATTCACAAGTAGGAGTGAGAAAAACATCACGGGGTGGTGCGCATTGCATGGGTGTGTGTTACATTACATTCACTAGTAGGAGTGAGAAAAACATCATGGGGTGGTGCGCATTGTATGGGTGTGTGTTACATTACATTCACTAGTAGGAGTGAGAAAAAAATCACGGGGTGGTGCGCATTGTATGGGTGTGTGTTACATTACATTCACTATTAGGAGTGAGAAAAACATCACGGGGTGGTGTGAATCGGAGGGTCTGAATTAGGATAGGCAGTGAGTGGCCTTGTAGGATGGAGAAAAGCACCGCGGGGTGGTCAGCATGGGAGGTCAGGGAACATGCAGTGGCAATGTAAGATAGGTTTCTGAAAAGCATCGCGGGGTGGTGCGCATTGTATGGTTGTGTGTTACATTACATTCACTAGTAGGAGTGAGAAAAACATCACGGGGTGGGGCGCATTGTATGGGTGTGTGTTACATTACATTCACTAGTAGGAGTGAGAAAAACATCACAGGGTGGTGTGAATCGGAGGGTCTGAATTAGGATAGGCAGTGAGTGGCAATGTAGGATGGAGAAAAGCACCACGGGGTGGTGAGCATGGGGAGGTCAGGGAACATGCAGTGGCAATGTAGGATAGGTTTCTGAAAAAAATCGCGGGGTGGTGCGCATTGTATGGGTGTGATACTTTACATTCACTAGTAGGAGTGAGAAAAACATCACGGGGTGGTGTGAATCGGAGGATCTCAATTAGGATAGCCAGTGAGTGGCAATGTAGGATGGAGAAAAGCACCGCGGTGTGATCAGCATGGGGAGGTCAGGGAACAGGCAGTGGCAATGTAGGATAGGTTTCTGAAAAACATCGCGGGGTGGTGCGCATTGTATGGGTGTGTGTTACATTACATTCACTAGTAGGAGTGAGAAAAACATCTCGGGGTGGTGCACATTGTATCGCTGTGTGTTATATTACATTCACTAGTACGAGTGAGAAAAACATCACGGGGTGGTGCGCATTGTATGGGTGTGTGTTACATTACGTTCACTAGTAGGAGTGAGAAAAACATCACGGGGTGGTGTGAATCGGACGGTCTGAATTAGGATAGGCAGTGAGTGGCAATGTAGGATGGAGAAAAGCACCGAGGGGTGGTCAGCATGGGGAGGTCAGGGGACATGCAGTGGCAATGTAGGATAGGTTTCTGAAAAACATCGCGGAGTGGTGCGCATTGTATGGGTGTGTGTTACATTACATTCACTAGTAGGAGTGAGAAAAACATCACGGGGTGGTGCGCATTGTATGGCTGTGTGTTACATTACATTCACTAGTAAGAGTGAGCAAAACATCACGGGGTGGTGTGAATCGGAGGGTCTGAATTAGGATAGGCAGTGAGTGGCAATGTAGGATGGAGAAAAGCACCGCGGGGTGGTCAGCATGGGAGGTCAGGGAACATGCAGTGGCAATGTAAGATAGGTTTCTGAAAAGCATCGCGGGGTGGTGCGCATTGTATGGTTGTGTGTTACATTACATTCACTAGTAGGAGTGAGAAAAACATCACGGGGTGGGGCGCATTGTATGGGTGTGTGTTACATTACATTCACTAGTAGGAGTGAGAAAAACATCACGGGGTGGTGTGTATCGGAGGGTCTGAATTAGGATAGGCAGTGAGTGGCAATGTAGGATGGAGAAAAGCACCACGGGGTGGTGAGCATGGGGAGGTCAGGGAACATGCAGTGGCAATGTAGGATAGGTTTCTGAAAAACATCGCGGGGTGGTGCGCATTGTATGGGTGTGTGTTACATTACATTCACTAGTAGGAGTGAGAAAAACATCTCGGGGTGGTGCACATTGTATCGCTGTGTGTTATATTACATTCACTAGTACGAGTGAGAAAAACATCACGGGGTGGTGCGCATTGTATGGGTGTGTGTTACATTACGTTCACTAGTAGGAGTGAGAAAAACATCACGGGGTGGTGTGAATCGGACGGTATGAATTAGGATAGGCAGTGAGTGGCAATGTAGGATGGAGAAAAGCACCACGGGGTGGTCAGCATGGGGAGGTCAGGGGACATGCAGTGGCAATGTAGGATAGGTTTCTGAAAAACATCGCAGAGTGGTGCGCATTGTATGGGTGTGTGTTACATTACATTCACTAGTAGGAGTGAGAAAAACATCACGGGGTGGTGCGCATTGTATGGCTGTGTGTTACATTACATTCACTAGTAAGAGTGAGCAAAACATCACGGGGTGGTGAGAATCGGAGGGTCTGAATTAGGATAGGCAGTGAGTGGCAATGTAGGATGGAGAAAAGCACCGCGGGGTGGTCAGCATGGGGAGGTCAGGGAACAAGCAGTGGCAATGTAGGATAGGTTTCTGATAAACATCGTGGGATGGTGCGCATTGTATGGGTGTGTGTTACATTACATTCACTAGTAGGAGTGAGAAAAACATCACGGGGCGGTGCACATTGTATGGGTGTGTGTTACAGTACATTCACTAGTACGAGTGAGAAAAACATCACGGGGTGGTGCGCATTGTATGGGTGTATGTTACATTACATTCACTAGTAGGAGTGTGAAAAACATCACGGCGTGGTGTGAATCAGAGGGTCTGAATTAGGATAGGCAGTGAGTGGCAATGTAGGATGGAGAAAAGCACCACGGGGTGGTCAGCATGGGGATTTCAGGGAACATGCAGTGGCAATGTAGGATAGGTTTCTGAAAAACATCGCGTGGTGGTGCGCATTATGGATGTGTGTTAAATGACATTCACTAGTAGGAGTGAGAAAAACATCACGGGGTGGAGCGCATTGTATGGGTGTGTGTTACATTACATTCACTAGTAGGAGTGAGAAAAACATCACGGGGTGGTGTGAATCGGAGGGTCTGAATTAGGACAGGCAGTGAGTGGTAATGTAGGATGGAGAAAAGCACCGCGGTGTGGTCAGCATGGGGAGGTCAGGGAACATGCAGTGGCAATGTAGGATAGGTTTCGGAAAAACATCGCGGGGTGGTGTGCATTGTATGGATGTGTGTTACATTACATTCACTAGTAGGAGTGAGAAAAACATCACGGGGTGGTGCGCATTGTATGGGTGTGTGTTACATTACATCCACTAGTAGGAGTGAGAACATCATCACGGGGTGGTGCGCATTGGATGGGTGTGTGTTACATTACATTCACTAGTAGGAGTGAGAAAAACATCACGGGGTGGTGTGAATCGGAGGGTCTGAATTAGGATAGGCAGTGAGTGGCAATGTAGGATGGAGAAAAGCACCGCGGGATGGTCAGCATGGGGACGTCAGGGAACATGCAGTGGCAATGTAGGATAGGTTTCTGAAAAACTTCGCGTGGTGGTGCGCATTGTATGGGTGTGTGTTACATTACATTCACTAGTAGGAGTGAGAAAACATCACGCGGTGGTGTGAATCGGAGCTTCTGAATTAGGATAGGCAGTGAGTGGCAATGTAGGATGGAGTAAAGCACCGCGGGGTGGTCAGCATGGGGAGCTCAGGGAACACGCAGTGGCAATGTAGGATAGGTTTCTGAAAAACATCGTGATGTGGTACGCATTGTATGGGTGTGTGTTACATTACATTCACTAGTAGGAGTGAGAAAAACATCGCGGGGTGGTGCGCATTGTATGGGTGTGTGTTACATTACATTCACTAGGAGGAGTGAGAAAAACATCACGGGGTGGTGTGAATCGGAGTTTCTGAATTAGGATAGGCAGTGAGTGGCAATGTAGGATGGAGAAAAGCACCACGGGGTGGTCAGCATGGGGAGGTCAGGGAACATGCAGTGGCAATGTAGGATAGGTTTCTGAAAAACATCGCGGGGTGGTGCGCATTGTATGGGTGTGTGTTACATTACATTCACAAGTAGGAATGAGAAAAACATCACGGGGTGGTGCGCATTGCATGGGTGTGTGTTACATTACATTCACTAGTAGGAGTGAGAAAAACATCACGGGTTGGTGCGCATTGTATGGGTGTGTGTTACATTACATTCACTAGTAGGATTGAGAAAAACATCACGCGGTGGTGCGCATTGTATGGGTGTGTGTTAAATTACATTCACTATTAGGAGTGAGAAAAACATCACGGGGTGGTGTGAATCGTAGGGTCTGAATTAGGATAGGCAGTGAGTGGCCTTGTAGGATGGAGAAAAGCACCGCGGTGTGGTCAGCGTGGGAGGTCAGGGAACATGCAGTGGCAATGTAAGATAGGTTTCTGAAAAGCATCGCGGGGTGGTGCGCATTGTATGGTTGTGTGTTACATTACATTCACTAGTAGGAGTGAGAAAAACATCACGGGGTGGGGCGCATTGTATGGGTGTGTGTTACATTACATTCACTAGTAGGAGTGAGAAAAACATCACGGGGTGGTGTGAATCGGAGGGTCTGAATTAGGATAGGCAGTGAGTGGCAATGTAGGATACAGAAAAGCACCGCGGGGTGGTGAGCATGGGGAGGTCAGGGAACATGCAGTGGCAATGTAGGATAGGTTTCTGAAAAACATCGCGGGGTGGTGCGCATTGTATGGGTGTGTGTTACATTACATTCACTAGTAGGAGTGAGCAAAACATCATGGGGTGGTGTGAATCGGAGGGTCTGAATTAGGATAGGCATTGAGTGGCAATGTAGGATGGAGAAAAGCACCGCGGGGTGGTCAGCATGGGGAGGTCAGGGAACATGCAGTGGCAATGTAGGATAGGTTTCTGAAAAACATCGCGGGGTGGTGCGCATTGTATGGGTGTGTGTTACATTACATTCACTAGTAGGAGTGAGAAAAACATCACGGGGTGGTGTGAATCGGAGGGTCTGAATTAGGATAGGCCGTGAGTGGCAATGTAGGATGCAGAAAAGCACCGCGGGGTGCTCAGCATTAGGAGGTAAGGGAACATGCAGTGGCAATGTAGGATAGGTTTCTGAAAAACATCGCGAGGTGGTGCGCATTGTATGGGTGTGTGTTACATTACATTCACTAGTAGGAGTGAGAAAGACATCACGGCGTGGTGCGCATTGTATGGGTGTGTGTTACATTTCATTCACTAGTAGGAGTGAGAAAAACATCACGGGGTGGTGTGAATCGGAGGGTCTGAATTAGGATAGGCATTGAGTGGCAATGTAGGATGGAGAAAAGCAACGTTGTGTGGTCAGCATGGGGAGGTCAGGGAACATGCAGTGGCAATGTAGGATAGGTTTATGAAAAACATCGCGGGGTGGTGTGCATTGTATGGGTGTGTGTTACATTACATTCACTAGTAGGAGTGAGAAAAACATCACGGGGTGGTGCGCATTGTATGGGTGTGTGTTACATTACATTCACTAGTAGGAGTGAGAAAAACATCACGTGGTGGTGTGAATCGGAGGGTCTGAATTAGGATAGGCAGTGAGTGGCAATGTAGGATGGAGAAAAGCATCACGGGGTGGTCAGCATGGGGAGCTCTGGGAACACGCAGTGGCAATGTAGGATAGGTTTCTGAAAAACATCGCGGGGTGGTATGCATTGTATGGGTGTGTGTTACATTACATTCACTAGTAGGAGTGAGAAAAACATCGCGGGGTGGTGCGCATTGTATGGGTGTGTGTTACATTACATTCACTAGGAGAGGTGAGAAAAACATCACAGGGTGGTGTGAATCGGAGGGTCTGAATGAGGATAGGCAGTGAGTGGCAATTTAGGATGGAGAAAAGCACCACGGGGTGGTCAGCATGGGGAGGTCACGGAACATACAGTGGAAATGTAGGATAGGTTTCTGAAAAACATCGCGGGGTGGTGCGCATTGTATGGGTGTGTGTTACATTACATTCACAAGTAGGAGTGAGAAAAACATCACGGGGTGGTGCGCATTGCATCGGTGTGTGTTACATTACATTCACTAGTAGGAGTGAGAAAAACATCAAGGGGTGGTGCGCATTGTATGGGTGTGTGTTACATTACATTCACTAGTAGGAGTGAGAAAAACATCACGGGGTGGTGCGCATTGTATGGGTGTGTGTTATATTACATTCACTATTAGGAGTGAGAAAAACATCACGGGGTGGTGTGATTCGGAGGGTCTGAATTAGGATAGGCAGTGAGTGGCCTTGTAGGATGGAGAAAAGCACCGCCGGGTGGTCAGCATGGGAGGTCAGGGAACATGCAGTGGCAATGTAAGATAGGTTTCTGAAAAGCATCGCGGGGTGGTGCGCATTGTATGGTTGTGTGTTACATTACATTCACTAGTAGGAGTGAGAAAAACATCACGGGGTGGGGCGCATTGTATGGGTGTGTGTTACATTACATTCACTAGTAGGAGTGAGAAAAACATCACGGGGTGGTGTGAATCGGAGGGTCTGAATTAGGATAGGCAGTGAGTGGCAATGTAGGATGGAGAAAAGCACCACGGGGTGGTGAGCATGGGGAGGTCAGGGAACATGCAGTGGCAATGTAGGATAGGTTTCTGAAAAAAATCGCGGGGTGGTGCGCATTGTATGGGTGTGATACTTTACATTCACTAGTAGGAGTGAGAAAAACATCACGGGGTGGTGTGAATCGGAGGATCTCAATTAGGATAGCCAGTGAGTGGCAATGTAGGATGGAGAAAAGCACCGCGGTGTGATCAGCATGGGGAGGTCAGGGAACAGGCAGTGGCAATGTAGGATAGGTTTCTGAAAAACATCGCGGGGTGGTGCGCATTGTATCGCTGTGTGTTATATTACATTCACTAGTACGAGTGAGAAAAACATCACGGGGTGGTGCGCATTGTATGGGTGTGTGTTACATTACGTTCACTAGTAGGAGTGAGAAAAACATCACGGGGTGGTGTGAATCGGACGGTCTGAATTAGGATAGGCAGTGAGTGGCAATGTAGGATGGAGAAAAGCACCGCGGGGTGGTCAGCATGGGGAGGTCAGGGAACATGCAGTGGCAATGTAGGATAGGTTTCGGAAAAACATCGCGGGGTGGTGTGCATTGTATGGATGTGTGTTACATTACATTCACTAGTAGGAGTGAGAAAAACATCACGGGGTGGTGCGCATTGTATGGGTGTGTGTTACATTACATCCACTAGTAGGAGTGAGAACATCATCACGGGGTGGTGCGCATTGGATGGGTGTGTGTTACATTACATTCACTAGTAGGAGTGAGAAAAACATCACGGGGTGGTGTGAATCGGAGGGTCTGAATTAGGATAGGCAGTGAGTGGCAATGTAGGATGGAGAAAAGCACCGCGGGGTGGTCAGCATGGGGAGGTCAGGGAACATGCAGTGGCAATGTAGGATAGGTTTCTGAAAAACTTCGCGTGGTGGTGCGCATTGTATGGGTGTGTGTTACATTACATTCACTAGTAGGAGTGAGAAAACATCACGCGGTGGTGTGAATCGGAGCTTCTGAATTAGGATAGGCAGTGAGTGGCAATGTAGGATGGAGTAAAGCACCGCGGGGTGGTCAGCATGGGGAGCTCAGGGAACACGCAGTGGCAATGTAGGATAGGTTTCTGAAAAACATCGTGATGTGGTACGCATTGTATGGGTGTGTGTTACATTACATTCACTAGTAGGAGTGAGAAAAACATCGCGGGGTGGTGCGCATTGTATGGGTGTGTGTTACATTACATTCACTAGGAGGAGTGAGAAAAACATCACGGGGTGGTGTGAATCGGAGTTTCTGAATTAGGATAGGCAGTGAGTGGCAATGTAGGATGGAGAAAAGCACCACGGGGTGGTCAGCATGGGGAGGTCAGGGAACATGCAGTGGCAATGTAGGATAGGTTTCTGAAAAACATCGCGGGGTGGTGCGCATTGTATGGGTGTGTGTTACATTACATTCACAAGTAGGAATGAGAAAAACATCACGGTGTGGTGCGCATTGCATGGGTGTGTGTTACATTACATTCACTAGTAGGAGTGAGAAAAACATCACGGGTTGGTGCGCATTGTATGGGTGTGTGTTACATTACATTCACTAGTAGGATTGAGAAAAACATCACGCGGTGGTGCGCATTGTATGGGTGTGTGTTAAATTACATTCACTATTAGGAGTGAGAAAAACATCACGGGGTGGTGTGAATCGTAGGGACTGAATTAGGATAGGCAGTGAGTGGCCTTGTAGGATGGAGAAAAGCACCGCGGTGTGGTCAGCGTGGGAGGTCAGGGAACATGCAGTGGCAATGTAAGATAGGTTTCTGAAAAGCATCGCGGGGTGGTGCGCATTGTATGGTTGTGTGTTACATTACATTCACTAGTAGGAGTGAGAAAAACATCACGGGGTGGGGCGCATTGTATGGGTGTGTGTTACATTACATTCACTAGTAGGAGTGAGAAAAACATCACGGGGTGGTGTGAATCGGAGGGTCTGAATTAGGATAGGCAGTGAGTGGCAATGTAGGATACAGAAAAGCACCGCGGGGTGGTGAGCATGGGGAGGTCAGGGAACATGCAGTGGCAATGTAGGATAGGTTTCTGAAAAACATCGCGGGGTGGTGCGCATTGTATGGGTGTGTGTTACATTACATTCACTAGTAGGAGTGAGCAAAACATCATGGGGTGGTGTGAATCGGAGGGTCTGAATTAGGATAGGCATTGAGTGGCAATGTAGGATGGAGAAAAGCACCGCGGGGTGGTCAGCATGGGGAGGTCAGGGAACATGCAGTGGCAATGTAGGATAGGTTTCTGAAAAACATCGCGGGGTGGTGCGCATTGTATGGGTGTGTGTTACATTACATTCACTAGTAGGAGTGAGAAAAACATCACGGGGTGGTGTGAATCGGAGGGTCTGAATTAGGATAGGCCGTGAGTGGCAATGTAGGATGCAGAAAAGCACCGCGGGGTGCTCAGCATTAGGAGGTAAGGGAACATGCAGTGGCAATGTAGGATAGGTTTCTGAAAAACATCGCGAGGTGGTGCGCATTGTATGGGTGTGTGTTACATTACATTCACTAGTAGGAGTGAGAAAGACATCACGGCGTGGTGCGCATTGTATGGGTGTGTGTTACATTTCATTCACTAGTAGGAGTGAGAAAAACATCACGGGGTGGTGTGAATCGGAGGGTCTGAATTAGGATAGGCATTGAGTGGCAATGTAGGATGGAGAAAAGCAACGTTGTGTGGTCAGCATGGGGAGGTCAGGGAACATGCAGTGGCAATGTAGGATAGGTTTATGAAAAACATCGCGGGGTGGTGTGCATTGTATGGGTGTGTGTTACATTACATTCACTAGTAGGAGTGAGAAAAACATCACGGGGTGGTGCGCATTGTATGGGTGTGTGTTACATTACATTCACTAGTAGGAGTGAGAAAAACATCACGTGGTGGTGTGAATCGGAGGGTCTGAATTAGGATAGGCAGTGAGTGGCAATGTAGGATGGAGAAAAGCATCACGGGGTGGTCAGCATGGGGAGCTCTGGGAACACGCAGTGGCAATGTAGGATAGGTTTCTGAAAAACATCGCGGGGTGGTATGCATTGTATGGTTGTGTGTTACATTACATTCACTAGTAGGAGTGAGAAAAACATCGCGGGGTGGTGCGCATTGTATGGGTGTGTGTTACATTACATTCACTAGGAGAGGTGAGAAAAACATCACAGGGTGGTGTGAATCGGAGGGTCTGAATGAGGATAGGCAGTGAGTGGCAATTTAGGATGGAGAAAAGCACCACGGGGTGGTCAGCATGGGGAGGTCACGGAACATACAGTGGAAATGTAGGATAGGTTTCTGAAAAACATCGCGGGGTGGTGCGCATTGTATGGGTGTGTGTTACATTACATTCACAAGTAGGAGTGAGAAAAACATCACGGGGTGGTGCGCATTGCATCGGTGTGTGTTACATTACATTCACTAGTAGGAGTGAGAAAAACATCAAGGGGTGGTGCGCATTGTATGGGTGTGTGTTACATTACATTCACTAGTAGGAGTGAGAAAAACATCACGGGGTGGTGCGCATTGTATGGGTGTGTGTTATATTACATTCACTATTAGGAGTGAGAAAAACATCACGGGGTGGTGTGAATCGGAGGGTCTGAATTAGGATAGGCAGTGAGTGGCCTTGTAGGATGGAGAAAAGCACCGCCGGGTGGTCAGCATGGGAGGTCAGGGAACATGCAGTGGCAATGTAAGATAGGTTTCTGAAAAGCATCGCGGGGTGGTGCGCATTGTATGGTTGTGTGTTACATTACATTCACTAGTAGGAGTGAGAAAAACATCACGGGGTGGGGCGCATTGTATGGGTGTGTGTTACATTACATTCACTAGTAGGAGTGAGAAAAACATCACGGGGTGGTGTGAATCGGAGGGTCTGAATTAGGATAGGCAGTGAGTGGCAATGTAGGATGGAGAAAAGCACCACGGGGTGGTGAGCATGGGGAGGTCAGGGAACATGCAGTGGCAATGTAGGATAGGTTTCTGAAAAAAATCGCGGGGTGGTGCGCATTGTATGGGTGTGATACTTTACATTCACTAGTAGGAGTGAGAAAAACAGCACGGGGTGGTGTGAATCGGAGGATCTCAATTAGGATAGCCAGTGAGTGGCAATGTAGGATGGAGAAAAGCACCGCGGTGTGATCAGCATGGGGAGGTCAGGGAACAGGCAGTGGCAATGTAGGATAGGTTTCTGAAAAACATCGCGGGGTGGTGCGCATTGTATCGCTGTGTGTTATATTACATTCACTAGTACGAGTGAGAAAAACATCACGGGGTGGTGCGCATTGTATGGGTGTGTGTTACATTACGTTCACTAGTAGGAGTGAGAAAAACATCACGGGGTGGTGTGAATCGGACGGTCTGAATTAGGATAGGCAGTGAGTGGCAATGTAGGATGGAGAAAAGCACCGCGGGGTGGTCAGCATGGGGAGGTCAGGGGACATGCAGTGGCAATGTAGGATAGGTTTCTGAAAAACATCGCGGAGTGGTGCGCATTGTATGGGTGTGTGTTACATTACATTCACTAGTAGGAGTGAGAAAAACATCACGGGGTGGTGCGCATTGTATGGGTGTGTGTTACATTACAATCACTAGAAGGAGTGAGAAAAACATAAAGGGGCGGTGCGCATTGTATGGGTGTGTGTTACATTACATTCACTAGTACGAGCGAGAAAAACATCACGGGGTTGTGCGCATTGTATGAGTGTGTGTTACATTACATTCACTAGAAGGAGTGAGAAAAACATCACGGGGTGGTGTGAATCGGAGGGTCTGAATTAGGATAGGCAGTGAGTGGCAATGTAGGATGGAGAAAAGCACCGCGGACTGGTCAGATTGGGGAGGTCAGGGAACATGCAGTGGCAATGTAGGATAGGTTTCTGAAAAACATCGCATGGTGGTGCGCATTATGGGTGTGTTTTAAATGACATTCACTAGTAGGAGTGAGAAAAACATCACAGGGTGGTGCTCATTGTATGGGTGTGTGTTACATTACATTCACTAGTAGGAGTGAGAAAAACATCACGGGGTGGTGTGAATCGGAGGGTCTGAATTAGGATAGGCAGTGAGTGGCAATGTAGGATGGAGAAAAGCACCGCGGGGTGGTCAGCATGGGGAGGTCAGGGAACATGCAGTGGCAATGTAGGATAGGTTTCTGAAAAATATCGCGGGGTGGTGTGCATTGCATGGGTGTGTGTTACATTACATTCACTAGTAGGAGTGAGAAAAACATCACGGGGTGGTGCACATTGTATGGGTGTGTGTTACATTACATTCACTAGTAGGAGTGAGAAAACCATCACGGGGTGGTGCGCATAGTATGGGTGTGTGTTACATTACATTCACTAGTAGGAGTGAGAAAAACATCACGGGGTGGTGTGAATCGGAGGGTCTGAATTAGCATAGGCAGTGAGTGGCAATGTAGGATGGAGAAAAGCACCGCGGGGTGGTCAGAATGAGGAGGTCAGGGAACATGCAGTGGCAATGTAGGATAGGTTTCTGAAAAACATCGTGGGGTGGTGCGCATTGTATGGGTGTGTGTTACATTACATTCACTAGTAGGAGTGAGAAAAACATCACGGCGTGGTGCGCATTGTATGGGAGTGTGTTACATTACGTTCACTAGTAGGAGTGAGAAAAACATCACGGGGTGATGTCAATCGGAAGGTCTGAATTAGGAAAGGCAGTGAGTGGCAATATAGGATGGAGAAAAGCACCGCGGGGTGGTCAACATGGGGAGGTCAGGGAACATGCAGTGGCAATGTAGGATAGGTTTCTGAAAAACATCGCGGGGTGGTGCGCATTGTATGGGTGTGTGTAACATTACATTCACTAGTAGGAGTGAGAAAAACATCACGGGGTAGTGCACATTATATGGGTGTGTGTTACATTACATTCACTAGTAGAAGTGAGAAAAACATCACGGGGCGGTGCGCATTGTATGGATGTGTGTTACATTATATTCACTAGTACGAGTGAGAAAAACATCACGGGGTGGTGCGCATTGTATGGGTGTGTGTTACATTACATTCACTAGTAGGAGTGAGAAAAACATCACGGGGTGGTGTGAATCGGAGGGTCTGAATTAGGATAGGCAGTGAGTGGCAATGTAGGATGAAGAAAAGCACCGAGGACTGGTCAGCATGGGGAGGTCAGGGAACATGCAGTGGCAATATAGGATAGGTTTCTGAAAAACATCGCGGGGTGGTGTGCATTGCATGGGTGTGTGTTACATTACATTCACTAGTAGGAGTGAGAAAAACATCACGGGGTGGTGCGCATTGTATGGGTGTGTGTTACATTACATTCACTAGTAGGAGTGAGAAAAACATCACGGGGTGGTGCTCATTGTATGGGTGTGTGTTACATTACAATCACTAGTAGGAGTGAGAAAAACATCACGGGGTGGTGTGAATCGGAGGGTCTGTATTAGGATCGGCAGTGAGTGGCATTGTAGGATGGAGAAAAGCATCGCGGGGTGGTCAGCATGTGGAGGTCAGGGAACATGCAGTGGCAATGTAGGATAGGTTTGTGAAAAACATCGCGGGGTGGTGCGCATTGTATGGGTATGTGTTACATTACATTCACTAGTTGGAGTGAGAAAAACATCACGGGGTGGTGTGAATCGGAGTTTCTGAATTAGGATAGGCAGTGAGTGGCAATGTAGGATGGAGAAAAGCACCGCGAGGTGGTCAGCATGGGGAGGTCAGGGAACATGCAGTGGCAATGTAGGATAGTTTTCTGAAAAACATCACGGGGTGGTGCGCATTGGATGGGTGTGTGTTACATTACATTCACTAGTGGGAGTGAGAAAAACATCACGGGGTGGTGTGAATCGGAGGGTGCGAATTAGGATAGGCAGTGAGTGTCAATGTAGGATGGAGAAAAGCTCTGCGGTGTGGTCAGCATGGGGAGGTCAGGGAACATGCAGTGGCAATGTAGGATAGGTTTCTGAAAAACATCACGGGGTGGTGTGCATTGTATGGGTGTGTGTTACATTACATTCACTAGTAGGAGTGAGAAAAACATCACGGGGTGGTGCGCATTGTATGGGTGTGTGTTACATTACATTCACTAGTAGGAGTGAGAAAAACATCACGGGGTGGTGTGAATCGGAGGGTCTGAATTAGGATAGGCATTGAGTGGCAATGTAGGATGGAGTAAAGCACCGCAGGGTGGTCAGCATGTGGAAGTCAGGAACCATGCAGTTTCAATGTAGGATAGGTTTCTGAAAAACATCGCGGGGTGGTGTGCATTGTATGGGTTTGTGTTACATTACATTCACTAGTAGGAGTGAGAAAAACATCACGGGGTGGTGCGCACTGTATGTGTGTGTGTTACATTACATTCACTAGTAGGAGTGAGAAAAACATCACGGGGTGCTGCGCATTGTATGGGTGTGTGTTACATTACATTCACTAGTAGGTGTGAGAAAAACATCACAGGGTGGTGTGAATCGGTGGGTCTGAATTAGGATAGGCAGTGAGTGGCAATGTAGGATGGAGAAAAGCACCGCGGGGTGGTCAGCATGGGGAGGTCAGGGAACATGCAGTGGCAATGTAGTATAGTTTTCTGAAAAACATCACGGTGTGGTGCGCATTGTATCGGTGTGTGTTACATTACATTCACTAGTAGCAGTGAGAAAAACATCACGGCGTGGTGTGAATCGGAGGGTCTGAATTAGGATAGGCAGTGAGTGGCAATGTAGGATGTAGAAAAGCACCGCGCTGGTCAGCATGGGGAGGTCAGGGAACATGCAATGGCGAAGTAGGATAGGTTTCTGAAAAACATAACGCGGTGGTGCGCATTGTATGGGTGTGTGTTACATTACATTCACTAGTAGGAGTGAGAAAAACATGACGGGGTGGTGTGAATCGGAGGGACTGAATTAGGATAGGCAGTGAGTGGCAATGTAGGATGGAGAAAAGCACCGCGGGGTGGTCAGCATGGGGAGGTCAGGGAACAGGCAGTGGCAATATAGGATAATTTTCTGAAAAACATTGCAGGGTGGTGCGCATTGTATGGGTGTGTGTTACATTACATTAACTAGTAGGAGTGAGAAAAACATCACGGGGTGGTGTGAATCGGAGGGTCTGAATTAGGATAGGCAGTGAGTGGCAATGTAGGATGGAGAAAAGCACCGCAGGGTGGTGAGCATGGGGAGGTCAGGGAACATGCAGTGGCAAAGTAGGATAGGTTTCTGAAAAACATCGCGGGGTGGTGCGCATTGTATGGGTGTGTGTTACATTACATTCACTAGTAGGAGTGAGAAAAATATCACGGGGTGGTGCGCATTGTATGGGTCTGTGTTACATTACATTAACTAGCACGAGTGAGAAAAACATCACGGGGTGGTGCGCATTGTATGGGTGTGTGTTACATTACATTCACTAGTAGGAGTGAGAAAAACATCACGGGGTGGTGTGAATCGAAGAGTCTGAATTAGGATAGGCAGTGAGTGGCAATGTAGGATGGAGAAAAGCACCGCGGGGTGGTCAGCATGGGGAGGTCAGGGAACATGCAGTGGCAATGTAGGATAGGTTTCTGAAAAACATCGCGTGGTGGTGCGCATTATGGGTGTGTGTTAAATGACATTCACTAGTAGGAGTGAGAAAAACATCGCGGGGTGGTGTGAATCGGAGGGTCTGAATTAGGATAGGCAGTGAGTGGCAATGTAGGATGGAGAAAAGCACCGCGGGGTGGTCAGCATGGGGAGGTCAGGGAACATGCAGTGGCAATGTAGGATAGGTTTCTGAAAAACATCGCGGGGTGGTGCGCATTATATGGGTGTGTGTTACATTACATTCACTAGCAGGAGTGAGAAAAACATCCCAGGGTGATGTGAATCGGAGGATCTGAATTAGGATAGGCAGTGAATGGCAATGTAGGATGGAGAAAAGCACCGCGGATCGTCAGCATGGGGAGGTCAGGGAACATGCAGTGGCAATGTAGGATAGGTTTCTGAAAAACATCGCGGGGTGGTGCGCATTGTATGGGTGTGTGTTACATTACATTCACTAGTAGGAGTGAGAAAAACAGCACGGGGTGGTGTGAATCGGAGGGTCTGAATTAGGTTAGGCAGTGAGTGGCAATGTAGGATGGAGAAAAGCACCGCGGGGTTTTCAGCATGGGGAGGTCAGGGAACATGCAGTGGCAATGTAGGATAGGTTTCTGAAAAACATCGCGGGGTGGTGTGCATTGTATGGGTGTGTGTTACATTACATTCACTAGTAGGAGTGAGAAAAACATCACGGGGTGGTGTGCATTGTATGGGTGTCTGTTACATTACATTCACTAGTAGGAGTGAGAAAAACATCACGGGGTGGTGCGCATTATATGGGTGTGTGTTACATTACATTCACTAGTAGGAGTGAGAAAAACATCACGGGGCGGTGTGAATCGGAGAGTCTGAATTAGGATAGGCAGTGAGTGGCAATGTAGGATGGAGAAAAGCACCGCGTGGTCGTCAGCATGGGGAGGTCAGGGAACATGCAGTGGCAATGTAGGATAGGTTTCTGAAAAACATCGCGTGGTGGTGCGCATTATGGGTATGTGTTAAATGACATTCACTAGTAGGAGTGAGAAAAACATCGCGGGGTGGTGTGAATCGGAGGGTCTGAATTAGGATAGGCAGTGAGTGGCAATGTAGGATGGAGAAAAGCACCGCGGGGTGGTCAGCATGGGGAGGTCAGGGAACATGCAGTGGCAATGTAGGATAGGTTTCTGAAAAACATCGCGGGGTGGTGCGCATTATATGGGTGTGTGTTACATTACATTCACTAGTAGGAGTGAGAAAAACATCCCAGGGTGATGTGAATCGGAGGGTCTGAATTAGGATAGGCAGTGAATGGCAATGTAGGATGGAGAAAAGCACCGCGGATCGTCAGCATGGGGAGGTCAGGGAACATGCAGTGGCAATGTAGGATAGGTTTCTGAAAAACATCGCGGGGTGGTGCGCATTGTATGGGTGTGTGTTACATTACATTCACTAGTAGGAGTGAGAAAAACAGCACGGGGTGGTGTGAATCGGAGGGTCTGAATTAGGTTAGGCAGTGAGTGGCAATGTAGGATGGAGAAAAGCACCGCGGGGTGGTCAGTATGGGGAGGTCAGGGAACATGCAGTGACAATGTAGGATAGGTTTCTGAAAAACATCACGGGGTGGTGTGCATTGCATGGGTGTGTGTTACATTACATTCACTAGTAGGAGTGAGAAAAACATCACGGGGTGGTGCGCACTGTATGGGTGTGTGTTACATTACATTCACTAGTAGGAGTGAGAAAAACATCACGGGGTGGTGCTCATTGTACGGGTGTGTGTTACATTACATTCACTAGTAGGAGTGAGAAAAACATCACGGGGTGGTGTGAATCGGAGGGTCTGTATTAGGATCGGCAGTGAGTGGCATTGTAGGATGGAGAAAAGCATCGCGGGGTGGTCAGCATGTGGAGGTCAGGGAACATGCAGTGGCAATGTAGGATAGGTTTGTGAAAAACATCGCGGGGTGGTGCGCATTGTATGGGTATGTGTTACATTACATTCACTAGTTGGAGTGAGAAAAACATCACGGGGTGGTGTGAATCGGAGTGTCTGAATTCGGATAGGCAGTGAGTGGCAATGTAGGATGGAGAAAAGCACCGCGAGGTGGTCAGCATGGGGAGGTCAGGGAACATGCAGTGGCAATGTAGGATAGTTTTCTGAAAAACATCACGGGGTGGTGCGCATTGGATGGGTGTGTGTTACATTACATTCACTAGTGGGTGTGAGAAAAACATCACGGGGTGGTGTGAATCGGAGGGTGTGAATTAGGATAGGCAGTGAGTGTCAATGTAGGATGGAGAAAAGCACTGCGGTGTGGTCAGCATGGGAAGGTCAGGGAACATGCAGTGGCAATGTAGGATAGGTTTCTGAAAAAAATCGCGGGGTGGTGCGCATTGTATGGGTGTGATAATTTACATTCACTAGTAGGAGTGAGAAAAACATCACGGGGTGGTGTGAATCGGAGGATCTCAATTAGGATAGCCAGTGAGTGGCAATGTAGGATGGAGAAAAGCACCGCGGTGTGATCAGCATGGGGAGGTCAGGGAACAGGCAGTGGCAATGTAGGATAGGTTTCTGAAAAACATTGCGGGGTGGTGCGCATTGTATGGGTGTGTGTTACATTACATTCACTAGTAGGAGTGAGAAAAACATCTCGGGGTGGTGCACATTGTATCGCTGTGTGTTATATTACATTCACTAGTACGAGTGAGAAAAACATCACGGGGTGGTGCGCATTGTATGGGTGTGTGTTACATTACATTCACTAGGAGAGGTGAGAAAAACATCACGGGGTGGTGTGAATCGGAGGGTCTGAATGAGGATAGGCAGTGAGTGGCAATTTAGGATGGAGAAAAGCACCACGGGGTGGTCAGCATGGGGAGGTCACGGAACATACAGTGGAAATGTAGGATAGGTTTCTGAAAAACATCGCCGGGTGGTGCGCATTGTATGGGTGTGTGTTACATTACATTCACAAGTAGGAGTGAGAAAAACATCACGGGGTGGTGCGCATTGCATGGGTGTGTGTTACATTACATTCACTAGTAGGAGTGAGAAAAACATCATGGGGTGGTGCGCATTGTATGGGTGTGTGTTACATTACATTCACTAGTAGGAGTGAGAAAAACATCACGGGGTGGTGCGCATTGTATGGGTGTGTGTTACATTACATTCACTATTAGGAGTGAGAAAAACATCACGGGGTGGTGTGAATCGGAGGGTCTGAATTAGGATAGGCAGTGAGTGGCCTTGTAGGATGGAGAAAAGCACCGCGGGGTGGTCAGCATGGGAGGTCAGGGAACATGCAGTGGCAATGTAAGATAGGTTTCTGAAAAGCATCGCGGGGTGGTGCGCATTGTATGGTTGTGTGTTACATTACATTCACTAGTAGGAGTGAGAAAAACATCACGGGGTGGGGCGCATTGTATGGGTGTGTGTTACATTACATTCACTAGTAGGAGTGAGAAAAACATCACGGGGTGGTGTGAATCGGAGGGTCTGAATTAGGATAGGCAGTGAGTGGCAATGTAGGATGGAGAAAAGCACCACGGGGTGGTGAGCATGGGGAGGTCAGGGAACATGCAGTGGCAATGTAGGATAGGTTTCTGAAAAAAATCGCGGGGTGGTGCGCATTGTATGGGTGTGATACTTTACATTCACTAGTAGGAGTGAGAAAAACATCACGGGGTGGTGTGAATCGGAGGATCTCAATTAGGATAGCCAGTGAGTGGCAATGTAGGATGGAGAAAAGCACCGCGGTGTGATCAGCATGGGGAGGTCAGGGAACAGGCAGTGGCAATGTAGGATAGGTTTCTGAAAAACATCGCGGGGTGGTGCGCATTGTATGGGTGTGTGTTACATTACATTCACTAGTAGGAGTGAGAAAAACATCTCGGGGTGGTGCACATTGTATCGCTGTGTGTTATATTACATTCACTAGTACGAGTGAGAAAAACATCACGGGGTGGTGCGCATTGTATGGGTGTGTGTTACATTACATTCACTAGGAGAGGTGAGAAAAACATCACGGGGTGGTGTGAATCGGAGGGTCTGAATGAGGATAGGCAGTGAGTGGCAATTTAGGATGGAGAAAAGCACCACGGGGTGGTCAGCATGGGGAGGTCACGGAACATACAGTGGAAATGTAGGATAGGTTTCTGAAAAACATCGCGGGGTGGTGCGCATTGTATGGGTGTGTGTTACATTACATTCACAAGTAGGAGTGAGAAAAACATCACGGGGTGGTGCGCATTGCATGGGTGTGTGTTACATTACATTCACTAGTAGGAGTGAGAAAAACATCATGGGGTGGTGCGCATTGTATGGGTGTGTGTTACATTACATTCACTAGTAGGAGTGAGAAAAACATCACGGGGTGGTGCGCATTGTATGGGTGTGTGTTACATTACATTCACTATTAGGAGTGAGAAAAACATCACGGGGTGGTGTGAATCGGAGGGTCTGAATTAGGATAGGCAGTGAGTGGCAATGTAGGATGGAGAAAAGCACCGCGGGGTGGTCAGCATGGGAGGTCAGGGAACATGCAGTGGCAATGTAAGATAGGTTTCTGAAAAACTTCGCGTGGTGGTGCGCATTGTATGGGTGTGTGTTACATTACATTCACTAGTAGGAGTGAGAAAACATCACGCGGTGGTGTGAATCGGAGCTTCTGAATTAGGATAGGCAGTGAGTGGCAATGTAGGATGGAGTAAAGCACCGCGGGGTGGTCAGCATGGGGAGCTCAGGGAACACGCAGTGGCAATGTAGGATAGGTTTCTGAAAAACATCGTGATGTGGTACGCATTGTATGGGTGTGTGTTACATTACATTCACTAGTAGGAGTGAGAAAAACATCACGGGGTGGGGCGCATTGTATGGGTGTGTGTTACATTACATTCACTAGTAGGAGTGAGAAAACATCACGCGGTGGTGTGAATCGGAGCTTCTGAATTAGGATAGGCAGTGAGTGGCCTTGTAGGATGGAGAAAAGCACCGCGGGGTGGTCAGCATGGGAGGTCAGGGAACATGCAGTGGCAATGTAAGATAGGTTTCTGAAAAGCATCGCGGTGTGGTGCGCATTGTATGGTTGTGTGTTACATTACATTCACTAGTAGGAGTGAGAAAAACATCACGGGGTGGGGCGCATTGTATGGGTGTGTGTTACATTACATTCACTAGTAGGAGTGAGAAAAACATCACGGGGTGGTGTGAATCGGAGGGTCTGAATTAGGATAGGCAGTGAGTGGCAATGTAGGATGGAGAAAAGCACCACGGGGTGGTGAGCATGGGGAGGTCAGGGAACATGCAGTGGCAATGTAGGATAGGTTTCTGAAAAAAATCGCGGGGTGGTGCGCATTGTATGGGTGTGATACTTTACATTCACTAGTAGGAGTGAGAAAAACATCACGGGGTGGTGTGAATCGGAGGATCTCAATTAGGATAGCCAGTGAGTGGCAATGTAGGATGGAGAAAAGCACCGCGGTGTGATCAGCATGGGGAGGTCAGGGAACAGGCAGTGGCAATGTAGGATAGGTTTCTGAAAAACATCGCGGGGTGGTGCGCATTGTATGGGTGTGTGTTACATTACATTCACTAGTAGGAGTGAGAAAAACATCTCGGGGTGGTGCACATTGTATCGCTGTGTGTTATATTACATTCACTAGTACGAGTGAGAAAAACATCACGGGGTGGTGCGCATTGTATGGGTGTGTGTTACATTACATTCACTAGGAGAGGTGAGAAAAACATCACGGGGTGGTGTGAATAGGAGGGTCTGAATGAGGATAGGCAGTGAGTGGCAATTTAGGATGGAGAAAAGCACCACGGGGTGGTCAGCATGGGGAGGTCACGGAACATACAGTGGAAATGTAGGATTGGTTTCTGAAAAACATCGCGGTGTGGTTCGCATTGTATGGGTGTGTGTTACATTACATTCACAAGTAGGAGTGAGAAAAACATCACGGGGTGGTGCGCATTGCATGGGTGTGTGTTACATTACATTCACTAGTAGGAGTGAGAAAAACATCATGGGGTGGTGCGCATTGTATGGGTGTGTGTTACATTACATTCACTAGTAGGAGTGAGAAAAAAATCACGGGGTGGTGCGCATTGTATGGGTGTGTGTTACATTACATTCACTATTAGGAGTGAGAAAAACATCACGGGGTGGTGTGAATCGGAGGGTCTGAATTAGGATAGGCAGTGAGTGGCCTTGTAGGATGGAGAAAAGCACCGCGGGGTGGTCAGCATGGGAGGTCAGGGAACATGCAGTGGCAATGTAAGATAGGTTTCTGAAAAGCATCGCGGGGTGGTGCGCATTGTATGGTTGTGTGTTACATTACATTCACTAGTAGGAGTGAGAAAAACATCACGGGGTGGGGCGCATTGTATGGGTGTGTGTTACATTACATTCACTAGTAGGAGTGAGAAAAACATCACAGGGTGGTGTGAATCGGAGGGTCTGAATTAGGATAGGCAGTGAGTGGCAATGTAGGATGGAGAAAAGCACCACGGGGTGGTGAGCATGGGGAGGTCAGGGAACATGCAGTGGCAATGTAGGATAGGTTTCTGAAAAAAATCGCGGGGTGGTGCGCATTGTATGGGTGTGATACTTTACATTCACTAGTAGGAGTGAGAAAAACATCACGGGGTGGTGTGAATCGGAGGATCTCAATTAGGATAGCCAGTGAGTGGCAATGTAGGATGGAGAAAAGCACCGCGGTGTGATCAGCATGGGGAGGTCAGGGAACAGGCAGTGGCAATGTAGGATAGGTTTCTGAAAAACATCGCGGGGTGGTGCGCATTGTATGGGTGTGTGTTACATTACATTCACTAGTAGGAGTGAGAAAAACATCTCGGGGTTGTGCACATTGTATCGCTGTGTGTTATATTACATTCACTAGTACGAGTGAGAAAAACATCACGTGGTGGTGCGCATTGTATGGGTGTGTGTTACATTACGTTCACTAGTAGGAGTGAGAAAAACATCACGGGGTGGTGTGAATCGGACGGTCTGAATTAGGATAGGCAGTGAGTGGCAATGTAGGATGGAGAAAAGCACCGCGGGGTGGTCAGCATGGGGAGGTCAGGGGACATGCAGTGGCAATGTAGGATAGGTTTCTGAAAAACATCGCGGAGTGGTGCGCATTGTATGGGTGTGTGTTACATTACATTCACTAGTAGGAGTGAGAAAAACATCACGGGGTGGTGCGCATTGTATGGCTGTGTGTTACATTACATTCACTAGTAAGAGTGAGCAAAACATCACGGGGTGGTGTGAATCGGAGGGTCTGAATTAGGATAGGCAGTGAGTGGCAATGTAGGATGGAGAAAAGCACCGCGGGGTGGTCAGCATGGGAGGTCAGGGAACATGCAGTGGCAATGTAAGATAGGTTTCTGAAAAGCATCGCGGGGTGGTGCGCGTTGTATGGTTGTGTGTTACATTACATTCACTAGTAGGAGTGAGAAAAACATCACGGGGTGGGGCGCATTGTATGGGTGTGTGTTACATTACATTCACTAGTAGGAGTGAGAAAAACATCACGGGGTGGTGTGTATCGGAGGGTCTGAATTAGGATAGGCAGTGAGTGGCAATGTAGGATGGAGAAAAGCACCACGGGGTGGTGAGCATGGGGAGGTCAGGGAACATGCAGTGGCAATGTAGGATAGGTTTCTGAAAAACATCGCGGGGTGGTGCGCATTGTATGGGTGTGTGTTACATTACATTCACTAGTAGGAGTGAGAAAAACATCTCGGGGTGGTGCACATTGTATCGCTGTGTGTTATATTACATTCACTAGTACGAGTGAGAAAAACATCACGGGGTGGTGCGCATTGTATGGGTGTGTGTTACATTACGTTCACTAGTAGGAGTGAGAAAAACATCACGGGGTGGTGTGAATCGGACGGTATGAATTAGGATAGGCAGTGAGTGGCAATGTAGGATGGAGAAAAGCACCACGGGGTGGTCAGCATGGGGAGGTCAGGGGACATGCAGTGGCAATGTAGGATAGGTTTCTGAAAAACATCGCAGAGTGGTGCGCATTGTATGGGTGTGTGTTACATTACATTCACTAGTAGGAGTGAGAAAAACATCACGGGGTGGTGCGCATTGTATGGCTGTGTGTTACATTACATTCACTAGTAAGAATGAGCAAAACATCACGGGGTGGTGAGAATCGGAGGGTCTGAATTAGGATAGGCAGTGAGTGGCAATGTAGGATGGAGAAAAGCACCGCGGGGTGGTCAGCATGGGGAGGTCAGGGAACATGCAGTGGCAATGTAGGATAGGTTTCTGATAAACATCGTGGGATGGTGCGCATTGTATGGGTGTGTGTTACATTACATTCACTAGTAGGAGTGAGAAAAACATCACGGGGCGGTGCACATTGTATGGGTGTGTGTTACAGTACATTCACTAGTACGAGTGAGAAAAACATCACGGGGTGGTGCGCATTGTATGGGTGTATGTTACATTACATTCACTAGTAGGAGTGTGAAAAACATCACGGCGTGGTGTGAATCAGAGGGTCTGAATTAGGATAGGCAGTGAGTGGCAATGTAGGATGGAGAAAAGCACCGCGGGGTGGTCAGCATGGGGATTTCAGGGAACATGCAGTGGCAATGTAGGATAGGTTTCTGAAAAACATCGCGTGGTGGTGCGCATTATGGATGTGTGTTAAATGACATTCACTAGTAGGAGTGAGAAAAACATCACGGGGTGGAGCGCATTGTATGGGTGTGTGTTACATTACATTCACTAGTAGGAGTGAGAAAAACATCACGGGGTGGTGTGAATCGGAGGGTCTGAATTAGGACAGGCAGTGAGTGGTAATGTAGGATGGAGAAAAGCACCGCGGTGTGGTCAGCATGGGGAGGTCAGGGAACATGCAGTGGCAATGTAGGATAGGTTTCGGAAAAACATCGCGGGGTGGTGTGCATTGTATGGATGTGTGTTACATTACATTCACTAGTAGGAGTGAGAAAAACATCACGGGGTGGTGCGCATTGTATGGGTGTGTGTTACATTACATCCACTAGTAGGAGTGAGAACATCATCACGGGGTGGTGCGCATTGGATGGGTGTGTGTTACATTACATTCACTAGTAGGAGTGAGAAAAACATCACGGGGTGGTGTGAATCGGAGGGTCTGAATTAGGATAGGCAGTGAGTGGCAATGTAGGATGGAGAAAAGCACCGCGGGATGGTCAGCATGGGGACGTCAGGGAACATGCAGTGGCAATGTAGGATAGGTTTCTGAAAAACTTCGCGTGGTGGTGCGCATTGTATGGGTGTGTGTTACATTACATTCACTAGTAGGAGTGAGAAAACATCACGCGGTGGTGTGAATCGGAGCTTCTGAATTAGGATAGGCAGTGAGTGGCAATGTAGGATGGAGTAAAGCACCGCGGGGTGGTCAGCATGGGGAGCTCAGGGAACACGCAGTGGCAATGTAGGATAGGTTTCTGAAAAACATCGTGATGTGGTACGCATTGTATGGGTGTGTGTTACATTACATTCACTAGTAGGAGTGAGAAAAACATCGCGGGGTGGTGCGCATTGTATGGGTGTGTGTTACATTACATTCACTAGGAGGAGTGAGAAAAACATCACGGGGTGGTGTGAATCGGAGTTTCTGAATTAGGATAGGCAGTGAGTGGCAATGTAGGATGGAGAAAAGCACCACGGGGTGGTCAGCATGGGGAGGTCAGGGAACATGCAGTGGCAAAGTAGGATAGGTTTCTGAAAAACATCGCGGGGTGGTGCGCATTGTATGGGTGTGTGTTACATTACATTCACAAGTAGGAATGAGAAAAACATCACGGGGTGGTGCGCATTGCATGGGTGTGTGTTACATTACATTCACTAGTAGGAGTGAGAAAAACATCACGGGTTGGTGCGCATTGTATGGGTGTGTGTTACATTACATTCACTAGTAGGATTGAGAAAAACATCACGCGGTGGTGCGCATTGTATGGGTGTGTGTTAAATTACATTCACTATTAGGAGTGAGAAAAACATCACGGGGTGGTGTGAATCGTAGGGTCTGAATTAGGATAGGCAGTGAGTGGCCTTGTAGGATGGAGAACCCGCGGTGTGGTCAGCGTGGGAGGTCAGGGAACATGCAGTGGCAATGTAAGATAGGTTTCTGAAAAGCATCGCGGGGTGGTGCGCATTGTATGGTTGTGTGTTACATTACATTCACTAGTAGGAGTGAGAAAAACATCACGGGGTGGGGCGCATTGTATGGGTGTGTGTTACATTACATTCACTAGTAGGAGTGAGAAAAACATCACGGGGTGGTGTGAATCGGAGGGTCTGAATTAGGATAGGCAGTGAGTGGCAATGTAGGATACAGAAAAGCACCGCGGGGTGGTGAGCATGGGGAGGTCAGGGAACATGCAGTGGCAATGTAGGATAGGTTTCTGAAAAACATCACGGGGTGGTGCGCATTGTATGGGTGTGTGTTACATTACATTCACTAGTAGGAGTGAGCAAAACATCATGGGGTGGTGTGAATCGGAGGGTCTGAATTAGGATAGGCATTGAGTGGCAATGTAGGATGGAGAAAAGCACCGCGGGGTGGTCAGCATGGGGAGGTCAGGGAACATGCAGTGGCAATGTAGGATAGGTTTCTGAAAAACATCGCGGGGTGGTGCGCATTGTATGGGTGTGTGTTACATTACATTCACTAGTAGGAGTGAGAAAAACATCACGGGGTGGTGTGAATCGGAGGGTCTGAATTAGGATAGGCCGTGAGTGGCAATGTAGGATGCAGAAAAGCACCGCGGGGTGCTCAGCATTAGGAGGTCAGGGAACATGCAGTGGCAATGTAGGATAGGTTTCTGAAAAACATCGCGAGGTGGTGCGCATTGTATGGGTGTGTGTTACATTACATTCACTAGTAGGAGTGAGAAAGACATCACGGCGTGGTGCGCATTGTATGGGTGTGTGTTACATTTCATTCACTAGTAGGAGTGAGAAAAACATCACGGGGTGGTGTGAATCGGAGGGTCTGAATTAGGATAGGCATTGAGTGGCAATGTAGGATGGAGAAAAGCAACGTTGTGTGGTCAGCATGGGGAGGTCAGGGAACATGCAGTGGCAATGTAGGATAGGTTTATGAAAAACATCGCGGGGTGGTGTGCATTGTATGGGTGTGTGTTACATTACATTCACTAGTAGGAGTGAGAAAAACATCACGGGGTGGTGCGCATTGTATGGGTGTGTGTTACATTACATTCACTAGTAGGAGTGAGAAAAACATCACGTGGTGGTGTGAATCGGAGGGTCTGAATTAGGATAGGCAGTGAGTGGCAATGTAGGATGGAGAAAAGCACCACGGGGTGGTCAGCATGGGGAGCTCTGGGAACACGCAGTGGCAATGTAGGATAGGTTTCTGAAAAACATCGCGGGGTGGTATGCATTGTATGGGTGTGTGTTACATTACATTCACTAGTAGGAGTGAGAAAAACATCGCGGGGTGGTGCGCATTGTATGGGTGTGTGTTACATTACATTCACTAGGAGAGGTGAGAAAAACATCACAGGGTGGTGTGAATCGGAGGGTCTGAATGAGGATAGGCAGTGAGTGGCAATTTAGGATGGAGAAAAGCACCACGGGGTGGTCAGCATGGGGAGGTCACGGAACATACAGTGGAAATGTAGGATAGGTTTCTGAAAAACATCGCGTGGTGGTGCGCATTATGGATGTGTGTTAAATGACATTCACTAGTAGGAGTGAGAAAAACATCACGGGGTGGAGCGCATTGTATGGGTGTGTGTTACATTACATTCACTAGTAGGAGTGAGAAAAACATCACGGGGTGGTGTGAATCGGAGGGTCTGAATTAGGACAGGCAGTGAGTGGTAATGTAGGATGGAGAAAAGCACCGCGGTGTGGTCAGCATGGGGAGGTCAGGGAACATGCAGTGGCAATGTAGGATAGGTTTCGGAAAAACATCGCGGGGTGGTGTGCATTGTATGGATGTGTGTTACATTACATTCACTAGTAGGAGTGAGAAAAACATCACGGGGTGGTGCGCATTGTATGGGTGTGTGTTACATTACATCCACTAGTAGGAGTGAGAACATCATCACGGGGTGGTGCGCATTGGATGGGTGTGTGTTACATTACATTCACTAGTAGGAGTGAGAAAAACATCACGGGGTGGTGTGAATCGGAGGGTCTGAATTAGGATAGGCAGTGAGTGGCAATGTAGGATGGAGAAAAGCACCGCGGGATGGTCAGCATGGGGACGTCAGGGAACATGCAGTGGCAATGTAGGATAGGTTTCTGAAAAACTTCGCGTGGTGGTGCGCATTGTATGGGTGTGTGTTACATTACATTCACTAGTAGGAGTGAGAAAACATCACGCGGTGGTGTGAATCGGAGCTTCTGAATTAGGATAGGCAGTGAGTGGCAATGTAGGATGGAGTAAAGCACCGCGGGGTGGTCAGCATGGGGAGCTCAGGGAACACGCAGTGGCAATGTAGGATAGGTTTCTGAAAAACATCGTGATGTGGTACGCATTGTATGGGTGTGTGTTACATTACATTCACTAGTAGGAGTGAGAAAAACATCGCGGGGTGGTGCGCATTGTATGGGTGTGTGTTACATTACATTCACTAGGAGGAGTGAGAAAAACATCACGGGGTGGTGTGAATCGGAGTTTCTGAATTAGGATAGGCAGTGAGTGGCAATGTAGGATGGAGAAAAGCACCACGGGGTGGTCAGCATGGGGAGGTCAGGGAACATGCAGTGGCAATGTAGGATAGGTTTCTGAAAAACATCGCGGGGTGGTGCGCATTGTATGGGTGTGTGTTACATTACATTCACAAGTAGGAATGAGAAAAACATCACGGGGTGGTGCGCATTGCATGGGTGTGTGTTACATTACATTCACTAGTAGGAGTGAGAAAAACATCACGGGTTGGTGCGCATTGTATGGGTGTGTGTTACATTACATTCACTAGTAGGATTGAGAAAAACATCACGCGGTGGTGCGCATTGTATGGGTGTGTGTTAAATTACATTCACTATTAGGAGTGAGAAAAACATCACGGGGTGGTGTGAATCGTAGGGTCTGAATTAGGATAGGCAGTGAGTGGCCTTGTAGGATGGAGAAAAGCACCGCGGTGTGGTCAGCGTGGGAGGTCAGGGAACATGCAGTGGCAATGTAAGATAGGTTTCTGAAAAGCATCGCGGGGTGGTGCGCATTGTATGGTTGTGTGTTACATTACATTCACTAGTAGGAGTGAGAAAAACATCACGGGGTGGGGCGCATTGTATGGGTGTGTGTTACATTACATTCACTAGTAGGAGTGAGAAAAACATCACGGGGTGGTGTGAATCGGAGGGTCTGAATTAGGATAGGCATTGAGTGGCAATGTAGGATGGAGAAAAGCACCGCGGGGTGGTCAGCATGGGGAGGTCAGGGAACATGCAGTGGCAATGTAGGATAGGTTTCTGAAAAACATCGCGGGGTGGTGCGCATTGTATGGGTGTGTGTTACATTACATTCACTAGTAGGAGTGAGAAAAACATCACGGGGTGGTGTGAATCGGAGGGTCTGAATTAGGATAGGCCGTGAGTGGCAATGTAGGATGCAGAAAAGCACCGCGGGGTGCTCAGCATTAGGAGGTCAGGGAACATGCAGTGGCAATGTAGGATAGGTTTCTGAAAAACATCGCGAGGTGGTGCGCATTGTATGGGTGTGTGTTACATTACATTCACTAGTAGGAGTGAGAAAGACATCACGGCGTGGTGCGCATTGTATGGGTGTGTGTTACATTTCATTCACTAGTAGGAGTGAGAAAAACATCACGGGGTGGTGTGAATCGGAGGGTCTGAATTAGGATAGGCATTGAGTGGCAATGTAGGATGGAGAAAAGCAACGTTGTGTGGTCAGCATGGGGAGGTCAGGGAACATGCAGTGGCAATGTAGGATAGGTTTATGAAAAACATCGCGGGGTGGTGTGCATTGTATGGGTGTGTGTTACATTACATTCACTAGTAGGAGTGAGAAAAACATCACGGGGTGGTGCGCATTGTATGGGTGTGTGTTACATTACATTCACTAGTAGGAGTGAGAAAAACATCACGTGGTGGTGTGAATCGGAGGGTCTGAATTAGGATAGGCAGTGAGTGGCAATGTAGGATGGAGAAAAGCACCACGGGGTGGTCAGCATGGGGAGCTCTGGGAACACGCAGTGGCAATGTAGGATAGGTTTCTGAAAAACATCGCGGGGTGGTATGCATTGTATGGGTGTGTGTTACATTACATTCACTAGTAGGAGTGAGAAAAACATCGCGGGGTGGTGCGCATTGTATGGGTGTGTGTTACATTACATTCACTAGGAGAGGTGAGAAAAACATCACAGGGTGGTGTGAATCGGAGGGTCTGAATGAGGATAGGCAGTGAGTGGCAATTTAGGATGGAGAAAAGCACCACGGGGTGGTCAGCATGGGGAGGTCACGGAACATACAGTGGAAATGTAGGATAGGTTTCTGAAAACCATCGCGGGGTGGTGCGCATTGTATGGGTGTGTGTTACATTACATTCACAAGTAGGAGTGAGAAAAACATCACGGGGTGGTGCGCATTGCATCGGTGTGTGTTACATTACATTCACTAGTAGGAGTGAGAAAAACATCAAGGGGTGGTGCGCATTGTATGGGTGTGTGTTACATTACATTCACTAGTAGGAGTGAGAAAAACATCACGGGGTGGTGCGCATTGTATGGGTGTGTGTTATATTACATTCACTATTAGGAGTGAGAAAAACATCACGGGGTGGTGTGAATCGGAGGGTCTGAATTAGGATAGGCAGTGAGTGGCCTTGTAGGATGGAGAAAAGCACCGCCGGGTGGTCAGCATGGGAGGTCAGGGAACATGCAGTGGCAATGTAAGATAGGTTTCTGAAAAGCATCGCGGGGTGGTGCGCATTGTATGGTTGTGTGTTACATTACATTCACTAGTAGGAGTGAGAAAAACATCACGGGGTGGGGCGCATTGTATGGGTGTGTGTTACATTACATTCACTAGTAGGAGTGAGAAAAACATCACGGGGTGGTGTGAATCGGAGGGTCTGAATTAGGATAGGCAGTGAGTGGCAATGTAGGATGGAGAAAAGCACCACGGGGTGGTGAGCATGGGGAGGTCAGGGAACATGCAGTGGCAATGTAGGATAGGTTTCTGAAAAAAATCGCGGGGTGGTGCGCATTGTATGGGTGTGATACTTTACATTCACTAGTAGGAGTGAGCAAAACATCACGGGGTGGTGTGAATCGGAGGGTCTGAATTAGGATAGGCAGTGAGTGGCAATGTAGGATGGAGAAAAGCACCGCGGGGTGGTCAGCATGGGGAGGTCAGGGAACATGCAGTGGCAATGTAGGATAGGTTTCTGATAAACATCGTGGGATGGTGCGCATTGTATGGGTGTGTGTTACATTACATTCACTAGTAGGAGTGAGAAAAACATCACGGGGCGGTGCACATTTTATGGGTGTGTGTTACATTACATTCACTAGTACGAGTGAGAAAAACATCACGGGGTGGTGCGCATTGTATGGGTGTATTTTACATTACATTCACTAGTAGGAGTGAGAAAAACATCACGGGGTGGTGTGAATCGGAGGGTCTGAATTAGGATAGGCAGTGAGTGGCAATGTAGGATGGAGAAAAGCACCGCGGGGTGGTCAGCATGGGGACGTCAGGGAACATGCAGTGGCAATGTAGGATAGGTTTCTGAAAAACTTCGCGTGGTGGTGCGCATTGTATGGGTGTGTGTTACATTACATTCACTAGTAGGAGTGAGAAAACATCACGCAGTGGTGTGAATCGGAGCTTCTGAATTAGGATAGGCAGTGAGTGGCAATGTAGGATGGAGTAAAGCACCGCGGGGTGGTCAGCATGGGGAGCTCAGGGAACACGCAGTGGCAATGTAGGATAGGTTTCTGAAAAACATCGTGATGTGGTACGCATTGTATGGGTGTGTGTTACATTACATTCACTAATAGGAGTGAGAAAAACATCGCGGGGTGGTGCGCATTGTATGGGTGTGTGTTACATTACATTCACTAGGAGGAGTGAGAAAAACATCACGGGGTGGTGTGAATCGGAGGTTCTGAATTAGGATAGGCAGTAAGTGGCAATGTAGGATGGAGAAAAGCACCACGGGGTGGTCAGCATGGGGAGGTCAGGGAACATGCAGTGGCAATGTAGGATAGGTTTCTGAAAAACATCGCGGGGTGGTGCGCATTGTATGGGTGTGTGTTACATTACATTCACAAGTAGGAGTGAGAAAAACATCACGGGGTGGTGCGCATTGCATGGGTGTGTGTTACATTACATTCACTAGTAGGAGTGAGGAAAACATCACGGGTTGGTGCGCATTGTATGGGTGTGTGTTACATTACATTCACTAGTAGGATTGAGAAAAACATCACGGGGTGGTGCGCATTGTATGGGTGTGTGTTAAATTACATTCACTATTAGGAGTGAGAAAAACATCACGGGGTGGTGTGAATCGTAGGGTCTGAATTAGGATAGGCAGTGAGTGGCCTTGTAGGATGGAGAAAAGCACCGCGGTGTGGTCAGCGTGGGAGGTCAGGGAACATGCAGTGGCAATGTAAGATAGGTTTCTGAAAAGCATCGCGGGGTGGTGCGCATTGTATGGTTGTGTGTTACATTACATTCACTAGTAGGAGTGAGAAAAACATCACGGGGTGGGGCGCATTGTATGGGTGTGTGTTACATTACATTCACTAGTAGGAGTGAGAAAAACATCACGGGGTGGTGTGAATCGGAGGGTCTGAATTAGGATAGGCAGTAAGTGGCAATGTAGGATACAGAAAAGCACCGCGGGGTGGTGAGCATGGGGAGATCAGGGAACATGCAGTGGCAATGTAGGATAGGTTTCTGAAAAACATCGCGGGGTGGTGCGCATTGTATGGGTGTGTGTTACATTACATTCACTAGTAGGAGTGAGAAAAACATCACGGGGTGGTGTGAATTGGAGGATCTGAATTAGGATAGCCAGTGAGTGGCAATGTAGGATACAGAAAAGCACCGCGGGGTGGTGAGCATGGGGAGGTCAGGGAACATGCAGTGGCAATGTAGGATAGGTTTCTGAAAAACATCGCGGGGTGGTGCGCATTGTATGGGTGTGTGTTACATTACATTCACAAGTAGGAGTGAGAAAAACATCACGGGGTGGTGCGCATTGCATGGGTGTGTGTTACATTACATTCACTAGTAGGAGTGAGGAAAACATCACGGGTTGGTGCGCATTGTATGGGTGTGTGTTACATTACATTCACTAGTAGGATTGAGAAAAACATCACGGGGTGGTGCGCATTGTATGGGTGTGTGTTAAATTACATTCACTATTAGGAGTGAGAAAAACATCACGGGGTGGTGTGAATCGTAGGGTCTGAATTAGGATAGGCAGTGAGTGGCCTTGTAGGATGGAGAAAAGCACCGCGGTGTGGTCAGCGTGGGAGGTCAGGGAACATGCAGTGGCAATGTAAGATAGGTTTCTGAAAAGCATCGCGGGGTGGTGCGCATTGTATGGTTGTGTGTTACATTACATTCACTAGTAGGAGTGAGAAAAACATCACGGGGTGGGGCGCATTGTATGGGTGTGTGTTACATTACATTCACTAGTAGGAGTGAGAAAAACATCACGGGGTGGTGTGAATCGGAGGGTCTGAATTAGGATAGGCAGTGAGTGGCAATGTAGGATACAGAAAAGCACCGCGGGGTGGTGAGCATGGGGAGATCAGGGAACATGCAGTGGCAATGTAGGATAGGTTTCTGAAAAACATCGCGGGGTGGTGCGCATTGTATGGGTGTGTGTTACATTACATTCACTAGTAGGAGTGAGAAAAACATCACGGGGTGGTGTGAATTGGAGGTTCTGAATTAGGATAGCCAGTGAGTGGCAATGTAGGATACAGAAAAGCACCGCGGGGTGGTGAGCATGGGGAGGTCAGGGAACATGCAGTGGCAATGTAGGATAGGTTTCTGAAAAACATCGTGGGGTGGTGCGCATTGTATGGGTGTGTGTTACATTACATTCACTAGTAGGAGTGAGCAAAACATCATGGGGTGGTGTGAATCGGAGGGTCTGAATTAGGATAGGCATTGAGTGGCAATGTAGGATGGAGAAAAGCACCGCGGGGTGGTCAGCATGGGGAGGTCAGGGAACATGCAGTGGCAATGTAGGATAGGTTTCTGAAAAACATCGCGGGGTGGTGCGCATTGTATGGGTGTGTGTTACATTACATTCACTAGTAGGAGTGAGAAAAACATCACGGGGTGGTGTGAATCGGAGGGTCTGAATTAGGATAGGCCGTGAGTGGCAATGTAGGATGCAGAAAAGCACCGCGGGGTGCTCAGCATTAGGAGGTCAGGGAACATGCAGTGGCAATGTAGGATAGGTTTCTGAAAAACATCGCGAGGTGGTGCGCATTGTATGGGTGTGTGTTACATTACATTCACTAGTAGGAGTGAGAAAGACATCACGGCGTGGTGCGCATTGTATGGGTGTGTGTTACATTTCATTCACTAGTAGGAGTGAGAAAAACATCACGGGGTGGTGTGAATCGGAGGGTCTGAATTAGGATAGGCATTGAGTGGCAATGTAGGATGGAGAAAAGCACCGTTGTGTGGTCAGCATGGGGAGGTCAGGGAACATGCAGTGGCAATGTAGGATAGGTTTATGAAAAACATCGCGGGGTGGTGTGCATTGTATGGGTGTGTGTTACATTACATTCACTAGTAGGAGTGAGAAAAACATCACGGGGTGGTGCGCATTGTATGGGTGTGTGTTACATTACATTCACTAGTAGGAGTGAGAAAAACATCACGGGGTGGTGTGAATCGGAGGGTCTCAATTAGGATAGGCAGTGAGTGGCAATGTAGGATGGAGAAAAGCACCACGGGGTGGTCAGCATGGGGAGCTCTGGGAACACGCAGTGGCAATGTAGGATAGGTTTCTGAAAAACATCGCGGGGTGGTATGCATTGTATGGGTGTGTGTTACATTACATTCACTAGTAGGAGTGAAAAAAACATCGCGGGGTGGTGCGCATTGTATGGGTGTGTGTTACATTACATTCACTAGGAGAGGTGAGAAAAACATCACGGGGTGGTGTGAATCGGAGGGTCTGAATGAGGATAGGCAGTGAGTGGCAATTTAGGATGTAGAAAAGCACCACGGGGTGGTCAGCATGGGGAGGTCAGGGGACATGCAGTGGCAATGTAGGATAGGTTTCTGAAAAACATCGCGGAGTGGTGCGCATTGTATGGGTGTGTGTTACATTACATTCACTAGTAGGAGTGAGAAAAACATCACGGGGTGGTGCGCATTGTATGGGTGTGTGTTACATTACATTCACTAGTACCAGTGAGAAAATCATCACGGGGTGGTGCGCATTGTATGTGTGTGTGTTACATTAGATTCACTAGTAGGAGTGAGAAAAACATCACGGGGTGGTGCGCATTGTATGGGTGTGTGTTACATTACGTTCACTAGTAGGAGTGAGAAAAACATCACAGGGTGGTGTGAATCGTAGGGTTGAATTAGGATAGGCAGTGAGTGGCAATGTAGGATGGAGAAAAGCACCACGGGGTGGTGAGCATGGGGAGGTCAGGGAACATGCAGTGGCAATGTAGGATAGGTTTCTGAAAAACATCGCGGGGTGGTGCGCATTGTATGGGTGTGTGTTACATTACATTCACTAGTAGGAGTGAGAAAAACATCTCGGGGTGGTGCACATTGTATCGCTGTGTGTTATATTACATTCACTAGTACGAGTGAGAAAAACATCACGGGGTGGTGCGCATTGTATGGGTGTGTGTTACATTACGTTCACTAGTAGGAGTGAGAAAAACATCACGGGGTGGTGTGAATCGGACGGTATGAATTAGGATAGGCAGTGAGTGGCAATGTAGGATGGAGAAAAGCACCACGGGGTGGTCAGCATGGGGAGGTCAGGGGACATGCAGTGGCAATGTAGGATAGGTTTCTGAAAAACATCGCAGAGTGGTGCGCATTGTATGGGTGTGTGTTACATTACATTCACTAGTAGGAGTGAGAAAAACATCACGGGGTGGTGCGCATTGTATGGCTGTGTGTTACATTACATTCACTAGTAAGAGTGAGCAAAACATCACGGGGTGGTGAGAATCGGAGGGTCTGAATTAGGATAGGCAGTGAGTGGCAATGTAGGATGGAGAAAAGCACCGCGGGGTGGTCAGCATGGGGAGGTCAGGGAACATGCAGTGGCAATGTAGGATAGGTTTCTGAAAAACATCGCGAGGTGGTGCGCATTGTATGGGTGTGTGTTACATTACATTCACTAGTAGGAGTGAGAAAGACATCACGGCGTGGTGCGCATTGTATGGGTGTGTGTTACATTTCATTCACTAGTAGGAGTGAGAAAAACATCACGGGGTGGTGTGAATCGGAGGGTCTGAATTAGGATAGGCATTGAGTGGCAATGTAGGATGGAGAAAAGCACCGTTGTGTGGTCAGCATGGGGAGGTCAGGGAACATGCAGTGGCAATGTAGGATAGGTTTATGAAAAACATCGCGGGGTGGTGCGCATTGTATGGGTGTGTGTTACATTACATTCACTAGTAGGAGTGAGAAAAACATCACGGGGTGGTGCGCATTGTATGGGTGTGTGTTACATTACATTCACTAGTAGGAGTGAGAAAAACATCACGGGGTGGTGTGAATCGGAGGGTCTCAATTAGGATAGGCAGTGAGTGGCAATGTAGGATGGAGAAAAGCACCACGGGGTGGTCAGCATGGGGAGCTCTGGGAACACGCAGTGGCAATGTAGGATAGGTTTCTGAAAAACATCGCGGGGTGGTATGCATTGTATGGGTGTGTGTTACATTCACTAGTAGGAGTGAAAAAAACATCGCGGGGTGGTGCGCATTGTATGGGTGTGTGTTACATTACATTCACTAGGAGAGGTGAGAAAAACATCACGGGGTGGTGTGAATCGGAGGGTCTGAATGAGGATAGGCAGTGAGTGGCAATTTAGGATGTAGAAAAGCACCACGGGGTGGTCAGCATGGGGAGGTCAGGGGACATGCAGTGGCAATGTAGGATAGGTTTCTGAAAAACATCGCGGAGTGGTGCGCATTGTATGGGTGTGTGTTACATTACATTCACTAGTAGGAGTGAGAAAAACATCACGGGGTGGTGCGCATTGTATGGGTGTGTGTTACATTACATTCACTAGTACCAGTGAGAAAATCATCACGGGGTGGTGCGCATTGTATGTGTGTGTGTTACATTAGATTCACTAGTAGGAGTGAGAAAAACATCACGGGGTGGTGCGCATTGTATGGGTGTGTGTTACATTACGTTCACTAGTAGGAGTGAGAAAAACATCACAGGGTGGTGTGAATCGTAGGGTTGAATTAGGATAGGCAGTGAGTGGCAATGTAGGATGGAGAAAAGCACCACGGGGTGGTGAGCATGGGGAGGTCAGGGAACATGCAGTGGCAATGTAGGATAGGTTTCTGAAAAACATCGCGGGGTGGTGCGCATTGTATGGGTGTGTGTTACATTACATTCACTAGTAGGAGTGAGAAAAACATCTCGGGGTGGTGCACATTGTATCGCTGTGTGTTATATTACATTCACTAGTACGAGTGAGAAAAACATCACGGGGTGGTGCGCATTGTATGGGTGTGTGTTACATTACGTTCACTAGTAGGAGTGAGAAAAACATCACGGGGTGGTGTGAATCGGACGGTATGAATTAGGATAGGCAGTGAGTGGCAATGTAGGATGGAGAAAAGCACCACGGGGTGGTCAGCATGGGGAGGTCAGGGGACATGCAGTGGCAATGTAGGATAGGTTTCTGAAAAACATCGCAGAGTGGTGCGCATTGTATGGGTGTGTGTTACATTACATTCACTAGTAGGAGTGAGAAAAACATCACGGGGTGGTGCGCATTGTATGGCTGTGTGTTACATTACATTCACTAGTAAGAGTGAGCAAAACATCACGGGGTGGTGAGAATCGGAGGGTCTGAATTAGGATAGGCAGTGAGTGGCAATGTAGGATGGAGAAAAGCACCGCGGGGTGGTCAGCATGGGGAGGTCAGGGAACATGCAGTGGCAATGTAGGATAGGTTTCTGATAAACATCGTGGGATGGTGCGCATTGTATGGGTGTGTGTTACATTACATTCACTAGTAGGAGTGAGAAAAACATCACGGGGCGGTGCACATTGTATGGGTGTGTGTTACAGTACATTCACTAGTACGAGTGAGAAAAACATCACGGGGTGGTGCGCATTGTATGGGTGTATGTTACATTACATTCACTAGTAGGAGTGTGAAAAACATCACGGCGTGGTGTGAATCAGAGGGTCTGAATTAGGATAGGCAGTGAGTGGCAATGTAGGATGGAGAAAAGCACCGCGGGGTGGTCAGCATGGGGATTTCAGGGAACATGCAGTGGCAATGTAGGATAGGTTTCTGAAAAACATCGCGTGGTGGTGCGCATTATGGATGTGTGTTAAATGACATTCACTAGTAGGAGTGAGAAAAACATCACGGGGTGGAGCGCATTGTATGGGTGTGTGTTACATTACATTCACTAGTAGGAGTGAGAAAAACATCACGGGGTGGTGTGAATCGGAGGGTCTGAATTAGGACAGGCAGTGAGTGGTAATGTAGGATGGAGAAAAGCACCGCGGTGTGGTCAGCATGGGGAGGTCAGGGAACATGCAGTGGCAATGTAGGATAGGTTTCGGAAAAACATCGCGGGGTGGTGTGCATTGTATGGATGTGTGTTACATTACATTCACTAGTAGGAGTGAGAAAAACATCACGGGGTGGTGCGCATTGTATGGGTGTGTGTTACATTACATCCACTAGTAGGAGTGAGAACATCATCACGGGGTGGTGCGCATTGGATGGGTGTGTGTTACATTACATTCACTAGTAGGAGTGAGAAAAACATCACGGGGTGGTGTGAATCGGAGGGTCTGAATTAGGATAGGCAGTGAGTGGCAATGTAGGACGGAGAAAAGCACCGCGGGATGGTCAGCATGGGGACGTCAGGGAACATGCAGTGGCAATGTAGGATAGGTTTCTGAAAAACTTCGCGTGGTGGTGCGCATTGTATGGGTGTGTGTTACATTACATTCACTAGTAGGAGTGAGAAAACATCACGCGGTGGTGTGAATCGGAGCTTCTGAATTAGGATAGGCAGTGAGTGGCAATGTAGGATGGAGTAAAGCACCGCGGGGTGGTCAGCATGGGGAGCTCAGGGAACACGCAGTGGCAATGTAGGATAGGTTTCTGAAAAACATCGTGATGTGGTACGCATTGTATGGGTGTGTGTTACATTACATTCACTAGTAGGAGTGAGAAAAACATCGCGGGGTGGTGCGCATTGTATGGGTGTGTGTTACATTACATTCACTAGGAGGAGTGAGAAAAACATCACGGGGTGGTGTGAATCGGAGTTTCTGAATTAGGATAGGCAGTGAGTGGCAATGTAGGATGGAGAAAAGCACCACGGGGTGGTCAGCATGGGGAGGTCAGGGAACATGCAGTGGCAATGTAGGATAGGTTTCTGAAAAACATCGCGGGGTGGTGCGCATTGTATGGGTGTGTGTTACATTACATTCACAAGTAGGAATGAGAAAAACATCACGGTGTGGTGCGCATTGCATGGGTGTGTGTTACATTACATTCACTAGTAGGAGTGAGAAAAACATCACGGGTTGGTGCGCATTGTATGGGTGTGTGTTACATTACATTCACTAGTAGGATTGAGAAAAACATCACGCGGTGGTGCGCATTGTATGGGTGTGTGTTAAATTACATTCACTATTAGGAGTGAGAAAAACATCACGGGGTGGTGTGAATCGTAGGGTCTGAATTAGGATAGGCAGTGAGTGGCCTTGTAGGATGGAGAAAAGCACCGCGGTGTGGTCAGCGTGGGAGGTCAGGGAACATGCAGTGGCAATGTAAGATAGGTTTCTGAAAAGCATCGCGGGGTGGTGCGCATTGTATGGTTGTGTGTTACATTACATTCACTAGTAGGAGTGAGAAAAACATCACGGGGTGGGGCGCATTGTATGGGTGTGTGTTACATTACATTCACTAGTAGGAGTGAGAAAAACATCACGGGGTGGTGTGAATCGGAGGGTCTGAATTAGGATAGGCAGTGAGTGGCAATGTAGGATACAGAAAAGCACCGCGGGGTGGTGAGCATGGGGAGGTCAGGGAACATGCAGTGGCAATGTAGGATAGGTTTCTGAAAAACATCGCGGGGTGGTGCGCATTGTATGGGTGTGTGTTACATTACATTCACTAGTAGGAGTGAGCAAAACATCATGGGGTGGTGTGAATCGGAGGGTCTGAATTAGGATAGGCATTGAGTGGCAATGTAGGATGGAGAAAAGCACCGCGGGGTGGTCAGCATGGGGAGGTCAGGGAACATGCAGTGGCAATGTAGGATAGGTTTCTGAAAAACATCGCGGGGTGGTGCGCATTGTATGGGTGTGTGTTACATTACATTCACTAGTAGGAGTGAGAAAAACATCACGGGGTGGTGTGAATCGGAGGGTCTGAATTAGGATAGGCCGTGAGTGGCAATGTAGGATGCAGAAAAGCACCGCGGGGTGCTCAGCATTAGGAGGTCAGGGAACATGCAGTGGCAATGTAGGATAGGTTTCTGAAAAACATCGCGAGGTGGTGCGCATTGTATGGGTGTGTGTTACATTACATTCACTAGTAGGAGTGAGAAAGACATCACGGCGTGGTGCGCATTGTATGGGTGTGTGTTACATTTCATTCACTAGTAGGAGTGAGAAAAACATCACGGGGTGGTGTGAATCGGAGGGTCTGAATTAGGATAGGCATTGAGTGGCAATGTAGGATGGAGAAAAGCAACGTTGTGTGGTCACCATGGGGAGGTCAGGGAACATGCAGTGGCAATGTAGGATAGGTTTATGAAAAACATCGCGGGGTGGTGTGCATTGTATGGGTGTGTGTTACATTACATTCACTAGTAGGAGTGAGAAAAACATCACGGGGTGGTGCGCATTGTATGGGTGTGTGTTACATTACATTCACTAGTAGGAGTGAGAAAAACATCACGTGGTGGTGTGAATCGGAGGGTCTGAATTAGGATAGGCAGTGAGTGGCAATGTAGGATGGAGAAAAGCACCACGGGGTGGTCAGCATGGGGAGCGCTGGGAACACGCAGTGGCAATGTAGGATAGGTTTCTGAAAAACATCGCGGGGTGGTATGCATTGTATGGGTGTGTGTTACATTACATTCACTAGTAGGAGTGAGAAAAACATCGTGGGGTGGTGCGCATTGTATGGGTGTGTGTTACATTACATTCACTAGGAGAGGTGAGAAAAACATCACAGGGTGGTGTGAATCGGAGGGTCTGAATGAGGATAGGCAGTGAGTGGCAATTTAGGATGGAGAAAAGCACCACGGGGTGGTCAGCATGGGGAGGTCACGGAACATACAGTGGAAATGTAGGATAGGTTTCTGAAAAACATCGCGGGGTGGTGCGCATTGTATGGGTGTGTGTTACATTACATTCACAAGTAGGAGTGAGAAAAACATCACGGGGTGGTGCGCATTGCATCGGTGTGTGTTACATTACATTCACTAGTAGGAGTGAGAAAAACATCAAGGGGTGGTGCGCATTGTATGGGTGTGTGTTACATTACATTCACTAGTAGGAGTGAGAAAAACATCACGGGGTGGTGCGCATTGTATGGGTGTGTGTTATATTACATTCACTATTAGGAGTGAGAAAAACATCACGGGGTGGTGTGAATCGGAGGGTCTGAATTAGGATAGGCAGTGAGTGGCCTTGTAGGATGGAGAAAAGCACCGCCGGGTGGTCAGCATGGGAGGTCAGGGAACATGCAGTGGCAATGTAAGATAGGTTTCTGAAAAGCATCGCGGGGTGGTGCGCATTGTATGGTTGTGTGTTACATTACATTCACTAGTAGGAGTGAGAAAAACATCACGGGGTGGGGCGCATTGTATGGGTGTGTGTTACATTACATTCACTAGTAGGAGTGAGAAAAACATCACGGGGTGGTGTGAATCGGAGGGTCTGAATTAGGATAGGCAGTGAGTGGCAATGTAGGATGGAGAAAAGCACCACGGGGTGGTGAGCATGGGGAGGTCAGGGAACATGCAGTGGCAATGTAGGATAGGTTTCTGAAAAAAATCGCGGGGTGGTGCGCATTGTATGGGTGTGATACTTTACATTCACTAGTAGGAGTGAGAAAAACATCACGGGGTGGTGTGAATCGGAGGATCTCAATTAGGATAGCCAGTGAGTGGCAATGTAGGATGGAGAAAAGAACCGCGGTGTGATCAGCATGGGGAGGTCAGGGAACAGGCAGTGGCAATGTAGGATAGGTTTCTGAAAAACATCGCGGGGTGGTGCGCATTGTATCGCTGTGTGTTATATTACATTCACTAGTACGAGTGAGAAAAACATCACGGGGTGGTGCGCATTGTATGGGTGTGTGTTACATTACGTTCACTAGTAGGAGTGAGAAAAACATCACGGGGTGGTGTGAATCGGACGGTCTGAATTAGGATAGGCAGTGAGTGGCAATGTAGGATGGAGAAAAGCAACGCGGGGTGGTCAGCATGGGGAGGTCAGGGGACATGCAGTGGCAATGTAGGATAGGTTTCTGAAAAACATCGCGGAGTGGTGCGCATTGTATGGGTGTGTGTTACATTACATTCACTAGTAGGAGTGAGAAAAACATCACGGGGTGGTGCGCATTGTATGACTGTGTGTTACATTACATTCACTAGTAAGAGTGAGCAAAACATCACGGGGTGGTGTGAATCGGAGGGTCTGAATTAGGATAGGCAGTGAGTGGCAATGTAGGATGGAGAAAAGCACCGCGGGGTGGTCAGCATGGGGAGGTCAGGGAACATGCAGTGGCAATGTAGGATAGGTTTCTGATAAACATCGTGGGATGGTGCGCATTGTATGGGTGTGTGTTACATTACATTCACTAGTAGGAGTGAGAAAAACATCACGGGGCGGTGCACATTTTATGGGTGTGTGTTACATTACATTCACTAGTACGAGTGAGAAAAACATCACGGGGTGGTGCGCATTGTATGGGTGTATTTTACATTACATTCACTAGTAGGAGTGAGAAAAACATCACGGGGTGGTGTGAATCGGAGGGTCTGAATTAGGATAGGCAGTGAGTGGCAATGTAGGATGGAGAAAAGCACCGCGGGGTGGTCAGCATGGGGACGTCAGGGAACATGCAGTGGCAATGTAGGATAGGTTTCTGAAAAACTTCGCGTGGTGGTGCGCATTGTATGGGTGTGTGTTACATTACATTCACTAGTAGGAGTGAGAAAACATCACGCAGTGGTGTGAATCGGAGCTTCTGAATTAGGATAGGCAGTGAGTGGCAATGTAGGATGGAGTAAAGCACCGCGGGGTGGTCAGCATGGGGAGCTCAGGGAACACGCAGTGGCAATGTAGGATAGGTTTCTGAAAAACATCGTGATGTGGTACGCATTGTATGGGTGTGTGTTACATTACATTCACTAATAGGAGTGAGAAAAACATCGCGGGGTGGTGCGCATTGTATGGGTGTGTGTTACATTACATTCACTAGGAGGAGTGAGAAAAACATCACGGGGTGGTGTGAATCGGAGGTTCTGAATTAGGATAGGCAGTAAGTGGCAATGTAGGATGGAGAAAAGCACCACGGGGTGGTCAGCATGGGGAGGTCAGGGAACATGCAGTGGCAATGTAGGATAGGTTTCTGAAAAACATCGCGGGGTGGTGCGCATTGTATGGGTGTGTGTTACATTACATTCACAAGTAGGAGTGAGAAAAACATCACGGGGTGGTGCGCATTGCATGGGTGTGTGTTACATTACATTCACTAGTAGGAGTGAGGAAAACATCACGGGTTGGTGCGCATTGTATGGGTGTGTGTTACATTACATTCACTAGTAGGATTGAGAAAAACATCACGGGGTGGTGCGCATTGTATGGGTGTGTGTTAAATTACATTCACTATTAGGAGTGAGAAAAACATCACGGGGTGGTGTGAATCGTAGGGTCTGAATTAGGATAGGCAGTGAGTGGCCTTGTAGGATGGAGAAAAGCACCGCGGTGTGGTCAGCGTGGGAGGTCAGGGAACATGCAGTGGCAATGTAAGATAGGTTTCTGAAAAGCATCGCGGGGTGGTGCGCATTGTATGGTTGTGTGTTACATTACATTCACTAGTAGGAGTGAGAAAAACATCACGAGGTGGGGCGCATTGTATGGGTGTGTGTTACATTACATTCACTAGTAGGAGTGAGAAAAACATCACGGGGTGGTGTGAATCGGAGGGTCTGAATTAGGATAGGCAGTAAGTGGCAATGTAGGATACAGAAAAGCACCGCGGGGTGGTGAGCATGGGGAGATCAGGGAACATGCAGTGGCAATGTAGGATAGGTTTCTGAAAAACATCGCGGGGTGGTGCGCATTGTATGGGTGTGTGTTACATTACATTCACTAGTAGGAGTGAGAAAAACATCACGGGGTGGTGTGAATTGGAGGATCTGAATTAGGATAGCCAGTGAGTGGCAATGTAGGATACAGAAAAGCACCGCGGGGTGGTGAGCATGGGGAGGTCAGGGAACATGCAGTGGCAATGTAGGATAGGTTTCTGAAAAACATCGCGGGGTGGTGCGCATTGTATGGGTGTGTGTTACATTACATTCACAAGTAGGAGTGAGAAAAACATCACGGGGTGGTGCGCATTGCATGGGTGTGTGTTACATTACATTCACTAGTAGGAGTGAGGAAAACATCACGGGTTGGTGCGCATTGTATGGGTGTGTGTTACATTACATTCACTAGTAGGATTGAGAAAAACATCACGGGGTGGTGCGCATTGTATGGGTGTGTGTTAAATTACATTCACTATTAGGAGTGAGAAAAACATCACGGGGTGGTGTGAATCGTAGGGTCTGAATTAGGATAGGCAGTGAGTGGCCTTGTAGGATGGAGAAAAGCACCGCGGTGTGGTCAGCGTGGGAGGTCAGGGAACATGCAGTGGCAATGTAAGATAGGTTTCTGAAAAGCATCGCGGGGTGGTGCGCATTGTATGGTTGTGTGTTACATTACATTCACTAGTAGGAGTGAGAAAAACATCACGGGGTGGGGCGCATTGTATGGGTGTGTGTTACATTACATTCACTAGTAGGAGTGAGAAAAACATCACGGGGTGGTGTGAATCGGAGGGTCTGAATTAGGATAGGCAGTAAGTGGCAATGTAGGATACAGAAAAGCACCGCGGGGTGGTGAGCATGGGGAGATCAGGGAACATGCAGTGGCAATGTAGGATAGGTTTCTGAAAAACATCGCGGGGTGGTGCGCATTGTATGGGTGTGTGTTACATTACATTCACTAGTAGGAGTGAGAAAAACATCACGGGGTGGTGTGAATTGGAGGATCTGAATTAGGATAGCCAGTGAGTGGCAATGTAGGATACAGAAAAGCACCGCGGGGTGGTGAGCATGGGGAGGTCAGGGAACATGCAGTGGCAATGTAGGATAGGTTTCTGAAAAACATCGTGGGGTGGTGCGCATTGTATGGGTGTGTGTTACATTACATTCACTAGTAGGAGTGAGCAAAACATCATGGGGTGGTGTGAATCGGAGGGTCTGAATTAGGATAGGCATTGAGTGGCAATGTAGGATGGAGAAAAGCACCGCGGGGTGGTCAGCATGGGGAGGTCAGGGAACATGCAGTGGCAATGTAGGATAGGTTTCTGAAAAACATCGCGGGGTGGTGCGCATTGTATGGGTGTGTGTTACATTACATTCACTAGTAGGAGTGAGAAAAACATCACGGGGTGGTGTGAATCGGAGGGTCTGAATTAGGATAGGCCGTGAGTGGCAATGTAGGATGCAGAAAAGCACCGCGGGGTGCTCAGCATTAGGAGGTCAGGGAACATGCAGTGGCAATGTAGGATAGGTTTCTGAAAAACATCGCGAGGTGGTGCGCATTGTATGGGTGTGTGTTACATTACATTCACTAGTAGGAGTGAGAAAGACATCACGGCGTGGTGCGCATTGTATGGGTGTGTGTTACATTTCATTCACTAGTAGGAGTGAGAAAAACATCACGGGGTGGTGTGAATCGGAGGGTCTGAATTAGGATAGGCATTGAGTGGCAATGTAGGATGGAGAAAAGCACCGTTGTGTGGTCAGCATGGGGAGGTCAGGGAACATGCAGTGGCAATGTAGGATAGGTTTATGAAAAACATCGCGGGGTGGTGTGCATTGTATGGGTGTGTGTTACATTACATTCACTAGTAGGAGTGAGAAAAACATCACGGGGTGGTGCGCATTGTATGGGTGTGTGTTACATTACATTCACTAGTAGGAGTGAGAAAAACATCACGGGGTGGTGTGAATCGGAGGGTCTGAATTAGGATAGGCAGTGAGTGGCAATGTAGGATGGAGAAAAGCACCACGGGGTGGTCAGCATGGGGAGCTCTGGGAACACGCAGTGGCAATGTAGGATAGGTTTCTGAAAAACATCGCGGGGTGGTATGCATTGTATGGGTGTGTGTTACATTACATTCACTAGTAGGAGTGAAAAAAACATCGCGGGGTGGTGCGCATTGTATGGGTGTGTGTTACATTACATTCACTAGGAGAGGTGAGAAAAACATCACGGGGTGGTGTGAATCGGAGGGTCTGAATGAGGATAGGCAGTGAGTGGCAATTTAGGATGTAGAAAAGCACCACGGGGTGGTCAGCATGGGGAGGTCAGGGGACATGCAGTGGCAATGTAGGATAGGTTTCTGAAAAACATCGCGGAGTGGTGCGCATTGTATGGGTGTGTGTTACATTACATTCACTAGTAGGAGTGAGAAAAACATCACGGGGTGGTGCGCATTGTATGGGTGTGTGTTACATTACGTTCACTAGTAGGAGTGAGAAAAACATCACGGGGTGGTGCGCATTGTATGGGTGTGTGTTACATTACATTCACTAGTAAGAGTGAGCAAAACATCACGGGGTGGTGTGAATCGGAGGGTCTGAATTAGGATAGGCAGTGAGTGGCAATGTAGGATGGAGAAAAGCACCGCGGGGTGGTCAGCATGGGGAGGTCAGGGAACATGCAGTGGCAATGTAGGATAGGTTTCTGATAAACATCGTGGGATGGTGCGCATTGTATGGGTGTGTGTTACATTACATTCACTAGTAGGAGTGAGAAAAACATCACGGGCGGTGCACATTGTATGGGTGTGTGTTACATTACATTCACTAGTACGAGTGAGAAAAACATCACGGGGTGGTGCGCATTGTATGGGTGTATGTTACATTACATTCACTAGTAGGAGTGAGAAAAACATCACGGGGTGGTGTGAATCGGAGGGTCTGAATTAGGATAGGCAGTGAGTGGCAATGTAGGATGGAGAAAAGCACCGCGGGGTGGTCAGCATGGGGACGTCAGGGAACATGCAGTGGCAATGTAGGATAGGTTTCTGAAAAACTTCGCGTGGTGGTGCGCTTTGTATGGGTGTGTGTTACATTACATTCACTAGTAGGATTGAGAAAAACATCACGGGGTGGTGCGCATTGTATGGGTGTGTGTTACATTACATTCACTAGTAGGAGTGAGAAAACATCACGCGGTGGTGTGAATTGGAGCTTCTGAATTAGGATAGGCAGTGAGTGGCAATGTAGGATGGAGTAAAGCACCGCGGGGTGGTCAGCATGGGGAGCTCAGGGAACACGCAGTGGCAATGTAGGATAGGTTTCTGAAAAACATCGTGATGTGGTACGCATTGTATGGGTGTGTGTTACATTACATTCACTAGTAGGAGTGAGAAAAACATCGCGGGGTGGTGCGCATTGTATGGGTGTGTGTTACATTACATTCACTAGTAGGAGTGAGCAAAACATCATGGGGTGGTGTGAATCGGAGGGTCTGAATTAGGATAGGCATTGAGTGGCAATGTAGGATGGAGAAAAGCACCGCGGGGTGGTCAGCATGGGGAGGTCAGGGAACATGCAGTGGCAATGTAGGATAGGTTTCTGAAAAACATCGCGGGGTGGTGCGCATTGTATGGGTGTGTGTTACATTACATTCACTAGTAGGAGTGAGAAAAACATCACGGGGTGGTGTGAATCGGAGGGTCTGAATTAGGATAGGCCGTGAGTGGCAATGTAGGATGCAGAAAAGCACCGCGGGGTGCTCAGCATTAGGAGGTCAGGGAACATGCAGTGGCAATGTAGGATAGGTTTCTGAAAAACATCGCGAGGTGGTGCGCATTGTATGGGTGTGTGTTACATTACATTCACTAGTAGGAGTGAGAAAGACATCACGGCGTGGTGCGCATTGTATGGGTGTGTGTTACATTTCATTCACTAGTAGGAGTGAGAAAAACATCACGGGGTGGTGTGAATCGGAGGATCTGAATTAGGATAGGCATTGAGTGGCAATGTAGGATGGAGAAAAGCACCGTTGTGTGGTCAGCATGGGGAGGTCAGGGAACATGCAGTGGCAATGTAGGATAGGTTTATGAAAAACATCGCGGGGTGGTGTGCATTGTATGGGTGTGTGTTACATTTCATTCACTAGTAGGAGTGAGAAAAACATCACGGGGTGGTGCGCATTGTATGGGTGTGTGTTACATTACATTCACTAGTAGGAGTGAGAAAAACATCACGGGGTGGTGTGAATCGGAGGGTCTGAATTAGGATAGGCAGTGAGTGGCAATGTAGGATGGAGAAAAGCACCACGGGGTGGTCAGCATGGGGAGCTCTGGGAACACGCAGTGGCAATGTAGGATAGGTTTCTGAAAAACATCGCGGGGTGGTATGCATTGTATGGGTGTGTGTTACATTACATTCACTAGTAGGAGTGAAAAAAACATCGCGGGGTGGTGCGCATTGTATGGGTGTGTGTTACATTACATTCACTAGGAGAGGTGAGAAAAACATCACGGGGTGGTGTGAATCGGAGGGTCTGAATGAGGATAGGCAGTGAGTGGCAATTTAGGATGTAGAAAAGCACCACGGGGTGGTCAGCATGGGGAGGTCAGGGGACATGCAGTGGCAATGTAGGATAGGTTTCTGAAAAACATCGCGGAGTGGTGCGCATTGTATGGGTGTGTGTTACATTACATTCACTAGTAGGAGTGAGAAAAACATCACGGGGTGGTGCGCATTGTATGGGTGTGTGTTACATTACGTTCACTAGTAGGAGTGAGAAAAACATCACGGGGTGGTGCGCATTGTATGGGTGTGTGTTACATTACATTCACTAGTAAGAGTGAGCAAAACATCACGGGGTGGTGTGAATCGGAGGGTCTGAATTAGGATAGGCAGTGAGTGGCAATGTAGGATGGAGAAAAGCACCGCGGGGTGGTCAGCATGGGGAGGTCAGGGAACATGCAGTGGCAATGTAGGATAGGTTTCTGATAAACATCGTGGGATGGTGCGCATTGTATGGGTGTGTGTTACATTACATTCACTAGTAGGAGTGAGAAAAACATCACGGGCGGTGCACATTGTATGGGTGTGTGTTACATTACATTCACTAGTACGAGTGAGAAAAACATCACGGGGTGGTGCGCATTGTATGGGTGTATGTTACATTACATTCACTAGTAGGAGTGAGAAAAACATCACGGGGTGGTGTGAATCGGAGGGTCTGAATTAGGATAGGCAGTGAGTGGCAATGTAGGATGGAGAAAAGCACCGCGGGGTGGTCAGCATGGGGACGTCAGGGAACATGCAGTGGCAATGTAGGATAGGTTTCTGAAAAACTTCGCGTGGTGGTGCGCTTTGTATGGGTGTGTGTTACATTACATTCACTAGTAGGATTGAGAAAAACATCACGGGGTGGTGCGCATTGTATGGGTGTGTGTTACATTACATTCACTAGTAGGAGTGAGAAAACATCACGCGGTGGTGTGAATTGGAGCTTCTGAATTAGGATAGGCAGTGAGTGGCAATGTAGGATGGAGTAAAGCACCGCGGGGTGGTCAGCATGGGGAGCTCAGGGAACACGCAGTGGCAATGTAGGATAGGTTTCTGAAAAACATCGTGATGTGGTACGCATTGTATGGGTGTGTGTTACATTACATTCACTAGTAGGAGTGAGAAAAACATCGCGGGGTGGTGCGCATTGTATGGGTGTGTGTTACATTACATTCACTAGGAGGAGTGAGAAAACATCACGCGGTGGTGTGAATCGGAGCTTCTGAATTAGGATAGGCAGTGAGTGGCAATGTAGGATGGAGTAAAGCACCGCGGGGTGGTCAGCATGGGGAGGTCAGGGAACATGCAGTGGCAATGTAGGATAGGTTTCTGAAAAACATCGCGGGGTGGTGCGCATTGTATGGGTGTGTGTTACATTACATTCACAAGTAGGATTGAGAAAAACATCACGGGGTGGTGCGCATTGCATGGGTGTGTGTTACATTACATTCACTAGTAGGAGTGAGAAAAACATCACGGGTTGGTGCGCATTGTATGGGTGTGTGTTACATTACATTCACTAGTAGGATTGAGAAAAACATCACGGGGTGGTGCGCATTGTATGGGTGTGTGTTAAATTACATTCACTATTAGGAGTGAGAAAAACATCACGGGGTGGTGTGAATCGTAGGGTCTGAATTAGGATAGGCAGTGAGTGGCCTTGTAGGATGGAGAAAAGCACCGCGGTGTGGTCAGCGTGGGAGGTCAGGGAACATGCAGTGGCAATGTAAGATAGCTTTCTGAAAAGCATCGCGGGGTGGTGCGCATTGTATGGTTGTGTGTTACATTACATTCACTAGTAGGAGTGAGAAAAACATCACGGGGTGGTGCGCATTGTATGGGTGTGTGTTAAATTACATTCACTATTAGGAGTGAGAAAAACATCATGGGGTGGTGTGAATCGGAGGGTCTGAATTAGGATAGGCATTGAGTGGCAATGTAGGATGGAGAAAAGCACCGCGGGGTGGTCAGCATGGGGAGGTCAGGGAACATGCAGTGGCAATGTAGGATAGGTTTCTGAAAAACATCGCGGGGTGGTGCGCATTGTATGGGTGTGTGTTACATTACATTCACTAGTAGGAGTGAGAAAAACATCACGGGGTGGTGTGAATCGGAGGGTCTGAATTAGGATAGGCCGTGAGTGGCAATGTAGGATGCAGAAAAGCACCGCGGGGTGCTCAGCATTAGGAGGTCAGGGAACATGCAGTGGCAATGTAGGATAGGTTTCTGAAAAACATCGCGAGGTGGTGCGCATTGTATGGGTGTGTGTTACATTACATTCACTAGTAGGAGTGAGAAAGACATCACGGCGTGGTGCGCATTGTATGAGTGTGTGTTACATTTCATTCACTAGTAGGAGTGAGAAAAACATCACGGGGTGGTGTGAATCGGAGGGTCTGAATTAGGATAGGCATTGAGTGGCAATGTAGGATGGAGAAAAGCACCGTTGTGTGGTCAGCATGGGGAGGTCAGGGAACATGCAGTGGCAATGTAGGATAGGTTTATGAAAAACATCGCGGGGTGGTGTGCATTGTATGGGTGTGTGTTACATTACATTCACTAGTAGGAGTGAGAAAAACATCACGGGGTGGTGCGCATTGTATGGGTGTGTGTTACATTACATTCACTAGTAGGAGTGAGAAAAACATCACGGGGTGGTGTGAATCGGAGGGTCTGAATTAGGATAGGCAGTGAGTGGCAATGTAGGATGGAGAAAAGCACCACGGGGTGGTCAGCATGGGGAGCTCTGGGAACACGCAGTGGCAATGTAGGATAGGTTTCTGAAAAACATCGCGGGGTGGTATGCATTGTATGGGTGTGTGTTACATTACATTCACTACTAGGAGTGAAAAAAACATCGCGGGGTGGTGCGCATTGTATGGGTGTGTGTTACATTACATTCACTAGGAGAGGTGAGAAAAACATCACGGGGTGGTGTGAATCGGAGGGTCTGAATGAGGATAGGCAGTGAGTGGCAATTTAGGATGTAGAAAAGCACCACGGGGTGGTCAGCATGGGGAGGTCACGGAACATACAGTGGAAATGTAGGATAGGTTTCTGAAAAACATCGCGGGGTGGTGCGCATTGTATGGGTGTGTGTTACATTACATTCACAAGTAGGAGTGAGAAAAACATCACGGGGTGGTGCGCATTGCATCGGTGTGTGTTACATTACATTCACTAGTAGGAGTGAGAAAAACATCATGGGGTGGTGCGCATTGTATGGGTGTGTGTTACATTACATTCACTAGTAGGAGTGAGAAAAACATCACGGGGTGGTGCGCATTGTATGGGTGTGTGTTATATTACATTCACTATTAGGAGTGAGAAAAATATCACGGGGTGGTGTGAATCGGAGGGTCTGAATGAGGATAGGCAGTGAGTGGCAATTTAGGATGGAGAAAAGCACCGCGGGGTGGTCAGCATGGGAGGTCAGGGAACATGCAGTGGCAATGTAAGATAGGTTTCTGAAAAACATCGCGGGGTGGTGCGCATTGTATGGGTGTGTGTTACATTACATTCACAAGTAGGAGTGAGAAAAACATCACGGGGTGGTGCGCATTGCATCGGTGTGTGTTACATTACATTCACTAGTAGGAGTGAGAAAAACATCATGGGGTGGTGCGCATTGTATGGGTGTGTGTTATATTACATTCACTAGTAGGAGTGAGAAAAACATCACGGGGTGGTGTGCATTGTATGGGTGTGTGTTACATTACATTCACTATTAGGAGTGAGAAAAACATCACGGGGTGGTGTGAATCGGAGGGTCTGAATTAGGATAGGCAGTGAGTGGCCTGTTAGGTTGGAGAAAAGCACCGCGGGGTGGTCAGCATGGGAGGTCAGGGAACATGCAGTGGCAATGTAAGATAGGTTTCTGAAAAGCATCGCGGGGTGGTGCGCATTGTATGGTTGTGTGTTACATTACATTCACTAGTAGGAGTGAGAAAAACATCGCGGGGTGGTGCGCATTGTATGGGTGTGTGTTACATTACATTCACTAGGAGAGGTGAGAAAAACATCACGGGGTGGTGTGAATCGGAGGGTCTGAATGAGGATAGGCAGTGAGTGGCAATTTAGGATGTAGAAAAGCACCACGGGGTGGTCAGCATGGGGAGGTCAGGGGACATGCAGTGGCAATGTAGGATAGGTTTCTGAAAAACATCGCGGAGTGGTGCGCATTGTATGGGTGTGTGTTACATTACATTCACTAGTAGGAGTGAGAAAAACATCACGGGGTGGTGCGCATTGTATGGGTGTGTGTTACATTACGTTCACTAGTAGGAGTGAGAAAAACATCACGGGGTGGTGCGCATTGTATGGGTGTGTGTTACATTACATTCACTAGTAAGAGTGAGCAAAACATCACGGGGTGGTGTGAATCGGAGGGTCTGAATTAGGATAGGCAGTGAGTGGCAATGTAGGATGGAGAAAAGCACCGCGGGGTGGTCAGCATGGGGAGGTCAGGGAACATGCAGTGGCAATGTAGGATAGGTTTCTGATAAACATCGTGGGATGGTGCGCATTGTATGGGTGTGTGTTACATTACATTCACTAGTAGGAGTGAGAAAAACATCACGGGCGGTGCACATTGTATGGGTGTGTGTTACATTACATTCACTAGTACGAGTGAGAAAAACATCACGGGGTGGTGCGCATTGTATGGGTGTATGTTACATTACATTCACTAGTAGGAGTGAGAAAAACATCACGGGGTGGTGTGAATCGGAGGGTCTGAATTAGGATAGGCAGTGAGTGGCAATGTAGGATGGAGAAAAGCACCGCGGGGTGGTCAGCATGGGGACGTCAGGGAACATGCAGTGGCAATGTAGGATAGGTTTCCGAAAAACTTCGCGTGGTGGTGCGCTTTGTATGGGTGTGTGTTACATTACATTCACTAGTAGGATTGAGAAAAACATCACGGGGTGGTGCGCATTGTATGGGTGTGTGTTACATTACATTCACTAGTAGGAGTGAGAAAACATCACGCGGTGGTGTGAATTGGAGCTTCTGAATTAGGATAGGCAGTGAGTGGCAATGTAGGATGGAGTAAAGCACCGCGGGGTGGTCAGCATGGGGAGCTCAGGGAACACGCAGTGGCAATGTAGGATAGGTTTCTGAAAAACATCGTGATGTGGTACGCATTGTATGGGTGTGTGTTACATTACATTCACTAGTAGGAGTGAGAAAAACATCGCGGGGTGGTGCGCATTGTATGGGTGTGTATTACATTACATTCACTAGGAGGAGTGAGAAAACATCACGCGGTGGTGTGAATCGGAGCTTCTGAATTAGGATAGGCAGTGAGTGGCAATGTAGGATGGAGTAAAGCACCGCGGGGTGGTCAGCATGGGGAGGTCAGGGAACATGCAGTGGCAATGTAGGATAGGTTTCTGAAAAACATCGCGGGGTGGTGCGCATTGTATGGGTGTGTGTTACATTACATTCACAAGTAGGATTGAGAAAAACATCACGGGGTGGTGCGCATTGCATGGGTGTGTGTTACATTACATTCACTAGTAGGAGTGAGAAAAACATCACGGGTTGGTGCGCATTGTATGGGTGTGTGTTACATTACATTCACTAGTAGGATTGAGAAAAACATCACGGGGTGGTGCGCATTGTATGGGTGTGTGTTAAATTACATTCACTATTAGGAGTGAGAAAAACATCACGGGGTGGTGTGAATCGTAGGGTCTGAATTAGGATAGGCAGTGAGTGGCCTTGTAGGATGGAGAAAAGCACCGCGGTGTGGTCAGCGTGGGAGGTCAGGGAACATGCAGTGGCAATGTAAGATAGCTTTCTGAAAAGCATCGCGGGGTGGTGCGCATTGTATGGTTGTGTGTTACATTACATTCACTAGTAGGAGTGAGAAAAACATCACGGGGTGGGGCGCATTGTATGGGTGTGTGTTACATTACATTCACTAGTAGGAGTGAGAAAAACATCACGGGGTGGTGTGAATCGGAGGGTCTGAATTAGGATAGGCATTGAGTGGCAATGTAGGATGGAGAAAAGCACCGCGGGGTGGTCAGCATGGGGAGGTCAGGGAACATGCAGTGGCAATGTAGGATAGGTTTCTGAAAAACATCGCGGGGTGGTGCGCATTGTATGGGTGTGTGTTACATTACATTCACTAGTAGGAGTGAGAAAAACATCACGGGGTGGTGTGAATCGGAGGGTCTGAATTAGGATAGGCCGTGAGTGGCAATGTAGGATGCAGAAAAGCACCGCGGGGTGCTCAGCATTAGGAGGTCAGGGAACATGCAGTGGCAATGTAGGATAGGTTTCTGAAAAACATCGCGAGGTGGTGCGCATTGTATGGGTGTGTGTTACATTACATTCACTAGTAGGAGTGAGAAAGACATTACGGCGTGGTGCGCATTGTATGAGTGTGTGTTACATTTCATTCACTAGTAGGAGTGAGAAAAACATCACGGGGTGGTGTGAATCGGAGGGTCTGAATTAGGATAGGCATTGAGTGGCAATGTAGGATGGAGAAAAGCACCGTTGTGTGGTCAGCATGGGGAGGTCAGGGAACATGCAGTGGCAATGTAGGATAGGTTTATGAAAAACATCGCGGGGTGGTGTGCATTGTATGGGTGTGTGTTACATTACATTCACTAGTAGGAGTGAGAAAAACATCACGGGGTGGTGCGCATTGTATGGGTGTGTGTTACATTACATTCACTAGTAGGAGTGAGAAAAACATCACGGGGTGGTGTGAATCGGAGGGTCTGAATTAGGATAGGCAGTGAGTGGCAATGTAGGATGGAGAAAAGCACCACGGGGTGGTCAGCATGGGGAGCTCTGGGAACACGCAGTGGCAATGTAGGATAGGTTTCTGAAAAACATCGCGGGGTGGTATGCATTGTATGGGTGTGTGTTACATTACATTCACTACTAGGAGTGAAAAAAACATCGCGGGGTGGTGCGCATTGTATGGGTGTGTGTTACATTACATTCACTAGGAGAGGTGAGAAAAACATCACGGGGTGGTGTGAATCGGAGGGTCTGAATGAGGATAGGCAGTGAGTGGTAATTTAGGATGTAGAAAAGCACCACGGGGTGGTCAGCATGGGGAGGTCACGGAACATACAGTGGAAATGTAGGATAGGTTTCTGAAAAACATCGCGGGGTGGTGCGCATTGTATGGGTGTGTGTTACATTACATTCACAAGTAGGAGTGAGAAAAACATCACGGGGTGGTGCGCATTGCATCGGTGTGTGTTACATTACATTCACTAGTAGGAGTGAGAAAAACATCATGGGGTGGTGCGCATTGTATGGGTGTGTGTTACATTACATTCACTAGTAGGAGTGAGAAAAACATCACGGGGTGGTGCGCATTGTATGGGTGTGTGTTATATTACATTCACTATTAGGAGTGAGAAAAATATCACGGGGTGGTGTGAATCGGAGGGTCTGAATGAGGATAGGCAGTGAGTGGCAATTTAGGATGCAGAAAAGCACCGCGGGGTGGTCAGCATGGGAGGTCAGGGAACATGCAGTGGCAATGTAAGATAGGTTTCTGAAAAACATCGCGGGGTGGTGCGCATTGTATGGGTGTGTGTTACATTACATTCACAAGTAGGAGTGAGAAAAACATCACGGGGTGGTGCGCATTGCATCGGTGTGTGTTACATTACATTCACTAGTAGGAGTGAGAAAAACATCATGGGGTGGTGCGCATTGTATGGGTGTGTGTTATATTACATTCACTAGTAGGAGTGAGAAAAACATCACGGGGTGGTGTGCATTGTATGGGTGTGTGTTACATTACATTCACTATTAGGAGTGAGAAAAACATCACGGGGTGGTGTGAATCGGAGGGTCTGAATTAGGATAGGCAGTGAGTGGCCTGTTAGGTTGGAGAAAAGCACCGCGGGGTGGTCAGCATGGGAGGTCAGGGAACATGCAGTGGCAATGTAAGATAGGTTTCTGAAAAGCATCGCGGGGTGGTGCGCATTGTATGGTTGTGTGTTACATTACATTCACTAGTAGGAGTGAGAAAAACATCACGGGGTGGGGCGCATTGTATGGGTGTGTGTTACATTACATTCACTAGTAGGAGTGAGAAAAACATCACGGGGTGGTGTGAATCGGAGGGTCTGAATTAGGATAGGCAGTGAGTGGCAATGTAGGATGCAGAAAAGCACCACGGGGTGGTGAGCATGGGGAGGTCAGGGAACATGCAGTGGCAATGTAGGATAGGTTTCTGAAAAAAATCGCGGGGTGGTGCTCATTGTATGGGTGTGATACTTTACATTCACTAGTAGGAGTGAGAAAAACATCACGGGGTGGTGTGAATCGGAGGATCTCAATTAGGATAGCCAGTGAGTGGCAATGTAGGATGGAGAAAAGCACCGCGGTGTGATCAGCATGGGGAGGTCAGGGAACAGGCAGTGGCAATGTAGGATAGGTTTCTGAAAAACATCGCGGGGTGGTGCGCATTGTATGGGTGTGTGTTACATTACATTCACTAGTAGGAGTGAGAAAAACATCTCGGGGTGGTGCACATTGTATCGCTGTGTGTTATATTACATTCATTAGTACGAGTGAGAAAAACATCACGGGGTGGTGCGCATTGTATGGGTGTGTGTTACATTACGTTCACTAGTAGGAGTGAGAAAAACATCGCGGGGTGGTGTGAATCGGACGGTCTGAATTAGGATAGGCAGTGAGTGGCAATGTAGGATGGAGAAAAGCACCGCGGGGTGGTCAGCATGGGGAGGTCAGGGGACATGCAGTGGCAATGTAGGATAGGTTTCTGAAAAACATCGCGGAGTGGTGCGCATTGTATGGGTGTGTGTTACATTACATTCACTAGTAGGAGTGAGAAAAACATCACGGGGTGGTGCGCATTGTATGGCTGTGTGTTACATTACATTCACTAGTAAGAGTGAGCAAAACATCACGGGGTGGTGTGAATCGGAGGGTCTGAATTAGGATAGGCAGTGAGTGGCAATGTAGGATGGAGAAAAGCACCGCGGGGTGGTCAGCATGGGGAGGTCAGGGAACATGCAGTGGCAATGTAGGATAGGTTTCTGATAAACATCGTGGGATGGTGCGCATTGTATGGGTGTGTGTTACATTACATTCACTAGTAGGAGTGAGAAAAACATCACGGGGCGGTGCACATTGTATGGGTGTGTGTTACATTACATTCACTAGTACGAGTGAGAAAAACATCACGGGGTGGTGCGCATTGTATGGGTGTATGTTACATTACATTCACTAGTAGGAGTGAGAAAAACATCACGGGGTGGTGTGAATCGGAGGGTCTGAATTAGGATAGGCAGTGAGTGGCAATGTAGGATGGAGAAAAGCACCGCGGGGTGGTCAGCATGGGGACGTCAGGGAACATGCAGTGGCAATGTAGGATAGGTTTCTGAAAAACTTCGCGTGGTGGTGCGCATTGTATGGGTGTGTGTTACATTACATTCACTAGTAGGAGTGAGAAAACATCACGCAGTGGTGTGAATCGGAGCTTCTGAATTAGGATAGGCAGTGAGTGGCAATGTAGGATGGAGTAAAGCACCGCGGGGTGGTCAGCATGGGGAGCTCAGGGAACACGCAGTGGCAATGTAGGATAGGTTTCTGAAAAACATCGTGATGTGGTACGCATTGTATGGGTGTGTGTTACATTACATTCACTAGTAGGAGTGAGAAAAACATCGCGGGGTGGTGCGCATTGTATGGGTGTGTGTTACATTACATTCACTAGGAGGAGTGAGAAAAACATCACGGGGTGGTGTGAATCGGAGGTTCTGAATTAGGATAGGCAGTGAGTGGCAATGTAGGATGGAGAAAAGCACCACGGGGTGGTCAGCATGGGGAGTTCAGGGAACATGCAGTGGCAATGTAGGATAGGTTTCTGAAAAACATCGCGGGGTGGTGCGCATTGTATGGGTGTGTGTTACATTACATTCACAAGTAGGAGTGAGAAAAACATCACGGGGTGGTGCGCATTGCATGGGTGTGTGTTACATTACATTCACTAGTAGGAGTGAGAAAAACATCACGGGGTGGTGTGAATCGGAGGGTCTGAATTAGGATAGGCAGTAAGTGGCAATGTAGGATACAGAAAAGCACCGCGGGGTGGTGAGCATGGGGAGGTCAGGGAACATGCAGTGGCAATGTAGGATAGGTTTCTGAAAAACATCGCGGGGTGGTGCGCATTGTATGGGTGTGTGTTACATTACATTCACTAGTAGGAGTGAGAAAAACATCACGGGGTGGTGTGAATTGGAGGATCTGAATTAGGATAGCCAGTGAGTGGAAATGTAGGATGGAGAAAAGCACTGCGGTCTGATCAGCATGGGGAGGTCAGGGAACATGCAGTGGCAATGTAGGATAGGTTTCTGAAAAACATCGCGGGGTTGTGCGCATTGTATGGGTGTGTGTTACATTACATTCACTAGTAGGAGTGAGAAAAACATCTCGGGGTGGTTCGCATTGTATGGGTGTGTGTTACATTATGTTCACTAGTAGGAGTGAGCAAAACATCACGGGGTGGTGTGAATCGGAGGGTCTGAATTAGGATAGGCAGTGAGTGGCAATGTAGAATGGAGAAAAGCACCGCGGGGTGCTCAGCATGGGGTGGTCAGGGGACATGCAGTGGCAATGTAGGATAGGTTTCTGAAAAACATCGCGGGGTGGTGCGCATTGTATGGGTGTGTGTTACATTACATTCACTAGTAGGAGTGAGAAAAACATCACGGGGTTGTGCGCATTGTATGGGTGTGTGTTACATTACCTTCACTAGTAGGAGGGAGCAAAACATCACGGGGTGGTGTGAATCGGAGGGTCTGAATTAGGATAGGCAGTGAGTGGCAATGCAGGATGGAGAAAAGCACCGCGGTGTGGTCAGCATGGGGAGGTCAGGGAACATGCAGTGGCAATGTAGGATAGGTTTCTGAAAAACATCGCGGGGTGGTGTGCATTGTATGAATGTGTGTTACATTACATTCACTAGTAGGAGTGAGAAAAACATCACGGGGTGGTGCGCATTGTATGGGTGTGTGTTACATTACATCCTCTAGTAGGAGTGAGAAAATCATCACGGGGTGGTGAGCATTGGATGGGTGTGTGTTACATTACATTCACTAGTAGGAGTGAGAAAAACCTCACGGGGTGGTGTGAATCGGAGGGTCTGAATTAGGATAGGCAGTGAGTGGCAATGTAGGATGGAGAAAAGCACCCCGGGGTGTTCAGCATGGGGAGGTCAGGGAACATGCAGTGGCAATGTAGGATAGGTTTCTGAAAAACATCGCGGGGTGGTGCGCATTGTATGGGTGTGTGTTACATTACATTCAGTAGTAGGAGTGAGAAATACATCACGGGGTGATGCGCATTGGATGGGTGTGTGTTACATTTCATTCACTAGTAGGAGTGTGGAAAACATCACGTAGTGGTGTGAATCGGAGGGTCTGAATTAGGATAGGCAGTGAGTGGCAATGTAGGATGGAGAAAAGCACAGCGGGGTGGTTAGCATGTGGAGGTCAGGGAACATGCAGTGGCAATGTAGGATAGGTTTCTGAAAAGCATCGCGGGGTGGTGCGCATTGTATGGGTGTGTGTTACATTATATTCACTAGTAGGAGTGAGAAAAACATCACGGGGTGGTGTGAATCGGAGGGTCTGAATTAGGATAGGCAGTGAGTGGCAATGTAGGATGGAGAAAAGCACCGCGGGGTGGTCAGATTGGGGAGGTCAGGGAACATGCAGTGGCAATGTAAGATAGGTTTCTGAAAAGCATCGCGGGGTGGTGCGCATTGTATGGGTGTGTGTTACATTACATTCACTAGTAGGAGTGAGAAAAACATCACGGCGTGGTGCGCATTGTATGGGTGTGTGTTACATTACATTCACTAGTAGGAGTGAGAAAAACATCACGGGTGGTGTGAATTGGAGTGTCTGAATTAGGATAGGCAGTGAGTGGCAATGTAGGATGGAGAAAAGCACCACGGGGTGGTCAGCATGAGGAGGTCAGGGAACATGCAGTGGCAATGTAGGATAGTTTTGTGAAAAACATCGCGGGGTGGTGCGCATTGTATGGGTATGTGTTACATTACATTCACTAGTAGGAGTGAGAAAAACATCACGGGGTGGTGTGAATCGGAGGGTCTGAATTAGGATAGCAAGTGAGTGGCAATGTAGGATGGAGAAAAGCACCGCGGTGTGGTCAGCATGGGGAGGTCAGGGAACATGCAGTGGCAATGTAGGATAGGTTTATGAAAACATCGCGGGGTGGTGTGCATTGTATGGGTGTGTGTTACATTACATTCACTAGTAGGAGTGAGAAAAACATCACGGGGCGGAGCGCATTGTATGGGTGTGTGTTACATTACATTCACTAGTACGAGTGAGAAATACATCACGGGGTGGTGCGCATTGGATGGGTGTGTGTTACATTACATTCACTAGTAGGAGTGAGAAAAACATCACGGGGTGGTGTGAATCGGAGGGTCTGAATTAGGATAGGCAGTGAGTGGCAATGTAGGATGGAGAAAAGCACCGCGGGGTGGTCAGCATGGGGACGTCAGGGAACAGGCAGTGGCAATGTAGGATAGGTTTCTGAAAAACATCGCGTGGTGGTGCGCATTGTATGGGTGTGTGTTACATTACATTCACTAGTAGGAGTGAGAAAAACATCACGGGCTGGTGCGCATTGTATGGGTGTGTGTTACATTACATTCACTATTAGGAGTGAGAAAAACATCACGGGGTGGTGTGAATCGTAGGGTCTGAATTAGGATAGGCAGTGAGTGGCTTTGTAGGATGGAGAAAAGCACCGCGGGGTGGTCAGCATGGGAGGTCAGGGAACATGCAGTGGCAAAGTAGGATAGGTTTCTGAAAAACATCGCGTGGTGGTGTGCATTGTATGGGTGTGTGTTACATTGCATTCACTAGTAGGAGTGAGAAAAACATCACGCGGTGGTGTGAATTGGAGGTTCTGAATTAGGACAGGCAGTGAGTGGCAATGTAGGATGGAGAAAAGCACCGCGGTGTGGTCAGCATGCGGAGCTCAGGGAAAACGCAGTGGCAATGTAGGATAGGTTTCTGAAAAATATCGCGGAGTGGTACGCATTGTATGGGTGTGTGTTACATTACATTCACTAGTAGGAGTGAGAAAAACATCACGGGGTGGTGCGCATTGCATGGGTGTGTGTTACATTACATTCACTAGTAGGAGTGAGAAAAACATCACGGGGTGGTGCGCATTGTATGGGTGTGTGTTACATTACATTCACTAGAAGGAGTGAGAAAAACATCACGGGCTGGTGCGCATTGTATGGGTGTGTGTTACATTACATTCACTATTAGGAGTGAGAAAAACATCACGGGGTGGTGTGAATCGTAGGGTCTGAATTAGGATAGGCAGTGAGTGGCTTTGTAGGATGGAGAAAAGCACCGCGGGGTGGTCAGCATGGGAGGTCAGGGAACATGCAGTGGCAAAGTAGGATAGGTTTCTGAAAAACATCGCGGGGTGGTTTGCATTGTATGGATGTGTGTTACATTACATTCACTAGTAGGAGTGAGAAAAACATCACGGGGTGGTGCGCATTGTATGGGTGTGTGTTACATTACATCCACTAGTAGGAGTGAGAAAATCATTAGGGGGTGGTGCGCATTGGATTTGTGTGTGTTACATTACATTCACTAGTAGGAGTGAGAAAAACATCACGGGGTGGTGTGAATCGGAGGGTCTGAATGAGGATAGGCAGTGAGTGGCAATGTAGGATGGAGAAAAGCACCGTGGGGTGGTCAGCATGGGGACGTCAGGGAACATGCAGTGGCAATGTAGGATAGGTTTCTGAAAAACATCGCATGGTGGTGCGCATTGTATGGGTGTGTGTTACATTACATTCACTAGTAGGAGTGAGAAAAACATCACGCGGTGGTGTGAATCGGAGGTTCTGAATTAGGATAGGCAGTGAGTGGCAATGTAGGATGGAGAAAAGCACCGCGGGGTGGTCAGCATGTGGAGGTCAGGGAACATGCAGTGGCAATGTAGGATAGGTTTCTGAAAAACATTGTGGGGTGGTGCACATTGTATGGGTGTGTGTTACATTACATTCACTAGTAGGAATGAGAAAAACATCACGGGGTGGTGTGAATCGGAGGGTCTGAATTAGGATAGGCAGTGAGTGGCAATGTAGGATGGAGAAAAGCACCGCGGGGTGGTCAGCATGGGGAGGTCAGGGAACATGCAGTGGCAATGTAGGATAGGTTTCTGAAAAACATCGCGGGGTGGTGCGCATTGTATGGGTGTGTGTTACATTACATTCACTAGTAGGAGTGAGAAAAACATCACGGGGTGGTGCGCTTTGTATGGCTGTGTATTACATTACATTCACTAGTAAGAGTGAGCAAAACATCACGGGGTGGTGTGAATCGGAGGGTCTGAATTAGGATAGGCAGTGAGTGGTAATGTAGGATGGAGAAAAGCACCGCGGGTTGGTCAGCATGGGGAGGTCAGGGAACATGCAGTGGCAATGTAGGATAGGTTTCTGATAAACATCGTGGGATGGTGCGCATTGTATGGGTGTGTGTTACATTACATTCACTAGTAGGAGTGAGAAAAACATCACGGGGCGGTGCACATTGTATGGGTGTGTGTTACATTACATTCACTAGTACGAGTGAGAAAAACATCACGAGGTGGTGTGAATCGGAGGGTCTGAATTAGGATAGGCAGTGAGTGGCAATGTAGGATGGAGAAAAGTACCGCGGGGTGGTGAGCATGGGAAGGTCAGGGAACATGCAGTGGCAATGTAGGATATGTTTCTGAAAAACATCGCGTGGTGGTGCGCATTGTATGGGTGTGTGTTACATTACGTTCACTAGTAGGAGTGAGAAAAACATCACGGGGTGGTGTGAATCGGAGGGTCTGAATTAGGATAGGCAGTGAGTGGCCATGTAGGATGGAGAAAAGCACCGCAGTGTGGTCAGCATGGGGAGGTCAGGTAACATGCAGTGGCAATGTAGGATAGGTTTCTGAAAAACATCGCGGGGTGGTGTGCATTGTATGGGTGTGTGTTATTTTACATTCACTAGTAGGAGTGAGAAAAACATCACGGGGTGGTGTGCATTGTATGGGTGTGTGTTACATTACATTCACTAGTAGGAGTGAGAAAATCATCACGGGTGGTGCGCATTGTATGGGTGTGTGTTACATTACATTCACTAGTAGGAGTGTGAAAAACATCACGGTGTGGTGTGAATAGGAGGGTCTGAATTAGGATATTCAGTGAGTGGCAATGTAGGATGGAGAAAAGCACCCTTGTGTGGTCAGCATGGGGAGGTCAGGGAACATGCAGTGGCAATGTAGGATAGGTATCTGAAAAACATCGCGGGGTGGGGCGCATTGTATGGGTGTGTGTTACATTACATTCACTAGTAGGAGTGAGAAAAACATCACGGGGTGGTGTGAATCGGAGGGTCTGAATTAGGATAGGCCGTGAGTGGCAATTTAGGATGGAGAAAAGCACCGCGGGGTGCTCAGCATTAGGAGGTCAGGGAACATGCAGTGGCAATGTAGGATAGGTTCCTGAAAAACATCGCGAGGTGGTGCGCATTGTATGGGTGTGTGTTACATTACATTCACTAGTAGGAGTGAGAAAGACATCACGGCGTGGTGCGCATTGTATGGGTGTGTGTTACATTTCATTCACTAGTAGGAGTGAGAAAAACATCACGGGGTGGTGTGAATCGGAGGGTCTGAATTAGGATAGGCAGTGAGTGGCAATGTAGGATGGAGAAAAGGACCGTTGTGTGGTCAGCATGGGGAGGTCAGCGAACATCCAGTGGCAATGTAGGATAGGTTTATGAAAAACATCGCGGGGTGGTGTGCATTGTATGGGTGTGTGTTACATTACATTCACTAGTAGCAGTGAGAAAAACATCACGGGGTGGTGCGCATTGTATGGGTGTGTGTTACATTACATTCACTAGTAGGAGTGAGAAAAACATCACGGGGTGGTGTGAATCGGAGGGTCTGAATTAGGATAGGCAGTGAGTGGCAATGTAGGATGGAGAAAAGCACCACGGGGTGGTCAGCATGGGGAGCTCTGGGAACACGCAGTGGCAATGTTGGATAGGTTTCTGAAAAACATCGCGGGGTGGTATGCATTGTATGGGTGTGTGTTACATTACATTCACTAGTAGGAGTGAGAAAAACATCGCGGGGTGGTGCGCATTGTATGGGTGTGTGTTACATTACATTCACTAGGAGAGGTGAGAAAAACATCACGGGGTGGTGTGAATCAGAGGGTCTGAATTAGGATAGGCAGTGAGTGGCAATGTAGGATGGAGAAAAGCACCGCGGGGTGGTCAGCATGGGGAGGTCAGGGAACAGGCAGTGGCAATGTAGGATAATTTTCTAAAAAACATCGCGGGGTGGTGCGCATTGTATGGGTGTGTGTTACTTTACATTAACTAGTAGGAGTGAGAAAAACATCACGGGGTGGTGTGAATCAGAGGGTCTGAATTAGGATAGGCAGTGAGTGGCAATGTAGGATGGACAAAAGCACCGCGGGGTTGTGAGCATGGGGAGGTCAGGGAACATGCAGTGGCAATGTAGGATAGGTTTCTGAAAAACATCGCGGGGTGGTGCGCATTGGATGGGTGTGTGTTACATTACATTCACTAGTAGGAGTGAGAAAAACATCACGGGGTGGGGCGTATTGTATGGGTGTGTGTTACATTACATTAACTATCACGAGTGAGAAAAACATCACAGGGTGGTGCGCATTGTATGGGTGTGTGTTACATTTCATTCACTAGTAGGAGTGAGAAAAACATCACGGAGTGGTGTGAATCGGAGGGTCTGAATTAGGATAGACAGTGAGTGGCAATGTAGGATGGAGAAAAGCACCGCGGGTCCGTCAGCATGGGGAGGTCAGGGAACATGCAGTGGCAATGTAGGATAGGTTTCTGAAAAACATCGCGGGGTGGTGCGCATTGTATGGGTGTGTGTTACATTACATTCACTAGTAGGAGTGAGAAAACCATCACGGGGTGGTGCGTATTGTATGGGTGTGTGTTACATTACATTCACTAGTAGGAGTGAGAAAAACATCACGGGGTGGTGTGAATCGGAGGGTCTGAATTAGGATAGGCAGTGAGTGGCAATGTAGGATGGAGAAAAGCACCGCAGGGTGGTCAGCATGGGGAGGTCAGGGAACATGCAGTGGCAATGTAGGATAGGTTTCTGAAAAACATCGCGGGGTGGTGCGCATTGTATGGGTGTGTGTTAAATTACATTCACTAGTAGGAGTGAGAAAAACATCACGGGGTGGTGTGAATCGGAGGGTCTGAATTAGGATAGGCAGTGAGTGGCAAAGTAGGATGGACAAAAGCACCGCGGGGTGGTCACCATGAGGAGGTCAGGGAACATGCAGTGGCAATGTGGGATAGGTTTCTGAAAAACATCGCGAGGTGGTGCACATTGTATGGGTGTGTGTTACATTACATTCACTAGTAGGAGTGAGAAAAACATCACGGCGTGGTGCGCATTGTATGGGTGTGTGTTACATTACATTCACTAGTAGGATTGAGAAAATCATCACGCGGTGGTGCGCATTGTATGGGTGTGTGTTACATTACATTCACTAGTAGGAGTGAGAAAAACATCACGGGTGGTGTGAATCGGAGGGTCTGAATTAGGATAGGCAGTGTTTGGCAATGTAGGATGGAGAAAAGCACCGCGGGGTGGTCAGCATGGGGAGGTCAGGGAACATGCAGTGGCAATGTAGGATAGGTTTCTGAAAAACATCGCGGGGTGGTGCGCATTGTATGGGTGTGTGTTACATTACTATCACTAGTAGGAGTGACAAAAACATCACGCGGTGGTGCTCATTGTATGGGTGGATGTTACATTACATTCACTGGTAGGAGTGAGAAAAACATCACGGGGTGGTGTGAATCGGAGGGTCTGAATTAGGATAGGCAGTGAGTGGCAATGTAGCTTGGACAAAAGCACCGCGGGGTGTTCAGCATGAGGAGGTCAGGGAACATGCAGTGGCAATGTAGGATAGGTTTCTGACAAACATCGCGAGGTGGTGCGCATTTTATGGGAGTGTGTTACATTACATTCACTAGTAGGAGTGAGAAAAACATCACGGGGTGGGGCGTATTGTATGGGTGTGTGTTACATTACATTAACTATCACGAGTGAGAAAAACATCACGGGGTGGTGCGCATTGTATGGGTGTGTGTTACATTACATTCACTAGTAGGAGTGAGTAAAACATCACAGGGTGGTGTGAATCGGAGGGTCTGAATTAGGATAGGCAGTGAGTGGCAATGTAGGATGGATAAAAGCACCGCGGGGTGGTAAGCATGGGGAGGTCAGGGAACATGCAGTGGCAATTTAGGATAGGTTTCTGAAAAACATCGCGTGTTGTTGCGCATTATGGGTGTGTGCTAAATGACATTTACTAGTAGTAGTGAGAAAAACATCGCGGGGTGGTGTGAATCGGAGGATCTGAATTAGGATAGGCAGTGAGTGGCAATGTAGGATGGAGAAAAGCACCGCGGGGTGGTCAGCATGTGGAGGTCAGGGAACATGCAGTGGCAATGTAGGATAGGTTTCTGAAAAACATAGCGGGGTTGTGCGCATTGCATGGGTGTGTGTTACATTACATTCACTAGTAGGAGTGAGAAAAACATCACGGGGTGGTGTGAATCGGAGGGTCTGAATTAGGATAGGCAGTGAGTGGCAATGTAGGATGGACAAAAGCACCACGGGGTGTTCAGCATGAGGAGGTCAGGGAACATGCAGTGGCAATGTAGGATAGGTTTCTGACAAACATCGCGAGGTGGTGCGCATTTTATGGGAGTGTTTTACATTACATTCACTAGTAGGAGTGAGAAAAACATCACGGGGTGGGGCGTATTGTATGGGTGTGTGTTACATTACATTAACTATCACGAGTGAGAAAAACATCACGGGGTGGTGCGCATTGTATGGGTGTGTGTTACATTACATTCACTAGTAGGAGTGAGAAAAACATCACAGGGTGGTGTGAATCGGAGGGTCTGAATTAGGATAGGCAGTGAGTGGCAATGTAGGATGGATAAAAGCACCGCGGGGTGGTAAGCATGGGGAGGTCAGGGAACATGCAGTGGCAATTTAGGATAGCTTTCTGAAAAACATCGCGTGTTGTTGCGCATTATGGGTGTGTGCTAAATGACATTCACTAGTAGTAGTGAGAAAAACATCGCGGGGTGGTGTGAATCGGAGGATCTGAATTAGGATAGGCAGTGAGTGGCAATGTAGGATGGAGAAAAGCACCGCGGGGTGGTCAGCATCGGGAGGTCAGGGAACATGCAGTGGCAATGTAGGATAGGTTTCTGAAAAACATCGCGGGGTGGTGTGAATTGTATGGGTGTGTGTTACTTTATAATCACTAGTTGGAGTGAGAAAAACATCACGGGGTGGTGTGCATTTTATGGTTGTGTGTTACATTACATTCACTAGTAGGAGTGAGAAAATCATCACGGGGTGGTGCGCATTGTATGGCTGTGTGTTACATTACATTCACTAGTAGGAGTGAGAAAAACATCAAGGGGTGGTGTGAATCGGAGGGTCTGAATTAGGATAGGCAGTGAGTGGCAATGTAGGATGGAGAAAAGCACCGCGGGGTGGTCAGCATGGGGAGGTCAGGGAACATGCAGTGGCAATGTAGGATAGTTTTCTGAAAAACATCGCGGGGTGGTGCGCATTGTATGGGGGTGTGTTACATTACATTCACTAGTAGGAGTGACAAAAACATCACGGGGTGGTGCTCATTGTATGGGTGGGTGTTACATTACATTCACTAGTAGGAGTGAGAAAAACATCACGGCGTGGTGTGCATTGTATGGGTGAGTGTTACATTACATTCACTAGTAGGAGTGAGAAAAACATCACGGTGTGGTGTGAATCGGAGGGTCTGAATTAGGATAGGCAGTGAGTGGCACTGTAGGATGGAGAAAAGCACCGCGGGGTGGTCAGCATGGGGAGGTCAGGGAACATGCAGTGGCAATGTAGGATAGGTTTCTGAAAAACATCGCGAGGTGGTGCGCATTGTATGGGTGTGTGTTACATTACATTCACTATTAGGAGTGAGAAAAACATCACGGCGTGGTGCGCATTGTATGGGTGTGTGTTACATTACATTCACTAGTAGGAGTGAGAAAAAAATCACGGGGTGGTGTGAATTGGAGGGTCTGAATTAGGATAGGCAGTGAGTGGCAATGTATGATGGAGAAAAGCACCGCGGGGTGGTGAGCATGGGGAGGTCAGGGAACATGCAGTGGCAATGTAGGATAGGTTTCTGAAAAACATCGCGTGGTGGTGCGCATTATGGGTGTGTGTTAAATGACATTTACTAGTAGGAGTGAGAAAAACATCACGGGGTGGTGTGAATCGGAGGGTCTGAATTAGGATAGGCAGTGAGTGGCAATGTAGGATGGAGAAAAGCACAGCGGGGTGGTCAGCATGGGGAGGTCAGGAAACATGCAGTGGCAATGTAGGATAGGTTTGTGAAAAACATCGCGGGGTGGTGCGCATTGTATGGGTGTGTGTTACATTACATTCACTAGTAGTAGTGAGAAAAACATCACGGGGTGGTGTGAATCGGAGGGTCTGATTAGGATAGGCAGTGAGTGGCAATGTAGCATGGAGAAAAGCACAGCAGGGTGGTCAGCATGGGGAGGTCAGGGAACATGCAGTGGCAATGTAGGATAGGTTTCTGAAAAACATCGCGTTGTGGTGCGCATTATGGGTGTGTGTTAAATGACATTCACTAGTAGGAGTGAGAAAAACATCGCGGGGTCGTGTGAATCGGAGGGTGTGAATTAGGATAGGCAGGGAGTGACAATGTAGGATGGAGAAAAGCACCGCGGGGTGGTCAGCATGGGGAGGTGAGGGAACATGCAGTGGAATTGTAGGATAGGTTTCTGAAAATCATCGCGGGGTGGTGCGCATTGTATGGGTGTGTGTTACATTACATTCACTAGTAGGAGTGAGAAAAACATCACGGGGTGGTGTGAATCGGAGGGTCTGAATTAGGATAGGCCGTGAGTGGCAATGTAGGATGGAGAAAAGCACAGAGGGGTGGTCAGCATGGGGAGGTCATGGAACATGCAGTGGCAATGTAGGATAGGTTTCTGAAAAACAACGCGGGGTGGTGCGCATTGTATGGGTGTGTGTTACATTACATTCACTAGTAGGAGTGAGAAAAACATCACGGGGTGCTGTGAATCGGAGGGTCTGAATTAGGATAGGCAGTGAGTGGCAATGTAGGATGGAGAAAAGCACCGCGGGGTGGTCAGCATGGGGAGGTCAGGGGACATGCAGTGGCAATGTAGGATAGGTTTCTGAAAAACATCGCGGGGTGCTGTGCATTGTATCGGTGTGGGTTAAATTACATTCACTAGTAGGAGTGAGCAAAACATCACGGGGTGGTGTGCATTGTATGGGTGTGTGTTACATTACATTCACTAGTAGGAGTGAAAAAATCATCACGGGGTGGTGCGCATTGTATGGGTGTGTGTTACATTACATTCAGTAGTAGGAGTGAGAAAAACATCACGGGTGGTGTGAATCGGAGGGTCTGAATTAGGATAGGCAGTGAGTGGCAATGTAGGATGGAGAAAAGCACCGAGGGGTGGTCAGCATGGGGAGGTCAGGGAACATGCAGTGGCAATGTAGGATAGGTTTCTGAAAAACATCGCGGGGTGGTGCGCATTGTATGGGTGTGTGTTACATTACTATCACTAGTAGGAGTGACAAAAACATCACGCGGTGGTGCTCATTGTATGGGTGGGTGTTACATTACATTCACTAGTAGGAGTGAGAAAAACATCACGGGGTGGTGTGAATCGGAGGGTCTGAATTAGGATAGGCAGTGCGTGGCAATGTAGGATGGAGAAAAGCACCGCGCGGTGGTCAGCATGGGGAGGTCAGGGAACATGCAGTGGCAATGTAGGATAGGTTTCTGAAAAACATAGCGGGGTGGTGCCCATTGTATGGGTGTGTGTTACATTACATTCACTAGTAGGAGTGAGAAAAACATCACGGGGTGGTGTGATTCGGAGGGTCTGAATTAGGATAGGCAGTGAGTGGCAATGTAGGATGGACAAAAGCACCGCGGGGTGTTCAGCATGAGGAGGTCAGGGAACATGCAGTGGCAATGTAGGATAGGTTTCTGACAAACATCGCGAGGTGGTGCGCATTTTATGGGTGTGTGTTACATTACATTCACTAGTAGGAGTGAGAAAAACATCACGGCGTGGTGCGCATTGTATGGGTGTGTGTTACATTACATTCACTAGTAGGAGTGACAAAAACATCACGGAGTGGTGCTCATTGTATGGGTGGTTGATACATTACATTCACTAGTAGGAGTGAGCAAAACATCACGGGGTGGTGTGAATCGGAGGGTCTGAATTAGGATAGGCATTGAGTGGCAATGTAGGATGGAGAAAAGCACCGCGGGGTGGTCAGCATGGGGAGGTCAGGGAACATGCAGTGGCAATGTAGGATAGGTTTCTGAAAAACATCGCGGGGTGGTGCGCATTGTATGGGTGTGTTACATTACATTCACTAGTAGGAGTGAGAAAAACATCACGGGGTGGTGTGAATCGGAGGGTCTGAATTAGGATAGGCCGTGAGTGGCAATGTAGGATGGAGAAAAGCACCGCGGGGTGCTCAGCATTAGGAGGTCAGGGAACATGCAGTGGCAATGTAGGATAGGTTTCTGAAAAACATCGCGAGGTGGTGCGCATTGTATGGGTGTGTGTTACATTACATTCACTAGTAGGAGTGAGAAAAACATCACGGGGTGGTGTGAATCGGAGGGTCTGATTTAGGATAGGCAGTGAGTGGCAATGTAGGATGGAGAAAAGCATCGTTGTGTGGTCAGCATGGGGAGGTCAGGGAACATGCAGTGGCAATGTAGGATAGGTTTATGAAAAACATCGCGGGGTGGTGTGCATTGTATGGGTGTGTGTTACATTACATTCACTAGTAGGAGTGAGAAAAACATCACGGGGTGGTGCGCATTGTATGGGTGTGTGTTACATTACATTCACTAGGAGAGGTGAGAAAAACATCACGGGGTGGTGTGAATCGGAGGGTCTGAATGAGGATAGGCAGTGAGTGGCAATGTAGGATGGAGAAAAACACCACGGGGTGGTCAGCATGGGGAGGTCACGGAACATACAGTGGCAATGTAGGATAGGTTTTTGAAAAATATTGCGGGGTGGTGCGCATTGTATGGGTGTGTGTTACATTACATTCACAAGTAGGAGTGAGAAAAACATCACGGGGTGTTGCGCATTGCATGGGTGTGTGTTACATTACATTCACAAGTAGGAGTGAGAAAAACATCATGGGGTGGTGCGCATTGTATGGGTGTGTGTTACATTACATTCACTAGTAGGAGTGAGAAAAACATCACGGGGTGGTGCGCATTGTATGGGTGTGTGTTACATTACATTCACTATAAGGAGTGAGAAAAACATCACGGGGTGGTGTGAATCTGAGGGTCTGAATTTGGATAGGCAGTGAGTGGCCTTGTAGGATGGAGAAAAGCACCGCGGGGTGGTCAGCATGGGAGGTCAGGGAACATGCAGTGGCAATGTAAGATAGGTTTCTGAAAAGCATCGCGGGGTGGTGCGCATTGTATGGGTGTGTGTTACATTACATTCACTACTAGGAGTGAGAAAAACATCACGGGGTGGTGTGAATCGGAGGGTCTGAATTAGGATAGGTAGTGAGTGGCCATGTAGGATGGAGAAAAGCACCGCGGTGTGGTCAGCATGGGGAGGTCAGGGAACATGCAGTGGCAATGTAGGATAGGTTTCTGAAAAACATCGCGGGGTGGTGTGCATTTATGGGTGTGTGTTACTTTACATTCACTAGTAGGAGTGAGAAAAACATCACGGGGTGGTGTGCATTGTATGGGTGTGTGTTACATTACTTTCACTAGTAGTAGTGAGAAAATCATCACGGGTGGTGCGCATTGTATGGGTGTGTGTTACATTACATTCACTAGTAGGAGTGAGAAAAACATCACGGGGTGGTGTGAATAGGAGGGTCTGAATTAGGATAGGCAAGTAGTGGCAATGTAGGATGGAGAAAAGCACCGCGGGTTGGTCAGCATGGGGAGGTCAGGGAACATGCAGTGGCAATGTAGGATAGGTTTCTGAAAAACATTGCGGGGTGGTGCGCATTGTATGGGTGGTTGATACATTACATTCACTAGTAGGAGTGAGCAAAACATCACGGGGTGGTGTGAATCGGAGGGTCTGAATTAGGATAGGCATTGAGTGGCAATGTAGGTTGGAGAAAAGCACCGCGGGGTGGTCAGCATGGGGAGGTCAGGGAACATGCAGTGGCAATGTAGGATAGGTTTCTGAAAAACATCCCGGGGTGGTGCGCATTGTATGGGTGTGTGTTACATTACAATCACTAGTAGGTGTGAGAAAAACATCAGGGGGTGGTGTGAATCGGAGGGTCTGAATTAGGATAGGCCGTGAGTGGAAATGTAGGATGGAGAAAAGCACCGCGGGGTGGTCTGCATGGGGAGCTCAGGGAACACGCAGTGGCAATGTAGGATAGGTTTCTAAAAAACATCGCGGGGTGGTACGCATTGTATGGGTGTGTGTTACATTACATTCACTAGTAGGAGTGAGAAAAACATCGCGGGGTGGTGCGCATTGTATGGGTGTGTGTTACATTACATTCACTAGGAGGAATGAGAAAAACATCACGGGGTGGTGTGAATCGGAGGGTCTGAATCAGGATAGGAAGTGAGTGGCAATGTAGGATGGAGAAAAGCACCGCGGGGTGGTCAGCATGGGGAGGTCAGGGAACATGCAGTGGCAATGTAGGATAGGTTTCTGAAAAATATCGCGGGGTGGTGCGCATTGTATGGGTGTGTGTTACATTACATTCACAAGTAGGAGTGAGAAAAATATCACGGGGTGGTGCGCATTGCATGGGTGTGTGTTACATTACATTCACTAGTAGGATTGAGAAAAACATCACGGGGTGGTGTGAATCGGAGGGTCTGAATTAGGATAGGCAGTGAGTGGCAATGTAGGATGGAGAAAAGCACCGCGGGGTGGTGAGCATGGGGTGGTCAGGGAACATGCAGTGGCAATGTAGGATATGTTTCTGAAAAACATCGCGCGGTGGTGCGCATTGTATGGGTGTGTGTTACATTACATTCACTAGTAGGAGTGAGAAAAACATCACGGGGTGGTGTGAATCGGAGGGTCTGAATTAGGATAGGCAGTGAGTGGCAATGTAGGATGGAGAAAAGCACCGCGGTGTGGTCAGCATGGGGAGGTCAGGGAACATGCAGTGGCAATATAGGATAGGTTTCTGAAAAACATCGCGGTGTGGTGTGCATTGTATGGGTGTGTGTTACTTTACATTCACTAGTAGGAGTGAGAAAAACATCACGGGGTGGTGTGCATTGTATGGGTGTGTGTTACATTACATTCACTAGTAGGAGTGAGAAAATCATCACGGGTGGTGCGCATTGTATGGGTGTGTGTTACATTACATTCACTAGTAGGAGTTTGAAAAACATCACGGGCTGGTGTGAATAGGAGGGTCTGAATTAGGATAGGCAAGTAGTGGCAATGTATGATGGAGAAAAGCACCGCGGGTTGGTCAGCATGGGGAGGTCAGGGAACATGCAGTGGCAATGTAGGATAGGTTTCTGAAAAACATCGCGGGGTGGTGCGCATTGTATGGGTGTGTGTTACATTACATTCACTAGTAGGAGTGACAAAAATATCACGGAGTGGTGCTCATTGTATGGGTGGTTGATACATTACATTCACTAGTAGGAGTGAGCAAAACATCACGGGGTGGTGTGAATCGGAGGGTCTGAATTAGGATAGGCAGTGAGTGGCAATGTAGGATGGAGAAAAGCACCGCGGGGTGGTCAGCATGGGGAGGTCAGGGAACATGCAGTGGCAATGTAGGATAGGTTTCTGAAAAACATCGCGGGGTGGTGCGCATTGTATGGGTGTGTGTTACATTACATTCACTAGTAGGAGTGAGAAAAACATCACGGGGTGGTGTGAATAGGAGGGTCTGAATTAGGATAGGCCGTGAGTGGCAATGTAGGATGGAGAAAAGCACCGCGGGGTGCTCAGCATTAGGAGGTCAGGGAACATGCAGTGGCAATGTAGGATAGGTTTCTGAAAAACATCGCGAGGTGGTGCGCATTGTATGGGTGTGTGTTACATTACATTCACTAGTAGGAGTGAGAAAGACATCACGGCGTGGTGCGCATTGTATGGGTGTGTGTTACATTACATTCACTAGTAGGAGTGAGAAAAACATCACGGGGTGGTGTGAATCGGAGGGTCTGAATTAGGATAGGCAGTGAGTGGCAATGTAGGATGGAGAAAAGCATCGTTGTGTGGTCAGCATGGGGAGGTCAGGGAACATGCAGTGGCAATGTAGGATAGGTTTATGAAAAACATCGCGGGGTGGTGTGCATTGTATGGGTGTGTGTTACATTACATTCACTAGTAGGAGTGAGAAAAACATCACGGGGTGGTGCGCATTGTATGGGTGTGTGTTATATTACATTCACTAGGAGAGGTGAGAAAAACATCACGGGGTGGTGTGAATCGGAGGGTCTGAATGAGGATAGGCAGTGAGTGGCAATGTAGGATGGAGAAAAGCACCACGGGGTGGTCAGCATGGGGAGGTCACGGAACATGCAGTGGCAATGTAGGATAGGTTTCTGAAAAACATCGCGGGGTGGTGCGCATTGTATGGGTGTGTGTTACATTACATTCACTAGTAGGAGTGAGAAAAACATCACGGGGTGGTGTGAATCGGAGGGTCTGAATTAGGATAGGCCGTGAGTGGCAATGTAGGATGGAGAAAAGCACCGCGGGGTGCTCAGCATTAGGAGGTCAGGGAACATGCAGTGGCAATGTAGGATAGGTTTCTGAAAAACATCGCGAGGTGGTGCGCATTGTATGGGTGTGTGGTACATTACATTCACTAGTAGGAGTGAGAAAGACATCACGGCGTGGTGCGCATTGTATGGGTGTGTGTTACATTACATTCACTAGTAGGAGTGAGAAAAACATCACGGGGTGGTGTGAATCGGAGGGTCTGAATTAGGATAGGCAGTGAGTGGCAATGTAGGATGGAGAAAAGCATCGTTGTGTGGTCAGCATGGGGAGGTCAGGGAACATGCAGTGGCAATGTAGGATAGGTTTATGAAAAACATCGCGGGGTGGTGTGCATTGTATGGGTGTGTGTTACATTACATTCACTAGTAGGAGTGAGAAAAACATCACGGGGTGGTGCGCATTGTATGGGTGTGTGTTACATTACATTCACTAGGAGAGGTGAGAAAAACATCACGGGGTGGTGTGAATCGGAGGGTCTGAATGAGGATAGGCAGTGAGTGGCAATGTAGGATGGAGAAAAGCACCGCGGGGTGCTCAGCATTAGGAGGTCAGGGAACATGCAGTGGCAATGTAGGATAGGTTTCTGAAAAACATCGCGAGGTGGTGCGCATTGTATGGGTGTGTGTTACATTACATTCACTAGTAGGAGTGAGAAAGACATCACGGCGTGGTGCGCATTGTATGGGTGTGTGTTACATTACATTCACTAGTAGGAGTGAGAAAAACATCATGGGGTGGTGCGCATTGTATGGGTGTGTGTTACATTACATTCACTAGTAGGAGTGAGAAAAACATCACGGGGTGGTGCGCATTGTATGGGTGTGTGTTACATTACATTCACTATTAGGAGTGAGAAAAACATCACGGGGTGGTGTGAATCGGAGGGTCTGAATTAGGATAGGCAGTGAGTGGCCTTGTAGGATGGAGAAAAGCACCGCGGGGTGGTCAGCATGGGAGGTCAGGGAACATGCAGTGGCAATGTAAGATAGGTTTCTGAAAAGCATCGCGGGGTGGTGCGCATTGTATGGTTGTGTGTTACATTACATTCACTAGTAGGAGTGAGAAAAACATCACGGGGTGGGGCGCATTGTATGGGTGTGTGTTACATTACATTCACTACTAGGAGTGAGAAAAACATCACGGGGTGGTGTGAATCGGAGGGTCTGAATTAGGATAGGCAGTGAGTGGCAATGTAGGATGGAGAAAACTACCGCGGGTTGGTGAGCATGTGGAGGTCAGGGAACATGCAGTGGCAATGTAGGATATGTTTCTGAAAAACATCGCGCGGTGGTGCGCATTGTATGGGTGTGTGTTACATTACATTCACTAGTAGGAGTGAGAAAAACATCACGGGGTGGTGTGAATCGGAGGGTCTGAATTAGGATAGGCAGTGAGTGGCCATGTAGGATGGAGAAAAGCACCGCGGTGTGATCAGCATGGGGAGGTCAGGGAACATGCAGTGGCAATGTAGGATAGGTTTCTGAAAAACATCGCGGGGTGGTGTGCATTGTATGGGTGTGTGTTACTTTACATTCACTAGTAGGAGTGAGAAAAACATCACGGGGTGGTGTGCATTGTATGGGTGTGTGTTACATTACATTCACTAGTAGGAGTGAGAAAATCATCACGGGTGGTGCGCATTGTATGGGTGTGTGTTACATTACATTCACTAGTAGGAGTGTGAAAAACATCACGGGGTGGTGTGAATAGGAGGGTCTGAATTAGGATAGGCAAGTAGTGGCAATGTAGGATGGAGAAAAGCACCGCGGGTTGGTCAGCATGGGGAGATCAGGGAACATGCAGTGGCAATGTAGGATAGGTTTCTGAAAAACATCGCGGGGTGGTGCGCATTGTATGGGTGTGTGTTACATTACATTCACTAGTAGGAGTGACAAAAACATCACGGGGTGGTGCTCATTCTATGGGTGGTTGATACATTACATTCACTAGTAGGAGTGAGCAAAACATCACGGGGTGGTGTGAATCGGAGGGTCTGAATTAGGATAGGCATTGAGTGGCAATGTAGGATGGAGAAAAGCACCGCGGGGTGGTCAGCATGGGGAGGTCAGGGAACATGCAGTGGCAATGTAGGATAGGTTTCTGAAAAACATCGAGGGTGGTGCGCATTGTATGGGTGTGTGTTACATTACATTCACTAGTAGGAGTGAGAAAAACATCACGGGGTGGTGTGAATCGGACGGTCTGAATTAGGATAGGCGTGAGTGGCAATGTAGGATGGAGAAAAGCACCGCGGGGTGCTCAGCATTAGGAGGTCAGGGAACATGCAGTGGCAATGTAGGATAGGTTTCTGAAAAACATCGCGAGGTGGTGCGCATTGTATGGTGTGTGTTACATTACATTCACTAGTAGGAGTGAGAAAGACATCACGGCGTGGTGGCGCATGTATGGGTGTGTGTTACATTTCATTCACTAGTAGGAGTGAGAAAAACATCACGGGGTGGTGTGAATCGGAGGGTCTGAATTAGGATAGGCAGTGAGTGGCAATGTAGGATGGAGAAAAGCACCGTTGTGTGGTCAGCATGGGGAGGTCAGGGAACATGCAGTGGCAATGTAGGATAGGTTTATGAAAAACATCGCGGGGTGGTGTGCATTGTATGGGTGTGTGTTACATTACATTCACTAGTAGGAGTGAGAAAAACATCACGGGGTGGTGCGCATTGTATGGGTGTGTGTTACATTACATTCACTAGTAGGAGTGAGAAAAACATCACGGGGTGGTGTGAATCGGAGGGTCTGAATTAGGATAGGCAGTGAGTGGCAATGTAGGATGGAGAAAAGCACCACGGGGTGGTCAGCATGGGGAGCTCTGGGAACACGCAGTGGCAATGTAGGATAGGTTTCTGAAAAACATCGCGGGGTGGTTTGCATTGTATGGGTGTGTGTTACATTACATTCACTAGTAGGAGTGAGAAAAACATCGCGGGGTGGTGCGCATTGTATGGGTGTGTGTTACATTACATTCACAAGAGAGGTGAGAAAAACATCACGGGGTGGTGTGAATCGGAGGGTCTGAATGAGGATAGGCAGTGAGTGGCAATGTAGGATGGAGAAAAGCACCACGGGATGGTCAGCATGGGGAGGTCACGGAACATACAGTGGAAATGTAGGATAGGTTTCTGAAAAACATCGCGGGGTGGTGCGCATTGTATGGGTGTGTGTTACATTACATTCACAAGTAGGAGTGAGAAAAACATCACGGGGTGGTGCGCATTGCATGGGTGTGTGTTACATTACATTCACTAGTAGGAGTGAGAAAAACATCATGGGGTGGTGCGCATTGTATGGGTGTGTGTTACATTACATTCACTAGTAGGAGTGAGAAACACATCACGGGGTGGTACGCATTGTATGGGTGTGTGTTACATTACATTCACTATTAGGAGTGAGAAAAACATCACGGGGTGGTGTGAATCGGAGGGTCTGAATTAGGATAGGCAGTGAGTGGCCTTGTAGGATGGAGAAAAGCACCGCGGGGTGGTCAGCATGGGAGGTCAGGGAACATGCAGTGGCAATGTAAGATAGGTTTCTGAAAAGCATCGCGGGGTGGTGCGCATTGTATGGTTGTGTGTTACATTACATTCACTAGTAGGAGTGAGAAAAACATCACGGGGTGGGGCGCATTGTATGGGTGTGTGTTACATTTCATTCACTAGTAGGAGTGAGAAAAACATCACGGGTGGTGTGAATCGGAGGGTCTGAATTAGGGATAGGCTGTGAGTGGCAATGTAGGATGGAGAAAAGCACCACAGGGTGGTGAGCATGGGAGGTCAGGGAACATGCAGTGGCAATGTAGGATAGGTTTCTGAAAAAAATCGCGGGGTGGTGCGCATTGTATGCGTGTGATAATTTACATTCACTAGTAGGAGTGAGAAAAACATCACGGGGTGGTGTGAATCGGAGGATCTCAATTAGGATAGCCAGTGAGTGGCAATGTAGGATGGAGAAAAGCACCGCGGTGTGATCAGCATGGGGAGGTCAGGGAACAGGCAGTGGCAATGTAGGATAGGTTTCTGAAAAACATCGCGGGGTGGTGCGTATTTTATGGGTGTGTGTTACATTACATTCACTAGTAGGAGTGAGAAAAACATCTCGGGGTGGTGCACATTGTATCGCTGTGTGTTATATTACATTCACTATTACAGTGAGAAAACATCACGGGGTGGTGCGCATTGTATGGGTGTGTGTTACATTACGTTCACTAGTAGGAGTGAGAAAAACATCACGGGGTGGTGTGAATCGGACGGTCTGAATTAGGATAGGCAGTGAGTGGCAATGTAGGATGGAGAAAAGCACCGCGGGGTGGTCAGCATGGGGAGGTCAGGGACATGCAGTGGCAATGTAGGATAGGTTTCTGAAAAACATCGCGGAGTGGTGCGCATTGTATGGGTGTGTGTTACATTACATTCACTAGTAGGAGTGAGAAAAACATCACGGGGTGGTGCGCATTGTATGGCTGTGTGTTACATTACATTCACTAGTAAGAGTGAGCAAAACCTCACGGGGTGGTGTGAATCAGGAGGGTCTGAATTAATATAGGCAGTGAGTGGCAATGTAGGATGGAGAAAAGCACCGCGGGGTGGTCAGCATGGGGAGGTCAGGGAACATGCAGTGGCAATGTAGGATAGGTTTCTGATAAACATCGTGGGATGGTGCGCATTGTATGGGTGTGTGTTACATTACATTCACTAGTAGGAGTGAGAAAAACATCACGGGGCGGTGCACATTGTATGGGTGTGTGTTACATTACATTCACTAGTACGAGTGAGAAAAACATCACGGGGTGGTGCGCATTGTATGGGTGTATGTTACATTATATTCACTAGTAGGAGTGTGAAAAACATCACGGGGTGGTGTGAATCAGAGGGTCTGAATTAGGATAGGCAGTGAGTGGCAATGTAGGGATGGAGAAAAGCACCGCGGGGTGGTCAGCATGGGGATTTCAGGGAACATGCAGTGGCAATGTAGGATAGGTTTCTGAAAAACATCGCGTGGTGGTGCGCATTATGGATGTGTGTTAAATGACATTCACTAGTAGGAGTGAGAAAAACATCACGGGGTGGAGCGCATTGTATGGGTGTGTGTTACATTACATTCACTAGTAGGAGTGAGAAAAACATCACGGGGTGGTATGAATCGGAGGGTCTGAATTAGGACAGGCAGTGAGTGGTAATGTAGGATGGAGAAAAGCACCGCGGTGTGGTCAGCATGGGGAGGTCAGGGAACATGCAGTGGCAATGTAGGATAGGTTTCGGAAAAACATCGCGGGGTGGTGTGCATTGTATGGATGTGTGTTACATTACATTCACTAGTAGGAATGAGAAAAACATCACGGGGTGGTGCGCATTGTATGGGTGTGTGTTACATTACATCCACTAGTAGGAGTGAGAACATCATCACGGGTGGTGCGCATTGGATGGGTGTGTGTTACATTACATTTCACTAGTAGGAGTGAGAAAAACATCACGGGGTGGTGTGAATCGGAGGGTCTGAATTAGGATAGGCAGTGAGTGGCAATGTAGGATGGAGAAAAGCACCGCGGGGTGGTCAGCATGGGGAGGTCAGGGAACATGCAGTGGCAATGTAGGATAGGTTTCTGAAAAACTTCGCGTGGTGTGCGCATTGTATGGGTGTGTGTTACATTACATTCACTAGTAGGAGTGAGAAAACATCACGCGGTGGTGTGAATCGGAGGTTCTGAATTAGGATAGGCAGTGAGTGGCAATGTAGGATGGAGAAAAGCACCGCGGGGTGGTCAGCATGGGGGAGCTCAGGGAACACGCAGTGGCAATGTAGGATAGGTTTCTGAAAACTTCGTGATGTGGTACGCATTGTATGGGTGTGTGTTACATTACATTCACTAGTAGGAGTGAGAAAACATCGCGGGGTGGTGCGCATTGTATGGGTGTGTGTTACATTACATTCACTAGGAGGAGTGAGAAAAACATCACGGGGTGGTGTGAATCGGAGTTTCTGAATTAGGATAGGCAGTGACTGGCAATGTAGGATGGAGAAAAGCACCACAGGGTGGTCAGCATGGGGAGGTCAGGGAACATGCAGTGGCAATGTAGGATAGGTTTCTGAAAACATCGCGGGGTGGTGGCGCATTGTATGGGTGTGTGTTACATTACATTCACAAGTAGGAGTGAGAAAAACATCACGGGGTGGTGCGCATTGCATGGGTGTGTGTTACATTACATTCACTAGTAGGAGTGAGAAAAACATCACGGGTTGGTGCCCATTGTATGGTGTGTGTTACATTACATTCAATAGTAGGATTGAGAAAAACATCACGGGGTGGTGCGCATTGTATGGTGTGTGTTAAATTACATTCACTATTAGGAGTGAGAAAAACATCACGGGGTGGTGTGAATCGTAGGGTCTGAATTAGGATAGCAGTGAGTGGCCTTGTAGGATGGAGAAAAGCCCCCGCGGTGTGGTCAGCGTGGGAGGTCAGGGAACATGCAGTGGCAATGTAAGATAGGTTTCTGAAAAGCATCGCGGGGTGGTGCGCATTGTATGGTTGTGTGTTACATTACATTCACTAGTAGGAGTGAGAAAAACATCACGGGGTGGGGCGCATTGTATGGGTGTGTGTTACATTACATTCACTAGTAGGAGTGAGAAAAACATCACGGGGTGGTGTGAATCGGAGGGTCTGAATTAGGATAGGCAGTGAGTGGCAATGTAGGATACAGAAAAGCACCGCGGGGTGGTGAGCATGGGGTGGTCAGGGAACATGCAGTGGCAATGTAGGATAGGTTTCTGAAAAACATCGCGGGTGGTGCGCATTGTATGGGTGTGTGTTACATTACCTTCACTAGTAGGAGTGAGAAAAACATCACGGTGTGGTGTGAATTGGAGGATCTGAATTAGGATAGCCAGTGAGTGGCAATGTAGGATGGAGAAAAGCACCACGGTCTGATCAGCATGGGGAGGTCAGGGAACATGCAGTGGCAATGTAGGATAGGTTTCTGAAAAACATCGCGGGGTTGTGCGCATTGTATGGGTGTGTGTTACATTACATTCACTAGTAGGAGTGAGAAAAACATCTCGGGGTGGTGCGCATTGTATCGCTGTGTGTTACATTACATTCAGTAATACGAGTGAGAAAAAACATCACGGGGTGGTTCGCATTGTATGGGTGTGTGTTACATTACGTTCACTAGTAGGAGTGAGCAAAACATCACGGGGTGGTGTGAATCGGAGGGTCTGAATTAGGATAGGCAGTGAGTGGCAATGTAGAATGGAGAAAAGCACCGCGGGGTCCTCAGCATGGGGTGGTCAGGGGACATGCAGTGGCAATGTAGGATAGGTTTCTGAAAAACATCGCGGGGTGGTGCGCATTGTATGGGTGTGTGTTACATTACATTCACTAGTAGGAGTGAGAAAAACATCACGGGGTGGTGCGCATTGTATGGGTGTGTGTTACATTACGTTCACTAGTAGGAGTGAGCAAAACATCACGGGGTGGTGTGAATCGGAGGGTCTGAATTAGGATAGGCAGTGAGTGGCAATGTAGAATGGAGAAAAGCACCGCGGGGTGCTCAGCATGGGGTGGTCAGGGGACATGCAGTGGCAATGTAGGATAGGTTTCTGAAAAACATCGCGGGGTGGTGCGCATTGTATGGGTGTGTGTTACATTACATTCACTAGTAGGAGTGAGAAAAAACATCACGGGGTGGTGCGCATTGTATGGGTGTGTGTTACATTACCTTCACTAGTAGGAGTGAGCAAAACATCACGGGGAGGTGTGAATCGGAGGGTCTGAATTAGGATAGGCAGTGAGTGGCAATGTAGGATGGAGAAAAGCACCGCGGTGTGGTCAGCATGGGGAGGTCAGGGAACATGCAGTGGCAATGTAGGATAGGTTTCTGAAAAACATCGCGGGGTGGTGTGCATTGTATGAATGTGTGTTACATTACATTCACTAGTAGGAGTGAGAAAAACATCACGGGGTGGTGCGCATTGTATGGGTGTGTGTTACATTACATCCACTAGTAGGAGTGAGAAAATCATCACGGGGTGGTGCGCATTGGATGGGTGTGTGTTACATTACATTCACTAGTAGGAGTGAGAAAAACCTCACGGGGTGGTGTGAATCGGAGGGTCTGAATTAGGATAGGCAGTGAGTGGCAATGTAGGATGGAGAAAAGCACCGCGGGTGTTCAGCATGGGGAGGTCAGGGAACATGCAGTGGCAATATAGGATAGGTTTCTGAAAAACATCGCGGGGTGGTGTGCATTGTATGGGTGTGTGTTACTTTACATTCACTAGTAGGAGTGAGAAAAACATCACGGGGTGGTGTGCATTGTATTGGTGTGTGTTACATTACATTCACTAGTAGGAGTGAGAAAAATCATCACGGGTGGTGCGCATTGTATGGGTGTGTGTTACATTACATTCACTAGTAGGAGTGTGAAAAACATCACGGGGTGGTGTGAATAGGAGGGTCTGAATTAGGATAGGCAAGTAGTGGCAATGTAGGATGGAGAAAAGCACCGCGGGTTGGTCAGCATGTGGAGATCAGGGAACATGCAGTGCAATGTAGGATAGGTTTCTGAAAAACATCGCGGGGTGGTGCGCATTGTATGGGTGTGTGTACATTACATTCACTAGTAGGAGTGACAAAAACATCACGGGGTGGTGCTCATTGTATGGGTGGTTGATACACTACATTCACTAGTAGGAGTGAGCAAAACATCACGGGGTGGTGTGAATCGGAGGGTCTGAATTAGGATAGGCATTGAGTGGCAATGTAGGATGGAGAAAAGCACCGCGGGGTTGTAGGCATGGGGAGGTCAGGGAACATGCAGTGGCAATGTAGGATAGGTTTCTGAAAAACATCGCGGGGTGGTGCGCATTGTATGGGTGTGTGTTACATTACATTCACTAGTAGGAGTGAGAAAAACATCACGGGGTGGTGGTGAATCAGAGGGTCTGAATTAGGATAGGCCGTGAGTGGCAATGTAGGATGGAGAAAAGCACCGCGGGGTGCTCAGCATTAGGAGGTCAGGGAACATGCAGTGGCAATGTAGGATAGTTTTCTGAAAAACATCGCGAGGTGGTGCGCATTGTATGGGTGTGTGTTACATTACATTCACTAGTAGGAGTGAGAAAGACATCACGGCGTGGTGCGCATTTTATGGGTGTGTGTTACATTTCATTCACTAGTAGGAGTGAGAAAAACATCACGGGTGGTGTGAATCGGAGGGTCTGAATTAGGATAGGCAGTGAGTGGCAATGTAGGATGGAGAAAAGCACCGTGTGTGGTCAGCATGGGGAGGTCAGGGAACATGCAGTGGCAATGTAGGATAGGTTTATGAAAAACATCGCGGGGTGGTGTGCATTGTATGGGTGTGTGTTACATTACATTCACTAGTAGGAGTGAGAAAAAACATCACGGGGTGGTGCGCATTGTAGGGTGTGTGTTACATTACATTCACTAGTAGGAGTGTGAAAAACATCACGGGGTGGTGTGAATCAGAGGGTCTGAATTAGGATAGGCAGTGAGTGGCAATGTAGGATGGAGAAAAGCACCGCGGGGTGGTCAGCATGGGGATTTCAGGGAACATGCAGTGGCAATGTAGGATAGGTTTCTGAAAAACATCGCGTGGTGGTGCGCATTATGGATGTGTGTTAAATGACATTCACTAGTAGGAGTGAGAAAAACATCACGGGGTGGAGCGCATTGTATGGGTGTGTGTTACATTACATTCACTAGTAGGAGTGAGAAAAACATCACGGGGTGGTATGAATCGGAGGGTCTGAATTAGGACAGGCAGTGAGTGGTAATGTAGGATGGAGAAAAGCACCGCGGTGTGGTCAGCATGGGGAGGTCAGGGAACATGCAGTGGCAATGTAGGATAGGTTTCGGAAAAACATCGCGGGGTGGTGTGCATTGTATGGATGTGTGTTACATTACATTCACTAGTAGGAGTGAGAAAAACATCACGGGGTGGTGCGCATTGTATGGGTGTGTGTTACATTACATCCACTAGTAGGAGTGAGAACATCATCACGGGGTGGTGCGCATTGGATGGGTGTGTGTTACATTACATTCACTAGTAGGAGTGAGAAAAACATCACGGGGTGGTGTGAATCGGAGGGTCTGAATTAGGATAGGCAGTGAGTGGCAATGTAGGATGGAGAAAAGCACCGCGGGGTGGTCAGCATGGGGACGTCAGGGAACATGCAGTGGCAATGTAGGATAGGTTTCTGAAAAACTTCGCGTGGTGGTGCGCATTGTATGGGTGTGTGTTACATTACATTCACTAGTAGGAGTGAGAAAACATCACGCGGTGGTGTGAATCGGAGCTTCTGAATTAGGATAGGCAGTGAGTGGCAATGTAGGATGGAGTAAAGAACCGCGGGGTGGTCAGCATGGGGAGCTCAGGGAACACGCAGTGGCAATGTAGGATAGGTTTCTGAAAAACATCGTGATGTGGTACGCATTGTATGGGTGTGTGTTACATTACATTCACTAGTAGGAGTGAGAAAAACATCGCGGGGTGGGCGCATTGTATGGGTGTGTGTTACATTACATTCACTAGGAGGAGTGAGAAAAACATCACGGGGTGGTGTGAATCGGAGTTTCTGAATTAGTATAGGCAGTGAGTGGCAATGTAGGATGGAGAAAAGCACCACGGGTTGGTCAGCATGGGGAGGTCAGGGAACATGCAGTGGCAATGTAGGATAGGTTTCTGAAAAACATCGCGGGTTGGTGCGCATTGTATGGGTGTGTGTTACATTACATTCACAAGTAGGAGTGAGAAAAACATCACGGGGTGGTGCGCATTGCATGGGTGTGTGTTACATTACATTCACTAGTAGGAGTGAGAAAAACATCATGGGTTGGTGCCCATTGTATGGGTGTGTGTTACATTACATTCAATAGTAGGATTGAGAAAAACATCACGGGGTGGTGCGCATTGTATGGGTGTGTGTTAAATTACATTCACAATTAGGAGTGAGAAAAACATCACGGGGTGGTGTGAATCGTAGTGTCTGAATTAGGATAGGCAGTGAGTGGCCTTGTAGGATGGAGAAAAGCCCCGCGGTGTGGTCAGCGTGGGAGGTCAGGGAACATGCAGTGGCAATGTAAGATAGGTTTCTGAAAAGCATCGCGGGGTGGTGCGCATTGTATGGTTGTGTGTTACATTACATTCACTAGTAGGAGTGAGAAAAACATCACGGGGTGGGGCGCATTGTATGGGTGTGTGTTACATTACATTCACTAGTAGGAGTGAGAAAAACATCACGGGGTGGTGTGAATCGGAGGGTCTGAATTAGGATAGGCAGTGAGTGGCAATGTAGGATACAGAAAAGCACCGCGGGGTGGTGAGCATGGGGTGGTCAGGGAACATGCAGTGGCAATGTAGGATAGGTTTCTGAAAAACATCGCGGGGTGGTGCGCATTGTATGGGTGTGTGTTACATTACATTCACTAGTAGGAGTGAGAAAAACATCACGGGGTGGTGTGAATTGGAGGATCTGAATTAGGATAGCCAGTGAGTGGCAATGTAGGATGGAGAAAAGCACCACGGTCTGATCAGCATGGGGAGGTCAGGGAACATGCAGTGGCAATGTAGGATAGGTTTCTGAAAAACATCGCGGGGTTGTGCGCATTGTATGGGTGTGTGTTACATTACATTCACTAGTAGGAGTGAGAAAAACATCTCGGGGTGGTGCGCATTGTATCGCTGTGTGTTACATTACATTCACTAATACGAGTGAGAAAAACATCACGGGGTGGTTCGCATTGTATGGGTGTGTGTTACATTACGTTCACTAGTAGGAGTGAGCAAAACATCACGGGGTGGTGTGAATCGGAGGGTCTGAATTAGGATAGGCAGTGAGTGGCAATGTAGAATGGAGAAAAGCACCGCGGGGTGCTCAGCATGGGGTGGTCAGGGGACATGCAGTGGCAATGTAGGATAGGTTTCTGAAAAACATCGCGGGGTGGTGCGCATTGTATGGGTGTGTGTTACATTACATTCACTAGTAGGAGTGAGAAAAACATCATGGGGTGGTGCGCATTGTATGGGTGTGTGTTACATTACCTTCACTAGTAGGAGTGAGCAAAACATCACGGGGAGGTGTGAATCGGAGGGTCTGAATTAGGATAGGCAGTGAGTGGCAATGTAGGATGGAGAAAAGCACCGCGGTGTGGTCAGCATGGGGAGGTCAGGGAACATGCAGTGGCAATGTAGGATAGGTTTCTGAAAAACATCGCGGGGTGGTGTGCATTGTATGAATGTGTGTTACATTACATTCACTAGTAGGAGTGAGAAAAACATCACGGGGTGGTGCGCATTGTATGGGTGTGTGTTACATTACATCCACTAGTAGGAGTGAGAAAATCATCACGGGGTGGTGCGCATTGGATGGGTGTGTGTTACATTACATTCACTAGTAGGAGTGAGAAAAACCTCACGGGGTGGTGTGAATCGGAGGGTCTGAATTAGGATAGGCAGTGAGTGGCAATGTAGGATGGAGAAAAGCACCGCGGGGTGTTCAGCATGGGGAGGTCAGGGAACATGCAGTGGCAATGTAGGATAGGTTTCTGAAAAACATCGCGGGGTGGTGTGCATTGTATGGGTGTGTGTTACTTTACATTCACTAGTAGGAGTGAGAAAAACATCACGGGGTGGTGTGCATTGTATTGGTGTGTGTTACATTACATTCACTAGTAGGAGTGAGAAAATCATCACGGGTGGTGCGCATTTTATGGGTGTGTGTTACATTACATTCACTAGTAGGAGTGTGAAAAACATCACGGGGTGGTGTGAATAGGAGGGTCTGAATTAGGATAGGCAAGTAGTGGCAATGTAGGATGGAGAAAAGCACCGCGGGTTGGTCAGCATGGGGAGATCAGGGAACATGCAGTGGCAATGTAGGATAGGTTTCTGAAAAACATCGCGGGGTGGTGCGCATTGTATGGGTGTGTGTTACATTACATTCACTAGTAGGAGTGACAAAAACATCACGGGGTGGTGCTCATTGTATGGGTGGTTGATACACTACATTCACTAGTAGGAGTGAGCAAAACATCACGGGGTGGTGTGAATCGGAGGGTCTGAATTAGGATAGGCATTGAGTGGCAATGTAGGATGGAGAAAAGCACCGCGGGGTGGTAGGCATGGGGAGGTCAGGGAACATGCAGTGGCAATGTAGGATAGGTTTCTGAAAAACATCGCGGGGTGGTGCGCATTGTATGGGTGTGTGTTACATTACATTCACTAGTAGGAGTGAGAAAAACATCACGGGGTGGTGTGAATCGGAGGGTCTGAATTAGGATAGGCCGTGAGTGGCAATGTAGGATGGAGAAAAGCACCGCGGGGTGCTCAGCATTAGGAGGTCAGGGAACATGCAGTGGCAATGTAGGATAGTTTTCTGAAAAACATCGCGAGGTGGTGCGCATTGTATGGGTGTGTGTTACATTACATTCACTAGTAGGAGTGAGAAAGACATCACGGCGTGGTGCGCATTTTATGGGTGTGTGTTACATTTCATTCACTAGTAGGAGTGAGAAAAACATCACGGGGTGGTGTGAATCGGAGGGTCTGAATTAGGATAGGCAGTGAGTGGCAATGTAGGATGGAGAAAAGCACCGTTGTGTGGTCAGCATGGGGAGGTCAGGGAACATGCAGTGGCAATGTAGGATAGGTTTATGAAAAACATCGCGGGGTGGTGTGCATTGTATGGGTGTGTGTTACATTACATTCACTAGTAGGAGTGAGAAAAACATCACGGGGTGGTGCGCATTGTATGGGTGTGTGTTACATTACATTCACTAGTAGGAGTGTGAAAAACATCACGGGGTGGTGTGAATCAGAGGGTCTGAATTAGGATAGGCAGTGAGTGGCAATGTAGGATGGAGAAAAGCACCGCGGGGTGGTCAGCATGGGGATTTCAGGGAACATGCAGTGGCAATGTAGGATAGGTTTCTGAAAAACATCGCGTGGTGGTGCGCATTATGGATGTGTGTTAAATGACATTCACTAGTAGGAGTGAGAAAAACATCACGGGGTGGAGCGCATTGTATGGGTGTGTGTTACATTACATTCACTAGTAGGAGTGAGAAAAACATCACGGGGTGGTATGAATCGGAGGGTCTGAATTAGGACAGGCAGTGAGTGGTAATGTAGGATGGAGAAAAGCACCGCGGTGTGGTCAGCATGGGGAGGTCAGGGAACATGCAGTGGCAATGTAGGATAGGTTTCGGAAAAACATCGCGGGGTGGTGTGCATTGTATGGATGTGTGTTACATTACATTCACTAGTAGGAGTGAGAAAAACATCACGGGGTGGTGCGCATTGTATGGGTGTGTGTTACATTACATCCACTAGTAGGAGTGAGAACATCATCACGGGGTGGTGCGCATTGGATGGGTGTGTGTTACATTACATTCACTAGTAGGAGTGAGAAAAACATCACGGGGTGGTGTGAATCGGAGGGTCTGAATTAGGATAGGCAGTGAGTGGCAATGTAGGATGGAGAAAAGCACCGCGGGGTGGTCAGCATGGGGACGTCAGGGAACATGCAGTGGCAATGTAGGATAGGTTTCTGAAAAACTTCGCGTGGTGGTGCGCATTGTATGGGTGTGTGTTACATTACATTCACTAGTAGGAGTGAGAAAACATCACGCGGTGGTGTGAATCGGAGCTTCTGAATTAGGATAGGCAGTGAGTGGCAATGTAGGATGGAGTAAAGCACCGCGGGGTGGTCAGCATGGGGAGCTCAGGGAACACGCAGTGGCAATGTAGGATAGGTTTCTGAAAAACATCGTGATGTGGTACGCATTGTATGGGTGTGTGTTACATTACATTCACTAGTAGGAGTGAGAAAAACATCGCGGGGTGGGGCGCATTGTATGGGTGTGTGTTACATTACATTCACTAGGAGGAGTGAGAAAAACATCACGGGGTGGTGTGAATCGGAGTTTCTGAATTAGGATAGGCAGTGAGTGGCAATGTAGGATGGAGAAAAGCACCACGGGGTGGTCAGCATGGGGAGGTCAGGGAACATGCAGTGGCAATGTAGGATAGGTTTCTGAAAAACATCGCGGGTTGGTGCGCATTGTATGGGTGTGTGTTACATTACATTCACAAGTAGGAGTGAGAAAAACATCACGGGGTGGTGCGCATTGCATGGGTGTGTGTTACATTACATTCACTAGTAGGAGTGAGAAAAACATCACGGGTTGGTGCCCATTGTATGGGTGTGTGTTACATTACATTCAATAGTAGGATTGAGAAAAACATCACGGGGTGTTGCGCATTGTATGGGTGTGTGTTAAATTACATTCACTATTAGGAGTGAGAAAAACATCACGGGGTGGTGTGAATCGTAGGGTCTGAATTAGGATAGGCAGTGAGTGGCCTTGTAGGATGGAGAAAAGCCCCGCGGTGTGGTCAGCGTGGGAGGTCAGGGAACATGCAGTGGCAATGTAAGATAGGTTTCTGAAAAGCATCGCGGGGTGGTGCGCATTGTATGGTTGTGTGTTACATTACATTCACTAGTAGGAGTGAGAAAAACATCACGGGGTGGGGCGCATTGTATGGGTGTGTGTTACATTACATTCACTAGTAGGAGTGAGAAAAACATCACGGGGTGGTGTGAATCGGAGGGTCTGAATTAGGATAGGCAGTGAGTGGCAATGTAGGATACAGAAAAGCACCGCGGGGTGGTGAGCATGGGGTGGTCAGGGAACATGCAGTGGCAATGTAGGATAGGTTTCTGAAAAACATCGCGGGGTGGTGCGCATTGTATGGGTGTGTGTTACATTACATTCACTAGTAGGAGTGAGAAAAACATCACGGGGTGGTGTGAATTGGAGGATCTGAATTAGGATAGCCAGTGAGTGGCAATGTAGGATGGAGAAAAGCACCACGGTCTGATCAGCATGGGGAGGTCAGGGAACATGCAGTGGCAATGTAGGATAGGTTTCTGAAAAACATCGCGGGGTTGTGCGCATTGTATGGGTGTGTGTTACATTACATTCACTAGTAGGAGTGAGAAAAACATCTCGGGGTGGTGCGCATTGTATCGCTGTGTGTTACATTACATTCACTAATACGAGTGAGAAAAACATCACGGGGTGGTTCGCATTGTATGGGTGTGTGTTACATTACGTTCACTAGTAGGAGTGAGCAAAACATCACGGGGTGGTGTGAATCGGAGGGTCTGAATTAGGATAGGCAGTGAGTGGCAATGTAGAATGGAGAAAAGCACCGCGGGGTGCTCAGCATGGGGTGGTCAGGGGACATGCAGTGGCAATGTAGGATAGGTTTCTGAAAAACATCGCGGGGTGGTGCGCATTGTATGGGTGTGTGTTACATTACATTCACTAGTAGGAGTGAGAAAAACATCACGGGGTGGTGCGCATTGTATGGGTGTGTGTTACATTACCTTCACTAGTAGGAGTGAGCAAAACATCACGGGGTGGTGTGAATCGGAGGGTCGGAATTAGGATAGGCAGTGAGTGGCAATGTAGGATGGAGAAAAGCACCGCGGTGTGGTCAGCATGGGGAGGTCAGGGAACATGCAGTGGCAATGTAGGATAGGTTTCTGAAAAACATCGCGGGGTGGTGTGCATTGTATGAATGTGTGTTACATTACATTCACTAGTAGGAGTGAGAAAAACATCACGGGGTGGTGCGCATTGTATGGGTGTGTGTTACATTACATCCACTAGTAGGAGTGAGAAAATCATCACGGGGTGGTGCGCATTGGATGGGTGTGTGTTACATTACATTCACTAGTAGGAGTGAGAAAAACCTCACGGGGTGGTGTGAATCGGAGGGTCTGAATTAGGATAGGCAGTGAGTGGCAATGTAGGATGGAGAAAAGCACCGCGGGGTGTTCAGCATGGGGAGGTCAGGGAACATGCAGTGGCAATGTAGGATAGGTTTCTGAAAAACATCGCGGGGTGGTGTGCATTGTATGGGTGTGTGTTACTTTACATTCACTAGTAGGAGTGAGAAAAACATCACGGGGTGGTGTGCATTGTATGGGTGTGTGTTACATTACATTCACTAGTAGGAGTGAGAAAATCATCACGGGTGGTGCGCATTGTCTGGGTGTGTGTTACATTACATTCACTAGTAGGAATGTGAAAAACATCACGGGGTGGTGTGAATAGGAGGGTCTGAATTAGGATAGGCAAGTAGTGGCAATGTAGGATGGAGAAAAGCACCGCGGGGTGGTAGGCATGAGGAGGTCAGGGAACATGCAGTGGCAATGTAGGATAGGTTTCTGAAAAACATCGCGGGGTGGTGCGCATTGTATGGGTGTGTGTTACATTACATTCACTAGTAGGAGTGAGAAAAACATCACGGGGTGGTGTGAATCGGAGGGTCTGAATTAGGATAGGCCGTGAGTGGCAATGTAGGATGGAGAAAAGCACCGCGGGGTGCTCAGCATTAGGAGGTCAGGGAACATGCACTGGCAATGTAGGATAGTTTTCTGAAAAACATCGCGAGGTGGTGCGCATTGTATGGGTGTGTGTTACATTACATTCACTAGTAGGAGTGAGAAAGACATCACGGCGTGGTGCGCATTTTATGGGTGTGTGTTACATTTCATTCACTAGTAGGAGTGAGAAAAACATCACGGGGTGGTGTGAATCGGAGGGTCTGAATTAGGATAGGCAGTGAGTGGCAATGTAGGATGGAGAAAAGCACCGTTGTGTGGTCAGCATGGGGAGGTCAGGGAACATGCAGTGGCAATGTAGGATAGGTTTATGAAAAACATCGCGGGGTGGTGTGCATTGTATGGGTGTGTGTTACATTACATTCACTAGTAGGAGTGAGAAAAACATCACGGGGTGGTGCGCATTGTATGGGTGTGTGTTACATTACATTCACTAGTAGGAGTGAGAAAAACATCACGGGGTGGTGTGAATCGGAGGGTCTGAATTAGGATAGGCAGTGAGTGGCAATGTAGGATGGAGAAAAGCACCACGGGGTGGTCAGCATGGGGAGCTCTGGGAACACGCAGTGGCAATGTAGGATAGGTTTCTGAAAAACATCGCGGGGTGGTTTGCATTGTATGGGTGTGTGTTACATTACATTCACTAGTAGGAGTGAGAAAAACATCGCGGGGTGGTGCGCATTGTATGGGTGTGTGTTACATTACATTCACAAGAGAGGTGAGAAAAACATCACGGGGTGGTGTGAATCGGAGGGTCTGAATGAGGATAGGCAGTGAGTGGCAATGTAGGATGGAGAAAAGCACCACGGTGTGGTCAGCATGGGGAGGTCACGGAACATACAGTGGAAATGTAGGATAGGTTTCTGAAAAACATCGGGGGGTGGTGAGCATTGTATGGGTGTGTGTTACATTACATTCACAAGTAGGAGTGAGAAAAACATCACGGGGTGGTGCGCATTGCATGGGTGTGTGTTACATTACATTCACTAGTAGGAGTGAGAAAAACATCATGGGGTGGTGCGCATTGTATGGGTGTGTGTTACATTACATTCACTAGTAGGAGTGAGAAAAACATCACGGGGTGGTGCGCATTGTATGGGTGTGTGTTACATTACATTCACTATTAGGAGTGAGAAAAACATCACGGGGTGGTGTGAATCGGAGGGTCTGAATTAGGATAGGCAGTGAGTGGCCTTGTAGGATGGAGAAAAGCACCGCGGGGTGGTCAGCATGGGAGGTCAGGGAACATGCAGTGGCAATGTAAGATAGGTTTCTGAAAAGCATCGCGGGGTGGTGCGCATTGTATGGTTGTGTGTTGCATTACATTCACTAGTAGGAGTGAGAAAAACATCACGGGGTGGTGTGAATCGGAGGGTCTGAATTAGGATAGGCAGTGAGTGGCAATGTAGGATGGAGAAGAGCACCACGGGGTTGTGAGCATGGGGAGGTCAGGGAACATGCAGTGGCAATGTAGGATAGGTTTCTGAAAAAAATCGCGGGGTGGTGCGCATTGTATGCGTGTGATACTTTACATTCACTAGTAGGAGTGAGAAAAACATCACGGGGTGGTGTGAATCGGAGGATCTCAATTAGGATAGCCAGTGAGTGGCAATGTAGGATGGAGAAAAGCACCGCGGTGTGATCAGCATGGGGAGGTCAGGGAACAGGCAGTGGCAATGTAGGATAGGTTTCTGAAAAACATCGCGGGGTGGTGCGCATTGTATGGGTGTGTGTTACATTACATTCACTAGTAGGAGTGAGAAAAACATCTCGGGGTGGTGCACATTGTATCGCTGTGTGTTATATTACATTCACTAGTACGAGTGAGAAAAACATCACGGGGTGGTGTGAATCAGAGTGTCTGAATTAGGATAGGCAGTGAGTGGCAATGTAGGATGGAGAAAAGCACCGCGGGGTGGTCAGCATGGGGAGGTCAGGGAACATGCAGTGGCAATGTAGGATAGGTTTCTGATAAACATCGTGGGATGGTGCGCATTGTATGGGTGTGTGTTACATTACATTCACTAGTAGGAGTGAGAAAAACATCACGGGGCGGTGCACATTGTATGGGTGTGTGTTACATTACATTCACTAGTACGAGTGAGAAAAACATCACGGTGTGGTGCGCATTGTATGGGTGTATGTTACATTATATTCACTAGTAGGAGTGTGAAAAACATCACGGGGTGGTGTGAATCAGAGGGTCTGAATTAGGATAGGCAGTGAGTGGCAATGTAGGATGGAGAAAAGCACCGCGGGGTGGTCAGCATGGGGATTTCAGGGAACATGCAGTGGCAATGTAGGATAGGTTTCTGAAAAACATCGCGTGGTGGTGCGCATTATGGATGTGTGTTAAATGACATTCACTAGTAGGAGTGAGAAAAACATCACGGGGTGGAGCGCATTGTATGGGTGTGTGTTATATTACATTCAATAGTAGGAGTGAGAAAAACATCACGGGGTGGTATGAATCGGAGGGTCTGAATTAGGACAGGCAGTGAGTGGTAATGTAGGATGGAGAAAAGCACCGCGGTGTGGTCAGCATGGGGAGGTCAGGGAACATGCAGTGGCAATGTAGGATAGGTTTCGGAAAAACATCGCGGGGTGGTGTGCATTGTATGGATGTGTGTTACATTACATTCACTAGTAGGAGTGAGAAAAACATCACGGGGTGGTGCGCATTGTATGGGTGTGTGTTACATTACATCCACTAGTAGGAGTGAGAACATCATCACGGGGTGGTGCGCATTGGATGGGTGTGTGTTACATTACATTCACTAGTAGGAGTGAGAAAAACATCACGGGGTGGTGTGAATCGGAGGGTCTGAATTAGGATAGGCAGTGAGTGGCAATGTAGGATGGAGAAAAGCACCGCGGGGAGGTCAGCATGGGGACGTCAGGGAACATGCAGTGGCAATGTGGGATAGGTTTCTGAAAAACTTCGCATGGTGGTGCGCATTGTATGGGTGTGTGTTACATTACATTCACTAGTAGGAGTGAGAAAACATCACGCGGTGGTGTGAATCGGAGCTTCTGAATTAGGATAGGCAGTGAGTGGCAATGTAGGATGGAGTAAAGCACCGCGGGGTGGTCAGCATGGGGAGCTCAGGGAACACGCAGTGGCAATGTAGGATAGGTTTCTGAAAAACATCGTGATGTGGTACGCATTGTATGGGTGTGTGTTACATTACATTCACAAGTAGGAGTGAGAAAAACATCACGGGGTGGTGCGCATTGCATGGGTGTGTGTTACATTACATTCACTAGTAGGAGTGAGAAAAACATCACGGGGTGGGGCGCATTGTATGGGTGTGTGTTACATTACATTCACTAGTAGGAGTGAGAAAAACATCACGGGGTGGTGTGAATCGGAGGGTCTGAATTAGGATAGGCAGTGAGTGGCAATGTAGGATACAGAAAAGCACCGCGGGGTGGTGAGCATGGGGAGGTCAGGGAACATGCAGTGGCAATGTAGGATAGGTTTCTGAAAAAAATCGCGGGGTGGTGCGCATTGTATGGGTGTGTGTTACATTACATTCACTAGTAGGAGTGAGAAAAACATCACGGGGTGGTGTGAATTGGAGGATCTGAATTAGGATAGCCAGTGAGTGGCAATGTAGGATGGAGAAAAGCACCGCGGTCTGATCAGCATGGGGAGGTCAGGGAACATGCAGTGGCAATGTAGGATAGGTTTCTGAAAAACATCGCGGGGTTGTGCGCATTGTATGGGTGTGTGTTACATTACATTCACTAGTAGGAGTGAGAAAAACATCTCGGGGTGGTGCGCATTGTATCGCTGTGTGTTACATTACATTCACTAATACGAGTGAGAAAAACATCACGGGGTGGTTCGCATTGTATGGGTGTGTGTTACATTACGTTCACTAGTAGGAGTGAGCAAAACATCACGGGGTGGTGTGAATCGGAGGGTCTGAATTAGGATAGGCAGTGAGTGGCAATGTAGAATGGAGAAAAGCACCGCGGGGTGCTCAGCATGGGGTGGTCAGGGGACATGCAGTGGCAATGTAGGATAGGTTTCTGAAAAACATCGCGGGGTGGTGCGCATTGTATGGGTGTGTGTTACATTACATTCACTAGTAGGAGTGAGAAAAACATCACGGGGTGGTGCGCATTGTATGGGTGTGTGTTACATTACCTTCACTAGTAGGAGTGAGCAAAACATCACGGGGTGGTGTGAATCGGAGGGTCTGAATTAGGATAGGCAGTGAGTGGCAATGTAGGATGGAGAAAAGCACCGCGGTGTGGTCAGCATGGGGAGGTCAGGGAACATGCAGTGGCAATGTAGGATAGGTTTCTGAAAAACATCGCGGGGTGGTGTGCATTGTATGAATGTGTGTTACATTACATTCACTAGTAGGAGTGAGAAAAACATCACGGGGTGGTGCGCATTGTATGGGTGTGTGTTACATTACATCCACTAGTAGGAGTGAGAAAATCATCACGGGGTGGTGCGCATTGGATGGGTGTGTGTTACATTAAATTCACTAGTAGGAGTGAGAAAAACCTCACGGGGTGGTGTGAATCGGAGGGTCTGAATTAGGATAGGCAGTGAGTGGCAATGTAGGATGGAGAAAAGCACCGCGGGGTGTTCAGCATGGGGAGGTCAGGGAACATGCAGTGGCAATGTAGGATAGGTTTCTGAAAAACATCGCGGGGTGGTGCGCATTGTATGGGTGTGTGTTACATTACATTCAGTAGTAGGAGTGAGAAATACATCACGGGGTGATGCGCATTGTATGGGTGTGTGTTACATTTCATTCAATAGTAGGAGTGAGAAAAACATCACGTGGTGGTGTGAATCGGAGGGTCTGAATTAGGATTGGCAGTGAGTGGCAATGTAGGATGGAGAAAAGCACAGCGGGGTGGTTAGCATGTGGAGGTCAGGGAACATGCAGTGGCAATGTAGGATAGGTTTCTGAAAAGCATCGCGGGGTGGTGCGCATTGTATGGGTTTGTGTTACATTATATTCACTAGTAGGAGTGAGAAAAACATCACGGGGTGGTGTGAATCAGAGGGTCTGAATTAAGATAGGCAGTGAGTGGCAATGTAGGATGGAGAAAAGCACCGCGGGGTGCTCAGCTTGGGGAGGTCAGGGAACATGCAGTGGCAATGTAAGATAGGTTTCTGAAAAGCATCGCGGGGTGGTGCGCATTGTATGGGTGTGTGTTACATTACATTCACTAGTAGGAGTGACAAAAACATCACGGCGTGGTGCGCATTGTATGGGTGTGTGTTACATTACATTCACTAGTAGGAGTGAGAAAAACATCACGGGTGGTGTGAATTGGAGTGTCTGAATTAGGATAGGCAGTGAGTGGCAATGTAGGATGGAGAAAAGCACCACGGGGTGGTCAGCATGAGGAGGTCAGGGAACATGCAGTGGCAATGTAGGATAGGTTTCTGAAAAAGATCGCGAGGTGGTGCGCATTGTATGGGTGTGTGTTACATTACATTCACTAGTAGGAGTGAGAAAAACATCACGGCGTGGTGCGCATTGTATGGGTGTGTTTTACATTACATTCACAAGTAGGAGTGAGAAAAACATCACGGGGTGGTGTGAATCGGAGGGTCTGAATTAGGATAGCCAGTGAGTGGCAATGTAGGATGGAGAAAAGCACCGCGGTGTGGTCAGCATGGGGAGGTCAGGGAACATGCAGTGGCAATGTAGGATAGGTTTATGAAAAACATCGCGGGGTGGTTTGCATTGTATGGGTGTGTGTTACATTACATTCACTAGTAGGAGTGAGAAAAACATCACGGGGCGGTGCGCATTGTATGGGTGTGTGTTACATTACATTCACTAGTACGAGTGAGAAATACATCACGGGGTGGTGCGCATTGGATGGGTGTGTGTTACATTACATTCACTAGTAGGAGTGAGAAAAACATCACGGGGTGGTGTGAATCGGAGGGTCTGAATTAGGATAGGCAGTGAGTGGCAATGTAGGATGGAGAAAAGCACCGCGGGGTGGTCAGCATGGGGACGTCAGGGAACATGCAGTGGCAATGTGGGATAGGTTTCTGAAAAACATCGCGTGGTGGTGCGCATTGTATGGGTGTGTGTTACATTGCATTAACTAGTAGGAGTGAGAAAAACATCACGCGGTGGTGTGAATTGGAGGTTCTGAATTAGGATAGGCAGTGAGTGGCAATGTAGGATGGAGAAAAGCACCGCGGTGTGGTCAGCATGCGGAGCTCAGGGAAAACGCAGTGGCAATGTAGGATAGGTTTCTGAAAATCATCGCGGGGTGGTACGCATTGTATGGGTGTGTGTTACATTACATTCACTAGTAGGAGTGAGAAAAACATCACGGGGTGGTGCGCATTGCATGGGTGTGTGTTACATTACATTCACTAGTAGGAGTGAGAAAAACATCACGGGGTGGTGCGCATTGTATGGGTGTGTGTTACATTACATTCACTATTAGGAGTGAGAAAAACATCACGGGGTGGTGTGAATCGTAGGGTCTGAATTAGGATAGGCAGTGAGTGGCTTTGTAGGATGGAGAAAAGCACCGCGGGGTGGTCAGCATGGGAGGTCAGGGAACCTGCAGTGGCAAAGTAGGATAGGTTTCTGAAAAACATCGCGGGGTGGTTTGCATTGTATGGATGTGTGTATCATTACATTCACTAGTAGGAGTGAGAAAAATATCACGGGGTGGTTCGCATTGTATGGGTGTGTGTTACATTACATCCACTAGTAGGAGTGAGAAAATCATTACGGGGTGGTGTGAATCGGAGGGTCTGAATGAGGATAGGCAGTGAGTGGCAATGTAGGATGGAGAAAAGCACCGCGGGGTGGTCAGCATGGGGACGTCAGGGAACATGCAGTGGCAATGTAGGATAGGTTTCTGAAAAACATCGCATGGTGGTGCGCATTGTATGGGTGTGTGTTACATTACATTCACTAGTAGGAGTGAGAAAAACATCACGCGGTGGTGTGAATCGGAGGTTCTGAATTAGGATAGGCAGTGAGTGGCAATGTAGGATGGAGAAAAGCACCGCGGGGTGGTCAGCATGTGGAGGTCAGGGAACATGCAGTGGCAATGTATGATAGGTTTCTGAAAAACATCGTGGGGTGGTGCGCATTGTATGGGTGTGTGTTACATTACATTCACTAGTAGGAGTGAGAAAAACATCACGGGGTGGTGTGAATCGGAGGGTCTGAATTAGGATATGCAGTGAGTGGCAATGTAGGATGGAGAAAAGCACCGCGCGGTGGTCAGCATGGGGAGGTCAGGGATCATGCAGTGGCAATGTAGGATAGGTTTCTGAAAAACATCGCGGGGTGGTGCGCATTGTATGGGTGTGTGTTACATTACATTCACTAGTAGGAGTGAGAAAAACATCACGGGGTGGTGTGCTTTGTATGGCTGTGTGTTACATTACATTCACTAGTAAGAGTGAGCAAAACATCACGGGGTGGTGTGAATCGGAGGGTCTGAATTAGGATAGGCAGTGAGTGGCAATGTAGGATGGAGAAAAGCACCGCGGGGTGGTCAGCATGGGGAGGTCAGGGAACATGCAGTGGCAATGTAGGATAGGTTTCTGATAAACATCGTGGGATGGTGCGCATTGTATGGGTGTGTGTTACATTACATTCACTAGTAGGAGTGAGAAAAACATCACGGGGCGGTGCACATTGTATGGGTGTGTGTTACATTACATTCACTAGTACGAGTGAGAAAAACATCACGGGGTGGTGCGCATTGTATGGCTGTATGTTACATTACATTCACTAGTAGGAGTGTGAAAAACATCACGGGGTGGTGTGAATCAGAGTGTCTGAATTAGGATAGGCAGTGAGTGGCAATGTAGGATGAAGAAAAGCACCGCGGGGTGGTCAGCATGGGGATTTCAGGGAACATGCAGTGGCAATGTAGGATAGGTTTCTGAAAAACATCGCGTGGTGGTGCGCATTATGGATGTGTGTTAAATGACATTCACTAGTAGGAGTGAGAAAAACATCACGTGGTGGTGTGAATCGGAGGGTCTGAATTAGGATTGGCAGTGAGTGGCAATGTAGGATGGAGAAAAGCACAGCGGGGTGGTTAGCATGTGGAGGTCAGGGAACATGCAGTGGCAATGTAGGATAGGTTTCTGAAAAGCATCGCGGGGTGGTGCGCATTGTATGGGTGTGTGTTACATTATATTCACTAGTAGGAGTGAGAAAAACATCACGGGGTGGTGTGAATCGGAGGTTCTGAATTAGGATAGGCAGTGAGTGGCAATGCAGGATGGAGAAAAGCACCGCGGGGTGGTCAGCTTGGGGAGGTCAGGGAACATGCAGTGGCAATGTAAGATAGGTTTCTGAAAAGCATCGCGGGGTGGTGCGCATTGTATGGGTGTGTGTTACATTACATTCACTAGTAGGAGTGAGAAAAACATCACGGCGTGGTGCGCATTGTATGGGTGTGTGTTACATTACATTCACTAGTAGGAGTGAGAAAAACATCACGGGTGGTGTGAATTGGAGTGTCTGAATTAGGATAGGCAGTGAGTGGCAATGTAGGATGGAGAAAAGCACCACGGGGTGGTCAGCATGAGGAGGTCAGGGAACATGAAGTGATAATGTAGGATAGGTTTCTGAAAAACATCGCGAGGTGGTGCGCATTGTATGGGTGTGTGTTACATTACATTCACTAGTAGGAGTGAGAAAAACATCACGGCGTGGTGCGCATTGTATCGGTGTGTTTTACATTACATTCACTAGTAGGAGTGAGAAAAACATCACGGGGTGGTGTGAATCGGAGGGTCTGAATTAGGATAGCCAGTGAGTGGCAATGTAGGATGCAGAAAAGCACCGCGGTGTGGTCAGCATGGGGAGGTCAGGGAACATGCAGTGGCAATGTAGGATAGGTTTATGAAAAACATCGCGGGGTGGTGTGCATTGTATGGGTGTGTGTTACATTACATTCACTAGTAGGAGTGAGAAAAACATCACGGGGCGGTGCGCATTGTATGGTTGTGTGTTACATTACATTCACTAGTACGAGTGAGAAATACATCACGGGGTGGTGCGCATTGGATGGGTGTGTGTTACATTACATTCACTAGTAGGAGTGAGAAAAACATCACGGGGTGGTGTGAATCGGAGGGTCTGAATTAGGATAGGCAGTGAGTGGCAATGTAGGATGGAGAAAAGCACCGCGGGGTGGTCAGCATGGGGACGTCAGGGAACATGCAGTGGCAATGTAGGATAGGTTTCTGAAAAACATCGCGTGGTGGTGCGCATTGTATGGGTGTGTGTTACATTGCATTCACTAGTAGGAGTGAGAAAAACATCACGCGGTGGTGTGAATTGGAGGTTCTGAATTAGGATAGGCAGTGAGTGGCAATGTAGGATGGAGAAAAGCACCGCGGTGTGGTCAGCATGCGGAGCTCAGGGAAAACGCAGTGGCAATGTAGGATAGGTTTCTGAAAAACATCGCGGGGTGGTACGCATTGTATGGGTGTGTGTTACATTACATTCACTAGTAGGAGTGAGAAAAACATCACGGGGTGGTGCGCATTGCATGGGTGTGTGTTACATTACATTCACTAGTAGGAGTGAGAAAAACATCACGGGGTGGTGCGCATTGTATGGGTGTGTGTTACATTACATTCACTAGAAGGAGTGAGAAAAACATCACGGGCTGGTGCGCATTGTATGGGTGTGTGTTACATTACATTCACTATTAGGAGTGAGAAAAACATCACGGGGTGGTGTGAATCGTAGGGTCTGAATTAGGATAGGCAGTGAGTGGCTTTGTAGGATGGAGAAAAGCACCGCGGGGTGGTCAGCATGGGAGGTCAGGGAACATGCAGTGGCAAAGTAGGATAGGTTTCTGAAAAACATCGCGGGGTGGTTTGCATTGTATGGATGTGTGTTACATTACATTCACTAGTAGGAGTGAGAAAAACATCACGGGGTGGTGCGCATTGTATGGGTGTGTGTTACATTACATCCACTAGTAGGAGTGAGAAAATCATTACGGGGTGGTGTGAATCGGAGGGTCTGAATGAGGATAGGCAGTGAGTGGCAATGTAGGATGGAGAAAAGCACCGCGGGGTGGTCAGCATGTGGACGTCAGGGAACATGCAGTGGCAATGTAGGATAGGTTTCTGAAAAACATCGCATGGTGGTGCGCATTGTATGGGTGTGTGTTACATTACATTCACTAGTAGGAGTGAGAAAAACATCACGCGGTGGTGTGAATTGGAGGTTCTGAATTAGGATAGGCAGTGAGTGGCAATGTAGGATGGAGAAAAGCACCGCGGGGTGGTCAGCATGTGGAGGTCAGGGAACATGCAGTGGCAATGTAGGATAGGTTTCTGAAAAACATCGTGGGGTGGTGCGCATTGTATGGGTGTGTGTTACATTACATTCACTAGTAGGAGTGAGAAAAACATCACGGGGTGGTGTGAATCGGAGGGTCTGAATTAGGATAGGCAGTGAGTGGCAATGTAGGATGGAGAAAAGCACCGCGGGGTGGTCAGCATGGGGAGGTCAGGGAACATGCAGTGGCAATGTAGGATAGGTTTCTGAAAAACGTCGCGGGGTGGTGCGCATTGTATGGGTGTGTGTTACCTTACATTCACTAGTAGGAGTGAGAAAAACATCACGGGGTGGTGCGCTTTGTATGGCTGTGTGTTACATTACATTCACTAGTAAGAGTGAGCAAAACATCACGGGGTGGTGTGAATCGGAGGGTCTGAATTAGGATAGGCAGTGAGTGGCAATGTTGGATGGAGAAAAGCACCGCGGGGTGGTCAGCATGGGGAGGTCAGGGAACATGCAGTGGCAATGTAGGATAGGTTTCTGATAAACATGGTGGGATGGTGCGCATTGTGTGGGTGTGTGTTACATTACATTCACTAGTAGGAGTGAGAAAAACATCACGGGGCGGTGCACATTGTATGGGTGTGTGTTACATTACATTCACTAGTACGAGTGAGAAAAACATCACGGGGTGGTGCGCATTGTATGGCTGTATGTTACATTACATTCACTAGTAGGAGTGTGAAAAACATCACGGGGTGGTGTGAATGAGAGTGTCTGAATTAGGATAGGCAGTGAGTGGCAATGTAGGATGAAGAAAAGCACCGCGGGGTGGTCAGCATGGGGATTTCAGGGAACATGCAGTGGCAATGTAGGATAGGTTTCTGAAAAACATCGCGTGGTGGTGCGCATTATGGATGTGTGTTAAATGACATTCACTAGTAGGAGTGAGAAAAACATCACGGGGTGGAGCGCATTGTATGTGTGTGTGTTACATTACATTCACTAGTAGGAGTGAGAAAAACATCACGGGGTGGTGTGAATCGGAGGGTCTGAATTAGGATAGGCAGTGAGTGGCAATGTAGGATGGAGAAAAGTACCGCGGGGTGGTGAGCATGGGGAGGTCAGGGAACATGCAGTGGCAATGTAGGATATGTTTCTGAAAAACATCGCGGGGTGGTGCGCATTGTATGGGTGTGTGTTACATTAGATTCACTAGTAGGAGTGAGAAAAACATCACGGGGTGGTGTGAATCGGAGGGTCTGAATTAGGATAGGCAGTGAGTGGCCATGTAGGATGGAGAAAAGCACCGCAGTGTGGTCAGCATGGGGAGGTCAGGGAACATGCAGTGGCAATGTAGGATAGGTTTCTGAAAAACATCGCGGGGTGGTGTGCATTGTATGGGTGTGTGTTACTTTACATTCACTAGTAGGAGTGAGAAAAATATCACGGGGTGGTGTGCATTGTATGGGTGTGTGTTACATTACATTCACTAGTAGGAGTGAGAAAATCATCATGGGTGGTGCGCATTGTATGGGTGTGTGTTACATTACATTCACTAGTAGGAGTGTGAAAAACATCACGGTGTGGTGTGAATAGGAGGGTCTGAATTAGGATAGGCAGTGAGTGGCAATGTAGGATGGAGAAAAGCACCGTTGTGTGGTCAGCATGGGGAGGTCAGGGAACATGCAGTGGCAATGTAGGATAGATTTCTGAAAAACATCGCGGGGTGGGGCGCATTGTATGGGTGTGTGTTACATTACATTCACTAGTAGGAGTGAGAAAAACATCACGGTGTGGTGTGAATAGGAGGGTCTGAATTAGGATAGGCCGTGAGTGGCAATGTAGGATGGAGAAAAGGACCGTTGTGTGGTCAGCATGGGGAGGTCAGGGAACATGCAGTGGCAATGTAGGATAGGTTTATGAAAAACATCGCGGGGTGGTGTGCATTGTATGGGTGTGTGTTACATTACATTCACTAGTAGGAGTGAGAAAAACATCACGGGGTGGTGCGCATTGTATGGCTGTGTGTTACATTGCATTCACTAGTAAGAGTGAGCAAAACATAACGGGGTGGTGTGAATCGGAGGGTCTGAATTAGGATAGGCAGTGAGTGGCAATGTAGGATGGAGAAAAGGACCGTTGTGTGGTCAGCATTAGGAGGTCAGGGAACATGCAGTGGCAATGTAGGATAGGTTCCTGAAAAACATCGCGGAGTGGTGCGCATTGTATGGGTGTGTGTTACATTACATTCACTAGTAGGAGTGAGAAAAACATCACGGGGTGGTGCGCATTGTATGGCTGTGTGTTACATTGCATTCACTAGTAAGAGTGAGCAAAACATAACGGGGTGGTGTGAATCGGAGGGTCTGAATTAGGATAGGCAGTGAGTGGCAATGTAGGATGGAGAAAAGGACCGTTGTGTGGTCAGCATGGGGAGGTCAGGGAACATGCAGTGGCAATGTAGGATAGGTTTATGAAAAACATCGCGGGGTGGTGTGCATTGTATGGGTGTGTGTTACATTACATTCACTAGTAGGAGTGAGAAAAACATCACGGGGTGGTGCGCATTGTATGGGTGTGTGTTACATTACATTCACTAGTAGGAGTGAGAAAAACATCACGGGGTGGTGTGAATCGGAGGGTCTGAATTAGGATAGGCAGTGAGTGGCAATGTAGGATGGAGAAAAGCACCACGGGGTGGTCAGCATGGGGAGCTCTGGGAACACGCAGTGGCAATGTAGGATAGGTTTCTGAAAAACATCGCGGGGTGGTATGCATTGTACGGGTGTGTGTTACATTACATTCACTAGTAGGAGTGAGAAAAACATCGCGGGGTGGTGCGCATTGTATGGGTGTGTGTTACATTACATTCACTAGGAGAGGTGAGAAAAACATCACGGGGTGGTGTGAATCGGAGGGTCTGAATGAGGATAGGCAGTGAGTGGCAATGTAGGATGGAGAAAAGCACCATGGGGTGGTCAGCATGGGGAGGTCACGGAACATACAGTGGCAATGTAGGATAGGTTTCTGAAAAACATCGCGGGGTGGTGCGCATTGTATGGGTGTGTGTTACATTACATTCACAAGTAGGAGTGAGAAAAACATCACGGGGTGGTGCGCATTGCATGGGTGTGTGTTACATTACATTCACTAGTAGGAGTGAGAAAAACATCACGGGGTGGTGCGCATTGTATGGGTGTGGGTTACATTACATTCACTAGAAGGAGTGAGAAAAACATCACGGGGTGGTGTGAATCGGAGGGTCTGAATTAGGATAGGCAGTGAGTGGCAATGTAGGATGGAGAAAAGCACCGCGGGGTGGTCAGCATGGGGAGGTCAGGGAACATGCAGTGGCAATGTAGGATAGGTTTCTGATAAACATCGTGGGATGGTGCGCATTGTATGGGTGTGTGTTACATTACATTCACTAGTAGGAGTGAGAAAAACATCACGGGGCGGTGCACATTGTATGGGTGTGTGTTACATTACATTCACTAGTACGAGTGAGAAAAACATCACGGGGTGGTGCGCATTGTATGGCTGTATGTTACATTACATTCACTAGTAGGAGTGTGAAAAACATCACGGGGTGGTGTGAATCAGAGTGTCTGAATTAGGATAGGCAGTGAGTGGCAATGTAGGATGAAGAAAAGCACCGCGGGGTGGTCAACATGGGGATTTCAGGGAACATGCAGTGGCAATGTAGGATAGGTTTCTGAAAAACATCGCGTGGTGGTGTGCATTATGGATGTGTGTTAAATGACATTCACTAGTAGGAGTGAGAAAAACATCACGGGGTGGAGCGCATTGTATGGGTGTGTGTTACATTACATTCACTAGTAGGAGTGAGAAAAACATCACGGGGTGGTGTGAATCGGAGGGTCTGAATTAGGATAGGCAGTGAGTGGCCATGTAGGATGGAGAAAAGCACCGCAGTGTGGTCAGCATGGGGAGGTCAGGGAACATGCAGTGGCAATGTAGGATAGGTTTCTGAAAAACATCGCGGGGTGGTGTGCATTGTATGGGTGTGTGTTACTTTACATTCACTAGTAGGAGTGAGAAAAACATCACGGGGTGGTGTGCATTGTATGGATGTGTGTTACATTACATTCACTAGTAGGAGTGAGAAAATCATCATGGGTGGTGCGCATTGTATGGGTGTGTGTTACATTACATTCACTAGTAGGAGTGTGAAAAACATCACGGTGTGGTGTGAATAGGAGGGTCTGAATTAGGATAGGCAGTGAGTGGCAATGTAGGATGGAGAAAAGCACCGTTGTGTGGTCAGCATGGGGAGGTCAGGGAACATGCAGTGGCAATGTAGGATAGGTTTCTGAAAAACATCGCGGGGTGGGGCGCATTGTATGGGTGTGTGTTACATTACATTCACTAGTAGGAGTGAGAAAAACATCACGGGGTGGTGTGAATCGGAGGGTCTGAATTAGGATAGGCCGTGAGTGGCAATGTAGGATGGAGAAAAGCACCGCGGGGTGCTCAGCATTAGGAGGTCAGGGAACATGCAGTGGCAATGTAGGATAGGTTCCTGAAAAACATCGCGAGGTGGTGCGCATTGTATGGGTGTGTGTTACATTACATTCACTAGTAGGAGTGAGAAAGACATCACGGCGTGGTGCGCATTGTATGGGTGTGTGTTACATTTCATTCACTAGTAGGAGTGAGAAAAACATCACGGGGTGGTGTGAATCGGAGGGTCTGAATTAGGATAGGCAGTGAGTGGCAATGTAGGATGGAGAAAAGGACCGTTGTGTGGTCAGCATGGGGAGGTCAGGGAACATGCAGTGGCAATGTAGGATAGGTTTATGAAAAACATCGCGGGGTGGTGTGCATTGTATGGGTGTGTGTTACATTACATTCACTAGTAGGAGTGAGAAAAACATCACGGGGTGGTGCGCATTGTATGGGTGTGTGTTACATTACATTCACTAGTAGGAGTGAGAAAAACATCACGGGGTGCTGTGAATCGGAGGGTCTGAATTAGGATAGGCAGTGAGTGGCAATGTAGGATGGAGAAAAGCACCACCGGGTGGTCAGCATGGGGAGCTCTGGGAACACGCAGTGGCAATGTAGGATAGGTTTCTGAAAAACATCGCGGGGTGGTATGCATTGTATGGGTGTGTGTTACATTACATTCACTAGTAGGAGTGAGAAAAACATCGCGGGGTGGTGCGCATTGTATGGGTGTGTGTTACATTACATTCACTAGGAGAGGTGAGAAAAACATCACGGGGTGGTGTGAATCGGAGGGTCTGAATGAGGATAGGCAGTGAGTGGCAATGTAGGATGGAGAAAAGCACCATGGGGTGGTCAGCATGGGGAGGTCACGGAACATACAGTGGCAATGTAGGATAGGTTTCTGAAAAACATCGCGGGGTGGTGCGCATTGTATGGGTGTGTGTTACATTACATTCACAAGTAGGAGTGAGAAAAACATCACGGGGTGGTGCGCATTGCATGGGTATGTGTTACATTACATTCACTAGTAGGAGTGAGAAAAACATCACGGGGTGGTGCGCATTGTATGGGTGTGTGTTACATTACATTCACTAGAAGGAGTGAGAAAAACATCACGGGGTGGTGCGCATTGTATGGGTGTGTGTTACATTACATTCACTATTAGGAGTGAGAAAAACATCACGAGGTGGTGTGAATCGGAGGGTCTGAATTAGGATAGGCAGTGAGTGGCAATGTAGGATGGAGAAAAGCACCACGGGGTGGTCAGCATGGGGAGCTCTGGGAACACGCAGTGGCAATGTAGGATAGGTTTCTGAAAAACATCGCGGGGTGGTGCGCATTGTATGGGTGTGTGTTACATTACATTCACTAGTAGGAGTGAGAAAAACATCTCGGGGTGGTGCACATTGTATCGCTGTGTGTTATATTACATTCACTAGTACGAGTGAGAAAAACATCACGGGGTGGTGCGCATTGTATGGGTGTGTGTTACATTACGTTCACTAGTAGGAGTGAGAAAAACATCACGGGGTGGTGTGAATCGGACGGTCTGAATTAGGATAGGCAGTGAGTGGCAATGTAGGATGGAGAAAAGCACCGCGGGGTGGTCAGCATGGGGAGGTCAGGGGACATGCAGTGGCAATGTAGGATAGGTTTCTGAAAAACATCGCGGAGTGGTGCGCATTGTATGGGTGTGTGTTACATTACATTCACTAGTAGGAGTGAGAAAAACATCACGGGGTGGTGCGCATTGTATGGCTGTGTGTTACATTACATTCACTAGTAAGAGTGAGCAAAACATCACGGGGTGGTGTGAATCGGAGGGTCTGAATTAGGATAGGCAGTGATTGGCAATGTAGGATGGAGAAAAGCACCGCGGGGTGGTCAGCATGGGGAGGTCAGGGAACATGCAGTGGCAATACAGGATATGTTTCTGATAAACATCGTGGGATGGTGCGCATTGTACGGGTGTGTGTTACATTACATTCACTAGTAGGAGTGAGAAAAACATCACGGGGCGGTGCACATTGTATGGGTGTATGTTACATTACATTCACTAGTAGGAGTGTGAAAAACATCACGGGGTGGTGTGAATCAGAGGGTCTGAATTAGGATAGGCAGTGAGTGGCAATATAGGATGGAGAAAAGCACCGCGGGGTGGTCAGCATGGGGATTTCAGGGAACATGCAGTGGCAATGTAGGATAGGTTTCTGAAAAACATCGCGTGGTGGTGCGCATTATGGATGTGTGTTAAATGACATTCACTAGTAGGAGTGAGAAAAACATCACGGGGTGGAGCGCATTGTATGGGTGTGTGTTACATTACATTCACTAGTAGGAGTGAGAAAAACATCACGGGGTGGTGTGAATCGGAGGGTCTGAATTAGGATAGGCAGTGAGTGGCCATGTAGGATGGAGAAAAGCACCGCGGTGTGGTCAGCATGGGGAGGTCAGGGAACATGCAGTGGCAATGTAGGATAGGTTTCGGAAAAACATCGCGGGGTGGTGTGCATTGTATGGATGTGTGTTACATTACATTCACAAGTAGGAGTGAGAAAAACATCACGGGGTGGTGCGCATTGTATGGGTGTGTGTTACATTACATCCACTAGTAGGAGTGAGAACATCATCACGGGGTGGTGCGCAGTGGATGGGTGTGTGTTACATTACATTCACTAGTAGGAGTGAGAAAAACATCACGGGGTGGTGTGAATCGGAGGGTCTGAATTAGGATAGGCAGGGAGTGGCAATGTAGGATGGAGAAAAGCACCGCGGGGTGGTCAGCATGGGGACGTCAGGGAACATGCAGTGGCAATGTAGGATAGGTTTCTGAAAAACTTCGCGTGGTGGTGCGCATTGTATGGGTGTGTGTTACATTACATTCAGTAGTAGGAGTGAGAAAACATCACGCGGTTGTGTGAATCGGAGCTTCTGAATTAGGATAGGCAGTGAGTGGCAATGTAGGATGGAGAAAAGCACCGCGGGGTGGTCAGAATGGGGAGCTCAGGGAACACGCAGTGGCAATGTAGGATAGGTTTCTGAAAAACATTGCGATGTGGTACGCATTGTATGGGTGTGTGTTACATTACATTCACTAGTAGGAGTGAGAAAAACATCGCGGGGTGGTGCGCATTGTATGGGTGTGTGTTACATTACATTCACTAGGAGGAGTGAGAAAAACATCACGGGGTGGTGTGAATCGGAGGTTCTGAATTAGGATAGGCAGTGAGTGGCAATGTAGGATGGAGAAAAGCACCACGGGGTGGTCAGCATGGGGAGGTGAGGGAACATGCAGTGGCAATGTAGGATAGGTTTCTGAAAAACATCGCGGGGTGGTGCGCATTGTATGGGTATGTGTTACATTACATTCACAAGTAGGAGTGAGAAAAACATCACGGGGTGGTGCGCATTGCATGGGTGTGTGTTACATTACATTCACTAGTAGGAGTGAGAAAAACATCACGGGTTGGTGCGCATTGTATGGGTGTGTGTTACATTTCATTCACTAGTAGGATTGAGAAAAACATCACGGGGTGGTGCGCATTGTATGGGTGTGTGTTAAATTACATTCACTATTAGGAGTGAGAAAAACATCACGGGGTGGTGTGAATCGTAGGGTCTGAATTAGGATAGGCAGTGAGTGGCCTTGTAGGATGGAGAAAAGCACCGTGGTGTGGTCAGCGTGGGAGGTCAGGGAACATGCAGTGGCAATGTAAGATAGGTTTCTGAAAAGCATCGCGGGGTGGTGCGCATTGTATGGTTGTGTGTTACATTACATTCACTAGTAGGAGTGAGAAAAACATCACGGGGTGGGGCGCATTGTATGGGTGTGTGTTACATTACATTCACTAGTAGGAGTGAGAAAAACATCACGGGGTGGTGTGAATCGGAGGGTCTGAATTAGGATAGGCAGTGAGTGGCAATGTAGGATACAGAAAAGCACCGCGGGGTGGTGAGCATGGGGAGGTCAGGGAACATGCAGTGGCAATGTAGGATAGGTTTCTGAAAAACATCGCAGGGTGGTGCGCATTGTATGGGTGTGTGTTACATTACATTCACTAGTAGGAGTGAGAAAAACATCACAAAGTGGTGTGAATTGGAGGATTTGAATTAGGATAGCCAGTGAGTGGCAATGTAGGATGGAGAAAAGCACCGCGGTCTGATCAGCATGGGGAGGTCAGGGAACATGCAGTAGCAAAGTAGGATAGGTTTCTGAAAAACATCGCGGGGTTGTGCGCATTGTATGGGTGTGTGTTACATTACATTCACTAGTAGGAATGAGAAAAACATCTCGGGGTGGTGCGCATTGCATCGCTGTGTGTTACATTACATTCACTAATACGAGTGAGAAAAACATCACGGTGTGGTTCGCATTGTATGGGTGTGTGTTACATTACGTTCACTAGTAGGAGTGAGAAAAACATCACGGGGTGGTGTGAATCGGAGGGTCTGAATTAGGATAATCAGTGAGTGGCAATGTAGGATGGAGAAAAGCACCGCGGGGTGCTCAGCATGGGGTGGTCAGGGGACATGCAGTGGCAATGTAGGATAGGTTTCTGAAAAACATCGCGGGGTGGTGCCAATTGTATGGGTGTGTGTTACATTATATTCACTAGTAGGAGTGAGAAAAACATCACGGGGTGGTGCGCATTGTATGGGTGTGTGTTACATTACATTCACTAGTAGGAGTGAGCAAAACATCACGGGGTGGTGTGAATCGGAGGGTCTGAATTAGGATAGGCAGTGAGTGGCAATGTAGGATGGAGAAAAGCACCGCGGGGTGTTCAGCATGGGGAGGTCAGGGAACATGCAGTGGCAATGTAGGATAGGTTTCTGAAAAGCATCTCGGGGTGGTGCGCATTGTATGGGTGTGTGTTACATTATATTCACTAGTAGGAGTGAGAAAAACTTCACGGGGTGGTGTGAATCGGAGGGTCAGAATTAGGATAGGCAGTGAGTGGCAATGTAGGATGGAGAAAAGCACCGCGGTGTGGTCAGCTTGGGGAGGTCAGGGAACATGCAGTGGCAATGTAAGATAGGTTTCTGAAAAGCATCGCGGGGTGGTGCGCATTGTATGTGTGTGTGTTACATTACATTCACTAGTAGGAGTGAGAAAAACATCACGGCGTGGTGCGCATTGTATGGGTGTGTGTTACATTACATTCACTAGTAGGAGTGAGAAAAACATCACGGGTGGTGTGAATTGGAGTGTCTGAATTAGGATAGGCAGTGAGTGGCAATGTAGGATGGAGAAAAGCACCACGGGGTGGTCAGCATGAGGAGGTCAGGGAACATGCAGTGGCAATGTAGGATAGGTTTCTGAAAAACATCGCGAGGTGGTGCGCATTGTATGGGTGTGTGTTACATTACATTCACTAGTAGGAGTGAGAAAAACATCACGGCGTGGTGCGCATTGTATAGGTGTGTGTTACATTACATTCACTAGTAGGAGTGAGAAAAACATCACGGGGTGGTGTGAATCGGAGGGTCTGAATTAGGATAGCCAGTGAGTGGCAATGTAGGATGGACAAAAGCACCGCGGTGTGGTCAGCATGGGGAGGTCAGGGAACATGCAGTGGCAATGTAGGATAGGTTTATGAAAAACATCGCGGGGTGGTGTGCATTGTATGGGTGTGTGTTACATTACATTCACTAGTAGGAGTGAGAAAAACATCACGGGGCGGTGCGCATTGTATGGGTGTGTGTTACATTACATTCACTAGTACGAGTGAGAAATACATCACGGGGTGGTGCGCATTGGATGGGTGTGTGTTACATTACATTCACTAGTAGGAGTGAGAAAAACATCACGGGGTGGTGTGAATCGGAGGGTCTGAATTAGGATAGGCAGTGAGTGGCAATGTAGGATGGAGAAAAGCACCGCGGGGTGGTCAGCATGGGGACGTCAGGGAACATGCAGTGGCAATGTAGGATAGGTTTCTGAAAAACATCGCGTGGTGGTGCGCATTGTATGGGTGTGTGTTACATTACATTCACTAGTAGGAGTGAGAAAAACATCACGCGGTGGTGTGAATTGGAGGTTCTGAATTAGAATACGCAGTGAGTGGCAATGTAGGATGGAAAAAAACACCGCGGTGTGGTCAGCATGCGGAGCTCAGGGAAAACGCAGTGGCAATGTAGGATAGGTTTCTGAAAAACATCGCGGGGTGGTACGCATTGTATGGGTGTGTGTTACATTTCATTCACTAGTAGGAGTGAGAAAAACATCACGGGGTGGTGCGCATTGCATGGGTGTGTGTTACATTACATTCACTAGTAGGAGTGAGAAAAACATCACGGGGTGGTGCGCATTGTATGGGTGTGTGTTACATTACATTCACTAGAAGGAGTGAGAAAAGCATCACGGGGTGGTGTGCATTGTATGGGTGTGTGTTACATTACATTCACTATTAGGAGTGAGAAAAACATCACGGGGTGGTGTGAATCGTAGGATCTGAATTAGGATAGGCAGTGAGTGGCCTTGTAGGATGGAGAAAAGCACCGCGGGGTGGTCAGCATGGGAGGTCAGGGAACATGCAGTGGCAAAGTAGGATAGGTTTCTGAAAAACATCGCGGGGTGGTGTGCATTGTATGGATGTGTGTTACATTACATTCACTAGTAGGAGTGAGAAAAACATCACGGGGTGGTGCGCATTATGGGTGTGTGTTACATTACATCCACTAGTAGGAGTGAGAAAATCATTACGGGGTGGTGCGCATTGGATGGGTGTGTGTTACATTACATTCACTAGTAGGAGTGAGAAAAACATCACGGGGTGGTGTGAATCGGAGGGTCTGAATGAGGATAGGCAGTGAGTGGCAATGTAGGATGGAGAAAAGCACCGCGGGGTGGTCTGCATGGGGACGTCAGGGAACATGCAGTGGCAATGTAGGATAGGTTTCTGAAAAACATCGCATGGTGGTGCGCATTGTATGGGTGTGTGTTACATTACATTCACTAGTAGGAGTGAGAAAAACATCACGCGGTGGTGTGAATCGGAGGTTCTGAATTGGGATAGGCAGTGAGTGGCAATGTAGGATGGAGAAAAGCACCGCGGGGTGGTCAGCATGTGGAGCTCAGGCAACATGCAGTGGCAATGTAGGATAGGTTTCTGAAAAACATCGTGGGGTGGTGCGCATTGTATGGGTGTGTGTTACATTACATTCACTAGTAGGAGTGAGAAAAACATCACGGGGTGGTGTGAATCAGAGGGTCTGAATTAGGATAGGCAGTGAGTGGCAATGTAGGATGGAGAAAAGTACCGCGGGGTGGTCAGCATGCGGATGTCAGGGAACATGCAGTGGCAATGTAGCATAGGTTTCTGAAAAACATCGCGGGGTGGTGCGCATTGTATGGGTGTGTGTTACATTACATTCACTAGCAGGAGTGAGAAAAACATCACGGGGTGGTGCGCTTTGTATGGCTGTGTGTTACATTACATTCACTAGTAAGAGTGAGCAAAACATCACGGGGTGGTGTGAATCGGAGGGTCTGAATTAGGATAGGCAGTGAGTGGCAATGTAGGATGGAGAAAAGCACCGCGGGGTGCTCAGCATGGGGAGGTCAGGGAACATGCAGTGGCAATGTAGGATAGCTTTCTGATAAACATCGTGGGATGGTGCGCATTGTATGGGTGTGTGTTACATTACATTCACTAGTAGGAGTGAGAAAAACATCACGGGGTGGTGTGAATCGGAGGGTCTGAATTAGGATAGGCAGTGAGTGGCAATGTAGGATGGAGAAAAGTACCGCGGGGTGGTGAGCATGGGGAGGTCAGGGAACATGCAGTGGCAATGTAGGATATGTTTCTGAAAAACATCGCGCGGTGGTGCGCATTGTATGGGTGTGTGTTACTTTACATTCACTAGTAGGAGTGAGAAAAACATCACGGGGTGGTGTGAATCGGAGGGTCTGAATTAGGATAGGCATTGAGTGGCAATGTAGGATGGAGAAAAGCACCGCGGGGTGGTCAGCATGGGGAGGTCAGGGAACATGCAGTGGCAATGTAGGATAGCTTTCTGATAAACATCGTGGGATGGTGCGCATTGTATGGGTGTGTGTTACATTACATTCACTAATAGGAGTGAGAAAAACATCACGGGGTGGTGTGAATCGGAGGGTCTGAATTAGGATAGGCAGTGAGTGGCCATGTAGGATGGAGAAAAGCACCGCGGTGTGGTCAGCATGGGGAGGTCAGGGAACATGCAGTGGCAATGTAGGATAGGTTTCTGAAAAACATCGCGGGGTGGTGTGCATTGTATGGGTGTGTGTTACTTTACATTCACTAGTAGGAGTGAGAAAAACATCACGGGGTGGTGTGCATTGTATGGGTGTGTGTTACATTACATTCACTAGTAGGAGTGAGAAAATCACCACGGGTGGTGCGCATTGTATGGGTGTGTGTTACATTACATTCACTAGTAGGAGTGTGAAAAACATCACGGGGTGGTGTGAATAGGAGGGTCTGAATTAGAATAGGCAGTGAGTGGCAATGTAGGATGGAGAAAAGCACCGCGGGGTGGTCAGCATGGGGAGGTCAGGGAACATGCAGTGGCAATGTAGGATAGGTTTCTGAAAAACATCGCGGGGTGGTGCGCATTGTATGGGTGTGTGTTACATTACATTCACTAGTAGGAGTGAGAAAGACATCACGGCGTGGTGCGCATTGTAAGGGTGTGTGTTACATTTCATTCACTAGTAGGAGTGAGAAAAATATCACGGGGTGGTGTGAATCGGAGGGTCTGAATTAGAATAGGCAGTGAGTGGCAATGTAGGATGGAGAAAAGCACCGTTGTGTGGTCAGCATGGGGAGGTCAAGGAACATGCAGTGGCAATGTAGGATAGGTTTCTGAAAAACATTGCGGGGTGGTGTGCATTGTATGGGTGTGTGTTACATTACATTCACTAGTAGGAGTGAGAAAAACATCACGGGGTGGTGCGCATTGTATGGGTGTGTGTTACATTACATTCACTAGTAGGAGTGAGAAAAACATCACGGGGTGGTGTGAATCAGAGGGTCTGAATTAGGATAGGCAGTGAGTGGCAATGTAGGATGGAGAAAAGCACCACGGGGTGGTCAGCATGGGGAGCTCTGGGAACACGCAGTGGCAATGTAGGATAGGTTTCTGAAAAACATCGCGGGGTGGTATGCATTGTATGGGTGTGTGTTACATTACATTCACTAGTAGGAGTGAGAAAAACATCGCGGGGTGGTGCGCATTGTATGGGTGTGTGTTACATTACATTCACTAGGAGAGGTGAGAAAAACATCACGGGGTGGTGTGAATCGGAGGGTCTGAATGAGGATAGGCAGTGAGTGGCAATGTAGGATGGAGAAAAGCACCACGAGGTGGTCAGCATGGGGAGGTCACGGAACATACAGTGGCAATGTAGGATAGGTTTCTGAAAAACATCGCGGGGTGGTGCGCATTGTATGGGTGTGTGTTACATTACATTCACAAGTAGGAGTGAGAAAAACATCACGGGGTGGTGCGCATTGCATGGGTGTGTGTTACATTACATTCACTAGTAGGAGTGAGAAAAACATCATGGGGTGGTGCGCATTGTATGGGTGTGTGTTACATTACATTCACTAGTAGGAGTGAGAAAAACATCATGGGGTGGTGCGCATTGTATGGTTGTGTGTTACATTACATTCACTAGTAGGAGTGAGAAAAACATCACGGGGTCGGGCGCATTGTATGGGTGTGTGTTACATTACATTCACTAGTAGGAGTGAGAAAAACATCACGGGGTGGTGTGAATCGGAGGGTCTGAATTAGGATAGGCAGTGAGTGGCAATGTAGGATGGAGAAAAGCACCATGGGGTGGTGAGCATGGGGAGGTCAGGGAACATGCAGTGGCAATGTAGGATAGGTTTCTGAAAAAAATCGCGGGGTGGTGCGCATTGTATGGGTGTGATACTTTACATTCACTAGTAGGAGTGAGAAAAACATCACGGGGTGGTGTGAATCGGAGGATCTCAATTAGGATAGCCAGTGAGTGGCAATGTAGGATGGAGAAAAGCACCGCGGTGTGATCAGCATGGGGAGGTCAGGGAACATGCAGTGGCAATGTAGGATAGGTTTCTGAAAAACATCGCGGGGTAGTGCGCATTGTATGGGTGTGTGTTACATTACATTCACTAGTAGGAGTGAGAAAAACATCTCGGGGTGGTGCACATTGTATCGCTGTGTGTTATATTACATTCACTAGTACGAGTGAGAAAAACATCACGGGGTGGTGCGCATTGTATGGGTGTGTGTTACATTACATTCACTAGTAGGAGTGAGAAAGACATCACGGCGTGGTGCGCATTGTAAGGGTGTGTGTTACATTTCATTCACTAGTAGGAGTGAGAAAAATATCACGGGGTGGTGTGAATCGGAGGGTCTGAATTAGAATAGGCAGTGAGTGGCAATGTAGGATGGAGAAAAGCACCGTTGTGTGGTCAGCATGGGGAGGTCAAGGAACATGCAGTGGCAATGTAGGATAGGTTTCTGAAAAACATTGCGGGGTGGTGTGCATTGTATGGGTGTGTGTTACATTACATTCACTAGTAGGAGTGAGAAAAACATCACGGGGTGGTGCGCATTGTATGGGTGTGTGTTACATTACATTCACTAGTAGGAGTGAGAAAAACATCACGGGGTGGTGTGAATCAGAGGGTCTGAATTAGGATAGGCAGTGAGTGGCAATGTAGGATGGAGAAAAGCACCACGGGGTGGTCAGCATGGGGAGCTCTGGGAACACGCAGTGGCAATGTAGGATAGGTTTCTGAAAAACATCGCGGGGTGGTATGCATTGTATGGGTGTGTGTTACATTACATTCACTAGTAGGAGTGAGAAAAACATCGCGGGGTGGTGCGCATTGTATGGGTGTGTGTTACATTACATTCACTAGGAGAGGTGAGAAAAACATCACGGGGTGGTGTGAATCGGAGGGTCTGAATGAGGATAGGCAGTGAGTGGCAATGTAGGATGGAGAAAAGCACCACGAGGTGGTCAGAATGGGGAGGTCACGGAACATACAGTGGCAATGTAGGATAGGTTTCTGAAAAACATCGCGGGGTGGTGCGCATTGTATGGGTGTGTGTTACATTACATTCACAAGTAGGAGTGAGAAAAACATCACGGGGTGGTGCGCATTGCATGGGTGTGTGTTACATTACATTCACTAGTAGGAGTGAGAAAAACATCATGGGGTGGTGCGCATTGTATGGGTGTGTGTTACATTACATTCACTAGTAGGAGTGAGAAAAACATCATGGGGTGGTGCGCATTGTATGGTTGTGTGTTACATTACATTCACTAGTAGGAGTGAGAAAAACATCACGGGGTGGGGCGCATTGTATGGGTGTGTGTTACATTACATTCACTAGTAGGAGTGAGAAAAACATCACGGGGTGGTGTGAATCGGAGGGTCTGAATTAGGATAGGCAGTGAGTGGCAATGTAGGATGGAGAAAAGCACCATGGGGTGGTGAGCATGGGGAGGTCAGGGAACATGCAGTGGCAATGTAGGATAGGTTTCTGAAAAAAATCGCGGGGTGGTGCGCATTGTATGGGTGTGATACTTTACATTCACTAGTAGGAGTGAGAAAAACATCACGGGGTGGTGTGAATCGGAGGATCTCAATTAGGATAGCCAGTGAGTGGCAATGTAGGATGGAGAAAAGCACCGCGGTGTGATCAGCATGGGGAGGTCAGGGAACATGCAGTGGCAATGTAGGATAGGTTTCTGAAAAACATCGCGGGGTGGTGCGCATTGTATGGGTGTGTGTTACATTACATTCACTAGTAGGAGTGAGAAAAACATCTCGGGGTGGTGCACATTGTATCGCTGTGTGTTATATTACATTCACTAGTACGAGTGAGAAAAACATCACGGGGTGGTGCGCATTGTATGGGTGTGTGTTACATTACGTTCACTAGTAGGAGTGAGAAAAACATCACGGGGTGGTGTGAATCGGACGGTCTGAATTAGGATAGGCAGTGAGTGGCAATGTAGGATGGAGAAAAGCACCGCGGGGTGGTCAGCATGGGGAGGTCAGGGGACATGCAGTGGCAATGTAGGATAGGTTTCTGAAAAACATCGCGGAGTGGTGCGCATTGTATGGGTGTGTGTTACATTACATTCACTAGTAGGAGTGAGAAAAACATCACGGGGTGGTGCTCATTGTATGGCTGTGTGTTACATTACATTCACTAGTAAGAGTGAGCAAAACATCACGGGGTGGTGTGAATCGGAGGGTCTGAATTAGGATAGGCAGTGAGTGGCAATGTAGGATGGAGAAAAGCACCGCGGGGTGGTCAGCATGGGGAGGTCAGGGAACATGCAGTGGCAATGTAGGATAGGTTTCTGATAAACATCGTGGGATGGTGCGCATTGTATGGGTGTGTGTTACATTACATTCACTAGTAGGAGTGAGAAAAACATCACGGGGCGGTGCACATTGTATGGGTGTGTGTTACATTACATTCACTAGTACGAGTGAGAAAAACATCACGGGGTGGTGCGCATTGTATGGGTGTATGTTACATTACATTCACTAGTAGGAGTGTGAAAAACATCACGGGGTGGTGTGAATCAGAGGGTCTGAATTAGGATAGGCAGTGAGTGGCAATGTAGGATGGAGAAAAGTACCGCGGGGTGGTGAGCATGGGGAGGTCAGGGAACATGCAGTGGCAATGTAGGATATGTTTCTGAAAAACATCGCGCGGTGGTGCGCATTGTATGGGTGTGTGTTACATTACATTCACTAATAGGAGTGAGAAAAACATCACGGGGTGGTGTGAATCGGAGGGTCTGAATTAGGATAGGCAGTGAGTGGCCATGTAGGATGGAGAAAAGCACCGCGGTGTGGTCAGCATGGGGAGGTCAGGGAACATGCAGTGGCAATGTAGGATAGGTTTCTGAAAAACATCGCGGGGTGGTGTGCATTGTATGGGTGTGTGTTACTTTACATTCACTAGTAGGAGTGAGAAAAACATCACGGGGTGGTGTGCATTGTATGGGTGCGTGTTACATTACATTCACTAGTAGGAGTGAGAAAATCATCACGGGTGGTGCGCATTGTATGGGTGTGTGTTACATTACATTCACTAGTAGGAGTGTGAAAAACATCACGGGGTGGTGTGAATAGGAGGGTCTGAATTAGGATAGGCAAGTAGTGGCAATGTAGGATGGAGAAAAGCACCGCGGGTTGGTCAGCATGGGGAGGTCAGGGAACATGCAGTGGCAATGTAGGATAGGTTTATGAAAAACATCGCGGGGTGGTGCGCATTGTATGGGTGTGTGTTACATTACATTCACTAGTAGGAGTGACAAAAACATCACGGGGTGGTGCTCATTGTATGGGTGGTTGATACATTACATTCACTAGTAGGAGTGAGCAAAACATCACGGGGTGGTGTGAATCGGAGGGTCTGAATTAGGATAGGCATTGAGTGGCAATGTAGGATGGAGAAAAGCACCGCGGGGTGGTCAGCATGGGGAGGTCAGGGAACATGCAGTGGCAATGTAGGATAGGTTTCTGAAAAACATCGCGGGGTGGTGCGCATTGTATGGGTGTGTGTTACATTACATTCACTAGTAGGAGTGAGAAAAACATCACGGGGTGGTGTGAATCGTAGGGTCTGAATTAGGATAGGCCGTGAGTGGCAATGTAGGATGGAGAAAAGCACCGAGGGGTGCTCAGCATTAGGAGGTCAGGGAACATGCAGTGGCAATGTAGGATAGGTTTCTGAAAAACATCGCGAGGTGGTGCGCATTGTATGGGTGTGTGTTACATTACATTCACTAGTAGGAGTGAGAAAGACATCACGGCGTGGTGCGCATTGTAAGGGTGTGTGTTACATTTCATTCACTAGTAGGAGTGAGAAAAATATCACGGGGTGGTGTGAATCGGAGGGTCTGAATTAGAATAGGCAGTGAGTGGCAATGTAGGATGGAGAAAAGCACCGTTGTGTGGTCAGCATGGGGAGGTCAAAGAACATGCAGTGGCAATGTAGGATAGGTTTCTGAAAAACATTGCGGGGTGGTGTGCATTGTTTGGGTGTGTGTTACATTACATTCACTAGTAGGAGTGAGAAAAACATCACGGGGTGGTGCGCATTGTATGGGTGTGTGTTACATTACATTCACTAGTAGGAGTGAGAAAAACATCACGGGGTGGTGTGAATCGGAGGGTCTGAATTAGGATAGGCAGTGAGTGGCAATGTAGGATGGAGAAAAGCACCACGGGGTGGTCAGCATGGGGAGCTCTGGGAACACGCAGTGGCAATGTAGGATAGGTTTCTGAAAAACATCGCGGGGTGGTATGCATTGTATGGGTGTGTGTTACATTACATTCACTAGTAGGAGTGAGAAAAACATCGCGGGGTGGTGCGCATTGTATGGGTGTGTGTTACATTACATTCACTAGGAGAGGTGAGAAAAACATCACGGGGTGGTGTGAATCGGAGGGTCTGAATGAGGATAGGCAGTGAGTGGCAATGTAGGATGGAGAAAAGCACCACGAGGTGGTCAGCATGGGGAGGTCACGGAACATACAGTGGCAATGTAGGATAGGTTTCTGAAAAACATCGCGGGGTGGTGCGCATTGTATGGGTGTGTGTTACATTACATTCACAAGTAGGAGTGAGAAAAACATCACGGGGTGGTGCGCATTGCATGGGTGTGTGTTACATTACATTCACTAGTAGGAGTGAGAAAAACATCATGGGGTGGTGCGCATTGTATGGGTGTGTGTTACATTACATTCACTAGTAGGAGTGAGAAAAACATCATGGGGTGGTGCGCATTGTATGGTTGTGTGTTACATTACATTCACTAGTAGGAGTGTTAAAAACATCACGGGGTGGGGCGCATTGTATGGGTGTGTGTTACATTACATTCACTAGTAGGAGTGAGAAAAACATCACGGGGTGGTGTGAATCGGAGGGTCTGAATTAGGATAGGCAGTGAGTGGCAATGTAGGATGGAGAAAAGCACCATGGGGTGGTGAGCATGGGGAGGTCAGGGAACATGCAGTGGCAATGTAGGATAGGTTTCTGAAAAAAATCGCGGGGTGGTGCGCATTGTATGGGTGTGATACTTTACATTCACTAGTAGGAGTGAGAAAAACATCACGGGGTGTTGTGAATCGGAGGATCTCAATTAGGATAGCCAGTGAGTGGCAATGTAGGATGGAGAAAAGCACCATGGGGTGGTGAGCATGGGGAGGTCAGGGGACATGCAGTGGCAATGTAGGATAGGTTTCTGAAAAACATCGCGGAGTGGTGCGCATTGTATGGGTGTGTGTTACATTACATTCACTAGTAGGAGTGAGAAAAACATCACGGGGTTGTGCGCATTGTATGGCTGTGTGTTACATTACATTCACTAGTAAGAGTGAGCAAAACATCACTGGGTGGTGTGAATCGGAGGGTCTGAATTAGGATAGGCAGTGAGTGGCAATGTAGGATGGAGAAAAGCACCGCGGGGTGGTCAGCATGGGGAGGTCAGGGAACATGCAGTGGCAATGTAGGATAGGATTCTGATAAAAATCGTGGGATGGTGCGCATTGTATGGGTGTGTGTTACATTACATTCACTAGTAGGAGTGAGAAAAACATCACGGGGCGGTGCACATTGTATGGGTGTGTGTTACATTACATTCACTAGTACGAGTGAGAAAAACATCACGGGGTGGTGCGCATTGTATGGGTGTATGTTACATTACATTCACTAGTATTAGTGTGAAAAACATCACGGGGTGGTGTGAATCAGAGGGTCTGAATTAGGATAGGCAGTGAGTGGCAATGTAGGATGGAGAAAAGCACCGCGGGGTGGTCAGCATGGGGAATTCAGGGAACATGCAGTGGCAATGTAGGATAGGTTTCTGAAAAACATCGCGTGGTGGTGCGCATTATGGATGTGTGTTAAATGACATTCACTAGTAGGAGTGAGAAAAACATCACGGGGTGGAGCGCATTGTATGGGTGTGTGTTACATTACATTCACTAGTAGGAGTGAGAAAAACATCACGGGGTGGTGTGAATCGGAGGGTCTGAATTAGGACAGGCAGTGAGTGGTAATGTAGGATGCAGAAAAGCACCGCGGTGTGGTCAGCATGGGGAGGTCAGGGAACATGCAGTGGCAATGTAGGATAGGTTTCGGAAAAACATCGCGGGGTGGTGTGCATTGTATGGATGTGTGTTACATTACATTCACTAGTAGGAGTGAGAAAAACATCACGGGGTGGTGCGCAGTGTATGGGTGTGTGTTACATTACATCCACTAGTAGGAGTGAGAACATCGTCACGGGGTGGTGCGCATTAGATGGGTGTGTGTTACATTACATTCACTAGTAGGAGTGAGAAAAACATCACGGGGTGGTGTGAATCGGAGGGTCTGAATTAGGATAGGCAGTGAGTGGCAATGTAGGATGGAGAAAAGCACCGCGGGGTGGTCAGCATGGGGACGTCAGGGAACATGCAGTGGCAATGTAGGATAGGTTTCTGAAAAACTTCGCGTGGTGGTGCGCATTGTATGGGTGTGTGTTACATTACATTCACTAGTAGGAGTGAGAAAACATCACGCGGTGGTGTGAATCGGAGCTTCTGAATTAGGATAGGCAGTGAGTGGCAATGTAGGATGGAGAAAAGCACCGCGGGGTGGTCAGCATGGGGTGCTCAGGGAACACGCAGTGGCAATGTAGGATAGGTTTCTGAAAAACATCGCGATGTGGTACGCATTGTATGGGTGTGTGTTACATTACATTCACTAGTAGGAGTGAGAAAAACATCGGGGGTGGTGCGCATTGTATGGGTGTGTGTTACATTACATTTACTAGGAGGAGTGAGAAAAACATCATGGGGTGGTGTGAATCGGAGGTTCTGAATTAGGATAGGCAGTGAGTGGCAATGTAGGATGGAGAAAAGCACCACGGGGTGGTCAGCATGGGGAGGTCAGGGAACATGCAGTGGCAATGTAGGATAGCTTTCTGAAAAACATCGCGGGGTGGTGCGCATTGTATGGGTGTGTGTTACATTACATTCACAAGTAGGAGTGAGAAAAACATCACGGGGTGGTGCGCATTGCATGGGTGTGTGTTACATTACATTCACTAGTAGGAGTGAGAAAAACATCACGGGGTGGTGCGCATTGTATGGTTGTGTGTTACATTACATTCACTAGTAGGAGTGAGAAAAACATCACGGGGTGGTGTGAATTGGAGGATCTGAATTAGGATAGCCAGTGAGTGGCAATGTAGGATGGAGAAAAGCACCGCAGTCTGATCAGCATGGGGAGGTCAGGGAACATGCAGTGGCAATGTAGGATAGGTTTCTGAAAAACATCGCGGGGTTGTGCGCATTGTATGGGTGTGTGTTACATTACATTCACTAGTAGGAGTGAGAAAAACATCTCGGGGTGGTGCGCATTGTATCGCTGTGTGTTACATTACATTCACTAATACGAGTGAGAAAAACATCACGGGGTGGTTCGCATTGTATGGGTGTGTGTTACATTACGTTCACTAGTAGGAGTGAGAAAAACATCACGGGGTGGTGTGAATCGGAGGGTCTGAATTAGGACAGGCAGTGAGTGGCAATGTAGGATGGAGAAAAGCACCGCGGGGTGCTCAGCATGGGGTGGTCAGGGGACATGCAGTGGCAATGTAGGATAGGTTTCTGAAAAACATCGCGGGGTGGTGCGCATTGTATGGGTGTGTGTTACATTACATTCACTAGTAGGAGTGAGAAAAACATCACGGGGTGGTGCGCATTGTATGGGTGTGTGTTACATTACATTCACTAGTAGGAGTGAGCAAAACATCACGGGGTGGTGTGAATCGGAGGGTCTGAATTAGGATAGGCAGTGAGTGGCAATGTAGGATGGAGAAAAGCACCACGGTGTGGTCAGCATGGGGAGGTCAGGGAACATGCAGTGGCAATGTAGGATAGGTTTCTGAAAAACATCGCGGGGTGGTGTGCATTGTATGAAAATGTGTTACATTACATTCACTAGTAGGAGTGAGAAAAACATCACGGGGTGGTGCGCATTGTATGGGTGTGTGTTACATTACATCCACTAGTAGGAGTGAGAAAATCATCACGGGGTGGTGCGCATTGGATGGGTGTGTGTTACATTACATTCACCAGTAGGAGTTAGAAAAACCTCAAGGGGTGGTGTGAATCGGAGGGTCTGAATTAGGATAGGCAGTGAGTGGCAATGTAGGATGGAGAAAAGCACCGCGGGGTGTTCAGCATGGGGAGGTCAGGGAACATGCAGTGGCAATGTAGGATAGGTTTCTGAAAAACATCGCGGGTTGGTGCGCATTGTATGGGTGTGTGTTACATTACATTCAGTAGTAGGAGTGAGAAATACATCACGGGGTGATGCGCATTGTATGGGTGTGTGTTACATTTCATTCACTAGTAGGAGTGAGAAAAACATCACGTGGTGGTGTGAATCGGAGGGTCTGAATTAGGATAGGCAGTGAGTGGCAATGTAGGATGGAGAAAAGCACAGCGGGGTGGTCAGCATGTGGAGGTCAGGGAACATGCAGTGGCAATGTAGGATAGGTTTCTGAAAAGCATCGCGGGGTGGTGCGCATTGTATGGGTGTGTGTTACATTATATTCACTAGTAGGAGTGAGAAAAACATCACGGGGTGGTGTGAATCGGAGGGTCTGAATTAGGATAGGCAGTGAGTGGCAATGTAGGATGGAGAAAAGCACCGCGGGGTGGTCAGCTTGGGGAGGTCAGGGAACATGCAGTGGCAATGTAAGATAGGTTTCTGAAAAGCATCGCGGGGTGGTGCGCATTGTATGGGTGTGTGTTACATTACATTCACTAGTAGGAGTGAGAAAAACATCACGGCGTGGTGCGCATTGTATGGGTGTGTGTTACATTACATTCACTAGTAGGAGTGAGAAAAACCTCACGGGTGGTGTGAATTGGAGTGTCTGAATTAGGATAGGCAGTGAGTGGCAATGTAGGATGGAGAAAAGCACCACGGGGTGGTCAGCATGAGGAGGTCAGGGAACATGCAGTGGCAATGTAGGATAGGTTTCTGAAAAACATCACGAGGTGGTGCGCATTGTATGGGTGTGTGTTACATTACATTGACTAGTAGGAGTGAGAAAAACATCACGGCGTGGTGCACATTGTACGGGTGTGTGTTACATTACATTCACTAGTAGGAGTGAGAAAAACATCACGGGGTGGTGTGAATCGGAGGGTCTGAATTAGGATAGCCAGTGAGTGGCAATGTAGGATGGAGAAAAGCACCGCGGTGTGGTCAGCATGGGGAGGTCAGGGAACATGCAGTGGCAATGTAGGATAGGTTTATGAAAAACATCGCGGGGTGGTGTGCATTGTATGGGTGTGTGTTACATTACATTCACTAGTAGGAGTGAGAAAAACATCACGGGGCGGTGCGCATTGTATGGGTGTGTGTTACATTACATTCACTAGTACGAGTGAGAAATACATCACGGGGTGGTGCGCATTGGATGGGTGTGTGTTACATTACATTCACTAGTAGGAGTGAGAAAAACATCACGGGGTGGTGTGAATCGGAGGGTCTGAATTAGGATAGGCAGTGAGTCGCAATGTAGGATGGAGAAAAGCACCGCGGGGTGGTCAGCATGGGGACGTCAGGGAACATGCAGTGGCAATGTAGGATAGGTTTCTGAAAAACATCACGTGGTGGTGCGCATTGTATGGGTGTGTGTTACATTACATTCACTAGTAGGAGTGAGAAAAACATCACGGGGTGGTGCGCATTGCATGGGTGTGTGTTACATTACATTCACTAGTAGGAGTGAGAAAAACATCACGGGGTGGTGCGCATTGTATGGGTGTGTGTTACATTACATTCACTAGAAGGAGTGAGAAAAACATCACGGGGTGGTGCGCATTGTATGGGTGTGTGTTACATTACATTCACTATTAGGAGTGAGAAAAACATCACGGGGTGGTGTGAATCGTAGGGTCTGAATTAGGATAGGCAGTCAGTGGCCTTGTAGGATGGAGAAAAGCACCGCGGGGTGGTCAGCATGGGAGGTCAGGGAACATGCAGTGGCAAAGTAGGATAGGTTTCTGAAAAACATCGCGGGGTGGTGTGCATTGTATGGATGTGTGTTACATTACATTCACTAGTAGGAGTGAGAAAAACATCACGGGGTGGTGCGCATTGTATGGGTGTGTGTTACATTACATTCACTAGTAGGAGTGAGAAAAACATCACGGGGTGGTGTGAATTGGAGGATCTGAATTAGGATAGCCAGTGAGTGGCAATGTAGGATGGAGAAAAGCACCGCAGTCTGATCAGCATGGGGAGGTCAGGGAACATGCAGTGGCAATGTAGGATAGGTTTCTGAAAAACATCGCGGGGTTGTGCGCATTGTATGGGTGTGTGTTACATTACATTCACTAGTAGGAGTGAGAAAAACATCTCGGGGTGGTGCGCATTGTATCGCTGTGTGTTACATTACATTCACTAATACGAGTGAGAAAAACATCACGGGGTGGTTCGCATTGTATGGGTGTGTGTTACATTACGTTCACTAGTAGGAGTGAGAAAAACATCACGGGGTGGTGTGAATCGGAGGGTCTGAATTAGGACAGGCAGTGAGTGGCAATGTAGGATGGAGAAAAGCACCGCGGGGTGCTCAGCATGGGGTGGTCAGGGGACATGCAGTGGCAATGTAGGATAGGTTTCTGAAAAACATCGCGGGGTGGTGCGCATTGTATGGGAGTGTGTTACATTACATTCACTAGTAGGAGTGAGAAAAACATCACGGGGTGGTGCGCATTGTATGGGTGTGTGTTACATTACATTCACTAGTAGGATTGAGCAAAACATCACGGGGTGGTGTGAATCGGAGGGTCTGAATTAGGATAGGCAGTGAGTGGCAATGTAGGATGGAGAAAAGCACCACGGTGTGGTCAGCATGGGGAGGTCAGGGAACATGCAGTGGCAATGTAGGATAGGTTTCTGCAAAACATCGCGGGGTGGTGTGCATTGTATGAAAATGTGTTACATTACATTCACTAGTAGGAGTGAGAAAAACATCACGGGGTGGTGCGCATTGTATGGGTGTGTGTTACATTACATCCACTAGTAGGAGTGAGAAAATCATCACGGGGTGGTGCGCATTGGATGGGTGTGTGTTACATTACATTCACCAGTAGGAGTTAGAAAAACCTCACGGGGTGGTGTGAATCGGAGGGTCTGAATTAGGATAGGCAGTGAGTGGCAATGTAGGATGGAGAAAAGCACCGCGGGGTGTTCAGCATGGGGAGGTCAGCTAACATGCAGTGGCAATGTAGGATAGGTTTCTGAAAAACATCGCGGGGTGGTGCGCATTGTATGGGTGTGTGTTACATTACATTCAGTAGTAGGAGTGAGAAATACATCACGGGGTGATGCGCATTGTATGGGTGTGTGTTACATTTCATTCACTAGTAGGAGTGAGAAAAACATCACGTGGTGGTGTGAATCGGAGGGTCTGAATTAGGATAGGCAGTGAGTGGCAATGTAGGATGGAGAAAAGCACAGCGGGGTGGTCAGCATGTGGAGGTCAGGGAACATGCAGTGGCAATGTAGGATAGGTTTCTGAAAAGCATCGCGGGGTGGTGCGCATTGTATGGGTGTGTGTTACATTATATTCACTAGTAGGAGTGAGAAAAACATCACGGGGTGGTGTGAATCGGAGGGTCTGAATTAGGATAGGCAGTGAGTGGCAATGTAGGATGGAGAAAAGCACCGCGGGGTGGTCAGCTTGGGGAGGTCAGGGAACATAGAGTGGCAATGTAAGATAGGTTTCTGAAAAGCATCGCGGGGTGGTGCGCATTGTATGGGTGTGTGTTACATTACATTCACTAGTAGGAGTGAGAAAAACATCACGGCGTGGTGCGCATTGTATGGGTGTGTGTTACATTACATTCACTAGTAGGAGTGAGAAAAACCTCACGGGTGGTGTGAATTGGAGTGTCTGAATTAGGATAGGCAGTGAGTGGCAATGTAGGATGGAGAAAAGCACCACGGGGTGGTCAGCATGAGGAGGTCAGGGAACATGCAGTGGCAATGTAGGATAGGTTTCTGAAAAACATCACGAGGTGGTGCGCATTGTATGGGTGTGTGTTACATTACATTGACTAGTAGGAGTGAGAAAAACATCACGGCGTGGTGCACATTGTATGGGTGTGTGTTACATTACATTCACTAGTAGGAGTGAGAAAAACATCACGGGGTGGTGTGAATCGGAGGGTCTGAATTAGGATAGCCAGTGAGTGGCAATGTAGGATGGAGAAAAGCACCGCGGTGTGGTCAGCATGGGGAGGTCAGGGAACATGCAGTGGCAATGTAGGATAGGTTTATGAAAAACATCGCGGGGTGGTGTGCATTGTATGGGTGTGTGTTACATTACATTCACTAGTAGGAGTGAGAAAAACATCACGGGGCGGTGCGCATTGTATGGGTGTGTGTTACATTACATTCACTAGTACGAGTGAGAAATACATCACGGGGTGGTGCGCATTGGATGGGTGTGTTTTACATTACATTCACTAGTAGGAGTGAGAAAAACATCACGGGGTGGTGTGAATCGGAGGGTCTGAATTAGGATAGGCAGTGAGTCGCAATGTAGGATGGAGAAAAGCACCGCGGGGTGGTCAGCATGGGGACGTCAGGGAACATGCAGTGGCAAAGTAGGATAGGTTTCTGAAAAACATCACATGGTGGTGCGCATTGTATGGGTGTGTGTTACATTACATTCACTAGTAGGAGTGAGAAAAACATCACGGGGTGGTGCGCATTGCATGGGTGTGTGTTACATTACATTCACTAGTAGGAGTGAGAAAAACATCACGGGGTGGTGCGCATTGTATGGGTGTGTGTTACATTACATTCACTAGAAGGAGTGAGAAAAACATCACGGGGTGGTGCGCATTGTATGGGTGTGTGTTACATTACATTCACTATTAGGAGTGAGAAAAACATCACGGGGTGGTGTGAATCGTAGGGTCTGAATTAGGATAGGCAGTCAGTGGCCTTGTAGGATGGAGAAAAGCACCGCGGGGTGGTCAGCATGGGAGGTCAGGGAACATGCAGTGGCAAAGTAGGATAGGTTTCTGAAAAACATCGCGGGGTGGTGTGCATTGTATGGATGTGTGTTACATTACATTCACTAGTAGGAGTGAGAAAAACATCACGGGGTGGTGCGCATTGTATGGGTGTGTGTTACATTACATCCACTAGTAGGAGTGAGAAAATCATTACGGGGTGGTGCGCATTGGATGGGTGTGTGTTACATTACATTCACTAGTAGGAGTGAGAAAAACATCACGGGGTGGTGTGAATCGGAGCGTCTGAATGAGGATAGGCAGTGAGTGGCAATGTAGGATGGAGAAAAGCACCGCGGGGTGGTCAGCATGGGGACGTCAGGGAACATGCAGTGGCAATGTAGGATAGGTTTCTGAAAAACATCGCATGGTGGTGCGCATTGTATGGGTGTGTGTTACATTACATTCACTAGTAGGAGTGAGAAAAACATCACGCGGTGGTGTGAATCGGAGGTTCTGAATTAGGATAGGCAGTGAGTGGCAATGTAGGGTGAAGAAAAGCACCGCGGGGTGGTCAGCATGTGGAGGTCAGGGAACATGCAGTGGCAATGTAGGATAGGTTTATGAAAAACATCGTGGGGTGGTGCGCATTGTATGGGTGTGTGTTACATTACATTCACTAGTAGGAGTGAGAAAAACATCACGGGGTGGTGTGAATCGGAGGGTCTGAATTAGGATAGGCAGTGAGTGGCAATGTAGGATGGAGAAAAGCACCGCGGGGTGGTCAGCATGCGGAGGTCAGGGAACATGCAGTGGCAATGTAGGATAGGTTTCTGAAAAACATCGCGGGGTGGTGCGCATTGTATGGGTGTGTGTTACATTACATTCACTAGTAGGAGTGAGAAATACATCACGGGGTGATGTGCATTGTATGGATGTGTGTTACATTTCATTCACTAGTAGGAGTGAGAAAAACATCACGTGGTGGTGTGAATCGGACGGTCTGAATTAGGATAGGCAGTGAGTGGCAATGTAGGACGGAGAAAAGCACAGCGGGGTGGTCAGCATGTGGAGGTCACGGAACATGCAGTGGCAATGTAGGATATTTTTCTGAAAAACATCACGGGGTGGTGCGCATTGTATGGGTGTGTGTTACATTACATTCACTAGTAGGAGTGAGAAAAACATCACGGCGTGGTGTGAATCGGAAGGTCTGAATTAGGATAGGCAGTGAGTGGCAATGTAGGATGGAGAAAAGAACCGCGGGGTGGTCAGAATGGGGAGGTCAGGGAACATGCAGTGGCAATGTAAGATAGGTTTCTGAAAAGCATCGCGGGGTGGTGCGCATTGCATGGGTGTGTGTTACATTACATTCACTAGTAGGAGTGACAAAAACATCACGGGGTGGTGTGAATCGGATGGTCTGAATTAGGATAGGCAGTGAGTGGCAATGTAGGATGGAGAAAAGCACCGCGGGGTGGTCAGCTTGGGGAGATCAGGGAACATGCAGTGGCAATGTAAGAGAGGTTTCTGAAAAGCATCGCGGGGTGGTGCGCATGGTATGGGTGTGTGTTACATTACATTCACTAGTAGGAGTGAGAAAAACATCACGGCGTGGTGCGCATTGTATGGGTGTGTGTTACATTACATTCACTAGTAGGAGTGAGAAAAACATCACGGGGTGGTGTGAATCGGAGGGTCTGAATTAGGATAGGCAGTGAGTGGCAATGTAGGATGGAGAAAAGCACCGCGGGGTGGTCAGTATGGGGAGGTCAGGGAACATGCAGTGGTAATGTAGGATAGGTTTATGAAAAACATCCCGGGGTGGTGTGCATTGTATGGGTGTGTGTTACATTACATTCACTAGTAGGAGTGAGAAAAACATCACGGGGTGGTGGGCATTGTATGGGTGTGTGTTACATTACATTCACTAGTAGGAGTGAGAAAAACATCACGGCGTGGTGCGCATTTTATGGGTGTGTGTTACATTACATTCACTAGTAGGAGTGAGAAAAACATCACGGGGTGGTGTGAATCGGAGGGTCTGAATTAGGATAGGCAGTGAGTGGCAATGTAGGATGGAGAAAAGCACCGCGGGGTGGTCACCATGGGGAGGTCAGGGAAGATGCAGTGGCAATGTAGGATAGGTTTCTGATAAACATCGTGGGATGGTGCGCATTGTATGGGTGTGTGTTACATTACATTCACTAGTAGGAGTGAGAAAAACATCTCGGGGTGGTGCACATTGTATCACTGTGTGTTATATTACATTCACTAGTACGAGTGAGAAAAACATCACGGGGTGGTGCGCATTGTATGGGTGTGTGTTACATTACGTTCACTAGTAGGAGTGAGAAAAACATCACGGGGTGGTGTGAATCGGACGGTCTGAATTAGGATAGGCAGTGAGTGGCAATGTAGGATGGAGAAAAGCACCGCGGGGTGGTCAGCATGGGGAGGTCAGGGGACATGCAGTGGCAATGTAGGATAGGTTTCTGAAAAACATCGCGGAGTGGTGCGCATTGTATGGGTGTGTGTTACATTACATTCACTAGTAGGAGTGAGAAAAACATCACGGGGTGGTGCGCATTGTATGGCTGTGTGTTACATTACATTCACTAGTAAGAGTGAGCAAAACATCACGGGGTGGTGTGAATCGGAGGGTCTGAATTAGGATAGGCAGTGAGTGGCAATGTAGGATGGAGAAAAGCACCGCGGGGTGGTCAGCATGGGGAGGTCAGGGAACATGCAGTGGCAATGTAGGATAGGTTTCTGATAAACATCGTGGGATGGTGCGCATTGTATGGGTGTGTGTTACATTACATTCACTAGTAGGAGTGAGAAAAACATCACGGGGCGGTGCACATTGTATGGGTGTGTGTTACATTACATTCACTAGTACGAGTGAGAAAAACATCACGGGGTGGTGCGCATTGTATGGGTGTATGTTACATTACATTCACTAGTAGGAGTGTGAAAAACATCACGGGGTGGTGTGAATCAGAGGGTGTGAATTAGGATAGGCAGTGAGTGGCAATGTAGGATGGAGAAAAGTACCGCGGGGTGGTCAGCATGGGGATTTCAGGGAACATGCAGTGGCAATGTAGGATAGGTTTCTGAAAAACATCGCGTGGTGGTGCGCATTATGGATGTGTGTTAAATGACATTCACTAGTAGGAGTGAGAAAAACATCACGGGGTGGAGCGCATTGTATGGGTGTGTGTTACATTACATTCACTAGTAGGAGTGAGAAAAACATCACGGGGTGGTGTGAATCGGAGGGTCTGAATTAGGACAGGCAGTGAGTGGTAATGTAGGATGCAGAAAAGCACCGCGGTGTGGTCAGCATGGGGAGGTCAGGGAACATGCAGTGGCAATGTAGGATAGGTTTCGGAAAAACATCGCGGGGTGGTGTGCATTGTATGGATGTGTGTTACATTACATTCACTAGTAGGAGTGAGAAAAACATCACGGGGTGGTGCGCATTGTATGGGTGTGTGTTACATTACATCCACTAGTAGGAGTGAGAACATCGTCACGGGGTGGTGCGCATTGGATGGGTGTGTGTTACATTACATTCACTAGTAGGAGTGAGAAAAACATCACGGGGTGGTGTGAATCGGAGGGTCTGAATTAGGATAGGCAGTGAGTGGCAATGTAGGATGGAGAAAAGCACCGCGGGGTGGTCAGCATGGGGACGTCAGGGAACATGCAGTGGCAATGTAGGATAGGTTTCTGAAAAACTTCGCGTGGTGGTGCGCATTGTATGGGTGTGTGTTACATTACATTCACTAGTAGGAGTGAGAAAACATCACGCGGTGGTGTGAATCGGAGCTTCTGAATTAGGATAGGCAGTGAGTGGCAATGTAGGATGGAGAAAAGCACCGCGGGGTGGTCAGCATGGGGAGCTCAGGGAACACGCAGTGGCAATGTAGGATAGGTTTCTGAAAAACATCGCGATGTGGTACGCATTGTATGGGTGTGTGATACATTACATTCACTAGTAGGAGTGAGAAAAACATCGCGGGGTGGTGCGCATTGTATGGGTGTGTGTTACATTACATTCACTAGGAGGAGTGAGAAAAACATCATGGGGTGGTGTGAATCGGAGGTTCTGAATTAGGATAGGCAGTGAGTGGCAATGTAGGATGGAGAAAAGCACCACGGGGTGGTCAGCATGGGGAGGTCAGGGAACATGCAGTGGCAATGTAGGATAGCTTTCTGAAAAACATCGCGGGGTGGTGCGCATTGTATGGGTGTGTGTTACATTACATTCACAAGTAGGAGTGAGAAAAACATCACGGGGTGGTGCGCATTGCATGGGTGTGTGTTACATTACATTCACTAGTAGGAGTGAGAAAAACATCACGGGTTGGTGCGCATTGTATGGTTGTGTGTTACATTACATTCACTAGTAGGAGTGAGAAAAACATCACGGGGTGGGGCGCAATGTATGGGTGTATGTTACATTACATTCACTAGTAGGAGTGAGAAAAACATCACGGGGTGGTGTGAATTGGAGGATCTGAATTAGGATAGCCAGTGAGTGGCAATGTAGGATGGAGAAAAGCACCGCAGTCTGATCAGCATGGGGAGGTCAGGGAACATGCAGTGGCAATGTAGGATAGGTTTCTGAAAAACATCGCGGGGTTGTGCGCATTGTATGGGTGTGTGTTACATTACATTCACTAGTAGGAGTGAGAAAAACATCTCGGGGTGGTGCGCATTGTATCGCTGTGTGTTACATTACATTCACTAATACGAGTGAGAAAAACATCACGGGGTGGTTCGCATTGTATGGGTGTGTGTTACATTACGTTCACTAGTAGGAGTGAGAAAAACATCACGGGGTGGTGTGAATCGGAGGGTCTGAATTAGGATAGGCAGTGAGTGGCAATGTAGGATGGAGAAAAGCACCGCGGGGTGCTCAGCAGGGGTGGTCAGGGGACATGCAGTGGCAATGTAGGATAGGTTTCTGAAAAACATCGCGGGGTGGTGCGCATTGTATGGGTGTGTGTTACATTACATTCACTAGTAGGAGTGAGAAAAACATCACGGGGTGGTGCGCATTGTATGGGTGTGTGTTACATTACATTCACTAGTAGGAGTGAGCAAAACATCACGGGGTGGTGTGAATTGGAGGGTCTGAATTAGGATAGGCAGTGAGTGGCAATGTAGGATGGAGAAAAGCACCACGGTGTGGTCAGCATGGGGAGGTCAGGGAACATGCAGTGGCAATGTAGGATAGGTTTCTGAAAAACATCGCGGGGTGGTGTGCATTGTATGAATGTGTGTTACATTACATTCACTAGTAGGAGTGAGAAATACATCACGGGGTGATGCGCATTGTATGGGTGTGTGTTACATTTCATTCACTAGTAGGAGTGAGAAAAACATCACGTGATGGTGTGAATCGGAGGGTCTCAATTAGGATAGGCAGTGAGTGGCAATGTAGGATGGAGAAAAGCACAGCGGGGTGGTCAGCATGTGGAGGTCAGGGAACATGCAGTGGCAATGTAGGATAGGTTTCTGAAAAGCATCCCGGGGTGGTGCGCATTGTATGGGTGTGTGTTACATTATATTCACTAGTAGGAGTGAGAAAAACATCACGGGGTGGTGTGAATCGGAGGGTCTGAATTAGGATAGGCAGTGAGTGGCAATGTAGGATGGAGAAAAGCACCGCGGGGTGGTCAGCTTGGGGAGGTCAGGGAACATGCAGTGGCAATGTAAGATAGGTTTCTGAAAAGCATCGCGGGGTGGTGCGCATTGTATGGGTGTGTGTTACATTACATTCACTAGTAGGAGTGAGAAAAACATCACGGCGTGGTGCGCATTGTATGGGTGTGTGTTACATTACATTCACTAGTAGGAGTGAGAAAAACATCACGGGTGGTGTGAATTGGAGTGTCTGAATTAGGATAGGCAGTGAGTGGCAATGTAGGATGGAGAAAAGCACCACGGGGTGGTCAGCATGAGGAGGTCAGGGAACATGCAGTGGCAATGTAGGATAGGTTTCTGAAAAACATCATGAGGTGGTGCGCATTGTATGGGTGTGTGTTACATTACATTGACTAGTAGGAGTGAGAAAAACATCACGGCGTGGTGCACATTGTATGGGTGTGTGTTACATTACATTCACTAGTAGGAGTGAGAAAAACATCACGGGGTGGTGTGAATCGGAGGGTCTGAATTAGGATAGCCAGTGAGTGGCAATGTAGGATGGAGAAAAGCACCGCGGTGTGGTCAGCATGGGGAGGTCAGGGAACATGCAGTGGCAATGTAGGATAGGTTTATGAAAAACATCGCGGGGTGGTGTGCATTGTATGGGTGTGTGTTACATTACATTCACTAGTAGGAGTGAGAAAAACATCACGGGGCGGTGCGCATTGTATGGGTGTGTGTTACATTACATTCACTAGTACGAGTGAGAAATACATCACGGGGTGGTGCGCATTGGATGGGTGTGTGTTACATTACATTCACTAGTAGGAGTGAGAAAAACATCACGGGGTGGTGTGAATCAGAGGGTCTGAATTAGGATAGGCAGTGAGTCGCAATGTAGGATGGAGAAAAGCACCGCGGGGTGGTCAGCATGGGGACGTCAGGGAACATGCAGTGGCAATGTAGGATAGGTTTCTGAAAAACATCGTGTGGTGGTGCGCATTGTATGGGTGTGTGTTACATTACATTCACTAGTAGGAGTGAGAAAAACATCACGGGGTGGTGCGCATTGCATGGGTGTGTGTTACATTACATTCACTAGTAGGAGTGAGAAAATCATCACGGGGTGGTGCGCATTGTATGGGTGTGTGTTACATTACATTCACTAGAAGGAGTGAGAAAAACATCACGGGGTGGTGTGAATCGTAGGGTCTGAATTAGGATAGGCAGTCAGTGGCCTTGTAGGATGGAGAAAAGCACCGCGGGGTGGTCAGCATGGGAGGTCAGGGAACATGCAGTGGCAAAGTAGGATAGGTTTCTGAAAAACATCGCGGGGTGGTGTGCATTGTATGGATGTGTGTTACATTACATTCACTAGTAGGAGTGAGAAAATCATCACGGGGTGGTGCGCATTGTATGGGTGTGTGTTACATTACATCCACTAGTAGGAGTGAGAAAATCATTACGGGGTGGTGCGCATTGGATGGGTGTGTGTTACATTACATTCACTAGTAGGAGTGAGAAAAACATCACGGGGTGGTGTGAATCGGAGCGTCTGAATGAGGATAGGCAGTGAGTGGCAATGTAGGATGGAGAAAAGCACCGCGGGGTAGTCAGCATGGGGACGTCAGGGAACATGCAGTGGCAATGTAGGATAGGTTTCTGAAAAGCATCGCGGGGTGGTGCGCATGGTATGGGTGTGTGTTACATTACATTCACTAGTAGGAGTGAGAAAAACATCACGGGGTGGTGCGCATTGTATGGGTGTGTGTTACATTACATTCACTAGTAGGAGTGAGAAAAACATCACGGGGTGGTGTGAATCGGAGGGTCTGAATTAGGATAGGCAGTGAGTGGCAATGTAGGATGGCGAAAAGCACCGCGGGGTGGTCAGTATGGGGAGGTCAGGGAACATGCAGTGGTAATGTAGGATAGGTTTATGAAAAACATCTCGGGGTGGTGTGCATTGTATGGGTGTGTGTTACATTACATTCACTAGTAGGAGTGAGAAAAACATCACGGGGTGGTGGGCATTGTATGGGTGTGTGTTACATTACATTCACTAGTAGGAGTGAGAAAAACATCACGGCGTGGTGCGCATTTTATGGGTGTGTGTTACATTACATTCACTAGTAGGAGTGAGAAAAACATCACGGGGTGGTGTGAATCGGAGGGTCTGAATTAGGATAGGCAGTGAGTGGCAATGTAGGATGGAGAAAAGCACCGCGGGTTGGTCAGCATGGGGAGGTCAGGGAAGATGCAGTGGCAATGTAGGATAGGTTTCTGATAAACATCGTGGGATGGTGCGCATTGTATGGGTGTGTGTTACATTACATTCACTAGTAGGAGTGAGAAAAATAGCACGGGGCGGTGCGCATTGTATGGGTGTGTGTTACATTACATTCACTAGTACGAGTCAGAAAAACATCAAGGGGTGGTGCGCATTGTATGGGTGTATGTTACATTACATTCATTAGTAGGAGTGTGAAAAACATCACGGGGTGGTGTGAATCGGAGGGTCTGAATTAGGATAGGCCGTGAGTGGCAATGTAGGATGGAGAAAAGCACCGCGGGTTGGTCAGCATGGGGAAGTCAGGGAACATGCAGTGGCAATGTAGGATAGGTTTCTGAAAAACATCGCGGGGTGGTGCGCATTGTATGGGTGTGTGTTACATTACATTCACTAGTAGGAGTGAGAAATACATCACGGTGTGATGTGCATTGTATGGATGTGTGTTACATTTCATTCACCAGTAGGAGTGAGAAAAACATCACGTGGTGGTGTGAATCGGACGGTCTGAATTAGGATAGGCAGTGAGTGGCAATGTAGGACGGAGAAAAGCACAGCGGGGTGGTCAGCATGTGGAGGTCACGGAACATGCAGTGGCAATGTAGGATATTTTTTTGAAAAACTTCACGGGGTGGTGCGCATTGTATGGGTGTGTGTTACATTACATTCACTAGTAGGAGTGAGAAAAACATCACGGCGTGGTGTGAATCGGAGGGTCTGAATTAGGATAGGCAGTGAGTGGCAATGTAGGATGGAGAAAAGACCCGCGGGGTGGTCAGAATGGGGAGGTCAGGGAACATGCAGTCGCAATGTAATATAGGTTTCTGAAAAGCATCGCGGGGTGGTGCGCATTGTATGGGTGTGTGTTACATTACATTCACTAGTAGGAGTGACAAAAACATCACGGGGTGGTGTGAATCGGATGGTCTGAATTAGGATAGGCAGTGAGTGGCAATGTAGGATGGAGAAAAGCACCGCGGGGTGGTCAGCTTGGGGAGATCAGGGAACATGCAGTGGCAATGTAAGAGAGGTTTCTGAAAAGCATCGCGGGGTGGTGCGCATGGTATGGGTGTGTGTTACATTACATCCACTAGTAGGAGTGAGAAAATCATTACGGGGTGGTGCGCATTGGATGGGTGTGTGTTACATTACATTCACTAGTAGGAGTGAGAAAAACATCACGGGGTGGTGTGAATCGGAGCGTCTGAATGAGGATAGGCAGTGAGTGGCAATGTAGGATGGAGAAAAGCACCGCGGGGTGGTCAGCATGGGGACGTCAGGGAACATGCAGTGGCAATGTAGGATAGGTTTCTGAAAAACATCGCATGGTGGTGCGCATTGTATGGGTGTGTGTTACATTACATTCACTAGTAGGAGTGAGAAATACATCACGGGGTGATGCGCATTGTATGGGTGTGTGTTACATTTCATTCACTAGTAGGAGTGAGAAAAACATCACGTGATGGTGTGAATCGGAGGGTCTCAATTAGGATAGGCAGTGATTGGCAATGTAGGATGGAGAAAAGCACAGCGGGGTGGTCAGCATGTGGAGGTCAGGGAACATGCAGTGGCAATGTAGGATAGGTTTCTGAAAAGCATCCCGGGGTGGTGCGCATTGTATGGGTGTGTGTTACATTATATTCACTAGTAGGAGTGAGAAAAACATCACGGGGTGGTGTGAATCGGAGGGTCTGAATTAGGATAGGCAGTGAGTGGCAATGTAGGATGGAGAAAAGCACCGCGGGGTGGTCAGCTTGGGGAGGTCAGGGAACATGCAGTGGCAATGTAAGATAGGTTTCTGAAAAGCATCGCGGGGTGGTGCGCATTGTATGGGTGTGTGTTACATTACATTCACTAGTAGGAGTGAGAAAAACATCACGGCGTGGTGCGCATTGTATGGGTGTGTGTTACATTACATTCACTAGTAGGAGTGAGAAAAACATCACGGGTGGTGTGAATTGGAGTGTCTGAATTAGGATAGGCAGTGAGTGGCAATGTAGGATGGAGAAAAGCACCACGGGGTGGTCAGCATGAGGAGGTCAGGGAACATGCAGTGGCAATGTAGGATAGGTTTCTGAAAAACATCATGAGGTGGTGCGCATTGTATGGGTGTGTGTTACATTACATTGACTAGTAGGAGTGAGAAAAACATCACGGCGTGGTGCACATTGTATGGGTGTGTGTTACATTACATTCACTAGTAGGAGTGAGAAAAACATCACGGGGTGGTGTGAATCGGAGGGTCTGAATTAGGATAGCCAGTGAGTGGCAATGTAGGATGGAGAAAAGCACCGCGGTGTGGTCAGCATGGGGAGGTCAGGGAACATGCAGTGGCAATGTAGGATAGGTTTATGAAAAACATCGCGGGGTGGTGTGCATTGTATGGGTGTGTGTTACATTACATTCACTAGTAGGAGTGAGAAAAACATCACGGGGCGGTGCGCATTGTATGGGTGTGTGTTACATTACATTCACTAGTACGAGTGAGAAATACATCACGGGGTGGTGCGCATTGGATGGGTGTGTGTTACATTACATTCACTAGTAGGAGTGAGAAAAACATCACGGGGTGGTGTGAATCAGAGGGTCTGAATTAGGATAGGCAGTGAGTCGCAATGTAGGATGGAGAAAAGCACCGCGGGGTGGTCAGCATGGGGACGTCAGGGAACATGCAGTGGCAATGTAGGATAGGTTTCTGAAAAACATCGTGTGGTGGTGCGCATTGTATGGGTGTGTGTTACATTACATTCACTAGTAGGAGTGAGAAAAACATCACGGGGTGGTGCGCATTGCATGGGTGTGTGTTACATTACATTCACTAGTAGGAGTGAGAAAATCATCACGGGGTGGTGCGCATTGTATGGGTGTGTGTTACATTACATTCACTAGAAGGAGTGAGAAAAACATCACGGGGTGGTGTGAATCGTAGGGTCTGAATTAGGATAGGCAGTCAGTGGCCTTGTAGGATGGAGAAAAGCACCGCGGGGTGGTCAGCATGGGAGGTCAGGGAACATGCAGTGGCAAAGTAGGATAGGTTTCTGAAAAACATCGCGGGGTGGTGTGCATTGTATGGATGTGTGTTACATTACATTCACTAGTAGGAGTGAGAAAATCATCACGGGGTGGTGCGCATTGTATGGGTGTGTGTTACATTACATCCACTAGTAGGAGTGAGAAAATCATTACGGGGTGGTGCGCATTGGATGGGTGTGTGTTACATTACATTCACTAGTAGGAGTGAGAAAAACATCACGGGGTGGTGTGAATCGGAGCGTCTGAATGAGGATAGGCAGTGAGTGGCAATGTAGGATGGAGAAAAGCACCGCGGGGTAGTCAGCATGGGGACGTCAGGGAACATGCAGTGGCAATGTAGGATAGGTTTCTGAAAAGCATCGCGGGGTGGTGCGCATGGTATGGGTGTGTGTTACATTACATTCACTAGTAGGAGTGAGAAAAACATCACGGCGTGGTGCGCATTGTATGGGTGTGTGTTACATTACATTCACTAGTAGGAGTGAGAAAAACATCACGGGGTGGTGTGAATCGGAGGGTCTGAATTAGGATAGGCAGTGAGTGGCAATGTAGGATGGCGAAAAGCACCGCGGGGTGGTCAGTATGGGGAGGTCAGGGAACATGCAGTGGTAATGTAGGATAGGTTTATGAAAAACATCTCGGGGTGGTGTGCATTGTATGGGTGTGTGTTACATTACATTCACTAGTAGGAGTGAGAAAAACATCACGGGGTGGTGGGCATTGTATGGGTGTGTGTTACATTACATTCACTAGTAGGAGTGAGAAAAACATCACGGCGTGGTGCGCATTTTATGGGTGTGTGTTACATTACATTCACTAGTAGGAGTGAGAAAAACATCACGGGGTGGTGTGAATCGGAGGGTCTGAATTAGGATAGGCAGTGAGTGGCAATGTAGGATGGAGAAAAGCACCGCGGGTTGGTCAGCATGGGGAGGTCAGGGAAGATGCAGTGGCAATGTAGGATAGGTTTCTGATAAACATCGTGGGATGGTGCGCATTGTATGGGTGTGTGTTACATTACATTCACTAGTAGGAGTGAGAAAAATAGCACGGGGCGGTGCGCATTGTATGGGTGTGTGTTACATTACATTCACTAGTACGAGTCAGAAAAACATCAAGGGGTGGTGCGCATTGTATGGGTGTATGTTACATTACATTCATTAGTAGGAGTGTGAAAAACATCACGGGGTGGTGTGAATCGGAGGGTCTGAATTAGGATAGGCCGTGAGTGGCAATGTAGGATGGAGAAAAGCACCGCGGGTTGGTCAGCATGGGGAAGTCAGGGAACATGCAGTGGCAATGTAGGATAGGTTTCTGAAAAACATCGCGGGGTGGTGCGCATTGTATGGGTGTGTGTTACATTACATTCACTAGTAGGAGTGAGAAATACATCACGGTGTGATGTGCATTGTATGGATGTGTGTTACATTTCATTCACCAGTAAGAGTGAGAAAAACATCACGTGGTGGTGTGAATCGGACGGTCTGAATTAGGATAGGCAGTGAGTGGCAATGTAGGACGGAGAAAAGCACAGCGGGGTGGTCAGCATGTGGAGGTCACGGAACATGCAGTGGCAATGTAGGATATTTTTTTGAAAAACTTCACGGGGTGGTGCGCATTGTATGGGTGTGTGTTACATTACATTCACTAGTAGGAGTGAGAAAAACATCACGGCGTGGTGTGAATCGGAGGGTCTGAATTAGGATAGGCAGTGAGTGGCAATGTAGGATGGAGAAAAGACCCGCGGGGTGGTCAGAATGGGGAGGTCAGGGAACATGCAGTCGCAATGTAATATAGGTTTCTGAAAAGCATCGCGGGGTGGTGCGCATTGTATGGGTGTGTGTTACATTACATTCACTAGTAGGAGTGACAAAAACATCACGGGGTGGTGTGAATCGGATGGTCTGAATTAGGATAGGCAGTGAGTGGCAATGTAGGATGGAGAAAAGCACCGCGGGGTGGTCAGCTTGGGGAGATCAGGGAACATGCAGTGGCAATGTAAGAGAGGTTTCTGAAAAGCATCGCGGGGTGGTGCGCATGGTATGGGTGTGTGTTACATTACATCCACTAGTAGGAGTGAGAAAATCATTACGGGGTGGTGCGCATTGGATGGGTGTGTGTTACATTACATTCACTAGTAGGAGTGAGAAAAACATCACGGGGTGGTGTGAATCGGAGCGTCTGAATGAGGATAGGCAGTGAGTGGCAATGTAGGATGGAGAAAAGCACCGCGGGGTGGTCAGCATGGGGACGTCAGGGAACATGCAGTGGCAATGTAGGATAGGTTTCTGAAAAACATCGCATGGTGGTGCGCATTGTATGGGTGTGTGTTACATTACATTCACTAGTAGGAGTGAGAAAAACATCACGGGGTGGTGTGAATCGGAGGGTCTGAATTAGGATAGGCAGTGAGTGGCAATGTAGGATGGAGAAAAGCACCGCGGGGTGGTCAGCATGCGCAGGTCAGGGAACATGCAGTGGCAATGTAGGATAGGTTTCTGAAAAACATCGCGGGGTGGTGTGCATTGTATGGGTGTGTGTTACATTACATTCACTAGTAGGAGTGAGAAATACATCACGGGGTGATGTGCATTGTATGGATGTGTGTTACATTTCATTCACTAGTAGGAGTGAGAAAAACATCATGTGGTGGTGTGAATCGGACGGTCTGAATTAGGATAGGCAGTGAGTGGCAATGTAGGACGGAGAAAAGCACAGCGGGGTGGTCAGCATGTGGAGGTCACGGAACATGCAGTGGCAATGTAGGATATTTTTCTGAAAAACATCACGGGGTGGTGCGCATTGTATGGGTGTGTGTTACATTACATTCACTAGTAGGAGTGAGAAAAACATCACGGCGTGGTGTGAATCGGAGGGTCTGAATTAGGATAGGCAGTGAGTGGCAATGTAGGATGGAGAAAAGAACCGCGGGGTGGTCAGAATGGGGAGGTCAGGGAACATGCAGTGGCAATGTAAGATAGGTTTCTGAAAAGCATCGCGGGGTGGTGCGCATTGCATGGGTGTGTGTTACATTACATTCACTAGTAGGAGTGACAAAAACATCACGGGGTGGTGTGAATCGGATGGTCTGAATTAGGATAGGCAGTGAGTGGCAATGTAGGATGGAGAAAAGCACCGCGGGGTGGTCAGCTTGGGGAGATCAGGGAACATGCAGTGGCAATGTAAGAGAGGTTTCTGAAAAGCATCGCGGGGTGGTGCGCATGGTATGGGTGTGTGTTACATTACATTCACTAGTAGGAGTGAGAAAAACATCACGGCGTGGTGCGCATTGTATGGGTGTGTGTTACATTACATTCACTAGTAGGAGTGAGAAAAACATCACGGGGTGGTGTGAATCGGAGGGTCTGAATTAGGATAGGCAGTGAGTGGCAATGTAGGATGGAGAAAAGCACCGCGGGGTGGTCAGTATGGGGAGGTCAGGGAACATGCAGTGGTAATGTAGGATAGGTTTATGAAAAACATCCCGGGGTGGTGTGCATTGTATGGGTGTGTGTTACATTACATTCACTAGTAGGAGTGAGAAAAACATCACGGGGTGGTGGGCATTGTATGGGTGTGTGTTACATTACATTCACTAGTAGGAGTGAGAAAAACATCACGGCGTGGTGCGCATTGTATGGGTGTGTGTTACATTACATTCACTAGTAGGAGTGAGAAAAACATCACGGGGTGGTGTGAATCGGAGGGTCTGAATTAGGATAGGCAGTGAGTGGCAATGTAGGATGGAGAAAAGCACCGCGGGGTGGTCAGCATGGGGAGGTCAGGGAAGATGCAGTGGCAATGTAGGATAGGTTTCTGATAAACATCGTGGGATGGTGCGCATTGTATGGGTGTGTGTTACATTACATTGACTAGTAGGAGTGAGAAAAACATCTCGGGGTGGTGCACATTGTATCGCTGTGTGTTATATTACATTCACTAGTACGAGTGAGAAAAACATCACGGGGTGGTGCGCATTGTATGGGTGTGTGTTACATTACGTTCACTAGTAGGAGTGAGAAAAACATCACGGGGTGGTGTGAATCGGACGGTCTGAATTAGGATAGGCAGTGATTGGCAATGTAGGATGGAGAAAAGCACCGCGGGGTGGTCAGCATGGGGAGGTCAGGGGACATGCAGTGGCAATGTAGGATAGGTTTCTGAAAAACATCGCGGAGTGGTGCGCATTGTATGGGTGTGTGTTACATTACATTCACTAGTAGGAGTGAGAAAAACATCACGGGGTGGTGCGCATTGTATGGCTGTGTGTTACATTACATTCACTAGTAAGAGTGAGCAAAACATCACGGGGTGGTGTGAATCGGAGGGTCTGAATTAGGATAGGCAGTGAGTGGCAATGTAGGATGGAGAAAAGCACCGCGGGGTGGTCAGCATGGGGAGGTCAGGGAACATGCAGTGGCAATGTAGGATAGGTTTCTGATAAACATCGTGGGATGGTGCGCATTGTATGGGTGTGTGTTACATTACATTCACTAGTAGGAGTGAGAAAAACATCACGGGGCGGTGCACATTGTATGGGTGTGTGTTACATTACATTCACTAGTACGAGTGAGAAAAACATCACGGGGTGGTGCGCATTGTATGGGTGTATGTTACATTACATTCACTAGTAGGAGTGTGAAAACATCACGGGGTGGTGTGAATCAGAGGGTCTGAATTAGGATAGGCAGTGAGTGGCAATGTAGGATGGAGAAAAGTACCGCGGGGTGGTCAGCATGGGGATTTCAGGGAACATGCAGTGGCAATGTAGGATAGGTTTCTGAAAAACATCGCGTGGTGGTGCGCATTATGGATGTGTGTTAAATGACATTCACTAGTAGGAGTGAGAAAAACATCACGGGGTGGAGCGCATTGTATGGGTGTGTGTTACATTACATTCACTAGTAGGAGTGAGAAAAACATCAAGGGGTGGTGTGAATCGGAGGGTCTGAATTAGGACAGGCAGTGAGTGGTAATGTAGGATGCAGAAAAGCACCGTGGTGTGGTCAGCATGGGGAGGTCAGGGAACATGCAGTGGCAATGTAGGATAGGTTTCGGAAAAACATCGCGGGGTGGTGTGCATTGTATGGATGTGTGTTACATTACATTCACTAGTAGGAGTGAGAAAAACATCACGGGGTGGTGCGCATTGTATGGGTGTGTGTTACATTACATCCACTAGTAGGAGTGAGAACATCGTCACGGGGTGGTGCGCATTGGATGGGTGTGTGTTACATTACATTCACTAGTAGGAGTGAGAAAAACATCACGGGGTGGTGTGAATCGGAGGGTCTGAATTAGGATAGGCAGTGAGTGGCAATGTAGGATGGAGAAAAGCACCGCGGGGTGGTCAGCATGGGGACGTCAGGGAACATGCAGTGGCAATGTAGGATAGGTTTCTGAAAAACTTCGCGTGGTGGTGCGCATTGTATGGGTGTGTGTTACATTACATTCACTAGTAGGAGTGAGAAAACATCACGCGGTGGTGTGAATCGGAGCTTCTGAATTAGGATAGGCAGTGAGTGGCAATGTAGGATGGAGAAAAGCACCGCGGGGTGGTCAGCATGGGGAGCTCAGGGAACACGCAGTGGCAATGTAGGATAGGTTTCTGAAAAACATCGCGATGTGGTACGCATTGTATGGGTGTGTGATACATTACCTTCACTAGTAGGAGTGAGAAAAACATCGCGGGGTGGTGCGCATTGTATGGGTGTGTGTTACATTACATTCACTAGGAGGAGTGAGAAAAACATCATGGGGTGGTGTGAATCGGAGGTTCTGAATTAGGATAGGCAGTGAGTGGCAATGTAGGATGGAGAAAAGCACCACGGGGTGGTCAGCATGGGGAGGTCAGGGAACATGCAGTGGCAATGTAGGATAGCTTTCTGAAAAACATCGCGGGGTGGTGCGCATTGTATGGGTGTGTGTTACATTACATTCACAAGTAGGAGTGAGAAAAACATCACGGGGTGGTGCGCATTGCATGGGTGTGTGTTACATTACATTCACTAGTAGGAGTGAGAAAAACATCACGGGTTGGTGCGCATTGTATGGTTGTGTGTTACATTACATTCACTAGTAGGAGTGAGAAAAACATCACGGGGTGGGGCGCAATGTATGGGTGTGTGTTACATTACATTCACTAGTAGGAGTGAGAAAAACATCACGGGGTGGTGTGAATTGGAGGATCTGAATTAGGATAGCCAGTGAGTGGCAATGTAGGATGGAGAAAAGCACCGCAGTCTGATCAGCATGGGGAGGTCAGGGAACATGCAGTGGCAATGTAGGATAGGTTTCTGAAAAACATCGCGGGGTTGTGCGCATTGTATGGGTGTGTGTTACATTACATTCACTAGTAGGAGTGAGAAAAACATCTCGGGGTGGTGCGCATTGTATCGCTGTGTGTTACATTACATTCACTAATACGAGTGAGAAAAACATCACGGGGTGGTTCGCATTGTATGGGTGTGTGTTACATTACGTTCACTAGTAGGAGTGAGAAAAACATCACGGGGTGGTGTGAATCGGAGGGTCTGAATTAGGATAGGCAGTGAGTGGCAATGTAGGATGGAGAAAAGCACCGCGGGGTGCTCAGCATGGGGTGGTCAGGGGACATGCAGTGGCAATGTAGGATAGGTTTCTGAAAAACATCGCGGGGTGGTGCGCATTGTATGGGTGTGTGTTACATTACATTCACTAGTAGGAGTGAGAAAAACATCACGGGGTGGTGCGCATTGTATGGGTGTGTGTTACATTACATTCACTAGTAGGAGTGAGCAAAACATCACGGGGTGGTGTGAATTGGAGGGTCTGAATTAGGATAGGCAGTGAGTGGCAATGTAGGATGGAGAAAAGCACCACGGTGTGGTCAGCATGGGGAGGTCAGGGAACATGCAGTGGCAATGTAGGATAGGTTTCTGAAAAACATCTCGGGGTGGTGTGCATTGTATGAATGTGTGTTACATTACATTCACTAGTAGGAGTGAGAAAAACATCACGGGGTGGTGCGCATTGTATGGGTGTGTGTTACATTACATCCACTAGTAGGAGTGAGAAAATCATCACGGGGTGGTGCGCATTGGATGGGTGTGTGTTACATTACATTCACCAGTAGGAGTGAGAAAAACCTCACGGGGTGGTGTGAATCGGAGAGTCTGAATTAGGATAGGCAGTGAGTGGCAATGTAGGATGGAGAAAAGCACCGCGGGGTGTTCAGCATGGGGAGGTCAGCTAACATGCAGTGGCAATGTAGGATAGGTTTCTGAAAAACATCGCGGGGTGGTGCGCATTGTATGGGTGTGTGTTACATTACATTCAGTAGTAGGAGTGAGAAATACATCACGGGGTGATGCGCATTGTATGGGTGTGTGTTACATTTCATTCACTAGTAGGAGTGAGAAAAACATCACGTGGTGGTGTGAATCGGAGGGTCTCAATTAGGATAGGCAGTGAGTGGCAATGTAGGATGGAGAAAAGCACAGCGGGGTGGTCAGCATGTGGAGGTCAGGGAACATGCAGTGGCAATGTAGGATAGGTTTCTGAAAAGCATCCCGGGGTGGTGCGCATTGTATGGGTGTGTGTTACATTATATTCACTAGTAGGAGTGAGAAAAACATCACGGGGTGGTGTGAATCGGAGGGTCTGAATTAGGATAGGCAGTGAGTGGCAATGTAGGATGGAGAAAAGCACCGCGGGGTGGTCAGCTTGGGGAGGTCAGGGAACATGCAGTGGCAATGTAAGATAGGTTTCTGAAAAGCATCGCGGGGTGGTGCGCATTGTATGGGTGTGTGTTACATTACATTCACTAGTAGGAGTGAGAAAAACATCACGGCGTGGTGCGCATTGTATGGGTGTGTGTTACATTACATTCACTAGTAGGAGTGAGAAAAACATCACGGGTGGTGTGAATTGGAGTGTCTGAATTAGGATAGGCAGTGAGTGGCAATGTAGGATGGAGAAAAGCACCACGGGGTGGTCAGCATGAGGAGGTCAGGGAACATGCAGTGGCAATGTAGGATAGGTTTCTGAAAAACATCACGAGGTGGTGCGCATTGTATGTTTGTGTGTTACATTACATTGACTAGTAGGAGTGAGAAAAACATCACGGCGTGGTGCACATTGTATGGGTGTGTGTTACATTACATTCACTAGTAGGAGTGAGAAAAACATCACGGGGTGGTGTGAATCGGAGGGTCTGAATTAGGATAGGCAGTGAGTCGCAATGTAGGATGGAGAAAAGCACCGCGGGGTGGTCAGCATGGGGACGTCAGGGAACATGCAGTGGCAATGTAGGATAGGTTTCTGAAAAACATCGCATGGTGGTGCGCATTGTATGGGTGTGTGTTACATTACATTCACTAGTAGGAGTGAGAAAAACATCACGCGGTGGTGTGAATCGGAGGTTCTGAATTAGGATAGGCAGTGAGTGGCAATGTAGGGTGAAGAAAAGCACCGCGGGTTGGTCAGCATGTGGAGGTCAGGGAACATGCAGTGGCAATGTAGGATAGGTTTCTGAAAAACATCGTGGGGTGGTGCGCATTGTATGGGTGTGTGTTACATTACATTCACTAGTAGGAGTGAGAAAAACATCACGGGGTGGTGTGAATCGGAGGGTCTGAATTAGGATAGGCAGTGAGTGGCAATGCAGGATGGAGAAAAGCACCGCGGGGTGGTCAGCATGGGGAGGTCAGGGAACATGCAGTGGCAATGTAGGATAGGTTTCTGAAAAACATCGCGGGGTGGTGCGCATTGTATGGGTGTGTGTTACATTACATTCACTAGTAGGAGTGAGAAATACATCACGGGGTGATGTGCATTGTATGGATGTGTGTTACATTTCATTCACTAGTAGGAGTGAGAAAAACATCACGTGGTGGTGTGAATCGGACGGTCTGAATTAGGATAGGCAGTGAGTGGCAAAGTAGGACGGAGAAAAGCACAGCGGGGTGGTCAGCATGTGGAGGTCACGGAACATGCAGTGGCAACGTAGGATATTTTTCTGAAAAACATCACGGGGTGGTGCGCATTGTATGGGTGTGTGTTACATTACATTCACTAGTAGGAGGGAGAAAAACATCACGGCGTGGTGTGAATCGGAGGGTCTGAATTAGGATAGGCAGTGAGTGGCAATGTAGGATGGAGAAAAGAACCGCGGGGTGGTCAGAATGGGGAGGTCAGGGAACATGCAGTGGCAATGTAAGATAGGTTTCTGAAAAGCATCGCGGGGTGGTGCGCATTGTATGGGTGTGTGTTACATTACATTCACTAGTAGGAGTGACAAAAACATCACGGGTTGGTGTGAATCGGATGGTCTGAATTAGGATAGGCAGTGAGTGGCAATGTAGGATGGAGAAAAGCACCGCGGGGTGGTCAGCTTGGGGAGATCAGGGAACATGCAGTGGCAATGTAAGAGAGGTTTCTGAAAAGCATCGCGGGGTGGTGCGCATGGTATGGGTGTGTGTTACATTACATTCACTAGTAGGAGTGAGAAAAACATCACGGCGTGGTGCGCATTGTATGGGTGTGTGTTACATTACATTCACTAGTAGGAGTGAGAAAAACATCACGGGGTGGTGTGAATCGAAGGGTCTGAATTAGGATAGGCAGTGAGTGGCAATGTAGGATGGCGAAAAGCACCGCGGGGTGGTCAGTATGGGGAGGTCAGGGAACATGCAGTGGTAATGTAGGATAGGTTTATGAAAAACATCTCGGGGTGGTGTGCATTGTATGGGTGTGTGTTACATTACATTCACTAGTAGGAGTGAGAAAAACATCACGGGGTGGTGGGCATTGTATGGGTGTGTGTTACATTACATTCACTAGTAGGAGTGAGAAAAACATCACGGCGTGGTGCGCATTGTATGGGTGTGTGTTACATTACATTCACTAGTAGGAGTGAGAAAAACATCACGGGGTGGTGTGAATCGGAGGGTCTGAATTAGGATAGGCAGTGAGTGGCAATGTAGGATGGAGAAAAGCACCGCGGGTTGGTCAGCATGGGGAGGTCAGGGAAGATGCAGTGGCAATGTAGGATAGGTTTCTGATAAACATCGTGGGATGGTGCGCATTGTATGGGTGTGTGTTACATTACATTCACTAGTAGGAGTGAGAAAAACAGCACGGGGCGGTGCGCATTGTATGGGTGTGTGTTACATTACATTCACTGGTACGAGTCAGAAAAACATCAAGGGGTGGTGCGCATTGTATGGGTGTATGTTACATTACATTCATTAGTAGGAGTGTGAAAAACATCACGGGGTGGTGTGAATCGGAGGGTCTGAATTAGGATAGGCCGTGAGTGGCAATGTAGGATGGAGAAAAGCACCGCGGGTTGGTCAGCCTGGGGAAGTCAGGGAACATGCAGTGGCAATGTAGGATAGGTTTCTGAAAAACATCGCGGGGTGGTGCGCATTGTATGGGTGTGTGTTACATTACATTCACTAGTAGGAGTGAGAAATACATCACGGTGTGATGTGCATTGTATGGATGTGTGTTACATTTCATTCACCAGTAGGAGTGAGAAAAACATCACGTGGTGGTGTGAATCGGACGGTCTGAATTAGGATAGGCAGTGAGTGGCAATGTAGGACGGAGAAAAGCACAGCGGGGTGGTCAGCATGTGGAGGTCACGGAACATGCAGTGGCAATGTAGGATATTTTTCTGAAAAACTTCACGGGTGTGGTGCGCATTGTATGGGTGTGTGTTACATTACATTCACTAGTAGGAGTGAGAAAAACATCACGGCGTGGTGTGAATCGGAGGGTCTGAATTAGGATAGGCAGTGAGTGGCAATGTAGGATGGAGAAAAGAACCGCGGGGTGGTCAGAATGGGGAGGTCAGGGAACATGCAGTGGCAATGTAATATAGGTTTCTGAAAAGCATCGCGGGGTGGTGCGCATTGTATGGGTGTGTGTTACATTACATTCACTAGTAGGAGTGACAAAAACATCACGGGGTGGTGTGAATCGGATGGTCTGAATTAGGATAGGCAGTGAGTGGCAATGTAGGATGGAGAAAAGCACCGCGGGGTGGTCAGCTTGGGGAGATCAGGGAACATGCAGTGGCAATGTAAGAGAGGTTTCTGAAAAGCATCGCGGGGTGGTGCGCATGGTATGGGTGTGTGTTACATTACATTCACTAGTAGGAGTGAGAAAAACATCACGGCGTGGTGCGCATTGTATGGGTGTGTGTTACATTACATTCACTAGTAGGAGTGAGAAAAACATCACGGCGTGGTGCGCATTGTATGGGTGTGTGTTACATTACATTCACTAGTAGGAGTGAGAAAAACATCACGGGGTGGTGTGAATCGGAGGGTCTGAATTAGGATAGGCAGTGAGTGGCAATGTAGGATGGAGAAAAGCACCGCGGGGTGGTCAGCATGGGGAGGTCAGGGAAGATGCAGTGGCAATATAGGATAGGTTTCTGATAAACATCGTGGGATGGTGCGCATTGTATGGGTGTGTGTTACATTACATTCACTAGTAGGAGTGAGAAAAACAGCACGGGGCGGTGCGCATTGTATGGGTGTGTGTTACATTACATTCACTAGTACGAGTCAGAAAAACATCAAGGGGTGGTGCGCATTGTATGGGTGTATGTTACATTACATTCATTAGTAGGAGTGTGAAAAACATCACGGGGTGGTGTGAATCGGAGGGTCTGAATTAGGATAGGCCGTGAGTGGCAATGTAGGATGGAGAAAAGCACCGCGGGTTGGTCAGCATGGGGAAGTCAGGGAACATGCAGTGGCAATGTAGGATAGGTTTCTGAAAAACATAGCGGGGTGGTGCGCATTGTATGGGTGTGTGTTACATTACATTCACTAGTAGGAGTGAGAAAAACATCGCGGGGTGGTGCGCATTGTATGGGTGTGTGTTACATTACATTCACTAGTAGGAGTGAGAAAAACATCACGGGTGGTGTGAATTGGAGTGTCTAAATTAGGATAGGCAGTGAGTGGCAATGTAGAATGGAGAAAAGCACCACGGGGTGGTCATCATGAGGAGGTCAGGGAACATGCAGTGGCAATGTAGGATAGGTTTCTGAAAAACATCGCGTGGTGGTGCGCATTATGGATGTGTGTTACATTACATTCACTAGTAGGAGTGAGAAAAACATCACGGGGTGGTGTGAATCGGAGGGTCTGAATTAGGATAGGCAGTGAGTGGCAATGTAGGATGGAGAAAAGCACCGCGGGGTGGTCAGCATTGGGACGTCAGGGAACATGCAGTGGCAATGTAGGATAGGTTTCTGAAAAACATCGCGTGGTGGTGCGCATTGTATGGGTGTGTGTTACATTACATTCACTAGTAGGAGTGAGGAAAACATCACGCGGTGGTGTGAATTGGAGGTTCTGAATTAGGATGGGCAGTGAGTGGCAATGTAGGATGGAGAAAAGCACCGCGGTGTGGTCAGCATGCGGAGCTCAGGGAAAACGCAGTGGCAATGTAGGATAGGTTTCTGAAAAACATCGCGGGGTGGTACGCAATGTATGGGTGTGTGTTACATTACATTCACTAGTAGGAGTGAGAAAAACATCACGGGGTGGTGCGCATTGCATGGGTGTGTGTTACATTACATTCACTAGTAGGAGTGAGAAAAACATCACGGGGTGGTGCGCATTGTATGGGTGTGTGTTACATTACATTCACTAGAAGGAGTGAGAAAAACATCACGGGGTGGTGTGCATTGTATGGGTGTGTGTTACATTACATTCACTATTAGGAGTGAGAAAAACATCACGGGGTGGTGTGAATCGTAGGGTCTGAATTAGGATAGGCAGTGAGTGGCCTTGTAGGATGGAGAAAAGCACCGCGGGGTGGTCAGCATGGGAGGTCAGGGAACATGCAGTGGCAAAGTAGGATAGGTTTCTGAAAAACATCGCGGGGTGGTGTGCATTGTATGGATGTGTGTTACATTACATTCACTAGTAGGAGTGAGAAAAACATCACGGGGTGGTGAGCATTGTATGGGTGTGTGTTACATTACATCCACTAGTAGGAGTGAGAAAATCATTACGGGGTGGTGCGCATTGGATGGGTGTGTGTTACATTACATTCACTAGTAGGAGTGAGAAAAACATCACGGGGTGGTGTGAATCGGAGGGTCTGAATGAGGATAGGCAGTGAGTGGAAATGTAGGATGGAGAAAAGCACCGCGGGGTGGTCGGCATGGGGACGTCAGGGAACATGCAGTGGCAATGTAGGATAGGTTTCTGAAAAACATCGCATGGTGGTGCACATTGTATGGTTGTGTGTTACATTACATTCACTAGTAGGAGTGATAAAAACATCACGCGGTGGTGTGAATCGGAGGTTCTGAATTAGGATAGGCAGTGAGTGGCAATGTAGGATGGAGCAAAGCACCGCGGGGTGGTCAGCATGTGGAGCTCAGGCAACATGCAGTGGCAATGTAGGATAGGTTTCTGAAAAACATCGTGGGGTGGTGCGCATTGTATGGGTGTGTGTTACATTACATTCACTAGTAGGAGTGAGAAAAACATCACGGGGTGGTGTGAATCAGAGGGTCTGAATTAGGATAGGCAGTGAGTGGCAATGTAGGATGGAGAAAAGTACCGCGGGGTGGTCAGCATGGGGATGTCAGGGAACATGCAGTGGCAATGTAGGATAGGTTTCTGAAAAACATCGCGGGGTGGTACGCATTGTATGGGTGTGTGTTACATTACATTCACTAGCAGGAGTGAGAAAAACATCACGGGGTGGTGCGCTTTGTATGGCTGTGTGTTACATTACATTCACTAGTAAGAGTGAGCAAAACATCACGGGGTGGTGTGAATCGGAGGGTCTGAATTAGGATAGGCAGTGAGTGGCAATGTAGGATGGAGAAAAGCACCGCGGGGTGCTCAGCATGGGGAGGTCAGGGAACATGCAGTGGCAATGTAGGATAGCTTTCTGATAAACATCGTGGGATGGTGCGCATTGTATGGGTGTGTGTTACATTACATTCACTAGTAGGAGTGAGAAAAACATCACGGGGCGGTGCACATTGTATGGGTGTGTGTTACATTACATTCACTAGTACGAGTGAGAAAAACATCACGGGGTGGTGCGCATTGTATGGCTGTATGTTACATTACATTCACTAGTAGGAGTGTGAAAAACATCACGGGGTGGTGTGAATCAGAGTGTCTGAATTAGGATAGGCAGTGAGTGGCAATGTAGGATGGAGAAAAGCACCGCGGGATGGTCAGCATGGGGATTTCAGGGAACATGCAGTGGCAATGTAGGATAGGTTTCTGAAAAACAACGCGTGGTGGTGCGCATTATGGATGTGTGTTAAATGACATTCACTAGTAGGAGTGAGAAAAACATCACGGGGTGGAGCGCATTGTATGGGTGTGTGTTACATTACATTCACTAGTAGGAGTGAGAAAAACATCACGGGGTGGTGTGAATCGGAGGGTCTGAATTAGGATAGGCAGTGAGTGGCAATGTAGGATGGAGAAAAGTACCGCGGGGTGGTGAGCATGGGGAGGTCAGGGAACATGCAGTGGCAATGTAGGATAGGTTTCTGAAAAACATCGCGGGGTGGTGTGCATTGTATGGGTGTGTGTTACTTTACATTCACTAGTAGGAGTGAGAAAAACATCACGGGGTGGGGCGTATTGTATGGGTGTGTGTTACATTACATTAACTATCACGAGTGAGAAAAACATCACGGGGTGGTGTGAATCGGAGGGTCTGAATTAGGATAGGCAGTGAGTGGCCATGTAGGATGGAGAAAAGCACCGCGGTGTGGTCACCATGGGGAGGTCAGGGAACATGCAGTGGCAATGTAGGATAGGTTTCTGAAAAACATCGCGGGGTGGTGTGCATTGTATGGGTGTGTGTTACTTTACATTCACTAGTAGGAGTGAGAAAAACATCACGGGTGGTGTGCATTGTATGGGTGTGTGTTACATTACATTCACTAGTAGGAGTGAGAAAATCATCACGGGTGGTGCGCATTGTATGGGTGTGTGTTACATTACATTCACTAGTAGGAGTGTGAAAAACATCACGGGGTGGTGTGAATAGGAGGGTCTGAATTAGGATAGGCAAGTAGTGGCAATGTAGGATGGAGAAAAGCACCGCGGGTTGGTCAGCATGGGGAGGTCAGGGAACATGCAGTGGCAATGTAGGATAGGTTTATGAAAAACATCGCGGGGTGGTGCGCATTGTATGGGTGTGTGTTACATTACATTCACTAGTAGGAGTGAGAAAAACATCACGGGGTGGTGCGCATTGTATGGGTGTATGTTACATTACATTCACTAGTAGGAGTGAGAAAAACATCACGGCGTGGTGCGCATTGTAAGGGTGTGTGTTACATTTCATTCACTAGTAGGAGTGAGAAAAACATCACGGGGTGGTGTGAATCGGAGGGTCTGAATTAGGATAGGCAGTGAGTGGCAATGTAGGATGGAGAAAAGCACCACGGGGTGGTCAGCATGGGGAGCTCTGGGAACACGCAGTGGCAATGTAGGATAGGTTTCTGAAAAACATCGCGGGGTGGTATGCGTTGTATGGGTGTGTGTTACATTACATTCACTAGTAGGAGTGAGAAAAACATCGCGGGGTGGTGCGCATTGTATGGGTGTGTGTTACATTACATTCACTAGGAGAGGTTAGAAAAACATCACGGGGTGGTGTGAATCGGAGGGTCTGAATGAGGATAGGCAGTGAGTGGCAATGTAGGATGGAGAAAAGCACCACGAGGTGGTCAGCATGGGGAGGTCACGGAACATACAGTGGCAATGTAGGATAGGTTTCTGAAAAACATCGCGGGGTGGTGCGCATTGTATGGGTGTGTGTTACATTACATTCACAAGTAGGAGTGAGAAAAACATCACGGGGTGGTGCGCATTGCATGGGTGTGTGTTACATTACATTCACTAGTAGGAGTGAGAAAAATATCATGGGGTGGTGCGCATTGTATGGGTGTGTGTTACATTACATTCACTAGTAGGAGTGAGAAAAACATCATGGGGTGGTGCGCATTGTATGGTTGTGTGTTACATTACATTCACTAGTAGGAGTGAGAAAAACATCACGGGGTGGGGCGCATTGTATGGGTGGGTGTTACATTACATTCACTAGTAGGAGTGAGAAAAACATCACGGGGTGGTGTGAATCGGAGGGTCTGAATTAGGATAGGCAGTGAGTGGCAATGTAGGATGGAGAAAAGCACCATGGGGTGGTGAGCATGGGGAGGTCAGGGAACATGCAGTGGCAATGTAGGATAGGTTTCTGAAAAAAATCGCGGGGTGGTGCGCATTGTATGGGTGTGATACTTTACATTCACTAGTAGGAGTGAGAAAAACATCACGGGGTGGTGCGCTTTGTATGGCTGTGTGTTACATTACATTCACTAGTAAGAGTGAGCAAAACATCACGGGGTGGTGTGAATCGGAGGGTCTGAATTAGGATAGGCAGTGAGTGGCAATGTAGGATGGAGAAAAGCACCGCGGGGTGCTCAGCATGGGGAGGTCAGGGAACATGCAGTCGCAATGTAGGATAGCTTTCTGATAAACATCGTGGGATGGTGCGCATTGTATGGGTGTGTGTTACATTACATTCACTAGTAGGAGTGAGAAAAACATCACGGGGCGGTGCACATTGTATGGGTGTGTGTTACATTACATTCACTAGTACGAGTGAGAAAAACATCACGGGGTGGTGCGCATTGTATGGCTGTATGTTACATTACATTCACTAGTAGGAGTGTGAAAAACATCACGCGGTGGTGTGAATCAGAGTGTCTGAATTAGGATAGGCAGTGAGTGGCAATGTAGGATGGAGAAAAGCACTGCGGGATGGTCAGCATGGGGATTTCAGGGAACATGCAGTGGCAATGTAGGATAGGTTTCTGAAAAACAACGCGTGGTGGTGCGCATTATGGATGTGTGTTAAATGACATTCACTAGTAGGAGTGAGAAAAACATCACGGGGTGGAGCGCATTGTATGGGTGTGTGTTACATTACATTCACTAGTAGGAGTGAGAAAAACATCACGGGGTGGTGTGAATCGGAGGGTCTGAATTAGGATAGGCAGTGAGTGGCAATGTAGGATGGAGAAAAGTACCGCGGGGTGGTGAGCATGGGGAGGTCAGGGAACATGCAGTGGCAATGTAGGATAGGTTTCTGAAAAACATCGCGGGGTGGTGTGCATTGTATGGGTGTGTGTTACTTTACATTCACTAGTAGGAGTGAGAAAAACATCACGGGGTGGGGCGTATTGTATGGGTGTGTGTTACATTACATTAACTATCACGAGTGAGAAAAACATCACGGGGTGGTGTGAATCGGAGGGTCTGAATTAGGATAGGCAGTGAGTGGCCATGTAGGATGGAGAAAAGCACCGCGGTGTGGTCAGCATGGGGAGGTCAGGGAACATGCAGTGGCAATGTAGGATAGGTTTCTGAAAAACATCGCGGGGTGGTGTGCATTGTATGGGTGTGTGTTACTTTACATTCACTAGTAGGAGTGAGAAAAACATCACGGGTGGTGTGCATTGTATGGGTGTGTGTTACATTACATTCACTAGTAGGAGTGAGAAAATCATCACGGGTGGTGCGCATTGTATGGGTGTGTGTTACATTACATTCACTAGTAGGAGTGTGAAAAACATCACGGGGTGGTGTGAATAGGAGGGTCTGAATTAGGATAGGCAAGTAGTGGCAATGTAGGATGGAGAAAAGCACCGCGGGTTGGTCAGCATGGGGAGGTCAGGGAACATGCAGTGGCAATGTAGGATAGGTTTATGAAAAACATCGCGGGGTGGTGCGCATTGTATGGGTGTGTGTTACATTACATTCACTAGTAGGAGTGAGAAAAACATCACGGGGTGGTGCGCATTGTATGGGTGTATGTTACATTACATTTACTAGTAGGAGTGAGAAAAACATCACGGCGTGGTGCGCATTGTAAGGGTGTGTGTTACATTTCATTCACTAGTAGGAGTGAGAAAAACATCACGGGGTGGTGTGAATCGGAGGGTCTGAATTAGGATAGGCAGTGAGTGGCAATGTAGGATGGAGAAAAGCACCACGGGGTGGTCAGCATGGGGAGCTCTGGGAACACGCAGTGGCAATGTAGGATAGGTTTCTGAAAAACATCGCGGGGTGGTATGCGTTGTATGGGTGTGTGTTACATTACATTCACTAGTAGGAGTGAGAAAAACATCGCGGGGTGGTGCGCATTGTATGGGTGTGTGTTACATTACATTCACTAGGAGAGGTTAGAAAAACATCACGGGGTGGTGTGAATCGGAGGGTCTGAATGAGGATAGGCAGTGAGTGGCAATGTAGGATGGAGAAAAGCACCACGAGGTGGTCAGCATGGGGAGGTCACGGAACATACAGTGGCAATGTAGGATAGGTTTCTGAAAAACATCGCGGGGTGGTGCGCATTGTATGGGTGTGTGTTACATTACATTCACAAGTAGGAGTGAGAAAAACATCACGGGGTGGTGCGCATTGCATGGGTGTGTGTTACATTACATTCACTAGTAGGAGTGAGAAAAATATCATGGGGTGGTGCGCATTGTATGGGTGTGTGTTACATTACATTCACTAGTAGGAGTGAGAAAAACATCATGGGGTGGTGCGCATTGTATGGTTGTGTGTTACATTACATTCACTAGTAGGAGTGAGAAAAACATCACGGGGTGGGGCGCATTGTATGGGTGGGTGTTACATTACATTCACTAGTAGGAGTGAGAAAAACATCACGGGGTGGTGTGAATCGGAGGGTCTGAATTAGGATAGGCAGTGAGTGGCAATGTAGGATGGAGAAAAGCACCATGGGGTGGTGAGCATGGGGAGGTCAGGGAACATGCAGTGGCAATGTAGGATAGGTTTCTGAAAAAAATCGCGGGGTGGTGCGCATTGTATGGGTGTGATACTTTACATTCACTAGTAGGAGTGAGAAAAACATCACGGGGTGGTGTGAATCGGAGGATCTCAATTAGGATAGCCAGTGAGTGGCAATGTAGGATGGAGAAAAGCACCGCGGGGTGGTCAGCATTGGGACGTCAGGGAACATGCAGTGGCAATGTAGGATAGTTTTCTGAAAAACATCGCGTGGTGGTGCGCATTGTATGGGTGTGTGTTACATTACATTCACTAGTAGGAGTGAGAAAAACATCACGCGGTGGTGTGAATTGGAGGTTCTGAATTAGGATAGGCAGTGAGTGGCAATGTAGGATGGAGAAAAGCACCGCGGTGTGGTCAGCATGCGGAGCTCAGGGAAAACGCAGTGGCAATGTAGGATAGGTTTCTGAAAAACATCGCGGGGTGGTACGCATTGTATGGGTGTGTGTTACATTACATTCACTAGTAGGAGTGAGAAAAACATCACGGGGTGGTGCGCATTGCATGGGTGTGTGTTACATTACATTCACTAGTAGGAGTGAGAAAAACATCACGGGGTGGTGCGCATTGTATGGGTGTGTGTTACATTACATTCACTAGAAGGAGTGAGAAAAACATCACGGGGTGGTGTGCATTGTATGGGTGTGTGTTACATTACATTCACTATTAGGAGTGAGAAAAACATCACGGGGTGGTGTGAATCGTAGGGTCTGAATTAGGATAGGCAGTGAGTGGCCTTGTAGGATGGAGAAAAGCACCGCGGGGTGGTCAGCATGGGAGGTCAGGGAACATGCAGTGGCAAAGTAGGATAGGTTTCTGAAAAACATCGCGGGGTGGTGCGCACTGTATGGGTGTGTGTTACATTACATTCACTAATAGGAGTGAGAAAAACATCACGGGGTGTTGCGCATTGTATGGGTGTGTGTTACATTTCATTCACTAGTAGGAGTGAGAAAAACATCACGTGGTGGTGTGAATCGGAGGGTCTGAATTAGGATAGGCAGTGAGTGGCAATGTAGGATGGAGAAAAGCACAGCGGGGTGGTCAGCATGTGGAGGTAAGGGAACATGCCGTGGCAATGTAGGATAGTTTTCTGAAAAACATCACTGGGTGGTGCGCATTGTATGGGTGTGTGTTACATTACATTCACTATTAGGAGTGAGAAAAACATCACGGGGTGGTGTGAATCGGAGGGTCTGAATTAGGATAGGCAGTGAGTGGCCTTGTAGGATGGAGAAAAGCACCGCGGGGTGGTCAGCATGGGAGGTCAGGGAACATGCAGTGGCAAAGTAGGATAGGTTTCTGAAAAACATCGCGGGGTGGTGTGCATTGTATGGATGTGTGTTTCATTACATTCACTAGTAGGAGTGAGAAAAACATCACGGGGTGGTGCGCATTGTATGGGTGTGTGTTACATTACATCCACTAGTAGGAGTGAGAAAATCATTACGGGGTGGTGCGCATTGCATGGGTGTGTGTTACATTACATTCACTAGTAGGAGTGAGAAAAACATCACGGGGTGGTGTGAATCGGAGGGTCTGAATGAGGATAGGCAGTGAGTGGCAATGTAGGATGGAGCAAAGCACCGCGGGGTGGTCAGCATGTGGAGCTCAGGCAATATGCAGTGGCAATGTAGGATAGGTTTCTGAAAAACATCGTGGGGTGGTGCGCATTGTATGGGTGTGTGTTACATTACATTCACTAGTAGGAGTGAGAAAAACATCACGGGGTGGTGTGAATCAGAGGGTCTGAATTAGGATAGGCAGTGAGTGGCAATGTAGGATGGAGAAAAGTACCGCGGGGTGGTCAGCATGGGGATGTCAGGGAACATGCAGTGGCAATGTAGGATAGGTTTCTGAAAAACATCGCGGGGTGGTACGCATTGTATGGGTGTGTGTTACATTACATTCACTAGCAGGAGTGAGAAAAACATCACGGGGTGGTGCGCTTTGTATGGCTGTGTGTTACATTACATTCACTAGTAAGAGTGAGCAAAACATCACGGGGTGGTGTGAATCGGAGGGTCTGAATTAGGATAGGCAGTGAGTGGCAATGTAGGATGGAGAAAAGCACCGCGGGGTGCTCAGCATGGGGAGGTCAGGGAACATGCAGTGGCAATGTAGGATAGCTTTCTGATACACATCGTGGGATGGTGCGCATTGTATGGGTGTGTGTTACATTACATTCACTAGTAGGAGTGAGAAAAACATCACGGGGCGGTGCACATTGTATGGGTGTGTGTTACATTACATTCACTAGTACGAGTGAGAAAAACATCACGGGGTGGTGCGCATTGTATGGCTGTATGTTACATTACATTCACTAGTAGGAGTGTGAAAAACATCACGGGGTGGTGTGAATCAGAGTGTCTGAATTAGGATAGGCAGTGAGTGGCAATGTAGGATGGAGAAAAGCACCGCGGGATGGTCAGCATGGGGATTTCAGGGAACATGCAGTGGCAATGTAGGATAGGTTTCTGAAAAACAACGCGTGGTGGTGCACATTATGGATGTGTGTTAAATGACATTCACTAGTAGGAGTGAGAAAAACATCACCGGGTGGAGCGCATTGTATGGGTGTGTGTTACATTACATTCACTAGTAGGAGTGAGAAAAACATCACGGGGTGGTGTGAATCGGAGGGTCTGAATTAGGATAGGCAGTGAGTGGCAATGTAGGATGGAGAAAAGTACCGCGGGGTGGTGAGCATGGGGAGGTCAGGGAACATGCAGTGGCAATGTAGGATAGGTTTCTGAAAAATATCGCGGGGTGGTGTGCATTGTATGGGTGTGTGTTACTTTACATTCACTAGTAGGAGTGAGAAAAACATCACGGGGTGGGGCGTATTGTATGGGTGTTTGTTACATTACATTAACTATCACGAGTGAGAAAAACATCACGGGGTGGTGTGAATCGGAGGGTCTGAATTAGGATAGGCAGTGAGTGGCCATGTAGGATGGAGAAAAGCACCGCGGTGTGGTCAGCATGGGGAGGTCAGGGAACATGCAGTGGCAATGTAGGATAGGTTTCTGAAAAACATCGCGGGGTGGTGTGCATTGTATGGGTGTGTGTTACTTTACATTCACTAGTAGGAGTGAGAAAAACATCACGGGGTGGTGTGCATTGTATGGGTGTGTGTCACATTACATTCACTAGTAGGAGTGAGAAAATCATCACGGGTGGTGCGCATTGTATGGGTGTGTGTTACATTACATTCACTAGTAGGAGTGTGAAAAACATCACGGGGTGGTGTGAATAGGAGGGTCTGAATTAGGATAGGCAAGTAGTGGCAATGTAGGATGGAGAAAAGCACCGCGGGTTGGTCAGCATGGGGAGGTCAGGGAACATGCAGTGGCAATGTAGGATAGGTTTATGAAAAACATCGCGGGGTGGTGCGCATTGTATGGGTGTGTGTTACATTACATTCACTAGTAGGAGTGACAAAAACATCACGGGGTGGTGCTCATTGTATGGGTGGTTGATACATTACATTCACTAGTAGGAGTGAGCAAAACATCACGGGGTGGTGTGAATCGGAGGGTCTGAATTAGGATAGGCATTGAGTGGCAATGTAGGATGGAGAAAAGCACCGCGGGGTGGTCAGCATGGGGAGGTCAGGGAACATGCAGTGGCAAAGTAGGATAGGTTTCTGAAAAACATCGCGGGGTGGTGCGCATTGTATGGGTGTGTGTTACATTACATTCACTAGTAGGAGTGAGAAAAACATCACGGGGTGGTGTGAATCGTAGGATCTGAATTAGGATAGGCCGTGAGTGGCAATGTAGGATGGAGAAAAGCACCGCGGGGTGCTCAGCATTAGGAGGTCAGGGAACATGCAGTGGCAATGTAGGATAGGTTTCTGAAAAACATCGCGAGGTGGTGCGCATTGTATGGGTGTGTGTTACATTACATTCACTAGTAGGAGTGAGAAAAACATCACGGGGTGGTGCGCATTGTATGGGTGTGTGTTACATTACATCCACTAGTAGGAGTGAGAATATCGTCACGGGGTGGTGCGCATTGGATGGGTGTGTGTTACATTACATTCACTAGTAGGAGTGAGAAAAACATCACGGGGTGGTGTGAATCGGAGGGTCTGAATTAGGATAGGCAGTGAGTGGCAATGTAGGATGGAGAAAAGCACCGCGGGGTGGTCAGCATGGGGACGTCAGGGAACATGCAGTGGCAATGTAGGATAGGTTTCTGAAAAACTTCGCGTGGTGGTGCGCATTGTATGGGTGTGTGTTACATTACATTCACTAGTAGGAGTGAGAAAACATCACGCGGTGGTGTGAATCGGAGCTTCTGAATTAGGATAGGCAGTGAGTGGCAATGTAGGATGGAGAAAAGCACCGCGGGGTGGTCAGCATGGGGAGCTCAGGGAACACGCAGTGGCAATGTAGGATAGGTTTCTGAAAAACATCACGATGTGGTACGCATTGTATGGGTGTGTGTTACATTACATTCACTAGTAGGAGTGAGAAAAACATCGCGGGGTGGTGCGCATTGTATGGGTGTGTGTTACATTACATTCACTAGGAGGAGTGAGAAAAACATCATGGGGTGGTGTGAATCGGAGGTTCTGAATTAGGATAGGCAGTGAGTGGCAATGTAGGATGGAGAAAAGCACCACGGGGTGGTCAGCATGGGGAGGTCAGGGAACATGCAGTGGCAATGTAGGATAGCTTACTGAAAAACATCGCGGGGTGGTGCGCATTGTATGGGTGTGTGTTACATTACATTCACAAGTAGGAGTGAGAAAAACATCACGGGGTGGTGCGCATTGCATGGGTGTGTGTTACATTACATAAACTAGTAGGAGTGAGAAAAACATCACGGGTTGGTGCGCATTGTATGGGTGTGTGTTACATTACATTCACTAGTAGGATTGAGAAAAACTTCACGGGGTGGTGCGCACTGTATGGGTGTGTGTTAAATTACATTCACTATTAGGAGTGAGAAAAACATCACGGGGTGGTGTGAATCGTAGGGTCTGAATTAGGATAGGCAGTGAGTGGCCTTGTAGGATGGAGAAAAGCACCGCGGTGTGGTCAGCGTGGGAGGTCAGGGAACATGCAGTGGCAATGTAAGATAGGTTTCTGAAAAGCATCGCGGGGTGGTGCGCATTGTATGGTTGTGTGTTACATTACATTCACTAGTAGGAGTGAGAAAAACATCACGGGGTGGGGCGCATTGTATGGGTGTGTGTTACATTACATTCACTAGTAGGAGTGAGAAAAACATCACGGGGTGGTGTGAATCGGAGGGTCTGAATTAGGATAGGCAGTGAGTGGCAATGTAGGATACAGAAAAGCACCGCGGGGTGGTGAGCATGGGGAGGTCAGGGAACATGCAGTGGCAATGTAAGATAGGTTTCTGAAAAACATCGCGGGGTGGTGCGCATTGTATGGGTGTGTGTTACATTACATTCACTAGTAGGAGTGAGAAAAACATCACGGGGTGGTGTGAATTGGAGGATCTGAATTAGGATAGCCAGTGAGTGGCAATGTAGGATGGAGAAAAGCACCGCAGTCTGATCAGCATGGGGAGGTCAGGGAACATGCAGTGGCAATGTAGGATAGGTTTCTGAAAAACATCGCGGGGTTGTGCGCATTGTATGGGTGTGTGTTACATTACATTCACTAGTAGGAGTGAGAAAAACATCTCGGGGTGGTGCGCATTGTATCGCTGTGTGTTACATTACATTCACTAATACGAGTGAGAAAAACATCACGGGGTGGTTCGCATTGTATGGGTGTGTGTTACATTATGTTCACTAGTAGGAGTGAGAAAAACATCATGGGGTGGTGTGAATCGGAGGGTCTGAATTAGGATAGGCAGTGAGTGGCAATGTAGGATGGAGAAAAGCACCGCGGGGTGCTCAGCATGGGGTGGTCAGGGGACATGCAGTGGCAATGTAGGATAGGTTTCTGAAAAACATCGCGGGGTGGTGCGCATTGTATGGGTGTGTGTTACATTACATTCACTAGTAGGAGTGAGAAAAACATCACGGGGTGTTGCTCATTGTATGGGTGTGTGTTACATTACATTCACTAGTAGGAGTGAGCAAAACATCACGGGGTGGTGTGAATCGGAGGGTCTGAATTAGGATAGGCAGTGAGTGGCAATGTAGGATGGAGAAAAGCACCACGGTGTGGTCAGCATGGGGAGGTCAGGGAACATGCAGTGGCAATGTAGGATAGGTTTCTGAAAAACATCGCGGGGTGGTGTGCATTGTATGAATGTGTGTTACATTACATTCACTAGTAGGAGTGAGAAAAACATCACGGGGTGGTGCGCATTGTATGGGTGTGTGTTACATTACATCCACTAGTAGGAGTGAGAAAATCATCACGGGGTGGTGCGCATTGGATGGGTGTGTGTTACATTACATTCACCAGTAGGAGTGAGAAAAACCTCACGGGGTGGTGTGAATCGGAGGGTCTGAATTAGGATAGGCAGTGAGTGGCCTTGTAGGATGGAGAAAAGCACCGCGGGGTGTTCAGCATGGGGAGGTCAGGGAACATGCAGTTGCAATGTAGGATAGGTTTCTGAAAAACATCGCGGGGTGGTGCGCATTGTATGGGTGTGTGTTACATTACATTCAGTAGTAGGAGTGAGAAATACATCATGGGGTGATGCGCATTGTATGGGTGTGTGTTACATTTCATTCACTAGTAGGAGTGAGAAAAACATCACGTGGTGGTGTGAATCGGAGGGTCTGAATTAGGATAGGCAGTGAGTGGCAATGTAGGATGGAGAAAAGCACAGCGGGGTGGTCAGCATGTGGAGGTCAGGGAACATGCAGTGGCAATGTAGGATAGGTTTCTGAAAAGCATCGCGGGGTGGTGCGCATTGTATGGGTGTGTGTTACATTACATTCACTAGTAGGAGTGAGAAAAACATCACGGGTGGTGTGAATTGGAGTGTCTGAATTAGGATAGGCAGTGAGTGGCAATGTAGGATGGAGAAAAGCACCACGGGGTGGTCAGCATGAGGAGGTCAGGGAACATGCAGTGGCAATGTAGGATAGGTTTCTGAAAAACATCGCGGGGTGGTGTGCATTGTATGGGTGTGTGTTACATTACATTCACTAGTAAGAGTGAGAAAAACATCACGGAGTGGTGTGAATCGGAGGGTCTGAATTAGGATAGCCAGTGAGTGGCAATGTAGGATGGAGAAAAGCACCGCGGTGTGGTCAGCATGGGGAGGTCAGGGAACATGCAGTGGCAATGTAGGATAGGTTTCTGAAAAACATCGCGGGGTGGTGTGCATTGTATGGGTGTGTGTTACATTACATTCACTAGTAGGAGTGAGAAAAACATCACGGGGCGGTGCGCATTGTATGGGTGTGTGTTACATTACATTCACTAGTACGAGTGAGAAATACATCACGGGGTGGTGCGCATTGGATGGGTGTGTGTTACATTACATTCACTAGTAGGAGTGAGAAAACATCACGGGGTGGTGTGAATCGGAGGGTCTGAATTAGGATAGGCAGTGAGTCGCAATGTAGGATGGAGAAAAGCACCGCGGGGTGGTCAGCATGGGGACGTCAGGGAACATGCAGTGGCAATGTAGGATAGGTTTCTGAAAAACATCGCGTGGTGGTGCGCATTGTATGGGTGTGTGTTACATTACATTCACTAGTAGGAGTGAGAAAAACATCACGGGGTGGTGCGCATTGCATGGGTGTGTGTTACATTACATTCACTAGTAGGAGTGAGAAAAACATCACGTGGTGGTGCGCATTGTATGGGTGTGTGTTACATTACATTCACTAGAAGGAGTGAGAAAAACATCACGGGGTGGTGCGCATTGTATGGGTGTGTGTTACATTACATTCACTATTAGGAGTGAGAAAAACATCACGGGGTGGTGTGAATCGTAGGGTCTGAATTAGGATAGGCAGTGAGTGGCCTTGTAGGATGGAGAAAAGCACCGCGGGGTGGGCAGCATGGGAGGTCAGGGAACATGCAGTGGCAAAGTAGGATAGGTTTCTGAAAAACATAGCGGGGTGGTGTGCATTGTATGGATGTGTGTTACATTACGTTCACTAGTAGGAGTGAGAAAAACATCACGGGGTGGTGCGCATTGTATGGGTGTGTGTTACATTACATCCACTAGTAGGAGTGAGAAAATCATTACGGTGTGGTGCGCATTGGATGGGTGTGTGTTACATTACATTCACTAGTAGGAGTGAGAAAAACATCACGGGGTGGTGTGAATCGGAGGGTCTGAATGAGGATAGGCAGTGAGTGGCAATGTAGGATGGAGAAAAGCACCGCGGGGTGGTCAGCATGGGGACGTCAGGGAACATGCAGTGGCAATGTAGGATAGGTTTCTGAAAAACATCGCATGGTGGTGCGCATTGTATGGGTGTGTGTTACATTACATTCACTAGTAGGAGTGAGAAAAACATCACGCGGTGGTGTGAATTGGAGGTTCTGAATTAGGATAGGCAGTGAGTGGCAATGTAGGATGAAGAAAAGCACCGCGGGGTGGTCAGCATGTGGAGGTCAGGGAACATGCAGTGGCAATGTAGGAAAGGTTTCTGAAAAACATCGTGGGGTGGTGCGCATTGTATGGGTGTGTGTTACATTACATTCACTAGTAGGAGTGAGAAAAACATCACGGGGTGGTGTGAATCGGAGGGTCTGAATTAGGATAGGCAGTGAGTGGCAATGTAGGATGGAGAAAAGCACCGCGGGGTGGTCAGCATGGGGAGGTCAGGGAACATGCAGTGGCAATGTAGGATAGGTTTCTGAAAAACATCGCGGGGTGGTGCGCATTGTATGGGTGTGTGTTACATTACATTCACTAGTAGGAGTGAGAAATACATCACGGGGTGATGTGCATTGTATGGATGTGTGTTACATTTCATTCACTAGTAGGAGTGAGAAAAACATCACGTGGTGGTGTGAATCGGACGGTCTGTATTAGGATAGGCAGTGAGTGGCAATGTAGGACGGAGAAAAGCACAGCGGGGTGGTCAGCATGTGGAGGTCACGGAACATGCAGTGGCAATGTAGGATATTTTTCTGAAAAACATCACGGGGTGGTGCGCATTGTATGGGTGTGTGTTACATTACATTCACTAGTAGGAGTGAGAAAAACATCACGGCGTGGTGTGAATCGGAGGGTCCGAATTACGATAGGCAGTGAGTGGCAATGTAGGATGGAGAAAAGAACCGCGGGGTGGTCAGAATGGGGAGGTCAGGGAACATGCAGTGGCAATGTAAGATAGGTTTCTGAAAAGCATCGCGGGGTGGTGCGCATTGTATGGGTGTGTGTTACATTACATTCACTAGTAGGAGTGACAAAAACATCACGGGGTGGTGTGAATCGGATGGTCTGAATTAGGATAGGCAGTGAGTGGCAATGTAGGATGGAGAAAAGCACCGCGGGGTGGTCAGCTTGGGGAGATCAGGGAACATGCAGTGGCAATGTAAGAGAGGTTTCTGAAAAGCATCGCGGGGTGGTGCGCATGGTATGGGTGTGTGTTACATTACATTCACTAGTAGGAGTGAGAAAAACATCACGGCGTGGTGCGCATTGTATGGGTGTGTGTTACATTACATTCACTAGTAGGAGTGAGAAAAACATCACGGGGTGGTGTGAATCGGAGGGTCTGAATTAGGATAGGCAGTGAGTGGCAATGTAGGATGGAGAAAAGCACCGCGGGGTGGTCAGTATGGGGAGGTCAGGGAACATGCAGTGGTAATGTAGGATAGGTTTATGAAAAACATCCCGGGGTGGTGTGCATTGTATGGGTGTGTGTTACATTACATTCACTAGTAGGAGTGAGAAAAACATCACGGGGTGGTGGGCATTGTATGGGTGTGTGTTACATTACATTCACTAGTAGGAGTGAGAAAAACATCACGGCGTGGTGCGCATTGTATGGGTGTGTGTTACATTACATTCACTTTTAGGAGTGAGAAAAACATCACGGGGTGGTGTGAATCGGAGGGTCTGAATTAGGATAGGCAGTGAGTGGCAATGTAGGATGGAGAAAAGCACCGCGGGGTGGTCAGCATGGGGAGGTCAGGGAAGATGCAGTGGCAATGTAGGATAGGTTTCTGATAAACATTGTGGGATGGTGCGCATTGTATGGGTGTGTGTTACATTACATTCACTAGTAGGAGTGAGAAAAACAGCACGGGGCGGTGCGCATTGTATGGGTGTGTGTTACATTACATTCACTAGTACGAGTCAGAAAAACATCAAGGGGTGGTGCGCATTGTATGGGTGTATGTTACATTACATTCATTAGTAGGAGTGTGAAAAACATCACGGGGTGGTGTGAATCGGAGGGTCTGAATTAGGATAGGCCGTGAGTGGCAATGTAGGATGGAGAAAAGCACCGCGGTTGGTCAGCATGGGGAAGTCAGGGAACATGCAGTGGCAATGTAGGATAGGTTTCTGAAAAACATCGCGGGGTGGTGCGCATTGTATGGGTGTGTGTTACATTACATTCACTAGTAGGAGTGAGAAAAACATCGCGGGGTGGTGCGCATTGTATGGGTGTGTGTTACATTACATTCACTAGTAGGAGTGAGAAAAACATCACGGGTGGTGTGAATTGGAGTGTCTAAATTAGGATAGGCAGTGAGTGGCAATGTAGAATGGAGAAAAGCACCACGGGGTGGTCAGCATGAGGAGGTCAGGGAACATGCAGTGGCAATGTAGGATAGGTTTCTGAAAAACATCGCGAGGTGGTGCGCATTGTATGGGTGTGTGTTACATTACATTCACTAGTAGGAGTGAGAAAAACATCACGGAGTGGTGCGCATTGTATGGGTGTGTGTTACATTACATTCACTAGTAGGAGTGAGAAAATCATCACGGGGTGGTGTGAATCGGAGGGTCTGAATTAGGATAGGCAGTGAGTGGCAATGTAGGATGGAGAAAAGCACCGTGGTGTGGTCAGCATGGGGAGAACAGGGAACATGCAGTGGCAATGTAGCATAGGTTTCTGAAAAACATCGCGAGGTGGTGTGCATTGTATGGATGTGTGTTACATTACATTCACTAGTAGGAGTGAGAAAAACATCACGGGGTGGTGCGTATTGTATGGGTGTGTGTTACATTACATCCACTAGTAGGAGTGAGAAAATCATCACGGGATGGTGCGCATTGGATGGGTGTGTGTTACATTACATTCACTAGTAGGAGTGAGAAAAACATCACGGGGTGGTGTGAATCGGAGGGTCTGAATTAGGATAGGCAGTGAGTGGCAATGTAGGATGGAGAAAAGCACCGTGGGGTGGTCAGCATGGGGACGTTCTGGAACTTGCAGTGGCATGTAGGATAGGTTTCTGAAAAACATCGCGTGGTGGTGCGCATTGTATGGGTGTGTGTTACATTACATTCACTAGTAGGAGTGAGAAAAACAAAACGCGGTGGTGTGAATCGGAGGTTCTGAATTAGGATAGGCAGTGAGTGGCAATGTAGGATGGAGAAAAGCACCGCGGGGTGGCCAGCATGGGGAGCTCAGGGAACACGCAGTGGCAATGTAGGATAGGTTTCTGAAAAACATCGCGGGGTGGTACGCATTGTATGGGTGTGTGTTACATTACATTCACTGGTAGGAGTGAGAAAAACATCGCGGGGTGGTGCGCATTGTATGGGTGTGTGTTACATTACATTCACTAGGAGGAGTGAGAAAAACGTCACGGGGTGGTGTGAATCGGAGGGTCTGAATTAGGATAGGCAGTGAGTGGCAATGTAGGATGGAGAAAAGCTCCGCGGGGTCGTCAGCATGGGGAGGTCAGGGAACATGCAGTGGCAATGTAGGATAGGTTTCTGAAAAACATCGAGGGGTGGTGCGCATTGTATGGGTGTGTGTTACATTACATTCACAAGTAGGAGTAAGAAAAACATCACGGGGTGGTGCGCATTGCATGGGTGTGTGTTACATTACATTCACTAGTAGGAGTGAGAAAAACATCACCGGGTGGTGCGCATTGTATGGGTGTGTGTTACATTACATTCACTCGTAGGAGTGAGAAAAACATCACGGGGTGGTGCGCATTGTATGGGTGTGTGTTACATTACATTCACTATTAGGAGTGAGAAAAACATCACGGGGTGGTGTGAATCGGAGGGTCTGAATTAGGATAGGCAGTGAGTGGTCTTGTAGGATGGAGAAAAGCACCGCGGGGTGGTCAGCATGGGAGGTCAGGGAACATGCAGTGGCAATGTAAGATAGGTTTCTGAAAAGCATCGCGAGGTGGTGCGCATTGTATGGTTGTGTGTTACATTACATTCACTAGTAGGAATGAAAAAAATATCACGGGGTGGGGCGCATTGTATGGGTGTGTGTTACATTACATTCACTAGTACGAGTGAGAAAAACATCACGTGGTGGTGTGAATCGGAGGGTCTGAATTAGGATAGGCAGTGAGTGGCAATGTAGGATGGAGAAAAGCACCGCAGTGTGGCAGCATGGGGAGGTCAGGGAACATGCAGTGGCAATGTAGGATAGGTTTCTGAAAAACATCACGGGGTGGTGCGCATTGTATGGGTGTGTGTTACCTTACGTTCACTAGTAGGAGTGAGAAAAACATCACGGGGTGGTGTGAATCGAACGGTCTGAATTAGGATAGGCAGTGAGTGGCAATGTAGGATGGAGAAAAGCACCGCGGGTTGGTCAGCATGGGGAGGTCAGGGAACATGCAGTGGCAATGTAGGATAGGTTTCTGAAAAACATCACGGGGTGGTGCGCATTGTATGGGTGTGTGTTACATTACATTCACTAGTAGGAGTGAGAAAAACATCACGGGGTGGTGCGCATTGTATGGGGGTGTGTTACATTACATTCACTAGTAGGAGTGAGCAAAACATCACGGGTTGGTGTGAATCGGAGGGTCTTAATTAGGATAGGCAGTGAGTGGCAATGTAGGATGAAGAAAAGCACCGCGGGGTGGTCAGCATGGGGAGGTCAGGGAACATGCAGTGGCAATGTAGGATAGGTTTCTGATAAACATCGTGGGATGGTGCGCATTGTATGGGTGTGTGTTACATTACATTCACTAGTACGAGTGAGAAAAACATCACGGGGTGGTGCGCATTGTATGGGTGTGTGTTACATTACATCCACTAGTAGGAGTGAGAAAATCATCACGGGGTGGTGCGCATTGGATGGGTGTGTGTTACATTACATTCACTAGTAGGAGTGAGAAAAACATCAAGGGGTGGTGTGAATCGGAGGGTCTGAATTAGGATAGGCAGTGAGTGGCAATGTAGGATGGAGAAAAGCACCGCGGGGTGGTCAGCATGGGGACGGAAGGGAACATGCAGTGGCAATGTAGGATAGGTTTCTGAAAAACATCGCGTAGTAGTGCGCATTGTATGGGTGTGTGTTACATTACCTTCACTAGTACGAGTGAGAAAAACATCACGCGGTGGTGTGAATCGGAGGTTCTGAATTAGGATAGGCAGTGAGTGGCCATGTAGGATGGAGAAAAGCACCGCGGTGTGGTCAGCATGTGGAGGTCAGGGAACATGTAGTGGCAATGTAGGATAGGTTTCTGAAAAACATCGTGGGGTGGTGCGCATTGTATGGGTGTGTGTTACAATTCATTCACTAGTAGGAGTGAGAAAAACATCACGGGATGGTGTGAATCGGAGGGTCTGAATTAGGATAGAAAGTGAGTGGCAATGTAGAATGGAGAAAAGCACCGCGGGGAGGTCAGCATGGAGAGGTCAGGGAACATGCAGTGGCAATGTAGGATAGGTTTCTGAAAAGCATCGCGTTGTGGTGCGCATTGTATGGGTGTGTGTTACATTACATTCACTAATAGGAGTGAGAAAAACATCACGGGGTGGTGCGCATTGTATGGGTGTGTGTTACATTTCATTCACTAGTAGGAGTGAGAAAAACATCACGGGGTGGTGTGAATCGGAGGGTTGAATTAGGATAGGCAGTGAGTGGCAATGTAGGATGGAGAAAAGCACAGCGGGGTTGTCAGCATGTGGAGGTAAGGGAACATGCCGTGGCAATGTAGGATAGTTTTCTGAAAAACATCACGGGGTGGTGCGCATTGTATGGGTGTGTGTTACATTACATTCACTAGTAGGAGTGAGAAAAACATCACGGCGTGGTGTGAATCGGAGGGTCTGAAATAGGATAGGCAGTGAGTGGCAATGTAGGATGGAGAAAAGCACCGCGGGGTGGTCAGCATGGGGAGGTCAGGGAACATGCAGTGGCAATGTAAGATAGGTTTCTGAAAAGCATCGCGTTGTGGTGCGCATTGTATGGGTGTGTGTTACATTACATTCACTAGTAGGAGTGAGAAAAACATCACGGGGTGTTGTGAATCGGAGGGTCTGAATTAGGATAGGCAGTGAGTGGCAATGTAGGAAGGAGAAAAGCACCGCGGTGTGGTCAGCATGGGGAGGTCAGGGAACATGCAGTGGCAATGTAGGATAGGTTTATGAAAAACATCGCGGGGTGGTGCGCATTTTATTGGTGTGTGTTACATTACATTCACTAGTAGGAGTGAGAAAAACATCACGGGGTGGTGCGCATTGTATGGGTGTGTGTTACATTACATTCACTAGTAGGAGTCAGAAAAACATCACGGGGTGGTGCGCATTTTATGGGTGTGTGTTACATTACATTCACTATTAGGAGTGAGAAAAACATCACGGGGTGTTGTGAATCGTAGGGTCTGAATTAGGATAGGCAGTGAGTGGCCTTGTAGGATGGAGAAAAGCACCGCGGGGTGGTCAGCATGGGGAGGTCAGGGAACATGCAGTGGCAATGTAAGATAGGTTTCTGAAAAGCATCGCGGGGTGGTGCGCATTGTATGGGTGTGTGTTACATTACATTCACTAGTAGGAGTGAGAAAAACATCACGGGGTGGTGTGAATCGGAGGATCTGAATTAGGATAGGCAGTGAGTGGCAATGTAGGATGGAGAAAAGCACCGCGGGTTGGTGGGCATGGGGAGGTCAGGGAACACGCAGTGGCAATGTAGGATAGGTTTCTGAAAAACATCGCGGGGTGGTACGCATTGTATGCGTGTGTGTTACATTACATTCACTAGTAGGAGTGAGAAAAACATCGCGGGGTGGTGCGCATTGTATGGGTGTGTGTTACATTACATTTACTAAGAGGAGTGAGAACAACATCACGGGGTGGTGTGAATCCGAGGTTCTGAATTAGGATAGGCAGTGAGTGGCAATGTAGGATGGAGAAAAGCACCGCGGGGTGGTCAGCATGGGGAGGTAAGGGAACATGCAGTGGCAATGTAGGATAGGTTTCTGAAAAACATCGCGGGGTGGTGCGCATTGTATGGGTGTGTGTTACATTACATTCACAAGTAGGAGTGAGAAAAACATCACGGGGTGGTTCGCATTGTATGGGTGTGTGTTACATTACATTCACTAGTAGGAGTGAGAAAAACATCACGGGGTGTTGCGCATTGTATGGGTGTGTGTTACATTACATTCACTAGTAGGAGTGAGAAAAACGTCACGGCGTGGTGCGCATTGTATGGGTGTGTGTTACATTACATTCACTATTAGGAGTGAGAAAAACATCACTGGGTGGTGTGAATCGTAGGGTCTGAATTAGGATAGGCAGTGAGTGGCCTTGTAGGATGGAGAAAAGCACCACGGGGTGGTCAGCGTTGGAGGTCAGGGAACATGCAGTGGCAATGTAAGATAGGTTTCTGAAAAGCATCGCGGGGTGGTGCGCATTGTATGGTTGTGTGTTACATTACATTCACAAGTAGGAGTGAGAAAAACATCACGGGGTGGGGCGCATTGGATGGGTGTGTGTTACATTACATTCACTAGTAAGAGTGAGAAAAACATCACGGGGTGGTGTGAATCGGAGGGTCTGAATTAGGATAGGCAGTGAGTGGCAATGTAGGATGGAGAAAAGCACCGCGGGGTGGTCAGCATGGGGACGTCAGGGAACATGCAATGGCAATGTAGGATAGGTTTCTGAAAAACATCGCGTGGTGGTGCGCATTGTATGGGTGTGTGTTACTTTACATTCACTAGTAGGAGTGAGAAAAACATCACGGGGTTTTGTGAATCGGAGGATCTGAATTAGGATAGCCAGTAATTGGCAATGTAGGATCGAGAAAAGCACCGTGGTGTGAATAGCATGGGGAGGTCAGCGAACGTGCAGTGGCAATGTAGGATAGGTTTCTGAAAAACATCGCGGGGTTGTGCGCATTGTATGGGTGTGTGTTACATTACATTCACTAGTAGGAGTGAGAAAAACATCTCGGGGTGGTGCGCATTGTATCGCTGTGTGTTACATTACATTCACTAATACGAGTGAGAAACACATCACTGGGTGGTGCGCATTGTATGGGTGTGTGTTACATTACATTCACTATTAGGAGTGAGAAAAACATCACGGGGTGGTGTGAATCGGAGGGTCTGAATTAGGATAGGCAGTGAGTGGCCTTGTAGGATGGAGAAAAGCACGGCGGGGTGGTCAGCATGGGAGGTCAGGGAACATGCAGTGGCAATGTAAGATAGGTTTCTGAAAAGCATCGCGAGGTGGTGCGCATTGTATGGTTGTGTGTTACATTACATTCACTAGTTGGAATGAGAAAAACATCACGGGGTGGGGCGCATTGTATGGGTGTGTGTTACATTACATAAACTAGTAGGAGTGAGAAAAACATCGGGGTGGAGCGCATTGTATCGCTGTGTGTTACATTACATTCACTAACACTAGTGAGAAAAACATCACGGGGTGGTGCGCATTGTATGGGTGTGTGTTACATTACGTTCACTAGTAGGAGTGAGAAAAACATCACGGGGTGGTGTGAATCGGACGGTCTGAATTAGGATAGGCAGTGAGTGGCAATGTAGGATGGAGAAAAGCACCGCGGGTTGGTCAGCATTGGGAGGTCAGGGAACATGCAGTGGCAATGTAGGATAGGTTTCTGAAAAACATCGCGGGGTGGTGCGCATTGTATGGGTGTGTGTTACATTACATTCACCAGTAGGAGTGAGAAAAACATCACGGGGTGGTGCACATTTTATGGGGGTGTGTTACATTACATTCACTAGTAGGAGTGAGCAAAACATCACGGGGTGGTGTGAATCGGAGGGTCTTAATTAGGATAGGCAGTGAGTGGCAATGTAGGATGGAGAAAAGCACCGCGGGCTGGTCAGAATGGGGAGGTCAGGGAACATGCAGTGGCAATGTAGGACAGGTTTCTGATAAACATCGTGGGATGGTGCGCATTGTATGGGTGTGTGTTACATTACATTCACTAGTAGGAGTGAGAAAAACATCACGGGGCGCTGCGCATTGTATGGGTGTGTGTTACATTACATTCACTAGTACGAGTGAGAAAAACATCACGGGGTGGTGCGCATTGTATGGGTGTGTGTTACATTACATCCACTGGTAGGAGTGAGAAAATCATCACGGGGTGGTGCGCATTGGATGAGTGTGTGTTACATTACATTCACTAGTAGGAGTGAGAAAAACATCAAGGGGTGGTGTGAATCGGATGGTCTTAATTAGGATAGGCAGTGAGTGGCAATGTAGGATTGAGAAAAGCACCGCGGGGTGGTCAGCATGGGGACGGCAGGAAACATGCAGTGGCAATGTAGGATAGGTTTCTGAAAAACATCGCGTGGTAGTGCGCATTGTATGGGTGTGTGTTACATTACATTCACTAGTACGAGTGAGAAAAACATCACGCGGTGGTGTGAATCGGAGGTTCTGAATTAGGATAGGCAGTGAGTGGCAATGTAGGATGGAGAAAAGCACCGCGGTGTGGTCAGCATGTGGAGGTCAGGGAACATGTAGTGGCAATGTAGGATAGGTTTCTGAAAAACATCGTGGGGTGGTGCGCACTGTATGGGTGTGTGTTACATTACATTCACTAATAGGAGTGAGAAAAACATCACGGGGTGGTGCGCATTGTATGGGTGTGTGTTACATTTCATTCACTAGTAGGAGTGAGAAAAACATCACGTGGTGGTGTGAATCGGAGGGTCTGAATTAGGATAGGCAGTGAGTGGCAATGTAGGATGGAGAAAAGCACAGCGGGGTCGTCAGCATGTGGAGGTAAGGGAACATGCCGTGGCAATGTAGGATAGTTTTCTGAAAAACATCACTGGGTGGTGCGCATTGTATGGGTGTGTGTTACATTACATTCACTAGTAGGAGTGAGAAAAACATCACGGGGTGGTGTGAATCGGAGGGTCTGAATTAGGATAGGCAGTGAGTGGCCTTGTAGGATGGAGAAAAGCACCGCGGGGTGGTCAGCATGGGAGGTCAGGGAACATGCAGTGGCAATGTAAGATAGGTTTCTGAAAAGCATCGCGAGGTGGTGCGCATTGTATGGTTGTGTGTTACATTACATTCACTAGTAGGAATGAGAAAAACATCACGGCTGTGGGGCGCATTGTATGGGTGTGTGTTACATTACATAAACTAGTAGGAGTGAGAAAAACATCGGGGTGGAGCGCATTGTATCGCTGTGTGTTACATTACATTCACTAACACTAGTGAGAAAAACATCACGGGGTGGTGCGCATTGTATGGGTGTGTGTTACATTACGTTCACTAGTAGGAGTGAGAAAAACATCAGGGGTGGTGTGAATCGGACGGTCTGAATTAGGATAGGCAGTGAGTGGCAATGTAGGATGGAGAAAAGCACCGCGGGTTGGTCAGCATTGGGAGGTCAGGGAACATGCAGTGGCAATGTAGGATAGGTTTCTGAAAAACATCGCGGGGTGGTGCGCATTGTATGGGTGTGTGTTACATTACATTCACCAGTAGGAGTGAGAAAAACATCACGGGGTGGTGCGCATTTTATGGGGGTATGTTACATTACATTCACTAGTAGGAGTGAGCAAAACATCACGGGGTGGTGTGAATCGGAGGGTCTTAATTAGGATAGGCAGTGAGTGGCAATGTAGGATGGAGAAAAGCACCGCGGGGTGGTCAGCATGGGGAGGTCAGGGAACATGCAGTGGCAATGTAGGATACGTTTCTGATAAACATCGTGGGATGGTGTGCATTGTATGGGTGTGTGTTACATTACATTCACTAGTAGGAGTGAGAAAAACATCACGGGGCGGTGCGCATTGTATGGGTGTGTGTTACATTACATTCACTAGTACGAGTGAGAAAAACATCACGGGGTGGTGCGCATTGTATGGGTGTGTGTTACATTACATCCACTAGTAGGAGTGAGAAAATCATCACGGGGTGGTGCGCATTGGATGGGTGTGTGTTACATTACATTCACTAGTAGGAGTGAGGAAAACATCAAGGGGTGGTGTGAATCGGAGGGTCTGAATTAGGATAGGCAGTGAGTGGCAATGTAGGATTGAGAAAAGCACCGCGGGGTGGTCAGCATGGGGACGGCAGGAAACATGCAGTGGCAATGTAGGATAGGTTTCTGAAAAACATCGCGTGGTAGTGCGCATTGTATGGGTGTGTGTTACATTACATTCACTAGTACGAGTGAGAAAAACATCACGCGGTGGTGTGAATCGGAGGTTCTGAATTAGGATAGGCAGTGAGTGGCAATGTAGGATGGAGAAAAGCACCGCGGTGTGGTCAGCATGTGGAGGTCAGGGAACATGTAGTGGCAATGTAGGATAGGTTTCTGAAAAACATCGTGGGGTGGTGCGCACTGTATGGGTGTGTGTTACATTACATTCACTAATAGGAGTGAGAAAAACATCACGGGGTGGTGCGCATTGTATGGGTGTGTGTTACATTTCATTCACTAGTAGGAGTGAGAAAAACATCACGTGGTGGTGTGAATCGGAGGGTCTGAATTAGGATAGGCAGTGAGTGGCAATGTAGGATGGAGAAAAGCACAGCGGGGTGGTCAGCATGTGGAGGTAAGGGAACATGCCGTGGCAATGTAGGATAGTTTTCTGAAAAACATCACTGGGTGGTGCGCATTGTATGGGTGTGTGTTACATTACATTCACTAGTAGGAGTGAGAAAAACATCACGGCGTGGTGTGAATCGTAGGGTCTGAAATAGGATAGGCAGTGAGTGGTAATGTAGGATGGAGAAAAGCACCGCGGTGTGGTCAGCATGGGGAGGTCAGGGAACATGCAGTGGCAATGTAAGATAGGTTTCTGCAAAGCATCGCGGTGTGGTGCGCATTGTATGGGTGTGTGTTACATTACATTCACTAGTAGGAGTGAGAAAAACATCACGGGGTGTTGTGAATCGGAGGGCCTGAATTAGGATAGGCAGTGAGTGGCAATGTAGGATGGAGAAAAGCACCGCGGTGTGGTCAGCATGGGGAGGTCAGGGAACATGCAGTGGCAATGTAGGATAGGTTTATGAAAAACATCGAGGGGTGGTGCGCATTTTATTGGTGTGTGTTACATTACATTCACTAGTAGGAGTGAGAAAAACATCACGGGGTGGTGCGCATTGTATGGGTGTGTGTTACATTACATTCACTAGTAGGAGTTAGAAAAACATCACGGGGTGGCGCGCATTGTATGGGTGTGTGTTACATTACATTCACTATTAGGAGTGAGAAAAACATCACGGGTTGTTGTGAATCGTAGGGTCTGAATTAGGATAGGCAGTGAGTGGCAATGTAGGATGGAGAAAAGCACCGCGGGTTGGTGGGCATGGGGAGGTCAGGGAACACGCAGTGGCAATGTAGGATAGGTTTCTGAAAAACATCGCGGGGTGGTACGCATTGTATGCGTGTGTGTTACATTACATTCACTAGTAGGAGTGAGAAAAACATTGCGGGGTCGTGCGCATTGTATGGGTGTGTGTTACATTACATTTACTAAGAGGAGTGAGAACAACATCACGGGGTGGTGTGAATCCGAGGTTCTGAATTAGGATAGGCAGTGAGTGGCAATGTAGGATGGAGAAAAGCACCGCGGGGTGGTCAGCATGGGGAGGTCAGGGAACATGCCGTGGCAATGGAGGATAGGTTTCTGAAAATCATCGCGGGGTGGTGCGCATTGTATGGGTGTGTGTTACATTACATTCACAAGTAGGAGTGAGAAAAACATCACGGGGTGGTTCGCATTGTATGGGTGTGTGTTACATTACATTCACTAGTAGGAGTGAGAAAAACATCACGGGGTGTTGCGCATTGTATGGGTGTGTGTTACATTACATTCACTAGTAGGAGTGAGAAAAACGTCACGGCGTGGTGCGCATTGTATGGGTGTGTGTTACATTACATTCACTATTAGGAGTGAGAAAAACATCACTGGGTGGTGTGAATCGTAGGGTCTGAATTAAGATAGGCAGTGAGTGGCCTTGTAGGATGGAGAAAAGCACCACGGGGTGGTCAGCGTTGGAGGTCAGGGAACATGCAGTGGCAATGTAAGATAGGTTTCTGAAAAGCATCGCGGGGTGGTGCGCATTGTATGGTTGTGTGTTACATTACATTCACAAGTAGGAGTGAGAAAAACATCACGGGGTGGGGCGCATTGGATGGGTGTGTGTTACATTACATTCACTAGTAAGAGTGAGAAAAACATCACGGGGTGGTGTGAATCGGAGGGTCTGAATTAGGATAGGCAGTGAGTGGCAATGTAGGATGGAGAAAAGCACCGCGGGGTGGTCAGCATGGGGACGTCAGGGAACATGCAATGGCAATGTAGGATAGGTTTCTGAAAAACATCGCGTGGTGGTGCGCATTGTATGGGTGTGTGTTACTTTAAATTCACTAGTAGGAGTGAGAAAAACATCACGGGGTTTTGTGAATTGGAGGATCTGAATTAGGATAGCCAGTGATTGGCAATGTAGGATCGAGAAAAGCACCGTGGTGTGAATAGCATGGGGAGGTCAGGGAACGTGCAGTGGCAATGTAGGATAGGTTTCTGAAAAACATCGCGGGGTTGTGCGCATTGTATGGGTGTGTGTTACATTACATTCACTAGTAGGAGTGAGAAAAACATCTCGGGGTGGTGCGCATTGTATCGCTGTGTGTTACATTACATTCACTAATACGAGTGAGAAACACATCACTGGGTGGTGCGCATTGTATGGTTGTGTGTTACATTACATTCACTAGTTGGAATGAGAAAAACATCACGGGGTGGGGCGCATTGTATGGGTGTGTGTTACATTACATAAACTAGTAGGAGTGAGAAAAACATCGGGGTGGAGCGCATTGTATCGCTGTGTGTTACATTACATTCACTAACACTAGTGAGAAAAACATCACGGGGTGGTGCGCATTGTATGGGTGTGTGTTACATTATGTTCACTAGTAGGAGTGAGAAAAACATCACGGGGTGGTGTGAATCGGACGGTCTGAATTAGGATAGGCAGTGAGTGGCAATGTAGGATGGAGAAAAGCACCGCGGGTTGGTCAGCATTGGGAGGTCAGGGAACATGCAGTGGCAATGTAGGATAGGTTTCTGAAAAACATCGCGGGGTGGTGCGCATTGTATGGGTGTGTGTTACATTACATTCACCAGTAGGAGTGAGAAAAACATCACGGGGTGGTGCGCATTTTATGGGGGTGTGTTACATTACATTCACTAGTAGGAGTGAGCAAAACATCACGGGGTGGTGTGAATCGGAGGGTCTTAATTAGGATAGGCAGTGAGTGGCAATGTAGGATGGAGAAAAGCACCGCGGGGTGGTCAGAATGGGGAGGTCAGGGAACATGCAGTGGCAATGTAGGATAGGTTTCTGATAAACATCGTGGGATGGTGCGCATTGTATGGGTGTGTGTTACATTACATTCACTAGTAGGAGTGAGAAAAACATCACGGGGCGGTGCGCATTGTATGGGTGTGTGTTACATTACATTCACTAGTACGAGTGAGAAAAACATCACGGGGTGGTGCGCATTGTATGGGTGTGTGTTACATTACATCCACTAGTAGGAGTGAGAAAATCATCACGGGGTGGTGCGCATTGGATGGGTGTGTGTTACATTACATTCACTAGTAGGAGTGAGAAAAACATCAAGGGGTGGTGTGAATCGGAGGGTCTGAATTAGGATAGGCAGTGAGTGGCAATGTAGGATTGAGAAAAGCACCGCGGGGTGGTCAGCATGGGGACGGCAGGAAACATGCAGTGGCAATGTAGGATAGGTTTCTGAAAAACATCGCGTGGTAGTGCGCATTGTATGGGTGTGTGTTACATTACATTCACTAGTACGAGTGAGAAAAACATCACGCGGTGGTGTGAATCGGAGGTTCTGAATTAGGATAGGCAGTGAGTGGCAATGTAGGATGGAGAAAAGCACCGCGGTGTGGTCAGCATGTGGAGGTCAGGGAACATGTAGTGGCAATGTAGGATAGGTTTCTGAAAAACATCGTGGGGTGGTGCGCACTGTATGGGTGTGTGTTACATTACATTCACTAATAGGAGTGAGAAAAACATCACGGGGTGGTGCGCATTGTATGGGTGTGTGTTACATTTCATTCACTAGTAGGAGTGAGAAAAACATCACGTGGTGGTGTGAATCGGAGGGTCTGAATTAGGATAGGCAGTGAGTGGCAATGTAGGATGGAGAAAAGCACAGCGGGGTGGTCAGCATGTGGAGGTAAGGGAACATGCCGTGGCAATGTAGGATAGTTTTCTGAAAAACATCACTGGGTGGTGCGCATTGTATGGGTGTGTGTTACATTACATTCACTATTAGGAGTGAGAAAAACATCACGGGGTGGTGTGAATCGGAGGGTCTGAATTAGGATAGGCAGTGAGTGGCCTTGTAGGATGGAGAAAAGCACGGCGGGGTGGTCAGCATGGGAGGTCAGGGAACATGCAGTGGCAATGTAAGATAGGTTTCTGAAAAGCATCGCGAGGTGGTGCGCATTGTATGGTTGTGTGTTACATTACATTCACTAGTTGGAATGAGAAAAACATCACGGGGTGGGGCGCATTGTATGGGTGTGTGTTACATTACATAAACTAGTAGGAGTGAGAAAAACATCGGGGTGGAGCGCATTGTATCGCTGTGTGTTACATTACATTCACTAACACTAGTGAGAAAAACATCACGGGGTGGTGCGCATTGTATGGGTGTGTGTTACATTACGTTCACTAGTAGGAGTGAGAAAAACATCACGGGGTGGTGTGAATCGGACGGTCTGAATTAGGATAGGCAGTGAGTGGCAATGTAGGATGGAGAAAAGCACCGCGGGTTGGTCAGCATTGGGAGGTCAGGGAACATGCAGTGGCAATGTAGGATAGGTTTCTGAAAAACATCGCGGGGTGGTGCGCATTGTATGGGTGTGTGTTACATTACATTCACCAGTAGGAGTGAGAAAAACATCACGGGGTGGTGCGCATTTTATGGGGGTGTGTTACATTACATTCACTAGTAGGAGTGAGCAAAACATCACGGGGTGGTGTGAATCGGAGGGTCTTAATTAGGATAGGCAGTGAGTGGCAATGTAGGATGGAGAAAAGCACCGCGGGGTGGTCAGAATGGGGAGGTCAGGGAACATGCAGTGGCAATGTAGGATAGGTTTCTGATAAACATCGTGGGATGGTGCGCATTGTATGGGTGTGTGTTACATTACATTCACTAGTAGGAGTGAGAAAAACATCACGGGGCGGTGCGCATTGTATGGGTGTGTGTTACATTACATTCACTAGTACGAGTGAGAAAAACATCACGGGGTGGTGCGCATTGTATGGGTGTGTGTTACATTACATCCACTAGTAGGAGTGAGAAAATCATCACGGGGTGGTGCGCATTGGATGGGTGTGTGTTACATTACATTCACTAGTAGGAGTGAGAAAAACATCAAGGGGTGGTGTGAATCGGAGGGTCTGAATTAGGATAGGCAGTGAGTGGCAATGTAGGATTGAGAAAAGCACCGCGGGGTGGTCAGCATGGGGACGGCAGGAAACATGCAGTGGCAATGTAGGATAGGTTTCTGAAAAACATCGCGTGGTAGTGCGCATTGTATGGGTGTGTGTTACATTACATTCACTAGTACGAGTGAGAAAAACATCACGCGGTGGTGTGAATCGGAGGTTCTGAATTAGGATAGGCAGTGAGTGGCAATGTAGGATGGAGAAAAGCACCGCGGTGTGGTCAGCATGTGGAGGTCAGGGAACATGTAGTGGCAATGTAGGATAGGTTTCTGAAAAACATCGTGGGGTGGTGCGCACTGTATGGGTGTGTGTTACATTACATTCACTAATAGGAGTGAGAAAAACATCACGGGGTGGTGCGCATTGTATGGGTGTGTGTTACATTTCATTCACTAGTAGGAGTGAGAAAAACATCACGTGGTGGTGTGAATCGGAGGGTCTGAATTAGGATAGGCAGTGAGTGGCAATGTAGGATGGAGAAAAGCACAGCGGGGTGGTCAGCATGTGGAGGTAAGGGAACATGCCGTGGCAATGTAGGATAGTTTTCTGAAAAACATCACTGGGTGGTGCGCATTGTATGGGTGTGTGTTACATTACATTCACTAGTAGGAGTGAGAAAAACATCACGGGGTGTTGTGAATCGGAGGGCCTGAATTAGGATAGGCAGTGAGTGGCAATGTAGGATGGAGAAAAGCACCGCGGTGTGGTCAGCATGGGGAGGTCAGGGAACATGCACTGGCAATGTAGGATAGGTTTATGAAAAACATCGCGGGGTGGTGCGCATTTTATTGGTGTGTGTTACATTACATTCACTAGTAGGAGTGAGAAAAACATCACGGGGTGGTGCGCATTGTATGGGTGTGTGTTACATTACATTCACTAGTAGGAGTTAGAAAAACATCACGGGGTGGCGCGCATTGTATGGTGTGTGTTACATTACATTCACTATTAGGAGTGAGAAAAACATCACGGGTTGTTGTGAATCGTAGGGTCTGAATTAGGATAGGCAGTGAGTGGCCTTGTAGGATGGAGAAAAGCACCGAGGGGTGGTCAGCATGGGGAGGTCAGGGAACATGCAGTGGCAATGTAAGATAGGTTTCTGAAAAGCATCGCGGGGTGGTGCGCATTGTATGGGTGTGTGTTACATTACATTCACTAGTAGGAGTGAGAAAAACATCACGGGGTGGTGTGAATCGGAGGATCTGAATTAGGATAGGCAGTGAGTGGCAATGTAGGATGGAGAAAAGCACCGCGGGGTGGTGAGCATGGGGAGGTCAGGGAACACGCTGTGGCAATGTAGGATAGGTTTCTGCAAAACATCGCGGGGTGGTACGCATTGTATGCGTGTGTGTTACATTACATTCACTGGTAGGAGTGAGAAAAACATCGCGGGGTGGTGCGCATTGTATGGGTGTGTGTTACATTACATTCACTAGGAGGAGTGAGAACAACATCACGGGGTGGTGTGAATCGGAGGTTCTGAATTAGGATAGGCAGTGAGTGGCAATGTAGGATGGAGTAAAGCACCGCTGGGTGGTCAGCATGGGGAGGTCAGGGAACATGCAGTGGCAATGTAGGATAGTTTTCTGAAAAACATCGCGGGGTGGTGCGCATTGTATGGGTGTGTGTTACATTACATTCACAAGTAGGAGTGAGAAAAACATCACGGGGTGGTGCGCATTGTATGGGTGTGTGTTACATTACATTCACTAGTAGGAGTGAGAAAAACATCACGGGGTGTTGCGCATTGTATGGGTGTGTGTTACATTACATTCACTAGTAGGAGTGAGAAAAACATCACGGGGTGGTGCGCATTGTATGGGTGTGTGTTACATTACATTCACTATTAGGAGTGAGAAAAACATCACGGGGTGGTGTGAATGGTAGGGTCTGAATTAGGATAGGCAGTGAGTGGCCTTGTAGGATGGAGAAAAGCACCGCAGGGTGGTCAGCGTGTGAGGTCAGGGAACATGCAGTGGCAATGTTAGATAGGTTTCTGAAAAGCATCGCGGGGTGGTGCGCATTGTATGGTTGTGTGTTACATTACATTCACAAGTAGGAGTGAGAAAAACCTCACGGGGTGGTGTGAATCGGAGGGTCTGAATTAGGATAGGCAGTGAGTGGCCTTGTAGGATGGAGAAAAGCACCGCGGGGTGTTCAGCATGGGGAGGTCAGTGAACATGCAGTTGCAATGTAGGATAGGTTTCTGAAAAACATCGCGGGGTGGTGCGCATTGTATGGGTGTGTGTTACATTACATTCAGTAGTAGGAGTGAGAAGTACATCACGGGGTGATGCGCATTGTATGGGTGTGTGTTACATTTCATTCACTAGTAGGAGTGAGAAAAACATCACGTGGTGGTGTGAATCGGAGGGTCTGAATTAGGATAGGCAGTGAGTGGCAATGTAGGATGGAGAAAAGCACAGCGGGGTGGTCAGCATGTGGAGGTAAGGGAACATGCCGTGGCAATGTAGGATAGTTTTCTGAAAAACATCACTGGGTGGTGCGCATTGTATGGGTGTGTGTTACATTACATTCACTAGTAGGAGTGAGAAAAACATCACGGGGTGGTGTGAATCGGAGGGTCTGAATTAGGATAGGCAGTGAGTGGCCTTGTAGGATGGAGAAAAGCACCGCGGGGTGGTCAGCATGGGAGGTCAGGTAACATGCAGTGGCAATGTAAGATAGGTTTCTGAAAAGCATCGCGAGGTGGTGCGCATTGTATGGTTGTGTGTTACATTACATTCACTAGTAGGAATGAGAAAAACATCACGGGGTGGGGCGCATTGTATGGGTGTGTGTTACATTACATAAACTAGTAGGAGTGAGAAAAACATCGGGGTGGAGCGCATTGTATCGCTGTGTGTTACATTACATTCACTAACACTAGTGAGAAAAACATCACGGGGTGGTGCGCATTGTATGGGTGTGTGTTACATTACGTTCACTAGTAGGAGTGAGAAAAACATCACGGGGTGGTGTGAATCGGACGGTCTGAATTAGGATAGGCAGTGAGTGGCAATGTAGGATGGAGAAAAGCACCGCGGGTTGGTCAGCATTGGGAGGTCAGGGAACATGCAGTGGCAATGTAGGATAGGTTTCTGAAAAACATCGCGGGGTGGTGCGCATTGTATGGGTGTGTGTTACATTACATTCACCAGTAGGAGTGAGAAAAACATCACGGGGTGGTGCGCATTTTATGGGGGTGTGTTACATTACATTCACTAGTAGGAGTGAGCAAAACATCACGGGGTGGTGTGAATCGGAGGGTCTTAATTAGGATAGGCAGTGAGTGGCAATGTAGGATGGAGAAAAGCACCGCGGGGTGGTCAGCATGGGGAGGTCAGGGAACATGCAGTGGCAATGTAGGATAGGTTTCTGATAAACATCGTGGGATGGTGCGCATTGTATGGGTGTGTGTTACATTACATTCACTAGTAGGAATGAGAAAAACATCACGGAGCGGTGCGCATTGTATGGGTGTGTGTTACATTACATTCACTAGTACGAGTGAGAAAAACATCACGGGGTGGTGCGCATTGTATGGGTGTGTGTTACATTACATCCACTAGTAGGAGTGAGAAAATCATCACGGGGTGGTGCGCATTGGATGGGTGTGTGTTACATTACATTCACTAGTAGGAGTGAGAAAAACATCAAGGGGTGGTGTGAATCGGAGGGTCTGAATTAGGATAGGCAGTGAGTGGCAATGTAGGATTGAGAAAAGCACCGCGGGGTGGTCAGCATGGGGACGGCAGGAAACATGCAGTGGCAATGTAGGATAGGTTTCTGAAAAACATCGCGTGGTAGTGCGCATTGTATGGGTGTGTGTTACATTACATTCACTAGTACGAGTGAGAAAAACATCACGCGGTGGTGTGAATCGGAGGTTCTGAATTACGATAGGCAGTGAGTGGCAATGTAGGATGGAGAAAAGCACCGCGGTGTGGTCAGCATGTGGAGGTCAGGGAACATGTAGTGGCAATGTAGGATAGGTTTCTGAAAAACATCGTGGGGTGGTGCGCACTGTATGGGTGTGTGTTACATTACATTCACTAATAGGAGTGAGAAAAACATCACGGGGTGGTGCGCATTGTATGGGTGTGTGTTACATTTCATTCACTAGTAGGAGTGAGAAAAACATCACGTGGTGGTGTGAATCGGAGGGTCTGAATTAGGATAGGCAGTGAGTGGCAATGTAGGATGGAGAAAAGCACAGCGGGGTGGTCAGCATGTGGAGGTAAGGGAACATGCCGTGGCAATGTAGGATAGTTTTCTGAAAAACATCACTGGGTGGTGCGCATTGTATGGGTGTGTGTTACATTACATTCACTAGTAGGAGTGAGAAAAACATCACGGCGTGGTGTGAATCGTAGGGTCTGAAATAGGATAGGCAGTGAGTGGTAATGTAGGATGGAGAAAAGCACCGCGGTGTGGTTAGCATGGGGAGGTCAGGGAACATGCAGTGGCAATGTAAGATAGGTTTCTGCAAAGCATCGCGGAGTGGTGCGCATTGTATGGGTGTGTGTTACATTACATTCACTAGTAGGAGTGAGAAAAACATCACGGGGTGTTGTGAATCGGAGGGCCTGAATTAGGATAGGCAGTGAGTGGCAATGTAGGATGGAGAAAAGCACCGCGGTGTGGTCAGCATGGGGAGGTCAGGGAACATGCAGTGGCAATGTAGGATAGGTTTATGAAAAACATCGCGGGGTGGTGCGCATTTTATTGGTGTGTGTTACATTACATTCACTAGTAGGAGTGAGAAAAACATCACGGGGTGGTGCGCATTGTATGGGTGTGTGTTACATTACATTCACTAGTAGGAGTCAGAAAAACATCACGGGGTGGCGCGCATTGTATGGGTGTGTGTTACATTACATTCACTATTAGGAGTGAGAAAAACATCACGGGTTGTTGTGAATCGTAGGGTCTGAATTAGGATAGGCAGTGAGTGGCCTTGTAGGATGGAGAAAAGGACCGAGGGGTGGTCAGCATGGGGAGGTCAGGGAACATGCAGTGGCAATGTAAGATAGGTTTCTGAAAAGCATCGCGGGGTGGTGCGCATTGTATGGGTGTGTGTTACATTACATTCACTAGTAGGAGTGAGAAAAACATCACGGGGTGGTGTGAATCGGAGGGTCTGAATTAGGATAGGCAGTGAGTGGCAATGTAGGATGGAGAAAAGCACCGTGGGGTGGTGAGCATGGGGAGGTCAGGGAACACGCTGTGGCAATGTAGGATAGGTTTCTGCAAAACATCGCGGGGTGGTACGCATTGTATGCGTGTGTGTTACATTACATTCACTGGTAGGAGTGAGAAAAACATCGCGGGGTGGTGCGCATTGTATGGGTGTGTGTTACATTACATTCACTACGAGGAGTGAGAACAACATCACGGGGTGGTGTGAATCGGAGGTTCTGAATTAGGATAGGCAGTGAGTGGCAATGTAGGATGGAGTAAAGCACCGCTGGGTGGTCAGCATGGGGAGGTCAGGGAACATGCAGTGGCAATGTAGGATAGTTTTCTGAAAAACATCGCGGGGTGGTGCGCATTGTATGGGTGTGTGTTACATTACATTCACAAGTAGGAGTGAGAAAAACATCACGGGGTGGTGCGCATTGTATGGGTGTGTGTTACATTACATTCACTAGTAGGAGTGAGAAAAACATCACGGGGTGTTGCGCATTGTATGGGTGTGTGTTACATTACATTCACTAGTAGGAGTGAGAAAAACATCACGGGGTGGTGCGCATTGTATGGGTGTGTGTTACATTACATTCACTAGTAGGAGTGAGAAAATCATCACGGGGTGGTGCGCATTGTATGGGTTTGTGTTACATTACATTCACTAGTAGGAGTGAGAAAAACATCACGGGGTGGTGCGCATTGTATGGGTGAGTGTTACATTACATTCACTATTAGGAGTGAGAAAAACATCACGGGGTGGTGTGAATCGTAGGGTCTGAATTAGGATAGGCAGTGAGTGGCCTTGTAGGATGGAGAAAAGCACCGCGGGGTGGTCAGCGTGTGAGGTCAGGGAACATGCAGTGGCAATGTAAGATAGGTTTCTGAAAAGCATCGCGGGGTGGTGCGGATTGTATGGTTGTGTGTTACATTACATTCACAAGTAGGAGTGAGAAATACATCACGGGGTGGGGCGCATTGTATGGGTGTGTGTTACATTACATTCACTAGTATGAGTGAGAAAAACATCACGGGGTGGTGTGAAATGGAGGGTCTGAATTAGGATAGGCAGTGAGTGGCAATGTAGGATGGAGAAAAGCACCGCGGGGTGGTGAGCATGGGGAGGTCAGGGAACATGCAGTGGCAATGTAGGATAGGTTTCTGAAAAACATCGCGTGGTGGTGCGCATTATTTGGGTGTGTGTTACTTTACATTCACTAGTAGGAGTGAGAAAAACATTACGGGGTGGTGTGAATCGGAGGATCTGAATTAGGATAGCCAGTGATTGGCAATGTAGGATCGAGAAAAGCACCGCGGTGTGATCAGCATGGGGAGGTCAGGGAACATGCAGTGGCAATGTAGGATAAGTTTCTGAAAAACATCGCGGGGTTGTGCGCATTGTATGGGTGTGTGTTACATTACATTCACTAGTAGGAGTGAGAAAAACATCTCGGGGTGGTGCGCATTGTATCGCTGTGTGTTACATTACATTCACTAATACGAGTGAGAAACACATCACGGGGTTTTGCGCATTGTATGGGTGTGTGTTACATTACATTCACTAGTAGGAGTGAGCAAAACATCACGGGGTGGTGTGAATCGGAGGGTCTGAATTAGGATAGGCAGTGAGTGGCAATGTAGGATGGAGAAAAGCACCGCGGGGTGGTCAGCATGGGGACGTCAGGGAACATGCAATGGCAATGTAGGATAGGTTTCTGAAAAACATCGCGTGGTGGTGCGCATTGTATGGGTGTGTGTTACATTACATTCAATAGTAGGAGTGAGAAAAACATCACGCGGTGGTGTGAATCGGAGGTTCTGAATTAGGATAGGCAGTGAGTGGCAATGAAGGATGGAGAAAAGCACCGCCGGTTGCTCAGCATGTGGAGATCAGGGAACATGCAGTGGCAATGTAGGATAGGTTTCTGAAAAACATCGTGGGGTGGTGCGCATTGTATGGGTCTGTGTTACATTACATTCACTAGTAGGAGTGAGAAAAACATCACGGGGTGGTGTGAATCGGAGGGTCTGAATTAGGATAGGCAGTGAGTGGCAATGTAGGATGGAGAAAAGCATCGCGGGATGGTCAGCAGGGGGAGGTCAGGGAACATGCAGTGGCAATGTAGGATAGGTTTCTGAAAAACATCGCGGTGTGGTGCGCATTGTATGGGTTTGTGTTACATTACATTCACTAGTAGGAGTGAGAAAAACATCACGGGGTTGTGCGCATTGTATGGGTGTGTGTTACATTTCATTCACTAGTAGGAGTGAGAAAAACATCACGTGGTGGTGTGAATCGGAGAGTCTGAAGTAGGATAGGCAGTGAGTGGCAATGTAGGATGGAGAAAAGCACAGCGGGGTGGTCAGCATGTGGAGGTAAGGGAACATGCAGTAGCAATGTAGGATAGTTTCCTGAAAAACATCACGCGGTTGTGCGCATTGTATGGGTGTGTGTTACATTACATTCACTAGTAGGAGTGAGAAAAACTTCACGGCGTGGTGTGAATCGGAGGGTCTGAAATAGGATAGGCAGTGAGTGGCAATGTAGGATCGAGAAAAGCACCGCGGGGTGGTCAGCATGGGAAGGTCACGGAACATGCAGTGGCAATGTAAGATAGGTTTCTGAAAAGCATCGCGGGGTGGTGCGCATTGTATGGGTGTGTGTTACATTACATTCACTAGTAGGAGTGAGAAAAACATCACGGGGTGGTGTGAATCAGAGGGTACTGAATTAGAATAGGCAGTGAGTGGCAATGTAGGATGGAGAAAAGCACCGCGGTGTGGTCAGCATGGGGAGGTCAGGGAACATGCAGTGACAATGTAGGATAGGTTTATGAAAAACATCGCGGGGTGGTGTGCATTGTATTGGTGTGTGTTACATTACATTCACTAGTAGGAGTGAGAAAAACATCACGGGGTGGTGCGCATTGTATGGGTGTGTGTTACATTACATTCACTATTAGGAGTCAGAAAAACATCACGGGGTGGTGCGCATTGTATGGGTGTGTGTTACATTACATTCACTATTAGGAGTGAGAAAAACATCACGAGGTGCTGTGAATCGTAGGGTCTAAATTAGGATAGGCAGTGAGTTGCCTTGTAGGATGGAGAAAAGCACCGAGGGGTGGTCAGCATGGGGAGGTCAGGGAAAATGCAGTGGCAATGTAAGATAGGTTTCTGAAAAGCATCTCGGGGTGGTGCGCATTGTATGGGTGTGTGTTACATTACATTCACTAGTAGGAGTGAGAAAAACATCACGGGGTGGTGCGCATTGTATGGGTGTGTGTTACATTACATTCACTAGTAGGGGTGAGAAAAACATCACGGGGTGGTGTGAATCGGAGGGTCTGAATTAGGAAAGGCAGTGAGTGGCAATGTAGGATGGAGAAAATCACCGCGGGGTGGTGAGCATGGGGTGGTCAGGGAACACACAGTGGCAATGTAGGATAGGGTTCTGAAAAACATCGCGGGGTGGTACGCATTGTATGGGGGTGTGTTACATTACATTCACTAGTAGGAGTGAGAAAAACATTGCGGGGTGGTGCGCATTGTATGGGTGTGTGTTACATTACATTCACGAGGAGGAGTGAGAAAAACATCACGGGGTGGTGTGAATCGGAGATTCTGAATTAGGATAGGCAGTGAGTGGCAATGTAGGATGCAGAAAAGCACCGCGGGGTGGTCAGCAAGGGGAGGTCAGGGAACATGCAGTGGCAATGTAGGATAGGTTTCTGAAAAACATCGCGGGGTGGTGCGCATTGTATGGGTGTGTGTTACATTACATTCACAAGTAGGAGTGAGAAAAACATCACGGGGTGGTGCGCATTGCATGGGTGTGTGTTACATTACATTCACTAGTAGGAGTGAGAAAAACATCACCGGGTGGTGCGCATTGTATGGGTGTGTGTTACATTACATTCACTAGTAGGAGTGAGAAAAACATCACGGGGTGGTGCGCATTGTATGGGTGTGTGTTACATTACATTCACTATTAGGAGTGAGAAAAACATCACGGGGTGGTGTGAATCGTAGGGTCTGAATTAGGATAGGCAGTGAGTGGCCTTGTAGGATGGAGAAAAGCACCGCGGCGTGGTCAGCGTGGGAGGTCAGGGAACATGCATTGGCAATGTAGGATAGGTTTCTGAAAAGCATCGCGGGGTGGTGCGCATTGTATGGTTGTGTGTTACATTACATTCACTAGTAGGAGTTTGAAAAACATCACGGTGTGGGGCGCATTGTATGGGTGTGTGTTACATTACATTCACTAGTAGGAGTGAGAAAAACATAACGGGGTGGTGTGAATTGGAGGCTCTGAATTAGGATAGGCAGTGAGTGGCAATGTAGGATGGAGAAAAGCACCGCGGGGTGGTGAGCATGGGGAGGTCAGGGAACATGCAGTGGCAATGTAGGATAGGTTTCTGAAAAGCATCGCGGGGTGGTGCGCATTGTATGGTTGTGTGTTACATTACATTCACTAGTAGGAGTGAGAAAAACATCACGGTGTGGGGCGCATTGTATGGGTGTGTGTTACATTACATTCACTAGTAGGAGTGAGAAAAACATAACGGGGTGGTGTGAATTGGAGGCTCTGAATTAGGATAGGCAGTGAGTGGCAATGTAGGATGGAGAAAAGCACCGCGGGGTGGTGAGCATGGGGAGGTCAGGGAACATGCAGTGGCAATGTAGGATAGGTTTCTGAAAAACACCGCGGGGTGGTGCGCATTGTATGGGTGTGTGTTACTTTACATTCACTAGTAGGAGTGAGAAAAACATCACGGGGTGGTGTGAATCGGAGGATCTGAATAAGGATAGCCAGTGAGTGGCAATGTAGGATGGAGAAAAGCACCGCGGGGTGGTCAGCATGGGGAGGTCAGGGGACATGCAGTGGCAATGTAGGATAGGTTTCTGAAAAACATCGCGGGGTGGTGGCATTGTATGGGTGTGTGTTACATTACATTCACTAGTAGGAGTGAGAAAAACATCACGGAGCGGTGCGCATTGTATGGGTGTGTGTTACATTACATTCACTACTACGAGTGAGAAAAACATCACGGGGTGGTGCGCATTGTTTGGGTGTATGTTACAATACATTCACAAGTAGGAGTGTGAAAAACATCACGGGGTGGTGTGAATCGGAGGGTCTGTATTAGGATAGGCAGTGAGTGGCAATGTAGGATGGAGAAAAGCACCGCGAGGTGGTCAGCATGTGGAGTTAAGGGAACATGCAGTTTCAATGTAGGATAGGTCTCTGAAAAACATCGCGTGGTGGTGCGCATTATGGGTGTGTGTTAAATGACATTCACTAGTAGGAGTGAGAAAAACATCACGGGGTGGAGCGCATTGTATGGGTGTGTGTTACATTACATTCACTAGGAGGAGTGAGAAAAACATCACGGGGTGGTATGAATCGGAGGGTCTGAATTAGGATAGGCAGTGAGTGGCAATGTAGGATGGAGAAAAGCACCGCAGTGTGGCAGCATGGGGAGGTCAGGGAACATGCAGTGGCAATGTAGGATAGGTTTCTGAAAAACATCGCGGGGCGGTGTGCATTGTATGGATGTGTGTTACATTACATTCACTAGTAGGAGTGAGAAAAACATCACGGGGTGGTGCGCATTGTATGGGTGTGTGTTACATTACATCCACCAGTAGGAGTGAGAAAATCATCACGGGGTGGTGCGCATTGGATGGGTGTGTGTTACATTACATTCACAAGTAGGAGTGAGAAAAACATCACGGGGTGGTGTGAATCGGAGGGTCTGAATTAGGATAGGCAGTGAGTGGCAATGTAGGATGGAGAAAAGCACCGCGGGGTGGTCAGCATGGGGACGTCAGGGAACATGCAGTGGCAATGTAGGATAGGTTTCTGAAAAACATCGCGTGGTGGTGCGCATTTTATGGGTGTGTGTTACATTACATTCACTAGTAGGAGTGAGAAAAACATCACGCGGTGGTGTGAATCGGAGGTTCTGAATTAGGATATGCAGTGAGTGGCAATGTAGGATGAAGAAAAGCACCGCGGGGTGGTCAGCATGTGGAGGTCAGGGAACATGCAGTGGCAATGTAGGATAGGTTTCTGAAAAACATCGTGGGGTGGTGCGCATTGTATGGGTGTGTGTTACATTACATTCACTAGTAGGAGTGAGAAAAACATCACGGGGTGGTGTCAATCGGAGGGTCTGAATTAGGATAGGCAGTGAGTGGCAATGTAGGATGGAGAAAAGCACCGCGGGGTGGTCAGCATGGGGAGGTCAGGGAACATGCAGTGGCAATGTAGGATAGGTTTCTGAAAAACATAGCGGGGTGGTGCGCATTGTATGGGTGTGTGTTACATTACATTCACTAGTAGGAGTGAGAAATACATCATGGGGTTATGCGCATTGTATGGGTGTGTGTTACATTACATTCACTAGTAGGAGTGAGAAAAACATCACGGCGTGGTGTAAATCGGAGGGTCTGAATTAGGATAGGCAGTGAGTGGCAATGTAGGATGGAGAAAAGCACCGCGGGGTGGTCAGCTTGGGGAGGTCAGGGAAAATGCAGTGGCAATGTAAGATAGGTTTCTGAAAAGCATCGCGGGGTGGTGCGCATTGTATGGGTGTGTGTTACATTACATTCACTAGTAGGAGTGAGAAAAACATCACGGGGTGGTGCGCATTGTATGGGTGTGTGTTACATTACATTCACTAGTAGGGGTGAGAAAAACATCACGGGGTGGTGTGAATCGGAGGGTCTGAATTAGGAAAGGCAGTGAGTGGCAATGTAGGATGGAGAAAATCACCGCGGGGTGGTGAGCATGGGGTGGTCAGGGAACACACAGTGGCAATGTAGGATAGGGTTCTGAAAAACATCGCAGGGTGGTACGCATTGTATGGGGGTGTGTTACATTACATTCACTAGTAGGAGTGAGAAAAACATTGCGGGGTGGTGCGCATTGTATGGGTGTGTGTTACATTACATTCA